>NC_079318.1:74418613-75765613 GCF_029931775.1 Euleptes europaea | reverse complement strand
GGGTTCCCAAGGCAGCAAACATAAAAACATTAAAACACTTGAACAATTAAAAACATAAATTTAAAATTATAAAATAATTCAACAAAAACACAGACAGCTGTGCTTGTAAAACCCATATGAAGAGGCAAGCATTTATGTATGTATATATATATTAAAAGTACTCTAGAACTATCCTTTCTTCTAAAGTAAAGCTGACAGAATGTGTGTATTCGCATGCTGTGTGTTCCATGGCACCTTTGCCTCTGTTTTCCTGTATCATTTCCCTGTCCGTGATATTCGCAAGGCCCTTTCTCTGTTTAGCACAGAACTGTTCCTATGGATACCCAGCCTTTTGTGGTGTGACAAAGGTTGGCATTCTGATTCTCATGAGCCAAATTGTACCCTTTGACTCTCTCCCCTTTTCACACCCTTTTACTAAGCTTGGTCTATTGCTGTGCTTGAAGGCCGGTGGGTGCAGGGTTCCCATGGTAATGGGAATGAAACTCTGAAGGGGGGGGCGAGTCTCTGAACTCAAAGCCTTGTTAATTTGAATGTGAATGCAGAAGGAAGGCTCTTTTGAGCTTTACCTTTGTGTGTTCCAGGAACCTATAATTTGTCAGTGTAAAGCAACATTTTCATTTGTGAACTTTGTTTATGTTAACTGCTGTTTGATTTTTATGAAGCAGCTATTCGTGGTGGAGCAGTGAACAATCAAAAGCATCTTGTGTTACATAAATTCTGTCCAATAATGATTAAGAGATTTTTGCTTGTTTCCCCTTTCATACACAACCAGGATACTATATTAGTGGTGTGTGTGATTGCCTGTGTAGCTTTTGTTTTTAGGTTAAAATGTCTAAGCTTTTGCTGCTCGCATCTTTTTTCCCCTTTCTTCAAAGAAGTTTTTGTCTGAAGTTCAAAATCCGTAGGCCCAGTGGAGGAGGAAAGAAAGGAAGGGCTAGAGGGGACAGAGGGAAAAATCCTATTTAATCTGCATGCTTAATCACCTGCTGTCTGTCTAGTAGTTTTGCTTGTTTAGACATGAGCAGCACTAGTGCTGTTGAAGAACTGTCTGTAAGAGAACGTAAGTTTAATCATGTATTTTTAAGCAGATTTCTGTGTGTCTGTATGTCTTTTATACTCTTTTCCCTTTCTTAGAGGAGAAGAGCTAAAGCTAATGACTCTGAATGCTAGGTTTAGCAGTTTGTCCATTTAGCAGTCTGTCATTTTTGTCATCTTTTCAAATTTGTTAGCAGGTGGCACACAAGCAAGAATCTTGCTCTAAAATTAGGGTTGGCAGCAATCTGGAAAAAAAGTCATGCCACATTTCACTTCTCTTAAAGGGTAGAAATGGGCAGGTGAATCTTTTCATGACATGGAGTTAAATAACACCCCATTAAGCCTCTGTTAAAGGGATACTCTTTCTCCAGGCTGTTGGTAACCCTATCTAAAATGTTCACACTATATTTAATAAAAGAGCAAAGCAAGACTGAATTTTATCCTGTCACTAATTATAATGGGGACTCTAAATTAAAAATAAGAGGAAAGCTTTTCTACTATTAACCATCTCTTTACTATCCCACAAATGCATGTAACACACATACTTTTTCTGCCTGACTGCTGCCTTTGTAATTAAGCTTCACGTTGTAGAATGTGCTCAAAAATCTTTTAGATAATAAAAATATAATTACTCCTCATACCTCTCAAATATACAAATGAGAGAGATGGTCTTGAGTTTAAAACAAAAGTTAGCCTTGTGGCACCTTAGATGTACTGAAGCATAAACCTCTGTGGGTTGGAGCGTGCTTTGCCACATGTATTAAATGAGTCGTTTGTAGACCAAGACTATGTCAGTTTGTTTTCTGCCAATAATTTACTAGGATTTCCTTCAGTTATATTAAGCCTTAAACCAATTTTATAACTGGCTGCTTTATTGCTCTAGAAAGCAAAATGGTTCCAGACAGGTAACGATTCTCCCTCTAGAGATGTAAAAAAATTAAATGCATGCAATACTTTCCTATCAAACCTCAACTTCTTTTACTAATTGAGCAACATAAAATGCATAATGTATAACAACATATAAAATTGTACTATTTGGCAAAGTTATGGAATTAAAAAATATAAATATTTTCTGCAAGAAAAATTACAGTGTTTGAGAAAGAGTTGCACATGTGTCTGAATTTTTGCCATCTGAGAGGTAGGAAAAAATAATGAAGGTAGACAACAGATTCTGTAGTAAACAAAGGAAAAACTGGCACAATAGACAACTACCGGTATAATTGATATGAAGTTAAATTTAACACTGAACTCTTACTATATTGTTGCCAAAAGTTGTGTTTAAGCAAAGAAATTATTGAAAATGATGTAAGTGTACAATATATATAGCAGTTAATATTATCTAACGTAAGTAGTCTTGAATAAAATAATTCATACTACACATTTTGAGTAAAACCTTGTCTTTCATTTCACTCATTCTAAAAGGAAAAAACAATATTTTTTCCAGTGATTCCACAAATTACCCAATTTTTTTTTCCTTTGGAAAAATGGGAAAAGTCTATGACATTCTCATGCTATACATTTTGAATTGGAAAACCCTTGACTTAAGAAGCATTTCACTCATTTTAAAAGAGGAACTATTTTATAGGAGGGGGGTTTTCAGTGCTTCCTCCAAATTTCCCATTTCTTCCACGGGAAAAAGTTGGAAAGATGCTAAGAAAAAACTGGGAAAATCTGTTTTATTTTATCAGGTTTTCGTATTGTTTCGGGCCATCACTTCTTTACTCTCACCCAGCCTCAAAGTATTGCAGTATATTATTTTGATTAGTTCTAATAAAAGGTAGTACATGGCTTTTGTTTTTGGGTTTTGATTGAGACCAGTGGAGCCATTTGCAGCCTCTAGCTCTCTAAAATTAGTGGAAGCATAATGCAGATTGTTCATAATGCAGCCAACACAGCTATGTTCTAGAAACAACGACTTTCTTTTCCAGATGGGCAGCCCAATCCTAACGGAGGGTGGGGGAAGGGGTTTGGAGCCGGCGTGACCCCAGCATAGGCGTTAGTGCCACTTGCACCAACTAAAGTGGCACTAATGCAGTGGTGTGGAGCCATGTGGCAGTGCGAGCCTTGGGTGCTGGTGCAGCCTCGCTGGCAGCGTTTTCTTGGTGTAGAAGCTTGCACCAGCATCAAAGGGGGTGTGCCCAGGGGTGGATCTGACATTAGTGAGCTCTCTAAGCCCTTTCGGCCTGGGAATGCCCCTTTTTGCAGGCACAAAGTTACGTGTGCAAAAATGCAGGCATAGCCCTGTGAAACTCAATGGAGAGTTTCACTGGGTTTTCCTGATTAAGGAGTCTTTGTCTTGCTGTGCTCAGCAGCAAGCCGCTCAGGAGGTGGTGCGGGGTGTCATCCCCGGGCCCAGGGTAAGTACGCCCCCTTAGGATTGCGCTCTTAGAAATACAATTAGTAGAAGTAACATGAAGGATGGACTTCCCCTTAGGTGATTACAAAGAACACATTCCATCTTCCAAGAAGAGAGCTGGAATGGCTTTTTTATGTGCTTTTGTGGGGAAGTACATAATGACCAATTTCAAATCTGTTTATATTGTTATAGCACTAGCTCCTTCGCACATTCCTTAGGAGTACTAGTGAGTACTGACTGCTTTCCACTCACTTCTTGTTATGGCTACCTGATTTATTGGGGTGTGGAGATGTGTGTTATCTCATCACATTAGTAGCACACCCTTCCTCCAAGGAATTCAGAGTGGCATACATTATTTCACTGCATGCTCTTATTAAGCCTGTAAAATGGGCTTAAGGCCACCCAGTGAGCTTTACAGCTAAACAGAGATTTGAACTCCAGGCTTTTGTGGTATGAATCAACACTATATCCACTACCCCATTCTGGCCCTGCATTTTTGCATTATAGCATTGGTTCCCGCACTGAAGGAAAGCTCTGCCGTTAGCAGAACAGATGCATGGCATCCAGCCGCAAGTGTGTAGTTAGAGGAAACTGATGCACTATTTATAGTTGCCTCAATGACACAATAGGTGCAATGTTTTAGAGGGTTTTGCTGAATTCCTAGGTCGTCAAGTCTGAAGCAACTTGACGGCACTTAACACACACACAATTTCTAGGAAGAGCTACCTAAATTTTCAGCTGCCTGAACATTTTGACCAAATGCAAAGTACAGAATAGGTTAAGTGTATTTGTTCCTGGATTGTTATGGCACAACAGACAAGTTTAAAAATGTCCTTTCCTTAGATTTAACAGCTATCCATCAACCACTTCGCACTATAAAAGGGGAAATGAAATTTAATTTTTCCTGTTTTTAATTTTAATTTTATAAATGGCTTTGATGCTGTTTTAACAATAGAAAGGTGGGATACAAATTTTCCTAATACTATATTAGTGAGGAAGGCATATATGTAGAGATCCTGTTCAGCCAGATTTTCTTGACTTGTTGCCCACCATACTCTACACAGAAGCACATGGACATGTTTGAGGCTTGGCAGTCTAAGTGAAAGCAATCAGAAAGTTGCTCTAGTGCATGATGCTCATTCTTACTAATATTCGTTGGCATTCTGTTCAGTCTGTTACCTCCACTGTCTGTATTATCTCAGTGTCTGTGTTTAGCTTTGGGGAGAAAAGCAGATGTTGGACTATGAAACCAGATTGTTTCACAAGACTTAATAAGAACCTGCCTTATTGCTTAAAATGACAGCCTGAAGGTATTTTGTTTGTTTGCTTGTTTTACTCTCTTTATAGCCATTCCATCCCATGGTGAACCTGGAATGTTCCCGTGATTTTCGGCCATTTTTGTGTGCTCTGTATGCTCCTGTTTGCATGGAGTATGGCAGAGTTACCCTCCCTTGTCGCAGGATATGTCAGCGAGCTTATACAGAATGTTCAAAACTTATGGAGATGTTCGGTGTGTCTTGGCCAGAGGATATGGAATGCAGTAGGTGAGCCTTTGCACTTTTACTTTGTTTAATTACCAGCTACTTTTAAGGAAGCCACAGTTTGCAAGATCTGAGTTTGTCTGCTGCCGATAGGATGTTTTGGAAGTAATTAATTCATAGGGTCATCATATGTTGGAAGTGACTTCATGTGCCCTTTTTAAGTATGTTCTAGGAAGTAAGTATAAAGTAATTTTGTTTTTCTAGTGGGTAGCCGTGTTAGTCTGTTTGCAGTAGTCAAAAAGGGCAAGAGTCCAGTAGCACCTTAAAGACTAACAAAAATGTTTTCTGGTAGGGTATGAGCTTTCGTGAGCCACAGCTCACTTCTTCAGATACCCTACCAGAAAATATTTTTGTTAGTCTTTAAGGTGCTACTGGACTCTTGCCCTTTTTGTTTTTCTAGGTAGACTAGTGAGTTTCTGCTGAGCTGTTAGTGTGACTTACATGCACTCCATCACAGTTAACACCATTCTTAATATTTATGCCCAATTGTGGCTCCAGGTGGTATACATAGATAAAATTATCCAATTTTTTTCTCCTTGAAGGAGCCTTATCAGATAGGTTAGGCTATGTGGTAGTGTGAGGAGGGAGTTGAAGCTACCGCTCTTTGGTCCAAGATGAATATTCTAACCACACTGGCATTCAGACTGCCCTTTGCCTCCCTACTTGTGTTTGACCCTGAGGACTGCTAGAGCATTTTTAACCTAGCATTTGCAAAATCCGAGACTTCACACAGAGACTGTGGAGCAGTGTGGTGCCTCAGCTTACTTTGTGACTCTGTTTTGTCTTTGTTATCAGAATCACAAATCATTAAGTATAGGAGCCATGTCAAACTATGACAGACTTCTAAAACTTCCTCTTTTTTCAAGTCAAATTGACATGCAAGTTTAATTCTTTTAACTGTTTCTCTCCTGTTCTCTGAGTGTGTTTGTAGTGTGAATGGCCAAGTTTAGCTAACCACTGAATGACAAGAAGTTGAACTTCCTTTCAATCAGCTTTGCAAAATTCTTCCTTATCTTGAATAATCCTAAGCCTCTTGCTGCTTTAGGAGAGACAAATAAATGAGCCCAGCAATGGTTTTTGTAGGAGCTAAAGCTCACAAACAAAGCACATCCAGGCCAGTTGAGACAGACTGGCTAGGAAAGCATTATAAGCTTTTCATGATGAGAGTAATCAGTCAACCATTAGGACGAGTTAGCTTTTTTTTGTTAATTTCTTGATGACTGGACACTTTCCTCTTCTTTCTTCTAGCTTAGCCAAATGAGGAGAGACTGAGAGATGTGGTATGGCTTGTGCTGAAGAGGTCAGGAAAGTCAGTCATAATAAATAGACTGGAAGTCAGACAGCCAGTGTTCTGCTCTGCTTGGCACTCAGCTCAAGTTGTCTCTGTCCCAAGCACAGCTCTAGTTCTCTAACAAGGAATGTTTTATCTCACTTGTAGCCTAAAGCCTCTCTCTGTCTTTCAGTGCATTCCATCTACTTGCTGGGGGGGGGGGGGAACACTTCCCCTGTCCCATTCATTGTACTCCCAAAGTCCTGCATGTTGTCATATCATGACTGACATCAAAGCCTGTGTGGTTTTCCAGGATTAGGACCTGGAGAAAGGAATGGGTAGAGAGGAGATGTTCACACCACCAGGAGCTTGAAAGAGCAGTGGACTGCAGCTCTTACACCTATTTGTAATAATCACTCAGATCTTGGTCTGCACACCCCAGTAGATGTTGGTCAAAACCAGAGTTCCTTAGTGAAGGTCAGACTCTGATATTGCACAGGGTTTGCTTGATCATTTAAATAGTAAATAGACTTTGCCCCAAGTACTTGACAACATCTCATTATCACTGTCCAATATTCTAATACCCCACTGAAATCATTCTCACTTGAGGGAACTAAGGCAAGAAAGCTGCGTAATTATTTTGTAGGCATCAACACATGTGTGTGTAAACTTGCTTCAAGAGGCTCTTTTTTTCTGTTCTAGGTTCCCAGATTGTGATGAGCCTTACCCCCGCCCTGTCGATCTCAGTGTAGTTGGAGAACCAACAGAAGAGGTGCCAGTAGCAGTGCAAAGGGACTATGGCTTCTGGTGCCCCCGAGAGTTAAAGATAGATCCTGATTTGGGTTACACATTCCTGAGGGTACGAGACTGCTCTCCCCCATGCCCAAATATGTATTTTAGGCGTGAGGAGCTCTCCTTTGCACGATACTTCATTGGCGTGATCTCCATTGTCTGCCTTTCAGCCACCTTATTTACTTTCTTGACATTTCTGATCGACGTCACGAGATTTCGCTACCCAGAAAGGCCTATTATATTCTATGCTGTCTGCTACATGATGGTATCTCTCATTTTCTTCATTGGCTTTTTGCTAGAAGACCGAGTCTCCTGCAATTCTTCTAGCCCCAATACGTACAAGGCTTCCACAGTGACACAGGGCTCACACAACAAAGCTTGCACCATGCTTTTTATGGTGCTCTATTTCTTTACCATGGCTGGGAGTGTCTGGTGGGTGATTCTAACTATAACTTGGTTCTTGGCAGCTGTGCCAAAGTGGGGCAGTGAAGCCATTGAGAAGAAAGCCTTGCTTTTCCATGCTAGTGCATGGGGTATCCCAGGAACCCTAACCATCATCCTTCTAGCTATGAATAAAATTGAAGGTGACAACATTAGTGGCGTATGTTTTGTTGGCCTCTATGATGTGGATGCTTTGAGATACTTTGTTCTTGCTCCCCTGTGCCTGTATGTGGTGGTTGGAGTTTCTCTGTTACTAGCAGGCATTATCTCCTTAAATCGGGTACGCATTGAAATTCCTTTAGAGAAGGAGAACCAAGACAAGTTGGTGAAATTCATGATCCGTATTGGTGTCTTCAGTGTTCTCTACTTGGTACCACTCTTGGTTGTGATCGGCTGCTATTTCTATGAGCAGGCTTACAGAGGTGTGTGGGAGACAACGTGGATCCAAGAACGGTGCAAAGAATATCATATACCCTGCCCCTATCAGGTAAGGAAGCCTATCTCTTTGTGATGCTACATCCATTCCTATCCACCTATTTTCCCAAACATATAGGTAGTCTGAAAGGCTTTGGCATCACTCTTCAGTAATGTACACCTTTTGAAGAATAATGCTGTGGAGTTATAATTGTATTATCTACTGCAAATTTAACACCCAGAATAGAAAACCAGTAGAAATGTGAAACTCCACAGAAAGTAGATACTTAAAAGAGATATTTATGTGTCACAAAACTGCCAAGGAAGCTTAGAAGAAATGTTTAAAAACATAAGGCTATAAAAACATTCAGCAATTTAAAATAACCAAGATTCACTAAGTCATAAAAACAGCCTGAAACCAGCAGAAAAACAAAGCAAATAACAGCTCAACAATAACAACGAAAACCCAAAAACATAACCAAACTCAGCACAACCTGAAAATGCAGGGCCAGCAAAATAACACTGCAGGATGATATGAGCTGTAAAACAAATTCTAAAGTACCTGGGGCGATAGAACAGTTTAAGATAGAGTAGAAACTCAAAAACTTGGCAAGTAAAATTGTATTAATTTGGCACCTAAAAGAAAGAAAAAATAGAAGACAATCGAAAAATTTCCTGAGATAGAGTATTCCACAAATGCTACAGCTACTACTGAAAAGGCCCTGTCTCTAAACATGAACAATACATTTTTTTTAACATTCATGGAAAGGCAAATTGTTAAGGAAATAAAAACTAAGAAGGGTACTTTAACTCAATACTGTTGCTGGGGACTATATTATAAATATGAAAGTATGTGGAGTTCTCTTGTAGAACAGATTACACTGAATCAACTGGTATAACTAACTTTTTTGCTTGTTATGACTCTATAGTCTTAATAAATGGAATGTTTTTGTTATTTCTTACTAAAAGGCAAAGGCTGCTGTTATTGTGGTGAGGTGGTTTCTTGTTTTTATTCCTTGCTTTTGCCTCCTTAAAAAGATCTTTTATACTGTTTGAACAGCACATTAAATGCACTAGCAGCTACATTTGGGAAAAGAGAAAAAGTGTGTTAGATGATCGGAAAAAGGATCGTGTTGTTGGAACCTTAAGTTCAAAGCTTGGTGTGGTGTTAGGCTGAGACAGTGTCTTGGCCACTGCACTTCACAGTGAGTCCAGCATGGTGCAGTGGTTACTTTTGGACTCGAACTGGGGAAGCTCATAGTCAAGGCCCCATTCAGACCTAAAGCTCACTGGCAGCTTTGGGTCCGTCATGCTCTCATGCTAACCTGATTCTCAAGGATGTTGATAGGTTAAAACGGTGGAAGGGAGGGCACCGTACATCTCCCTGAGTTCTTTAGAGGAAGGGTCTGATAAAAATGGTTTGGCAGGAATATTTGATAATTCTTTATAAACTGCCTTGGAGACTTTAAGTCAAAAATTCAACAGCACCTTTGCTGTGGCAAAAGGAGCAGCACCAGTTGTCAAAAAGATAGGGTCTGCCTTAGATCAAGTCACAGGTTTGGCAGAATAGAGATATGAAGGTTATAAAAACCTAAAAACTGGAAGGGGGTGTGCCAGTTGTGCTTCATAGGGGAGGACATTTCATAGTCTTTCTACCCCTCCCCCCAAGACTCTGCCTCATATTTTGCCACTTGTTAAATTTTTGGCATTAGTGATGTGCAAAGCAAGGCCTCACCAAGGCAATGTTTGTACCTGAGAAGGTGTTGCTCAGAGTTACAACAAAATACAAAATGTAACAAACTTACAGTGTATAACATGTGGTCTGCTGTGGTCTTCTGAAGTGCATGGAATCTGCTGGTTCATCTTCTGTCTTCGGTGCAGCCCCACATGTGGGACTGCGCCTGCGCGCAGGCCTGCCGCCGGAAAAAATTCAATAGCCTTAGTCCTCAACCGGGGATGCCCCTCCCTCACAGGCGGGGCCGGCCTTCGCGCCGTGCAGCCCGCATGCTACTGGGCGGGGCATCCCCTTCCCTCCTCAGTTCCTTTTTTGCCGCCGCCTGGATTGGAGCTCCTTGCCTTACCTCTCCGAGTTCGTAAGTTCTGTGGGCCGCGCCCCGGCCCTCCTTCTCTTTCCTACAAAAAAAAAAAAAAAAAAAAAAAAAAAAAAGATAAAAAAGATAAGAAGAAAGAAACTTAAAAATAAAATAAGTAACTAAAGGACGTTAACAAAGACTACGTGATGGCCTCTAAGGCCCCCTTTAAGATCTGTAAGAAGTGTCCGGCCAAGATACCGCACTCAGATCAACATGAACTCTGCTTAACTTGCTTAGGCGAAGGTCACAACGTGTCTAAATGCTCCATATGCCAAGGCTTCTCTACCCGGTCTCGCAATGCTCGCGCGCACCGGCTGAGCGCCGAATTGTGGAAAAAGGCTCTCTCGGCTCCCTCCCCTTCGACGGGTTCTAGGACCCCGGGAGACACGCAGTCGACTAAATCGGTACCGATCCCTGGTACCAGTTCGACACCGAGACCCTCGGATCCGAGCTCCTCGGATCCGTCCCGGAGCCATAAGAAGCACAAACGCAAGACGAAACATCTTGACAAGCCGTCTAGCTCCGGCCATCCAGTACATAAGAGGCCTGCGGAGACACCAAGACCTCTGGCACCGGACGTCTCTATCTCGGTGCCGCCCTCGGTACCACCGTCGGTACCACCGTCGGTACCACCGTCGGCACCGCCCTCGGCACCGCCCTCGGTACCACCATCGGTACCGAGGACTCCCTCGCCTCACCTGGACTCTCCGTTCCATTCCTTCTCTGAAGCAGACCTGGATCCCCTCGAGGACCCTCTCTTGATTGCGGATCCGGACCCGCTAGACCCAGCCTCCATGGTACCGACCCCCTCGGTACCACAACAAATCTTCCAACCAGTTCCCTCCACTTCTGGGCCCACAATCTCCCCAGAGTTGGTCAAGGACTGGATTGAATTCTGCCGCTTTAGACGGCTCTCCGTCAGAGGCGAACCGGTGGTCCTTCATACACCTCAACTACCCTCTCCATTTACCCCTCTGACTCAGCGCACTCCTAGACCGGAATCCGAACTTGAGGAAACAGGGTCAAGGGATGAAAGCTCTGAGGATGTATCAGAACCTTCACCAGATGAACTGGTAGGGGACACAGAGGCTATTTCACCATCTGAAGATCTCAGGCTCCGGATGGAGCAAATGATAAGGATGGCTGAAGCATTGGACATTAATATCTCCACAACGGACAATAGGCCCAAGGACAAGATCCTTAGTCGTCTATACCCCGATACACCGGGCATTGCTGCCTTCCCCATACTGGAGGGCCTCTCAGAGATAGCTACATCTCTCTGGAAGAAACCTGCTTCCTTACCAGCTTCTTCCAAGAAGGTAGAAAACCTGTATAGGACGAAATCTGAGTCGGCTGAATTCCTCACAATTCACCCTCCACCCTCCTCCATAGTGACCACGGAGATGCAATCTCGGCAGCGCCAGGGACCACATTCAACCCCTGCCGACAAAGAGAGTAAACGACTTGATCAGCTGGGCAGACGGACATACACCTCCTCTGCCCTGAGTTTCCGTATATCCAACTATCAAACCATCATGGGGGGGTACCAGCTTTTCTTGTGGGAGAAGGCTGCCCCTCATATCGACCTGCTGCCAGAGGAGTCTAAGAATGCCATGCGTCTTATCCAAGCAGAGGCCACGCGCTTATCGAGACAGCAGATCAACGCAGGCAAGCACGCTGCAGATAGTGCAGCTAGAACGATGGCTTCAGCAATCACTCTACGTCGCCACTCCTGGCTTCGCTCTACTGCCCTTCCGTTGGACACGAGATCACTTATCGAAGATCTCCCATTTGAAGGCGATACCCTGTTTGCTTCGTCAACCACAGAATTTCTCACGAACCTCAAGAAGGACCGCCAGACCGCCCGTTCTCTAGGGGTGGCTCCTCCTTTTCACCAACAACAGAGGGACAAACCTCAATACCGTCAGCAATCTTTCGGCCCCTCCTTCAACAGATACCAGAGATTTCAAAGGTTTCACCCGTATCCTCAACAGGATAAATTCCAACATCAGCAACCTAGACCAAAACACGGGTTTAAGCCACGCTCTCACCCTAACCCCCAGAACAAAGATCAGAGACAATCCACACAAAAGTTCTGACTATTTCCGCAACCCTCAGAGGAGGGGCTACCGTTCCTGAATAGGTTGGCTAAGTTTTCTGAGGCCTGGCAGGCTATCTGCTCTGATACCTGGGTTCTCAGGGTTGTTTCCCAGGGTTACCACCTGGAGTTTAAATCCACCCCTACTTGTTTCTCTGCCAGTTCTGCGGCAGATAACCCACTCCCAGAATTTGCACCCCAACTAGGTGAACTTCTCCTGAAGGGTGCTGTTGAAAAAGTTAACCTCCCATGTTTGGGATTCTTTTCTCGTATCTTTATGGTTGATAAGAAGGATGGGGGTTCTAGACCCATTATTGATCTTAGATTTTTGAATAAATATTTACGAGTTTCCAAGTTCAGAATGGTTTCTTTACCCTCTGTGATGGAACTTATTTTACCTCATACATGGTTCGCAGTTTTGGACCTGAAGGATGCTTACTTCCATATTTCTATCCACCCTGAACATCGACACTTCTTAATGTTTCGCTATGGGTCTGAATTTTTTCAATATTCTGTCCTCCCTTTCGGCCTTGCCACGGCCCCCAGGGTATTTACGAAATGCATGGCGGTAGTTATGTCCTTCCTCAGAGACCAGGGATGCACGATTTATCCCTACCTTGACGATTGGCTGCTCACGGCTTCTAGCCCTGAGTCTCTCTCCGTCAATTTGCAGCTGGTTCTCTCTACCTGTTCAAAACTGGGACTGATGGTCAACTTGAAGAAGTCTAAACTAAACCCTTCTCCCAGAGCTCAGTTTATTGGTGCCGTGTTAGATTCCACAACAGGTCGGGCATTCCTCCCCACTGAGAGGGTGTCCTCCATTAAGAGGCTAGTCCAGCTTTTTATGAGATATAGACACCAACCGGTAGTCTCTATACAGAGATTATTAGGCTTAATGGCATCGACCACTGCAGTGACCCCTCTAGCCAGGCTTAAAATGAGGGAACTGCAAAATTGGTTCATTCGGTCCTACGACTGCTCTCGCCACTCCAAGTGGTATAGACTGTCTATCCCTAGGCCTGTTCTGCGATCACTACAATGGTGGCTCTCTGAGCCTAATCTTCTTAAGGGGATCCCTCTGGGGTTTTGGACTCCGAGTTTTACAGTCACCACAGACGCCTCTATGGAGGGTTGGGGTGGTCATTGCGGGAGTCACTATGTTCAAGATAGATGGTCTCCTAGTGAGTTGTCTATGCACATTAATTTTCTAGAGCTGAGAGCCGTGCGTTATGTTCTTACCTCATTCTCAGATATCCTCCAGAACTCGAGAACACTTTTACAATCGGACAACTCCTGCACAGTGTTTTATGTAAACAAACAGGGGGGCACCGGTTCCATTCCTCTCTCCAGGGAAGCCCAGAGGATCTGGGCAATAGCTGGGAGACACAACATAGACCTGCGTGCCATGCATATTGCGGGGATCCACAATACCTGGGCGGACTCCCTGAGCAGGGTTTTTACCACAAACCACGAATGGGAACTACAGGATCAGTTTATCCTCCCCATTTTCCAAGAATGGGGCACTCCTCAGATAGACCTGTTTGCGACCAGGGGCAACAAGAAAGCGGTAGAATTCTGCTCTCTCGCGGGGAGCGACCCCTTGTCCCTGGGAGACGCGTTCCAGCTCACTTGGTCGAACCGCCTGTTTTACGCCTTCCCCCCTTTTCCCCTGCTTGCCCGGGTTCTGGGGAAGATAGCTGCAGACAACACCGACTGCATTCTCATAGCACCCCGATGGCCGAGACAGATATGGTTCACCCTTCTTACACACCTGGCGGGGGGGAATTACAAGCCACTTCCAGACCACCCGAACCTACTTCGCTGGGGGGAACTGGCCCACCACGATGTACAGAGACTACACCTCATGGCGTGGAGAATCCTTCCCCCTCATTAGTGGGTTGTTCACAGCCGGTTCAGGAGGTCCTTTTGCAAGCTAGAAGGCCCTCGACTCGTTATTCGTATGACAGGAAGTGGGATAGATTTTTAGCTTGGGCAAATCAAAAAAGTTTTTCTCCCTTTACCTGTCCTGTTCCTAGCATCTTGGATTATTTGTTGGAATTAACCAAGAGGGGACTGGCAGTCTCATCCATAAGGGTACATTTGGCTGCGATTTCAGCCTTCCATGATAAGGTGGAGGGTTATACAGTTTTCTCCCATCCCCTTGCAAAACGCTTTCTGAAGGGCCTTAATAATTTATTTCCTCCTACTCCTATACTAACGCCCCAATGGTCACTCTCCCTGGTCCTAGCCAAACTGATGCTAGCACCCTTTGAGCCTTTAGCTCACGTACATCTGTCATTCTTGTCAGCTAAAATAGCTTTCCTGGTAGCTGTGACATCAACTAGGAGAGTACGGGAGCTGGCAGCCCTTCGTATTGATAGCCCTTTTCTCAGGGTTTATAATGAAAGGGTGGTCCTCCACCCTAGTTTTAGATTTAAACCCAAGGTGATCTCTTCCTTTCACCTAGCCCAAGATTTAGTTCTACCAGTGTTTTTTCCCAATCCTTCCTCTCAGGCAGAGAGGACACTACATACCCTTGATGTAAAAAGAGCTCTCCTATATTATATTGACCGTACCAAACAATTTAGAAGGTCCAAATCCCTGTTTGTATGCTATAAAGGTCCTAAGAAAGGTAGAGCCGCCTCGGCCCAATCTATAGCGAGGTGGGTGGTCACGGCGGTGAGAATAGCCTATAAACAGGCGAAGGTGACATGCCCCTTGGGCATTAGGGCGCATTCCACCAGGGCGCAGGGTTCTTCTGCTGCTCTCCATAGAAAAGTTCCTGTGGGCGACATCTGTAGAGCGGCGACGTGGTCTTCAGAAGACACCTTTGTGAAGCACTACGCTCTGGACCTGCAGGCCAGGAAGGATGCAGCAGTGGGTAGAGCAGTTCTGCAGACCCTTTTCTCCTGAGTCGACCCCACCACCTACTGGGTAAGCTTGCTAATATCCCACATGTGGGGCTGCACCGAAGACAGAAGATGAAAACAGAGTTGCACTTACCTGTAACTGCTGTTCATTGATGTCTTCGGTGCAGACACACATCCCTCCCTTCCGACCCCGCTGTCGACCTAGAAATAAAAGAAACAATTTATTAGTAGAAGGATTAAGTTATAGCTGGTGCGTGTATGCCAGTCTTGGTCGGCGGCGGAGAAGGAACTGAGGAGGGAAGGGGATGCCCCGCCCAGTAGCATGCGGGCTGCACGGCGCGAAGGCCGGCCCCGCCTGTGAGGGAGGGGCATCCCCGGTTGAGGACTAAGGCTATTGAATTTTTTCTGGCGGCAGGCCTGCGCGCAGGCGCAGTCCCACATGTGTGTCTGCACCGAAGACATCAATGAACAGCAGTTACAGGTAAGTGCAACTCTGTTCTTCATGTGTAGGAGTGGGGAAACCAACCCGGTACTCCAGATTAGCATCTGCTGCTCATGTGGAGGAGTGGGGAATCAAACCCGGTTCTCCAGATTAAAATCCACCACTCCAAACCACCACTCTTAACCACTGCACCACGCTGGCTCTCTTTATCCTTGTCATGCTGTTCCTAGAGAACTGTTGTATTCATCCCCAGGAAACAGAAGGTCTAGATCTAAGCAGTTTGGCACAAGTAATTTATTATATAAGTGAGCAAGAGTTTGCTAGCTGTTAATTGCAGCTGGCAACTCTTTTGAGTCAAACTAATTTACATGGGCAAAATGCCAGGAAAATGAAAGTGTGCATAACTTTCTATCTTAGTCAAGGTCTGAACTCATTGGACTTGTCTAGATGTTTCCTTTCTTCACTAGAAAAGGCCAGGAGTGGAACTTGGGGCCGTACTTATGTGGGAGTCTCCTTTGGCCTTGAAAATGTAAGCCTTTAGTTTTCCAAGGTCAGATAGTATCAGATAATTATGGGACCTTTTAGTTTGGATATTCTCTCTGTTGTGTGTGTAGTGGGACCCAGGCAAAACAGAAGTCATGAATTAAAGGTCCACTTCTAATCCTCGGGGAGGGGGAATATTCAAACATCCATTTGTATGTTAAAACTTTTGAGAGTGAAATTGCCTAGACCAGAAGCTATTTGTGGTCTACTCAGTTGCAATATTATTACTACGGAATTAGAAAAATCCCCAAGTTCAGTTCTTTGCTACTGTGCTGCTTTTTTGCCATGTCCACAGCATCAACTGTGAGCACGGAGCAGGGAGAGAGCAAACAGTGTATATATTTTTACAAGGTTTTCTTTCTCTGGGTTCCTGCCACATCAAGTGGGGTCAACCATTTCTCCATTGTCCACCCTTAGCGTGTCATCTCTCTAATACCACTACCAATTTTCTGCCCCAGAACCTTAATTGATGCTGATGACTTTTGACAGTGCCTCTGATTCTTTCTTGTCTGATTAACCATGCAGAACTGCTCTGAAAGTTTCCTGAGGGTAATATTTACAGGAGAACCAGCTCTATTTCATTTCAAGACTAGGGCTGATGATTGTCCAGATGGCCACTCTCGTTTGTACACAAGAACTGCGCTGCATAACAGTTCAAAGGCTGTACGTGGATCTTTTTGTATAACCACAGACGCATTCATATGGAAAAACTGTGCTCACATAGAAAATTAGCACAGCGAGGAGAAAATTCTGATCCTTCTCTCTGCTTGGTTCCTCTACCTGGACTCAGAAGTGTTTGTGGTCCATTTTACTACACACATGAATCTGCCTCATACTGAGTCAGACCCATTGATCTGTCAAGTTCACTACAGTCTACTATAACTGTCAGTGGTTCTCCGTGGTCTATCTAGAGCTCTTTCACATTACATATTACCCAGTTCTATTAACTGGAGATGCCAGAGATCAAACCTGGATTCTTCTACATGCAAAGTAAATGTTATGCCACAGCCAGTCTACTGCCCCATTCCTGACTTATTCCTTTGTCGTTCTCCTATATGAGTAAATTAGGGCTAATTTTTGTGTTCTGAAATCAGGACACTATTGCCCACTCCTGGGTTCACGACATTGGCTGTTGCTGGCAAGATGCAAGGCGACACAGAATGTTTTACATTGGATACAGCAAAAATGGCACTAAATGTTAAAAAGGATCCATGATTGCAGCTTGTCAGCTTCACATTTAGCACACAGTCTGATTGGTGCCTGGCATGATTCTCTTCATCTAGTGGTGAAGGTTTGAACCTTTGTTAATACAAGATCCAAAAGAGATAGCTATCTTCTACATGAACAAGGAGTTCCAGTATTTCCACAAGATAGTCAGCAAAAGGGGTATGTCAGATGGTTGGCAAGTCAGTGTTTTGTTCTGCCATGGACCTGTGCATTGTGTCCACTAGAGATGATAACCCTGAAGCTGTTCTCATGATTGCTTTCGGTGTTTCATGCATTCTGACCAGACCAAGAGCTGCATCTAGATGGCTGCTGTGCATGCCACTCCAGTATTGTCTGTAATAAGCACTTGTTGGAGATCATAACATGTAGTTACTTCCCACGCCACTGTTGCTACTTGTATTCTCTTATTTAAGAAATATCTAAATCACAAACCAGAAAGTTGCTTAAATGCATTTCTGGTTGCCTTAATTTAAATCCAGGCTGATTCAGCTTTCTTCATATTTACGTGTAAGAGGGAAATCAAGAGACCTAGCGGACACCGGTCTAGCCTTTCTCCCATAGCATCTACTTTAAATGAATTAACAAATGAAACAATGTTCTTCAGTTGTTTGTCTCATGTTCTTTCTTCTTTTCCTTCTGCAGGTCACCCAGATGAGTCGCCCAGACCTGATCCTCTTTCTGATGAAGTATCTGATGGCTCTTATAGTGGGGATTCCATCGGTCTTCTGGGTTGGAAGTAAAAAGACCTGTTTTGAGTGGGCCAGCTTTTTTCATGGGCGCAGGAAAAAAGAGTGAGTTCTGATATGTAAAAGGTGGCAAAGCAACAGGTGGGAATTACTATAACTTATGAATGTTCTAATTCTAATAAAGCTCATAGCTCAGAGACAGTATTCCTAATACTGCTTCAGAAGGTACCCAGAGTTCTAACATGTAGACTCTCCCCACCACCACCACGGGCTGGAATGCAGAGGGAGAGGTGATGACAGCAGAACACTGTGGCTGCTACCAATCCGGATTCATTTTTGTCTTGCTCCTAATCAGGCACAGAGGCAGCAGCTGCTGTTGGACCTCGCTGTGTTTCCTCAACCAAGGAAATACAGTGAAGTTCGATGGCTGCTGCCAGTCTGAGTGCCCTCATACATTCTGGGGCAGGAAAGATCACATGCAGCCATACCCCTGCGATAGGTTTCTGCTAGGACCAGAAGTGCCATTACTAGAGAGATGTCCTGGCAGGTACACCTACTTGCTGCTGAACTTGCTCATCCCTGGGCAGATGCTCAATCTGGTCGGTAGATATTATGGTTTGAATAAGTGGCTTATTTTGTTTAAGGGATGGCTGCTTTCTTCTAATTCTTAGTTATAGCAGACATGTCTAGTAGAGAGGAGATCATCCACGAGTCATTCTACATGCATGAGAAACCTGTAACCAAAGAATTTTCTGGCACATGTGAATTTCAGCCCTTGTCACACAATACACAGCTTTTTGGCTCTTGTTGCCTCATGAGGTTTGCCAGACCACAATGAAGCTGTGGTAGTAGAAGCTACAACGGTCACAATTTTTCTCTTTGCGACTGTTAAAAGTACAGTAATCCTGTTAAGGTCTAGACTCTTGTGGCCCCATAGTTCATAATCTTTGTTGTTCGCTCACTATTTACATGCTGCTATTGAGTAGCCCTCTATGACTTTTTGGCATAGTTTAACTACTGGGTTCCTCCTTGTCTTCATGTCTACTATACATAAGCTCTTCAGCTCTGTGCCTGCTTTGTGTTGCTTTCTTTAGTACTCATGTCCTTTGGCAGGATTATTTAGCACTCCTGTTTTTTCCTTCCTTCACTGTACTATGTGGCTTATTCTCACCTTAACTGCAGTGAGACTTCTTTGGAGTCCCCTTTCTCGGTAGCCCTTCTTGTCTCCATCCCCTGTCACCTCCTGCCTTTTTTCCCTCATGCATCGTTCATGGAACTTACTTTCCAAGTTCCTGCTTTGCAGTCTATTGTCTGTTCATCATCTTTTCAGCCACCTTCTTTCTGGGCTTCCTCTCCCTTTTGCTTCTTTGCTTTCCTAGAGCATCTTACCAGTGATCAGGTGACATCACAAAACCTCCTATTCCTGTGGAAGATTTTAATCCCCATCATACCGCTGCTTCCCCATTTCTCACAGAAGCTGGAATTCAAGAGTTCTGATATCTTTGTTTCCCTAGCAAACGGAATGTTTGTAACCCAGCTTTGCCAGTCATTGTCTGAAGCTTCACCAAGTTCAATACAGTATAGTGTTGTTGTTGTTCTGACAATATTCCTTGTGGTCTGGTGCTCTACCCAGAAACTTTCATGTCAGTTCAACAGTATCTCTGAAGAGGAACCCCTTTTCAGTTTAGATTGTGATTTGATGAGTTTGTTAGGTAGTTTCTTGGCTTGTAACTTCAGGTGAAATTTTTTACTCTTCAATCTGGGGACAGTTTTAAAATTAGGAACAGAGGAAATAGAATGGCTCCAACCTATGTAATACAGATGCTTGAGGTGAAAAGAATACACAATAGCTCCTTCTCCTCTTCCCCCTACAATACTGGCCTAGATTTCTGTGATGGACACGTCATCTTCCCATCTAAACATTATAAGCATAGTAAAACCAGGCACCTCTGATTTACATGGTGTGTTCATGAGACTGTTTTGGGCTGCCGTCTCTTTACACTGTTGTGTTTATAACATGGAACTAATCTCGTTTTACTATTCCCCAGAGTTGTGAATGAGAGCCGGCAAGTGCTTCAGGAACCTGACTTTGCTCAGTCTCTGTTGAGAGACCCCAACACACCCATAATTCGCAAATCTAGAGGCACCTCCACTCAAGGGACCTCTACTCATGCTTCCTCTACCCAGCTGGCTATGATGGATGACCAGCGCAGCAAAGCGGGCAGCGTCCATAGCAAAGTCAGTAGCTACCATGGCAGCTTGCATAGGTCACGAGATGGCAGGTGAGATTAAAATCTTGTCCCTGTAGGTACAACATCTATAGGTAGAGCTTGTGTTTACATCAAAGAACTTAGCCAGTGGTTATAGGAATTCAGGGAAGGCATGGTAACACTACCTATAATGATTAGGTGCAACCCAGTCAATTTCCCTCCCCAAATAATTGAAACCACTTGTTATCCAAATCTCTTTGGAATTGGAGGATGTTACTGGAATTCACTTTGTTATTGCCTTTCTAAGGCTCAAGTTATACTTTTCATAGGGCATTATCTAACCTCTTTCAAGCTGGAGGTGTCCAGACCATGTGAAAGCCTCCAGCCCCATGTGGAGATGCAAGCATACTGTCAAAGAATGTAGGGGTCATTAGGCCATTGGTATAAATGAGGAAATACAGTTACTATCCCTAAACGTACCCTTTAAGTATTATGTATCTTCCCCCCTCCCCAATTTAGCCACTAAATGTAATACTTCAAGTGTTTTGCACTATCTTCTGCATGTAAAATATGGTGATAAAAGCAAAGACGCTTCCACTGAAACATTTCTATACCAACCCAAATCCTGCCCATGTGTGACTCAGTAGTTCTCCAGGGTCTTAGGCAAGAACCTCTCTCAGATCTGCTACTTAAGATTTTTTTAACTGAAGATGTCAAGTGTTGAATCTGGGACATTATGCAAGTAAAGCTAGCACTGTTCTGCTGAGCTGTGGTGCACACTCTAACCAGGTTTTGTCCATCTGTGTTGCATGTATTTGGGGGAAAATGTTAGTCCTTATGCCTATATGGATGTGTGCATACACACTGTTGCCTGTCTTATTACTGAAACAGATTAATTTTTATGAATTAGGTATACCCCCTGCAGTTATCGAGGGCTTGAAGATAGACTACCTCATGGCAGCATGTCCCGACTGACTGACCACTCCAGGCACAGCAGTTCCCACCGGCTCAACGATCAGTCACGTCACAGCAGCACCAGGGACCTCAGTGGCAATCCAGTGACGCACATAACACACGGCACAAGCATGAACCGGGTTATAGAAGAGGATGGCACTAGTGCTTGATCTCTTTCCCCTGCTTTCCCCCAAATGCTCATGTGTTGGCATAACCCAGAAGCTGACTTCAAAATCACCAAATGCTCAGCGTTCTCAGTCCTATCAGGTGCTAACTTTGTGGAAAGGAACCAAACTGGGTGCTGCCTTTTTTCTGTTTCTTTATCCAGCTCTTTGGCAGAAGGTTTGCCTCACAATGAGGATGCTGCTTGATCAGGTCTTGAAGCTAACAGTTGATGGTACTTAACACTTTTAGGCTACTTTATGGATTTTATTTATTTGATTACATTTCCCCATCTTGCTTGACAGTTGACTCTTAAAAAAAATGTGTGTATGCTTCTGTAGAAGACATACTATGAAGGTCTTGTGAAAAGTTCCCAAAAGCGGAAGACTATGGCTTTTTTGTTTAAAGAAACTCCTCCCTGCGGCTTTTTTTTTTTGGTCGCTGATTAGATAATAAACTGGTTACTTGTTCTCCTGCAGCACAGAGGGTGGGCTGCGTATTAACAACTGTATAAAGGACATCTGTGGGGAATCAGCAGGAGATTTTAAGCAGTTACACTGGAAATGCAGCAGAAGGATAATGAACATATAAGGGTGTGGGCTCTTAACTGAAATTGCTAGTCTCAGTTGCGGGGCGGGGGAGGTGGGAGGGAGGCAAGGGGGAACAAGGGGAATATAGCTTTTTGTAGTATCGTTTTTATAGAAAATGTGCTGACTTCCTACTTGTTTACAATTTTTACACAGGGAAAGGAGAAAAGTGGACTTGAATGTGTGAGTTATCCAAGCTGAATTCAGTATCTCAACCCCCTTGATTGGCAATTGGTGGATGAGAGGCAAATAGACCTGTCAGCTGTCTGGATGTATTCCATATGAAACACTCCCAGTCTGTTAGCCTCAGTGCCTTGGTCAGTGCTTTCTGTATCTGAGGCTCTCCGGGGTGGGGGCTTGTGGAATCTATAAGAAGAGGAAAGCTGGGGTGTTTCTGTGGAAGGAAAAGGAAAGGAAAAGTGGATCTGTCAGTATATTAGATAATCTGTTGGCTCGTTTAATGAAGGGTCATCTGCTAAGGCCTGCATGCAGTCATTAAGAAGACAATGTGGAATTTCCTGATCATTTCCCATCTCAGGGTCCCGAGATATGCAGGCGGAGATTAGTAGAAGGGTTCCTCCATCCAGGTCCTTGGAGGGGTTTCACCAAGGGAGTTCTTTGGTGTTCCTCATTGTTAAATTTTGTGTTGGGGTACAATATGTTGTTGTGGACATAGCAGGCACTGTCAAGCCGCATTTTAGTTCTGGAACAGCCAACTGTATGGCTGACACCTAGAGCACTTCTTTGTCACCTGGTCGTCTCACAGCTTTCATCTGTGGGAGACAGGAATGGAGAAATTTATAGCTCTTACTGTATGTTTAAGTCTCCTAATTTTAAAATGGAATTATATGCTAAAGACTTTGAAACAGGAAGCATCACTAGGACTGGGGTTTTAAAAAATCATACAAATAATTTTGTGGGCTGAAAGGAACTGTGGGGCATGGCAAACTGCTTTTGCAGATGAGTCTATTCTTTAAAGAAGAATTAGGTCCGGCTGTGTTTGCCATATTCTTGGGCATGTCTAAAGTAGCTATTTGGATCCTACTTGTGGGGGAGAAACTGAAGTTTGTTCTCAACTTTATTCCAAATTCTTCAAGATGTAAGGCACTGCTGGAGGTTTACAAAAGCGAGTGTTAACTGTTACAAAATAGTGATCACTCTGTTTAATAGGGACTGAGATCCCTTCTGCATGGGAACAGACTAGAAATATGATCTGTCCAAGATACGTCCTCATACTCCTGTAAGTGATATGCAAATTCATGCCTCAAAAAATGCAAATGATCCCCACTTGCTGCAGATATTGCCCACACTTCTTAGCAGTACACTGGTTTTTGTAAGGCAACTACTGGCAAGTGTTTAGTGTTGCCATCTGGAAACACTGGTTTGTGTTGTAAACCTACCTCACTTTCTGCTGCTGATGCTACTACTGGGAATTGTTTTCTCATTCTTTTAACATGCATCCCTTTTGGAATCTGTATTTGTATTGAGGTCAGGCATTCTACTCGCCTAAAAATTATACTGGTGTTTGAAGATTGAGGGGAACTTCATTTCATCCTGCCGGAGAGCTGATATCTAAAAATGGGCTCCTGAATCCTGGAATTAAAGTACCTTTTTCCCAAGCCCTGTTGCTTTTCTCTCCCCATGCTCGAATGGCATAGCCTCAAGGGTTCTTTAAAAATCAAAGTCAGCAAGTGGTCCAGTTCCTGTGTCTAGGCAGATGCCTGTTGGAGCAGCAGGAATTGGGGTAAACATCACTATTTTAAATTGAAGTTTCTCTTTATCAACCACAGTCAACCTGCTGAAGTCACAAAATATGGTTGGGACCACTCCATGTGGTAGCACAACCATCAGCTGCCACAGATCTCGTCCAGCTCAGGCTGAAGCAATTCAGCGGCATTGTCATACAGCTTCCCCTAAGGCAACATTAGAGATTAAGTTGGAGCTTTTCCACTTGGGCAACACACCTGAGGAACTGCAAAAAGAAGCCTTTCAATAAAATCACCCGAACTTCTCAGGAATTTTCCTCATCTTTACAATGTGTATTGCGGGAAAGGGAAATAAGGACTTCACATTGGTCTTACATGCCCTTCAAAGGAGGAGCTCCTTAGAAGGGGAAAAGAAACAGGGAACTGCTTGTTGTCTTTGGCATTTGTCGATTCAAACAGTGCCATCTAGGATGGAAGCAGCCATCTAGGATGGAACCATATTTTGCCATTTGACCTAGCCAAAGACATTCATTAAAAGTAGGTTACAGGAAGGGAGAGTGGAAGAGGACCTCAAACACTTTCCTAGCAACTGCAGGTGAGTCAGCCTGCCTCAGAAAGCCTTGAATTTAAATTATACCACCTAACAAAGCCCTCTGCTGCTAGCCTTTTAAAAAATCAACTTGCTCAGGACATCTTTACTCCTCAGAAGTAATTGCTCACTCAGATCAGACTGCATACACGTATTCTTGCCTATGCTCCTGTTTGCAAGATTTTCCACTGCGCAATGATCACTGCTTACATATGAGAGCTTGCACACACTTGCTTCCCTCTGCCCCTCAACTAATGCATGACTTGCTTGCAAATCAAAGGTTGACAGCCTCTTCATACAGCTGTCCTGCTTCAAAGGGGTTGCTTACCTTTTTAAGAAAAAGTATTTTTCTCAAATGTTACTGGCACAAGTTTAGCCACTTTAAACACTTGTTCACTGCCTTATTTTGAAAATAAGAATTGAGTTGAATTTTTTAAAGTTCTAAAACTGAGAAGGGGAGTAGCAGCATGATGCAGACTAGAAGCACCAGTTTCTCCTAGCTCAGTGCTACAAAGTGGTTGGTATATCTGACCGAAATGGGAAGTGTGGTTCATTTCGCAGCAACTTGACTTCTTTAATTATGTACATCAGTAAACAGGTTAAGATTGCACAAATAGAGGTGAAAACTAATTCCAGCTCTCGAATCCTGGAGTTTCTTTGTTCGTTTCAATATTCATGGGACTCCATTAATAGCCATGGAAGGTCCAAGCATCCCATTGGATTGTCGGTGTTGCAACAGAGTCAGGTGTTACTTGAAATGATCTGCCAGATTTTACTGCATTGCCTCTGGGAAAGTGGATGAATCAGACAATCTCTGGGTTATGCGTCATTCCCTTGTTTGCCATAGAAACCATCATATTTGAAATATATTGGCTCAATAAGCCAAAAGGTTTAGGACAGGGCCTTGAAATTGCAAATCAGCATAGGAGAGTTCACTTTACATAGGGACTTTTTTATCCCTATCCTGGCATTTGCAAAATGACACTGAACAAGAACTGGAACATAAAGAGGGATTGGACTTAAATGGCCACTCTTCCAGCCTTAGCACTGGTTCTGTCTTTTCATTAAGGCATGTTTGTTGAGTTAGATCAGTGAAGCTCATCTGTGTATCCTTAGTTGGCAGTCTGGGTAAGAACAATGCTGATTGATACTCTGTGAGTCTAATGAGGAATATCGGCTTCGTTTTTTCGTCATCCTCTTATTCCTGTTCTGGTCATTGGATCATAAAATAATGCAGCTTAAGGAGGGTGAAAGTCATCTCATCCGTCCCCTACCAGATGGCCCTTCGCATTATTTTATCTTACACATCCCTGCCAACGTATTACCAATTAAATACTTTGTGGTATATGTGAACCTGCTGAGTGTTCTTTTGGGCTTGGCTCTCTGGAGGGTGCTGGTTAGAGGACTTGCCATTACAACTGAATAATCCCTCATCACCAAGTTCAATAAACTACTGGCCCTTGCCTCTACTCTTAAACATATCTGCTCACTGTCCTGATCTTGCTGTTGCTGATTGGCAATTCTGCCTTGCCAACTTCAGCTTATGTTATTTTTGAACCAGACACCATCAGCCAGCAAGTCCACTCCTCCCTACCCCACCTGTTCTGCCTTTGCCCTTCCCTTCCAAATGGATACCCAGAGCCCTTTGGTCATACACTTGCAACAGGGAGTGGAGGGTATGAGCTCTTTTGTCAAATGAGTTTCTTGCTACCATCGATGGGTGAGGGTCTGCAGACTCAAATGTCTTTCTCACACACCACATTCTTCCTCTGTTTCTACTACCGTTTTATCTTGCCTTTCTAATAAAGTGCTCAGGTACACAGCGCTCTGCTCCATTTTATGCTAAAAATGAAAGTGACTGGCTTGTGGCCAAGTATCCACCATATTTTCCTTAAAGAAATGGAAACAATTTTTTAAAAACTCCACATTAACTGCTCAAGACCTGTGGGTCATGGGAGTTTGGAAGGAAAGGAACGTGACTGGCTTAATGTCACCAAGAGAGCTTCGTGGCAGAATAGGAGTTCCAGAGAACTTAAATGGCAGAATTTAATTCATTTATATTGCAACCTTCTTCCCAACAGGAACCCAAAGTAGCTTACAGTGTCCTCTCCTCTTGTCACAACAAGCACGTGAGTTAGGTTAGGCTGAGAGAGAGTGGGTGGGCCAGGGTTGCCCAGTGAGCTTCCATAGCTTGGTGGGGATGTGAACCTGGGCTTCCCAGATCCTAGTCTGACCCTCTTGACCTCTACGCAACACTGGCTTTGGAGCTTAGAACCCAAGAGCAGCACTTGATCTCCTCAACTACACTGGCTCTCATATCTCCCTTACCTTGACTCTGACTCTCTTGGTGGTCTGCATAGGTCCTTCTCCCGGAAAGCTTGCCTTGCTTGAGCTGCCTGGGAGCCAAACACTCTGTTAGATCCTTTGTGGTTAGAATGTTGCATCCATTGCACTTTTCATTTGAAAGGAAACTAGATGAGTCCTCAGTATTCAAGTCCCTTACTTTTCTCATGACAGCTTTGAATGCTGCGCCCAGGTGAGCATGAGATAGGGCTTGTTCCTTGGGCAACATAGAACATGACTGAAGAAGTAAGTAAAAATATTTAACATGCACATTGTCCCCACCCTTTCTTCAAGGAGCTTAGGACATCCTCCTCCTCCCAGTTTTATCCTCACAGCTACCCTGTGAGTTAAATAAGGCTGAGAGAGACAGAATGAGTGACCCAAGGTCACTGTGTGTTGAGTGGATTTGAACTCAAGTCTGGTTTGGCACCCTAACTGCCATACCGGTCTGGAAATTAATGAAGTCCTTTGTTCCTTTACAGCAATTGTTTCATAATTCTGTATCTTTGGTCAACACTTCTGCCCCCTTATTCTCATTATTACTTGGATCTACTGTATTCATAAACTTCGACTTTTGCCATCTGTAGTTGAATGAGGAATGCTTTAATGTATGTGAGGTGTGCATATAGCAGACACTTTTAGATTATTAGCATTGTACCTTATCTCCATTGTTAACTGGTCCCACTTGCACTAAGCTCCTTGTAGGTTTGATCTCTCGTTTACAGTATGCCAGTAAACTATTCAGTTTTGTGTTTTTAGCACCTTAACTGAGAGTGTAAAAATAGATTACCGTAGCATTGATAAACATTTTGGGGTATGTGTTTGTTTTTTAAAAGACCATTTGGAATTTTTAATAAAGTGAACAAAAGTAAAGCCAACTCTTTGCTCTCTTTTTAAAAGTTTCTTTTTAAAATGTGTGCCCCACACTCCTCAGGCTCTTGAGGTGGCTTGCAAACCACAACATCATGTACAATGAAAGCATAAATATACAAAGATCACTCAATAGCTTTTAAATATTTATTGGGAAAGATCACTCCAAGGCTTTTGGCAAACAACAGCTAAAAACCAGTGAACACAGCACTAAAGTCTTACTTTAACGAGATTGCTGGTATAAAATATTTTGTAATAAAAAAACAAACCTCTTAACAATACCTTTTAATTTTTACAAACCCACACACCCTACAAATACATTTTTCAGCCAGCATTCCTCTGTGTCAGCAAGAAAATATACATATTTTACACAGGTCATAGCGTATTTACTCTGGACATACTTATTTGGTGACTTGATAAAATTTAAAAAAAGGTAAAGGTCCCTGTGCAAGCACCAGGTCATTCCTGACCCATGGGGAGATGTCACATCCCGATGTTTTCTAGGCAGACTTTGTTTGCGGGGTGGTTTGCCAGTGCCTTCCCCAGTCATCTTCCCTTTACCCCAGCAAGCTGGGTCCTCATTTTACCGACCTCGGAAGGATGGAAGGCTTAGTCAACCTACCTTGAGCCGGCTACCTGAAACTGACTTCCGTCGGGATCGAACTCAGGTCGTGAGCAGAGCTTTTGACTGCAGTACTGCAGCTTAACACTCTGATTAACAAAATGTTTACTGGGCTAGCTAGATTCCTACTCTTGTTCAACTGTTTTCATTTATTAGGATGTGAGAAACTTGACCCAGCATTGTTTTTTTAACAACAAATTGGTCGTGTTTCCAGTTATCTGAAAAAGAGAGAGCTGTCTGGTTCATTTTGCCAGCTGGCCCTGTTTTGGGTCCTTTGACCCATGAGATTTGATTAGTTTACTGCCCTAAATAAACATTACAGTATATCCTGGAAATATCTGTCATTTATTGACTGTGACTACTTTATACATTTATTATGAGGCTTTTTGCTGGAACTTTGAGAGAACAGTTCTTTAGTCTCAAATACCTCCGGACTCTCTTCAAATGTTGCTGCTTAACACAACAGCCATCTTCCTTGAACAGTAATTCCTGCTGCTGTTTGGGCAGCAACAGGTCCTGAATTCAAGCCTTCCAAATCATTGCCTGACAAAATTCATACTGGAAGATCATTCCCACTGGATGCGCAGTGGGTCTTGCGCAGCATCTAACCTCGACTCCCTCTGCCAACAGATTCTTCAAGCCATGGCAGTTCAGCATCACCTTTGTCCTCTTAAATTGCAAGACTCCGGCTGTTAGGGAAGGGCACTTCTTGCTTTGGCTGAAATGTCCCAGGCAGATTAGCAGCTTCCCTCAGTTTGTTGCGCTGCTATCAATACCTTTCTTGGGATCTAGCAAGGGCAACACTGACCCTGCCTGTGTCACAGAGAACATAAGAAAAGCCATGCTCAATCAGATCGAGGCCCACGAAGTCCAGCAGTCTGTTCACACAGTGGCCAACCAGATGCCTCTAGGACGCCCACAAACAAGACGACTGCAGCAGCGTCCTGTCTGTGTTCCACAGCACCTAATATAATAGGCATGCTCTTCTGATCCTGGAGAGAATTAGGTATGGATCATGATTGTTATTCATTTTGATTAGTAGCCGTGACTAGCCCTCTCCTCCATGAACATGTCCACTCCCCTCTTAAAGCCTTCCAAGTTGGCAGCCATCATCACATCCTGGGGCAGGGAGTTCCACAATTTAACGATGCCTTGTGTGAAAAAATAGGTCCTTTTATCTGTTTTTAATCTCTCACCCGCCAGTTTCAGCAGAAAAGCTTCTCCCTGTCCACTCTCTCCATACCACAAAGCACAGAGATTGATTCATCTTTCTTTCCTCTTTGGATAGGACCCAGCTGTCTCACAAAAGCCCTACCGATTCTCAGAGCATATGGATGACTGAGCAGCAGCTGTTCCACCATCCAAACCCATTAGACGGATTCTTTCTCCTGAATATTCCCCTGAGCCTGGGGCACCTCTCCTGCAACCTCTTGCCATTTGCACTCCTTGATGCTAACGGGGAGGGGAGGTTCTGCAAGCACCCAGAAGGAAAAGGAAGTTCTTCTATTCAGCTTGAGTGAGCCCCACCTCCACCATTTATAGAAATGGTTCTGAAATAGTGTGACAATCATGGGGTTTGTTGAAGTAGGCTTAGCTCTGAAAGCCCATGCACAAGTCTGCTATTCAGCTTGAGTGAGCCCCACCTCCACCATTTATCGGAATGGTGCTGAAATAGTGTGACAATCGTGGGGTTTGTTGAAGTAGGCTTAGCTCTGAAAGCCCATGCACAAGTCTTGTGGTTCTAGGATTCCAAAGTCTGTGCTGAAAGAGAAAAGTTAAGGGATTTACCCATTCCCTCATGTCTCATGGATGCATGCACATGAACGCATGAAGCTGCCTTATACTGAATCAGACCCTTGGTCCATCAAAGTCAGTATGGTCTACCCAGACCGGCAGCAGCTCTCCAGGGTCTCAGGCAGAGGTCTTTCATATCACCTACTTGCCTAGTCCCTTTAACCGGAGATGCGGGGGATTGAACCTGGGACCTTCTGCATGCCAAGGAGATGCTCTACCACGGAGCCACAGTGCAAATTGTAAACTGAGGCAAACACTTGACTGGTTGCGGCCTGTAAGTGACAGACTTCCTACTGCCTTTCACTTTGTGCTTGCCTACAGCCACAGAGAAAGGCTTCCATGCCCAGAGACATAAGGGGCTGTGGTCTGTAGCCAAGATGAGAGGACACGTAGCTGTCATGTGACTGCCTGGGGCGAGTTCAGCACTTTCCTACTCATTCAGCTTGTAGGGAGTGACTCAAAGCTCCTGTTTCCTGTACCCTCCAAGGCCCTTTGGATAGCCTTCACCTCTAACATTGCATTTAAGTTCAGGAGACCTTAGTAACTGTGGTTATCGCTGCAGCCTTAGTCTGTGTAATGTTTCCTTGGAAGCAAGTTCCACTAAAGTCAGTAGGGCTTACTATCTAGACTTCTTGAGTTCTGGATCAAAAGCTTCTTCAGGAGTCCAATGATTTGATCTGATTTTTGTTTTAATCATGTAGCTGTGGGAACTCTACATTTGATTAGAAATGGTCCTGGAGCTGGGGGCTGAATGCCCTCCCTGTGGCAGTTAATACACCCCACACTATTTTCCTCAATCTAAATTCCCCCTTCAAAGATGCTCTTAGTCCCATTAATTGGGTATGTGTGTGAGGGGTGGGGAAGGAGATGAGGTACTCTTTCCCACCTCAAAAATTCTTTCTCCCTCACTCAGTGTGGGACTGGCCATCACCCACTTTCCATTAGAAAAAAAAACTTGTTGCAGACGAACAGAAATATTGATTGGTTGACTAACCAAATGATTATGAAAGCACGACAGGACTGCTTATTACATGGCGGGATAAGGAAAAATACAGAATTTGAAGAATTAATTAGTAAAGAATCAGATCACATCCTGGGGGAAATTTACAAACTTTTACTTAAAAATGAAACGGAACAAGAACAAGTTAAGATATGCATGGTAAAATGGATGGAAATTTTTTTAAAAGGAGATAACTTTTCAACAATGGGAAAGACTTTGGACTAAAACTATTAAATTTACGGCCAGTAACAATCTACGTGAAAATTGGTATAAACAATTTTTAGGTGGTATAACACACCGATGGACATTAAAAAAATGGATGAGTCATATGATAGTTGGTGTTGGAAATGCAAAGACACAAATGGAACACATTTTCACATGTGGTGGACATGCAAGAAAGTTAAGAAATTTTGGATACAAATACATCAAGAAATGCAGAAAGTTTTAAAAATTAGATTCCCGCTGAATCCAGAGATCATGCTATTAGGAATTGAACCCAATAATTTGGACAGAAACTTGGGAGAACTATTTGGCTATATGACAACGGCGGCCAGATTGGTATTGGCAACGTTTTGGAAACAGGATGATATTCCAGATGTGGAAAAGCGGCAACAGAAAATGGATGAATTTGTGGTGATGGCCAGACTGACTAGCTTGATGAAAGAGAAAAAAAACTGATGAGTTTCAACGAAAGTGGGAAGGTTACTTGGATTATGTGTAACAAAAGGGATAGATTCTTAGAAGCAAATTTAGATTATATAAAATTTAATAACTAGAATTGAAGGAATTTATTATTCATTATAGACATTTGAGATGTAAGATGAAATAGACTCCCTGAAGGAGTATAAACTGTGTGAATGTATGTGTGATTACATGTTTGTTTGTTTATATATATAAAAAATTTAATTAAAAAAAGAGAAGAAAAAAACTTGTTCATTTGGCTTACTTAAGCTTCCCTTGCTACTGCTTGGCTTGGCTTCGTGTTCTGAATTGGCTTGGGTGTTCTCATGGACTCCCTAAAACCCCTTAAGGCTTTAAATTGCAATGTAATCCTGCTACAAATCCTACCTGGAAGCTGCCAAACCCAACAAGTCCTGACATCCCTCTTCTGAATTCTTGTGATGCTTTTGAAAACCCTCAAGCTGCTTCTTGGGAAACACTCTGGTAAGTGAAAGTTCTTTTTTAAAAAATGCATCAAAACAGCAGTCTGCTGGGACAAAATGCACATAGATTAAAATTCTCTGCTTTTGTGTAGAACTTTTTAAAAATCTAATCCTGTTATAGGTTATATTATTTCCAAACTAAATAGTGAAAGTAAGCTTTAGGTGACTGTTAAATTCAACTGAAAACTGATTTCAAGGGTCTTGTTCAGCTGTAAATCAAATTTATGGGGTCGTCCTACCTCACAAGGTTATTATGAAAATAAAATAGGGGAGCCTCTTGGAGGAGGGCAGAATATTATTATTTTACCATTATCATCATCGTTATTACACTCCCAAAAACATGTTTTTATTATAAATGCAACTTTACTACACGGTCAACACTTTTATTCCATAGCTTCGGATACATTCTTGCTAACACTTTAAAGCTTCTGAACGTTTTTCATTATACATTGAGACAGACAATATATTTTCAACAAGAGTTGAAGATGGCATGATGGTGGCATCATTTCCCAAAGCAGGCACACATCTCTTTTGCCCCTGTTGTCTGTAGTCCAACAGGCTTTAAAGGGTTTTCAAAACAGCTTGCAATACTTGTCAACAAGAAGGATGCTTGTTGTAGGAAAACTAATGACTCTACCATACTACCAGTTGGTTCCAGACCTACTAATGAGTAGGGTTGCCAGGTCCCTCTTCGCCACCAGCGGGAGATTTTTGGGGCGGAGCCTGAGGAGGGTGGAGTTTGGGAGGGGAGGGGCTTCAGTGTCATAGAGTTCAATTGCCGAAGCGGCCATTTTTCTCCAAGTGATCTGATCTCTATCGGCTGGAGATCAGTTGAATTAGCAGGAGATCTCCAGCTAGTACCTGGCAGTTGGCCACCCTACTAATGAGTGATCTGGCTAAGCATTTCATAGAGTCTGCATTGCACAAATAACTGGTTCCCAATTTGACTGCAGTGTCTTCCACACAAATCTTTTGCTTCACCTTCCCTCCCCAATTGGAGTGAGAGTATTTTTTGTGTGTTTTTTTTTCTTTGTGCTTCCACTCAGCTCTGCAATTATTTTCAGCACAACCTATGTGTCTCCCAGGACCTTTCCCTTTGAGCTGGAGCAATCGAAACACAGAGGCCTGGTTGTAGGCGGGCGTCGGTGTGAACGTTTGGCCCGCATCTAATCTGCAGAAGGGGGGGAGAACTAAACTCTGCCTTCAAAAGGGCAGAGCTGAGATCTGCTTCCTCCTCCCTTTACTTAAAAAAAAAAATAGCAGTAGCCAGTTGGAAGGGGGAGACTCTACCTGCTCCTGCTTCCTCAGCAGGGGTGACTTGAACACATGAACACATAAAGCTGCCTTATACTGAATCAGACCCTTGGTCCATCAAAGTCAGTATTGAAGGAAGTGTAAAATCTCAATTTGTTTGATTTAATCCTAGCATGTTAGTCATTCACAAGATATTGAAATGAGCACCAAAAGTATTATTCTACTTTATATGAAAAATTATAAAGGCACAAGTTTATAAGATAATATTTTATGGGAGCATTTGTAAGCTGTAGTTATCTATATAACCCAGTAGGGAGCAGTATATCCTAACAAAAGTTTATTTCTGTTAAAACGTCTGTACAGGTGCCTAATCTTAAGGATGACATCAGTGACTGGTACAAGGAGGTACTAATAAACAAGCTAGTGAACTAATTGCTAAATTGAGCTCATGGGGTGGACACATCACGGGCTATACAGACTGTGTCATGATGAAATTTGAAGAAACAAAGAATTCGAAATTGTATAGAAACTGAGATGGGAGGCATGACATTTTGGAAGAGTCATATTTTTGGCCATGAGGCTGACTTTTCCCTGCTAGCAAAAATAAATCTACCTCTTGCTTCTAAACCTGAGTAGTCTCCATTCTTGGTTGAATCTGGCCAAAGAGTGGGGTGGCTTTTTGCATCCATCAGTATTGTCTACTCAAGACTGGCAGGGGCTCTCCAGGATCTCAGGCTGAGGTCTTTCACATCACCTACTTGCCTAGTCCCTTTAACTGGAGATGCCAGGGATTGAACCTGGGACCTTCTACATGCCAAGCAGAGGCTCTACCACTGAGCCACGGCCCCTCCCCTTCATGCCACTGCATGGAAATGATCAGCATCTGTTAACTGTATCGGTGTGAAATGTAATTTGCAGTTTTGAGAACTTGTAGGTTCCTTCTCTAGTATAACAACTGAGGAACTTTCGCAGGAATCAAGTATTTCTGAACAATTTCTCAGGGTGTGGGTCTGCTCCATCCGTAAGACAACACAGCCACATAAAATTGCACCTTTGAGTAATTCACCTGTTTGACCCTCCATTTATTTGCAACTTTGCAACATTCTTTCTCTGCAGTAATGCCAGAATCAATTTAGGTGCTTGTGTTCTGGACACCATTTTAGGTTTCAAGTCTAAATACCCCATCAAGCCCTGCATCTGTTTTCAGAAAGGGAAGAAAATGGCAAAATATGTTCTAGTTGCCAGTATTGAAATATCAAACCAAGAGACAAACTTGCGCGGCAGATTAGAATTACACAAAAGTCGCAGCCACCATGGCTATACAATATTGAAATATCAACATGCAAGTTTGTTATAACTGTGCATTTTATGTTTGAGTGTTCCCTTGACCCAAGTGCCTGTTTTCAAGAGGGCTAGAAAAGATGTAAAATATGATAATATTGAGAGATCAAAATTAAACATGGCATTACGCTCAGATGACCCCATCTATTTTGTGAAGTAAGGAAAGGGAAAGGAGTACAATATCTAAGGCAAATGCATGGTTTGGAGAGAGTGGAAAGGGAGAAGTTTTTCTCCCTCTCCCATAATACTAGAACACGGGGTCATCTGCTAAAGCTGGAGGGTGAGAGATTCAAAACAGATAAAAGGAAGTATTTTTTCACACAACGCATAGTTAAATTGTGGAACTCCCTCCCCCAGGATGTGGTGATGGCTGCCAGCTTGGAGGGCTTTAAGAAGGGAGTGGACATATTCATGGAGGAGAGGAGTATTCATGGCTGTTAGTTAGAATGGATACTAGTCATGCTGTATACCTATTCTCTCTAGCATCAGAGGAGCATGCCTATTATTTGGGGTGTGGTGGAACACAGGCGGGATGGCGTTGCTGCACTCGTTTTGTTAGTGGCTTCCTAGAGGCACCTGGTTGGCCACTGTGTGAACAGACTGCTGGACTTGATGGGCCTTGGTCTGATCTAGCAGGGCCTTTCTTATGTTCTTATGTTCTTCTGCTGCTTGGGCAAGCCCTTACTCAGAAGTAAGTCCTAATCCACTTTGAGTCTCAACGAGAAAGGCGGGCTGCAAATAAAATCAATTTTATTCAATGGGAGTCACTCCCAAGAAAGCGGCCTTATCTATTTAATTTAGTTAGCAAATCTATTATCCTGCCCTTCTGTGCCAAGTGGAGTACCTAAGGTACATTGTTTTAAAGTCATAGTAATGATACTTCTTCCACGCCCCACCTTATCCCCAGAAACAACACTTGTGTTCTCTTTGTGGGATCTGAGCTGCCCAGCAGCTCGGCCTAGTATTTCTGGCACAAAATGGTCAGTTCCAAGAGCCTTGGCTGAAATTGCAGAGTGGAGTCCTCCTCGCTGACCTCTTTAACTACAGCACAGCATCAATCCAGCCAAACCCTATTAGCAAATGAGTGGAGAGGAAATGAAGTGTCTGTAATCAAAATGACACCCTATTTTTCCCCCAACTGCTACCCATCAAACTGTGAGAAAGAGCCTTCAAGGTGATGTGATTAGCAGTGATGAATAGGTTATTACCGTGAGAAACGTTAATGACCAGGGACTCTGGGCCATTCAGCCAAACACATCACATTACTTTATGCAAGTAAAGGCTGGACTGTAAAGACTGGACTGTAATGACCATGAGCCAGAAGCCTTATGTTAATGACCCAAAAGTTCTTTTGTTGACATGTATTTGAAACCTGACCGACCCATGTTTTCTGAATTACAACAGAAACCTGTAAAACCCATGAACAAGGCCTAATACTCTTAATCGGATGGCAAATATTGGTTCTGTGCAGAGTCTCAAGTGTCTAAATACCTATACATCTATAGCAGTTCCCCATGTTCCATCATGATCAAACAACAAAATGAAGCTGTTTAGATGATGGGGTTGTATGTGTAAACAGGTCAAATTCTGATTCTTTCCCATTTTTGTCCCATCCCTCCTCCAAGGAATTCCAGGCAGCATAGATGCTTGTCACCTCCATTTTATCCTCACAACAATCCTGTGAGCTAGGTTGGACAAAGAGAGTAAGTGGCTCAAGGTCAACCAGTTCGCTTCATGGCCAAGCAGGGATTTGAACCCAGGTATCCTTGGTCCTAACCCAGCATTCTAACCACTACATCACACTGTCTCCCCCAGTGGCTGGGATCACCGAAAGCAGATTCAAATCCCACTCACAAGGGCATCCTTTTAATTTCTGCTCCATAAATGAATGGATGGTATTCAGTCCCTTTACCATTAACATTTCTTCTGTTGTCTCTGCTTTCTGTTCCTTTGGTCATCTTTCAGATAGGGGGAAAATCTTTTTTTGCTTTACTTTATGACTAATATTCTCTTTGTCTCTGCCATTTACCTGTTTGCCTCAACTAGATTCACACATTACAAAGTGCACAGGATGGGTCTGGGGATGAGTTATGGGTTCTCCTCAATTCCTATGTGTGTGGTGCTGTACATGGTGTAGGAGCCTCCCCTCACAAACACCATTTTCCTGACATGAAGTGGTCCCAGGGAGAGCTATTAGGCCCACTTGGGAAATCCATATGTGCTGAATATGTAGAGGGAGGGCAGACCACATGAGAATGGATTTAATCAGGAAGGGCTTAACTAATCTCCACTGACTTGCCGCTTCTACATCCCCATTCCTTCCATTAATCCAGACAAAAATGGCTAGCACATTTTCCATTTTATCTTCCAAACAAAAAGGGCTAGAGAGTGTTCCCACTCATGAAAGGCATGCTGTATTTCTGATGGGACATTGTCCCCAAATGCCCCTTTAGCTATGGGCCTGATTCTTTTTCATAATCACAACCAACGAGGGTTCTTTGTTTTCCAGTTCTTGTTCCACTTCTACCTGGTGGTAGCTGGCCTTGGAGAGCAGCCACAGATTGGGAAGGTGAAGGCGCTCACTGAGAATCTGATGCCAAAAATCTGTCCTCCAAAGCGGCCCTTTCCTGAAAATTGTCCTGTGTAGTCTGGAGAGCCCTTACAATTCTGGGAGAACTGGGGTGCCGCCACAGAGCATTGCTGTGTGAGAGGAGAAGGAGATCCCCAGCTACTCTCCGCATTAATTATAAGCTGCATTTCGGGATCCTCTGGTATTGAGGGGAAGAGCAGAACTCAAATAAATATTGAGAGCACCTGCATGTCAGTCAAGGAGTGGGGGAAGGGAGGAGAAATCTGCCTGCTCAAGCCCCATAGGAAATGGAGGGGGACATGCAGGGGTAAGGGTGGACTTTCCAAATGGCCCCCCTCCTGCAATTCCCAGCAGGCCCATCATTTGCTCCATAATCTATTCCCAGACTCAGCCTCCCATTAATTTTTGATCCATCTGCATACCCTGCCAGCCATATGGTGTCTTCTCTTCCACGGAAGGGGGGGGGGCTCACATGGGTAAGAGCTCTTTTGTGCGCATCAGAACATGTATGCAGCTTTGAGGAGTCACATGCAAATAGCCATGAATCACTCAGGAGGTACTGCAAGCGTTGATGTCAGCGCAGTGCTGGAGAAATGGGTGTTGCCATGGTATCGAACACACCATCTAATATTTTACACTTGTCCCCGGTGAATTGTGAAAGCCCTCTCCGAGCCTTATCGCTGGGTGTTGCATTATCTTTCTACTGACAAAAGACAAATGGGATTTGTCTTCCTGAGCCATTTTGCTATCAAGCTCTCCACATCCATTTTTCATGTTTGGCTCTGCTGTTGCCAGCTGCACGGAATCAGTGCAAAAAAGAAAAGAAACAGCGGCCAATCCACGGGAGCAGGAAAAACTTGAGCATATTTTTTAAATCAAAAAATTCATCAAATAACCCAATCCAAATCTTATTTATTTTATTTTTAAAATAAGTCGGAGTCTTGTGGTACCTTAATCCAGTGTAAGTGGACTAGAGCCACATCTTCAGGTGCAAACTGTATTGCCTCACTAGGCTGTTTATTTTTTCCCCCCACACCTCCTACATAAAATGTTTGCTTAGTGAGGATCCATTCATAGGCGTCGCTCCCGCAGTAAATTTCCTCTGACGGAAGGGATTTCCATCAGCAGAACTGGAATTTCCTCAGCTCCCCCTTTCCACTTTAGCCCAAAAGGCCCCTTGATGAGCTACTCCTGGGGTGGGGTGCAAGGGACCCTGAACAACAGCATGAGAGGGGAGTCAGAGCTTCCCCGTCTGTTGGCAAAAACTTTCTGTGGGATGGACTCATAGCATCTGTATACTGGGCTGTATACTGGAATAGAATTTCATTGTTCTTCAAGATGCTACAAGACCCCTGTTTCTTTTTTGCTGCCACCAATATGGTTACCCCTCCAAGGTGATTCAGCATTTTAAAAAACATTCTTAAAAACTCAATCATGAATGATTTTTAAGCATTAAACTTTGGACAAGAGCTTTGAGGTGCTCAAAAAGTATATCAGTCTGGAAAGTCCTGAAACATCTTACATCTGATGGTGGAAAGTGCCTTCAAGTCACAGCTGACTTAACAGGGACCCCAAGGCATCTTGTGTGTGTGTAAAGTGCCGTCAAGTCGCAGCCAACTTATGGCGACCCCTTTTGGGGTTTTCATGGCAAGAGACTAACAAAGGTGGTTTGCCAGTGCCTTCCTCTGCACAGCAACTCTGGTATTCCTTGGTGGTCTCCCATCCAAATACTAACCAGGGCTGACCCTGCTTAGCTTCTGAGATCTGACGAGATCAGGCTAGCCTGGGCCATCCAGGTCAGGACCCAAGGCATCTTACATCTAGCAAAATGAAAAATTCTGGGGGACTCAAAAGCTGGTACTCCCTGCTTTGTGTAGGGTTGCCAGGTCCCCCCCGCCCACCGGTGGGGGTCGGGTGGATTGACAGCTCCAGGTTGGGAAACTCCTAGAGATTTAGGAATGGAGCCTGGGGAGGACAGGGATCTCAGTGGGATACAGCGCCATAGAGTCTACCCTCCAAAGAATCCATTTTCTCCAGGGGAACTGATCTCTGACCTGTAATTCCTGGAGATCTTCAGGTATCGCCTGGAGGCTGGCATCCCTAGCTTTGACACACTTTTAAGGTCCTTCTAAAAGGGTTCCATGATAACGGTTTGTGGAAATTTTTCTGTGGACCAACACATGGGTTGGATCCATGCGGGCTCTGTGAAGAAGCTTTGTTCTGCTGATGGAAATCCCTTTCGTCAGCAGAGATCAGTTGTAGGATTGGAGATATTTATTCTTACACATCTGCAGTGGCATTCTAAACAGAGTTATACCCTTCTAAGTCCACTGAAGTAAGTGGGCTGAGAAGGATGTAACTATGCGTAGGATAGCATTGCTTGTTTCTCAGGGACTAGTGGGAAGGTTTCACTTGCAGGTTACATCAGGGTGGCCTCTGGCACAATGTCTGCTGGTACCTCTGCCATGTCAGACCCTTCCTGGTCCCGCTGGTCCTCATAAGAACATAAGAAGGAGCATGCTGGATCAGACCAAGGCCCATCAAGTCCAGCAGTCTGTTCACACAATGGCCAACCAGGTGCCTCTAGGAAGCCCCACAAACAAGTCGACTGCAGCAGCATCCTGTCTGTGTTCCACAGCACCTAATATCATAGGCATGCTCCTCTGATCCTGGAGAGAATAGGTATGCATCATGACTAGTATCTATTTTTACTAGTAGCCATGGATAGCCCTCTCCTCCATGAACATGTCCACTCCCCTCTTAAAGTCTTCCAAGTTGGCAGCCATCATCACATCCTGGGGCAGGGAGTTCCATAATTGTATACATTGTGTGAAGAACTATGCGTTATGTGAAGAACGTCAGCTGATGGCCTTGGTTCCTCAGGCTCTTCGCCTGAGGACTCTCAGTCTGAGTTGCTGGGCTGGCTGAAGAGGGTCATGACACCTTAACACATAGTTTTCATTCTCAAGCCACATTTGTCCTTATGGTAAAAATTACAGAGGCTGCTTCCAAAGCAGTACGGTATCTGTGTGGAATTTTCTTTGCCTTGTGTGGTTTTTGGTCACCCTGTTTTCGTAGGCATAGCTGCTATTCCAGGGATGTTCTGAAGATCTGCTCCGAGTTTGCATCACCTGGTAGGTTATTCTAACAGTGCAATCCTATGCAGAGCTGCTCGAGTCTGAGACCATGGACATAACGTGGAGTAATTCTAGATAGGATGGCACTGTTGGTCATATTCACAACATCCCTAAAACGATATGTGCATGGGAAGAGTATCACTGTACTGTGACAATTATTGCCACACATAGAGAGAACCAGGTTTATTTCTTGCCTTGAAAACCCTACGGGGTCACCATAAGTCAGCTGTGACTTGACAGCAAAACCACACACACACTCAGCGAGAGAGGTAAAAGTCTTCTTCCCAGAGTAAGGTTTGCTAACATCTCCCTCTGCTGGAACTGTAGAAGCCTCACAGCAAAAGGAAAGAAAAAATGTTCTTATTAAACAGCCTCAATATTTAGGCATAGCTAGAAGTAGGTTCTTTCCATCATATGTGGTGGACTTGTGACAAAGCGAAAAACTTTTGGGATATGATTTACAATGAAATAAGACTGATTGTACAAAGCAACATACCCAAAATACCTGAGATGATATTACTAAGTATGATACCTGACTCTATATTAACTCAGAGATCCTTTTTGATATATGCGACTATAGCTGCTAGGTTGATTTATGCAGCTAAATGGAAATCGTCGGAAATTCCAGACAAAAATGACTGGATATTAAAAATGTTAGAAATGGCAAAACTTACTGCTCTGGTAAACCAAAAAGACAATGTGCAGTTTATGGGTGAATGGGAGACATGGAGAGCATATTTCAAGACAGAAACTTATATGGGAAAACTTCAAGGTTATTCACCGATCTAATCCACTGACAAGCAGAATTACTTCTATGGTATACTTAATATGCCACCTTGCTTTTTAATTTTTTTTTTTTTGCTATATACAACAATGGGAAATCAAAGATATTATGTTTTGCTCTTTTTAAAATTGTTTTATGGTTAAATCGATGATATAAGAACTCTTGATAAGAGATACAATAAAACAAGTATATTTAAATATAACATAATATCAAACAATATCTGGATTAGAATTTTGAGGGCAAAAGAGTACACAGGTTAAGAAAAGGATGAAGGGGGATGAAGGGGAAGTTTCTCTTTTTATTTTCCATATATAATAATGATGTATTTTCAACAACAACGGGCTGATATGAAATATTCTGTAACTTTCGATTGTTTGTTGGAAGGTTTATATGTAACTTTATGAAAAATAAAAAATATTCTTCAAAAAAATATATATTTAGGCATAGCTGATATACTTTATATATTAAACTGCTGCAGGTAGGGCGGGCCCAGTGACAGACAAGTACTTGAGCATGAAATCATCAGCCCACCACTTGCTTTATGGATGTTTGACAACGACCCACATTTGAAATCAGCAATTACAAGGAATTCTGCCCGCACATGGGAGACTTGTGTTGCTTCCACACACAGATTTCCCCTGCATAGATAGCAAGTAGCCATAATAACAAGAACAACAACAACAATAAGAATAACTTTAATTTATATCCCACCCTTCCCCAGCGATGCTGGGCTCAGGGCAGCTAACATCACAGTTAAAATGCATACAATAAATACATTTAGTCATAAAACAATAAAAGGTTATAACAACGCTGAATGTTTACTCTAATTAATCTAATTTATGGCACCTAAGTAATTCTCAGCAAGGAGAGATGCCAAAGACGACGTGATGCCTAATTTGTACATGACTCGTCTGGCTCCAATTTGTCCCACTTTACTCTGGAGAAAGTATAAACCTAACTTTCTCCAATTTAAAGGGGGGGACTGCAGGGGGGCTGTGGAAGGAGCAATCATCTGGATGTTCCCCCATAACCATAGTTAGGAGGGGTGGAGCTAATCTCCCTCCACATTTCAGCCCCTTAAAATGTTTTTTCCCACATCTCTTTACTAAGCCACACTATAACACTAAAGCATAGCTGGGGAAAAGAAAAGAAGCCCTTTCAAGAGTGGTTAAAGGCGGGGGGGGGGGGAGACTCAGCAATGTGTAGATATGATAGAGGGGAGCAGACTGTGGGGGCAGCAGCAAAGCAAGTGACTTGGGAACAGAACATGTGGATGCCATTCTGCCATTTTCTCCCATTCCACTCCGCTTGCTACTGAAACTGTGGCGTGTGTGTTTGTTTAACTTTAAGGCTACAGTGTGGCAGCAGCCTTAAATAAGGTTGCCAACCTCCAGGTTCTAGCTGGAGATCTCTCGCTATTGCAACTGATCTCCAGCCGATAGAGATCAGTTCACCTGGAAAAAATGGCCACTTTGGCAATTGGACTCTACAGCATTGAAATCCCTCCCCTCCCCAGTGGAATTTTAACATTTGCATTATAAACTTGAATTCAAAAACCAGACTCCCCTTCTTCTCACCAAACCCCGCGGAATTCAGAGAGGCTATGGGTGGAAGCCCAAGGTCGCTACCAGAGGCAGGCAATGGCAATCTACCTTTGAATGTCTCTTGCCTTGAAAACCCTAAGGGGTCCACCAGAAGTCGGCTGTGACTTGATGGCGCTTTCCGCCACCATCATGGAGGGGCTGAGGAATTATTCTGTGATGCTGAGCAAGGGAGTAAGATGAGTGGAAGGGGATGCCGGTATCAACTTGTCTGGAGGAAGGAGAGATGAAGGCTTGGATCCATTCTGGGCTGCAGCCGGAGCAAGGAGATGGGAAAGTTGCACTCTGCAGACAGAAATCCGTCTGCAGAAATGCTCTGGTGGATCCGAGCTGAAGAGTCACCAGTTTGATCGACAGATTTCACATTTCCCATCTGTGGCTCCATTAGGGTCATCTGAAGCACCATCCTTTCTCATCAAGAAACACATCCCATGTACCTTTTAAATTAATCTGTTTAAATTCTGACCTCATCACTTTAGTTGCACATCTTCTACTGTCTTTACAGTCTACTATTTCCTGACTAGCACTCGGATTTCTTCTGAATCTGATTACAGCACCACATTCATGCCAACCTTTAATTAACCCTACATCGATAATTGCAGGATGAATCTCATTCAACCCACCTGAACAGACTGGGTCAAAATGATCCAGTTTACAAAGTTCCACTGCTGTCACAGTGATATATTTATACAATCAGTTCACTCTGACTTTGTTTCTTTCTGAGTGACTTCATGAAATTTTTAAATGTCAGCATGCCACATCCTACCGCCAAGGCCAGCAGCAGGTTTTTGTGTGTCTGATGGCCCCTCCATCACAGGTCTGGAAGGAATGGAAAGCAACTTTTTTTGCCCCATTGTTACTGGCAAATCTAACAGAAGCAAGAAATAAGTCAGGTTCAGGGAACGCACGCACATCATTCATGCACATGTTTGTAAGAAAAAGCCAAATAAAAAATAAAACTGGGCGCAACACCTGGCTAAATGTAGGATATAAATCACACATTCAGCTATATGTGTTGTCTAACATAAGGACTGCTCAATGCTAATACAAAGAAAAATCACCTGCAAACTGAACATTAATTAAACATAATCCACAGTGGGTAGCCGTGTTAGTCTGTCTGCAGTAGTAGAAAAGAGCAAGAGTCCAGTAGCACCTTAAAGACTAACAAAAATATTTTCTGGCAGGGTATGAGCTTTCTGAAGAAGTGAGCTGTGGCTCACGAAAGCTCATACCCTGCCAGAAAATATTTTTGTTAGTCTTTAAGGTGCTACTGGACTCTTGCTCTTTTCTATTAATTAAACATGTATTGGGGAGAAAAGTAGGGTATAAACTAAGTGAGCAGTATTCATTGCAACATCTGTTGATCAATAACTCTCACGTTCCCCATCTGTGGCTCCATTGGTTTCATCTGAAGCACCATCCTTTCTCATCTTCGCTTATGCATTCAGCACCAAGGAGCTTTGTGGTGTGATCCTTCTTGAGCTCGGTGGGATTTACTTCCAAGTAAACACACTTCAGATCGGAGTTGTGTCACTGCAAGCCCATTGGGGTGGGAAGAAGAAAAACTGGTTTTTATATGCCGACTTTCTCTACCACTTAAGGGAGATTCAAACCGGCTTACAACCACCTTCCCCACAACAGACACCCTGTGAGGTAGGTGGGACTGAGAGAGCTCTAAGAGAGCTGTGACTATCCCAAGATCACCCAGCTGGCTTCGTGTGTAGGAGTGGGGAAACAAATCCAGTTCACCAAATTCACCAGCCATGGGGTCATGGCTCAGTGGCAAACCCATCTGTTTTTGCATGCAGAAGGTCCCACGTTCGACGACCAGCACCTCCAGTTAAAAGGATCAGGCAAGAAATGAGTCCCTGGAGAACTGCGACCAGTAGACAAGCCTGGCTTTGCTAGACCAACTGACCGTCACAGCCGACGGGCCTGACTTCCGAGTAAAGAACAAGGAACGAATTGGATGGGGCATCAATCCTCGCAAACCCCAAAGCAGTAGAAAAGGGCAAGAGTCCAGTAGCACCTTAAAGACTAACAAAAATATTTTCTGGTAGGGTAGGAGCTTTGCTTTGCTCATACCCTACCAGAAAATATTTTCGTTAGTCTTTAAGGTGCTACTGGACTCTTGCCCTTTTCTACTACTCTTGCCTTTTTCTACCCTAGAAAATATTTTCTATCCAGAAAATATTTTTGTTAGTCTTTCAGGTGCTACTGGACTCTTGCCCTTTTCTACTACTCTTGCCTTTTTCTACCCTAGAAAATATTTTTGTTAGTCTTTCAGGTGCTACTGGACTCTTGCCCTTTTCTACTACTCTTGCCTTTTTCTACCCTACCAGAAAATATTTTCGTTAGTCTTTCAGGTGCTACTGGACTCTTGCCCTTTTCTACTACTCTTGCCTTTTTCTACCACTGCAGACAGACTAACACGGCGACCCACTGTGAATTAAACTCCAAAGCGTGCGCTTCTCCTTCCCGCACGTAAAGCGAAGCAAACTGGCACGTTACGACAGTGACGCCAGTGCGGGAGTCTCGCTCCCCTTCTTCCGCCCTTGACTTTTGCGACGGTGTTGTGAAGAGGAGGCGGAGGAGCGTGGCTGGGCTGAGCGTCGCGCTTGACGGCTGAGCCGTGGAGGCCTGTGTTTTGGGAGGCTGCGGGTTCAAGGTGTGCAGCCCAGAGAGGGGCAGGGTCGGATCCTGCGCCATGAGGCAGAAGAAGAAGAAAGGTAAGGGGAGGGCATAGGCGGACCCGAGGGCCGCGCCCTCCTCCCCAGGCCCGAGCTGAGCTTCGCATGCCAGGTTTTTGTGGTTGTCGCTTTTGGCTTTGTGTTAACTTTGTGTTACGAATTTACTTCGAGTATAGATTTTGCTTGAATAAACTGTTGTTGAATAAACTTTTAACAACAGCATAATTGGATGTCTCTGCTTCCCCACCCACCCCCAAAAGTTGTATGTATTTATTATCTCGTGTATGGCCTGCCTTTCTCACAAAGACCCAAGGTGGGTTTGTTTCTTTGCACTTCTCTCTCCTTGTTCCTTTCCTTGTATAGTTTTGGGGACATTCTGGCTCTCCTCTTGAAGTTTTAAAAGAAGACAAAGAAATGCCGAAAGGGGTTTGAGATGTTTTGTTCACTGCTTTATCTCCCTTGCTCCCTAAATAAGTTTAGTGATGGGGCGTGCGTAGGTTGTTTTTGGTTATTTATGGGCATGCTGACTCGATTCCTCTGTGCTCCTGCTCTCTTGCATTTGTCTATTTTTCTGTCCTTCAAAAAGTATGAGGTAAGTTTGTCTTGCCTTTAAAGTTCCCCAACCCCAGTTAAAAACTCAGTTTGAGTCCAACTTGTTTTTTCATCCCTCTCCCCCTTATTCATGAGTTCTGTCATGGGATCACCTTTCCCCCTGCCCATTAACCATGTTAGAATCCCCTCCCCCCCCCAGCAGTGCCCATGAAACTGATCCATAGTTCAGCATCATGTACTGCCACAGTGCTTTCTGCACGTTGGGAAAGGTCTCTTGAATATTGTCGAAGGCTTTCACGGTCAGAGTTCATTGGTTCTTGTCGGTTATCCGGGCTGTGTGACCGTGGTCTTGGTATTTTCTTTCCTGACGTTTCGCCAGCAGCTGTGGCAGGCATCTTCAGAGGAGTCACACTGAAGGACAGTGTCTCTCAGTGTCAAGTGTGTAGGAAGAGTAATATAATATAATATATAATATAATATATCTCTTGAATAATTCAGCATTATAAAACTTGTTTCAGCATGGAGACCTTCCTGACATGCACAGGAAGGCCATTCCACATGGTAGGGATGACTACTGGAAAAAAACCCAAGAGTGGGCTGTAGCTGTCCACCTCTGTTTGCAAGGAGGGATGATGAAGAAATCCTGGTGAGAAGGGTGTACTGTTATGCCCAAGGAAAATGGAACATTTTTGGAGGGAATTTTATGCTAATTAATATGCCAGAGTTACATCGCTGGTGGTCTTCCACCATCTTTGAGAGAAACTCCTTAGATATTTTGGACTGTGTTAATTGAGAAGCCTCACCCTCTACAATGTGTGGTGCAGTTGCATGCTAAGCAGAGCTTCCCCAGATCATAAGAAGATCCCAGCTGGATCTGGCCATAGATCCATGTAGATCAGCATTGGGTTTCTTTCAGTAGCCGTTCAGACGTATCTGGGAAGCCCAAGGTTCTTTTTAGTCATAAGTTAAAGCTGCTGGTAGACCCTATCTTCCATGAATTTGTATAATCCTCTTGTACAGGCACCTAAGCTCTCTGCCACCCAACATATACGGCAGAGAGGTGTGGCTTATCAGTAAAGGTGAGCAAGACCATTCTGGAGCTTATAATCTTGAGCCAGTCCTTCACTATCCTACCTCACAGGGTTGTTGTGAGGTGGATCCAATGATCCACAGATGCAAAGCTTGTTGATCTTTCCCTTGTTCTTCTTTGCACAACAGAGATTTTCAACCCTGGGGAAGTTTATTCATGGGGCTAATCATGTGAACTATGGGTCAGGAGGCTGCAGTGGGTAGGGGAGGCAAAAGTACCCACTCTTCCATTAGCAGTTTTGCCCTCTTCTGTTCCCCACTGCAATCTCCCAGCTCTTGTGTTTGATATGATAGTCCATGTAAGTAAAGGAACCCTGGGAAAGAACTGCTGGATGGAGATACACTGGACAGATCCACAACTGTTAGCAGCTTCCATTGGCTGATCACAGGCTCCAATCCTGTGTCCTCTGCCCTGAACTCCTTGGGGGAAGGGTAGGATAAAAATGTGGTAAGTGAATAGCTTGCAATGGGTATGCTGCTTAGGCCTTGTGGTACTGGGTGGTAAGGGGAAAGTGCACTGTATGTTTGTCTGTGAGAGCAGTAACTTTGTGTACAGCCTGCTGACAGCTTTCTATTTCTCTTCCAGCAGATCTCAGCCGGGCTGAACTCATGATGATGACAATAGCTGATGTCATCAAACAGCTGATTGAAGCTCACGACCAGGGCAAAGATGTGAACTTAAACAAGTAAGTGGTGCCAGCTGTCATATCTCAGCATCTTCTTTGCCCTCTGACATCCCTGCACGTGCCTCTTCAGTGAAGTGAAGTATTTCTAGTGTTAACTCCTGCAGATTTACTCTGTTGCAAGAACAGTTAGTAAGGGTTTTGGGGGATCAGATAATCGTTTGTTTAATTTTTATAGCAGCATTATCGTGCCCCATAAGGTAAACAAATGACCTGTCCCTGCTTATGATCTAAGCTATCTAGGAGTCTTTATTCCATCTCATTTGCCCTGTCTTTCCTCCAAGTTCAGGGTGGCATACATAGTTTCCCCCTTGTAATATTATAAAAGATTAGCAGGGTTGGTTGACTTCTGTCTGCACCAATAAAAAGAAGACTTTTACAAAATTAGATTTTGAACAGATTAGTACACTGTAATGGAGTCTAGCAAATGCATTTATTTTGCGTGTTCTTTCTTAATTTGTGTGGTTTTGTCTGAGCTGCTGCTTGGAAGAACAGTATAGTGACTGTTGGACGGTCCCAGTGTTCAGCTGCAAAAGTATTATGTTAAAATCGATGTCTGCTGGCAGAGCAGTCCTATCCTGCTGTTAGATCATGATGGGTAACCATGTTAGCCTGTCTGTAGCAGTAGAAAAGAGCAAGAATCTGGTAGCGCCTTGAAGACTAACACAATTTCTGGCAGGGTATTTTTTGCTTTTGTGAGTCACAGCTCAGTTCTTCAGGTACAGTTTCTACCTGTATCTGAAGAAGTGAGCTGTGACTCACGAAAGCAAAAATTCCCCTGCAAGAAATTTTGTTAGTCTTCAAGGCGCTACCAGACTCTTGCTCTTTTCCACTGTCCTGCTGTGTTTGCTCTGGGGGTGGCTATGGAATTGTCTCGCACTATCACTCGTAGCTGCAGACATTGCATGATGTGTATGCATGAGACACTGACTAAATCACAATGGCTGTGGAGTTTTTGAACTGAGTAGGCCAGAAGTAATACTCATCACCCCTAAGGAAAGGTCCAGGTAGAACTCTACTAAATTGTGCTGCTTTCCATTTCAGGATAAAAACAAAGACTGCTGCGAAATACGGCCTCTCAGCGCAGCCCCGTCTGGTTGACATCATTGCTGCCGTGCCGCCTCAATACCGCAGGGTGCTGGTTCCAAAGCTGAAAGCCAAGCCCATCCGCACTGCTAGTGGGGTGAGTCTTCTCTTTGCTTAATCGGTCAGTGTGGCAAATGCAGTATTCTTGCATTAGATTACGGAAGACTGTGGTTCCCTCTATTCACGAAGGACTGGATACAGTGACTTTAAGTGATGAGGATGTAGACTGAAGTAAAATATTAGTTTTCTGAACTGTAAGAGAAGTTGAGGAATTGGAATTAAACTAAGGAGGGTCTGTAACTCCTTCTTTAATGTGTTTGATAGCACAATGGATGCGGGCATGCTGTGGGTAGAGAATATCTCTTATAATTAATGAAACACACAAACACAAAAACTGTGATGACTTCTCTGAAATTCTCCATTTTTTTAGATAGCTGTTGTGGCAGTGATGTGCAAGCCACACCGGTGTCCACACATTAACTTCACAGGAAATATATGTGTGTAAGTATGGCCATTTCAAAGTCGTATGTTCAGTACTCGTACTTATTCCCATACGCTCATCTTCTTTTTAACAGTTGGATTGCAAAGTAAATCATACAAATTCAACTTAAGCATTAAGGAAAAACTTCCATAATCTAGACCCATTGTGTAATTAAACCAATTGTCATTTGTGTGATTGTCTGAACATGGGACACTCCGTTGTCGTTGGTTAGGATCTGTCATGCCAGGGCCGGAAACCATGGTTTGAGGTTGGTTCGTCACGTATCGTTAGTCCTAACTAAGATTTCATGGGATGTACACACACCGGCATTGGTATCTGGTGCTGCCTTCACTCGCTACCTGGCTGGCCAAAGTGAAGGCGGTGGTTTATAACTTTAGGGACATTATAACTAAACGTTCTTTTTATATTTTCAGATAGCTATAATATAAGCTTGATGTTCAATCATAAGTACACAACTTGGAGATAACAAGGCATAGTGTGGAACGGATGGTAGAAGTAAAAATCATAATAGATGGTTAGTTAAGTTTAAGGAAGGCACATTTGCTAATATGTAGCGTATGTTATGTGTTACAGTGATTTGTAATTTCAAAATAATTATTCAGACAACAACAAACAAACCCTAGAAGGCTGAAAGTGGCTGTTACCGCACTTGTATTCCCAGTGATGTGTTAAGAGTTTGAAAACGTTATAAAGAATGCTGTTCACACTTTCTATGTATTCCCACCAATGTATTAAGAGTTTGAAAACGTTATAAAAAATACTGTTCGCACTTTGTTTGGCCCCTTTAGCTGTGAAGACGTCTTCCAACCATTTATAAGCTGTGGTATCCAAAAACCCTTTTAAAGCGATATTTTTTACAACATTTTCAAACTCTTAATACATCGCTGGGAATACAGAGTGCGGTAACCCCCAGTGACAGGTCCAAGGGTGCCCTGTGAGTTTTGGAGCAGCCTGGGAAGGGATGATTGGGTCCCAGTCAAGTGCTGCAGGCACTATGCCACGCTTGTCCATACAATAGTCAGTGCCTTGAGGTATCTGCTGCATTGATTTCTTATAGCCTGATCCAGAGACTCAGTGTCTCCACTCACTTTTTGCTGGGGGTGGGTGGGTAGGTAGCAGTGTCGCGAATCCTGCGGTAGTGCAAAATGGTTAACACTGGGTTTGGAAAACGTGCAAAGTTAATGCCGTGGAAAGCATCCATGGGTCTAGTCATTCAGGCTGCTGTCCCAAGGGTCTGGGTCAGTGTGGCTCTTGTCTTCACCTGCAGCACTTCCAAACGTGTGTGTATGTGCCAAGACCCATCGTTTAATATCTGAAGAAGTGAGTTGTGACTCATGAAAGCTCGTACCTATTATATGAAAGAGGAAAAACATTTTTCTCCAAACCATTCATACTTTAATAAACTTGATATAAAATTTGAGGTCATTGCATGGTTTCCTGATGCACGTTAAACCCTTTGAACACTAAATGGCACAATACAAATACTTAGCAGTAACACTGAGTTGTGTCCAGCTAACCATCAGCAGCAGGTACTGGTGGACACAGTTCACCACAATCCCCATATTCCCTTTTACCCCGTACTCCCTTTTGACTTCTGGAGACATGCCTGGGGTTGCAGGACTCATATGGACAACAAGCCTTGTGGGTCACGAGACTGCAGTGAAGAGGAGGAATCAGACACATTCATGGTGCTCTGTTTGTGGAAGAATGGCAATTTTCCCATCTCTTCTCTCCAGCCCCCAACACATACAGGTGCCATGACCCCAGGCATCATCTTTCTTAGGTCAAGAAGAGACTGCCGGGGCGAGGAATGGATAGAGGGGGGTCTGCATGTGTTATTATGAGGCTTGGTTGAACACAAGCCACTGTTACTATCATTGCAAATGAAATGTAGTATTTCAGACTGCCATTGTGTTTATCTTCCTGGCTGTCCTGAGGAAAGGAGTTCACTATTTTTCCCATTTCATAGGTTGGGTAGGGACCATGGCTCAATGGCAGAGCATCTGCTTGGCATGCAGAAGGTCCTGGTTCAATCCCTGCCATCCTCAGTTAAAAGGATCAGTAAGCAGGTGATGTGAAAAGACCTTTGCCTGAGACCCTGGAAAGTCACTGCCTGTCAGAGTAGACCATATTGATCTTGATAGACCAGTGAGCTGACTCAGAAGAAGGCAGCTTCATGTGTTCATAGGTGGGGATTTGAGGTTAACAATTAGTGACCTTCCCAAGGCTACGCAATAAGTAGGGTTTCTTTTGAATGTAGGGCCATTTAGTTTAAAATCTGACTAAGTCATGAGGCTCATGGAGTGGCTTTGCACAAGTCATTTGTCTCATGCCTAACATACCTCAGAGAGTTGTTGTGTTTACTGTTCAGAGCATCTTGGAGGAAGGCTGTGATACAAATGTGAAAGACCGTAGGTTTTCTTAACATACTGTCTGTCAACTAGAGATCTAGAATTTCCAGAAATCTTGAAGCCACAGAAGAAAATGGAAATTTTGAAAGATTGAAATGTATGCAATACTTACGTTCCTGTCAAACCTAAACTTATTTTCCTGATTTATAAATGATGCATTCTATGTTGTTAACTTAGTTAACCTATAAAATTGTACCATTTTGCATAGTTATGGAATTTAAATGTAAATAGCTTTGTTTTCTGCAAGAAGAATTGCCTCTATAACCATGAGGGAGGGTGCTACGGCTCAGTGGAAGAGCCGCTGCTTTGCGTATAGAAGGTCCCAAAGGCAATCCACAGCATCTCTAGTTAAAATGACCAGGCAGTGGGTGATATGAAAGACCTCTGCCTGAGACCTTGGAGAGCCACTGCCAATCTGAGCAGACAATACCAATCTTGATGGGCTGATGGGCTGTTTCAGTAAAAGGCATCTTGCTGTGTGTTCATATGTGTGGTGTAGTGGTTAAGAGCAGTGGTTTGGAGCGGTGGACTCTGATCTGGAGAACCGGGTTCGATTCCCCACTCCGCCATATGAGCTGCGGATGCTAATCTGGTGAACCAGGGTGGTTTCCCCACTCCTACACATGAAGCCAGCTGGGTGACCTTGGGCTAGTCACAGTTCTTAGAGCTCTCTCAGCCCAACCTACCTCACAGGGTGTCTTGTGGGGAGGGGAATGGAAGGTGATTGTAAGCCGATTTGAGTCTTCCTTAAGTGGTAGAGGAAGTCGGCATATAAAGCCAACTCTTCTTCAATACCTAAGAAAGAGTTGCAAACTACTGCACCCTATTCTATTGTAGCACATGGATCTTGATTTTTGCCATCTGAGAGATAGGAGAAAAGCAGAATTTGAAGACAGAAAACAAATTCTGTAGCAAAGAAAGGAAACTGTATTATTTGGACAGAAACACTGTCACAATAGACAGGGCTACCAGCATTGAATATAAAGTTATTTGAATATATCGTTATATTTGAATATAAACTGTATAGCATTGAAAATACTGAACTCTTGAGAAAGAGCTCAGACTTTTTCAGGCAGTGCATTTTGAATGAGTGAGATTTTTTTTTAAGACCAGGGTTTTCTCACTCAATAAAAGAAACTATTTAATAGAAGTTCCAATTTGGAAAAATTGAAAAAGTCCTTTTTTTCATGCCGCACATTTTCAGTGTGAAAAACTTTGCCTTAAGAAGCATTTCACTCATTCTAAAATAGGAAATCATTCATATGTTTTTTCCCAGTACTCCTCAAAAGTTCAGTTTTCCCATCAGAAAATTGAAAAAAAAAAGTTGTTTAAACTATTTTTCATTGTTTCTCGGTATGATACAGATACTGTCCAGGAGGTCCCGATTCTGACTTTGAATATTCGACACAGTCATACACAGGATATGAGGTACTTCTTTAAAGGTTCCGTTGGTGCCATTTCTGGAGAGGTGCATTTGTTCAGATTCCATAAATACAGGCGTGTCCATGAGGCAACTATTTCCGTACTCACTGCATTGATGATTTGTGTCTCTAGTCCATCAGAAAGGCAGGTGGCAATGACATCCTCTTATTTGGAAATTATTCTTCTCAAATGGGAAGGAAAAAATTCTAGACCACTTCTGCAAATGTGTGTGTATTTAAAAACAACTGTCCTGCGCTATGTAGGCCGGCCAGTCAGGTCTCCTCTAAAGCAGGTCTCAGCAAGGCTTGGGAGCGTTGATAGGTGCTGGAAGCCAGGAGCTGGAACTGGAGACAAGGAGGTGGCACACAGGACTGTGCCTAGTGGACCGGTTGATCCGGCAAGGCAACCTTCCCAAGCCTCGGCCTAAAGAGGCTGGGAAGTAATCAGGCTCAGCTGCCCTGCTGGCAGGTATTAAGCTCCTGCGGCTGCACAGTGCTTTGGCCAGGATCCTGTGAAGAATTATTGTCCTCACTGCCTGGCTCTGGGATGGAGCTGAGTGCAGCCAGTCAAAGGCTTCGCCTTCTTTGGGCCACCTCGGCCCGGGCCTTCTGCTGCCGCTGTTCCTGCAGAGTGAGAGCATCCCTTGGGGGGGCTATGGGCTCAGGTTTGCATCCTGCCCAAAGCCTATGGTTATTTCAGGGACCAGTGGCAAAGTCTCCCTTGCAGGCTTTGGTGGGGTCCCACTCTGGAAGCCATTTTGAGCTTTGCTCCACCTCCTTTGGCAGCCATATTTGGGTGGTGTTCACCACCACTACTCAAAATTCCAAAGGTGTGTGCAGGCTCATAAAGGTTGGGGACCCCTGATCTAGAACTTGCTGCCCTTACGCTCTTAGCTGACTCCCATAGATCTTTCCCAGTTGCATAATTAGTAACAAAGTTGAAAATTGTATTTTAAATAAGTTTCAATTGCTATCCCTAATTTTGTTTGGCAAAATAACTGGAACTGTTGTTGTTTTTTTTAATTGGTTAGCTATCGTACTAGGGGGAGATATCTTTGCAATATTAATTGGATATTATCTGTGAAATATAAGGACATTTCTAGGAATGAGGCTTGTGCTCACCCTTTTGAAATTAATTCACCTGTTCTTATTTTTTTAGATCATGATAGCTTAAAATATGATGTTGATGGACCATTGGGGCACGTCTTCCTTCCAGTATATTGAAGAATAAATTTTATTTTATCTTTGCTTCTTTTAGCCAACATCAATGAGGGCCATTCGTGCCAGATATGACCCGTATCTCCAGACCAGGCACCGAGTGGAACAGGTAAAGGTTTGCTTTGACAGGAGCATGAAGTCACGGCTGGTTAAAGCGAAGAGCATTTTGTGTGCTCTCCTACCACTTTTTGAAAATGAGTGTTTTCTGCACATGTCAATGACCTTGAAAGCATAAGTGGGCTCCAAAGATGCACTTTAAGGCAGTCAGGCAGAAATATTTTCATAGATGGAGTAAAGAAATATCTGTACTCCATAGATTAGAGCACATTATTATGCTTACTCTGTGGCAAGGATGGCAGAGAAGCAAGCTCACTTTTCTGCCCCCATAGCTTCAGCATAGTGCCATCCCGTGCAGATTTCAGGGTTGTTTTGAAGGGGCTTTTAACTCAAGCCCCAGAGGATTTTGACCCAGGTAACATACAAGTCTGCTGTGATTCCTTTGCAATGCATTTTGCAGATAAAATTGCTTAAATTTTCACCCACTTAATACACCACAGTTGAGCTGGCTCAGTCTCAGGATGTTACAGGAGCACAGTCTAGTTCTTGCAGTGGTATGGTGACTGACCCACAAGTCCAAAATTTACATTGTACGGTGACCCATCCAGGGCTGGGCCAACATTTTTTGGTGCCCTAGGCAAACTATGACCTTGGCACCCTTCTCTTCCAGCATTCCATTTTCTGTAGTGCCCAATTGGATGATTGCAGCGCCCCCGCTGTGAGCCCCAAGCAAGTGGGAGTTAATCTCCTCCTCTTTTGCTAGCTGGGCCAGAGCTGGAGTTTGAGGAGGAGCGCTTAGGGGGCGCTGAGTTTGGGAGATATGCAAAGATGGCGGATGGCAGTGAAGACGGTGGCGGCAAGGGGCTCAGTGCAGTACTTCTCCCACAGCACGTCAAGGGCAGTGAGGCACTGCATGGGGCTGGGCAAGAAGGCTGCTGAAGGAGCAGCACCAAGACAAAGGCAACACATGCCCATGCCTCTTTCTGTCCTCCTCTGGTTTTTCAATGGCCTGTTGAACCCAACCCCCCTTCTTTTAGCTACTACCGCAAAGTTACTAGTTGCTGGACAGCTTTTCTCACCATGTTCTTGTAACAAAGAGGGAGGGGGATGAGAATGTGAGAAGCTGGCAAGGAGGAATAATAGAGACGGCTGTGGGAGCCACTATTAGGGAGGCCTGCCCTGTGACCCACTTTCAGAGACTTCGTGACCCACTTTTGGGTCCCAACCCACAGGTTGGGAAACACTGCTGTATAGTAAGAAGGAACTTTTTATTTTCTTTATTTAAAACATTCCTGTCCCGCCTTTCTGCTCAATGAGGGCCCTTGAGATGGTGAACAAATAAATATACATTAAAAATCAATTTCAAAAACAGTAAGTATGGGTAAAACAGCAGTTAAAAACATAAACAGGAAGAAGCATCAATAAGGGGATGCCAAACGAAACATAAGCCTTCACCAACTAGCAAAAGAGGGGAATGGATAATTTTCCCTGGGAAGGGAATGCCACAGTTTTAATACTGAACATTGGGGGCGAAAAGAAGGGAGGAAATAGAGCCAAGGTTGAATTGCCCAGCGCCGCAAAAATATGGACTCTTCTGATTCATAGTCTGCTTTCTAACCAAGTGTCATTTTCTACATGTTGCATGACTGAATCATTAAGCAACAATTTCTTGGTGAGTCGGTGTTGAAAGCAACTGTCTTCATGGTGATAAGCCTCATTATGAAAACATCAGGCAGGATTTTGAGGGGGAAGTTTCCCAGGTTCTTAATCTTTGCAATCCAGTAGGATTTAAGAGCCTTGTTTATGGTTAACATTTTATTGTAGTTTTTTTCCTGTCAAGTAGATGCCCATGAAAAATCACTTGGCAAAATTTCCTCTGAACCAAAACTACCCCTCCAGGGTGCTCTGCATTCTTAAGGACTTGTGCTGGCCAGTTGATCTGTCCCCTTTCTCTAGCTTCTTCAAGTCACAGAAGCCACTGCCTCACGGGCTGATCTCTTTCTTGCAGCTGAAGCAGCTTGGCCACAGTGTGGACAAAGTGGAATTCATAGTGATGGGTGGCACTTTCATGGCACTTCCTGAAGAGTACCGAGATTATTTTATCCGTAACTTGCACGACGCTTTATCAGGTCACACTTCCAACAACGTGGCAGAGGCAGTCAGGTAGGCAACCTGTGCATACATTTTCTCTTGTTCTCGCTCTCTCTCGCATGCCCAGCGTCTGGCATCTTTGCCTCTTTTTAATCTATCAATGTGAAGGGTTGCACTTTGGAGCTCTTGTTCTAATATTTAGCCTTCCTAACACTTTAAAAAGCTCCTGCCTTCTTTCCCCAGTTGCATGAGCTTGTCTGCTTCCTTATAAAGTGCACTGTATTTCTACTTGTTGTTTGCCACCCTGAGCCCAGTTCGCCAGGGGAGGATGGGATATAAATAATTTTTTTAATATTATTGTGTATGTCTAAACCTTGCTTGGTTGCAGACAGGTTTAAGAGAAGGGTTTTTGAGCCCTGTGCTTTGTTGGTCCTGAAGGGCACCTTCTGCCCTGTGAACATGAAATGGTCATACTTCTGACGTGTGGGCATCTTTGTGCCTATTCAGTTCCTTGTGCAGCTGGGCAAACTGGGACTGAAGGTGAGAGGAGACTCAGAAGGCTGTCCAGGACCATTTGAAGAGGTGGCGAGTTCCTGGATGGAGGGCCTTATATCAATGAGCAACTTCTCCCAGCAGTGATTCTCTCTTCACAGAATGCAATACCGTTGTTGCATCAGGCAGTGTTCTTGCTTTGGGAAGGTGTAGTGGCAGCCAGCAGGGAGAACCTGATACCTCTTTATTAGGTGACTGCTGATTTGTTGGGCCAGAAATCAGCTTGTGACGTGTCACACTTGTGTTGTTTTTTAAAACCTTTTATCCAGTCGTTAAGGTGTGGTGGTGTATGTTGGGATTCTTCCATTCTATCCTGATAAGAACTTCAGGCCTTTGAATAATTCTGCACTTGAATAAACGCCTTAGCTGGGCAGCAGGGGGTTGGCCCTAACTGGTGTATCACCCAGTGTGTCAGCTTCAGCCTGCTGGACAGATGTTGTCAGTGACTAATACAGGTTCTTGGGCAGGGAGTTCCTACCCTTGAGGTTAAAGTTGCTTATCGAGAGAAGCTGGGTCCAGCAGAGAGGCATTTAGATGAGGCTTCAGGGACCCCACTAGAAGGATCCTGCTCCCAATCTGATAGCTCCTCTGCTGACAAGGAGATTGAGGGTCATTGGGACAAGAGAAAGCATCAGGCGGCGGAGGAGGAGGAGTAACAGTTCCTCAGAAGGGACTCATTCTTCAGAAGATGACCTAATATCCTTTTACACAGAGGATACCGTTCTGGGATTGGAGGCAGGAGAGCTTTTGGTAGTGAGAGATTTGGAAAGGAGGAATGTGGGTAAGTTGAGTTTTGTGACAGGTGTTTTGGCAATGTGACTTGCATGCCTGCTGTGATGGTTGCGGACTTCACATATTGTCTAGATAGGCTGGTAGGTAGCCCAGTGGAGGAGTCGACGGTCACAGTGCACTTTGGCACCACCAGCATTGGAATGGGAAATGTAGTCACGGGGTCCTGGAAGAGCAACCTAGATTGCTAGGCCAGGCAACAGCGTCCATGACCTTCAGTTCCTCGCATTTTCAAAAACATACTATTTGCGCAGTGCATAATTAATTCATGAAACTCTCTGCCACACAGATTATAGTAGCTCCCACTACTTTCGATTACTTAAACAACCAGGATTAGATAAATTCTTGGAGGATATATCCGTCAGTGGCTGTTAACCATTATAGTTCAATGGAGCTTCTGTGCTCAGAGGCTGGATAGCTTGGAAGACCCAGTTGCTGGGGTTTAATAATGGGGGGAGGCACTGACCTCTGTGTCCCGGTTGCAGTCCTTCCAGGGGTTTCCTGGTGGTCTCTATCAAAAACGGCATGCTGGACTAGATGGGTCGTTGGCTTCATCCGGCATGGCTGTGTTCTAGCCTGAGTATATGTGACTGGCCCAAAGTCATGAGCTTCACAGCCCAGTGGGAGTTTGAATCCACACCTCCCTTCTCTTCTTACTGTTTCCCCGCCCTCCGAATCCATTGCTTACCACGCTGACTCGCATGGCCATACGTCTTTCTGTGAAACACCAAGACCAGCAGACTGGACAGGTTTTTCTTTCAGGGCTTTAATAAGTCTTTTCCTCTGGAGGGCAGCAGATACTTAATATTTTGTTCATTTTTTTCTGCTTGCGCAGAAACACAGAAGTTGCTTGCTTGAAGCTGCTTCTCGTCACAAGCTTCTCTTCAAGAGTGGGGGTGATGCCTGTGAGTCATTCCCGTGTCTCAAAACATGTACAGAAAGCATTGCTGGGAGAGTAATTCACCCTGTCAGCTCTTTGATCCATTGAAAGAACACGCTGCAGAGGTGGCTGTGCAGTTCGCAGGCCTTTCTGTGAAGCAGGTTCACTTCAGGTAGCCTGGTTGCACCTGAAGCAGGTTCACTACATGAAAGGTTCACTTCAGGTAGCCTGGTTGCACTTGTACAGAAGAAGGAGAAGAAGAGGAGTTAGTTTTTATACCCTGATTTTCTCTACCTTTTAAAGAGTCTCAACCCAGCTTACAATTGCCTTCCCTTCCTCTCCTCACAACAGACACCTTGTGAGGTAGGTAGGGCTGAGAGAGTTCAGAGAGAACTGTGACTAGCCCAAGGTCACCCAGCAGGCTTCATGTGTAGGAGTGGGGAAACCAACCCGGTTCACTAGATTAGAGTCCACTGCTCGTAACCACTATACCATGCTGGCTCCACAGTGACTTCTGGGAGAGAAAACATAATGAGAGGAGGCTGACTTAACAATAATAAACTTAGCGTTCATGTATTACGAGCACATTTCATGTACGGTGGCTGCGTGGACTTGAACACACCTTGTTGCTCAGCTCTGCTCCATGTGTATGGACTGCTATTGCAGGTTTCGGAAGCCTTGAATAAAACTGCACTTCAACATGATGTCTGAATGCAGGTGCCTGGACTAATTGGAATTTGTCCCTGCCCCCCTGGATTTTTTTAGTTTGATTCAAGGCTTCCGAAACTCAGAAGCCTTCCATTACACTCTGCTTGTGAGGTGAGGGAGGAGCATGCAAGCACACCAAAAAGTTGTGTTCGTACCGATCACAGACAAAATTCCGTTTGTGACAGCTGAATACAGCTGTGGCTTAATTTCAGTCTGTTGGAAGCAAACCACGGTCACTTGCTCTCTCCTGGCCCACCAATGGGAAGGTAGAGTGTCTGTGGTACTACCAACTGTGGTTTGCTACAATGTCTGAATTCTGTGTAACGTTTCTGGTAATGTGCTGGTCGTCAACCATAACGATGTCTGAATTGGCAACCTTTGTTGAGCACTGGTCTGCCCAACTAGAATCAGTACTTCTCTCATACTGGCTTGCATTAGATTAGAAAGAGAGAAGGAGGCTATGGGCACAAGGAGGAAAGGGAGGAAGGAGTGACCCTATCACAGACCTCCAATTCATAGAATCATAGTTGGAAGGGACCACCGGAGTCATCTAGTCCAACCCCCTGCACAATGCAGGAAATTCACAACTACCTCCCCCACACACACACCCAGTGACCCCTACTCCATGACCAGAAGATGGCCAAGATGCCCTCCCTCTCATCATCTTCTTAAGGTCATAGAATCAGCATTGCTGACAGACGCCATGGTGTCAGGGACTGTCTGCATTGAACCGTGATAGCCTGGTGCAAGCATAATGTTTGCTCTCTGCAAACTGTGACTGGTGAATCAGGCATCAGTCTTAGGAATACGCACTTCTGCTTCTCCCCACCCCCTTCCCTGTTTCAAATTCCGATTCTTGTTTCCCTTAACCGTGGTTTGCCCTGTGTCTGCACCTGTGCTAACCGTGTTTCTTTTGCATGAAACCTGGCTCTGATCTACGATCTAAACCTTTGGAGGACAGCAGAGAGAAGGGATGCAATAGCTTCTCTTTTCTGGTCAGCAAGAAAGATTTGCTCACTCTTAAAGAGAAAAAAGACCATTTGTATAGTGCATTACATTATGCAGGAATCCCTTGAAAATCTAAATAAGAGTTAACATCTAGCATCCAGAAGTGGTTACTGAGTCACTGGAAACTGTGGCCTCTTACCCCCTGAGGCAAATGACCTGAAATGTGATTAATGGTAGCAGTGTGGATATGTGAACCCATCCAAAGAAATAACTGCTCACCAAAACTATTACTAATTTGACCTTGGTATGATCTGAATTAAAAGTAAAAATCGATTTGTAGTCCTAATTTTCTTCCCCTTTGACTGATGATGATTACAATTGGAAGCGTGCATGAATTTGTGGGTTTGTATATGCGTAATAACCGCTCTCTATCGGCACTTTGTTTCCCCCCACACACACACATAATTTCCCCCAGTTTGTCTCTGTCACCTGCTCTTTAAGGCTATATTCCCATGTCACAGATCTCCTTTGATTTGTGGGTGCAGACCTTCGTAAATGTTGGATTTGCATGTTCCCTGCCTCTTTCCTCTTGCGTGGCTTTGCCAAGATTGAAGTCTCAACAGAGTAGCTATAGAGATTTCAGTTGCCTGCATTTGCCTTGCAACTTTTTGTTAAGTCAAGCTTGTCGTGTGTGGCTTTGCTACTTTACTGTGTAATCCTGTGTGATCCTTCTGGATTGGAACTTGGGGGTCTGTTACCCTAATGGCTTCTCTTTCCCCCGGCACAAGAAGCTTTCCCCAATTCAAGCTCCAACCCTGTGTGTTTTAATTTTGATACCATTGATCTCTGCGAGCTCATTTTGACATCTGAAATAGACATCTAAAATAGAATAGATTAAAATATATATATTGTACTGTTTAATGCATGCATCAATTTACAGCTAATTTCTACTTGCTCTCCTTTGTAGTTCATTTTGTTGGTCTGTGTAGTAAGATTTTATTCTTACTGTTTTTGCATTTTAAAATGAAGAAGCTTGTAAAGCATCAAAAGTTATGACAAGTGGACCTGGTGCCTCTAGAGCAGGGGTGGGGAACCTCAGGCCCGGGAGCCGTATGTGGCCCCTGAGGACATTTTTTGTGGCCCTCGGGAGCTCCGGGAACCCTGCCGCGGGGGCGGGGCGCAGGGTGGCCGTCCCCGAGGGTGTTCCTGGGGTCACGGCTTACAGCGCCCTTGTAGCGCCCTTTGGACCTCCTCTCTCTGACTGTTGGTTGTTGGTCGGCGAGAGGGGAGGGGGACGGACTCTTCCCCCAAGGCTGCTCCCTACAGCTGCGGCGTGCAGGAACGCTGTGGCACATTGTAAGCCCCTCTCGCTGCCTGTCGACTGTTGAGCAGCGGGGGGGGGGGAGAGGCTGGCGGCTCCCGGCGGCAGAGCATGCATGCAGAACCAATTAGGCTTGGGGAGGGCTTTTATGGACTCTGGGGGGGGGAGTGCACGAAGACTGGGGCCCGGTTGCTTGGTGCTCTGTGCGCCGCTGGGTGTTTGTGTGTGTGGGCGGGGGAGGTGGGGTGGCTGGTTGCGCAGGCCGGCATGCGCGGGTGTGTGTGTGGGGGGGGAGGCTTTTCTCCCTCTTTTTCTGTCACTCTTTCTTTCTTGCCCTCTCTTCCTCCCTCTTTTTCTGTCTCTTTCTTTGTCTCCCTCCGTCCTTTTTTTTCTTTGCCTCTGTCCTTTTCTTTCTTTCTCCCCCTCTCTCCATTTCTTTCTTCCTTTCTCTTTCTCCCTCCCTCCCTTTTCCTCTTTCTCTGTTTTCCTTCCTCCCTTCCTCCCTTGGCAATCGACTGTGGGCTGCGCCCCCCTGGCGCCTCGTTTTATGGGGCCCACCGCTGGCTGCCCTCCCACCTGGGAGGGGGGAGGGGGGCGCCCTGCAGGCCTTCTCTGGGTGGCCTCCCCTGGGGTTGCCAACCTCCAGGTGGTGGCTGGAGACCTGGCAACCTTAGCCTCTCCCCCCCCCACCGGATCTACACCTGGTATGGCCCCCGAAAGATGTTATAAATGTGCGAATGGCCCTTGGCAGGAAAAAGGTTCCCCACCCCTGCTCTAGAGTTTCAAATGGGTCCCTACCCTGAAGTGACTGAAGCATAACATCAGGTGGATTTATTACCATGCTTGACATCTCCTGCTTTGCCACATGATCACAGTAATCTCAATTCTGGATATTAGGAAGGAAGTTAAGAGAACTAGCAGGGCCCAATCTAGTGTTCAACCTCTGCCATATACAAGGATATCCTGCATGTAAAGTGTCCCCAGTGGACAGTTTTATCTCCTTGTAATCTTAAGTTTATAGCTGTGTGCTCTGTAATCTTAGGAGGAGACCTTTTCTACCCTGTCCACTGAAAATAATAGACCAAGAAATGGATACACATGAAGCTGTCTTAAACTAAATCAGACCTTTGGTCCATCAAATTCAGTATTGTCTACTCAGACCGGACGTGGCTCTCCAGGGTCTCAGGCAGAGGTCTTTCACATCACCTACTTGCCTAGTCCCTGTAACTGGAGATGCCAGGGATTGAACCTGGGACCTTCTGCATGCCAAGCAGATGCTCAACCACTGAGTCTCAGACCCTCTCCTAGAGACAGGGATACCTTAGAGACGGGTACCTCAAATCTCAAGAAGTTAAACTTCATTTGTTCGCTATGCGCTAATTCTGGGTGTTCAGAGAGAGGGGCTGGGGCTCTGTGGTTGTGTGCTGTGCATACAGAAGGACTCAGGTTCAGTCCTTGGCATCTCTAACTAAAGGGCCTCAGACAGGAGATGTAGAGAGAGGCCTTTCTCTGCCTGAACCCCCAGAGAGCTTTGCCACTCAAACCGTCCAGAGCTGGCTGGACTACTGATCTGGCTTGGAAAAGAATGTTGAATTCCCATAAGAATGTTGAATTCCCATGGAGCAGATCTATAGTAAGAGAACTGCCCAGAAGGTTGTGAAACCATTTTCCTTAGTTTTTCTCAACCGGAAGCATTTGCTGGGGATGCTTCAGGCACAGAATAGGTTACCAGAGAGTAAGGCTTTAATTACCAGGAGGTCAGACCAGAACCAGCAGGTTGAAATTAAATCAAAAGAGTTTTCAACTAAATGTTAGAAAGAACTTCCTGACAGAGCAGTTCCTCAGTGGAACAGGTTTCCTCGGGAGGTGGTGGTCTCTCCTCCTCTGGAGGTTTTTAAGCAGAGGCTAGATGGCCATCTGACAGCAATGCTTATTCTGTGAACTTAGACAGATCATGAGAGGGAGGGCGGGAAGGGTTGCCCAGGATAATGCTGATCGCCACTTTGGGGTCAGGAAGCAATTTTCCTCGAGGCCAGATTGACCAGGGATCTTGGAGGGTTTTTTTCTTCTTCTGGGCACAGAGCAGGGATCACTGGGGGAGTGAGGGGAGGTGGTAGTTGTGAATTTCCTACATTGTGCAGGACTAGGACTAGATGACCCTTGAGGTCACTTCCAGCTCTACATTTCTATGTTTCTTATCAGTGAAGCCCCCTCTAGGAACCTGTGCTGTGGAATTACAATGGTTTGAGGCTCCTTATTGTGTAAGTGAAAGAAAGTGGATTGACCTTTGTTTCCATATTTTCTGTTACCTGTGTGGTGCTACAAGTTTAAATACATCTGCACATTGCCCCGACCTCGGCAGTATTTACCTGTATCAGTCCCAGGTTTCAAAGCATTTTGAAGAAATGTTATTTTGTCAAGAATTTGTGGTGTCGGATGGCAGTGGAGGGAGGCAAGGGGAGGTGAGACAGTGTGAGGAGCCAAACATGGAACAGTGCTACCAGGCCTTCTTTCACCTCAGGTGCTAAATCCTCAATTGCTGTCCTTTTGCAAATTCTGTCTAGCTCCACTTGGTTTCTTACCCTGCAAGAAAAGGAGGAGGAGGGTTGGTTTTTAAATGCCAACTTTCTCTGCCACTTAAGGGAGAATCAAACCGGCTTACAATCACCTTCCCTTCCCCTCCCCACAACAGACACCCTGTGAGGTGGGTGGAGCTGAGAGAATGTGACTCGCCCAAGGTCACCCAGCTGGCTTCGTGTGTAGGAGCCGGGAAATAAATCCAGTTCACCAGATTAGCATCTGCCACTCAGGTGGAGGAGTGGGGAATCAAACCTGGTTCTCCAGATCAGACTCCAGCTCTCCAAACCACCGCTCTTAACCACTACACCACACAAGAGAGAATGCCTCCATCTTTGTCAGACAGTTGTCTTTTTGACATAGGCAGAGGTCCTCTCGATGAAAAGTTCTGAACTAAATTCCGGTTCTGCGTTTGGACGGTGAACTTTGCCATGTGCGGGGTTTCCGCTACCCTTAAGACTCGTCGAAACTCATGAAGCTAGCCCATGGTGTGAGAAGTTCTGGTAAAAGCCCTTTCCTCCTTGGGCATTGCCTCAAGTGGCATCAGTACCCTGGGGGTGGGGGACTGATTGAGCAGCTTGCCTCACCATGAGGGATTTTCCCTTGTAAAGAACACCTTGACAAAGCTGATGAGGAGTTTTAATTTTATCTCTTGAGAACACAAGGTATTAAGGGGATTTCGGCACCTCTCCTGGATCTCCATCAAGCAACGATGGGGATTTAGCGATAAGGCAAAGTGCGCCCTTTCTGTGGGAGGACAGCTGTCTGTGTGTGCTGGAGAAGCATTATTCTGCTATCACCGTTTCTTTGTCCTTTGGAGAAATGCTTTCACCTCAAGGAGAAGGGAGACTCTAAGCGGGAGCTCACAGATGAACTTAAATTATAGGTGCAAATCAAAACAGTTTTTTTCTCTTTACTTCCTTAACTCTCCCTCTGACTCATTTGAGGGGCCGGGGAGATCCTGTCCAAAGCCTATCCGGTTGTGACTCACTATCTGGAAAAATGAATGAAGTCCAAGAAAGTCTTAACTTGCTCTGAAGTTAGTGGTAACTTTTGGCACGGGAGGGGGAAAAAAAAGATAAAACCTTTAATTATGTGCTGTACTGAAAGGCTTAAGGAATTCTGAACAAATTGAACTGGAACCCAGCTGGCATAGAGCAGATCTCTTGGCTCTGTTGGGCTTATCTGGTGGATGTGAAGAGCGCAGGCTGCTTGTTCACCGGCCAAAGATTTAGTTCTGCATTGTGGAACCCAGGATTCCCCCCCCCCATTTTTAATTTTTTTTGAGGAAGATAAACGATAGGTTTCACGTAGTTTGGCTGCGATTTTAGTACTTTCATTGACATTCTGTTGATGGCAACAGTGCTGATGTCTCCTTAAAACAAATTTCGTTCTGCTAGTTCAACCATTTTCATTTTATGATAGTTCTGAAATGGTGCTGAGAGGCGGCTGCATTGTAACAAGATCCAATATCCTCTGAACACTTTCTATAGATGAAGCAGCTTATTACTCCCTCAATATTTGCCAGATTTTTGATACCCGAGGCACAGATCATCTCCAGATTAAATTGGAGGCCCATCTTTTACACTTGAAAGGTGTGTATATATCTTCTCAGTCAGATCCTAGAACATCAGGTAGGCATCTTCCTTGAAAGAGCAAGGTAGCCAAGGCAATATTGTCCCACTGTCTACATGAGGAAGTTCTGGCACATCCGTGCTTCCTCAAGATAAGACCTTCAGTACACAGTGTAAGGTGGGGGTGAGCTTGGGGCTACATGGAGCCCCGTCCTGTAGTAGACATAGAGCGGTGAACGCATTCAAGATGGTGGCTTCATTGTCCAAGGCTTGCTGACCTTGAGGCCTCAGGTCACAGTTGGAGAATAGCTGCAATCTCTGCCTCAGTCTGCATAACCATCAGACCAGTCTCCAGTCTTATACAGATCCAGTTCGACAGGGTTAACTTGGCCACAATTGTATCCGCTAGCTTTGGCCATGCCACTTTCTCTCAGCATCTTTGTACATAAACAGTTGATCCTGGAGCATGATGATACCGGCCTTTAATTTGGAAAAGCATCTGTACAAAGTGATCAATCTCCACTGCCACCCCCTCATGCCAATTTCAGCCTATTTCAACTTCTGCGGCAGTGCCATGGCTATCCCAGCGCAGTGAAAAGCTGACTATGTTTGATGTACAGAGTGCCAGAGAGGTGTGATCCTGCCAAATGCTCAAGAGGTGTAAAGTGGGCAATAAAATTTTCATGAAGGTTATCAGAGGCAGCCTACTGCTTCTCTCGGTCAAGCAGCATTGGCTAGGCACCTGACTTCTTCACCTTTTTCGCAGATCAGTCAATATACCTGATTTAAAAGTAAGAAAGCAACTCTACTTGAAAGATGATCTGCGAGAACAAGGACTTTCAACTTGTTTAGTAGGTGCACAACTACCCAAACTTCCACTAGAAGAACAAGAGATACTTAACCAGAAGATAACAACTCAAGAAATTGTAGATGCCATCAATAATTTAAAATTAGACAAGGCACCCGGTCCGGATGGCTTAACACCACAATACTACAAGCTGTTAGAACATCAACTAACTCTGGTTTTACTCTCTCTTTACAACGAGGTAATTGAATACGGTAAGATTCCCCCGTCATGGCAAGAAGCACATATTTCACTGATCCCAAAAGAAGCTGCAGATCAATATCTTCCTCAAGCTTATAGACCAATATCGTTATTGAACATTGACTATAAAATTTTTGTCTCTATAATCACTAAAAGATTTCAAAAATATATCGGAAACTTGGTACACCCAGATCAAACAGGTTTTATTCCTAAGAGACTAATGAGAGACAATGTGAGACTGGTTCTCAGTGCAATAAAATATGCAAAGTCAAAATCATTAAAAACAGTAATGATATTTTTAGGCGCAGAAAAAGCTTTCGACAATGTTTCCTGGCACTTTATCGGTAAAACACTACAACAAATGGATTGTGGAGAAACTTTACTTAAAGTCTTCAACACGATATATTCGGTGCAAAGAGCTCGCCTCTTGATCAACGGTCAGTTGTCCACAGAACTAAACATCACAAAAGGTACTAGACAAGGCTGTCCTCTTTCTCCATCTCTATTCGACTTATCAATGGAGGTCTTCTCAAACTACATAAGAAATGATCCAAAAATTAAAGGTTTAACAATAGGAAATGAAGAACACAAAATTAAAAGCTATGCAGATGACGTTGTCTTAATTTGTCAAAACCCTGAGCAAACACTCCCATATGTTTATAATCATCTTATCGAATATGCAAAATATTCCGGGTATAAACTTAACAAAACAAAGACGGAAATTCTGACTTTTAATTTAACAGCAGATGAAGACAAGCATATTGAAGACATTACCGGATGCCGAATTACTAAAGAATCAGTGAAATATTTGGGTGTCAACATATCTTCACAAAACAATACACTACTAAGGTCAAACTACTTGAAAATCTGGGGAGAAATAGAAAAAGATTTGAGTTTATGGTCAAAGATGAACATCTCATGGATAGGAAGGATATCGACGATAAAGATGAATGTTCTTCCTAGACTAAATTTTTTATTTCAATTTTTGCCGATTGACATCCCTGACAGGATACTAGAAAATTGGCAAAAACAAGTTAACCGATTTGTCTGGAATGGAAAAAAACCGAGAGTAAGATTTAAAGTCCTTCAAGACGAAAAGAAAAGAGGAGGGCTGGCATTGCCCAATTTCAAATTATACTACCATGCTGCCTGCCTAACTTGGATAACCGAATGGATAAAACAGCCTAAAAGTCGGCATGTTATTTTAGAACGGGCGGACTTGGGACAAGGTTTTCATAAAGCTCTGTGGGACCTCAAATCAAAAATTCAAAAAGACAAAGTACAAGAAGATTGCGATGTCAAAACAGTGTTATTGAAAGTATGGAAAAGATACAAAAAGAGAATAAGTCCTTCTCCACCATCTATAATGTCACCAACTGAAGCTTATCACGATAATGTTAAACTGAAACCGGGTGTTCATTTTACCTACAATGACATGATAGAGCCTACGGGAGAAATTAAGAACATGACTAAACTTCAAGAAAAATTTCAAAAGTTGAATTGGTTAACTTTTTTACAATTGAGGTCCAATTTTCAAAAAGACTGTTTATACCCACAACCATTTCGTGAACCAACTGAATTTGAGCAGTTAATATCTAAAAATGACTCACACGTATTAGGAAAAATATACAAGCTTCTCTTGAAATACGATACAGAAGAAGAACAAGTGAAAACAAATATGATAAAGTGGATGCAAAATTTCGGAGAAATGATTAATATGGACTCATGGGAAAAACTCTGCTCTTCCGAATTGAAATACACTGTCTCTCAAGAAGTGAAAGAAAATTGGTATAAAACTTTCTACAGATGGTATCTGACCCCTAATATGCTCTCCCAGATGACAACTCCAGGGAAAAAAGGTGCATGTTGGAAATGTCAAGAATCAGACGGCTCTTATTTTCATGTTTGGTGGACGTGTTCAAAACTACAACTATACTGGAAAAGAATTCATCGAGAACTACAAATGATGTTAGATATGAAGTTTATATTTGATCCAAAATTTTATTTACTCAGTATAGTACCGTCAAATTTACCTCCGAAATCGCATGACGTTTTCAAATATGCCACAACAGCTGCCAGAACAATTTTAGCAAGAACATGGAAACAAACCCATACACCTGAAATTGATGATTGGAAAGAAAAACTTCTGAAATATGCAACAATGGCTAAAATGACTTATGAACTAAATCCCAAACCCTGTGAATCCACTGAGCAATTTGAGGAGAAGTGGGCATCTTTTTATACTTATATGAAATGCAATTAACACGAACGATGTATGCTAAAATATTATAACAAACTCTGTTTTATATTTTTTTATCTCAATTAATTGCCAAAAAGAATAAGAATTTTTAAAATATAAGAGATTACCCTGATGCAAGTATAACAAACTAAAGTTATTTTGTAACTATATTTTATTTAGAAATCATTTTACAATACTGTATTGTTTTTACAATGTTAACGTTTACCCCGTTCCCTTTTTCTTTCCCTGTACCCCTCAAATATATAAATAAAATAATAAAAAGTAAAAAAAAAAAAAAGTAAGAAAGCAAAGTTGGGCAAATACGTTTATGCTTTGGGCATAGTTTCATGGCAAAAATGGTGTAAAAATGGCATCTTAGTGTGCAATTTGTATTATCTATCATAATTTTTCTTACAATCTCTTTTAAGGTGTGTGTGTAAGTGTGTAAAAAGTGCTGTCAAGTCACAGCTGACTTACGGTGATGCCGTAGTAGGGTTTTCAAGGCAAGAGACGGGTACCTGGGATTAAATTTGCAGCAGTTGGAGAGATTGGGGGAGTGGGCTTCTCTGGATTAGGACCCCATGTGGAATATGATCGGGTATCCTGCTCACCAGTCTGGAGGCAAAGCCCTGGGCAGCCAGGTTCAGCAGTCAGGGCCAAAGATTCCGGTCACAAGGTTCAAGCAACTGAAAGGATCATCAGCGAGGTTGCAGACCAGTTGATCTCACACTAGTTCTAGCCTCACTGCTGGTGATGCTGGGTCCTCCATTAAGCTCATCTTGCAAGCTGAGTCCTATCCTACTCATGAAGATGTAGCAAGTCCAGATCCTGCAGTGACTTACTGGTTTCTTCTGGTGCTTCCTTAGCAGAGGGGAGGCTTCAGGCTGCCCGATCCTGCGCTTGGTCCAGGCCTTGGCCCTAGCTCTTTGCCTTCTCTGCTTCTGTTTCCTCGGTGAGATTGTGGCAGGTCTGGCATTGGGCAGGTCCATGCTGGGGCCTCTTGGCTTGAAGGGCCCTGCTGGCTCAGGGGGCAATGCCAGTGCTAGCGAAGGTCACCAGGTCAGGACTCCAGGGGCAGGCCTCCTGTCCAGTAAGGACTCATTCTCTCTCAGAGAATTAAGAAAGTGATGAACCAGAGTGTTCTGCTACATACATCTAGCTCTCCAAAGTTGTAGTATACTAGAAAAATTTGCGTTGCTGATCATTTTAGTAAAGACCAACACACTGGGGTCACTTTCAGGCTGCAGAGCTTTCCTTCTGATACCACACAGCTAAGCAAAAAGAATTCAATCAGTACCATTTCTTTAAGGATTGCACTGTATTTAACATCTACTCTGTTTTACAGGACTTTCAATTTAAATATACAAATTCCCTTACCCTATGGTCAGATAACTGAAGAGAATAAATTATTTTAAAAGAAGGGTAGTTTGTGCTGAGTTCAAATAACCTGAAGCCTGGATTCCTTAACAACAGCAGATAGCTCTGTACACAATTCTCCTGCACAGTACATTAATCTCTCTTGTACAAAAGGAATTCTGGTTTCCAACAGCATCAGTTTCCAAAGACTGAAACAACTACAATACATTACACATTTTATGTGTCTAAACTATCATTCAGCTGATCTCAGCAAACAGCCCTGCAGTCACCATCTGTTTCAGGACTTGAAAAACCTGCCTTCCTATTGAAACGCTACCAAAACGAAATAAAATTACAAATCAGCTTCATACTAAATGTCTCTTGGCAAAAATGTACGATTTAATGAAGCAGACCCGAGACAAGATGTGTATTTAGGATGCAGCGATTTGCATCTCCCCACAAGAAATGAATGAAACTCCCTGAATACTTTTCCTTTCGAATCTCTGAAGTTGCATTGCCAACACTTCTGTGACCACAGAATTAAATGCTGTAGTGCGCACCAACAGTGCAATCCTAAGGATTGCGTTGTACGACAGGCAAAATAGTACAGCTGCCCCTCAGACTGCAACTTGGTCACAGTCTCAGTGCCATGATTTAAAAAAAAAAAAAAAACAACCAAACTGGCAGGGCTTAGTTTGTGAATTATACCTAGATCTAATTCAAGTTGAGGTAAGTGCTTACACCATTACCTTGTTCAAGGAGCTTAGAAACAGGAAAAGCACACATGTGCTCCTTTATTTCTACAGAGTTTTCTGCCACTTTGTCTTAAATATCATAAACTTTGTGGAGCATCTCTAACATCCTGCTTTTAGGAACCACCAGTATAAAATTGATTGTCTACTGAAACATGCATTAGAAATGGCTCTTCAGTCCATAGCTACCCTAGCACAAAAGTTACTGCATCTAGTCACATTTCCACCCACTAACTTGCACAAGAGTTGGTGCTCACAGCACAGTAGCTGCTTATTTTTCCTTCCTCTAGGAACATTATCTAGCAAATAGTCAGCATCTTCTCCCATCCAGCCATCATCAGCCAGGAAGGGCACAGATGAAAGAGGCAACAGCCACCATGAAGTTCAGTGCAGCTGCCACAACACATTCTCAACTGCCTATGCTTCATTTGGTTGGCTTTGACACATCTAGTAGGACCTGTGCTCTGGTTCTGGATGCTCTTGGCAGACAGAACACAAACAGCCCTAATGCCATGGACTTCCCTGGGTGAACATGGGAGAAAGGAATTTGTTTGGCCAGGGTTTGCTCAACTTACTTTTTTCCTTTATTCAATTTCGTAATTGGCTGAGCCATCCAAAGCCAATGGACTGAGAAGGGTGTAACTCTGCTTAGGATTGCTCTTTAAGTAGCTAACAGTAAAAGTTTGTTTTTTCATTCTTTGGGTCTGGGGTTATTATATTTTTAAGAACATGATATGTTGTTGTTGGTTTTGTTGGGGTTTTTTTATATGCCGACTTTCTCTACCACTTAAGGTAGAATCAAACCAGCTTACAATCACCTTCCCTTCCCCACAACAGACACCCTGTGAGGTAGGTGGGGCTGAGACAGCTCTAACAGAGATGTAACTTGCCCAAGGTCACCCAGCTAGTGTGAGCTCCAGGCAGCTGGCCTTCAAGGTTCTGTTTGTCAGAAGTTTGTTATGACTGCTTTCTCTCCATTTGTGTGATAACTGTAATCTACCATGGGAACCAGGCTCGGCTTGGCAACCAACTGTGCCTTTGGTTTTCTGTATATGTTCCAACCTGTCTGTATTCCCCCCAGTAGAGTCCTCTACTGTAAGTTCCTGCTACTCACCTTATTCTTCCCAAATAAACCAGCCTCTTAGAATACCCTGTCTGGACGTTTGGTGATTGGGATTCAACAGGTGAACTCAGACCTTACATTAGGATTCTACTCAGCTTCCTTTATTGTCAAAGCCCTTCATCATTTTGTTTTGTTTTTTCTTTGTTTTGGTTTTTGGGGGAAATGAGGCTGAAGCCTCTTCCCTGAGTTCTGCATGGCGGCAGCAGCTGAGTTCACCCTGTCCCCTGGAGGGAGGGATGACGGGTCGTCCCAGGAGGGGAGACCCGGGATAGTTGCAGCCAGAGAAGTGCTTCGCCAACTCCTCCAAGAGGAAGTGAGAATACAGACCCTGCGCGCTCGAGAGGAGGCTGCGGGAAAGGACTTCCAGCGACCCATCCTGGAGGGAGATTCCTTGCGTTGGGCTGTGGGCTCTGGAGAGGCCGCTGGTGTGGAGGTGGCTCTAAGGCGACACCGAAGCTCCCGTGACTGAGCGAGTCCAATGGATCCAGAGTGGCGCCTGCCTCATCTGTGGAGTTGTGGGCCATTTCGCTGCGGTCTGCCCGGTACGATCCGAACGACCAAACTTGAGCCCTCGCCAGGAGAGCCCGGAACGCAAGGGAGGAAGCAACCGTCGGAAAGCCGCCAGCAGACGCAAGGTGCCTGCAAGGTCTCCTGCCATGGACCTCGCCGTCTCATCATTTGACCCTTCCGGGTTTCGGATTATAAATGCTGCCGTCCCAAACAAGGACAACGCGGATTCCTCGGACGAAGAGGAAACCCAAGAGGTTTCGGCCCTGAACCTGGTCCCAATGGGTGACCAGTCAACTGTACGACCACCGCAGACCCTTGTACCCGTACAAACAAAACCTCCATTAATGGTAAGAGATGTGGAGGACACTATGTATCTCGACGTCATTCTGCAGCATTACAATGCCCCCCCCCCCAAAAAATAACTGTTAAAGCCTTAGTAGACTCTGGGTGCGCCCGCACTTTAATTAATGAGGACACCTTCAAGGCTTTAAAAATGAAAGCCGTCGCCCTACCCCAACCCATTCAATTCGCCCAGATGGATGGTAGTGGCCTTAGGGGGGGGCTGGTTAACCGACGGACAAGCGGAGTCGCCATGGGAGTGGGGGATCACTGGGAGCAGCTAGCTTCATGTGTAGGAGTGGGGAAACAAATCCAATTCATCAGATTAGCCTCTGCCACTCATGTGGAGGAGTGGGGAATCAAGCCCAGTTCTCCATATCAGAGTCCACTGCTGGAGCAGTGAATTTCTGGTGAATTTCCGGTAATGAGCTGGTTCCAAGCAGTCGTCCCTAGGGAGAGCTCCCTAGGGAATCCAAGAAACGCTTTGAATTGGTGTGTTTTTAGCACACCAACCCGGTCCTAAACAGTGGACTGGGATGCAGGAATTCCTCTGCAGCCCGAAGAAAGCGGTGTGACTCCCATACTCTCCGAGGGAACTTATTAAGTCCCCCGGAGGTGTGGATGTTTGTCCCCGCTGGCATTGAGAGGAGATTGCATCGCCGCAAGCGTTTTCTTTGGCATTAGGCTTAGACCTCCATTACCCATTACCATCTTATGAACTATTTTAAAGAAGAAAAACCTCGCCCTCCGAAATCTAAGTGAGTACTAAGAAATACTTTTGATCTTACTGGGAACAGAAAGACGGCCAGGCTGGTGGAAAAAACTGGGAATCCCCCACGACCCCCCCCCCTTCATACAAGATTATTTCTGTAAAGATAGAACATTAGATAAAGTGGCACGGACTCTATCAATTTGATCTGTGAGTAGACTAAACAAATTGCGCTTTGGATGGACAGCACGAGCACCAATTGGATTTTGTGACGTTTGAGGGGAATGAAGGAATAAAACCCTCCCTCCCCTCGGTCACCTCACCTTTCCGGTCCTCCTGCTACGTCTTTTAAATTGTTGGGCCGGAAGACCTCCAGGAATACCATCGTACTGCAGCAAGCTTGTCGACAAAGGGGAGAAGGGAAGTATTGAAACACGCACGACCGGATCTGATGCCCCCTGGTGCACCAAATAAAAGGTTTGTCATAGAAAACTACAAAATGGGGACGACGGACGGTCCGTGGCTGTATTGTTTCTGGCTAACTTCCTACTTCCGGTATATGCCCACCTAGAGTGTCTGTAATAACTTGTTGGTACTTTCAAATTTTAAAAGTCATTTTTCACTTTTTTATTGAAGATTTCTAAAAAATGTTTCAGTGGTTTTGTTCATTATGAACTGTTGTTTTACCCACATTTTGGAAACCTGGATTTTTAAGACCTGCCAAAACCGCCAAAAATAGAACAAGAACTTTTTGGATTATAAAACATCACAATATTTTCAACTTGATGTACCCTTGCAAGTAATTATGGAAAAAGTAATTCAAGACCTGCTGGTTCAGCAAAATGAGAAATCTGCAAGACAACACAAACAGCTGTTACAACAACAGGAGCAGATATTGAAACAGATGGAACGAATGATGAATATGATGAATACCTTTACCCAGTCAACTACCCAAATAATGAAGGAGGAAGACCTCACAGACCGGGTGCCTTTGGATGACATGATACATGAAGGACAGGAGAATTCTGTAGAGGAACTGGGAACCTTTAAGAAGCAACGTGCAACAATCCAGCTGTTTGCAGGAGATTTCAATATGGGCTTTGATTCTTGTCCCTTTAACCTGCAAGATGACTTCTTCAATGTTTGCTTGGAGGACTTAAGGAGTAGGAAGATTGGAATTGACTAGATTCTCTTTTTTGAAGCTGGGATGGAACAGGCTACAATCTGGATTTACTATGAAGACCAATTGTTTGCAGAAGGGATTTTATTAACAGCTTCCAAAGATGATCCCCAACGTTTACTGCTACTGGAGAAAAGAAGAAGATGCTGGAAATTCCGGGCAAAGAGAATAATTTAAAAGAGTTTGGTCTTTCTTGCTGATATGATTAAAGGAACTGGTTAAAAGGACTGGCTAATAGAAATATTACAACATTTTGTATAGAATTAGAATTATAAAATATTTCAAATTAGATGAATGATTTATAGAAATTAATATGTTGGAAATGAAAGCTAGGGTGAAATGGAAATTTAATAAAGTAGTTAATTCTCAATGGAAGGAGGGAGGTGTAGAGGAAGTTAATATTTTTTCTTTAATTTTTTGTGTGATATTGGTTCCTATTTGCTCCTATTTTCTATTGAGTTTCTCATTTGTTATCAATAGGACCATGTTGAGAGTATTTTGATTGAATCTCTTTCTTATACATTTTATTAATTTTATGTTGAGCATCAATTTGAGGATGTCAGATAGAGTAAAAGTACATTAATTAAAATAGTAAAAGGATTAATCCCGTTAGCATTAGTTTTTACAATTCATTTTTAGATGGAAGAGGGTGAGGGGGAAGTCAATTTATGGTTAACTTTGAAATTTTTAGATGGAAGAGGGTGAGGGGGAAGTCAATTTATGGTTAACTTTGAAATTTTAAGTGTGTTTTTTTAGTATCGTTAGTACTGGACATTGCTTTATATGTTAACATGTTAATTAAGAAAATAAAAAATATTATTATATGTATAAAAAAAGAGTCCACTGCTCCAAACCACCGCTCTTAACCACTACACCACGCTGGCTCTCTACACAAAGTTCAGAAGGGTAGTCGAGAGCCAACGTGGAGTAGTGATTAGAGTGTTGGACTTGGATTTGGGAGACCCATGTTCGAATCCCCATTCTTTCATGGAAGCTTGTTGGCTGTTGTTGGGCCAGTCACACACACTCAAGTCAACCAACCTCACAGGGTTGTTGTGAGGATAAAATGGAGGAGAATAATGAAAGCCACTTTGAGTCCCCATTGGGAACCCAAATGAAAAGAAGAAACAAATGAAAGTATTCATGTGTAGTACAATCAGCAGAATCCTTCGTCACTTTAATGACCTAACCAATATTTTGTGACATAAGCTGTCATGGGCTCGAGCAGAGGTTCCCAAAGTGTGCTCCAAGGAGAACTTGGTGCTCCACAAAACATCTCCTAGTGCTCTGTGAAGAGATTGGAAAGAAAAATACTCCTGTCATTCAATTTAGTATATAGGTGCTAGGTGAAAATTAGTTCTCCATGACAAATTTCTCTCCTGAAAAGTGCTCCATGACTCAAAAGGTTTGGGAACCTCTGGGCTAGAGGATCTGGTCAAGTTGGCTGTATCTCTCAGAGGCTATACTGTGGTATATTTGTTAATCTTTTAAGGTGCCACAGCATTCTTTGCTGTTCCTATGAGGTATGCTAGGCTGAGAGAGACCTGTCTAGTGAGTTTCATGGTGGGGTCTCCGTTGCTCAAACCTGTTTACTTACTATGTCAAGCTTGTCATTGCAGCATTAGGTTATTGGCTTTATCGGTGCACCTGCAGTGGCACTGTGATGGAATAAATTCTGCCATCTGCTTTAGGAATGGCCAGCGTATTCACAAAGGTCATTCGTGCGCCTATTCTGACTGCAGCTTACGCCTGAGTTTTAATTAAACATCAAATGCCCAATGAGTTAGCAGTATGAAGTTTAGGGACTGGATTAGTTTGATGTGTTTTAATTGCCAGTGCAATTGCGTAAAACATGACGCATTTCTTATTATTATTTTTTGGCTGCCTGCTTTCAGTCCAGCAGTTCTAGGAACCAATTGGGAAGGGAAGGTTGTACAAAAAAGTGAGAGGGGAGAGATCATGCCAAAGTGGTTTTATGCAACTTGCGATTACAGCAAAAAAAATTCCAACGATCCTTCTAGAGAATATCTTTAATATTATACATACGGCATATACTGCAGATTTGTGTGAGTTCACACTTCAGCAGTTCTTGAATTTGGGGAAAGAAACTGGGAGTGTATGCAAGATCACAGAGCATAAGCTGAACTTACCACTTTGGAGAAAATACTGTGTATTATGAAAGAGGAATATTTTGAAGTCTGTCTTCTTGGTTTCCAACTCCTGACTTCCTGAGTTTGTATCTCTTCTGCTTCTATTGTCCTTAAGGGATATGGTACCAGTTGTTAAGAACATAAGAAAGGCCATGCTGGATCAGACCAAGGTCCATCAAGTCCAGCAGTCTGTTCACCCAGTGGCCCAAGCAGGTGTGTCTAGGAAGCCCACAAATAAGACGACTGCAGCAGCACCATCCTGCCTGTGTTCCACAGCACCTAATATAATGGGCACGCTCCTCTGATTCTGGAGAGAATTGGTATGCATCATGACTAGTATCCATTTTGACTAGTAGCCATGAATACCCCTCTCCTCCATGAACATGTCCACTCCCCTCTTAAAGCCTTCCAAACAGAGTATTGTTGTATTCCAAACAGTAGTTATGTTCCTGCAGTTCACGGAAGAGGGTGAAGATGTAAATCTAAATAAATACTTCCCACCATCTAACTAGACTTGATTAATCGTCTTACATCCAATACATTTGCCAGATATGCAGCTGCTGACTTGGGCCTTTTAACAAACGTAATCCTGGAAGTTAATTCGTTCTCAGAGTAACACGCTGCATTACGTTACTGTGACTGTGACTGCAATGCAGCGTTTCGGTTGTGAGTAAATGGACCCCTGGATGCAAGCAGGAAATATGATTATTCACACAAACGCTTTGTGTCTTTTAAAGCTCCATCGTGTTTCTCCTCCTAAAGTGCTTCTCTTAGGACTTCCAAGTGTTGTGATTAGTCTCAAATCAAATTAAGGTACCTTTTTGCCTCGAGCTTGCCGGTATGCGTTTCGCGACGATGCACAGTATATTAGTCATCAGCGGAAGGTGGCATTGCATCATTCATTCATCGGAAAACCAAAAAGAGTCTAGAGTCTGCCTATGTAATGTTGGATGGGATGGGGATGATGGTAAAAAATGTGCTCTGGATCTTGTGGTGGGCAGGCAGGCACACGCAGAGCTGGGGGAGTGTTTGTATGGAGTGTAGGAGTACACCCCTGTCAAAAACATTTCGGCTAGCTCTAGATTTTCCATAACTAAAAATCTAAACGTTCTGTTCCTAAAACTCAGCAGCAGGTTCCTTTTAAGAAAGCAAAAGAAGTAGTTTCTGCAGTGCAGTTCTATAGAAACCTGGATTTGGAGAGCATTTGAACTCACTAGTCTGACCTGGATGGCCTAGCTAGCCCGATCTCATCAGATCTTGGAAGCTAAGCAGGGTTGGCCCAGGTTAGTGTCTCAGTGGGAGAACACCAAGGAAGTCCAGGGTTGCTACGCAGAGGCAGGCAATGGCAAACCACCTCTGTTACTCTCTTGCCTTGAAAACTCTATGGGGTCACTATAAGTGGGCTGCAACTTGGTAGCACTTTCCACCACCACAGTCCAACGAAGTCTATAGCTGGTGACATATAGAAAGTGCTTTGGGATTCAGGGAAGCCCCATTATAACTATTGCATTTCTCTGTCACACCGCATCCAGAATCTGGAGGCAGACTGCAAATTATAACCCATTTTTCCAGTTTAGCTCAGAGCAGTTTACAGTAATTATCAAAATACATTTTGTTAAACAGCAGCTGAAAGAAGTAGCAGCAATCTGTTTGTTTCCCCACTCCTCCACATGAAGCCTGCTGGGTGACCTTGGGCTAGTCACAGTTCTCTCAGAACTTTCTCAGCCCCACCTACATTACAAGGTGGCTGTTGTGGGGAGGGGGAGGGAAGGCAATTGTAAGCCGCTTTGAGATTCCTTACAGTAGAGAAAACTGGGGTATAAAAACCAGCTCTTCTATTTCATTAAACAACACACAGCCCATTCTAGAACCATCATGTTCTGTGCCCATTGACTACACGTGGAGTAAGGCATCCAATATGCAGAAGTCATCAAAGTGGATTGCTGTTATGAGGCCCGGGCAGATGTGGTGGCCACTGGCCACATGGAGGAAAATTACTTTTATTCCAGCAAACCAGAAGTGATGTCACAGTTGGTTGTGCAAATTGGAAGTGACATCCCAGGAGCAGAGTATTATCAAAATCCAGCAACCATCCAGGATCAGCCTGGGGTGAGGACATTCCTGACGGGAGGCAGCACAGGCCTCAGAGGAAACATCAAGTTGCTACAGGCTAGCAGTGGCCCAAGAACATCGTCAGCCTCAACAGCTGAGGCAATGGACGTAACAGGGCAAGGTGTAACTCCAAAGCGAGGGGAAGGCTTGTTAAAAGGGGCCTCTGTGTTCAGGGGAGCCCCATTAGGCCCCTCTTGGAACTGGAGCAACAGCCACCACCAGGCAAAAGACAGAGAAACATAACGAAAGGCGTAGCCAGTAATGAGGTGAGTCTCACAGGTGACCCATGGGATTTACGGCACCTTGAGACCAGCAGCTGAAGACTGTGGCCTCTAAAGCCCCCAAAGTTGTTACGTCCCAACGTTGGCCAGCATCCGGCAGGAGCAAGTGTTTTTTGGCTTTGACCAGAAAACAAAGGATCTCCTCAGGCCCCAGTCTCAGGGCATTCAACCTAACATGAAATGGGCTGTCAGGCTAGAAAAAGGGTGTAGTTTGTTGGGGACATACTTCCTGTCTCATATAGTCAGGATGAAAAATAGCTTTGTGCTACCATTCCTACCAGTACGTCAACGACTCTGTTGGCCTGGTGCTTATTTCCACGTGAGAGTTGCTGGTGAGGGGCAACTCGTCAAAAAGATGAGAATTCCTGTTCTTCACAGCTATTAAATGACAAAATAACAGTGTTTACAATTTGCAATGGCCAGCGTGGTGTACTGGTTAAGAGCGGCAGACTCTAATCTGGAGAGCCAGGTTTGTTTCCCCACCCCTCCACATGAAGCCTGCTGGGTCACAGTTCTTTCTGAACTCTCTCAGCCCCACCTACTGTTGCCGCTTTGAGATTCCTTAGAGAAAAGCAGGGTATAAAAACCAACTCTTCTTCAAATCTTCGTTTGATGAACTGCCAGCAAACTCTTAGTGTTTACAGGATGAATAGAAGGCAGACTTTAGAGATCTGTGTTTTGCAGACAGTTTTGAATGCACTATTATCACAAGCCTGATTTTGCCAATGTATGCTGTGAACAAACCTTGCCAGCCCCTACTTTCTTGCCAGTCAGATCTTGTTTTGTGTCTGGGCTCTGGATTGATTTGGACCGTGACTTGAGCTTGGTTGAATTGCAATTTCACTTCTTCCCGCAGGTACTCAGAGCGTAGCCTTACAAAGTGCATTGGAATCACTATAGAGACCAGGCCAGACTATTGCCTGAAACGACACCTTAGTGACATGCTGTCGTATGGGTGCACGAGGCTGGAGATTGGAGTGCAGAGTGTCTATGAGGACGTGGCCAGAGATACTAACAGGTAATGCCTTGTATGATGGAAGTGGAGTGGCAGTAGCTTTTAAAGGGAGGCTAGACACATTTGTTGGAGGATAGACAATAGCTTATTAGCCATGATGGCTGGATGGAACCTCCATGTTCAGAGGTGGTATACCTCTGAATTTCAGGTGCTGGGGTAAACAACTGGGGAAGGCAATTTGTTTGATGCTTCACACGTTCCTTAAAAACGTTGAATCAAGCTCCAGTTGGTTGTGATGTCAAAAGTAGGAACCTGGGCAAATTGGAGTTTGTAGCTACAAACTTGAGTTCGACTGTGGTTTAAGAAGCCTGGTTACTGAGGAGGAAACAAATTCTGATCCCCCCCCCAGGAGTTTGTATTTGGATATCACAGCAAATTAGAGCTTGATGCAAGGATTCCCTAGCCAGGAAACCTTCTGTCATGCTCTGCATGTGAGAGGAGTTGGAATGGGAACATATGAGCATAAGAACAAGCTGCATTCATGCTCATCATGGGCAAACTTAAGTTTGCTATGATGTCAGAATGCAGCTTTTGGTTCTATAGCTATAGGGTTTAGGGGAACGCATAACCTGGTCATTCAGTTTGTCCTTGTTATTTTGGATTGCATAACCCAAATGTTCCGCCTTCTCCTCCTTTAGTTGCTGTTGGAACCAGGAGGAGAGAATTGAATTCTGTTTCAGTTTTATAGCTGTAAAAAGGAAACTCGATAGCCCCTTTGTATGCTGACAAGTTCTGGAATGAAATGGATGCAAGCCTTATGTTTTTACACATGCAGCTTCAAATATTGTGTTTCTAAGCTTCAGATATTTTAATTTGCCACCTTCCTAGGAGGCTATTGAAACAGCTGTGTATGCAAATGTACTTGGTGTCACCAGCTCTCGTGCGTGTGTTCTGCCTGGAGACTGGAGAGTTAAGCCCTGCAGCAGCCAGGCATATGGCTTATAATATGGCATTGTAGTCCATTAACGTTGTTGTTGTCATAATAATAATATTCATTCATAGCCCACCTTTCTCAATGAAACTCAACGTGAAAAGCAATTCAATCAGACAGCCAAGACCTCCAATAAACAATGTGGTAGGGCTAGGATTGCAGAACTGGAAACAATAGAAGTGAAAAACTGATCCTCCATGAGAGTGATCCAACAAATGTGGGGATTTCAACCCAAATCTCTCCAGTCCAACAATCACGTTGTTCTGTTATACTGGCTCTCACATGTATTAAAATGACAATCTGTGGCCCACTTAATGACTATGTTGGGTATTGTTAAATTTATATTCTTCTGCTGAGTCATAATTCTAATGAGGACAAGCTCAGGAAAGGATGTGGGAGGCTCATCACTTCTGTTCCTCGTGCTGCGTTGAGTACTGTTGGATTTGTGACTGTCTACTGAGTCAGAATTTCAGGGATGCCATGCTCTAAAGTGTTCCTGGGTATAGCTCAGCACCATTGGTTCCCCCAGAATGCTGTGGGATATAACTTCCCCACCAATTGTGGTTACTGGATTAATTAAGTGTTGCAGGAACCAGGGTTTCTTGGCATGCTTTGCAAGCGGAAGATCTTAGGTTCAGTCCCAGGCATCTCGAGCTAAAAGCAGTAGGTTTGAGAATGGTGTAAATCATAATGCTAAAATTAAAGGCATGTAAGCTTGTTGTTCTGCACAGTCTCCCAAATTCCTGGGCTAGAACTTCCAGCAGACCAGTATTGAGCCAATTTGTTCAGCAAGCCATGAAGGATTGATTTGGCATTCCTCAGTAGCCCCAGTCCTACACAGGATGGACTTTGAGTTGCGTTGTTGAAACTCAGGTGATCTTGTTCACCCTTTCCAAGAGCAAGAATGAAACAGTGTTTTTGATCATGTGGAAGTGCTTCCTTCTGGATGATAACCTGGTGATTGGTAGAGGAGAATAGTCCTTGTCAGAACAGTCCAAAGGGCAGCTGTCAATAAAATTCAAGGAGCGTTGTCTGTTCCAGCAAGGGGTTCCCGGCTCATAACCAGAGAACTGGGTACCCTTTTCTATAAGAGCTACCTTGCTGGCTCAGTCATAGAGGGAACATAAAGAGATTCTGCGCATAGAAGTTCTTTCCCTAGGACCGTGTTGGCGAACCTATGGCACGTGTGCCAAGTCCGGCACGCCGAGTCCTCTTGTGGGCACTCGCGGGGGCCTGCAGGCAGCGCGGAGCCCTTCAAAGCCGCCTCCCCTTCCCTGGACTCTGGGTGGCGGGGGCTTTGAAGGGCTCCGCACTCCCCCCTTCCCTGGACTCCCCGCGGGGCCCCCCCTTGCCAAGCTGGGAGGAAACCTCAGTATTCAGGTTAAATTGCTGTGTTGGCACTTTGCAATAAATAAGTGGGTTTTGGGTTGCAGTTTGGGCACTCGCTCTCTAAAAGGTTCGCCATCACTGCCCTAGGAGAAAGGAGGAGTCTGAGATGTTCTTTTTCTTTTACCAATAAGCAAAGGTTCCAACAAGTGAGTGCAGATGCTGGAAATTGAACTTGGGACCTTCCGCATGCAAAACAGGTGTTTTACCGCTAAGCTATGGCCCATTCCACAGTAGAGGGCTAGATAAACATTGACCATTATAAAACAGCTCCTGTATCCCAGAAGCTTCTGTGGTGAGTACTGAGGCGTTTTAAGGCTCGCACATATTTTAAAACTACATTTTCATCCCCCCGCAGGGGCCATACAGTGAAGGCTGTGTGTGAATCATTTCACTTGGCTAAAGATGCTGGATTCAAAGTGGTGGCGCATATGATGCCAGATTTGCCCAACATGGGGCTTGAGAGAGACATCAACCAGTTTGTGGTAAGTATGAACCAAACTTCGACTGGAACTTCTTTTTGGTTTTTGCATCCTTGGTTCTCTCAGTGGGAGTAATGAGGCAATCTAGGCTGTGTCTGGAAAAGGAATTCAGTTCAGAGTTGAGGTGATAGGTGCGAGAGGGCAATGAAAGACTTGGTCTCATCTTTGTGACCAAGTTTTTTGTCAGGAACTTGTGGCCTTGAGCAGGGTCGGAGCAATTAGACGGGTGAAGAGCCTTTGCAGAGCTGGTGAAGCTGTGGCCAAATAAGCCATGAAAAGCAGAATGCAGGGGACCTGAAAGAGAACGAGAGGTGAAGTGGGGTTACGATTTTGAAGTCGGGTCAGGGGGGTGCAGTGGGATAGAAGCTGAAAAATCATTGAGAGAGAGACAAAATTAAAATTTGGTCATCCAATAAAGATGATTTGGTAGTAGGCTCAGGCAGATGGAAATTCCACTTCAAAAATGCCTAATGAATGAAAGGAACTCTTTAGCTATGATAGCCACTTTTTGGACCCATTCATGGCAGGTATGTTTACCAAAGGCTGATAGCAGGAATGGATCTTCCATGCTGAGAGTGAATGTACGTTAAATTCTCAATTGCCGGGGGGCAGGAATGGGATCGCCATTGCAATTCTCTATTAGGGAGTTGCCAGAATAATATAACGTCCGGTCTTTGCTGTCTAATTATTGCATTTGCACTTTATGTGTATGGACTCTTAAAGAACTGAGCAACTGTGCCTAATATTAACTCATTTTGTAACTCCTTTGCGTCTTCACATTGGGTCTCTTCTAGACCATTTGTAAACTATTATTGTGTTGTTTTGCTCAACTTTGGTTGTGTTAATTAGAACCACTTCTGAATATAAATTTTTCTAATAGCAATTGCATTGTTGTTACCTCAAGTGTGTAATTTTGCTGGTGCTTTTATTTTGAATTGCCAGAATAATATAACTGGCTGCTGTTCAAAACAAAATGGTGGGCTGAGGGCTGCTCCAGCAAGGTGTCCGTATGCAGGCCATACAAGAATGAAGAGATCCCAGTTTGTAGGCCACCAGGATTCAACAGGAAATAAAGACGGATAGGTTCTGTTGCTTTCCTGATCTTCTAGGACCATTGAGAATCTTCTGTTTCCGGGTGGGCTGGTACTTGACAGTGTAAGATTGGTGAAAATCAACAAGCTATTTTTAGGCCAGGCTGATAATCAATCCTCTGATAATGGAACAGACTGCTCAGATGCTCACCATGTTATGTAAAGCTTCATTTGGTTTATCATATCGTTTGGAGATAATGAGAGTCTAAATATAGAGCTCCTGGATAATCTCTTCTCAAATAGATCAATAGCCGAGTGAGTGATTTCACTGCTTTACGAGCTCTTTGAAGGATGAGGCATCGGGAATGTTTTATTGTTCCTTTGAGTTGCATTTAGCATAGCGAAGGTACTTTTATTCACTCACGTCTAAAGTTATGGGGTTTCAGTTGTAGTGGTGACTGTCAAGACCTAACTTGCCCACTTACCTTAGGGTTCTTAGAGTCTTGCAGCCTCTCAGGTTTCCCCTTCTGAAAGGACATACAGACAGACAGACATCAACTTGTCAATAACTGATGGACGTTTGTTTAACAAAAGGAGCTCCAGTAACTGATCCATAACCTAGTCCATTTCCTATTCCATGAATCTTTTATTTGCTTTATGTAATTTATAGCCCACCTTTCTCATTGACACTTAAAGTGGATTACAAAATATTTTTTAAAATTTGATCAGGCAGCATAAGACCTCCAGTGAACAGGGAGGTGGGACTAGGTTTACAGAATTGGAAAGCAGTGCACACACACACACAAAAAACTGTCTAAGGTATGACATACCATAATGCAGTCTCTTGATCATCCTGCCAAGGAAGGCAAATTAGAGTCCAGGAGATAATTGGCCACATCATTCTTTTCTGTCAATGGTTTTATAAGTAGCGGAGAGATGAGTATTTTAACGAGCAAGAAAGGTGCCCTGAGTCAGCGGTAGATTTATAATGGACATCAGGGACTCATTGATGTAATCATTACATGATTTCATTAGCCAGGACAGATAAGGATCCAGAGTACAAGTGGTGACCTCCACAGATCGCAGGATCCTGTTGGCATACATCACAGTAACTGGATCAAAATGATCCATAAACTGACCAGATGGTGTACTAGTGTTCAAGTGTCTCAGCTATATTACAACCAGCTTGCACATTAAAACACGCTTGAGAGATTTTTTTCAGTAAAAAAAACTGGCAAAAGCATCATAGCTAATCATCACTTTTGGGGAATTTAAAGACTCAGGCTTTAGAGCCAATAAGTGCCAAAATACTTTAAACAAGCAAACTAGGCATGAACTAGCTGGTGCAATGGTAGCAGTGAAGTAGGATTTCTTTGCTGCTATCACCACTTCCTCATACGTCTTCTAGTGAGCTCTGTAGCCCACTCTGGTTTATTTGGGTTTTTCCCCGATGCTATTCTAGACATCTACCAGCCCTCTTCAAGTCCCCAAGCTCATAGTAAACCAAAGCGGTGCTGTTCATGGGTTCCAGGTATACCATCAGTGGGCGAGTGTGTGAGGGTCAGAAGCTTTATGATAGTGCATTGTCTACCACATCACCTCATCCATATAGAACCATAGAGCTGGAAGAGGCCACACAGGCCATCTAGTCCAACCCCCTGCACAATGTAGGATCAGTCTAGAGCATCCCTGACAAATGTTCGTCCAGTCGCTGCTTGAAGACTGCCAGAGAGGGGGAGCTCACCACCTCCCTAGGCAGCTGATTCCACTGCTGAACTACTGTAGGATAAGTTGTTTTACCCTCAAAGGATTTTCTAAAAGTGAGTGAAACGCAACTTTGTGTGATGCAACCTTGAGTGTGTTCTGTTTAAAACTGTTGAACACACTCATGAGCACATGAAGCTGGCTTCTGCTGAATCAGATCCTTGGACCATCAAAGTCGGTATTGTCTACTCAGACCAGCAGCGGCTCTCCAGGGTCTCAGGTAGATGTCTTTCACATCACCTACTTGCTTAGTCCCTTTAACTGGAGATGCCGTGGATTGAACCTGGGACCTTCTGCATGCCAAGCAGATGCTCTTCCACTGAGCCACGGCCCTTCCCCTCTTATATTAGATCAAGCATAAGCAAAAGGACGGTTTGTTCTGGATAACCCAAAAAAACAGCCAAATAGGGGAATCCCAAGCGCATATTTCCCGGTTTTAGTTCTTATCGTAATTCTGATTTGGCAGCATGTATGATTCATGACTCCTGCCTTCCTGTTTTGTTCCCCCTCCCCGCAGGTCACCTCATTTTTCTTGTGTGCTGACAACACACAAGTTGTCTTATATTGCCTAATGCAGTGTTGAGGTGATGGCTCTGTTAGAAACCTCATTAATCCTACTGAGCACTTGATTTATGCCATCTATTAATCTGATCGTTTTATAAACTCCCCCGCTGGATTTGAGGCTCTGGCAGCCGGGATGGTTTTAGCTCCCTGGCTTAGGCAACTTTAGTCGTGCATAGCTGCAAACGCATGCATTAAGCAGCACTGTTAGGGCATACATGTGCTTTGGCAATTTTTGTTCATTCTCACACTTGATATTGTTCTGCTGGTAATGCCAATCCTATATTGATTACACCCTCCCTCTCCCGAAAGGGTTAAGCATGCTTATTTATTATTTGTTTGAAGAGAAGAGAGAGAAGAGTTGTTTTTTTATATGCCAACTTTCTCTACCACTTAAGGCAGAATCAAACTGGCTTACAGTCACCTTCCCCTCCCCACAACAGACACCCTGTGAGGTAGGTGGGGCTGAGAGAGTGTGACTAGCCCAAGGTCACCCAGCTGGCTTCATGTGGAGGAGTGGGGAAACAAATCCGGTTCACCAGTTTAGCCTCTGCCACTCATGTGGAGGAATGGGGAGTCAAACCCGGTTCTCCAGATCAGACTCCACCGCTCCAAACCACCGCTGTTAACCACTACAACATGCTGTCAGAGACCTTGTAATGGCAAGGTGTGCCTGAATTTCCCATACTGGATGTAGAATAGCCAGCCACGCTTGCGCTGTGAAGCGCAAGTAGCAGAATTCTCAGGGGGCTCGCTTTGAGTCCTGGGCGTGCTGTTCCTCCTGAAGACTTTAAAAAAATATATTGCTCTCGACCTCCCTTCACTTGAAAGGCTGCTATTCTTTGCAGACCAGTATTGGTGAGTCTGTGCCAAAAGCTTCTTGTGCCTTTCCCTGAAGCACATTAGCAAAGACAGGACCCCAAGGAGTTCACCGATCACTCCTTCAGGCATACTTTCGAGGGCTTTGTGCCGAGCTCTCTAAACACTAGAAATAATCACTTTAAATTGCAAGCAAATTGCAGTCAGATGAACTGTGGACAACTTAATGGCTGCTTAAAAAAAAAAAAACTCTCCTTCTTAATAATAAACAAGAACCTTGACAGTAAGCCGCTAAATATTTTTACAGTATGTTATCGTAACTATCAGAGCTCATATTTGGTTTTGGATACTGTCATGTTGGCTGGGATGAGAATGCCGGGCACTATGAACATGTGACTTTGGCTGTGCTACCGCCCTGGATGCTTCTTTTAAAATTACAAAGCCCGTTATGACTAAGATGTATTTCTTTCCCCATCATTAGACCTCGGCAAACAATATTTTTTTGGGGAAAGTGTGTGTCTCTTCTGTGGAACAGACTGATCTGCTGACTGTTCCAGGCATCTTATCTCTCTTGAGCTTAGAGGAAAGGCGAGGTATAAATAGTTTAATACATTTTGTCACACACTCTCAGTTTTGTTGGCTGTCCCATTGTACTATACAGTGACATCAAATAGTGTTTGTGTGCGTGCTCTTTATGTTACACAGTTTTTCTGTAGTGGAAAGGCTTTCCACTTATTACGCTGCCCAAACAAACACCATAATGCCACCATGAAAGATGATTTTATTTATTTGCTTACTTCATTTATAGTTCACCTTTGCTCCATAGGAATTGTGAACAAAATTAGAGAATGTTGCGCTAAAAACACAGTTAAGTATAGACCAGGGGTCCCCAACCTTTTTGAGCCTGTGGGCACATATGGAATTCTGACACAGGATGGTGGGCGCAACCACAAAACGGCTGCCACAGGAGGTGGAGCCAGCTGCAAAATAATTGCCACAGCTTAACATCAGTAAACACAATTTAGATCCTTGTGCTATGGTGGCAGCTGCTGCCAAGGCAACATTTTCAAAAAAAATCTGCACAGCCATTCAGAATCCTTGCTGGACAAAAGGCGTACCTGGCCCCACCCCACTTCCTAAAAACACTTGGCAGGCACTAGAAAATGTGTCAGTGGGTGCCATGGCGCCCATAGACAGTGACAAGTTACATGTCAGGACTGGAAAATAGTACAACAAAATACATACAACAGTGTAATACAGATGGATAACAAAGTTAGAAGTCAGTACAGTAAACGCTGCAATGATAAACTGTAGGAAAACAATTTTTTTCTTGTTTAACCTCTTGCTATCCAGCACCAAACAGAAGAACACTTTTATGTACATGATACGGACTGTGAAGTACAGCCTTATCATTGTGTGAACAGTTTTCATTGTATATGTAACTGAGGGGAAAGACTGCTTATGAATCACAAATTGATGAATGCACAGGGCAGTTTGGAGGACTGACTGGTAAACCTTTGCCATCCTCACCATTCTGCTTATGGATTGATGGTTGCTATAACATCTCTGACATTTCAAGCTTCTTAAATGGCTGCAATAGGAATGTCAGCTGTATTGATTAAATGGTGTCTGCCTTCAACCCAACTGCAGACAGCCAGTCTACCACACTCCCAGATAATGGTTAACCTAAGCCTAGAACAGGGAGCAAAGGCAACATGTGTAGCCTGATCTCATCAGATCTCAGAAGCTAAGCAGGGTCGATACTTGGAAAGAAGACCACCGAGGAAGACTCTGCAGAAGAAGGCAATGGCAACCCACCTCTGCTTCTCACTTGCCTTGAAAGCCCCCTGCTGGGTTCACCATAAGTCAGCTGCAGCACTTTACACAATGCAAGCCTGGAACTTGGTGCTCTCAGGCCTACCTTCTTCCTCCTTACTCATTTGTTAAGAATTCTTGCCATGTGATACTGGAGAGAGGAAGCAGAGGCCACAAACTGATGCTGGTGTTGCACAAGTAGGTATTCTGATTTGATGATCCAATTTGGAGGTCTTCCTAGGAATCTTAGATATCGGGGACTGTAGAGTACCTTAGTCTGAAAGAAGTTCCTACCTTCCTAGAATTTAAGCAGCTTTTCTGTTGGAGGAAGAGCTGTTTAAGTTGAAGGAAGCCTCCTTAGGCTGGAGAATGTTTCACTTCTTAGTGGAGTGATAGAATATAGACCAATGGAATTCTCTTTAGAAAAAATTTTTTACCTGTAATAATGTGCAATTATTTTTTTAATAAAAATTCAAAGGTGCATATAATATGAGAGCCTTGTCTACTGAGATATGGGAGGCCTAAATTCAAATCCTTGCTCAACCCTGAAGTTCAGTAGGTGTCCTTAGGACTGTGGCTGTCTCACAGCCTAACCTATCAGGGTTGTTGAGAGGATAAAATGAGAAAGGAAAGAACCATATATGATGCAGTGAGCTCCTCTGGGGCAGGGGGAAGGAGAATGGGGCCAAATGGATTACATTTCCTATTAAAGCCTCTTAAAATATTAAGGCATAATAAGGAGATTGTTATAGATTAAAAGGCTTTCCCTAAAAGTGTGTTCAACACAGTGAACTAACGTATGGAATTCATTGCCACGTAATATAGATTAGTCACTAGTTTATATGGCTGTAAAAGTAAAAAAAATTAGTGGAGGAGAACAAGTCTATCAGTGGTTATTGGTCGTGGTTTTGAAATGTAACCAGCAGGTTTAGAGGGAGTATACCACTAAATGCAATTTTGGAAGAGCAAAACTGTGAAATGCTGTTGCTTTCTATCACTTTTATTCCGCCTCTCTCCAAGCAGCTCAGGATAGCATACATGGATCTCTGTCTTCCATTTTACTCTCACAACAAACTTGTGAAGCTGTGATTGGTCAAGGTCACCTAGTGAGAGCCAAATTAGATGTGACAGTAGCTGTTACCGCACTAGGTATTCCCAGCGATGTATTAAGAGTTTGAAAATGTTATAAAAAATACTGTTCGCACTTTCTATGTATTCCCACCGATGTATTAAGAGTTTGAAACTGTTATAAAAAATACTGTTCGCACTTTGTTTGGCTCCTTTAGCTGTGAAGACGTCTTCCAACCATTTTTTAGCCGTGGTATCCAAAAACCCTTTTAAAGCGATTTTTTTAATAACATTTCCAAACTCTTGATACATCGCTGGGAATACCTAGTGCAGTAACAGCCAATGTCTCCCAATCCACCTCTGGGACACCTCCGCCATTTTAGGGATGAAATTGCCTCTGTTTACTCTCTGGTCCTGATTGGGACTGTGGAATGGAGGGAGGATGGGCTCCTCCTCAGCATTTTGGCTCTTGAAAATGGTGTGTGAGCTTGAGGGAACAGACTCCCCTCCTGCAATGTGGTCCCGATCATGATCGGACCACGAACACATTTATAAACAGGGAATTTCATCCCCAAAGTGGCAGAGGCCTTCCTGTGGTGGACATGGGGGTTCTGTCACATCTAGTTTTGCTCTGAGCTGCATGGCTGCGTGGGGATTTGAAGTGGTAGCTCCCCAGTCTTAGGGCCAAACTAGATGAGACAGAATCCTGAGTTCAACCTGGAAACCTGCTGCCATTTTACCAAGTGTGTTCCCATTGGGGAAGTCCTTTCAGCAGTGTTGCGGGGGCCTGGTTCTGGTTGGGACCACTGCTGTGCGGGAGGAAGGGCTCCTGCCCCCCCCCCACTCTTATCCAACCTGAAATAGCACCAGGGTGACATTGGGGCAAATAATACCCCCCCCAGTACTGTTTTGGGTTGAAAAAATGCTGTGGGGGGAAGACACTGCCATGGTCCTAACCAGAATTGGGCTTCCCCAGTGGGAACTAATTCTAGAAAACAACGCATCCCCAGGGCTAATTCAAGATGCTGTCTCATCTAGTTTGGCCCTCAGTGCCACTGTATGTACATAATAATTGTCAAAACTCCTCTTTCTCCAGTACCTGTCTCTGTTTCCTTCCTCTTTGTGTGTTTGCTTTTTAGATTGTAAACCTGAGGATAGGCAATAGGGCCTTGTTGATATCAACTGCTTGAGAGAAGATCACTGGGAGAGCTGGTTAGAAATATAACAAACCTGGCAACCCACTGTAAGAAACGGAAGACTATACTGAGTGAATTCTCAAACTTGAGCCTGTCAGCACTTTTGGCATTTTGTGAGAGGCTAGTGTGTACCCCACAAAATGGCAGCCGTGAGGGGCAATTGCAAAATGTTGGGAAGGCCCAGGCTACGTATCGTTCTGTAATGAGTACAGCTATTTCTAAATGGATGCTTCCTGAAGACCCAAATATCTCCTGAGGTGTTCTGAATGCCCAAAAATGTTCTACATCAGTGATCCCCAAAATGATGCTTCTTCTCCCAAACACCTCTTCCCCAAAGTAAAGAACCACTCCTGACTTTTCTCTACTTCAAATACCAAGGCACCCATAGGCATCATTTTGGGGATCACTGATGTAGAACATTTTCGGGCACTTAAAACTTTTCGCATAAGCTTTAAGGAACTGGCAGTAATGTAAAAGAATTCTTACACCCCTCCCCCCTTTTTTGTCTTAAACTCCAGCAAGGTTAGAGCAAATTTTATTGGCACCGGGCAGGAAGTTCCACAGTACTGGAACAGCTTTGCTCATAGCCCTGCCTGGAGAAACGTTCTCAGAGAGGAAATACAGACTGGGGCCTTTCCTGTAGATCTGAAGGGGCCAGCAGACGTATATGGGCAGAGATTCAAGGAATCTGGACCACGGCTGGTGGAGGTTTAGCATCCTCGAACATGGGGGTGTTTTGGAGAAAGGTGACATTTCTGACTTCACCCCCTAAAACTGGGTATGCTTTGTTTCCAAACACCTTTTCAGGGTCCTTCCACAGGAGAGATCATCACACAACTATAAGCGGCCTATACTCCTTTGTACCTGAAGCTTGGTAGCATTTTGTGACTATGCCTTGTGTATGAGTAAGCCTCTGGAAGATGATTATTGCTTTCTTTCACAATTCATTTCCCAACATTTGAAAGATTTCTTCCGCTAATCTCCAGGTTATTTTATCGCATAGTCATGATCGCTGAGAAAGAGAATGAGCTGCTTTGTAGGTCTCCTTAAATGGGGGGGGGGGCATAGCATTAGAAGAAAAAGAAGAATCCTAATCTACAGCAGTCTTGAATGCCAAAGCCCCCAAAGGCAAGTGACAGAATTTATTACATTTGTATGTATAAACAGCCCTGTGGATGTTTTGCACCCTGTGGATTTGGAGCCAAATCAGCAAAAGCAGCCGTGGCTTTGAAGTGTTACTCTTGGGCACTGTTGTTCATTATCCTGCCAGGAATGCGAGAGCAGATAAGGAAGGTTGTTGCACAGTTTTAAATCGTTGACGATTTCAAACTCCTGGATCGGGAGCGCAAAATTAATTTGCTGCCTGTTGCAGATAACCTATAAAATCCACTATATTCGAGTATTTTTCTAGGCAGATCCTTTATTGATTAGGGCTGAATCCTGCTTTCTCCCCCCACCCCTGGCTATTTTCTGATGCAGAAATATTTTATTGGTTCCTTTACACTGTTTTGCCTTGCACTGGCTTTGTTTGCCATCAGGCTGTTCCGTAGTGTATTGACACGATCCCCTTCACTGTGGTGTTCCTGATCGGCTGGTATCACTAGTCCTGGGGGACGGAGGAAGACATTTGGGGTTTATTTTATTTCGGTTTTATCTAGAAATGTTTTTAACTATTATTATAAGCTGCCTTGAACCCTGAGGAAAGGTGGGGTGTATGTGTTTGAATAAATAAATAAAACAGTTCTCTTTACCCAGGCTTTTAACGCAGAGGATCCATCTCTTTTTAGCTGTTTTTATGATCAGCTTCTAGCCTGAGGACAGTTTTAGGGTCTCCTTTTTTAAACTGCTGTTCTTTATGTCCCTGGCCTTTTAAAATATTATTAATAATAATTATTTTTTATGATTTTATTGTATTTTACCTTCATGATCTGTCACAAGCAGGTCTGTGGAGAGGTGGGCATATACATTTCCCCCCTTTTAAACTTCTCTATTCAAACAAATGAACAATGAAAGGAAATATAAAAGGCAAAGATACATAAATATACATAACCATCCCTTTTCCCTTTACAACCATGGAACAGACATCCTTTATCAGCATAGGGAAATTATGGTATTAATTCAGTCGATTCTGTTGCTAGTTCCATTCTCTGTATAGCCCCTGACCATAGCAGGTCTAATCTGAGCGTGTCTCTTCTTTTCTGGTGTGCTGTTAATTTCACATGGGTATAGATCTATTTTATTTTCAACAACCAGTCTTGTAATTTAGGAGTATTTTTTTGTTTCTGTTGCCTTGTAAAGACCAACGTGGCAGCAGTAATCATGTTTAAGGCAACCATTAACAGATCACTAGAGATCTCAGGTAGATAATTTAGCCGCAGTGTCTCTGGCTTGTGGGGTATCTGTTTTCTAAACCCAGCTGATATAATTGTCACAACTTGTTTCCGATAGCTGGAGGCATGTGTACATCTCTGCCACATATGGAAGAAGTCCACATCATTTTCTCCATAGATCCAGCACTTGCTGGCTTCAGTCTTACAGATCTTAGCCAACCTTAAAGGAGTCAAATGTCATCTGTGAATTATTTTCAGCAGATTTTCTCTAAAGGAGAAACAAACTGTAAAAGTAGTACCCTGGGTTAAGATAAACTTCCATTTTAAGTTAGTTTTTTTGCCACCTGATGCGGATGTTTTGATCAGACCACCATCATATTCCATAAAGTAGTATACATACTTGAGGAAAAACATTATTTGTCTACTAATAACAACTTGTCAAATTGAGATATAGGTCTCAACGCAACACCATTCCATTTCAGATGACACAAATAACCCTTAACTTGTCAATATTCAAATATTGTAACCCCAGGTTCTATACTATTTTTGATGGTATTATATGGGACTACTTGGTTGTTAATTATCAGATTTCTATATTCACTGAGTCCCAAAATTTCCTGTCTTCTCAAGGGGGATAATTCTGGGCTCAGTGCATTTATCATGTCACTCACAGATGCTATAGGATAAATTCTAGGTACCAATTTATTCTTTACTTGATCCTACACAAGTAATAGTTTGATCATTAAGATCATTACCGAATACTGTCAGGCATTGTATAAAACAAGATCACCAAATATAGATGAGCGTAAAAATTTCTTCAGTAAACTTGAAAATCTTAAATGAACAGATGATGATGATAAAAAGAAAATGGATGGAAAAAATAACTTTGGAAGAAAGAAGGGGAATAAAACCCAACCTGAAAACAGAAGCTGGGTACCCAAGGTTGGGTAGAAAGATACACACACACACACACACACACACATATACACACACACATACAGACACACACATACACACACACACACACATATATATACACACATATATACACACATATGTGTGTGTGTGTATAAATACTAAAATATAATTTATTAGAAGTGCTAAGTAAAGGTTAAAAATATTTAAAAACATTAAAATAGCACAGGGTTGATCTCTGTAACCACATACCAAATGCGTTTCGACCTATTGGGCCTTCATCAGTGGTTAATTAAAACACATGTTAAGCCTGCACACATTTACAGAAATAAATACATACATATACAAACAGTTCAAACCCAACCAGGCATGTGTATAGGTTGTAAAATCTATTACCAGTTACTCAAACACCTAATCATATTGGTTCTAGTTGTAATACTGGTTAGTATATGTCTCCCATATACTATGTGTGCAGGTATCAACCTAGTAGAGCAGTGGCTTGGGAGTACCTCATCATCAGCTATAACGTCGAGATGCTAGAGTAAAATGGTTGAAAGACTGGTTATCAAATACCACCGAAGTACGCCAATTCATATAGTACAATGCATTCCTGTTTTTTGTGCTTATTTTTTTCCACATAGCCATCAGAGAGTCTTTCTCGTCTCTGACACCTGTTAAGTCAGACAGCGGTAGGGGCAACCAATTCAGTTTATCCTACTAAGGCAAGATAATCACCTGTTTATAAGGCACCTTATTAGGATTGGGAGAAAGGCAGCTGCATAGCTGACTAACAGCCCTCTACACGCTGATGGAAAATCAGCAGTTTCCTGGCACCGAAATGACTAATTTGTACCAATTGCATCCTGATTATTTATGCTAGCAGTGTGTTTATAAGAGCGTGAACAAATGGAACCCATCAACGCTTTTAGCAATAATAACAGTGGGGAACTTTTTGTGTGTATGTGTGTTTGCTGGTGAAATCAATTATTGTCGCCATACAATACATGCATTGGCTCACTTGTCCAGCTTTTATGCTGATGAGGTTGTATTGACATTTTGTTGTCTGCAATTCATGGAACAGCAGCCACCCATTCAAATAAATCGAGCCCCTTGGAATGCTGCCGAACCTGCAGCGTTTTGAACAGCAGGTCACCCTGATGACTGTTTTGATTGCTGTGGAAAGTCGTGCTCTGATACGTAGGGGCCGCCTTTTCATGAACAAAGGCAAACGCCAGTAGGTGGTTCTGTAGGGGTTATTCAAGCGCAAGAGATCATGGCTGTGTGCTCATGTCCCTTATAGAAAGGAGGAGTGTGTCCCCCATTTTTGGCGTCACGGCATGAAGAGAAAATAGCCGTTCACTCAGTGATCGGAGGAAGTGACAGGAATTTTACTCTGGCAGTATTTTCACAAATGAACTGTTGAGGAGAAGAAATGCATGCTCCACTCCACTTTTCTCAGGAATGAACCTCTATGCACATAGACTAGTCTACACACAGTGGGAGAACAGGCTTCCACTTGTCCTAAAACAATCGGGACCTGTCAGACAAATGAATGTAACGTCTCCATTGGCCAATATATCTACGAGTCCTGAGCTCGTAGTGTTGAAACATACAATTTTTTTGTTGGTTATCACAACCTTTGTGAGCATGTGGGCACTTTGGGAATTCTGACACAGAGTGGTGGGCATGACCACAAAATGGCTGCTGCAAGAAGCGGAGCCACACACTCACACAGAGGAAGCCCAAGTGCAGGGAAGAAAGGGCTAATTTTAAAAATACACTGGGAAAGAGGAGTGAGAGTAAAATCAACATGTTGCCGTTGCCACCCAAACAATGTTATTTTAATCTGCCCAGCCAATCAGATCTTCAGTGGCTGATCAAAAGCACTGCTGGGCAAGTGCCACACCTGGCCCCAACCACTTTTTAGAAACACTAGGTGGCAGTCATGGCACCCACGGGCACCACGTGGGGGACCCCTTATTTAGGGTCAGAGTGTGTTAGGTTTCCGATGTAATGGCCCCATGTGCAAGTATTTTCTCCAGGAGAGGGAACAAGTGTACCAGAGTACAGAGTGTCCCAGGGGGCAGGGAGGATTAATTTAACCTTGCTCCTTTACCATATGTAGCTTCTACACTCACAAATGTTTGCCCAATTAGAATGGCAGTAAGAACGGTATATTTGTGTTTTTTGTTTTCCTTCACATTTCTTTCAGGTTTTTCCTTTGTTGCCACGAGAGCTGGAAACTTGGCTGTGTTTATTTTTAAATGGAAGATTCTCAGAATGACGGATCTGGTGCCCGATTAGCACAGGTGCATGAAATGCACACAGTCTTATACGTTCCTAGCATTAACATATTGCGTAAGAACGGGTAAACTAGCATAAAATATGGTTCGCAATTCATAATGTAGCAGACGTACATTCAATTAAGATTCAGCTGTCACATTTGAAACACATGCATTCAGATTCACTAAGTGTTACAGGGAACAGCTAGCTGAAAACATACTCTTGAACATTAACTGGTAAATGTTAACTGCCATCCCTATTAGTACACAGAACTTCTGAATGCCCCTCTCCCAAGATTTGTAGATTGCCCCTGGTGGATGGGAGTGGTCCTGAAAACCTTCAGTTGGGTGGAAAGGCAGCATAGAAATGTTTTAAAATATTACTCCCCTTTAAGAATCACTGAACTAATAACTTCCAGATTCTGTTGTTCTTACTTTAGAAAGAAAACAATGGTAATTTTACTTTTCAAAGTATGTTATCTGCTTACCAGATATGCTTGGGATATCTGGAACCAGAGAAACAAGAGCTCTTCATAGTAAGAATCCACTTCCCAGATGACCTTTTCTTTACATGCTGAGAGCCAGTCTTGGTGCCTGCTAAAGCCGTCATGAGGGCAATTCAATACAGCCGTATTCTTGTCCACAGCACAAATATGTGGAAAAGACTTTGTGCTGAACTTCAGCACACACTGTGAACATTTTATGGTGACCTGCCCCTTTTAATCCTGTGAAGCAAAATCAATCCATTGAGTTTCCTTGAGGAAACATTTTCTTAGTCTTCGCGCTTATATTTGCCCATGCCGGTAGGAACTGACAAAAAGTTATCCTGTGATCCACAGCCTCATAAAATCCGATTAGGGCTCCTGAAGGGAGCAAACAGTGGGGAAACATCTGCATTCCCAGTGAAATAACCATATGTGGGTGAAACCTTACAGACTGGGATGTTCAAATTGTCAGTCTGCCATTCCCCACTCAGGGACTTGCTGACCTCGGGCTGTCAGCTACCCCATGTTCCTGCTGCTTCTGATGGCCGTTCTCAGCTGCACTCGTTACTGCATGGCAAGCCTAGTGGCCTGTTTGAAGAACAGGTCAGTAGTGGGGCTTTCTCTTGTCTTTCCTTTTCCACAGGAGTTTTTTGAAAATCCCGCCTTTCGTCCAGACGGCATGAAGCTTTATCCGACTCTCGTGATACGCGGCACCGGCCTTTACGAACTCTGGAAGTCTGGGAGGTACAAGAGTTACCCTCCAAGTACCTTAGTGGATTTGGTGGCAAGAATTCTGGCTCTTGTCCCCCCGTGGACCCGAGTGTACAGAGTGCAAAGGTAACTTTGTTCGCAGTTGGTCCACTCCACTCTGTGAAATATAGCAATACGACAACTGAGACTTAAGCACTGAGGTAGCTACAGTTGCTCATCTACCACTACCAACTTCCCAGAACCATAGACAGATGTGTTGTCATGATATCTTACTCAGTGCCCTGTTGTTGACTGTCCAGAGTAACTGGTTCGCCACTGTGTGAGACAGCAGGGCTCTTCTTATATTCTTGTGTCTTTGTGGAAAGGTGGCATACAAATAAGGGCAAAATGACTCTGTAATGGAATTTGCAGTTCACCACCCTTGAGGTGAGACGGGGCTAGCCTGCTCTTCCTGGCACTACAAGCATTGCTGAGAATTAGTGTTCAGTGAATGGTGCCTCCTTCACCAGTGTGGTGTAGTGGTTAAGAGCGGTGGACTTTTTCTGGAGAACCAGGTTTGATTTCCCGCTCCTCCACATGAAGCCTGCTGGGTGATCTTGGGCCAGTCACAGTTCTCGCATAACTCTGTCAGCCCCACCTATCTCATAAGGTGTCTGTTGTGGGGAGAGGAAGGGAAGGTGATTGTAAGCCAGGTTGAGACTCCTTAAAGATAGAGAAAATTTGGGTATAAAAAACAACTCTTCTTCTTCACTGCCACAACCCAAAGCTGTGGAAAAGGGGGCCCTTTACAAATATATCTCAATAGACTCTTTTCAATAAGTGTAAGTTATCTTCATTTGAGAAGAAATGTGTCCTCTCATCTCAGCCAAGACCTCAGTGGTCAACTGAGAACATTACCCCATATTTAATCATTCCCTTTATTAGCTATCTGGTGTTTTTTTCCCCAGTGGGGAAGAATATCATATTTGTAATTGACAAAAGAGAACATTTCTAATAACAGCTGGGCCTGCTCAAGGGTGGGAGTTAATAATAAAAAAAACCCAAAAGTAATTCATCTTAGCTTTCCAGGTGAACTAATACAGTTTTACTTTTATTTAATACCATAAAAAGTGTGTTCAGGTATATTCCTTGAACCTTGGCCATTGTTGAGGCACAAGATGCGGTACGGAGTGGGGCTTCCTTTGGCTGGTCTTCTGAAGTGAAGGTTTTCTAAGTTACTTCTGCTTAGAAAACCCCCGATAAACCAGCCCAGAGGTCCGTCTGATCCAAGGTGCTGTTTTTCCACAGTGAACACATGACGAGCCCTCCTGGATCAGGCCAGTGGTCCATCTAGACCAGCAACCTGTGTCACATGGTGGACAACCAGTTGCCCTGGAGGGCCTGCAAATGGAACTCAGAAGCCAAGGCCTTCCCCTGATGCTGCCTCCTAGCACTGGGTTTCTGAGGTCTGCTGACTCTCAGTATGGAGGTTCCTTTTAGTCACCATGGCTAGTAGCCATTGATAGACCACTCCTCCATGAATCTGTATAATCTCCTTTAAAGCCATCTGCGCTCATGGCCATCACTGTCTCTACTGGCAGTTAATTCCACAATTTTATCACTCATTGAGCAGCCAAGCAGAGCATGGAATCCAAACAGAGGTGTTGTTTTCCAAGCAGAGCATGGAATCCACAACCATCCCCAGCATCTGGAGTTCAAGGGTGCACTGCCTCTGAACCTGGAGGCTTCATCTTCCCACTGATAGACCTATCCACCATGAGTTTATGTCCCGTGCCCCTGATAAAGCCATCTATGCTAGAGGACATTACTGCTTCTCTTGTGCGAGTTAATTCCATACATTAATTATGTGCTGTCTGATAAAGTATTTCCATTGCCCTGTATCTACTGAGCTAGGGTAGGAAGATGATCTTCCTTTGGTGAGTCCCCTTAAAGGTTCATTTGTAGCATTCCCCAGCCCTTCGCAACACATAACTGCTGTTGCCCTGCCATGCTGCTTTTGAGTTCGTGAAAAGCAAAATGAAACGATTTATGTCTGGAAGCATAAACTTAGCCTCCATTTCCGCATCTTGACATCTGACGTTCTAATGTGTTTTTACCCTTGGGGAATCCAAAACTGGGATCTTAAAAATCACCCTGATACAGGGAGAGCAGGGCCTGCTTCCATTTAGGTGCCACAAATGGCTTGCATTTGCATATATGAATATGCTAATGAATTGTGAGTCACATGCCCTCCCTACGTAGATGAAGGGCTCAGCTATGTTTTGCAGCAGATGGCTACTCTTAGAGTGCCTTCGGGCACTCCAGTATGTCGTGCCGCAATTCCAGAGACTGCAAACTCACCCTGCTGGATATTGCTGTCTAGACCTCGTGTAGGGTGCCAGAGTGGTTTTATCATCACCCCCATTGTGAAGCACGCAACAGCCTGACCCTCTGGAGTTCTCCAGTAATTGGAAAGAAGCGACTCTCCCCAGCGGCTGCCTCTGCTCTAACATACCCAGATGAAAATTGCATCCTCCTCCAGCGCGTCCTTTTAAACCGAACGGCAAAATACTTATTGGCTCTAATTGCTGCGGTTTGGAGACTTGTGTTAATGTCTCTTGGCTCAATAATGTTGTATTTTCTCTAAGAAATCAGGAGAAGAGTAAACTAACTAGCAAGCTAGTTATTGTTGTATGGGGGGGGGAGCGCAGCAGGTAAGGGAATTAAAGCCCAGTTGGGCCTGGGGGTGGGAATCAGATACGATGATGTGCTGCCTCCTTAAAAACCCCATGACATTAGCTCAGCCTCTTCCCATGCATTTTGGACCATCACAGACTTCGGTGTTGAGTTTTGGGTTCTCTCGCTTCCGCATGCTTGGAACAGCAAATTTTACAGGGATCGTTGGAGTTTCAGGAGATTTATGCAAAATTGGCTCCCTCTGTCCTCCCATGGAGCTCTTTGTACCCCTGAAACAGCTTCCATGCCATCACCCTTCCCTCCTTCCCTGCCTCTTCTTCCCCTTCCCTTTTTTTCAGATTCCCCCCATCCCAATAATTTCTTCCGTGGTGCCTTTGGCTGGCCCTTTACGTCCTCATTCCCAGACAAAACAATGAGTGTGTAATATTTGCGACACACAGTGTACATACAAGACATTATTTCTGGACAGCAACTAGTTTTCTCGGCTGGCCACTTCGGCAAGGGAGTGATGGGTGGCAAGCTCAACCCCTCACCCACCTAGTGAGGCCTTCCAGCCAATTCTGTTGCCAGCAATGTCAGTTCCTCTGCATTTCTTTTGCCTGTACATAGCCTCCCTGTCCAGTTACCAATCCCTGTCTCTCTAGGGCAGCATTTCTCAACCAGGATTCTCCAGAACCCTAGGGTTCCGCGAGAAATAGTGATGAATAGGCTAATCATATGTAAATCACATGTAATCATATGTAGGGGTTCCCTGAGACGTGAATATTATTTCAAGGGTTCCTCAAGGGTACAAAGGTTGAGAAACGCTGCTTTAGGGGAACAGTTCTCAGGCCACCACTTGTGGAGAACCAGTTTCACAATTACCCTCCCTATCTCTTCAATCTATGTGCAGAACATATAATTAGGAAAGCTGGATTAGATTTAGATGAAGGTGGAGTGAAAATTGGAGGGAGGAACATTAATAATTTGAGATATGCTGATGACACTACATTATTGATAGAAAATAGTGAAGATTTGAAACGACTGCTGCTAAAAGTTAAAAGAGAAAGTGCCAAAGCAGGACTACAGCTGAACATCAAGAAAACAAAAGTAATGACTACAGGAGAATTACACAACTTTAAGGTTGACAATGAGGAAATTGAAATTGTTCAAGACTTTCTATTCCTTGGCTCCACCATCAACCAAAAGGGAGACTGCAGCCAAGAAATCAGAAGGAGATTGAGACTGGGAAGGGCAGCCATGAAGGAGCTAGAAAAGATTTTGAAGTGTAAGGATGTGTCACTGGCCACCAAGACTAGATTAATTCATGCCATCGTATTCCCTATTACTACGTATGGGTGTGAAAGCTGGACATTGAAGAAAGCGGATAGGAAGAAAATAGATTCCTTTGAAATGTGGTGTTGGAGGAGAGTGTTACGGATTCCGTGGACTGCCAAAAAAACAAATCAGTGGGTTATAGATCAAATCAAGCCTGAACTGACCCTAGAAGCTAAAATGACTAAACTGAGGCTGTCGTATTTTGGTCATGTCATGAGATGACAAGAGTCACTAGAAAGACAGTCATGCTAGGAAAAGTTGAGGGCAGCAGGAAAAGAGGAAGACCCAACAAGAGATGGATTGACTCAATAAAGGAAGCCACAGCCTTCAATTTGCAAGATCTGAGCAAGGCGGTCAAAGATAGGACATTTTGGAGGACTTTCATTCATAGGGTCGCCATGAGTCGGAAGCGACTTGACGGCACTTAACACACACACAAAAAGAGCCACATTTAGTTCCGTTCCTGGGATGAGGCCTGCTCCTCCGAGAGGCTCGCAGTTTACCTGGCGGTGGCTGTTTCAAAATGAAAGCCACCCACCAACTACATTTCCCACCAGGAAGGGGCCTTGTCCGTTTCCCTAAAATATGGAACAGATATCAAATTGGGAAACAGTGCTTAGAAGAGCCACCGGCAGCATTTCAAAGAGCCTCCCCCCCAAACGATTTGAATGAGTATCGCTGCTCTAGGGGCTAGATTTGGCCCGGGGGACTCTAGTCACGGACTCCTTGTGCTGTTTGAATGGTTCCAGCTAAATCTGTCCTACTCCAGTCCCAATCCTTTTTTTGTCTCATTAACCTAAATCTTATACCTTCCCTATTTTTCTGTGTCTGCCTCACCATTTGACATTCCTACCCAAGTTGATCCAGTAGTACATACAGGCACGGGAAGGCTTTATCCTGTTCAGGTGGCAACTGATGGCAGCACTTGCCAAATCTAAATGCAAATTGGAGGTTATTGACCATCCTTTGCATCCCGATGACTGGCCTGTGTTTCAGACCAGAATTGGACCCTAGTTCCCCTTGGCCTAAGCTCGGTTCTCTGCCTGTCGCACCTACTTCCAAGCAGATTAATCTGGAGAAGGGATGTGGCACTTGTGAGTTAGTAAAAATGTCACTCACACACACCCCTGAATATGTACCTTCAGCTGGGCTGATGATCGCCGTCGAGCCATGATGTCTTAGCAATCATTCACCAAAAGTGATTCAGCTCATTACTTGCTAGGAAATGGCTCGTTCACTCAACCATCCAGTCCATTCCAGATGGTTTGGGTGGGTGTCTAGTTGTTGCCAGCAGCCCAGAATAGCATGACATGCATTTGGCAAATCTGAAGCACTGTATGTAGCTCTTTTTTAATCATCAAAGCATCTTGCTGTATTCAGGACCGGTTTGCCTTGAGACAGTCCACTTATATATGCTCTACAAATCACTACCTAAATTTCTGTAGATTTGGGTAATAAGTGCAAGATGGGTACACACCTCTAGTTTCTACAGGTAGACACATCTTGGATGTTAGCAGGCTTTTTGGTTTGTTTGGGTTATGTAGTCTGAATAGGGAATAGAATTCTTCTACCACAAAAAAATAATGTCTTAAGTACCCCCCCCCAAAAAGAAGAAAGTCATATGATGACTTGTGTTCAGAAATGAAAATGTGTTAGAAGTGTCAGAGACAAGTGTAGGAAACCACTGGCACCTATGGGCTGAACAGGCTGTTAGATTTTCCTACATGCTTGCAGTTGTAGGAGACACTCATGTACCAGCATGCCCAAGAGAAACACAGCAGGCAAGGTGGCAGTGCGCAGATCTAGCCTGCTGGCTGGACAGTGAACTCTGAAATCCCTGTAGTCCATTCTGTGGGTGACATCTGCTTTCCTTTAAAGTTGCTTTGGGGTGGGGGTCAGTGCAGGTACATCAATGTGTGCCAGTAAAATGTACTATGTCATTTAGGCTGAGAAGGTGCTGTGAATTAGAAATGACATCCTCATTGCTTAGCATTTTTAAAGGTCCATTCCCTTTACCAAGGAGCAGTCCTCTAGTACAAACACGAATCAGTAGTCAAGTGGGCCTCTCCCGCACCTGAGCTGTGGCTATCTAGGCAGAAGAGGGCATTCTGTGTCTCAGGCAGTTGCTGCTGTCACAGGGCCGATGATATAGTGAGCCTGTGGTTATGTCATCTGAGTGGAGTAATTGTCATACAAACCACCGTGCTTGCTTTGATCCTAGAATTGCAGGGGTGGGGGTCAGGGTTGCCAGGTCCCTCTTCACCACCAGTGAGAGGTTTTTGGGGCAGGGCCTGAGAAGGGTGGGGTTTGTCAGGATGGGAGGGAGTTCAGTGCCATAGCATCCAATTGCCAAAGCAGCCATTTTCTCCAGGGGAACTGATCTCTGTCTCCTGGAGATCAGTTGCAATTGCGGGAGATCTCCAGCCACCACCTGGAGGTTGGCAACCCAGTGGGTAAACCATCTGCTATACATGCAGGAGGTCCCAGATTCAATCCCTGGCATCTCCATTTAAAAGTAGGTGACTTCACCCTGAGATGCTTGAGAGCCTCTACCAGTAGGCAGTATGGGCCATGATAGACTTGTGGTTTGACTCAGCATAAAGCAGCTTCATGTGTTCCACCAGTGAGTGATCTTTGAGAAGTGTGATTGTAAGCTGGTTTGAGTCTTCCTTAAGTGGTGGAGAAAGTTGGCATATTAAAACCAACTCTTCTTTTTCTTCGTCTTTTTTTTCTTCTTCGTTTTGAAGAGTTTCTTTGGTTGACCTGTTTGTCTGTTTGCTTGCAGAGATATCCCAATGCCTTTAGTCAGTTCTGGAGTAGAGCATGGTAACTTGAGAGAACTAGCTCTTGCCAGGATGAAGGACCTGGGGACAGAGGTAAAGTGTATTATTTTGATTTCCATGTTTGTGTGTGGTGTTTTCTTCCTACCTCAACCGCAAGTGTGGTTGTAAAATCCGCTTTTCTCCCAAGCATGGACAAAGACTAGTTAGTAGAGCTGAAACACACAAACTTGAAAACATAAGGAGACTCCTACTGGATGAGAGCAAAAGTCCATGGATCCTGTTTCCTGGACCCTATTTCTTGTACTACCCAACTAACACACCCCTGGTGGCCGACAAGCGGGCCATGGAGGCCAAAGCTTGTCTCATTTGATGCCTCCCAGCAACGAGTGTTCCAAGGTACCCTGCCTCTGAACATAGAAGTTCCATTTATCCATCATGGTAAATTGCCATAAATTTGTCTTATCTTCTTTTAAAGCTGTGTAAGCCAGAGGCTACATTGCGAATTCCGTACAATGAGCATGCAAGTGCTGTCTTCTGACTATCCTGCATCTGCTGCCAATTTGGCTGCTGGATCAGGCCAGTGGTCCCTCTGGTCCAGCATCCTGTCTCACAAAGTGGCCATCCACTTCCTCTGGAGGCCCAACAACAAGGCATAGAGGTCGAGGCCTTACCTGATGCTGCCTCTGAACATGGAGGTTCCCTTTAGTCACCATGGCCAGTAGCCACTGACAGACCTATCCTCCACAGATCTATCTAATCCCCTTTTAAAGCTCCCTGTACCTGTGGCCATGACTACATCCTCTGGCAGCGAATTCCACATTTTAATCACTTGCTGTGTAAAGAAGGATTTCCTTTTGTTCGTCCTGAATCTGCTGCCCTTCAGCTTCATTGGATGCCCTCGAGTTCTAGTATTTTTGGAGAGGGAGAAAATGTTCTAGTGTTTTGGGAGAGGGAGAAAATGTTCTTGAGGTCTCTCCAGTGTGGGGTACTTTATACCAGAGAGGCCAAAGGAATCGAAGATCCCCTTCAGCCCCCATTCAGCACAGCTGCCTGCTCCTTATTAAGGTTAGAAAGGAAGGGCGGTTCTTTCTGACTACATCAAGGCACATACAGAAGGAGTGCGTGGGTGCGTCAGAAGAGCCTGATGCGCGGAATGAGAAACTGCCTGCTCTTGGGTCCGGTGGGATTTGGTTAAAGTGCCATCCATTTCACAACAAGTGGTAGCAAATGGAGGCGTCACTCTCGGGATGCAGACTCTCCAAATGCAGTCGCCAGGTAACCATTAGCAATTAGACATTTGAATCTGGCATCCATAATGCTTCATGGTACAAAGGAGGAATGGCAACATAGGAGAGAGAGAGAGAGGACAAACAACTCTGGGCATGCTGACTGAGAGGCAACTCTTTGTTTTGCATGCTCTGAGAAGTGACGGAGGAGCATGGACAGAAGTGTCTGTAGAGGCTAGTGTGGGATGGTCTGGAGCCATTTTTTGCAATGCCTACAGTAGCATGAACAGCCTGAAATGTAAACATGGACTCTGGAAACCTGATTTCTAGTCCCCACTCCACCATGAAACTTCCTGATTGATGTTGGGCCCATCGCATACTCTTGGCCTAACATCTCTCGCGGGATGATTGTGAGGAGAAAACAGAAGAGGAAAGAACCAGCTATTACAGCCTGAACCTCCTTGAGGGAACCGTGGCATAAAAGTATTTATTTAAAATGCTCCCCTAAGTCTGCCTTTCTTCCAGTAAGGCTTGGACCCGGGGCAGGCAACGATGTCTAAAACAACAATCCAATAGCAAGACAGTGTGGTTGAAATAAACATTCAAAATGTAGCCAGCATGTTGCCAGATTAAGGCAACCAGGGCTTTCTGCATGCCAGCAGCTCCCCAAACACTGCTCAGCTTGCCCCCCAAATGCCCTCCCAAGTAACTTGGTCTTATAGCCCCTCCACAAGACCAGCAAGACCAGAGCTATCTTCACCTCTTCAGGGAGGTTGGTCCAGAGTAGTGGGGTAGAGGCTGAAAAAAAACAACTGGGCTTGGCTGGTAACCAATGGCACCCTAGCCAGGGAAGGGAATGGTGGGAAGACACTGTTGAGAAGATAATTCACAGTGGGTAGCCGTGTTAGTCTGTTTTTAGTAGTCAAAAAGGGCAAGAGTCCAGTAGCACCTTAAAGACTAACAAAAATATTTTCTGGTAGGGTATGAGCTTTCATGAGCCACAGCTCACTTCTTCAGATACAGCTAGAATGTGAATCCATCGGTCTTATGGATTCACATTCTAGCTGTATCTGAAGAAGTGAGCTGTGGCTCACGAAAGCTCATACCCTACCAGAAAATATTTTTGTTAGTCTTTAAGGTGCTACTGGACTCTTGCCCTTTTTGACTACTGTTGAGAAGAACAGAGTTGCCACACGGGTACAGACAGGGAGAGGCAGACCTTCAAGTAGGTGGGTCCCAAGTCATGAAGGGCTTTAAGAGTCAGCAACCAGCACCTTGGAAGCCAGAGAAGAGATTGTAGAATGGTTGTATTTTGCTCACAGCAGTAAAGCCCCCACATAACAGCTGAGCAGCCACATTTTGCACCAACTGAAGTTTCCAAACTGTCTTCAAGAGCAGCCCCACACGGAGATTGTGGTGCAATAGCCAAGTCTTGAACACATGAAAACATGAAGCTGCCTTATACTGAATCAGACCCTTGGGTCCATCTAAGTCAGTATTGTCTACTCAGACCGGCAGCGGCTCTCCAGGGTCTCAGGCAGGGGTCTTCCACATAACCTACTTGTCTAGTCCCTTTAACTGGAGATGCCAGGGATTGAACCTGGGACCTTCTGCATGCCAAGCAGAGGCTCTTCCACTGAGCCGGGGCCCCTCCCTGAGATTACTGTAGTATGTATCAGAATGGCCAGGTCCTACATGTGCAAAAAGGAGAGACCTTCTGAGCCCTGGGCAGCTGAAAGGATGTTTTTCTTTTTCCTTTTTGTGTGGCTGTGTTTACCTCCTCCAACAGGAGATCTGGATCCAGCAATACTCCTGAGCTGTACTCCATTTATAATAGGACCCTACCTAGAGCAGCAGTTTTTCCATCCAGCATCCCCTCTGTCTTATCTGGATTCAGTATCAGTTTACTCTCCCTCTGCCCCTTGACCACAGCATTCAGGCACTGGCATCATCCGGAGACTTTTTTAACGCAGTTGTTGAGTGTCAAGTCAGAACTGTTTCAGCATGTTGATGTGTCTGGTCTCTACCCCACCAATTGTGCCACTCCTTTCTCTTGGAGACTGACTAAGAAAGCCAAGGGAGACTTTGTATTTTAGCATTTGTCATATTTCTAGGTGGTTTTAATTGGATCGTAGACTGAATCGTTTATATTCCCTTTGTAATCTATCATTAACCACCCTGTGCCTCCAGAATGAGTCAGGTAGTAAATGGATCCATCTCCCCCAGGATTTTTATGACAATCAGTTTGGAAAGATGCAGAAATATTTTATGCAAGAGGAGAAACTGGGATCAGCCTGCAACCCATCTTGGATATATCTGGGAGAAAAGACCTGAGCAGTCACATCTAAGTCCCCTTAGTGTTTGTTTTCTAACTCCATCAGCCATAGATCCCACCCATCTCTTAGTTTTCTGTCTAATTATCCACAGGAGATCCCGACAAATTTCATCATACATTCTCATTTACAAATATAGAAATTCTGAACCAATTTTTTCTCATCGAAGGCTTCTTCCTGCATTTTGAAACAGCCTGATCAGGAGTTTGTTCGCAGAACTTTAGATTAGCTCTCCCCCTTCCAATTCTGTTATCTTTCCAACTCAGAACACAGTAAGAGTCAGCATTTCACTATTGAGGAATTCCTTTGAGCCTTGTTTGTAAACCAAATGCTACATTTTCTCATGAGATGCAGGCTGTTCAGTGAAACTGATTCCTATCGGTATGTCCCTCATATTTAAACATCATGGATTCCCCCCTCCTCCAAAGTGTATGAGGGATGGATCAGTGAGCATTTTTATTTTGAAGGTTCCCTATTTGAAATCTATCAGCTTAAGTCTATTCCAGCTTCATTTTAGGCTCTGAAGGAGGTAGTGGGAAATGTAATGTACCTTAGCCATGGTGTGTCTCACTATGTAATTGCTGTTTCTCTCTTCTTTTTTCCCCAATTTCCCACCAAGTGTCGTGATGTGCGGACAAGAGAGGTTGGAATACAAGAGATTCATCACAAAGTGAGACCGTATCAGGTAGGGCTTGTTGCTTCTCAGCCAGGCTTGCTCCGTGTGGGTAGGTTTAAATTTCGCTGTGCAGACAGAGATATAAAGAGTCTGAGAGATGCCTCTGTTATCTCCGCCAAAAGGATCTGGAATTCTGTGCCAAGCCAGGTCCTGTTCTCCTTGCCTTGGTGATCCTGAGGACTAGCATTTTCACTTGTGTACTAGAGTGTTGAGGGGTTAAACTGCTTTCCCCCCCCCCCACCTGGGTCTCTTTCCAGGTACACATGATTAACTGGAGCAAATGGAGGGGTCACAGAACAAGGATACAAAGAAACGGTGAAAATGCACAGTCTTCTAAATGCTAAGTTCTAAACTTATCCTAACAATGTTGATGCTAGGATAAGCTAGTAATTCTTGAAGCTTCAGCATTTAGAAGTCCATCATTCTTGCATTCCCTGAGCTAGGGCTTCTCTCACTGTCCCTTGACACAAGGTCAAGGTGGAGTCCCTAGGTAAAGACTTCTTCCTTCAGAAGAACCCAAGAGATAAGAGCAAAAGAGCTGCTTCTTCATGTCTGTAGAATTTATGATCTCTTGTCTGGCCTTTGTGGGACTCTTTGGCTGAGGTATCAGCTGAAGAAACCTCCAGCCAGAGCTGTCTGTCCTGTGCCTGTGTGACGACTCATTTACCTGTAGCTTTCCCATTGCTAGCTGTTTACCTGTAGAAAGGCATTTTAGGAATGTAAAGAGTGTAGGCCCGATAATTGCAATGCAGATGTGGACCCTGGGGTGTAGGTCATTTCTTCACATTGACTTTTGCACCTAGTACCTGAAGTGGTACAGCCATAGAACTGGGGTAGCTCTACCTGCCAGACCCTGGATTTGGAAGCAATCTGAGTGGCTGGTTTTTCCCAAGACACCCCTAGAAGCCAGCTGGAGATGTCAGATCTGTTGGAGAAATCAAAAGTCCAGCCTCTGCCATCCTGCAGGACATTCCACAGCTGAATCATGCCAAACAGACGGTTTTACTTTAAAGTCTCCCCAGAATGCTGCAACGTTGCATAAGATTTTCTCAAGAGTTAAGCCTTTAAATCTGTCTTTGTTGTTGTTGTTTATAGCTGTTACTGCTGTTTTTCCCCCTTCAGCTAATATCTGTTTCATGTCATCCTTTTAAAATTAAATATGAATTTTATGTGGGGAAAGACCCAGAGTACTATCCTGTTAGGATGAGCTAAGTGCCTGGTTGGATTTTAAAAGTATGTTTTGGTCTCAAAATATAGGTAAAAAGGTAAAGGTCCCCTGTGTGCAAGCACCGGGTCATTCCTGACCCATGGGGTGACGTCACATCCCGACGTTTCCTAGGCAGACTTTGCGGGGTGGTTTGCCAGTGCCTTCCCCAGTCATCTTCCCTTTACCCCCAGCAAGCTGGGTACTCATTTTACCGACCTCGGAAGGATGGAAGGCTGAGTCAACCTTGAGCCGGCTACCTGAAACCAACTTCTGTTGGAATCGAACTCAGGTCGTGAGCAGAGCTTTTGACTGCAGTACTGCAGCTTAACACTCTGCGCCACGGGGCTCCTCAAAATATACATATTGTTATAGCTGTTGTTAAGTTGGCTGGCTGGAGTCCATCACACAACTATCAGATGCAGCAATTAGAAGCCCAGAGCCACACCGGCATCTAAAAGGGTCCCCAATGCCATTTGAGATGAATCACTGATACATGTTAAACTTGTGATTCCCAACATGGTACCCATGGACATAATGGCTTCTACCAGTGTTTTTCCTGGCATCTGCTTGCTTCTTCCCCAAACCATCTCTTCCCCAAAGTAAAGACCAAATCCTGCCTTTCCTTCAGTTCATTGGAGGAGGAAGTGCATCAGAAGAGTCTAGGAGGCCTTTGCCTTTGTGTCTACAGGGAGCATCCATTCAGAAACAGCTGCTTCTCTCACAGGAAGAAGCTTGGCTTGGAACCTCTTAACTTCTTTGTTGAACATCCCAATGTTTCATGATTGGACCCATCTCCCCATGGCGGACATTTCACACTTGGCCAAGTGTCCAAAGGCAGCCATGTTGTTATGGTTCCCGATACTGGTTCTCAAAATTTAAGAAGTGCCCATCGGTTCAGCAATGTTGGTAATCCCTGCATTAAGCAATATTGGTAGCTGCAACCACAGCTTCATAAACCTACTGAAAAGGGTGATGGTGAGAATCCCGGTGTTACAGAGTTAAGGTATGGCACTATATGAATAATGTGACTGAAACTAAAAGCCAGCTCACAGTCTTACCATACAGAGGCAGCGGGGCTCTATATGGTTCTCCTGTTCTCATGTGTGACTCAGGGCTGCATGTGTAAACCTCAGCTCCCACAATCCTTTGCCACATTTTGAGAAGGGAGGAGTCACGAGGCCTCCTCATATGTGCTGGGTAATGGCATGCAGTATGGATCATTCCAGTCTGAAGGGGGAGGGTGGGACCAGCCCCCATCTCCCTTTTTGTTTATGTATCATCAGTGGTGCTGAGTGTTCGATATGTTCCTTCTCACGGATGGGAAGCACTAAGATGTATAGAAAGGGTGCGTTCGCATTGAAGTTCTGCACCAGTTTTGGCTTGTGTGAAAAATTCAATAATTACACCTTCAGCTCTTATCTGATGCCGCTAAAACTCTGTTAGCGGTAAGATGGACTTTGTGAACCCATTTCTCACCCTTTCCCCCATATAAACCAGCACCGGCATTGCTGTGAAATTGGTCTCTTAAGGTTGTTACACCGTTATTTTTTTATTGTTGCTGCCGCTATCTGATGATTTTCGTCTTGGCCTTTTGTCCGCTTGAACAGGTTGAACTGATTCGAAGAGACTATGTGGCCAACGGGGGCTGGGAAACTTTCTTGTCCTATGAGGATCCTGAGCAGGACATCCTCATCGGCCTCCTGCGTTTGCGGAAGTGTTCGGAGGAGACGTTCAGACCAGAACTGAAGGGAGGCGTTTCTATTGTCAGAGAACTTCATGTGTATGGGAGTGTGGTTCCTGTGAGCAGTCGAGATCCCTCCAAATTCCAGCATCAGGTACCTACGGCTACATCAAAATATGTACCTCTGGGTGATGGTGGAAAGTTCTATCATGTTGCAACCAAGTAATGACAACCCCGTAGGGTTTTCAAGGCAAGAGAGGAACAGAGATGGTTTGCCATTGTCTACTTCTGTGTAGCAACTCTGGACTAACCAGGGCCGATCCTGTTTAGCTTCTGAGATCAGGCTAGCTTGGGCCATCTAGGTTAGGGCTGATTATATTTCCTGATCCTTAAAGGGAAGCCTGCTTACTAACATACTATAGTGAGCCACAAGTCCACATTTACTCGATACAGAGACCTACTTTAAAAAATGCCTCTGTTAATTAAACTTCAAACGCCTGTGTTCCACTTTCACAGGCTTCATGACCCACAGGTCGGAGAAGACTTCTTTAAACCACTGATAGTTCAGGACCAAAAAGAGGGCTATACTGTGATCTAAAGTGTGTTGCACCTCCACCCTTGGAACAGTGGAGTCTGATCTGGAGAACAGGGTTTGATTCCCCACTCCTCCACATGAGCGGCAGGGGCTAATCTGGTGAACTGGATTTGTTTCCCCTCTCCTCCACACAAAGCCTGCTGGGGGACCTTAGACTAGTCACACTCTTGCAGCTTCACCTACCTCACAGGATGTCTGTTGTGGGGAAGGGAAGGGTAGGTGATTGTAAGCTGGTTTGAATCTCCCTTAAATGGTAGAGAAATTCGGCATATAAAAACCAACTCTTCTTCTTCTTTTCTGTTGTTGTTAGGTTTTTTTGTTTGTTCATTTTTTTTTCTTGTAAGAGAATAGCAAGTCAGGAAGGAGACTAGGAGGAAAAAGAGGGAGGAGATGGGGCGCCAAGGTATAAGTTAGACATATGTAGTAAAAAACAAAAGGAGGTCAGTTTGGCTGTTGGGTCTCAATAAGCTAAACTGCTGTTCCGGTCCCCATTTCTCAAAAAGATATTGCAGAGCAGGTCTTGACAGAGGCTCACAGACTTACCTCACAGGTTAGTGGTTGTGAGGAAAAAATGGAGAAGAGGAGAAAGATGTGGTAAGCCACTTTGGGTCGTCATTGGGGAGAAAAATGAGGTATAAATATACATAAATGCACTAAAATTGTCAGCATCAGAAACATGTAACTTGAATACTAACCGTTATGTATGAGTTTGAAAACATTTACACTGTTTAAACGAACACCTTTCTTGTAGAAACTGTACCAGAGAGTTTTGGGGGCAGCCTGGGCAAAGGCGGAATACCCTGATGGTTGGGGCATAAGCTTTTTTAAGCTTGGTTTTAATGTGTTGTTTTAATGTTTTTTTATTAAATTATTTGGTATTGTTTTACGTTGTGGTTACCTCCTTGGGTCCTGGATTGCCTAGGAGAAAGGCTGGTATATAAATATCTTAAATTGCACATTAATGAATAGTTTCCTTAGCCTATTTTAAATGCCCTCCTATGCTCAGCTGTGGTAACTTAAGGGGCATTTTCAGCATCATATGGGTGACAATGATTCTGAAAAATACACCGGTGGGTTTCTTGGGTGTCAGAGCTAGGCAGGACATATGTAGAGCATTACCATGTTTGCTTGACTGTAAATGCCACCCATTTTAGTATGATATTTTCCTATTCCGAAACCAACATTGCCATTCTTCAATGAGAGCTTTAATGTCATAAACTAACAAGCCCTATTTTTGAAGAATCCTCTGGGAGTATCCATGCCTCAGGTGGAGCAGCGCATCTACTGATTCCATTCTGCCTGTAGCCTTACATACTGTCCCTCCGTTCACCATGATTTCCAGCACACTAGTCTCCCTGGCCATGATTTACTTGGGATGAGAAACAGTTTCCTCCTTTTGTGCTTTGTATCATAGATGGTCTGAAGACTGGTACTGTCCACTTTTTTTGTTTTGCTGTCTCTAGAACCAACAGCCTCTGGAAGCAGTAAGTATTTGGGATGAGAGGCAGCCTTTGGGGTGGTAGTTGGTGCTTCAGGACAAGGCAAAGCCCAGGCTGCGTGATATTTGTATATCTGCATTTTGACAAGCATTCAGAGCCAAGAACGGTCATTCTGCATACTGTGCTTCTTCTGTTTGTTTACGATAATTGACCATAATAGCACTCAATGTGTGTATATAATGTAATTCGTAGTTTTAGTCTGTTGCAGGAAAAATAGTTTTATGGCACCTTGACTGAAAACAGCACCTAGACTGAAAACAGTTTAAGCAAGTTAGAATTAAAGTATACTGTGCAGTTGGGATCAAAATATATAGATAGAAGCGGGGAACCTATAAGGACTTGCAGGGAGCATCTCATTTCCCCCTCCCTCACTATTTCCTCTTTCACTTTCCTGAAAGACCCATAGCCTCTTCCCTTTTCCTGCATCCTTCTCTCCCTCCCACCCACCAGCCAATCTGTTTATTTTGCCCCTGTCCTCCTTCCCTCCGCATTTGCCCCTGTCCTCATTCCCTCCTTCCCTCTGCATGCCAGCCTTTACCAGGGAAAACTATGGCCCAGTTGTGCTGTGCTGGCCACAAATCTCGGGGGGGGGGGGGAACCCAGCAGTTACTTCCCCTTCATGTAACAATTCAAGAATGGGAATGGCTTCATTTTTGGTTCAGACAGTCTTATAGGAAACAGCACCAGTTTTACCTCCTGAGGAAGGAAGTTTCAAGTTCATGGGTGGCCACCAAAACAGCCTAGCAGCAAGTTAGCAGATCCCACCACTGATTGTTCTGCAAACCTGGGACTGTCGGACAATAGCAAGCAGCTGGGCCTGGGTACATCATGCAAGTCGTGTGGTATCAATTCACCTGGTGGTTGCTGCCAAGGCTGGCCCTAGTGAGCCCTCTCCCTCAAAGGCCAAAACATCCCTGGAAAGTAATTCACAGTGGGTAGCCGTGTTAGTCTGTCTGCAGTAGTAGAAAAGAGCAAGAGTCCAGTAGCACCATAAAGACTAACAAAAATATTTTCTGGTTGGGTATGAGCTTTCGTGAGCCACAGCTCACTTCTTCAGATACCAGATATCCCTGGAAAGGACACTGCCCCCTGCCCCTATCTTTTACTGACAGAAACCAAGGATTTAAAGATTACAATCCTGTGTGGTTGCCTAGCAATGACCACAGGGCATTTGTTTGTTACAGCTATAAGTTCTACTTGTATGTCATTTGTGGGTGGTTAACCCCCCAATTTTTTTTAAAGATTTTCATTTCCCCCACCCTGCAAACCTGGGACATTTTTGAAGTTTGTAGATAGATCTGTCGTGTCTGTTCATGGCTCCAGTCTCCAGATTTTATTATCCATGGATGTTGAGAATTTAGTCTAACCTTCTCTTGCAGTGAAAGTAGTCTTATGTTGCAGAATAAGGTTGTGAGTTTTGTACCTTCAGGCGGGGCTCAACAAATGCCAGACCCCCCGTTGCCATGGCACCTAAAAACCTCACTGTGATGACTAGTAGTTTCAGCAATGAATTTATTATAGTGTCTTGCAGTGTATATGTATGTGTGTATGGAGGAGAGTTTCTTTATTAAACCCCTACCCTACTATGTGAGCCCCTTTGTAGCCAGCTGACTTTTTGGGTGAGAAACAGCCCTTGTTGTGACAAGAGCAGACCTGATTGACCCCAAATAGGTGTGTTAAGTCTTTCAGGTGGTTAGTTGTGGTTTTTAAAAATATGTAATGTATTTCAAGCACACTTCATATACTTCATCTCAGTAATCTACAATGGGAGATGTGCACCTGTCCCTGCTGTTGCTGCTGGGATAAAAATAAGCACATCAGATACTCAATTTGGGCTGTCTTTGGACTTTTGGGAAGGGATAGAGAAATTACCATCGCCTGTTTTATACCAGAATCCGACTGATGGGTTCGCTGAGCTTCACCGCTGTTATTTAAAACAAAACAAAAACCTTTCTTCAAAGCAAGCTGTCTCTGCATTAGAATGCAGCTTAGGTTTGATAGTAATGACCCTGGGCAATGAGGCAGCAGTGGTAAATAAGGGAGGAAGGTGGGAGAAAAGAGCAATGGAATAGGAACGCTTACCTCCTGAAAGTGAAATTTTAAAAGCGGGGAAAGTGGCTGACGCACGTGAAAGGCAAAAGGAGAGGAAAATCAATTGAATGGAGCCAGCTCTAACAAATTGAAATAGATTGAAAACGGAGACTTGGGTGTATGACGCACAAATTCAGGCTGAAAAAATGTTTACTAGGGCATCCAAGAATACCCCAGAATTGAATACAGTGCTGTCAGCTCCCTCCCCATCTAAGGCATAATGTTGTTCATGCTCGCCCCCCCCCCCTTCACCAAGTGGTGAGACGTTCCAGAGGAAGAGCCTCTGAGCTCAGAAGATTTATGATGTCTTGGTAATATTTGCTTTAGTTACAGTCATACAGATGGGGCATAGAGGAATTCATTTTAAGCAGGAGATCCCCAGAGAAGCATCATGCAAGCCCAGGCATGACACTTTTTGGACAGCTTGCAGTTCTGCCTCTTTTCCAAAGTGGTCTCTTTCAGACTCCAAAATAGTTATTTTCTTTCCATTTACACTCCTGCCCTTAGTTGGGGTACCAGGGTGCCACTTCCACTAAAGCTCTTTTCAGGTGCATAGTCATGTTTGTCTGCAGGAGAAGGACAAGATTCGAGTCCAGTAGCACCTTAAAGGCCCTGACCTGGATGGCCCAGGCTAGCCTGAACTTGGCAGATCTCAGAAGCTAAGCAGGGTCAGCCCTGGTTGGTATTTGCATGGGAGACCACCAAGGAAGTCCAGGGTTGCTACGCAGAGGAAGGTACTGGCAAACCACCTCTGTTAGTCTCTTGCCTTGAAAAACCCATAAGGGGTCACCATAAGTCGACTGCGATTTGACGGCACTTTACACACACACACGGCACCTTAAAGACCAGCAAGATTTCCAGGGTATAAGCTTTCAAAAGTCAAAGATCCTTTTGTCGGATACTTTGTTGGGTATTTGATGAACGGACTTTTGACTCTCAAAAGCTTATTCCCTGGAAATCTTGTTGGTTTTTAAGGTGCTACTGGACTCAAATCTTTCTCTTCTAAGCTCTCTGAACATCATTCAAGCACCCGATCTCCTGGCCTTTGTGTCTCATTGGTAAAGCATCAGCTAATCATTGTGGGCTGTTAAGTTAAGAAGGGAATGGTCAGCCAACAGCCATTGGCTACTCAGCATTGTTAACTTGTGACATAGCTACAAACCTTCTGTTTGGGGCTGGGTGACAGTCCTTTCCCAAAACCCCATCTTTCCTAACCAGACCATTCTGCTAGTACAGGCACACCTTGTTTTATTGCACTACGCTTTATTGTGCTTCGCAGATATTGCGTTTTCTAGCAAGTCTGTTGGCACCATCTTTTTGGCAGCATGTGCTGACTTTGTTTCTCTGTGTCACGTTTTGGTAATTCTCTCAATATTTCAAACTTTTTCATTATTGTTACAGTACGTGTTTTTAGACAAAATGCTATTGCACACTTAGTAGACTGCTGTATAGTGTAAACATAACTTTTATATGCACTGGGAAACAAAAAATAATAATAATTGTGTGACTCACTTTATTGCGATATTCACTTTATTGCGATGGTCTGGAACCGAACCCGTAATATCTCCGAGGTATGCTTGTATAGTATAAACAACCAGTAGTCAAAGGAGTTGTTTCAGCTGTGGGTGGAAGACTTAACAGTACCATCCTAATCATATTTGAACCCTTATAAACCAATTGACTTTAATGGACTTAGAAAGGTATACCTCTGCTTTGGATCACACTGTTAATGGCTTTTGTTTGGGAGTTGACACTTCCAGGGGATTTTGGCACACTCAGCTGGCCCTATGAAAGCTCCAGATGGCATTTTGCCGCACCCTAATCTTCAGAAAGTGAGCGGAATCAGGAGGCAGTAAGTTCCCATTTGGATGCTTGTTGGAGCATTTGCAAGACTGGGCTTGGTTTTAAAATAAAGGTATAGAAGCAGTGTGAAGTGAGCAGAGCTCTGCTCTGTAAACGCAGTGAACTGTCACGGGTGGAATTTTGCTACCCTGTATTCGGCAGTAGAGTGGAAGACTCCAGCCACCTTATCTGGAGCATTTCCAGTTCAATCGGAGCTTGAAATGGAGCAGCAGCAGTTTGCAGTTCCCACCCATCCCCTCCCAAACAACACAGGAGTCTTGTGGCACTTTAAAAACTGATCAGTGTTTTATTCCCACATGTTTACTTTTGCTTGGACAGACTAAGACCCCTACTTCATGGGAATCAGCTGGGACTGCGGTGGCCTTTACCCCAAACACAGCTTAACTCCTTGCTGCTGGGAGAGGGAGTTTGGTGGCTCCCTCTGCTCATGTGTGGGTAACAGAGTTTGTGCTGTAACGTCATTGCACTTGGAATTTCCCCATACCCACCCTCACTGCACTTCAGTCAATGAACATGTAGGTCTATGGGTCTGTGTAGTTTTGCCCGGAAAGAGCATCTTTCCAGGCCAATGATACCCTCTTTGCTAATTTCTTTTCACGTCATAATGGACGGTGCTGTACGTAGTCATGGTAATTAATCACCATGTTCACACTGGGATATACACTAAGAGCAAGGGTAAGGTTTGAAGGTACACAGCAGAGCAGCATTGCTGAAGTCAAGCATATTTGGGTCTGGTTAGTGCCTGGGCGGGAGACTTTGTGGAGACCCTCTATAATGCCCCCTTGAATTTTCTGTAAGAATGGGGGGGATATACTAAATAGCCCCGCAGAAGATGCTCTTAGTTCTTGCATGGTGTGTCTGTCTGGGAAATGCATCAGGTAAAACAGGAACAGGGGTTATTGACTCAGACCAGTCGTGCACGTTTCCGCAATTGCTTCTGGCATTTTTTCAAACTTAATTATCAGTCTTGCAGAGACTAAGTTCATTTTCAGACTGTGGCTCTAGGGGAGGGGTTGCTAATCCTCTCCTCTTGCATACCATTCTCCCACTAGGAAATGGCTCAAGGGATCCACTATTTGTCCAACTGGGGAAACACCTGTACACCTGTACATAAATTTCCCCCATGAGTCAAGTATGTATTTATTTAGGTGGTTTATTATCCTGCTTTCCTCCCTGATGGTGGCCCAAAACACTCTGAAAACATACCTTAGCATAATTGAAACAAATAAAATGAAATTCAGATAACCAAATGGGGGGAGCATAAAACCCCACATCCTCGGCAGATTCTGGATCCAGTGGATGGGCTGCAAGCCAGGGGCCAAGAGCCCTTTGACCCTTGCCCTTCACCTTGTGCCTCTGGCACCAGAAGTTCAGCCTTGAAGTTATTCAGCTAGCAGCCTTGATGCCAGATTCCCTTCCCTGCCACAGGCTCTCTGGGCTCCTTTCAGGGCAAGAAAACTGCATGTTGGTGATGGGTAGCTAGGGCTTTAAAGTAGGGGCATCGAACTCATTTGTTACGAGGGCCAAATATGACATAAATGTCACATGGTGGGGCTGGGCCATACATACCATAAAATTTAATGCCAGGCATTGGAGATACAAACTTTATAGAAGACACAGGCAAAGCCAATTAACAATATTATTATTTTTTACTTTATTTTTTTACTTAAAATACAAACATGCTTAAAACAATAACATTCTTACAGCCCAGATCAGGAGCGGGGGGAGGGGTGGCTGCCCCAGCTGGCGAGCCCACAGTGGATTTGCCAGCCCAGATTGGGATGAGGGGGCGGCTGCCTTGGCTGGCTCACGGGCCTGATAAAAGCAAGGGGCCAGATCCGGCCCTCAGCCCTTATGTTTGACACCCCTGCTTTAAAGCCTCCCCTGGCACCAAAGTCCTGATCCCAAACAGGTCCCCAAGTGCCTGGTAATTAACTCTGAAAAGTTGCTGGGAGCCGTGGAAGCACTCACAATTGGGCTGAGCCTTTTATTTTAATGGCCACGCTTAGGAATAAGTGATTTCTACAGCACTTTTTGTTTTTGGAGTGGATTTTCGCAGCTCTCCTCTCTAAATTGTTGCTACTAGTCAGCAAAGAGAAAAGGTTTTGAGTGTTTTATGCACTTGCGCTGTTGTGCTTTGGTTCCCCCCCCCCCAAGCATTCAAGCTGTTACTCTGCTCCTTCTGCAGTAGTGTTTCTCTCCCCTGCCCACCCGCCAAGGCATAAAAAGCTTCTGCCTGCTAATCCCTAAATTACAAATTCTCTGTATTCCGAAGACACCCTCACTTAGTTTCCTTTGTGTTCTTTTCTCTTCTGCAGGGATTTGGGATGTTGCTCATGGAGGAGGCAGAAAGAATAGCCACAGAAGAGCACGGGTCAAGGAAGATTGCGGTGATTTCAGGTATGACACACACATTTGCTTTCCAGATATAACCTACTGCTAATCTACTGGGGCAGGGCAAGCAAGAGAAAGGGATGGACCCACCGAGTGTGTGAGAAGTGCAGACACCAGAAATTGGGGGGGGGGGGGAGAGGGAGACAGACAGAGAGAGAGAGAGAGAGAGAGAGAGAGTCCTTTATGGCAAAGGTTCCCAGTCTTTGTCAAAGACCGTTTCCTGCCACAAAGCGAATGAACAATGGCACAAATGAACAGATCAAGTTAGTTATAGAGTGCCTCATAAGGTTTAGTGGAAGTTGTAAAAAGAAAAAAAAAAAGATCTCCCCAGTTGGGCCATGGTCTCAGAATGCTGCTATTTTGTTTTATTCAATTTGTACCCTGCCGTCTCCCACCACAGAGTTGGGCTTAAGGTTGATACAGGCAGTACTTAAATCTGAGAGGTGCCTGAGGCTCAGGTGCCTTGTCATCTGCCTTGGAGGGAGAGCCTTGATCCTTAATTCCAAGATCAAACCTCAGCTTGCTCCAAAGCACCCATTCAGCTAAAAACTACAGCCAGCCCTGGCTCTTTAGGAGCATACCAGGATGGTGATATAGATAGTTGTGGCAGTCACAATGCAGCAGTGGGTGGTCTGCCCTTCCCATGTTGAGGAGGAAGTGGGGCCTGGCTGGCAGTCCATCTGCTGGCTCGGTAAAGATGCTTACCATTGAGAGGTCTGGAGGAGCTCTAGCCTCCCTGGCAATTGCCTGACCCTTCTGAAGGAGGAGCTAAGAGCTGTTACCTCAAGGGTGAGATCTGTGCTTAGCTGCCATGAGAGAGGAGTAAGCCAGTTTGTGCAGTGGGGTGCACATCTTATGGGCATAATATTTTTAAAGTTAATTATGAACAACTTGGCTAGTACCTGTTCCAGTGGTTGTGTCACAGTGGAACAGGCAGAATGGCATGCAATTATAACGTTGCTACTATTTTCAATCATTTAAAACTCCCCCCTTTCAGATCTCTAGACTCCTTTTGTGCTCAGATGGATTTGACTGGATCCTAGACATTTTCTCCCAGAACTGAAGCCTAATGTAAAAGGACAATAGTCTAGATAAGGCATGTCTGAAATTTCTCCAAGAGACAGAATGCCATCATGATCCCTCTCTGTGTCTGAATCTCCGTAACTATGTCCAGTGGCTAAAGAGAGCAGTCTTTTTCCTTCCTTCCAACCCATTTTCTTAAGGAGTTACTTGGGGGTGGGGAAGGGGTATCCATTTCTTTCTGCTTCAAAAGCACGCTGTGGTAATGTTAAGAGAAGGTAGTTGGGAAAAAGCTCATTTAATTGCTGATGTTACTAGTTTGAGACTCTGTATAAAGTGGGTAGCTCTTCTCTGTGCTAAAGATTAAGGGGCTCATTCTAATGCTAATATCATCGATTTAGGGATGTACCTGAGTGAATGGGGATACTAAAAGAGAGATGCAGGCTGTGTTGAGTGGATAACTTTTGTAGTGCGTTTCTTCTGTTCCATATAGAACGAGCATGAAATCCAGTCATAATTGTGTTCCTCTGTCTTTCAAGGCATCAGAATTCAAAGCTAGAATCTAAGCCTGCAAAAGAAGAGACTAATAAAAAACCTGCAAAGAATAGACACTTTCAGGCTGTTACCTGGGAAATGCCATCTAACAAGCTCAACTTCCTCTTTAGGTTTTTATCTTAAATAGAAATGCAGCTTGAGTTGACTTCTGTAGTAGAGAACATTAATCCTGCTTGGTTAATTTTGAGAAGAGTAGCATGTTTCGAGAGTTGGTACTACAGCAAAATTATTACCAGCTCCCTATCAGGAGGAGCTAATTTTGTTCCTATCATTTAGGATTGTTCAACCAGACTGTCTTTGAAAACATCAAAATATGCTTCTTTATCATAAGAGTCCCCAAACCTGTTGAGCCTGAGAATTTTGACAACAGGTAATGGACACAACTACAAAATGGCTGCTATGGGAGGCAGGACGAGTCACAAAATGGCTGCCATGGGGAGCAATAACAAAACATTGAGAGATTCTAAACCAAACATCTTCCTATGATAGCAGCAGCTATTTCCAAATGGATGCTCCCTGCAGACCCAAAGGTGGTAACCCCCTGGGATCTTTTGAAGCACTTCTTACTCTAGTGAAATGGAGGAAAGCCAAGATTTATGCTTTGCTTTGGAGGCAAGATGCTTAGAAGAAGCAAGTGGGTGCCAGCAAATACATCAACATGCAGCACAGCACCTATGGATACCATGTTGGGGAATCATTGCTCTCACTGATGGTGTAATGTTGATCTCTGTTCAAGGATGGCCTTACCAGGGGGTACAGTGAATCAGCTGCCTTGGGCGGCAGATTTGGGCGTGCCATTTGCAACATAACCTAAAACGGTCTTGTATGAGTAATTGTTTGTTGGGAGGACTAGTGAGTCAATACACTTTGAGCACTTGAGCGGGCAGTTGCAAGGAGCAGGGCCTTCTCATTAGCACCCTACTGTGGAATAGGTTCCCTAGAAAAGTGTGCCAGGGTAACTTTTCATTCTGTACTCAGGTGTTTGACAAAGCATTTTCAACTGGGCCTTTGTTGGCTAACCTGCTGCTGGGAGACCATTGAGATAGTTTTTGTTTTAATTGACTGTTGCTTTATGTTTTTATGAAACTGCAGCAAGCCTTCAGAAAGTTAGGAAATCTTCATCCTGAACTTTCCTGGGCAGCACTTCTTTCCCCCTTCTCCTCCTCCTCTCATTCTGCTTCGAGATGGTGGTTATTTCGAGTAATTGTTGCTCATTTGCACCATGAAAGCAGCAGAGAAGAGGAGGCACTTAAAGAAAGCTTAAGTGCACATCTTGAACCAGCTTGAAATGCGGGGGCTGGCATTGTGGAGGAAAAGCTGGGATGTTGGCTTAACTTAGCTGTACATTAGGAGATACAGGCTTTCTCTTTGTCTCTCCTTGCAGGGAATCATTCCGACCGCATGGAGGGCCATAGCATCATCGTACGCTGTAGTGGTTGGACCCTGCAAGGGGGCTTTGTGTGTGCATTTACCTGTTTGGAAGAGGCAGAGGGGTTCTGGGTTTCCCCCTTGATTTGTTTTAAAAACTATATTCTTCCAAAAAAAGTAGAGCCATTAGCAGGGATTCTCTGGACCAATTTCTCTCTAAGATATACTGGCATGTAGCAATATCAAAAGATGCCTGTCTTTTCTAGAAAAAAAATCAGAAAAGTGCAATCAAGGAGCCTGCAGAAATGGATGTTATGTATGGCACTTATATCTCACCTTTCTTCCATTATGGAATCGGAGAGGAGGGGTCTCCCATCCAGGTACTGAATAGTCCTAGACCTGCTTAAGTTCAGTAAGCTCTCTAAATCATGTACCCGCCGAACATACTCTCAGTTACTCCCATAGTTGGGAGTAAGAATGGATGGATCAACCTAGAAAGAAGACCCTTTGACTAATCAGCTGTCGAACTGGCTTGCACCTGAAACAGGTGAAGGTCGACCCATGGTAAATGTGCCAGTTATGAAAGCTCTGTCCAGACTATCCAGAGGTACCAGTTTGGGCCTGCATGATATGGATTGGGCCTATCCAAATGAAAAAATTCAAAGCCTCTCATTTGCTCACAGGGATATTGGATATGGGCTTTTCCTCACAGGGACATGGGTAAATAGATATCTATCCAGGATATCTCTGGGTCCAGGCTGACTTCCAGAGGAGTCAATGTATTGAGCTTATTGAACAGTTTAATCCTTGAAGTCTCTTTTCATTTTCAAAAGGACTCTGTTCCTCAGCATGTTCTTAAAGTAGTTTATTCTGCTGGGTGCTTGTGGCATTTTTTCTTTTTGCGCATATTGTCAGAAACAATAACTTTATTTTTTCAAAGTGAGCCCAGTCACACTGACTCTGGGCAGAAGGTAATACATTTCATACACAAATAAATTAAATTGGTACAACGGATGAAAAAATCTGTTTGAGCTCCAGTTGCCAGCAGATAAACGCTTGTAACTAAACGCCAGTCTAAATAAGTACGGAAAAGTTGCCAAAAAAATATTTTCAACATCTCTCAGTGAATGCCCTCCAAGAGCAGTGGAGGCTGAAGGAAGAACCCAGGACCAGCAGAGGAATTCTGGGTTGGCTCATGCCTTTCCTCCTCCTCAGTCATCCAGGAGAGCCTCCCACCGACCTCTAGTCATACTTGCTTTGCCTTTATCTGTGTGTGTTTTCATCTTCTCGCCCATTGAGAAACCCCGTCTCCCAAACCCTGCAGAATTCTCTTAAACACTCATCTGCCAAAAACATTTCAGAATCCTATCTGACACTTCAGTGAGAGCTAAGGAAGAAAGTAAGAACAGATCTCCTGTGGCTCAGTGGTAGAGCATCTGCTCGGCATGCAAAAGGTCCCAGGTTCAATCCCCGGAAAGGCTCTGCACATCTCCAGGCTCTGACACATCTCCAGTTAAAGGGACTAGGCAAGTAGGTGATGTGAAAGACCTCTACCTGAGACCCTGGAGAGCCGCTGCCGGTCTGAGTAGACAATACTGACTTTGATGGACCAAGGGTCTGATTCAGTATAAGGCAGCTTCATGTGTTCATGTGTGACATTCTGCCATGAAGAAACTGAGTGCCATGCCATGTCTTAACCAATCCTTTCCTTACACGGATTCACCACTCCCCACTATTCCAATGGTTAATATTCCGCCGTACTAAAGTTTATTTATTCATTTATTTTTGGATTTATATCCCACCCTCTATCTTGGCCAATGCCGGGCTCAGAGTAGCTAACATCAGTGATATCATAAAACACAATTAAAACAGTCAGTTCAGTGCAATAATTAATTTAAAACCAGTGATTCCAGGCTAAATCAATACCAAAGGTGCTTGATTTTGACCCAACGGGACCTTGGCTGACCGAAAAAGCAGTCAGGCTCCCCCGCTTAGATGGTAAGAAAATTTTTTAAATGTCGGGGGTGGTAGGGAGGCCAGCTCTAATAAAAAAAACGTTACTGCCCTCAGCCATAGGCCTAGCGGAACATCTTGGTCTTACAGGCCCTGCGGAACTGTGACAAGTCCCAAAGAGCCCTAGTCTCCTATGAGAGGGAGTTCAACCAGCTGGGGCCAGGGCCAACAAAGCTCGGGCCCTGACTGAGGACCATGTTAAATTGGCTCTTGCTCCACTTTCAAAGGATTTGTCTCCCTTCTCAGTTCATATTTCATATATTGTTTATTTAAAGTATTTCTGTGTTACCTAAGTTCTCAAGGCTGTTTGCATAAATGGCTACTATGCAAAATGCATAAAATCAGCAATGCTAACCGTAAAACATCGCTGGTTAAAAAAAAAAAAGCAGTATCCCTAGCAGCAAAAACTATCCAACAGGCTATCCTAAGCAATAGTAATAAATTAAAGCAGCAGTGGATAAAATCAAGTTCTTTAATTATAATAATCCAACACAAACTCCACAATCCACAATTATTGCCAAATGCTTGGGAAAACAAAAATGCCATCTTCCCATGCCGCCCGAGCTGCACAAGAGTAGGAACCAGTCTAACTGCAGCAGGGAGGGAGTTCCATACATACGGTGCCAACCGCAGGAACAACACCATGAGCGAACTGATAATGAGGCATAGTAATGAGTCTGTCATCTTCTGAGATGGCATGTTAACTTCTCACTGGGTTGGCTGGTTTCCTGGAAACTTCAGCCTGAAGAAGAGGCTCCTGTTTTAAAAGGAGGCCGCAGGTACCATACGTAAAGCAGAGGATGGGGTATTTGGTGGAGGCCATTAAATAGATGAGGTGTTGGCAAGAATTCTAGAAGAAGGATGAACTTGTTCATCTAGTGGCATCAGAGGGAAAGGAGGAAGAAGAAACTCAAACAAGAGGAAATGTGAGATGCCATGGCCTGTTCCAGAGTTGGCAGTGCCCAGCAAGCCCGAATTCCATCTTGGTTCATGGACTCCAGTGATCTTGGCTGAGCTACCTCTTCCTCACCCGACCTTGGCCGACAAATTGATTTGTTCAGCTTCTGGTCAGTGGTTAATGAATTCAAGCCATCTGCTGCAAACCTGAAAAATGCATCAGTCAAAGAATTATTGAGAGCATGTTTAAAATTTCTATGCTAAGCTCAGGCGCAGGCTTGACACTTGGTAAAAGGCCGGGCCCGGCATTACAGAAAGTCTCCTTCTGATTTACCCCAAGTATCCCTGGAGATGCGGTCACACAAACTTTGTTAATCATCCTCAGCCCTCCACAGTCGCAGCCATAACGTCCTTGCATCGGTTCTCCAATTGTGGCCGCACATTTTTCAGCCACCTCAGTTAGCCTCAATTGTTGGAGTTGCTGCCTGGAAGCTGTATCTGTACACGGCTCAGATCACTCTCTGCATTGCTCTGTATTGGTGTGTTTCCAAGGACATTTGAGATACATATATAAAGCTCATTGAGATAATCTTTCTAATTTGAGATACATACATGAAGCTCATTGGGATAAGCTTCACCAGCTGTGCTCATTTTGAGAACTTGTTCCTTAACCTACCTTGAGGGAGTTTACCTAGTTGGTCAAGAAGTGGGAACCAGCTCCCTAGAATGTTTGTATTGTATCCCTCAGAGACTGAGCCTAATGAAATCTAATCTTTAACTAAAGTCTGTGGCTGAAGTCTGGTATAATGAGGTGTTATTTTTTTCTGATAGTTTTTCGCAACACTAAGCAAATTTGTAAAACTCCAGAGTTGGAGAAGGCTATTTTCTTATTTTGGGTTGACTTCTATTTATGTTTCTACTGTAGCATGGACCAGGATACTCAGACAGCTTGGGTAATGCATGAAACCATCTGGTTGAGGGTTTGGGAAAGCACTGGAGTGAAGGTCTGAACATAATCAATTTTGCAAGAGGGGAAAGGTGCTATTTATTTTTATATCTCACTGTTACATTGGGAAAGATACAGCAATGATAGCCAAGGTGATCAAGGGATTGAAGCTCTGGAAGGATAAGCTAAGCATGGTGTAGTGGTTAACAGCAGTGGACTCTAATCTGAAGAACCGGATTTGATTCCCCACGCATCCACATGAGCGGTGGACTCTAATCTGGCTAACCGGGTTTGTTTCCTCACTCCTCCACATGAAGCCAGCTGGGTGACCTTGGGCTAGTCACAGTTCTCTCTGAACTCTGTCAGCCCACCTACCTCACAAGGTGTCTGTTGTGGGGAGAGAGGAAGGGAAGGAGATTGTAAACCCAATTGATTCTCCTTAAAAGGTAGAGAAAGTCAGCATGTAAAAACCAACTCTTCTTCTTCTAAAGAACTGGAGACTTCACAACGCTTACTAGGCAGACTGTGCTTTACATAAAGAAGTGGTCATAAAGAAGAGAAGAAGAAGAAATAATAGAAGCTTATAAAATTCTGTATAGTAGATAGGAAGAACTTTTTAGTTAGACCATTGGTCTATCATGGTCAGCATTGTCTCCTTTAACTGGCCATGACTCCCTAGCATCTCAGCAGTGGTCTTTCTCCTCACCTACTGATCTGAAAATCGGACCCTTAAACTGGCGTGCAGACAGTTTCACACAGCCTGGCATCTCCTGATTTCCGAGATCTAACTCACAGCAGTTCCGCCCGGTGTTTCCGAAGTCTGGAGAGGCCGGGCAGCATACCTGCAAATTAAATCGAACATCAGCGATGTAGAGGGACACTAAACTGAAGGCGAACATGCCCAGCTTTCAGTTTAACATCTGTCCCCTGCCCCCCCCCCCCCCGCCAGATTTTGATTACAGCAGGGAAGGAAGCAAAACTGAAGCTACGGACCATGGCTGGTCCCAAGCTTTCCATATGTGGGATACTCAACCTGTACTACCTGTTACTTTTTAAAACTGGAGATGTCGGGGATTGAACCTGGAACCTTCAGCATGCTATGCAGATAATCCCCCAGAATTCCTCTTCCATAATACTGGAGTTCGGAGACACCTCGTAAAGTTGATTGGCAGTAGATTCAGGGTAGACATAAAAGAAAGCACTTGTTCACACAGTACGTAATTAGTGGAATTCACTGTCACAGGGTACAGAGCTAGCTGTTTGCTTAAATAAATTAGATACATTCTTGGAAATCAGGTCTGTCAACGGCGGTTAATCATTTTGGTTAATTGGAATTTGCATGTTCAGAGGCAGCCATCTCTGAATACCAATTGCTGAGGGGCTATAAAGAGGAGACTTCAGCCTCTATGCATTCTTGTAGGCTCTGTGGGAGTATTTGGTTGGCCACAGATAAAGAACAGGATACTGAACTAGGTAGACCTTTGGGATCGTTGTGGGGGATGCTTCCCCTGTTTGCAGAACACGAGATATTTTAGTGGAGACCTTGGGAATCAGCTACCTCTAGAAGCAGCAGGTGGTATATGGGGAATGGCTGAAGGAAGGCAAGCAGTCAGACTGGCTGGAGAGACCTGTGGGTTGCCTACTTGAATGGCTTTCGGTTTTATTCTTGAAGTGCTCTGTGCAGCCATACTTTAACCTTGCTCATTTAGAAAATCAGGCCTCTATTGTTCCTGCTCAGAAGATTTGCTGTTGGGAGCCAGAGGTGGGCTTCCTGTCCATAGCAACAGAATGGAGAGAGCCACTCCTTTCCCCTCCCGCCCGCCAGCACTCTTAACACGCCAAACCTAAATTAAACAACTTGTTTATAATGAACTTGATCCTCATTTAAGGTAATTTTCTGCTCCTGCAATGTGAATAGCGTATTAGCATGCCTGCGTCTGCACGTGAAACCCCGAAGCATCAGCCCAGTTGTTCAGAGCACAGAGGAGTTCTGACCCAAATTCCGGTTGCCATCTAATGTTTCTAATGTTGGGGTGTATGTGTGTATAATTTCTCTTTTCTTTTGCATTCGTGAATCTAGACAACATTTAGTCTTTCCCGGATTGGGTTTGCAGACACGCATTTGGTTTTAACTGGATGGGGTTCCTCCCCCTCCCCACCCCCAAAAATGTTGTCAGAAAACTGGTTGCCATCTTTGAAGTCACTGTGTGGAAGAAGCCTGTGTGCTCCGCCAGCATTTTATGCCATGCCTTGTGGGGATAGAAAGATGGGCGGTAGGGTGTTTGTCTGCTGCACAGGATTTTCCACATCTAACGCCACACAGTTAAAGCAGATAATTGGATATGCTGAGCAAAAACAAGAAACAAGGCTCCAAGCTCATAATCCTCAGTATTAGGACCCATTCCTGTTTCTGATAATTAGAACTGGGATTCTTGTGCAAGATTCTGGTACCTCTGACTTTGTGTGTGAAACCTCCAATAGTAGAAGAGCTGGTTTTTATACCCCTTTTCTCCATCGTAAGGAGTCTCAAAGAGGCTTATAATTGCCTTCCCTTCACCCCCAATAACAGGCACCTTGTGAGGTAGGTGGGGCTGAGAGAGACTAGCCCAAGGTCACCCAGCAGGCTTCATGTGGAGGAGCGGGGAAACAAACCCGGTTCTCCAGGTTAGAGTCTGCCGCTTAGGTGGAAGAGCAGGGAATTAAACCCAGTTCTCTAGATTAGAGTCCACCACTCATGAGGAGGAGCAGGGAATCAAACCTGCTGCTCTTAACCACTACACCACACCGGCTCTCGTGTTTGCACAGAAATCATCAAGGTGACGTGTCAGTGCTATCCGGAAACATTTTGCTGTCCCAAGCAGCTACAAGACCCAACGCATGAGCTGCAGCATTTCCTTCAACACTGGAAGAGAGCACTGGCTGTCCCTCTTGGATCACATCCTGCTTCCCTGGTGACTGCAAAAAAGATGCTGCCCTGAGTACTGCTTGGGTTCCTTGTGCTGTTACCTGCTTCTGGCTCCGTGGAATGGCCTGGTACTAGTTGGTGCTGTCGAACTAACTAACTAAAAAATCAGAAGTGTAGCTTGATAATAGCTTGGGGCCTCTGGGTGAACGGCGAGACACGTGTGTTGTTCTTGGCCACGACTGCTCGGTGGCATGGTCACGGTTTCCTCTCTCTGCATTTTAAAGCCAGGGGAAATAATGACGGCTGCGCGGCTGTCGTCTTTCTGGCCATGGAATTGCTGCAGCTGACGGATGGGAGGCATCCTTCAAATAAAGCTCCAAAGGAAAATTGTGGCTAGGACAAGAGAGGGTAAATGCAGTTTAAGAAGTGGGGAAAGATAGTTTGAGTGGGTTTTTTAAAAAATTTACCTTTGGGGTGATCTGTGAGCGCTCCCTGCAAACGTGTAAAAAAAGGAAGGACGTAGTCTCCAAGAATGTATATCTCGCATGCATTGAGCAGCAGGAAAATAGGAAGAGAAGGGCAAGGAATTTGGAAAGGGGGGACTAAATAAAGAAGCTGTTGTACCTCTTTACTCCTTGCCCAGGAACTAACCCCAGTGTTGCCACTCAATAGGTGCTCAAATGAAAGAGCAGTCAGTAGCTGTTTTGAACCGCACTTAGCTGTACGTTTAACACATCTTGAATGTACACCTAAACAAGACGAAGTAGCCCAGTTTTTTCCGTCTTTCCTCAAGGACTTGGATTTTCCAACTCTTTCCCTTCAGAACCTTTTGAACCGTTTTTTCCCCCTCTGAAAGCTAATTCCACCCCACCCTTCCCCCATTGATTCATAAGGACTTTTTTCACCCTGAAGGGATGGCGTTGGCGGCTGCCTTGTCGCCGCGCAGTGGGGGCTTTGTTTTTCCTCGTCTCATTGTTATCATGGCTTGTTTGTCACTCACACACACTCCATAGCTCACAGTGTGTCTTCCTGTGGAAATTGAAAGAAATGGCCACCCTACATCAAGCATGTCAAGCTCCCTCATTGCTGGGCATATTCCCCACCCCACCCTTTAAAGTAAGTTCAGGTGTGCTTCCTTTCCTCATGCTTCATGCAGGGCTTCTAGCCTTCTTGTAGAATGTGGCTACTGCCTTGTAAGAGCCCAAAGCCATGCAGCATTTACGCAAAGGGTTTTTTTTGTTTTGAAGGTGTTTAATCAGTATTCTGTGTTGCGTTTTTTTTTTTTTTCAATTGTGTGGGGTAAAGATATCTGACTTTTTTTTTTGTACGGGCGATATCTGACTGGGAAGAGGAGGGGAAGCTTGAAGAACTGCCGGTCTCTGCTATGAATTAATTACCACGTAGCAAGGTTGATCAGCTTTCCCCCAGACCAGATTTCGATTTGTGTGCCGTCAAGTAGAAAATTAACATGGACACAGGCCAGAAACGTGCCATGCCTGAGTGCGCGCTGTAGCTGAGGAGGCTCAAAAGGAGGGCTGGACTCTAGGAATGGATGACGTCCGAGCCCAATGGCCTTCTGTTAGCCAGTTTTTTAAAAAAATGGCCAGGGGCAAGGACAGCTGCTTTCAACCTCCAAATATCCTTTTTTTGTTTTTAGAGAGGTCTGGTGCACATGCCCCTCTCCCTTAGAAGAAGGCACAGATTCCTTGAGTTAAGGGAAGATTCCTTTAGCACCAGTTACTTTACAGGGGTATAACCTGGGAACATTTGGTGGTGATTGTATAAGGTGAGCAGAGCCATGGGTCAGACCTCCACTTTGGGGTAGCAGGACAAGAGTGTTCTTTGTTAAAGATCCTGAGTTATAGAAATTCAGCAGGTTGCAAATTTGGGCAAAAATGAATAGGGGACTTGGAATTTTGTTCTGATAACAGTGTGGTCTTCTAGTTGATCTCTGGAGAGGCAGCATGTAAATTTCCTAATCATCACTGTTATTAACTTCACTCATAGCCCACCTTTCTCAGTAAGATTCAAGGCAGATTACGAAATATGACCAGCAATTCAGACAGCAAAGGCCTCCACGGTGTGGAGGGCTAGGATTACAAAAACTGGGAAACACTGCAAAGCAAAACTGCCTAGCGCAACAAAACCATCCCATTTGTTTGGGAGACACCTGGGCCTAGAAATACTTTATGTGAGTAATAATCTTGGAGAGTCCCAGTTCTCCAAAGGCTCTTTGTGAATAATCCTTAAAAATATCAGAAGATAAGGAGAGTTGCTGGAACAGACCCAAGATCCATCGAGTCTAGTTTCCTCTTTCCCACCATGGCCACCAGACTGCCTCAAGAAGGCCTACAAACAAAGGATGGGTCCCAAAGGCCTCCCTTGACTTCCAGCAACCAGTATTCAAAAGTATACTGAACATGGAGGTTCCACTTAGCCATCAAGGCTGATAACCATTGGTAGACCTATTCTCCATGAATTCATCTAATCGCCTTCTAAAGCCGTCTGATCTAGCGGCCATGGCTACCTCTTCTGGCAGTTAGTTCCATAAGATGCCTTCTTCTGTTGTGCCCCACAGGATGCCTCCTACAAGTCCCTCCTATTTGAGAAGTATAAGGGGAAAGTAATGCATAGGCACCCAGCACCCTGGGAATTTGCCCTCTGGAGGTTCATCAGGGAGTCTACTGTATGGGTATTTCATTTATGTTTCACACTCTGTGCAGGCCCTTGGAGACCTTTTCAGGAACCATCTTTCAAGTGCCAAAGTTAATGGTGGAAAGCATCCCTAAGATCTATGGCAGGGGTACATCAAATGCCAACGGGGAAGTTTGTAATAGTGGAAGAGTTTATTATGCTTAACTAAGGGGAGAATACAGAGTTCAGGTTTGCCAACAAGCCGGGGGAAATTGTCCTGTCCCTTTAATAGAGGCTAAATGTGTGGAAATGGGCTGCTAAAGCTTTTCATGGCGTGGATCTGAAGAACATCACCTGGTATTTGCTGCAGATCAAACTGATATGAAAGGACAGCTAAACAAGGTTGAGGTATCTGTTATATTTCTATTCTTGCCTTTGAAAGTAGTCTAAGAACTTCCACAGAGGCTCCAGATGGAGTGATTACATCTCATTGATCTCCTAGAGAGATGGTGATATTTCATTAATGACTCTGCAGCTCTGCCCCATCCCCAGCTGTACTGAGCATCTTGACAGGAGACACTTTCTACAGCAGAGAAAAAACATGTACAGAAAAGATTTTTTAAAAAAGATTTCAAATTAATTAAATGTTTTTCATTCTTGTAAAACTTCCCAATAACTTACCATGTGCTTAATTTGAACCCAGGGTAGTTTTTCAGTTCCAGGGCAGAGTTCTAGAATATATGGAATTAATACTTGAAGAACAGTGTCTCTGAGCATCTGCTAACTGCCTGTTCTTCATTACTGAATAAGCACCGCCAGCCAACATATTGGGGGAGGGGGTGAAAAAATGGATTCCAGATGGTCATAAGGCTTTTGCCATCTCATATTTTAGATGCTAGGTGCTGGATTTCATTGTTTCAAATATATACACCCCTCATTTATTTTGCAAGAAGAGGAGATCAGCTATTTTACCTTTGTTTTGGAAGAGTTAAGCAAAGCAGTTATCACCGCTGAGATAATAAATTAAATGCCTGCCTCAGGGATTGGTCTTGAAACTGATAATTTGTTGTAGAGATGGGCCCGGGCTTTGTTAGATACTAAAATGAATAATAATTGTGTGTCAACAATTCATAACTGACTCATGGCAACCCCAGGACCTTGGGGTTTTCAAGGCAAGAGTTGACAAGAGGTGGTTTACCACTGCCTTCTTCTGCAAAGCAACCCCAGTCTTCCTTGGTGGTCTCCCATCCAAATACTAACCATAGCCAACCCTGCTTAGCTTTTGAGCTCTGACAAGATCAAGCTAGGCTGAGGTATCAGGCTGCTGGATACTGGAATAAGTATCGACATTGTCCTGAATAAACTGACCTTTTTTTCCTAATTTGTTATAGCTATTATAACACTGCATTTAGCATATTTATATAACTTTCCAACGTACAATGAAACCTAAAAAAAATCGCCTGCATTATTGCAATCAGATATGCTAGAGGAATCATCCTTAGTGGGAAGGGAATGTGGGTGTAATTGCCTGTCAGCTACCCAGTTCAGCAGGTAACCTTGGGAAAGTCACTGGCTTACATCCAAGGTAGTGTTTCCATGGACAGAAGGATTTCTGTCCATGGAGTGTGACTTTCTCACCTCCCCTCTCCTGATGCAGCCAAAAATCCCCTATCCCCTAGCAACAGCATTTCAGGGGGTATTTTGGGCTGCCGTTGGAAGTAGGAGGTGAGAAAGTTGCATTCCATGGACAAAAAATCCCTTCGGTCCATAAAAGATAAAGCACCGGGTTAGTACTGTCCTATGGGGTGACATCCCATCCCATCATTTACTAGGCAGACTTTGTTTATGGGGTGGTTTGCCATTGCCTTCCCCAGTCATCTACACTTTATCCCCACCACGCTGGTACTCATTTTACCGACCTTGGAAAGATGGAAGGCTGAGTCAACCTTGAGCCAGCTACCTGAAACCGACTTCTGTCGAGATTGAACTCAGGTTGTGAGCAGAGCTTTTGACTGCAGTACTGCAGCTTACCACTCTGTGCCACGGGGCTCCATAGAAGTACTCAGTTGGATCTAAGCCACTGTCTTGTTCCCAAGAATGTTAGAATAAAATGCAACACGTTTGTGCCTTCATTTTTGTGCCCTGAGTTCAGAGACTGGGCTACATGTGGGGTTTTTATACACATGGAAGAACTCCATGTTTGCAAAAGCTCTGCGTTCTCTTCTGTTGGGCAGGGGAATGTGTTGTTCATGCACCAGCAGGAAATGGGGGGGGGGGACAGGTTCCATCATAGAAGAGAACAGGATGCCCCTCCCCGTCCCTGCTGGCAAGGCTTGTAAAAATTGGTAAGGTGTTCTTTCTGTAATAAGCTTCTGTGTTCATAACTTCTGAGGGACTCACATTTTCATCAGGCCAGATAGAAATAACAGCTGAATCTTGAGTTTATGAAAAGAGGAATTCCATCAGTCACAAACTTTTAAGCCCCTGAATGATGAAAGCAGTTTCCAGTGTTAATCCAGCTCAAGGCAAACTTAATTTAAACTTTCCAGGGCTTGTGTTCACTTGGAAGCTAAAGGGCTGCAATGCATAGATACCTTGATCTTGGCTGCACCTGTTTCCTGGGATCAGTTTGCTAATAATGTGCTGCGCAGAACTACAAACCTTCTGAACCCCAAAGAATGGACTACGGGTATGGGATGCTATTACTTTGTTAAAGCTAAGCAGGCCTGAGCCCAGTCAGGCCCTGAATGGTCAACTGAATGGAAACCCCATTTAAACTGCTTCAGGCTTCCCGACACCTAGTTGCTTGTTAAGGCTTTAACAAAGAATACTTGCATTTTGGCTTCCATTCGGCCATGATGCTTGCAGAGGGCTCTTGGGTCAGTCACCATCTCTCAGGCTGATCTAAGTGGGATAAAATGGTGTAGCTCTCCATGTGCCCCTAAGCTCTGTAAAAGAAAAGGGCAAGACAAAAAAATATGTGATCATGTACATGGGAGCATATTAATTTAAAGTGTATGGGGAGGCCCTTCTCACAAAGTGCTTCTGCCTTCCAAGGGTGAGGAAAGGGTGACTGCAAAAAATGGGGGTCTGATTGCTATGGCACTCTCTCCCCAAAGAGGCCCACCGGGCTCCTTTGCTGGAAAAGTAGTGAAGACTAGACCATCCCTGGGGCTGCTGAGGATGCTGCTTTAGTTTCGGTTTTTGCTAGTAGTCTGCTGCGGTGGTTGCATGTCTGTCTGTGAATTTATGGCTTTCTACTTGTGCTCTGTGATGGGACAGAAACCTTAAATGGATATGTCTCTGGTGACAGGCAAGGGCCCCGTTATCTTTCTGCAATTTAGAGCTTGGCTAGCAGGGGTGGCTGCAGCTGTTGTTGTTTTTCCTGTAATGGCTCTGCCTCTCCGTAGGGCGCTAACAAAGAGCCACTGTTCCTCCGCAGAGTGGGATTTATCCAAGATTTGAGCTCTGCAGGATCTGATTAGGGAGCAGAGGCGGGGCGGGGGGGATGAATGTGCCTTTATGAAGAACAATTGTCTTCGAAATCCTCTTCCCTCTCGATGAGAAAATTTAATTGTGGTTGCAGAGCCCACTTGTACTTTGCGAAATGGAGGTCAAGGATTATTTGGAGATCAGTCGGCGCTCTGGCGATATCAGGGCTCTTCTGCCCACGGTAACGATCTCTGCAGATGGGTCACTCCTTATTCACATTTGGTAGCTTGAGGTCAAGCCGCGTTCAGGCCTCTGAGGCGAGCATGTGCCTCCACAGTAAGAAACTAATGCAGCTTTTCTGCCCCCATGTGTTGCCTCTCTCTCTGTCCCTGGTTGAAAGCCTGGCATACTATGTGTGTCTTTAGGACAGTGATTTAGAAGGTACCTCAACTGATGGGACTTAATGAAATCCAGAGGATCCTCTTTTTATGCAAATATAAGACTGTTAACCTACTCATCCCTAAACGACTTGGCTCAAGGCTCAGTGGTAGAACTCTGCCTTTTAGTTCAGCAAATCTACAGTTCAGTCCCTGATTATTGCCACATAACAGCTCTTAGGTGACAAAGCTGGGTAAAGGTAATTGCGCCCGAGGCCGTGGAGAGCCACTGTGAGCAGACAGTACTGAATTAGGGGGACCAGTGTTCAAGTTTTGTAGGCTCCTGTGTTCCTAACAGTAGATCCTTATTGCAACTTCTGAAATTGACTGCACAGTACACTCTTGAGTATACTGTCCATGCTCAGAGTTAGGATATTGGGAGATCTATGACGGGATTCTCCCAAGGTTTGTAAAATGATGTTAACCGCTCTTGATTCATCTTCAGGCCATTGGGGGGGGGGCTTTATTCTTTGACACATACCCTTGTGGTCTTACTAAAAAACTATAAAACAGATATACACAAAAGAGATACGCAGTATAATTAGCTCTAAAAGAGAAAAAGACAGACAGCTCGTCTTTTTTCTTTTTATGGTGAATTACTGCACTGGAGCTGGAGAGCGTGAGCAGTGAAACTGCACAAGGGTAGATTTTAAAACCCTTCTCTCCCCCTCTCTCTAAATCAGGGCCCTGTGTGTGTGTGTGAAGTGCCGTCAAATCGCAGCCGACTTATGACCCCTTTTTGGGGTTTTCATGGCAAGAGACTAACAGAGGTGGTTTGCCAGTGCCTTCCTCTGCACAGCAACCCTGGTATTCCTTGGTGGTCTCCCATCCAAATACTAACCAGGGCTGACCCTACTTAGCTTCTGAGATCTGACGAGATCAGGCTAGCCTGGGCCATCCAGGTCAGGGCCCCTGTGTAAATACTAGCATTTTTACAAAACTGGATCTGTCTGTTTCATGCACACATTGGATTGGCATTTGAGTCATCCTTGTTTTCACGTTAGCAGCTTTTCAATCCAGAACCATCACAATTTAGTGGTAAAGTGTTGGAGATGAGAGGCATAAGTGGATGCGCTCTGCTCAGTCACGAACACACTGAGTAGCCTTGGGCTAAGTCACACTGTCTCAGCCTGAATTCCACATCTGGGGTGGGGAAATATTGAAAAAATTGCAAAATAACTGGCTGCCTATTTATCTGTAATCTCTACCCTTTGTCCTTGATTTGAGGTGTTGTGATACTATGGAATGAGCACAGACATTCTTGGTGAGGGAAAAGCACAGAAAGTATTGACGCTGCTGTGAGACGTAGATGGTTGGTTTGAGTGGCGGAAACATGCCACAGAGAGTTTAAGGAAAGGAATAAGGTATGGCTCGAGGGCAGGCAGTTAGCTGGCCAATACAGAAAGAGAGATGGGAAAGCACCTCCTGTGGGAGAGGTGGCAGGCGGGGTCTGTGTGCTGCTTGAGGCAAATAGATAAGAAAGGCTTGAAGGAAGCAGTGACAGAAAATAAATTTAATCATTAGAAGTAGGGAGTCAATTTGGATTCTCTTGTACAGAGCATCTCTTGTCAGACTTCATCTTTTTTGCAGTCTTAATATCCATTGCCAGTATATCCACTGATAAATTTGTCCTTTTGGTTTTTGCTTGCAGGTGTAGGCACCAGGGATTACTACCGGAAGATCGGCTATGAGCTGGAAGGACCCTATATGGTGAAAAGACTGGACTGATGGATTTAGCCCGACATATTATGAACGCCTGTCTTAGCACCGTTCATCCTGCTCAGGTGCATTGCAGGGAGGAAATGATATATTCCTGCTCAGAGAACAAACGCTGGTCCCCAGCAAACATCAGCTGACTGCAAAGAGCTCCGTTCTGCTTGAGGTCCCTGTCACAGTCCCAGAATCTTTGCAGGGGCTCCCCTAAATGACCTGTCCTTTGCCCCGAGCATGGCAGAGGCGACTTGACCTTTGCTGCCCTTCCCTTATTATGGTCCACACAAAAACAAAACAACGTTGCCTTTGACTGCAGGCCTCAGTTATATTCAGAGTCCCATTGATCACGCAATGAAGTGGAGATCGCCCTCTGCAGCAGCTTGGCGCCCAGTCTGAAATTTCCATATTGATGTTTTGTTGCATTTCCGTTTTGCATCAGCCAGCTTGGTTTTTTACTCTTAATGAGAAATCCTGGTTTTATTTGGGGGGGGGGGAGAGGGGTGCGTAAAACCCTGCTTTTATCTGCAAGGCCCTTGAAAAGGGCTAGAATGTTTCTATTCACATATTCTAACAGCTTTCACTGGGTTAGCGGGAGAGCCATTTTTTTCCCATTGAGAACTTGAGGCAGGGGGAATGATCTTTTGAAGTTATTTATATCCGACGGGCATCCTTCCAAGAAAGGAGTTTTTGTTTGGTCTCTCGCCAGGCTTCTCCCAAGATTGTGAGGAATCCTGACACAGTTCCTTTTTCTGCAATGCTGAAACTGTAGAGTGTGTTGTAATAAAGTCTGTGTTGGAGTTTAGTATTTTTCACTTCTTTGTTAGGAAGCTACAAATCAGAATCCTGCTGCCCGACATTACCCATTTTCTCCTGTAGCAAGGGAGAATCTGCTTGGAATCTCAGTGCAGAATTATTTTGGAATTTCCCCCAATGCTGAACAAAAACAGACAGTGAACATTAATTGTAAACATTTTTTTTAAACAGAACTTTGCGTTTACAGGTAGTCTCTGCCAAGAGGTGTTTTTGTTTTTTTAGGGGACGGGGAGAAGATGCAATATCACTCCTAGGTGAATTAACTTGACTCTGAGAGTGCTTCTTTGATCAGAGGCAAAGGCTTCTCTGAGATCTTCATGCAGGCAACCAAAGTGAGGGTTGAATATGGGCAGGCTTTTGAAATAGGTATCCTGTCCAGTGTAGGCCTGCTTGCAGGAATAAAGCATGGTTTTCATGATCCCCTTGTGATGAGTGTCTAATGAAATGGGGTGTTGGGATCTCGGCTGCAGACGCGAGTATTTCACAGCTGTCTGTACCCCAAGCACGATGGTTCTCTCCTATATTCTTGGAGAGGCTTTCCACGACATGTTTTGGAGATACAGAAGTCCTGGCGTATGTTGCATCAAATTTCTTTGTTAAATGTATAGCAGAGAGTGTTAAGGCATCCTTCTGTCTTCTAAGGGAAGCTGCAGCCATGCTGACATACTGTGGCTTAGCTAGAACTAAAGATTTCCACGGAAGAGAATAAGAGCCGAACAGCATTTTTCTTGGACCAGCAAATGGAGCCTTGTGTGTGGCTTATAGCCTAAATGGTACAGAGTATGTGGTTGCTTTGCCAGTCTCTGGCATCTCCAGCTTTAAAAGGCTAGAAGGGTCAGGGGCCTGACTTGCTCCTATGCATTTTGACAAGCATTATTCCTTTATTTGCTGGGAAGTGCCTTGTGCTAAGGCCGTCTCTTCCATTTTCCATGGGCCGGGTAAATAACGGTCTTCAGTAGCCTCCATAGATCCTTGCAATAATTGTCTTGCCTCTTAAAGACCGGTCTCTCCTAAATCACCAATTGCACATTTGTCACTGCCTCCCGACCCCTTTCTCTTCAGAGCCAGTGGTCCCATTGTGATTTCCTGTGTACCCCTCCTAGCAAAGGGGAAAGCTTTTGCCTGAACGAAAATGAACTGGGGGGAGCCTCGACCCATTTTCCATCAGGGGAGGCAACAGAAGGGGAAGCGTTCTTTTGCCTTCCCCACGAAATGTCACGGTTGCCGTTTGGGCCGAAGCACCCAAGCGTGGCAGCTCATTGTAGTGGGGGTCAAAGGTGACCGTTTCTTTCACTGCTGCTCCGGCTCGCTCCTGATGGATTTTAATGTGTGGCAGAAAATTGTAGTTCTTGGTGCTGTTGCCAGAGGAAACGTCCTTTTGCTTTCTTGAAAGGGGGACTTGATGGGGGGGAGACCCCATTACTGCGGAAGGTGCTCGGGGCACTTTGACATGGGTTTGGAGGTGAGCTTGACGCCTGCCAACCACATGCCCTCCTCTCATTTCAGGGGGTTCAGTACAGAGTGTCCTAAAGTGCAATAGCAATAGAGGGCTCCTTATATACTGAGTGAAATGGTCTCGGGGCCCTTTGGAAAGTCTTCGTCCCTCACCTTAGCCAGGAACACTGAAGAGGTAGGGATGTCATGCAAGAAATCCAGCTTAATTTTGATGCCTCGCTGCTGCAGCTTTATAGCGGGGACTGAATGTACCCCAAAATGCACCACCACCCAAAAAGGCCAAGATAAGGCAGGATGGAAATGTTTTAAATAAATAAATAAATGGGTTTTAAAAAAAATCTGTAGCTTCTAGCAGTTTTGCAAATGACCATAGCAGGTATAGCTCAGGGGTGGTCAGAAGGTCACTCTGGATTGACCAGTCACTCTCCAAGCAATTAAAAGTAGTGTCGAAGGCTTTCACTATCAGAGTTCATTGGTTCATTTTTAACACAATGAAAGAATCATATCACTCTCAACTCATGCTATTTGCATGTAAATTTCACAACCAAAAGCATATAGTCTGGACTATATGCTTTTGGTTGTTAAATTTACATACATATAGCATGAGCTGAGAGTGATATGATTCTTTCATTGTGTTAAAAATTGTACAATTTAGGGACACGTTTATGTGGTAGAAAATTAGAGGAGTGTGATACATGATCTGTTTTACTGCACTACTGTGGACTGTAAGGTTCATGACTATAAATAACATTGTTAATATAATTCGATTGTGTGTTAGCCTATACTGATTTTGGTGATTTTTGTACAGGCTGCCATTTTGTGACTGGTAGCTCTCAAGGCTCTTGAAAAATATGACATAGCTCCCAGACACACTATCCCTGTGGTATAGATTATATTTAGAGATTATATTTGAAATACAAAATTATAACTCAGCCAGTTTCCGGTCTCCTAAGCACCAAAAAAAAAAAAAAAATGGTTAGCATATGCTTTCTTGGTATCTTGGCTGAAAGATTTACTTAAGCAACAAGTTAACAAACAGTAGCACAGGACTGTAACAAAGTACACAAAAATGGTTCTAGCTTCATATACTTGGCTTTGCTGTTAGAATAGACAGGTAGTTTATATATAAAGTTACTACGAATGATCCGTTGCAAAAAAAAAAAGCAATAGTTTGGGTCAGTGATTTGTGTCTCCCTGCCTTTATGGCAGAAAATGCAGCAAGGAATCCAGGAAGCCCGATTTCTGTTAACTCCAGGCTGAAGATCCTAATAAAAAATGTGGCAGTATATTTAGAAAGACTCGGCTGTAAAGATGAGTGGAGAGCATAACTTTACACGGTTCCTTGGTTTATGGCACAACAAAACAAGTCTTGGCCTTGTCGTGTCCATTCAGTGTCTGGCGTGAAACCGCAGTCAAAAAACAGTCACAACATACAATCTTTACCCTGTAGAAAAGAAGGCAAATGGGCTCAGCTAGGCAAAACTTGAGAGTATCACATAGGTATTCTTTCACCAACTGCTAACTCAGTATGACACCATCTTGTACCTTTTTTTGTGAGAGGGTTTTCACCCTCTAGATCAGGGGTGTCAAACATAAGGCCCGTGGGCTGCATATGCCCCCTTGAGAGCTCTTATCTGGCCCATGAACCAGCTGAGGCAGCCACCCCACCCCCCACTCTCGATCTGGGCTGGCAAGGCATGGCCGGCCCGACCAAGTGACATTTATGTCATATCCTGCCCTCGTAACAATTGAATTCAACTCCCCTGCCTTAGATCCTGTCTGTGTTCATGGTTTGAACACATGAATTGACGTGGCTGCCTTATATCATTGGTTCATCTAGCCCTGTATGGATCCAGTGGAGTATTTCCATGCATGGGGAGGGGAAGTGACTTTTGCTGATTGCTGTAGACCTCTGATTGCCCTCCCATGCTGCTCCTGGAACCTCCATGTTCAGAGGCAGCGCGCCTTTGAATAAGATCCTGGAGAGCAAACAGAGCTGGTTACCTTGCTGGTATCTTGCCGGACTAGCTGGACCTTTGGTGTGCTCCAGCTCTTAATTTTTTTATTTATTTTTTTGCACACAGTGAACATTACAAATAGATATGAAACCTAAATCACAGACTTAATTCCGTTGCAGACTCTTTTAGCTCAGACTTCTGGACTCTACCCCTGAAACTGAGCCCTGACTACGCGAACTGTGTTTTTTCCTCCTATGAAACCATTCATTTCTTCCAGTGGTGTCAGTAAACAGCGGGATCTGCTTCTGCCTGGCCACATTATAAGCACCCTCAGCAGGAACAGAGGGTCTCAGCAGGCCCAGCAGAGAAAGTGGGAAATTAGACAGAGCGCATTCTGACCAAATAACACCCCACTTTCCAAAACAGTAGCGCTATTGGATGATACATATAGGCCTTGGAGCAAGGAGAAGCGGGCCTGTGGTATCATTTCAAAGAGCTTCCCACGGAGTCTCACAGAGTGGAATTTTTTTTAACCCTAGCAATGCATGATTTGCCTCACAGGCTCAAGGTAGAGGCAGCCTTCACTGAGTCTCCTCTTGCACAAACTCTGCAGTGTTCCTTTACAAATAGCAGAGCCATCTGGGTATAAGGCAAGGGAGCAACAGAAGCAGCACCAGCATTAGTCTCCACTCAAGCCAGGTTAAAGCTTGCTTTAAAGATGCTGCAAGGCAAAAGCCCTCTCCTGTGGGACTTTTGAACTTTCACAGCATCCTGTTTTGAGCTGACCTCTCCTCCCCACACAAAGCAGCTATGCAGACTTAGCATGCCAGAGGTCTATAGCCCAGGCAGGCTTTGCACTTATTAAGCATGCATAGCTGCTTTGTATGGGGAGAAGCCCCGTTGACAGAAGATGCTGTGTAAATGCGACAGGTGAAGTGTCTCCTGTTCTCAGCTCCCACATAGCAGTTTTCACCTGGGTAGCTCCAAAAATCTGCCACTCAGGATGCACTCAATGGACCCCCGCTCTCAAGGAATCCCTCTAGGGGTTTATTAATCTCTACAGCACCACATCTTCACAAGATCCAATAAGAGGGTAGTCAAGAAAAAGAATCAAGAGTCTTTCCTAACTTGGAAGTAATTTTAAGTGCTGAACTGCAGTGGGTGAACACTTTCAATGGGCGAAAATGCATGGTCACTTTATCCTCCTTTAATCCCTGTTTCAGCCAGGATTCAGCCAGGATCAAATGCATGCGTTTTGCCTAATGTGCGTTCGATCCTGGCTAAAACAGGGATTAAAGGAGGATAAAGTGACCGTCCGTTTTTGCCCAATGTGTGTGTGTGTGGGAAAACAGTTGTGAGGACCTGAAATATTATTTGAAAGACTCAATTTCCTTCCTCTTTACTGCCCTCGGGGCAGCTGCTTTGGTCCAATTTTTAAAGGGGACTCTTATTTTTGCCAGGTACTTGATCCAGCCCATCAGGAATCATCTAGCCAGCATGATAGTGTCATGACTCCACATAGCCAGTCAAATTACATAACAAATTGGAATGCTAGAGCAAGATTTCCTGCATTTCACAGCCTCTCCCCAAATGATCACTGAATGTGAGGACATGAGCCAGCGTGGTGTAGTGGTTAAGAGTGGTGGTTAGAAGAGGTGGACTCGAAGAAGAAGAAGAAGAAGAGTTGGTCTTTATATGCCAACTATCTCTAACACTTAAGGAAGAATCAAACCAGCTTACAATCACCTTCGCTTCCCCTCCCCACAACAGACCCCCTGTGAGGTAGGTGGGGCTGAGAGCTCTAAGAGAGCTGTGACTGGCCCAAGGTCACCCAACTGGCTCCATGTGTAGGAGTGGGGAAACCAGCCCAGTTCACCTGATTAGCGTCCACCACTCATGTGGAGGAGTGGAGAATCTAACTCGCTTCTCCAGATAAGAGTCCACCACTCCAAACCACTGCTATTAACCACTATACCACACTGGCTCTCCCAGATCCTAGTCTGGCCAGTGTGGTCAGACTAGGATCTGGGAGACTCAGGTTCAAATGCCATGAAAGCTTGCGGGGTAACCTTGGCCAATCACAAACTAACCTATACAATCTGTGATAATATTATACAGCAGGGGTGGGGAACATCAGGCCCGGGGGGGGGGCATTTAAGGCCTGCAAAATCATTTGGTCTGGCCCTTTGTGGGTCCTGGCAGATCTCTAGCTCAGAAGGATCTAAGACTGGTGATCCACCCCCTCCCGCGGACAGGAATATCCTCTATTCAAGGAAGATGTGAGTTTGTTCTGCCAAGAAAAGGAACACCCCCTCTTGCATAAGAGTCATTAGCTATGGAGCTGCTAGGACCGCCCAAGAAACTGTGTTAACCCTTTCCCACCCAGGCCATGGAGAAACGAATTCCCTCTGTACTACAAGAGGGCTGGAGGCAAAAGTGGCGTCAATGGAGGGGTTAATGGGGGCAGGGCCAGAATGGGGGGGGGGGCGCGAGAGAGTTCTTAGCCAGTGTGCCCTCATTTCACCCCTGCAGTTGGAGGTAGCAGGAGCCGGCTGTAGAATCCAGCCCCGACCATGCGGAGCAGGAGCAACTCCGGAGTGTGGCTGGACGGCTATGCCCAGCTGGTGCAACAGACCATCCTGTCCCACCAGGTGGGTGAGTGCGCCACTGGTTGGATGCCTGCCTGCTTGCCCGCACCGGGGGGTGGTCATCTGGGGCAGCTGCCTGCTTGGGGCTTGGTCAGCTAGTTTTTAAGTTGATAATTTTGTATGGCCCGCGAATGATGTTATAAATATCCAAATGGCTCTTGGCAGAAAAAAGGTTCCCCACCCGTTATATGAAAATATTTGTTTATCAAATTTCTGACCTGCTGTTGTGAGGATAAAATGAAGGAGAGAAGAATGATGAGAGCCACTTTGGGTCCCCACTGAGAAAGGTGGGATACAAATGAAGTAAATAAATAAACATCTGCCAACGTTGTCTTTTAGCACTGGTATTTACAGGTATGTACGTTCTCTTTGGTCACCATGGGTAGTGGCTTTTGATGGACCTCTCCTCCGAGAATCTGCTCTGCACAATGTTGGAATTGTTTGTGTATCTTGCTGCTCCTGGGCCCATAAGGAATCACTGGTTTGTGAGTCACACTTTTAAAATCATCCTGATATTTGGTCCACAAAACTGCTCTCTGCTGTGAGCTTCCCTGTCAATCACTGGAACCTCCCTGCTCAGTGAACGGATGAGATCTAGCAAGGGAAAGACGGAAGGACGTGTTCTGCCTAAATGGCTCAGAAGAACTGCGGAATCTTTATTTGCTCAGGTGGTTAATTCAAACATTATCTCGCAGAACAAAGATGTTAGACACCATTACCCCCATTCTGACCTCCAACGTTCTCCTCGCATAACATCGAAAGGAAAGAGATGTAAATTTGCTCCTATCAATCAAAACGTCAGCACAAAGGTTTGCTCAAATCCTTAAGAATCCAGATAATTAGGTACGGTTTGGTTCAGCCAAATCGTTCTAACCCAGCAAGAAATCGTTTTTTGTCAACGGAAGTGATGATCGGCCTATGGAAGTGGTTGGGGATGCTGCTGGAATTCTTATCTCATGGTGACAGGTGCTAGCAAAATTATCTTTTAATGAAGTCAGCTCACCTCACAAGCCCGGTAGGCTGCGAGTTACTTTTTTTTTTTTTTTTGCGGGTCTCCCTACAAATTAACTCTTAAGTCCACCATTTGGTGGTACGAGCGGGGATTAGCTTTGGTTTTTATTTTGTTTTTTTGTTTTTTTAATTTGCATCCAGTTTTGAAAATAGCAAAAGGCAGTGTGGCTGCAATATAGAACCTTGCAGTGTATTTATTAGGCAGGTTTTTAAGGTGGTAGATGAAAAACCAAGAGCAGCATTGTGTAGTGGTTAAGGTGTCAGAGTAGGACCTGGGAAACCCAGGTTCAAATCCCCAGTCGTACCATGAAAGCTTGCTGGGTGACCTTGGGCCAGTCACACACACTCAGCCGTGACCCTTGCTATTATGTGGATGGAAGACCTCCAACGAACACCAGGGTGACCCAGAGACAGGCAATGGCAATCTACCGCCGAAAGTCCCTTGCCTTGAAAGCCATATGGGGTTGCCATCAGTCAGCTGTGACTTGACGGCAAAATAAATAAATAAATGAAAACCCAGATTAATTTACTGAGAGGCCCAGTGAGGGCAGTGTCTTATTGGCCCGGTACCTGCAGCTTAATTGACACAGTGAAGTGCATTCAGCCATTAAATAGAACTGGTGGTAGAGGAGAAATTCAGAGAGTTGTGATACTGGTTAGTGATTGCTGATTGGGCAGGAGCGATCAGTACATTAGCTTCCCCTATAGACTCACTCTGTGTAATCTGCCTTGAGTCCCAGTGAGAAAGGCATAGTATAAACAATGTAAAATAGAGCACCAAGCAGAAGGAGCAATCTACCTTAGCAATGGAAAGTCAGGATTTCGGAGCAGTACCTTTTAAAAAAGCACAACTACCTCAGTCCAGATCACTCCCCATAGAGGCAGCTTTCCCTCCTCCATACCCTGTTTCATTAAAAAAAAATGTAATCAGTACTAGTTTGTTACTGACAGTAGTTTTGTTACTGACTATTTCATTACTTGGAGACCACCATGAGTGCCGGCTGGAAGAAGAGGGTGGTATCCAAACAAATAATTATTTATTAGAACCAGAATGAATACTGGAATGCATAAATGCAAATATAATTTGCAGGGATCACAAAATCTAGCTTTTCTTAGGATCTGGATTTTGTAATATGTAAATAGAGCCTTCAACTCCATGGGAACACATAAAAGAAACGTCTACTTCCTGCTTGTCCTTGGGTGGGGGCAGCTCCTCCTGTGGCCTTTTAGATGGATCAGCAACTGGTGAGAGGCTGAAAAGCAGGATTTCTTGAGGGAATCATAGCACGGCTGTGAAGCTGCTATAAAGCTGACGGCTAGAAGACGTCATTTGATACAACACCAACCCTCCTTTCCCCTTGTTTCATGTCCTGCATCTCTTACGGACCAGTAGCTGCGACCTGCCCATTGTATACATTGAACTAAATACTTTATAAAAGAGTAGAATGTATAACAATAATGCTTGTCTGATTGCTACACTTACACGTTTGGAGATATTCATTATAAAAATAAATGTAATCGGTCCTTTAAAAAAACACCCGCCAAGATTAGCACTGAGCAGCCTCTCTGCTGACCTCCCCGCCTTGTTTCCATTTTGCTGTGCCTCTGCTGCTGGCCCTGAATCCATTTCCTTCCCTCAGGGTCAACCCGATTGCCGGACCCTTCCTAGGGGGCCGTGCCCCCTTGACTGCATTAACCACACAGGGGGCTGGAAGGCAGCTGTGCCCCGATCAAAGGAAGGGAAAAAAAGGAGTCCGGGAGAACATTTCGCTTGTCGCGGCAGCCCCGTTGAGTGGCACAAGGGCGTGGTCGCATTCGACAAGCAGAGAATCATGATGAAAGCGAGCCAGGAAAGGAGGGCACAGGCCTGACGCTGGAAGGCGAGCTTGGGAACGCTGCTGCGGCGGTCTACAAATAAGCTAGTTTGCAAATGGGAGGGGTGGCACGACCGAGCCGTTGTCAAAATCAAATACGGGTTCGGTCAAAGCCCGGCGAAGGTGAACAGAGATGCCGATGATGCTACCTGGAGCATCACCTGTAATTATACTCCCGCATCGCGGAGGCGACTACCATATTGTCACTTTCCCTGCGGCTCACTAACCACGCCACGCCGGAAGATGCTGGGGTGAATTCGGATGAACTGCTGCTTTTGTTTCTCCACCCCAGGAGCCTCTGGGGCATCTCGAAACCAGTTTCCCACCCAATTCCATGTAACCCTTAATTCGGACTAAGGCGTTTTCCTCACAGTACAGGCTTGTGTGGTTTTCCTCATGCTCCTGCAGATGCAGCACAGTGGCAACGGAGCTTCCTTAGGCAGGTTTCCTCTGCCCTAGCTCCCTGGAGCAGCCCTTCTCCCCCCTCCACATTACCAGAGGACTTTTTTAAGGTTGTTTTTTTTTAATCGGCAATTTAACATCACTATAGTGTTATACCAATCTGGCTGTCAGATTCTCTGAGTCCCCAGCTTTCATTGAAAAACAACAACAACACCTAAGTCACTAGCCCCTATTGTGATAGAGTTATAAGGAGAAAAGTTTATCTCTTCCACAAAAGGGGCTAGAAACTTACACATTTAAGTGCCATCAAGTCACAAGTGACTTCTAGCAGCCCCAGCAAGGGGCTTTCAAGGTGAGTGAGAATGGCAATCTGCCATTGCTTTCCACTGCAGAGCCTTCCTTGGTGGTCCCCCAACCAAATACTGACCCACCTTAGCTTCCAAGTGCTGACAAAATCCGGCTATACCACGCCACCATCCCTCCCTAGCTAGAGGCTTACTTTTAAAAAAGCAGTTAAAGCTGGGAATTTAGAGAACCTGCTAGACAGATTGTTATAAGTCCATTGCCATTTTTTTAAAAAAAGTCTTGCAGTGGGGGTCGCAGGAGACTAGAACAGAGAAAAGGGCATTCATGGGGGTGGGACTGGGAAAGGTGGACTTTCCTGTGCACATCTCGGCCGTGATCTTTCCAAAAACATCACTGCAAAGCAGGTTTGGAAAAGATCACAGGGAAGATGGGGGCAACCTAGGATGTGCACAGAAGCACCATAATGCTGTGGGGAAGTGGCATCAGCGGAGGGTGGGGACCCACATCCCAATAGCATCATAACCAACACAAACAATAGGGTTGCCAGGTCCCTTTTCACCACTGGTGGGAGGTTTTTGGGGCAGAGCCTGAGGAGGGCGGGGTTTGGGGAGGGGAGGGCCTTCAATGCCATAGAGTCCAATTGCCAAAGCGGCCATTTTCTCCAGGGGAACTGATCTCTATCGGCTGGAGATCAGTTGTAATAGCAGGAGATCTCCAGCTAGTACCTGGAAGTTGGCAACCCTAGCAAACAAGCTGTTAGTAAGTGGGCTAAATCTACAAGGCGTTCTGGTCTCCATTTTAAGCGAGCTACAAGCTGCAGACTTTGGGCTCTTCTATCATGCCTTGAAATATCATCTTTTTTTCTCTCTTCCCTCCCTCTCCCTTTTATTTGTAAACAACCCGATGCTAGAGTTCTGTGGAACTTGAAAACTTGTGCTCTCTATTTTATGATCTTTCGGTTGCCTCTAATAATAAAGTATTTATGCAACTGCTGGTTTTGGCCTGCTAAGATTCACCAGATTTTGAGTTTTCTGAGACCACCTCATTTCAGGCTGAAGAGGAAATGCTTTCTTTATTTCTGTCTGGAACTCAGGCAATTTATGCTTTGGAAACTAGCTAGGTGCTGACAAGTTTAATTTACCACTCAGAAGACGCCATTTCCAAAAGCATATGTGGCTCTCCCAGCATGTCAAAGGCTTTCCCATCCTCCTGTGACACTCTTGCAAGGCTAATGAGCAGCTGCACTGTGACAGGTAAATGAGTACAATTTGTTCTTTCAATAAATCCTCCATTTGTAATGAGATGAGAAACACTCGACAGCCTTGTATGGCACTAGGGTTGCCCACCTCCAGGTAGTAGCTGGAGATCTCCCAATATTACAACTGATCTCCAGTCGATAGAGATCTATTCACCTGGAGAAAATGGACGCTTTGTCAATTGGACTCTATCGCATTGAAGTTCCTCCTCTTCCCAAACCCCACCCTCCTCAGGCTCTGCCCCCAAAATCTCCAGGTATTTCCCAGCCTGGAGCTGGCAACCCCTATATGGCACCCTCCTCAGACTTGTGCAGAGGCCATGCTATATATAGTGTGTTCTTCTGGGCCTTCCTAGATCTAGCACGGTTTCCCAGTTGGAACAGGCTTCAGGGTTAGGGTTCCTGGACCTTTAAACTCTTGACTGGGATATATTTTAGGAGAGGCACCCTATTGCCGCAGCCTAATGGCACTTTGAAATGATTTTAAAATGGTGCCAGCATCATTGTGGTGGCCACAAAGACACAGTCTTGTCTAGGTTGGCCCTAGGGCATAAAGCTCTGCGGTAAAATGTATGCCTGCTATCCTGTAGCTGTGAGTTATATATGATAAACATAACAAAAGAGCCTTGTGATACCTTAAAGACTAACACATTTATGATGGCATAAACCTTTATGAAGCAGAGATAACTTTGTCATTATCATTTTGTGAAGAATTTTTTTTAACTATCTTGAATTCTCTACCAGACAATTTTCTTGGTTAACCCCAAGTTATGGGAGAAAGGTGATGGTGGTGGTGGTGGTGGTGGGGGAATCTGTTGATCTCCACATCCTCAACCCGCATCATTTCCAGTGAAAAGGAACTTGAGTAGTTTGGCTTGGAAAGCCCTCTGCTTAAGACCTTGAAGAGTGACTCCTAGTCAGAACAGAGGTTGTATTGGGTTAGAAGGACGAGTGATCTGATGCAGGGCCACACAACACTATACATTTTTTAATAAATCAGGTCTGGGAACTGGACTTGACTCTCTTTTCCCCACAGCCACACGGGGTAGGGTTGCCAGCTTCGGGTTGGGAAATACCTGGAGAATTTTGGGGCGGAGACTGAGGAGGGCGGGGTTTGGGGAGGGAGGGACTTCAATGCCATAGAGTCCAATTGACAAAGCAGCCATTTTCAGTTGTAACAGCAGGAGATCTCCAGCTAGTACCTGGAGGTTGGCAACCCTAAAATGAGGGCTGCAGAGAAGATTGTTTTGTAAGCCTGTGTTGGCCCAATTCAGCTTGGGACCTTGGTGTGTTGGGGCAGCAGAGGCTCCTGCTTCCCCTTCTGTGCCTTTTCCCAAGCCAAATCAGCCCAGCGGGGTGTTATTTGCATAAGTTATTTGCATAACTTTAGAGCTTGCGTAGTTTGACTCTCAGTCAACAAGGCAGTTTCTTGTGTTCCCCGATGGACCTTGATCCAGCAAGGGAATGCTTGTTTCTTAAAATTCACTCTTCAACACAACTGTTAAATGTACTTTGCTAATTATGCAATGACTCACCCATCCTCAGGCAACTTTTCCAAACTCATTTCGCCAGTTAATAATAATGAACTCAGACTGATAGATTGTCACACGAACTCCGAATTGAAAACTTTCTTTGGTTGGTAATAGTTCACACAGGCCAACATCTTATTCTGCACGGAGCAAATTAGAATTCAAAACATAAACTAAATTAAGCTCATGCAGACTTTATACAAATGGTACTGCATCACTTTGTTCGAGGGCACCCTGACTTCCCTGGGGAAAAGGTCAGCCACAGAATGCGGATAGTTGCTGCAACAGCCATGGGCAGAAGACTAGTTAGGATGGGGGTTGCTGTAGAGAGCATGGCTGCTTGGTCACATTTATATATTTGGCAGGAGCGAAGAACATTGGTGATGTACGCTGGCTTTATTTCTCTCTCTCTCTCTCTCTCTCTCTCTCTCTCTCACTCTCACTCTCACTCTCACTCTCACTCTCACTCTCACTCTCACTCTCACTCACTCTCTCACTCTCTCTCACTCTCTCTCACTCTCTCTCACTCGCTCGCTCGCTCGCTCGCTCACTCAACCAGGTTTTGTTCAGCTGCTGGTAGCCAGACCAATGCAGATCTGGGTCTTCTTTGGGCCTAATTTTGAGACTTCCCGGGAATCCCCTGTAAGCTATCTTGAGTTCCAGGGTGGATGAAAAGTAGAGTGTAATCAATGTGCTAAATACAAGGGCTGCTGCTTGCACCTGCCAATGTTTCCGTCTTTGGTTTTTTGAGTGGTGATCTCCAATGTAGGACTCACATGCTTTCTAGAAGTAATCAGCTGCTTCTTCCCCAAAGAGTATCTCTTTCCTAAAGTCAGTCCTGCCTTTCTTCCACCCAACTCGTTGAAGCAGAATGTGCTTTGGAAGACCCCTGGAGGCATCACCTTTGGGCCTGCAAGGATGAGTGCATGTATGTAAAGGGCCATCAAGTGGCAGCCAACTTATGGTGGCCACGTAGGGTTTTCAAGGCAAGTGATTAAGCAGAGGTGGTTTACCATTGCCTTCCTTTAAAAAGTCTCCCTTAGCAGCCTCCCATCCAAGTACCAACCCTGCTCAGCTTCCGAGATCTGACTAGATCGGTCTGTGTTATACCATTCCACCTCCTGCCTTCAGGGATGTCACTTCAGAAACACCTATCACCATCATAGGCTTTGAACTGTCCCCCATAAGTGCCCCCCATAGCAACATTTTATGGTTGGTCTTGCCTCCCACAGCAGCCATTTTGTGGTTGGTCCTGCCACCCATGGCATTTTGTGGTGGCGTCAACTACACTTTCTCAGAATTCCAGAAGTACTCACGGATCTTGTGGGTGGTCAGAGATGTTCTGTTCTATTGGATTAGTGCTATCAATACACAGATCTTTGCACATAGCAGCTAGGGATGCCAACTCCGGGTTGGGAAATTCCTGGAAAATTGGGGGCTGGAGCCTGAGGGTGTTTGGGGAGGGGAGGGACCTTCAATGCCATAGAGTCCAATTGCCAAAGCGGCCATTTTCTCCAGGTGAACTGAGCTCTATTGGCTGGGGATCAGTTGTAATAGCAGGAGATCTCCAGCTAGTACCTTGGGGTTGGCAACCCTAATCAGTGTTCTCCATTAGTAAATGTTCTTTCCAAGCTGGAAGCAATAAAGAGCCCTGTTGCTGAACCTACCAGAGTGTCCTGTGTGCTCACTACAGAGTCATCTGCAGCAGGTAGGTATTATTCATTCATTCATTCTTTGATTTCTACCCCACCCTCTATCCATGGCCAGGCCAGGCACAAGGCAGTTCACAACATTATATACAATCAAATATTAACACAATAAAAGCATAAAAGATACTACCTAAAATAATTAAAATCATCTCAAAATAGATCAATTCCATAAAAACTAATGGTGCATCATTCGAGCCCAGGGCCACCACACACCCAGCAACACAATCAGGGCCCCCCTCATACAGCTGGATGAAACCTAAAAGAGGGGAGGGGGTAGAAAAGCCAGATTTGATGGAACTGTTGTTGCCCTCAAACTACAGAATATCTCTGTTTTGCAGGCCCTGCGGAATTCCATAACATCCCGCAGGGCCCTGGTCTCATTCAAAAGAGAATTCCACCAAGTAAGCTCACTCCTACCCACCGCACCCAAGAGGATACTACATAGGGTTGCCAACCTCCAAGTGGGGCCTGAGGATCTTTCCAGATTAGAGATCAGTTGGAGAAAACAGCTGCTTCGGATGGTGGACTCTATGGCATCATATCCCTGCTGAGCTCCCATCTCCAGAATTTCCCAAGCCCGAGCTGGCAACCCTAATGCTATGTGGTGTAAGAAGTGGCCTGTTCTCCTTCCACACCCGTTTGTAGAGAGGCTTCCAGTTTCAGAATCCTGCACTAAACAGAATTGGTAGAACAGCTTAATCCCCATTCACTCAACTGAGATTCACTGGGAATTTAGGAGGAAACTGGAGAAAATGAGAACAGAAATTAGGACTACACCTAGCAGTTACAAATACCGAGCATGAATCAGACGTCACTAGTACTTGATACTTCTCTGGGGATTAGTTTATCTCACCTCTGGAGCAGATGATTCATGCTGGGTGCAGGGAGAGACTGAGCCCAGAATGCCTAATGAATGTTGCTTTAGAGATCTGGCAAACTCGGTATGGGGAATGCACTGCCAACCCCTGCCTTGAATGGTGGAATTTGCAATGACAGTTCATACACAGACCGCAGGGCCAGGATACCCCTTCCTTAGCACTGGCAGGTCAGCCAGACTTACTCAACGCTCCTGCTGAGGATTCACCATGTTTCTTGGTAACCTGCTGGAGGAGACCAGGCACTTCTCGAGGTGGCAGGATGAAATTAGAGGACTAGCACTTTGTGTTTAATTCTGGTGGAACCCCAAAAGCCCCCCCCCTAAAAAAAACCACCCCAAAAGGGCAAGTTGCATGGATCAAATTACTAAAGCGAGAGATGGTTTGTGTGTGTGAAAATGGGGAAGGAGGATGAACTCCCAAATTAATATGTTACTCAACCAGAGCAGCACATTCTACATGCACCTAATTGCCAGTTGCCCAGTCTGCAATTTGGCTGTAAGACTGGCTGCTGCAAAGCTGATCAATGAACCAAAGAAACCAGAAACAGAGTTGTGGCATCTTCAAGATGAACCAGTTGTGGTAACCAGTGCTGCAGGGGTAGTCCTGGAATCAATTGTACAGTTACCAACTGGCCTGGAGAAAATGTCGTGTCCATTTAATGTATGGAAAGGGGAAATAGTATCACCTAGTAAATAACCTCCCATTGAGCCTGTACGAAAGGGGCAGGTCATTTTTCTCCAGACAAGCTGGCAAAACAACCGAAAGCAGGAACTACACTGTTTCATATGTGGTTGTACAAAGGAAAGCACATCTGGGGAAAATGAAGCTTTGTATTTCATGGCAACCCAAATTTTAGGGGTGTGGCCATGGCTCAATCGTAGAGAATCTGCCTTACACGCAAGAGATCCCAGGTTCAGTCCTTGGCATGCCTCTGCTTGAGATCCTGGACAGCCACTGCCATCAGAGACAATGCTGACCTTGAGTGTCCAAGGGTCTGAGATGAGTGACAAACCAGTGAGTTGTCAGCCTTGGGGTCCAAAGTTTCATGTGGACACCTGAAAAAGGATCTGCTCAAGCCAGAGCTTGTTCAAGGACTTTTGGCACCCTAGGTAAGGAAAGGCAGGAGCTCATTCTGGGCACTCTGTCTATTTGTGTGGGCCAAGTCATGTGCTACTTTCATAATGATGATGATGATGAAGAAAAAGAGTTGGTTTTTATATGCCAACTTCCTCTGCTATTTAAGGGAGAATCAAACTTTCAATCACCTTCGCTTCCCCTCCCCACAACAGACACCCTGTGAGGTAGGTGAGGCTGAAAGAGAATGACTTGCCCAAGGTCACCCAGCTGGCTTCGTGTGTGGGAGTGGGGAAACCAACCCAGTTCACCAGATTAGCCTCCGCCACTCATGTGGAGGAGTGGGGAATCAAACCCGGTTCTCCAGATCAGACTCCACCACTCCAAACCACCTCTCTTAACCATTGCACCACGCTGCTAACTAGAATGAGGCCTCTTGAAGGGCCTTCTTGGCTCTCTGCAGCACACACACAAGCCAAGATGCTGCGCTTCTTTGCTCTTTTTGCTGCAGCATCGGTGGAACTGCAGAAGAGTAAATAGGAGCTTGATTGTCATCTAATCAGTTCCTAAAATACTAATGGAAAAGGAGGGGGGGGAAAATCCAACCCTCTAATAAGAAGGTTGATTTATGTTCTTTAGCAGGTTATTCTAATCATTGGCTCCCATGAACTGCAGCCCCTGATGTTTATCGAAATGGGTATGACTCACCCCACTATCAGGGATGGAGATGAATGGGAAATAAATAAGATGGGACTGGAGTTAGCTGAGGAACCTGGCAAAAGTGTTGAAATCTAAAAGTTGCTTGACACTTTTTGGGGGGTTTTCATCCCCCCTCCCTTTTGGCATTCTTAATTTTTTAAAAACTATTTTTTCAACCTATCAAATAGGCAAACCACTTACAGTCATTTTTAGGGCAGGTTGGGGCCAGCTAGGTCAACCACACTCGTCTTTAGAGCAGGAAACGGCCCTGCTCTGTGGACCAGGCCAAAATCATTGCAGAAATAATTTTAAGGGAGTATTATGGTCGCTCAAAGATCACTCCAAACCTCTTGCTGACTAGTTGAAAGTGAGATTGTGTCAGAGTACATTAAAACACACACACACACTCACACACACACACACACACACTAGTAAATGGAGTATTCCAGGGGGCAAGAACTGACACTCCCTTTATCCCACCTGCAATGTTAGGATTGCCAGCTTCCAGGTGGGTCCTGGAGACAGGCTCCCAGAATTTATGCTAGGCCTAGCTAATCCAAAGGCTTTTCTCACTGTGTGCCAACCACAGAGCCAAATATTGCAGGACCAGTTCATCCCTCTTTTTATAATCGGTAAATTATTGTATATTTATCTGGCTTAGTCTGACTTTGTTTAGTCTGTCCTGCCAGTAAAGTCCACGATGGGGAGCGTCATTCATGAAATCTGTAGCTACTGCTTCCTGATGAGATTAGACTGTGTCATTCTCAAGACTACAGGCGGCGATGCTCCCATGACAAAATGATTCTTTAAACAAAACAGTCCCTTCATGTAGAAAACTAGAACATCAGGGAGAAAGATTCTACCCTAGCCTTCTCCCTGACCTGCTTATAGGGTTGCGGTCCTCCACGTAGGGGCTGGAATATTTCCAGAACTGCAACTGATCTCCAGACTACAGAGATCAGTTCCCCTGGAGACAACAGCAGCTTTGGAGGGTGGAGCGGACTCTCACATCCCTGCTGAGCTCCCTCTCCTTCCTATACTCTGCACTCCCTAGGCTCTGCCCCCAGGAATCTCCAGGAATTTCCCAACCCAGAGTTGGCCAGTCCCTACCTACTTGGTTCTTATGTGGTCTAAAATAGTTTTGTTAGAAGGGGCATTTAATACCATGAAACAGTACAAGCCCAAAACAGTCACCCACCTCCATGAGATCTAGGCCTGGGTCTTTGTTCAAAGTCCTCTCTCAATGTACACAAGATTGGTTCATTTTTTCAACTCTGCTGTATTCCTGGCATTTTTAAAAACCTTTTTCACCATCACAGCATCATCCTATGGGAGCAGTCTCCAGATCCCAGATCGTAGGATGATGTAGGGTTGTCAACTTCAGATTGAGTGATCACAGTAAAAAAGGTAAGACGTATTATTAAGCAAACTTGAACATGCACTTTCTCATATTGGCCCCTCTCTGACAACCTTGACAATATTTTTGAAATAGTGCCACATCCCCTCCCCCCGGTTGCCAACTCTGAGATGGGAAATTCCTAGAGATTTGGTGGGTGGAGCTTGCAGAGTGTGGGTTTGGAGGAGAGGAGGCACCTCAGTGGGGTATAATGTAATAGAACCCAAAGCAGCCATTTTCTCCAGGGGAACTGGTCTCTGTAGTGTGGAGATCAGTTGTAATTCCAGGAGATCTCTAGGCCACAACTGGAGGTTGGTAACCCAAAGAACATAAATCACAATGGGTAGCCGTGTTAGTCTGTCTGTAGCAGTAGAAAAGAGCAAGAGTCCAGTAGCAAGACTAACAAAATTTCTGCAGGGTATGAGCTTTCGTGAGCCACAGCTCACTTCTTCAGATACCAAAGAACACGTTATCAATCTTCACTCTTATGCAGACATTGTGCTCATGGTGCATTCCACCTGTGAGTGGTGGCAATTGCCCCAGGTTGAGCAGCTTAGCTTAGGGTTGCCAATCTCCAGGTAGTAGCTGGAGATCTCCTTCTATTACAGTGGATATCCAGCCAATAGAGATCAGTCCACCTGGAGAAAATGGCCACTTTGTCAAATGGACTCTATGGCATTGAAGTCCCTCCTCAAACCCCGCCCTCCTCAGGCTCCGCTTCCAAAACCTCCCACCAGTAACGAAGAGGGACTTGGTAACCCTAGCTCAGCTGCATCCGGCTGCCCCTCTTTTGATCACCGCTGCAGCATTCTTGCCCCAGTAACTAAAAGAATCAGGGACCTGTTCCAGCTGCTGCTCTTTGATGGGTCTTTTTCAGCAATTGTAAAACTGTGAGTCAGCAGTGACAGACTTCTTTCGGTCAAAGCCAGCTGCTGCTCCTTGAAGGTACTCTGAAGTCTGTTAAGCATAGATAAGTGTCTGTTTTCTAATATATTCTAAGTATTTGCCTGGATCTTGAAGATAGGGGTCTTAATAGATGAGGAGGGTGAGTCAATGGAAGTTATAGACAAATCACGGAGATTTGTATTGCTGTGCTGTATGCACAACACAATACTCATCCTAACTGTGCCTTTCCTGTTAAAGCCATGAGCTGCTGAAATGGTTGCAAAGGGGCATTTGAGGGTCTTCATGGCCTTGAGACTGAAAAATGCTGTATTGTGCGGATGCACAGTTGTGGCTTTATGGTTATAGGCTGCTGGGGTTTTTTGTTTGTTTGTTTATTATTAGTTTGTGTTGAAAATTATTGTTTGAAATATTTATTATTACCCACATTTCATACTAAATTGCATTGGAAGAAAAGCGGGCTACAAAAGCATGCAGCATCTCAAGACCCTTGTCCCTGTCCTGAATTCCTTATTATATTGAGTTAAAGCTCAAAGGGCTGGAGGAGGCATTTGAACACACATCCTATGGAACACCCATCCTCAGGAGAGTCATATGGAATCTTTAATGCATCATTTCTACCAGTAGCGGAATCTGCTTTTATGTTTGGTGGTGATCTGATTTTCAAAATATAGCCTTTGTTTTCAGAATCTTTGTAGGCATTAACAAAACTTCTCAATGCTGGTAACGGTATGTTATGTCCATTTTAACATTTTCATTGAACCACAAGAAAAAGACAAACCAGATCACTTTCCTTGCGCACTGTACTCGCAAGTAGCAGAGGAAGTTCTGACAAATTTCCTTTCATTGACTTTTCTAACACTTTGGCAGTGTTTCCTCTAGGGTTGCCATGCCTAACCACCAATTGGAGGTTTGGGGTTGAGCACATGGATGGCAGGGCATTGCAGGTGCCATTACATCAGTTATGATAGCGATATAGGGTAGCTCGAGGAATTGCCATTTTCGCATTTTCTCTGGAAGTGACACATATGACACCACCACGTTTTTTAAAAATTTCTCCTGATGCCAACCAGGGGACTGACCAGCCTAGTCTTAACTAGATCTGAAGAACCGGGTTTGATTCCCCACTCCTCCACATGAGCAGCAGACACTAATCTGGTGAACTGGATTTGTTTCCCCACTCTTACACATGAAGCCAGCTGGATGACCTTGGGCTAGTCACACTCTCTCAGCCCCACCTACCTCACAGGGTGTCTGTTGTGGGCAGGGGAAGGGAAGGTGATTGTAAGCCAGTTTGATTCTTCCTTAAGTGGTAGAGAAAATCAGCATATAAAAACCAACTCTTCTTCTTCTAGTTTCCTCCCCAGCTATTGATAGGAGATGCGAAGCTTTATTAAAACTGCAGATTTAAAAAAAAAAACACTATATGAACAAATATAGGAGACCTTTCTATAACAGACAGCTATGCTAATTTTAACTGTTTTCTCTTGAGTAGACCATCAGAGGAAATGCACAATGTGTTTATTCATGATAGTTATTTAATACATTTATATGCAGCCTTTCTGACAAGACATTCAAAGCAGTTTACAATTCAAAATAAAATAGGTTAAACAATTAAGCAATAAACAGCAGAAATTGTCTCACAACAGTGGTGGCCACTTCAGGAAATGATGTCATTAGCTTTTTGGCCAGGGCTACTCCTCTCCTGCCTGCACACGCAGATCATTACACTAGCCCTGGTCCGCCAAGCTGGGCTGTCCCACATGAATTCTCTCCAGCCATTGGTGGGTTCTCTAGGAGCTGATGTTATGTGCTCTCTGGCTTCTACTATCTTCAGCAGATATGATTTGGGAAATGTTGATTCCCCACCTCTCCAGTTTCTACAAAAAAGCCACTCACAACACTCACAGCTTTCATGTTTGTGATAATTTTAGGCTGTTTTATTGCATAGTTTCATTTTATGCATTATACTATTTTGTTGCTTTGCTTTCTGATTTTGCAATCCAGTTCATCACATTGTTGTGTGTACTATACTGTGTATATTGCATTGTCTTAGATGTTGTAACCCACTTTGAGTCTCAGCAAGAAAGGCAGACTATAAAAGAGGTAAATAAATAAAATCAGTCAGGAAGCACTCCAGTCCCTGATTTCTTGCTCATACATGAGAATAGATTAAAATCTCATGCCTTGAACAGAGACAGACTATCCATCCTTTTGCCAGTCTGACCAGAGGCTTGAAAGGTGTTAATCTTTTAAGTTTGTAGGTAGCCATAGAAACAACCCCAAAAACAAGAGTCACGTGATGCCTTTTAAAAAGGACCAACCAAATGACCTCAAATAGCAAGTTTTTGAGTTCCCCAGTATTCTTCATCAGGCTTGATATTCAGTGCAAAAAAGAAGAGAGGGAGAGAGAAAAAGTACTTCAGGACACCTGGGAGAAACTCCTATAAACTGCAGATTGGGGTTTTCTCTAGGATGTCCTGAAATGTCTTTTATCTCTTCCCTAGTACCTCATTTTTGGTACTGAACATCCAATCTAAGGAGAAGTTCTAGGGAAATCAAGCGCTTGCTATTTTGGGGGTATTTTGAGTGATCTTAATCAAAAGATAAGCCATATTATTAAGCAAACTTGATCATTCATCTTCCCATATTGGGAAACAGCTTCCTAACCCCTTTCAGGCCAGGAATGCCACCTTTGCCCTTACTGCAAGTTATGCCACCTTTTTAGGTGGCATAGCCCCATGGAACGCTTTGGAGCGGTTCCACGGCGCTTGCAAATATGGGCAGCATTCTGGCTTCAGCGGAGGAGCTGGTTCCTGCTGTGGAGGCTGCCGGGCTGTGCTGCCTCCAGCCTCTGCCTAACCACCACCACCACCCCAGGAATGGGCTGTAAGTTGCAATGAAAATAACCCTTGCTTTTGCACCACACACATGCACATGGCCTGGTCTGGCTTATGCACCTACACCTTCTCTTGGTATTATTCCCAGAAATTATAGAGATAAAATCTCATTTCTGCTGAGAATTTTATTGTGTAATTTCACACTTGGAGCTAAGAAAGCCATTCCCCATCCATCTGCTAGTCTCTTGGAACCAAATCATGAGCCCATTGGAGTAAATGAGAATTTAGACACTGATTTATCGGGTATAAGAGCCCAGAGCATTATTAAGCAGTTAGTTCATAGCAACCCTTTGTGGACACAATTATGGACAACAGCAAAAAAAACCCAGCAACAATCAGGATGGATGAACCATTCCTTCCAATAAACTGCCGTGCTTTAGGCCAGGGTGGACAGCCAAAATTATTGGTGCAAGATCAGGCCTGGCCCAAGATGTTTTCCTACCCCAAGGAGTTGTGCAGCAAGATTCAAGAGACCTGCTCAAGAAGATTCCTTGAAATGTTGCAAAGCATGTTGAGGAATAGGGTTGCCAGCCTCCAGTCGGCACCTGGAGATCTCCCACTATTACAACTTATCTCCAGGCGACTGAGATAAGTTCCCCTGGAGAAAACGGCTCCTTTGGAAGGTGGACTCTATGGCATTATACCCTGCTGAGGTCCTCCCCTCCCCGATCCCCACCCTCCCCTGGGTCCACCCCCAAAACCTCCTGGTATTTTCCAACCTAGAACTGGCAACCCTACTGAGGAACGACAAACATATGCAAGTTCCAGAATGAATCTATGGGGGGGGGGGGGCATTAGATTTGAACTCCAGAGCTCACCAACTGCACAGTATTCCCCATTTGATAGGTCTGAAGGAAAGGAAAACTACTGCTCTTAGAACAGCTGCTAAACCAGCTACTAATGGCAGAAATGAAGGTTTCTGATTATAATGTACAACTGATTATTGATAGATTTTTCCATTTAGTTTCTGTTGTTTACTTCTCTGGGCCAGCTGGTTTAAAAGCCAGAACACAGGTCCATCGCTGGCCCCAGGGCCTCCCCAGCTTTGCTAGTTCTGCATGCCACACTTTTTACGGGACGTAGCGTATAGGAGCAGTGATGGTTGTTTGGACAAGTATAGTGGAAGCATCCCTGCAATTGGTCACATTAATCATAGGACTGGGCCATAAACTAGGGAAGGTGGGAGAATCTGGTTTTGACTTATATGACTATTTTTATTGATTTTTTTATTTTGTAGAAAGCATTTATACACTGACAATATCCATTAAAAACAGTGAAACAGGGACACTTAAAAATAACAACCAGCAGTATGCAAGCAATGAAAACAGCAACAAGATCATTAACAAAGTGACTCTAAAAAGGTTTTTTTGAAAATAGGTAAACACAGCCATGCTCTATCTTTAATACCAGCGATAAAAATGAAAACAACAGAAACTAACAGAGTTAAGTCATGGTAATGCTCTTGTGTCAGTCATAAAAGTCATAGAGGGACCCAGAAAAATAACTTTGTAAAAGGCTTTGGGAAATAATAATGTTGTTGCCTGAAGACTAAAAGACTACAGATTTCACAAAAGGCACATCTCTGGGGAGGGATGTCAGTCCAAAGTCTTAGCACAGCAAAAGAAAAGCTCTGAACCTGATTCTTACAGAGCATTCCTGAGATCTAAGGGCGAAAGCCCCTATAAGGCCAGGAAGGCACCACACCGGTGTCCGGGGGCCCCGCACCAGCAGGAAGGCCCGGATGGCGGTGGCCGGCTGCTGCCGCAGCAGTGCCACCCCCGGACACCGACAGGGCTGTCCGGCGGCATCTGAACACTGTCAAAGGCCATGCAGGTGTCCCGGGAGGTGTTCCCAGGGCATTCCAGCACCAGGCTGGGGGAGGAGCCGCCTTTAGGCAGCCTCCAAAGTCCTTTCGGGCCAGGAACGCCCATTTTTATTTTTGCCGAGATACGCCACCTTTTCGGTAGTGTATCTCCTGTGCAGCCCTATGAGGTTGCACGAGGTTTCGGCCGGGCCTCCAAAGACCGGCGTAGGCATTCCTCTCAGGAATGCACTGTTAAGCTTGCTTCTAACAGTGGGTGCAATAGCTCAGCATCTCGGAAATTACTCTTAACTGTCGAGCAGTTTCACATGGCAGAAAAAGGTCCTTCAAATAGCTTGGTCCCAGTCCTAGAGGTGTAGCTATGTTAGTTCGCAAGCACAAAAGAGTCACAAGGCACCTTAAAGACTAAAAATTTATGACAGCTTACGTACTGTCTCTGCCTCACTCGTTTATATGACAACAACTGTAGCTGCTTTCACATGGAGGAGTTGGGGGCCGGAGCCAAGAGAACAACATAAAAACAGCATAAAAGAAAAGCAAGGAAAACTATTCTGAAAAGAACCAAATTTGGGGAAAGGGTGTGTCCCCCAACTACAGCCCCCCCCCCGGAAAACCAAAAACCCAGAAAAACTTGAAATCATATTTTAAAACAAATTAGAAAATCCGTCTGGAAGATGTCCAGCTGGCAGACACAGAACAAAAAGGTCTTCCCAGGCAGGCATCACTCCAAAGCAGAGATCAGAGCAGCAGCACTGCGAAAGAACTAGCCACGAAATAGAGTCCAGCTGAATGACTTTTATCCTCTTTGTCCATGGCTCAGACAGTCATTTATTCATTCATTCATTGAAACATTTATACCCTGTCTTTTCTGGTGGTTAAAGATGGCTTATAATAATTGTTAAAAACATTTCCATCTTAACACCAACAGTTCATGCTTCCCCTAAGATTGGATCCCATAGCCTGGAAGAGCTGCATCCCTCCTGCCTCCCTCCTGTTGCCCAGGAGTCCTGTAAACTTGAAGAAAAGCATAAGAAAAACAGCCTTGGGAGCCTTAAAAACGAAAGCCCTGAGTATCCCTGGGTATACCCGAATATTTCCGTATTTTTGGGGAAGTGGTTCATCCGTATTCTGAAAAATCTGGAGTACCATCCGAATAATACCCAAATATACTGGTAAGGTATTTTTCAGGTATATGTTCAGATCGGATGTATCCAGGAGCACATCCCTAGATGGAAGGCGGGATGGCTTCGGAACCCCCATCTGCCCTGGACACTTGAAGCTGACCTTGGGCCAATTGTATACTCTCAGCCTGGCCTGCCTCACAGGGTCATTGTGAGAATACAATGGTGGAGAGGAGATGCCTGCAAGGCGCTTTGGATCCCCACTGGGGAGAAAGGTGGGATATAAATGAAATAAACAAATGCATAGGAAGGAAGGAAATTCACAGCGGCAATGAGTCCATGATGGGGAATGGGGTTTCACCCGGAAGTGACATAACCGTGGTGTGCAGCATCAGTCCTCCCTGTGCCCCATCCTTAAAGGGAGTGCCAAGGAAAGTCACACCACAGGAATCTTCTTCTGTTTTTCTGCTGCTCACCACTGATTATATGATAGGGCTTGTTCAGTTCTCCATTTGTTTCTATCTTTATTGATGGTCCTAAAATGCAATTAATTAAATTGCAGTGTAAGATTAAATGCATAAGGAAAAGGAGTCAAAAGACACAAATCAGAAGAAGAGTTTAAAGGGAGGTTAATCAGCTTTTAAAAAGTTTTAAACCAAGTTGTGATAATGGTTTAGAATAAATATATTGCACGTCTGCAGCAAAACTGAGAAAGAGTTATCTTAAAAGAGGATCATTGTAGCTAAATGGGAGCATGAAAGACTATTCCCAATGCAAGGAATGGCAGGCTTTATGTACATGTTCTGGTTAAATGTAAGGGCATAATAGAGGAGACCCAGAAGGCAGGATTATTGACTAAAGAGGGAATCAAGCACATTCCTGAAGGATTTTCTCCTGCCCAAAAAGGAAGTTCTCCTTTGTTAAAATAAATGGGTGCTACTCAAATTTATATCCTTAAACTGGGAAAGGGAGAGGGCTTTCTCTATGGCTGAACATTGTGCTGCTTGCTTGCTTGCTTGTTTATACTCCACTTTTCCTCCCAATGGTGACCCGAAGTGGTTTACAACATCCTCCTCCCTCCTCCTCCCTCTCTTTGGGAGTTCCCTCCTGAGGTATTGGAGGCCTACAGTGTCTGTCTTTGTGGCTGTTACACCAAAGGCTCAAGAGGGATCTTTCAACCTGGAGCTTTGCCTGTTAACACCGTTATATAATTGGTTAGGATTGGTGCCAGACCAGTTGTTTTGATGATGACTTTTAATTGATGTGGGCAAACTGACATCAATTTTAACTGATTTTTTTAAAACAATATTGCTTTTAATGTTCCTGGTTTTATGGTGCCAGTTTAATGATATTCTACTGTAATAGAAAAGTTTGTGTTTTTAATGTTCTGTAACCTGCCCTAAAGGAGCCCCGTGGTGCAGACTGGTAAGCTGCAGTACTGCAATCCAAGCTCTGCTCACGACCTGAGTTCGATCATGACAGAAGTTGGTTTCAGGTTGCCGGCTCAAGGTTGATTCAGCCTTCCATCCTTCCGAGGTCGGTAGAATGAGTACCCAGCTTGCTGGGGGTAAAGGGAAGATGACTGGGGAAGGCACTGGCAAACCATCCTGTAAACAAAGTCTGCCTAGTAAACATCAGGATGTGACATCACCCCATGGGTCAGGAATGATCCGGTGCTTGCACAGGGGACCTTTACCTTTTTAACCTGCCCTAAAGAGTCCATTTTATTCATGGAAGTGCAGGATATAAATAATCTAATAAAATAAACATAAGAGAGGAGTCCTGCACAGTCTATACAAGTGCTCATGATGGTACTCAGTAGTCTTGTAGATCTGCCATCAGACAAGGACAATGTGGGTGGAGATCTCTCAGCATCACAGTTTGGGAGGACCAACTGAAGGGAGTTTATTTCCCAGTCTTTGAACACGAACACTTGAAAGGATCCTTTCCCAGTTTGAGGATATAAATTTGAATGGCACCCATTTATTTCAACAGAGGAGAACCCTGTTGCTTGTTGTTATTCTTATGTGTGTCAGACCTGAGTCTGTCCTGAGTCTTACACAAGAGTGCAAAAACTGGTTCTGGAAATTCCCTGGTTTAAACTGGAACCAAAGTGTAAAAATTTCAGTTCCCAATGAACTCAAACTGCAAACCAAACCAAACGTTTTCTTCCCTGGTTAGAGGCAGATTCATTTACTATTAAGGCAACAAGCTTCCATTTGTTTAATTGCTGAATTAATTAACAAATTGTTTTATTGATTAAGGACAAGTGGTGCTGAGAATTACAGGTTCCTCTTGTTTATTTTTGAGAGTATTTTGCCTGAGATTTGCAAGGCTCCTCAAACACCTTTGGATAATATGCTATGATGTTATAGAAAGCTCAGTCACATGAAGCTGCCTTATACTGAATCAGACCCCTAGTCCATCAAAGTCAGTATTGTCTACTCAGACTGGCAGCGGCTTTCCAGGGTCTCAGGCAGGGGTCTTTCACATCCCCTACTTGCCTAGTCCCTTTAACTAGAGATGCTGGGGGATTGAACCTGGGACCTTCTGCATGGCAAGCAGATGCACTGCCACTGAGCCACTGTCCCTCCCCTAACTTCTAACTTCTCGGGAAAGCTGACAGCCTACAGAATGTCAATAGACAGAGTTGGTTCTATGAAAAAGCAAAAAGGCTTGCAATTTGGGGGTGGGTGGGGGGAGAATCAGACTGGATGCTGAATCCTCAAGATGTCTCCTGAGGCAGCTTCACCACTCAGAATTCCTTCTTCCAGTTTACACACCTGCATCTACTTGCTTTCTTTTGGGATGGTCCCTGGATTTTGCTGATTTTGCAGGGCATAGGACAGGGCAGCTGGGAGAACATCTAAAACATGGGATCTCAACAAGGGGGAAAGTCCCCCCCCGGGGGGGGAATTTTAGGGTTCCAGGCAGGGAATTGGGACCACTATTCAGCAAAGTGGGATGTCCTGTAGATTATGTACAATCTGTAAAATTGTAGTTTGTTTTTAATAACTGTTTGACTATCTTGGGAAGGGGGTGTTATATTCTGAACAACGGTGAAAGGGGGGGAATGGAGCAAAAAAATGTTGAGAACCACTGAAAAGCAACTTGGTTGCTGTCCTTAGTACTGAATCCAGCTCCCTGGTGATCTGTCCGTGGTCTTGACAGCACTGTGGAGCATATCTCTGGGCAATCCCCCTCCACTGGGTAAGCAGTTCCTCCTTGGGTCTCGGCCATGAGCCACACACGTTATCTGTCCTGGGTGCCCTTGTGAAAAGCAAGGGTTATAAATCAGAGCAAGCTCTAACCAAAACAAAGGACTTACTATATACTTACTGAAATCTCTTGCCTGACATTTGAAAGCTCCCCCAAACACCTTTGGATAATATGGTGTGATGTCATGGAAAACGCGACATTCTGACTACTCGGGAAAGCTGACAGCCACGGAGTTGATAGATGGGGTTGATAGATGGGGTTGGTTCTCTGAAAGAGCAAGAAGGAAGTCTGCCTAAGGGAAATCACCCAGATTTCCTTGAGGCAGGAGAGGATGGGTGCACAGGAAAGGCAGCAGAAAGGGGCCAGGGAGGTCATAGAACTGTGTGCAGGTGGAGTGGCCGAGGTTCATATATCGAAATATTTAGCCTCAGGACTCCAGTAAATGAAAGAATCAAGTAAATAAAGGAACTACCACAACGGTCAAGAATGGCTTTGTGGTGGAAAGTGCCGTCAAGTCACAGCTGAATTATGGCGACCCCGTAGGGTTTTTAAGGCAAGAGACGTTTGGAGGTGGCTTGCCACTGCCTGCCTCCACGTGGGATGAGAGAGTTCTGAGAGAAGTGTGACTGGCCCAAGGTCACCCAGCAGGCTCCATGTGGAGGAGTGGGGAATCGAACCCTGTTTTTTCATTAGAGTACGCTGCTCTTAACCACTACACCACACTGGCTCTCAAAGAATGGCTTTATAAAGGGATTTTCTGTGTTGTGTTGGAAGAGTACATCACTATTTTGAAGCGAGAGGTGGTCAACTGGAGATAACTATTTGTCCAAAAAAGGCAAATAGCTGGGGAGGGAGGGAGGGAAAGGGGCAGGGCAATTTCCTTTTCCTTTCCAGTGGCAGTTTAATTTGAAAATCCATAGATGGGGGTGGACCTCAGTTCCCCTGTTCTTCTTCCATTTTTGGAAATGCACTTAGATAACAATAATTATTAATAAGAATTACTGTTCAAGATAAATACTGAATAATTAATTGCATTATTTATAAACACATTGCCAGTGTCCAAAGCACTTCACGTATATTACCTTAGTAATCTTACAACATCCCTGGAAGGTAGGCCGATACTATTATCCTCATTTGCAAGTGGGAGGCTGAGGCTTATTATCTCGCTGAAGGCCACTATGTGAGTTTCTTGCAGAGGTGAGATTCGAACTGGAAGCCTTCATGACAGCACCGTCGAGGTTTTCACTGAAGGCTGGAAATCTTGCTTCTCTCATCAGGGATTCCTGCTTTCCCATTATATCCTTGAGCCAGAGATCTGAGCTTGTTATCTTGCGATCCAGCTGTATGGGCTTGAGGGATGGTGGCATAGGGTGGCGTTGGCACTGGGGGGTTCCAGTAGCTCGATGTGTGAGAAACCCTTTCTGGGAAGGTTTTGCTGGAGGATGCCCAAGGGGTGCCCAGCTGTTAGTCAGTGTGTAAGTTAGGTGGCTTCTTAAGGGGGTTGGGCTCACCGATGCACGTGTTAATGAGCTGGGGAGGTGTGTGTGTCTCTCTGTGCCTACCGTGTACATATATAGGGGCCACGCTGATAGACACACAGTGCAAGACTCAAGCATCAGAGGAAACCTCAGGACTCACAGCGCACAGGCAGGTAGGCGGCTGTTTGATCTCTTTGCCGGCAAGCTGCTGGATTCTCTTTGTCTTGGGAAAGTCTGCCTCAGCTCGGATAACTGACTTTCTAATGCAGTCGCTATTTAACCAACCCAGAGCTTTGAAACTGGGGAGGGGGGATTTGGTAGGATGGAACCGGGCAAGAGGGCGACTGTATGTTTTTTCTACCCACCACCCTCCTTCGAAATGGATAAGTCACTTAAAGGTGTCTTGATCTGTGAAAAGAGTTGAAAGGAAAGCCCCTGGTTTAATAAAGAACTCTTTGTGATGGTTTCACGCAGGGAAAATTTATATTTGACAAAGCAGCTACTTTAAATATAAATATAAATAGTGGGGGGGGGGAGAGAAGCCACAAGAAAACGGACTGAATTTTAGTGAGGTGACAATTTCTTGATGTATTCGCTGGGTGGAGGTGGCATTTTGCTAGTTATATATGTGTCTGTACGTGTATCTGTGTTGTGCTGATTTTGTGACATTTGTATTTATTTAGCTTCAAAACACTTCTTCTTTTGCATTTCTTTTGATATTTACCGTGAGCTACCTTAGCTTTACAACTAATTTCTTACCGGAAAGCCTGTTCCTAATGTCATCGCTTTGGTGGTTTTTATTCGTTTGTTTCATTGTCATGTAAGAGAATAATCCCCTGGAAGATGTTAGCGTCAATTTGTTAGTACAAAAATCCCTCTGATATGGATTCAAAGTTCCTTTAGTGTGTCTGGATCATTAATTGCCCACAATGGTTACTTCAAGAGGCATCCTATGTATAAATGCGTGGAGGGGGGGAACTCTTTGGAACTTTATTCTTTGCAATTAAAGGTTTATTTCCTGATGTGACTGAAACAATACTTTTAAAGTCATTGATAGAGAAAGAGAGAATTATTTGTTTGGAGAACTAAGAACAAACTGCAGGGGCAAATGCTAACAGGCTCATACGGGGGGGGGAGGGAGGGAATGAAACTTCTTGCCCGTACACTTCTCTGCCTCTCCAGGACTGCATTTCGGTAGCTGAAGGATTCAGGTCTTTGTTTGGTGCTTTTCACCGCACCGTGTAATTTAGCCAATTATGGTCAATTTTACGATCGGCTGCACTTCATGTACACGCGCTTCTGTGGGCATCTGATCAACGGGATGAATCTATAGCAAATGCAGACCCAGAGTGTTTTTCCTGGCTCTTTCACAAAAAATGTAGAGAGGATTGCCTGCTTACCAATGTTGCGATGGGAGGATGAAGAAGAAGCCTTTGAAAACTGCTTTTAAACACTACAAGCATTTGAGGTACCCTAATTATGAAATACAATTATGTATGCAAACAGTCTTTTTTTTCCTGAATTGGAATAATTTTCAGAAAGCTGGCGAAGGGGGACGGTGTTTTTCCTCTTTGGCATCTTATTCTTCATAGTTAAATTCCATTGAAATCAACGGCAACTACTTCAAAGTAGATCTATTGATACAGCATATACATGTTTGTAGCTTGGATTAGAGATTTACGGATGCGCAAAAAAATGAATTTCAGCTTTTTAGGAAACCGAGAGAAAGAATAGTGATATTAAACACGCCGAGGGTTTGACCGTTGCCTCTGGAGAAAGCTGTTCGACAACACCTGCCCATCTAAAATCGTCTGTTTGATTGCTTTAGATGCTAGCTGCTCATCTAGTGTCATGGTGTTCAAATGAAATCAGTGTGGCACTAAGCAAAATCTTTGCATGCTTTGAACTGGGGTTGTTTTCACATGCGTGCATCTAGGTATGTGTGAGTGAGAATAGAAGGTGTGGTTTTAAATCACAGGAATAGTTCCATAAGGCTGTAGTCCTGTCTAGGAGCCCAGTCCCATTGAAATAATCTGGGTTTACTGCTGAGTGTATGAGTTTAGAATTCAGCTACACACACCTCCCATGCTGTAAATCAGAGCTCTCACAATCCAGCCAAAATCATATTATTTGCAGTCTTATCAGTTTCTACAGGAAAGTGCTAAGCACATCCTTAACTGTTGCGCTGAAATACATTCAGCTAGATTGGGTCTTGGGTGAACATAGATGAGCATACACCAAACAGTAAATTGACCACAATATATTAGTCATGCTTGGATACCAGTTGTCTGTATTGTCCTGCTAAGGAAGGAGGAGAATCATAACGCACGTCTGAACCTGATCAGAAACCCAGGAAAGCAGAAGGTGGGAGTGATGAGACACAGGATGATAACAGATGACTGGTTTACCAAAGTGGTTACATGCACACCATGGAAAGTTACCAGGTGGTAAATCCAGGAGGGTTTGTTGGAACAAAGGCTTTCATGGGCTAGAGCTCACTTCATCAGATGCGTGAAGCGTATTCTCAGGAGGCAGACATATATATGCATTGTTATAGAGAACAAAAGTGTGAGGGTCAAACGAAGGAGGACCATGTTGTGATGGACCTGTGACCAAGTAGCTTGTATTCAAGGTAAGCTCTTATCTCAAAGCTCTCGCTAGTCGCTCTCTCTCAGCCTCGCCTACCTCACAGGGTGGTGGTTGTGAAGAAAAAAATGGTTGTAAGCTGCTTTGTGTTCAGCAAGCCGTAGCCCCACTTGGATATGTGATTGGACCCCTCATCCTTACCGCCTCATGGTGTCTCAACCTTTTAGCCCTCTTATCCTATCTATCTTTATTATACCCTTCTTCCTTCAAAGAGTTCCAGGCGGCATGCGCCATTCTCCCGTCTCCCATTTAATTCTGACCACAATCCTGTGTGGTAAATCAGGCTGGTGTGTGTCTGACTGAACCGGTGAGCTTCCGTGGCAGAGTGGGGGTTCAAACCTGGCTCTGCCAGATGACACTTGCATCGCTACACCACGCTGGCTAATCCTGCCCAAGACCTTTGCACCTCCAGTTCTGCCCCTGCCCACCAGCCTCCTACTCCCTTACACAATAATTTCCCTTGCTACCCCTTATGCCTGGACACCCCCCCCAAAGAACACTAGTCTGAAGCTGCCTCCCTCCCTTTCTTCAAATTTCTCCTAAAGATCCTCCTTTTCTGTGATGCCTTTTGTAATCTCCATCCCACACTGAATTATGAACACATGAAGCTGCCGTATACCGAATCAGACCCTTGGTCCATCAAAGTCAGTATTGTCTACTCAGACCGGCAGCGGCTCTCCAGGGTCTCAGGCAGAGGTCTTTCACATCGTCTACTTGCCCAGTCCCTTAACTGGAGATGCCGGGGATTGAACCTGGGACCTTCTGCACACCAAGAAGATGCTCTACCACTGAGCCACGGCCCCTCCCCAAAACACATGAACACATGAATCTGCCTTATACTGAATCAGACCTTTGGTCCATCAAAGTCAGTATTGTCTACTCAGACCGGCAGTGGCTCTCCAGGGTCTCAGGCAGAGGTCTTTCACATCCCCTACTTGCCTAGTCCCTTTAACTGGAGGTGCCAGGGATTGAACCTGGGACCTTCTGCATGCAAAGCAGAGGCTCTACCACTGAGCCACAGCCCCTCCCCTATAAACTTTAATATTTGTAACTAATAGTATTTGTAAATATTTGTAAATAGAATGGTTTATTCTTCCCCTGCCAACCCGCAATTCCATCTTTGTCCCTTTCCTCTGTTGCCTCCCCTGTGACAAATTTCATTTTGTAAGTTCCTTGGGACAGGGTATAGGGGAGCCAGTTTGTTGGACTATGATCTACAAGACCCAGAAGAAGAAGAAGAGTTGGTTTTTATATGCCGATTGTCTCTACCCTTTTTTTTTAAGGAGAATCAAATCGGCTTACAACTGCCTTCCGTTCCTCTCCCCACAACAGATGCCTTGTGAGGTAGGTGAGGCTGAGAGAGCTCGAAGAGAACTGTGACTAGCCCAAGGTGACCCAGCTGGCTTAATGTGTAAGAGTGGGGAAACCAACCTGGTTCTCCAGATTAGAGTCCACCACTCCAAACCACTTCACCACGCTGGCTCTCGAATCCCTACTCTGCCATGGAAGCTAACCAGCTAACTCATGGGCCTGTCACACACGCTCAACCTAAACTACCTTACTGGGTTGTTGGGAGGATAAAATGGAGGAGAGGAGAATGCCGTAAGTCACTTTGGCTCCCCACTGGAAACAGAAGTGGGGCACAAATTAAGTAAATAAATAAAACAGAGGGGCTATATTAATAACAACATGAACGGTGGTGAGAAACATACAAAAATGCCATTAATGGAAGTCCTTCAATATATCCGAATCTGTCCCACAAATAAAAATAAACTGTTTCCCCCAATTCTTCTTGAGGATGAGAAGATTTCCTTTCATTCCAAAGGCCCTGTCTTCTATTTTGATCTCAACCTACATAACAGTAGGTTATGCTGGATCAGACCAATGGTCCACCAAGTCTAGCATCCTGTTTTATGCAGGGGCTAACCAGGTGCCTTCGTAAGGCTTACAAGCAGGGCACGGAGGCCAAAGCCCCCCTCTCCATCGTTGTCCCCCAGCAAGTGGTATTCAGAGGTTTACTGCCTTTGAACATGGAGGTTCCATTTAGTCATTGTAGCAAGTAGCCACTGATGGACCTGTCCTCTTCAATGAATTTGTCTAAACCCCTTTCAAAGCCAACTAATCTAGTCACCATTGCTATTTGACCCTGACCATTCTGGGCTGGCTGCTTCCCCATGAGATATAAATTGTGCGCTATCTGGATTTCAGATTTATAATTATGGTTTTAATAATAAATTATTTTTGAATATTAATACTGACTGTAACATTGTTTTAATGATGTAAGCCACTCCAAGCCCAGCCTTGGCCGGGGGGTGGGGGGAGCTTAATATAACTCCTAAATACATACATACATACATACATACATACATACATACATACATACATACATACATACATACAGGTCCTGAAGGAAAATTAACCTAACAGATAACACTTTATGGTAGTATCATTAAAGATACAATATTTGGGGGGGGTATTTTGGTAACATTTACTATTTATTGAAACAGGACCACCTTTGGGGGCTTGTAGTAGGTTAGATCTAGCATATAGGATTGACTGGTTCAAAATCTCATTTACCCAAGAATCTCACTGGGTAGCCTGAGCAAGTATCTTGCTGTGCAATCCTGTACAGGCTTAATCCAGTCCAAACTATTCAATGTGCTTAGACCAGAGAAACTCGGAATAGCATTGCACCATAGGGCTCTAAGTTGTAAGGCTTGTCTCCTGAACAACGCGGGGGAAGGGGCAGCGGCTCAGTGACCCCATCTGTTTTGCATGCAGAAGCTCCCAGGTTCAGTACCTCTAGTTAAAAAGGTCAGGTAGTTGGTGATGTGAAAGTCCTCTGCTTAGAGACTCTTGGAGAGCCTGTCCTCCGCCAATCAGAGTAAAAAATACTGACCCGATAGACCAATACTCTGACTCTTTATAATGCAGCTCCATGTGTTGTTCAACCAGGAGGCTATAGTTGCAAAGCATTTTATCTCCTGACCAAATGCTGTGCTTTTCCATGGTTGGGCTCTGGTACCATTAACAGCAGCTCAGCAGGCAGACATTCAACAGGGCTTACTTTCTCCTGTATGCAGATGCAGTGATAGGGAGAGCTGCACCTGCTAAGCTGTTCCGTGATGTCACTGTTCATCTTCTCTGTCCCCACAACACTTCTGTGATGTAAGCAAGGCCAAAATTGAAGACTCACCTGTCTCAGTGAATATTGCTTCCTGCCTAAATAAGCATTTGAACCTGAGACAGCCCCACCAAACCCAACATACTAGCTCCAGTATCCCCTTTCAATATCTTACAATAAGCTTTAGTAAACTGTTACCATTAATTAAAGAAGCCAACAGTATTTTAGAGTCTTTAGCCATTTGTATGCCCATTCCCTGAAACAGGAAATATTACAGTTGATCCCACTCTACAGGCAAGAAGCTGAAGATCCGGCTCAGTATCACTTACTAAGATCCTTAATCCATGCCTTTTTTAGATTTTGAAAGACCTGGGGTCTGAATGGTCATTCAAGCCCCCCTATTCTTTTCTCTCTGCCTTCACCAATTTGAAATGCAGTTTGAAAGAGGAAAAAAGATTGGGTGGCATCCAATGAACTTTGGACAGAGTTCCATTCACACAATAACCTTCCCTCATTGCAACCAGGGTTGCCAGGTCCCTCTTCGCCACTGGTGGGAGATTTTTGAGGTGGAGCCTGAGGAGGGGAGGGTTTAGGGAGGGGAGGGACTTCAATGCCATGGAGTCCAATTGCCAAAGCGGCCATTTTCTCCAGGTGAATTGATCTCTGTTGGCTGGAGATCAGTTGTAATAGCAGGAGCTCTCCAGCCGCTACCTGGAAGATGGCAACCCTAATTGCAACCCACCACACTGCCCCCCCCCAACAGTGTCCCTGTGGTTCAGGGGATGTCCTTGAACAGCTGTGGTTGTATTGAGAGGGGGAAATCAGCAAAAATTACCCCTCCTCTACTGGTAGAAGTGCTACTGGGAAGAAAATATCACATATAACCCATGATCTTTTCACAGAATATCTGTATTTGACATCAGAATCTAATACTGTGATATCTTAGCTCTCAAATATTGAAAGGCAAAATAAAAGGTATTGAATTCACTCGTAAATACAGCACTCCTGAAAATTATTTCCTCCTCAGCAATTAAAGGCTTTTATATCTTGAGTTAACAGGATGGGGCGGGGGGAGAGAACAATGCTGCTTATCAGATTGGGTGAGTGGGCAACAATGAGGAAAATGAAGTTCAGTGTTGATAACTGTAAGGTGATGCAGTGGAACAAAAAAAAAATTCCCATTCTGAGGGCAGGCTAATGGGATCTGAACTTGCTGAGAGTGACAGGGGGAAAGATATAGCTCAATGAATGTGTCAATCCAGTGTGCTGTGGTGGTGAAAAAGGCAAACTCTATGTTGGGGATTTTAGGAAAATGATTGAAAACGAAACAGCCTATATTATAATGCCCCTACATAGATCTATGATATGGACTCATTTGGAATATTGTGTGCAGTTCTGGCCATCGTATCTCAAAAAGGACATTGCAAAGCTGGAAAAAGTACAGAAGAGGGCAACCCAAGATGATTGGGGGGTTGGAGCACCTTCCCTAGGAGGAAAGACTGAAGAGTGTGGGACTTTTCAGTTTAGAAAAAAGATGACTGAGAGGGGACATGATAGAGGTTTATAAAATTATGCACGAGTTGGAGAGAGTTGACAAAGAGAACTGTTTCTCCCTCTCCCAAAATACTAGAACTCGAGGGCATCCAATGAAGCTGATGGTCAGTAGATTCAGGACAGTCAAAAAGAATTACACAGCAAGCGATTAAAATGTGGAATTCACTTCCAGATAATGTAGTGATGCCCACAGGCCAAGACAGAAAGATAGGTCATGGGGGATGGGTCTATCAGTGGCTACTAGCCATGGTGACTAAAGGGAACCTCCATATTCAGAGGCAGTAAACTCTGAATACCAGTGCCAGAAGGCAACATGAGGGGAAGGCCTTGGCCTCAATTCCATGTTGTCGGACCTCCAGAGGAACTGGTTGGCTACTATGTGAGACAAGGTGCTGGACTATATGGACCCACTAGCCTGATCGAGTAGGGCTGTTCTACAGTTGCCAACCTCCAAGTGGTGGCTGGAGATCTTCAGGGATTACAAATGATATTCAGGTGATAGAGATCAGTCCATCTGGAAGAAATGGCTGCTTTGGAAGGGGGACTCTATGGCATTGAACTCCACTGAAGTCCTTCCTCTCCCTAAACCTTCCCCTCCTCAGCCCATCTTCAGCTATATTTATTATGTATTTACTTCATTTATACCCTATCTATCTCCACATTGGGGACTCAACGCAGCTTATATCATATCTCTCTCCTCCATTATATACTCACAACAACCCTGTGAGGTAGATTAGGCTGAGTGTGTGTGACTGGTCCAAAGTCGGCCAGTGAGTTTCCACAGCAGAGTGGCGATTCAAAACTAGGTGTCCCAAATCCTAGGCTTAAACTGTAACCACTACACCACACTGGCTTTCATAATGTGGCTGCTCTTGAACAGTAGCAAGTAGTAAGGCCTGAGTGAGTCATGCAAGTCGCATGGTAGTCGCCTGGAGTTCTCCTGGAATTACAACTGATCGCCAGACTACACAGATCAGTTCCCTGGAGAAAATGGCTGCCTTGGAGGGTGGACCCTGTGCCATTATACCCCACTGAGATCCCTCCCCTCCCCAACCCCTCTCAAGGGTCCACCCCCAAATTTCCAGGAATTTCTCAACCCAGAGTTGGTATCCCTAGTAGAGCCTGGCCCAGAGAATCCTCCCTCAAATGCCAAGGCACGCCTTGAATGGGCCCTCCGCTCCCCCTATGTTTTACTAACAGAAATCAAGTCTTGAAGGCTGGTAACATTGTATGGGTTGCCTAGTAACAGCCACTGACAGCATTCATTTCTTAAAGCTACAGGTGCTGTTTCAATCATTTTGAAGGGTTTTAACCCACCCACCCCCATTGTTTTTTTTTTAATTTCAGTTTTTCTGCAAACTGAAAGATCTGTCTTTGGATCTGTCTTAAGTATCCCCAGATGGGGCCAATGTTGAGAATTAGATATATTGATGATATGGTAAAAATTGGCAGGTCCCCATGGCAGCTAGCCCTTCAAAATTCAAAAATTAACGCAAAACCCAGTTAAAATAATACAAAACAGCAACAAATCTCAGAGGAAAAACTAGCAATTACCACCCCTTCATTCAACTTAATTCAGCAATAGGAATGCCTTCATTTTTTGTTCAGACAGCCTATAGGCACAGCGCCAACGTCAACTCCTGAGAAAGGGAGTTTCACATTCACAGGCGACCACTAAAACAGCCTTCTGGCAAGTTTAGCTGATCCCACCACTGAAGTCAGTGGCCCAGTAAATGCAGCTTAGAAAATACACAAAGTACTGAAATAACTCCCCATCCTTGGCTTCCATTTTCACTTTCCTGGGAGCAAAAGATTGTGTCTTTTGCCAACGCTGATATAATTGCTCCAGCCCCCTGCCTGGCGTTTAAAACGGCCTGCCTTTTATATTCTCAGCTGTCCTTCTCACTCAGAACCAGAGTAGTTAAAAGACTCCTGAAAGGATAGCTTGTCCCTGCTTTTTCAAAGCATTCACTTTTTAGCTGAGTGGAAATTGAATTGGTTTGTTGAAAACCAATTGGATCCCCTTGGGGGTACTCATCAAAGTCCAAAACTGAGTATCTTCTGGAAGCAGCATGACGGTTTTCTTCAAGGTGGCTTTGGCTTGATCGGGGACAAGATGAAACGAGGGTTTAATAATTATAATTGAATTTTAATATTGACTTTGGAGTCAATGTAAATAGGATTGGGCTGCAAATGTACTGAGAACTGCCCTGTTGCAGCTCAGCATGCGGATGCAGAAGGAAATCCCATTGAAATCGGTGGGGCTTACTCCCAAGTAAATGTTTATAGGCTTGCAGCCTTACAGGGCAATAGTGAGAACACTTTCTTGGAAGTAAGCCTTATTAAATAAACCTGAGTAGGATTCCGAGTAGACCTGCTAGAGCAATCCTAAGTAGCAATCGCAACTCAAAATCTTACTTAGGTCTATTCCATGGGACTTAGTCCCAGGAAAGCGTTTGTAGGATTGCACTGCCAGTCGTTTTATTTTTCTCTTCTAGGCTGAGCACTCAGAATGACCTCATATAAGCAATGTTCTCAGCTCTTTTTTGTATTAAGTAAAAGGGACATGTTCTGTAGGAAAGCACATCTGGTTCGCTGGCCCATTGAATTGTTTCTATAATAGTAATCACTCAAGGTATGGAGCCACTGCAATGTCCAGAAATCACCTGTGGTGATAGGGTTGCCAGCTTCCTGGAGAGAGAGAGAAAACCTCCTGCCTCCTCCATAGAGTGTTAGTAACATGTTATGTACCTCCTTGAAAGCTTCCACTGCCCATTTCCACACACTAAGCCTCTATTAAATGGACATTCTTCTCCAGGCCTGTTGGCAACCCTAGATGTGAAATGTATATGTTGGTGGTGGGGGCAGGGGGAGAGATGCTTCTCCCCACCCCCAACATCCCCAGTCAGTTTATATGGAATTCCATTCATGTAAATGTCTGTGTACATTTGTGTGTGTGTTAAGTGCCATCAAGTCGCTTCCGACTCATGGCGACCCTATGAATGAAAGTCCTCCAAAACGTCCTATCTTTGACAGCCTTGTTCAGATCTTGCAAATTGAGGGCTGTGGCTTCCTTTATTGAGTCCATCCATCTCTTGTAGGGTCTTCCTCTTTTCCTGCTTCCCTCAACCTTTCCTAGCATGACTGTCTTTTCCAGTGACTCTTGTCATCTCATGATGTGCCCAAAATACGATAGCTTCAGTTTAGTCATTTTAGCTTCAAGGGTCAGTTCAGGCTTCATTTGATCTATAACCCACGGATTTGTTTTTTTGGCAATCCACGGAATCCGTAACCCTCTCCTCCAACACCACATTTCAAAGGAATCTAGTTTCTTCCTATCAGCTTTCTTCAATGTCCAGCTTTGGGTACATTTACCAGTGAGTAAACCCCATTCAGTTCAGTGGAACTTACTTCTGAGTAAGTATGCAAAGGAGTGCAGCTGGGTCTTATGAAAATTTACTTGGAAACAAGTCCTCCTATGTTCAGTAGGACATATTCCTCAAGCAAGTCTGGATAGGATTGCAATCTTACAGCTTGAACCTATGCATGTTAGAAGTAAGTCCTAAAGAGATGAATGGGACTGACTCCCAGGTAAGAAGGCACAGTCTTTTTCTTCTGCTCTAAGTATTTGCAACACACCAGTTTGCTATGTGTTGGGGGGGGGGGGGTTGCCATCAAGTCACAGCTGACTAATGGAGTCCCCATAGGGTTTTCAAGGCAAGGGATGTTCAGAAGTAATTTGCCGTCACCTTCCTCTGCATAGCAATCCTGGTATTCCTTGGTAGCCTCCCATCCAAGTACTAACCTGGGCCATCCCTGCTTAGTTTCTGAGATCTGACAAGATTAGGCTAGCCTGGGCTACCCGGGTCAGGGCAGTTTGCTATATAGAGAGCCTCTATCGCTTCCCTTACCACCACCTTAAAATCGTTCCCAGCATGTTAATACACTTCTTAGAATATGATGTCTGGGGGGGAAAGTAATCTTCCCACTGTAGCCTTATCCCTGTGGCGCTGTGACTCCCTGAGACTTACGTAGCTGACAGAAGGAGTGGCAGAAACCATCAAGGTGTTCCTAGTTAGCCGCCTTGGTCCAGCTGAAAAAACAATTCCCCAATTATTTTTCTTAAGTAGGGAGTGAGAGAGAGAGGGGTGAAATCCCCACCCTTAGTCCTGCTGTGTTTCTGCTTTGCATCTGTTTGGCTGGCGAACTGTCTTTAAAATATGACTGTGAGTGGCAAGCAGCCGTGAACTTCATGAGGTTTTTGAAAGATGTTTTGAGAAAACCCCTGTTCTGTTTCATGGGGCATTATCCAAAATGCAACTCTTTCCAGTTCTGTCATGAAATATTAATGCACATAGGAAAACAGTTTGTGCTGCACTGGGCAGATTTCATGCGCATCAGTGAGAACATGAGCCCCGTTGAAAGCAACAGTATGTGCACACTACCATGAGCTGGTGCGGCCCTTGTTGGTTTCATTGAAGCTCATACAGGAGAACTTCCGTGTGCCCTGTGGTTTTATACCAGCCATATTTATTTCCTGCTTTTCTCCCCAATGGCGACCCAAAGCAGGCTGAGGCTGGAGTTCTCCAAGAATTACAGCTGATCTCCACTACAGAGATCAGTTACCCTGGAAGAAATGGCAGCTTTGAAGGGAAGATTTCACATCACTTTGGCATAGGGTTGCCAGCACAAGGCTAGCAACCAGTGGGAGACTCACAAATTAGCCAACGATGGAGTGATTCGCTGGCAACGCTCTAATATTCAGCCAAAACACTATGGGTTAACCATAGAATTATGGAATGAATGCTAGAGTGTCATCAGCAATGCCGATCCGCCTCTATTTTCCTCCTCCAATTCTCCAAAACAGTTACAAAGCCAGTACGATGTAGTGGTTAGAGCACCAGACTAGGATCTGGGAGACCCACGTTTGAATCCCTGCTCAGCCATGGAAGCTTGCTGGGTGACCTTGGGCCAATCGCTCTCTCTCAGCCTAACCTACCTCACAGGGTGGTTGCTGTGATGATAAAGTAGAGGGTGGGAGAATATGTTATAAGCTGCATATGCATTGTGTCCCCATTGGGGAGAAAGGTGAGATATAAATTAAATAAATATTTTCCCACCTCTCAGCTGAGCAGCTGCCGGACAGGCCAGCAGGGAATGGAACTCTCCCACCAGCAGCGGGAACCTGGCAACCTTATATATCCTGCCCCTCCCCAAAGTCTGCACTCTCCAGGCTCTACCCCCAAACTGGCCACCTTAAAGAGAGCAAAGATCACAGTGTAGCAGCCCAACAACAGTCAAAATTCCAATACTGATTCAAAGACTCTGAGAATCAACATGGGCATACAATAGGGTTGCCAGGTCCCTCTTTGCCACTGGCGCGGGGATTTTGGGGTGGAGCCTGAGGAGCACGGGGTTTGGGGAGGGGAGGGACTTCTGCCATAGAGTCCAATTGCCAAAGTGGCCATTTTCTCCAGGTGAACTGATCTCTATCAGCTGGATATCAGTTGTAATAGCAGGAGATCTCCAGCTAGTACCTGGAGGTTAAGCAATCAAAAATCAACACCTCTGCACATTTACCTAAGGTTAGAAAATTAGTACAGAAACAGGCTGATAACAATGTGTAATGACAACAGTATATTGAATGTAACAATGTGCTACCAAGCCAATTGCATACATTCCATGAACATGGAAACTAAATTTGTCTGTGCAACCTTGTTTCAATGGATATCCTGATGTTGGAATAGATAAGCTAAAAAATACACATGGTTGCAATTTTATCCCTAAAAGGGTGGTGTTTAGAAGTCTAAGGAAAAAAATTTGGAAGCTACAGAAGCTTACATTGAAATGACACCAATATATAAAGGGGACTGAGGAAGAATTGAAACGATCTTATCCCTTTCTACCCTTCTTCACTTGAAGACATCAACCTCGGATTTATTGTTACTGTACCAGGACTGTGAAATACTTTGTTATATATATGCAACTGGTTTGTTAGCATGTTGTTATATACCCAGGACTGAGAAATACTTTGTTGTATATATGCAATTGGCTTGGTAGCACATTGTTAAATTCAATATACTATTGTCATTACACATTGTTATCAGCCTGTTTCTGTACTAAGTACCTGGAGGTTGGCAACCCTAACATACAAGCTCTCTGGAAGGCCAGGTAGTTTTGTATACATCCTTGGCCAGCCCACCCTACCCGATGAGGGAGGCACCACTGATGAGCTTGCCAGCTCAAGGGTAAAACCAGGCAGGGTTCAGTGGGCAGAGCTTATTAACTGGCATGTGTACTCATGCAAGGAGAAGTGGGACTTTAGGTATGTGAGTCCCCGACAATAAAAGGATTTAAAAAGTATGAAGCAGCACCTTGAGTTGAGCCAATGAATATTTTTTAAAAATAGTCTATTGCATATGGCATCCAACACCAAGCAAAGGACAGGCAGCTGAATTATGCACAAGCTGCCAATTCCAAACAGTATGTTACAGCAATATTTCTCTATATACCTGTATACAAGGGGAGATCCAGTATAGTGTTGGGAGATCTCGGTGCAAATCCCCATTCTGCCATGAAGGTCACCAGGTAGGGTTGCCAGGTCCCTCTTCGCCACTGGCAGGAGGTTTTTGGGGCGGAGGCTGAGGAGGGTGGGGTTTGGAGTGGGGAGGGACTTCAATGCCATAGAGTTCAATTGCCAAAATAGCCGTTTTCTTCAGGGAACTGATCTCTATTGGCTGGAGATCAGTTGTAATAGCAGGAGATCGCTAGCTAATACCTGGAGGTTGGCAACCCTATCACCAGGTCACATGGTGGCAATGACACTCTTTCAGGGTATGAGAGAGCAAATGAATGATGTGCAAAAGCCTTTTTGTTGGCATGGATCGTAGCTGTGGGAGAGCAGTGTGGCCCTGCTTGCAAAGACCTACAGTCATGCAGCATAGTGGAGAAGCATTCACCTTCAAAAGAACATTTTAAAAAATGTGAGAAAAAAGTGACCAGCCGAAGCAAAAACAAAACAACCATCACTCGGGCACGTAGGTGTGAAAGAATGTGTCCCACGTCACTTGTGATGACGCAAGCAACTAACCAATAAGAGCTTGAGAGAGTGGCATAATTGCCTTAGTAATAGCAAGCTTGCGAGTAAAAGAAGCACACTTAGAGGAGAATCACATTTAACAATCACAGCGTGAGCAGTGGGTTTCTCACAACAAAGGTGTCCAAAGTCCTTAATATGCGCATAGGGCCTTAATTAAATTGGCCAGGCATGCGGCAGTCCACAGATGGGGAATATTCTGCACCTAAAAACCCAAATGTTGACTTGAATCATTCTTCAGTTATACCGATACACTCAGCTTTTCCCTTGAGTATGTTTTTGGCTTAAAATCGTGTATATAATGACAGTAAGATGTACAGATCAGTTAAGCATTGATACAGAGTGAAAACTACTGTGAGAGGAAGGCAGGAAGTAGGTGGGGTGGGGGTTATTATTGTTTAAAGCATGCATACAACACAATTACAGTATAACTTAATCACCATCAAAGGAATTGAAGATTACAGTAAGTAACACCATTGCAAAATTTTATCATCCGGTTCGTATTCTTTTTACTGTATATTGGATTATCAGTTTCCAAACAATCAGATTCAGTAACTGAAACTTATTTTTTTCAAAGGTTGCTAATTTTGCTAATTGTGCTGCCAGCTGAACCTTCGTTAACCATGGCTTTTTAGAAGATTCTGAGCAAAATTTCCAGCATGTCCCAGGAGGAAGATGTGCAGCTGTTAACCAGCACAGCAGTACATTTGTGGTATTCTGGGGAGCATTTCACATTAATTGGAAAGAGTGATTAATAGATCTATTGTTATGTGGCAGTGTGGAGTTTCAGAGATTAGCCATGCAGGCCTAAGAACACTTTCCTGGGAGTAAGCCCCATTAATGGGGAGCATTACTTTCTTGTTGCCCTCAAAAGACATGAGACCTTCTGGTACCGTGCCAGGAGCTGCAACCCAAAAAGGGAACCAGGCGGCGAGTCCAAAAGGGCTTGTGGAAAGGCTAGACCTACAGACAGCAGGGAAGTCTTCTGTGCAAGAGAGGAGTCCATTGCTGATGAGCTCATTCAGAGGCAGCTGTTCTGAAGGAAGCCGCTTCTTAGCCAGTTTGGCCTTCATCTGAGTCCCTCTTCCAGTGAGTCACGTCCCAGGCTTGGTGTAAGATTTCCTGCTAATCAGGTGTTTGTTTTAATGTAACAGACTATTTTCTCCCCAACGCTAAAGGGGAAAACCTATCAGAGCCATTCCTGGCTTATTTGAGCTAAAGTTTTTCTTACTTTGGCGCTGCACTCTTGACGGCACCTTACAAATTTGTTTCCTCCCTACTACTCTTGCATCAGGAGGATTTAGACTTTGCGTTAACTTCCCGTTCCAGAAATACAGACAAGTGCAGCTTGCAGTGCAACATTCCAGTTAACTGGATGGCGACTCAGATTTGTCTTGACGTGATTCAGGGCAAGAGCTCCAGTTTCCCAAATCCTGTTTCTTTGCTTTTGACCTCTGCGCTCCAGGGCCTTTTATAGAGGAATGTTTCCCCGCGGTCACCCCCGCCAACTGCTTTGGGGCTTCTTTTGATTATGCATGCCTTTTCTGCCCATCAGAGCTCGTCTCGCTCTCCCCGTGCATTTTGCCCATGTTTTCCAGATGATGATGAGCCAGAATCTGGAAAATGTGGACAAAACATGTGGGGAGAGCGAGGCAATCTTTGATGGTCAGAAAAGGCATGCATAATCAAAAGGAAGCCCCAAAGCAGGTCACCTCAGCAGGGGTGACCGTGGGGAAAAGTCCCTGCTTAAAAGGCCCAGGTCTCTGCAATACTTCCGGTATTGTTGATATGTGTGCTGATGACTCCTAGTTTAGGTAGAATAAGGATCAGATGAGTTTAGAGAAGACAGGGCCATGAAATCCGAAACATGAAAGCAGGAAAATTGGATTCCTGACACTGGAATTAGTGACTATTAACTATAATGGCAAAAATACCTACGCACATTTGAATTCAGATTTACTTCTGAAAGCTCAGTGCTTGTGGGGTGCACTGTGAGATGTATGACATTTTCATGGCCTGCTTGTGATCTTTCAAGGGACACCAATCTGGGTGCTTTTACAGACAGATTGTGATAATAGATGAACCTGGGTGACCCAGCAAAACAATGCATCTGTCCCTCTCTGCCAGAGCATATGTCTGGAAAAAGCTAGAAAAGTATTTACAGGCCACACTACTGGGGACAGTGAAAGGTTATCTATGGCACTGAAGTCTCTCCCCTCTCCAAACCCAGCCCTCTTCAGACTCCACCTCCAAATCTCCAGGAATTTTCCCACCTGGAGTTGGCAACCTTACCCCATTTGTGCCATTTCCCCCAATGCAATCCTCCTCCATTCCTGCCCAGATCTTTTACAGGTCCAGGTACATACATACACCATGTGAAGATTAAGTTTGGATGCCACAGACCCTCTGTAGCTAATTTTCTCCTTCTGGGTGGATCTGTAGCTGAAGGGAAGCACAGGCAGTTGGCTCTCTTCCCTTCACCCACACTTCCAAGCCTCCCAAGTGAATAGGACTGCCAACCTCCAGGTGGTGGCTGGAGATCTCCTGCTATTACACCTGATCTCCCAGTGACAGAGAACAGTTCCCTTGGAGAAAATGGCCTCTAAGTCCCTCCCCTCTCCAAACCCCTCCCTCCTCAGGTTACTCCCTCAAAATCTCCAGGTATTTCCCAACCTGGAGTTGGCAACCCTACGAGTGAAGCACTTACACCTTGTTCTCTACTGGACTCTTTTACTTACAGCACGAACAGGGTTGGTGGCCTTGTGGAGCCATTGAGGAGGTTTGGGTGGTATTGACCCTACACACACACGCTGAATTTCCCTGCCTGCTTTATAGTCATCCCTCTCTTTTGTTTTCATATGTCATCAACGTGAGCCTTCCACCCAATTATGTTGCCAGTGTTAAGGGTCCGTTTTATTCTTTCACGCCCTAAATAATGCAGAGAAATATGTTCATTTTAACAGAACAATAAGCACAAGGAAATAGAAAATGGCACAAAAATAAAAACCCACGGATTCAATTTGTATAAAAGTGACTCAGAATTTAAATGAGGGCTTTTTGAGTAGAACAGGGTGTGTGTGTGTGCTGCAGAATTCAGTCGCATGAACATAGGGAGATACCTTATAGACCATTGGTTTATCAAAGTTGGTATTGTCAACCCTGACTGGAAGCAACTCTTCAGACTCTCAGAGGTCTTTCGCATCAGCTTCTACCTGATCCTATGAACTGGAGATGCCAGGAATTGAACCTGGAACCTTCTGCATGCAAAACAGATGCCCTGTCACCCAACCAGCATCCCGGGTCTCTAGGGTAAGCCCTTCTTGCCTGTGTACAGGTGAGCTGCTTAGGGGCTGAGGTGATGCAACTAAACCGGCATACTCCTTCTGAAGCCCATCAGTCCAAGGGCAGGTCCTCTGTAAGTACAGACGGGCTTCTTTTCATACACTGTATGTATTGGCTAAAGCATTTGCTGAGCAGCACACTGACAAAAAAGAGGAGAACCAATGTGCTGTTACAGTTGGAATGTGAGAGTAGGGTTTGGGTTCAAATCCCCACTCTGCCATGAAGCTCACCACAAGCAAATGAATTTCTCTCTAGATATAACCTACCTTTCAAAGTTCCTGCCCTGGCCTGGATGGCCCCGTGTAGCCTGATCTCATCAGATCTTAGAAGCTAAGCAAGGTCAGTCCTGGCTAGTACTTGTATGGGAGACCACCAAGGAATACTAGGGTCGCTATTCAGAGGAAGGTGATGGCAGACCACCTCTGCTAGTCCCTTGCCTTTAAAACCCTACTGGGTTGCCATAAGTCAGCTGCAACTTGACTGCACTTAACACACACACAAAGTTACTGCAAGGACAAGTTGGGGGGAACAATGTATACTGCCCTGAGTTCCTTAGAGGAAGGATCGGATAAAATTTATAGATAGATTGCTAGTGTCTAACAGAGGGTGACTAGGTTACCCATTTGGGCACGGATCTTCCTGCCCTTGGCCTTGGTCCCCACTACCGCTTAATGGGGCAGCAGGGGGAAATGGAGGACCAAAATGGTGCCCCACAATACCACTTCTGGCTACATAACTGGAAGTGATGCCACTGTATCACGGGACACTCTATTCCCACAAAACTCGATGGCTTTTGCCACAGAGTTTCAGGGAAATCCTTGAGTGTTGTGAAACACAGTGACATCTCTTCTGGTTCTGGGGCTGAACGTGATGTTGCAGTGCTGCAGGATGCCATTTTGGTGAGTGTCCACCATCACCCCCCAAGTCTCCCATGTTGGCAACCCTAACAATACATTACGTTATCCTCTCATCTTCTCTGGGTCCACCATAAGCACTTTTGATCAGATGTGTCTTGAGTTCCATACTCGCAGCTCAGTTCCTAAGTGCACACAGACCTGATTCAGAACAAGCTGTTGAGCACATAAGAATAAGGGTCTTCAGCCTCCCTCCTCGCTGATCTAAAATGGCAGCAGTGAGCTGCTCTTTGCTCCCTTGGGGAAATTTGCAAGTGATGCTACACATAGGTTTCCCCAAAGAGGCAAATAGAAGTTCTCTGGGGTCATTTCAGGGAAGAAAATCAGCATGTGGGGAGGCTTATGCATCCTATCCATGTATGCCTCAAGCTCAATCAAAACCAGGCTCCTGCACGCACAGGAGCTGAGTTCCCAGCATGGAACTCGCAGCATCCATCTGATCAAAAGTCCTCATAGCATCCCGGGGGGGGGGGGATTTAAGGATCATGTGATGCCTAGTTAGGCCCTAAGGAAGCCACCCAAACCCTTTCCACTTGGAAAGAAAATGAGGGCTGCGGTGCCTGCCTCCTGCAACTGAAGAGTGCATAGAGACTCCACATTGCCAGCAGCAAGGTGGCATCCATTAAGATAAAATGCACAGCAAGCTGTGTGAACCGTTTCTCTCTACAGCTAATGTTGTGCAGTGACTAATGTACTGGAAGCCCCTCAATTCAGGCCAGCCATCACCTCCCCAGGTGGCCTGACACACGCCGTGGTACCTCATCTGCAATTGTTATTCAGATTACCCTCCCATGTCTCTGTGGAGCTGGCCGTGGCATTCCACAGGGGCTTCTTGATCCCCTTTTATGTTCACACAGAGACAAAGCTGGTAAACAACATCCCAGTATTCCACCTCTGTCCATGCCAATCTGGAATGGTGGAAACGGTTGAACATGTGCTATTACACTGCCCATTTTATCAAGACATACGCAAAACGCTCATTGATCCAATTTTGTCTAGCTTCCCAGATAGAGACAGAGTTCGCTATACCACTTTATTATTAGATGATTCTGTTAAAGATATTACCTATCAGGTTGCAAGATTTTGTGCTAGGGCATGTGCAATAAGGCAGAAGAAGCTGTTAAAATGACTTTTACGTCAAACAGACTATTTTACCAAGAGCTGTTGTAACTAAATTTACGATTTATTGAGCAAATATCAGACATTCTGTTTTAATTATTATGATATCTCTTTTTGTAAAAACTGGTCTTTGACCGTAATAAACAAATGATGATGATGAACATCCCAGTAAGCCTCTCTTAAAGGGACAGGGCATTTCTCCTCCAGATTGCTGGTAAACCACTGGGTAATAGTAGCCTGCTTTACAGGACCGTTGTAACAATGAGCAAGTTTGTGCAGTGGAATGCTTTGAGAGCCTGGGGAACAGGCCATATCATCACTCAGTCTGATAGTAAATTGGCTGGCCCCGTGGCGCAGAGTTGTAAGCTGCCGTGCTGCAGTCAAAGCTCTGCTCAAAACCTGAGTTCGATCCCGACGGAAGTCGGTTTCAGGTAGACGGCTTAAGGTTGACTCAGCCTTCCACCCAAGGTCAGTAAAATGAGTACGCAGCTTGCTGGGGGTAGACGACTGGGGAAGGCAATGGCAAACCACCCTATAAACATAGTCTGCCTAGTAAATGTTGGGATGTGACATCACCCCATGGGTCAATAATGACTTTGGTGAATGTCCAATGGTGAGGGAGCAGCCACCAAAGGCACCTTTTTGCATCGCCTTCCATTCCTGCCATAGCTCCTGGGCATGACATTTCAGAGCGTGTTGCTGTCTTGTCTTAGATGTTATAGGCATCTTCAGGTATGTTGGGCCCAAACCATACTATTAATGCAGAGGAATCTGAGTGTTTCAAATGAGACTCATTTCAAGTAAGACAAGTTATACAGTTGTTGGGAGAGCTATGGGGAAAATAATCCTTTCATTGGGGAGTTGAATAGTTTGTCCATTGGGAACCTTATGTGAATCTGCTAGGAAATATAGTTTTATTTATTAATTTATCTGCGGGTAATATTTCTTTTTTATTACTACCAATTTGTGTGGGAGTTGCCATTACAGGGAACTATGGGTTTTTAAAGCTTTATTTTTTTATGGTTCCCCCATTTTAAAATTACCATTTGATATTGCAGAGATTTAGGAACACTATCAATTGTTGTTATAATGACTGTGGATATAAGCTTATAACAGTTTTTACATGATGATGATTGGAGGCAGTTAAAATACAAATTGTCAACATTCTCATGTACAAATGTCCTCAATTTGATACACCCTTACTGCTTTATTATTATTTATTAATTGTTTTTCCTCTCTGTTCTTTCCAATTATTGCCGATACAATTAGATCTCTCAGCTTCTAAGTATGTGGTGCCACTTTTCTTTGTTCGAAAAGGATTGAACCCATGAGTTTTATGAAACTGAAGGAGAAAGGATGACTGGCAAGAGGGTGGAAACAAGGAAGAGGTGTGGAAAATTATGCCAGGTTTAGTAAAAGTGCATAGAAGGAAAAATTCTTCCAACCCCAAAACTCTACAAGTTGAGGATCACCTAATGAAATTGATATGTAGTAGATCCAGGACAGAGGGAAGAAATGACTTGTTCACTCTGTGCATAATTAACTTGTGAACCCGAGAGGCAGCGAGGTGTAGTGGTTAGAGTGTAGAACTAAAAAAGCCGTTAATAAACATTGGCAGCACATTAAACTACCAACACTTAAAACCAGACAAATAAAAGCCAGGGATAAAAGCAACAGGTCTTCTCAAAGTGGATCTTGACATCAGAAGGCCTGTTGTGAAGGGTCTAAGCCAAGCTGTTGGGGAAGGGGTTCCACAGTGTAGGATCAGCTGCCTTTGATGGTCTCCACTAAACAAACCTGTGATCATGTGGGTTCCTTGGCTTATAACAGAGATGGTCCATCAGAATCTGTGAGAAAGGATGGACCTTTGACTTGGTCCTCCAAGACCCTTCTAATATATGCAGGGCTGGATCTCAGGCTGGCCTTTTACCATGGAAATTCTTGCCCCTTACGACAAACAAGTGGGAAGTTGTGATCACTCAAGGGGATGGGCTCTCCATTGTTAATGTTACATACCTACTCTTAAGTAGACAGCCCTAAGCAGCTAACTGGGTTCACCTCCGATTCTGTATTTAACTTAGTACTGAAGTGCCTGGATGTCTCATAGAGTCCAATGAACAGACAGCAAGGAGGAGGTTAAGTTTAAAAGCAAACAGTTCTTTATTTAGCTAAACACAGCTGGGTGAGAACCACAGATAAGGCACAGGGTTACTCACAAAGGTACAAAGGAAGGTCAGCATCATTTATGCATTAGAATGGGGCAGGCCCATAGCTGCTTACAAGCAGATTGATACACAAAAGCACCAATACACGTTAGGTGTCTACTCCATGTTAATTAGCATAGCCTATAGATATTGCCTGAAGGTGTCACTGAGCGAGTGCTTGATCTTGTGAGCTAGGAAACAGAAACTACATTCCTAAGGTTAGAGGTAATTTAAAGACAGCTTTCTCTCTACTGGTGAGAGGCAGTACCAGGCAAGCAAGTGTAATCTGTTGGCATCTTATAGTTGTGGATGCCAACATTCCCAAACATATCTATGGGTATATATGTGTGCATATAGTATAGTTTTATACTAGCCCTTATATATTTGGGCACTACAGTATCATAATATCAGTAATCCAACAGCAGCAGATGCTGCAAACAGAATATTCACACACACACAGTACTGAAACCAGATTCTGTGCTAGACCAAAACTTACATGTACCTTGTAAAAGCTTAAGAAGGTAGAAATACAACTGTGGCCCTTCCTTCCTGTAGGAAGACTTGCCACTTGTTCCTTCAAGGAACTGTTCCTTATTTAGTATTAAAATGTTCCTTGTCAAGAGATGCCCCGTAACTGCAAAAAAGCATATATTGCAAGGATGGTATATTCTAATAAAGTAGATTGTTTTCTTACAATCTCACATTGCTGTCCGTATTTGGGGGGCATTCAGGTGGCAGCTCTATTTATACAGCTTTTGGTCTATCCAGACAGCTGAAAGAAATAACATTTAGAAGCACCCTTCTCTTTTTCACACAACAGCAGGAGAGGTTCTGAGAGAAGGAGAACTTGAAGGAGAATGATCTGTTTCACCTGGCATTCTGTCACTGACCCTCCTATTTATTTGTTTGTTTGTTTGTTTGTTTGTGCCGTCATATCACTACTTACTTATGGTGACCCCTAGTGGGATTTTCAAGGCAAGAGACATTCAGAGGTGGTTTGCCATTCCCTGCCTCTGTGTCACAACAGTGGTATTCCTTGGAGGTCTCCCTTCCAAATACTTGCCAGGATCAACTCTGCTTAGCTCTTGAGATCTGATGAGATCAGGTTAGCCTGGGCTATTCAGGCCATGGCTCCTTCTGTGTATATGTTTTGTTTAATTGTTGTTTTAAATTGTTTTCATACTATGTATTTCAACACATTTTTTAATGGTTTTGAAGGTTTGCCACCTTGTGGCCAGTAAGCTGGGTGGAAAGGTGGCATGGGAATGTTTTAAATAAATAAGTGGCATGTGGGACTTCAGCCCTAGTGAACTCCCATAGAATTGAATCATAGAGTTGGAAGGGACTACCAGGGTCATCTAGTCCAACCCCCTGCACAATGCTTTCAGACAACACAGTGCTTCAAAGTCTGGGTCTCAGTCAAGAAACTCTTGAGGAACAAGGGTGTGTCTTTTTCTTTCTGGGGTAAGCTGAGTATGCCATTCATCAGGCTGTTCCTTGTTCTCTTGACATGGCGTTCTCAGCATGCCAACAGCCACTTTCCCAAGATTGCCCCCTTTCAGATGGTAAGATGAAATTTGGTTAGATGAACACCAAGCAGTGTTCTCAGAAAATGAGAGACAGGCAGTCCTGGGCATTTAACCCAGTCCCCTTATAATGGGTGTGGGCACAATGTTGGTTGCTAGGATTACCAACTTCCAGGTGGCACCTGGAGATCTCCCGCTATTAACACTTGATCTCCAGATGACCAAGATCATTTCCCCTGGAGAGAATAGCTGCTTTGGAGGGTGGACCCAATGGTGACCCAATGAATCGATGGCATTATACCCTGCTGAGGTCCCCCCCCCAAACTCCACCCTTCCTAGGCTCCACCCTCCAAATCTCCAGGTATTTCCCAATCCAAAGATGGCAACCCTATCAATTGCCTTCCATCAGTTCAGCACCGATCAATTTTGTGGATCACCTGAGGAGGTGGCGTTGCTGTGGCTATTCTTGCTACTGCTTTTCATTAAGGGTGGCAGAGATAGCACCACCTGTTTGCAGATACTCCTGCATACCTGCTATACTCTTCAGACAGCCATCTCCTGGTGGTGCCCTGCCTTAGGATTGTCCAAAAAGCAACAGGCCACAGGAATTTTCTATGGTGAGTCCAGATCTGTAGAAGGGACTACCTGAGTTGGTGTGGGGGCGGCTCCACTCACTACATTCAGAAAGGCATGTCCTTTCATTTCAAAGGGCATTTAGTAGAAGGTAAATCTGGCTGCATTTTCCACCTGAGTGTTGTTTTTATCTTGTTAATGGACTTGTTAATGTTGCAACTTCTTGTTGCTTTATCAGCCACCTCGAGTCTAAGAAGATAAGGCAAGATATCAAAATGATAGATAAATAAGTCGAACGGAATTCAAGAGTGATTACTGTAAAGTACGATATACAGGAAATAAAACAGAACCCAAAGCAGAAGCATATAATTTGAGGTTCACTGGGCAGGCAGCAGCACTGCAGAGATGTGGTCTAGGGATTACAGCAGGTTAGAGCCTGTGATCTGGTTATTGTGTGGATGTGAGTTGTCCTAAGAGGTGTATCTTATCCATACCTCTGTAGAAAACAGAACCGTCCTCACAAAGTGGCAGGGCATTGCTGCAGAAGAAACAAGAAGAAGGTCACTTTCATTTGGAAAAGCTACAGGAAAAGCTACACAAGACTCACACTTTAGCACCATAGAAAATGTGACCAAACGCATATGAATGCTTGGATCTGGGGCTTAAATGTGCTTAACATTGACAGGACTAAGCTGAACAGTTTAAGGTGGGGAGTAGTTACCTGATGTCTATCACAGTGATCTCAATTGCTATCCGGTAAGTGCCCGTGGCACTACGAACCCACAAGCTGCACAGCACTGAGAATGACGATGGTTCTACTTCTTAGATTTGTGTTTGGGAGGAGAGGTGTCACATTTTCCAAGCAATAAAATATTATCTGTAGCAGAAGCATAGGGACCTGGGGGAAAGTTATCTAGATCCTTTGCAACAAATGAACAATTAGTGTGATGAAGCATTCAACGTCAAATTTCATATCAATTCTAACTTTTCCCTCCTCCGAAAAAAAACATGGGCAAGTGAAGGCCGAATTCCACCTGACAGTAGAGTTCCATGACTGGGATTCCGAACACGTAATCTGGAATTTCAAAGCTACCACAGGGGCCACTGATCTGATCTGATCTTGGGGTATGGGTGGACTGTAAGTTAAATATGAGCAGCCAGTGTGATACAGTGACAAAAAAAGCTAATGCGATCTTGGGGTGCATCAACAGAGGCATAACATCCACATCGCAGGATGTCATAGTTCCGCTGTACATTGCATTGATCAGGCTGCGCCTAGAGTATTGTGGAGGCCTCCCTTCAAAAAGGATGTGGACAGAATCAAGCAGGTGCAGAGGAGAGGGACGAGGACGATCAGGGGCCTGGAGACCAAGCCCTACGAGGAAAGACTGAGGGAGTTGGGAATGTTCAGTCTGGAGAAGAGGAGGTTGAGGGGGGACATGATTGCTCTCTGTAAGTATTTGAAGGGCTGTCTCTTAGAGGAGGGCAGGAAGCTGTTCCTGTTGGCAGCAGAGGGTAGGACTGGCAATAATGGGTTTAAATTGAGGGCGGAAAGGTACTGGCTGGAAATTTTAAAAAAGTTTTTTACAGTAAGAGTTGTTCGACAGTGGAATCAGCTGCCCAGGGAGGTGGTGAGCTCCCCCTCACTGGCACTCTTTAAGCAGAGGGTGGACAAGCACTTGTCAGGGATGCTCTAGGGAGATCCTGCATTGAACAGGGGGTTGGACTAGGTGGCCTGTATGGCCCCTTCAGACTCTGTGATTCTATGATTCCCACCATGCCGATGACACTGTTTTACCAGTGAGAAGTAGCTTCCCTGGATGCGTTAAGCCCTGGTAGGGACATAAGACAGGTCTCTTGCCTGTCTTTTCCTGACTACAGCTTAAAGCAGACAGGGGGAGGAACATTTCTCATGAGGAAAACAGTGTGTGTGTGTTGGGGGTGGGGAGTTAAACCATCTCTTCCCCAGCACCATGGCCTGATCCCAATCCATACCCACAGCTGTTTTTTTCCGCATCTAGAGTTCCAGTCATAGAACACCAGTGTCACAAGTAGCGAAACTGGCATTGCGCTATCAGCCGAGCATGCCAAAGAGAGATAGATGTGGATCCTCAGATACCATCTCTCTTTTTTTCTTTTTTTTTTAAACTTTTTAAAATGGCAGTCAGATAAGAAGAGATCAGCTGGAGCAGCCTTCGGAGAACTTCATGGAGAAGCAATTACCTTTTGCAGCTCTTCTATGATAAGAGCAAATAAAGATTGCTTCTGCACAAGGATAATTCTCCATTCTACTCTGATTGCCATTGCGAATGCAAGACATTCGCAGCCACTATGGTGTTTCTGCATGGAGATTTACTCTGTGCTTTCTCTTATCACCCACCATTCCCCCTACTACTGCCCATGGGCTTTTGCCATGTAGCAGTAGTAGTAGCAGCAGTGGCGGCGGCTGAGATATCACTATAGTGTTTAAATAGTTTAAGAAATTGGGGGGGGGCACTGGCAGGGGGAAGGAGAATGACACCATATGGGACACAGGATGTGGGTGGAAAATGCAGAAATCTGATTTGGGAGAAATCCCAGCGGAGACTGGTTGGTGAAACACCCAAATTAAACCTGTTGTGATGGGGGGGGGCACACAGAGTAAGAGCTAGTCCATGGAACATTCTTAATGTGTTAACAACAGGAAACTGCTGTGGCCGATTTGTTAACTCTCCCTGCTTCAGAAGCTAGTCCTGGATTGGATAGTGAAGGGCAAATAAATACTGTGTTCAGGAGGCCAAGATTTCGGCAATGTGTTCTAGTGCAGGGCTTCTTAAACTTTTTCCACCCGCGACCCCTTTTCACCCGAGAAATTTTTGCGCGACCCCGGGTATACATGTATATAAAATAGGTATACAAATCAAACATTTACTGATAATAAATCATAAAGAAATTTATTTTAAAACAATTCTTTGGTATACATGTAATTTTACCATTTATTAAAGATGACAGCAAATTTTTCATGGCCCCCACATTCAGTTACGCGACCCCATATGGGGTTGCGACCCACAATTTAAGAAGCTTTGTTCTAGAGGAGGGGGTAAGTGTGTTCAGGCAGTGATCAGTCTTGGGGAATGAAGCCCTTAGAACAGTGTCCCCATGACACGTTGGAGGCTGTAGAATCTGTTTTACACTAGATGCAGGCTAAAGGCCATTTGGACTGAAGCGGCTGCTGCATGAGATGTGTGCCAATGCGCACCCGAGCGGTACGCTCAATCTCACAAAGGGGTGCAATCGCCAATGTGGTCTTTGCCAAGCAACATCTCTGTTCATCCCATGCTGTGCTGCTGCCAATGCAAAAGCTGTGATGGGCTTTGGCTCTGATTGCGCACTGCCCTATCAGAGACGCAGCATCTCGCAGGTCCCTTAATGTGATCCTGCATTGTGCTCGTTGTGGGGGTGGGGCTGCTCCCAATGTGTCATCTCTGTGCCTCGCTAAATTACCGCGGCTCTGATTGAAAGAATAAGTACTTCAATCACACGCTCGCTTCCTTGATTGCACATCTCGACTGGTGGGGGGCACCTGCCCTTTGGGAACACATGGGTCCATCTCCCAAATGAAGGCACGCACGCACATGTGTGTACACACCCCGTTATTATATCTGTCAGTCACCTGCTATTGTCATCCTAATCGAGCTATTAATTAACCTCCAAAGAAAACACTTCTAAAGTGGTGACCAAAGAGTCGTTGGCCTGATGTGATTAAATGTCTTTTTGTTTCTTTGAACAGAGGTGGGCAGGAGGGCATTCAGCTGAGTTTAAAGGACTGGAGGTTTTGCTCCTAATCAGAAATGAGCCATTTTTAATCCGATTTTGGATCTTCTCAGGCACATCTACAGAGAGCCAGTGGGGTGTAGCGGTTAAGAATGTTGGACTAGTATCTGGGAGGCCCGGGTTTGAATCCCCACTCGTGCCATGGAAGCTCACAGGGTGACCTTGGGCCAGTCACACTCTCTCAGCCTAACCTACCTCACAGGGTTGTTGTGAGGAGAAAGTGTAGTACAGGAGAGTGATGTAAGCCACTTTGGGTGCCCATTGGGGAGAATGGTGGGGGTATAAATTAAATAAATAAATAAATCAGCAGTAGCAAAGATGATTGAGAAGAGGCTCTTGACGGAAATGGACCAACGACCAGCCAATATTGCTTTACTTAAGTCCAATCCTTATACCCTTCTGCATCCAGAAGGAGTATAATCTCACTGATGTAGGGGGATGTGGTACCTTAGAAGGGACCTCTTCCTTGGATGAACAGATATCCTCTCATACCGAGGTTATGCCTCAGAGGGGAGGGGGGCTTCTTGTAGTGGGGGATTCAATCCTTAGGAATGTAGATAGCTGGGTTTCTGGTGGGTGCATGGACCGCATGGTGTCTTGCCTGCCTGGTGCGAAGGTTGCGGACATTACCCGTCATATAGGTAGTCTGGTAGGTAGTGCTGGGGAGGAGCCAGTGGTTGTGGTGCATGTCGGCACCAACGACGTGGAGAAATGTAATCCAGAGGTCTTGGAATCCAAATTTAGGTTGTTAGGCAGGAGACTAAAAGCCAGGACCTCCAAGGTAGCTTTTTCAGAAATGCTACCTGTTCCACATGCAGGACCAGCTAGGCAGGCACAGTTGGTGAGTCTCAATGCGTGGATGAGACGGTGGTGCAGGGAAGAGGGCTTTAGATTTGTAAGGAACTGGGCAACATTTTGGGACAAGCCGGGCCTATACAAAAGGGATGGGCTCCACTTGAACCAGGATGGAACCAGACTGCTGGCGTGTAATATAAAAAAGGTGGGAGAGCAGCTTTTAAACTGAACCTGGGGGGAAAGCCGACAGGAGCTGAGAAGCATCCGGTTCGGGCAAACTCAGTGCACACGGATGAAGGGAAAATTGCTTCAGATTGCCCACATGGGAATTACTTGGACATGAAAGGGAATGGAAACAAAATGATGGATAGCCACTTAAAGATGCCCAAAGGCACATGCCAGGGAAGTCGAAAGAGAGAAACAGTGTGGAGGTGTTTCTATGCTAATGCTAGACGCCTCCAAGCAAAAATGGGGGAATTAGAGTACATGGTTTTAAGAGAAAACATAGATATAGTGAGCATTACAGAAACCTGGTGGAGGGGAGCGAACCAGTGGGATACAGTCATCCCTGGTTACAAACTGTATAGAAATGACAGAGAAGGGCGTATTGGAGGGGGTGTTGCTATGTATATCAAGGAAGGCACAGTGTCTAATAAGCTAGAGACCATAAAAAGGGCAGACTCATCCACAGAATCCTTATGGGTGACGATTCCGGGCCCCAAAGGAGATTTAGTACTGGGGACGTTCTGTCGGCCCCCTAACCAAATGGCTCAGGGTGCTCTTGAGATGGAGAATGAAATTAGGGAAGCATGTAAAGGTAATGAAGTAGTAATAATGGGAGACTTCAACTTCCCTCATATTGATTGGATAAATGTATGCTCCAGTCTAGCCAAAGAGATAAAATTTTTAGACATCCTAAATGACTGTGCCCTCGAACAGTTGGTCATAGACCCAACCAGAGGGGAGGCGATCCTGGATTTAATACTCTGTGGTGCTGCCAGTGATTTAGTGCGGGATGTGGATGTAGTTGAGCCAGTTGGCAATAGTGATCACAATGGCATCAAATTTAATTTATATGCAAGTGGGAAAGTGACTGGGAAATCTCACACAATTACCTTTAACTTTAAAAGAGGGAACTTCTCTAAAATGAGAAAACTGGTAAAGAGGAAGTTGAAAGGAACAGTTAGGAGGGTTAAATCTCTTGAAAAGGCTTGGGGGTTACTCAAGTCCACATTACTAGAGGCTCAGCTAGCCTGTATACCGCAGGTCAGGAAAGGTAGTCATAAGTCCAAGAGGTCACCACCATGGCTAACGGGTAAGGTGAAGGAAGCAATTAGAGAAAAAAGTCTTCCTTCAGAGACTGGAAGGTTTGCCCAAACGAGGCAAACAGAAGCAAACACAAACTTGCACAAAGGAAATGCAAGCAGATAATGAGATGCAAAAAAAGATTTTGAGGGGCATATTGCTAAACACATCAAAACAAACAATAAGAAATTCTTTAAGTATATTAGGAGTAGGAAACCAGCTAGGGAAGCGGTTGGACCATTGGATGACAATGGGAGTAAAGGAACTCTAAGGGAGGATAAAGCGATTGCTGAAAAACTAAATGAATTCTTCTCATCTGTCTTCACTGTTGAAGATACAGGGCAGATTCCTTCTCCTGAACAGAGATTTTGGAGAGCGGAAAATGAGGAACTGAGGCAAATAGTGGTCACAAGGCAGGAAGTCCTAGAACGTCTAGACAAACTGCAAACTAACAAGTCACAGGGACCAGACGGTATTCATCAAATGGAAAATTGCTGAACTTCTAACAAAGATATGTAATATGTCCCTTCGATCAGCCTCTGTACCAAAGGACTGGAGAATGGCCAATGTAACACCCATTTATAAAAAAGGTTCCAGGGGGGACCCAGGAAATTACAGGCCAGTTACAGTAGCTTAACGTCTGTTCCGGGTAAATTAGTAGAAAGCATTATTAAAGATAGAATTGTCAAGCATATAGAAGGGCAAGGTCTGCTGGGCAAAACCCAACATGGCTTCTGTAAGGGTAGGTCCTGTCTCACTAACCTATTACAGTTTTTTGAAAGTGTCAATAAGCATGTGGACAGGAATGAGCCTGTGGATATTGTGTATTTGGATTTCCAAAAAGCAAAGTCCCCCACCAAAGACTGCTAAGCAAACTTCATAGTCACGGGATAAGAGGACAAGTCCTCTTATGGATTGAGAGCTGGCTGAAAAATAGGAAGCAGAGAGTAGGACTCAATGGTCAGTTCTCACAATGGCGAGATGTGAGCAGTGGGGTCCCTCAGGGATCTGTGTTGGGACCGGAGCTTTTCAACCTGTTCATCAATGACCTGGAGTTGGGGTTAAACAGTGAAGTAGCCAAGTTTGCAGATGACACCAAATTATTTAGGGTGGTTAAAACAAAATCGGACTGTGAAGAGCTCCAGAAGGATCTCTGCATACTGGAAGAATGGGCATTAAAATGGCAAATTAGATTCAATGTGAGTAAGTGTAAAGTGATGCATATTGGGACAAAAAATCCCAACTTCACATATACACTGATGGGACCTGTGCTGGCAGCAACAGACCAAGAAAGGGATCTTGGGGTGGTAGTAGATAGCTCAATGAAGATGTCAACCCAGTGTGCGGCTGCTGTAAAAAAGGCAAATTCCATGCTGGCCATAATTAGACGAGGAATAGAGAATAAAACTGCTGATATCATACTGCCCTTGGGCAAATCTATGCTGAGACCACACTTGGAATACTGTGTACAGGTCTGGTCACCACACCTAAAAAAGGATATTACAGAGCTTGAGAAGGTGCAGAAAAGAGCAACCAAAATGATTAGGGGACTAGAGCAACTGTCCTATGGGGAGCGGTTAAGACGCTTAGGGCTGTTTAGCTTGGAAAGAAGGCGGCTGAGGGGAGACATGATAGAGGTCTATAAAATTATGCATGGTTTGGAGAGAGTGGACAGGGAGAAGTTTTTCTCCCTCTCCCATAATACTAGAACACGGGGTCATCTGCTAAAGCTGGAGGGTGAGAGATTCAATACAGATAAAAGGAAGTATTTTTTCACACAATGCATAGTTAAATTGTGGAACTCCCTGTCCCAGGATGTGGTGATGGCTGCCAGCTTGGAGGGCTTTAAGAGGGGAGTGGACATATTCATGGAGGAGAGGGGTATTCATGGCTGTTAGTTAGAATGGATACTAGTCATGCTGCATACCTATTCTCTCCAGTATCAGAGGAGCATGCCTATTACTTTGGGTGCGGTGGAACACAGGCAGGATGGTGCTGCTGCAGTCGTCTTGTTAGTGGCCTCCTAGAGGCACCTGGTTGGCCACTGTGTGAACAGACTGCTGGACTTGATGGGCTTTGGTCTGATCCAGCAGGGCCTTTCTTATGTTCTTATGTTCTTATCCATTGCAGTCAATAGTTTTCTATGAGTGTAACCCTGATTAGGGTTGCAGCCCTCTTGCCTACTTATCTTGCTATTTTTATGGATTGAGTTTCAGCCATAATGAACCTAGGTTGATTTACCAAAAAACAAAAAAGTGAAAATAAATTAAAATAATAAAACTGTTGTTTATTTTATTACAGCCAAAGGCCAGCATAAAATATAAAATATACATCTTATGATAAAATCATACAGCTCCCACTTACAGCATCTCGTCCGTACTAATTAATCTGAAGGTTTGCCCATAAGGTCTTTGTTCTTCATAAATGCCTTCTGTTTCCAGCAAACATAAGAGCAAAATTTTGCTACAGAATATGAATAGAAGACCCCCCCCCTCCCCTGGCTCCACCTAATTCCTGCCTCTCTCACTGCACTCCTACAAGCTAGCACAGGGACTCTCTATCACAGTCTCAAGATACTGAGGACAAGAGATTGCCAGCTTACCCACTGATCCTCTTGTTTACCACTTTTTGGATACCAAGACCAAATCGACAATGGTATGTTTACAGAGATCAGACTTCTGTTGTTCAAAATATAAGAAAGTTTACAGCACAAAAATAAAAGAGTATCCATAGTCTATTCAAGCATCAGTCTGAGCAATCTTTTCACCCTATGTTCAGTAGTTATCTGAAGCAACGTTTAACTACAATAGGCTAGTAATTGTTGAAGATGCAGCATTTAAATCTCCATCGCTACCTTAGTTCTCAGAGTGGGGACTTCTCGCCATTGACTCGTGGTCAAGATGGAGGATTGAGAACAAAACCCATCCAAAGAGAAGTGTGTGTGTTAAGTGCTGTCAAGTCGCTTCCCACTCATGGCGACCCCATGAATGAAAGTCTTCCAAAATGTCCTCTCTTTGACAGCCTTGCTCAGGTCTTGCAAATTGAGGGCTGTGGCTTCCTTTATTGAGTCAATCCATCTTTTGTTGAGAACAGTAAGATGGAAGAGAAGAGTAAGATGGAAAATAATTTCTTCCCCTTGTCCTGAAAATGTATAAGCTCTGCTTAGAGAGCCAGTCTCCCTTTGGGGTCATTCAGGTATTCCTGCCTCAGGAGGAAGAAATTACTATCTAGCCATTTGGTTTTCCAAATCTTGTCCCCTGAGGTGTGACATTCTAGGAAGGTATCAGATAGTAAACTTTTTCTTTCTACTTCTGCCAGAGCCATTTGCATTTGTAAATGTTGAAGTACTGTGCACTTGGGGGAATCGATTGATCATTCCCTGTATTTTTCCCTCTGCCAGCTTCAGATTTGCAGAGGGGCTCTGAAACACGGAAATAGTGTAAACTCAATTATTGAAATAATGAGGTGAATTCTAGATAGGAGGGCATTTGTCCACAAGCTACATTATTATACCTGGAACAGCTTGAATGTGCAATCTCAAGGGAGGTTGTTTTAACGCAGCATTGCAAGGCACAGAGTTCCAAGTTTATTGAATTGAAATATATTTTATTCAAAGAACACCACAAGAGAGAAATGTTGGCTTATTTTTTTAAAAAAAATCAAGATACAGCATTTGAGGGTAAATGTTTGGGGAGTTTGTAAGAAGTTTTTGCTCCCATCGTGGTCGATAGGGCTCTGATTGGGGCCAGTCTTGCCAAGACTTTATCAAGAAATCCTCTTTATAGGTTGCCAGGTTCCTGGAAGCTCTGCATCCCAACGGGATGCTTTACCACTCAATGGGGGTTTGAGTGATAAAGCGTTCCATCATGATGTGGCGCTTCCATGAGTAAATCCAGCAGTGATGTAAGCACAACATGCGCAGCTGCCCAACCCCTTTGAAGCCTGTTCAGAAGTGCCATGATATTCTAGTATTGTGCTCACCTGAAGTGGTATTTGCAAACTACCGTTTGAAATAGCACAGTCTACTCTACTGCCTGCCCTGACCTGGATAGCCCCACGCTAGCCTGATCTCCTCAGATCTCAGAAGCTAAGTAGGGCTAGTATTTGGATGGGAGACCACCAAGGAATACCTGGGTCATGACGTGGAGGCAGGCAAGGGCAAACCACCTCAGATTGTCTCTTGCCTTGAAAACCCTATGAGGTGGCCATAAGTTATCTGGGACTTGATGGCAAAAAACAACAACAACCCTCTACTACCTTGTTCTGCTGCAAGTGTAGATCCAGGCTACATTTCTAATATGCAGGAGAAGAATAAAGACATGCAACCACTGTCCTATGCACTCTATGCCTAGCAAAAATATTTCCATTTGGCTCTGCTGACTGTCTTGATAGGCCCTTAGAGCTATGGAATTCTAATGGCAAACTTAACTGAACAGGAGTTCAGTGGCTACTTGCTGGAATAAAGGTTGTAAGGCTTTAAGGTGACACTGGTCTGCTGTTGAATTTTGTGGCAACAGGCTAACATTTGACCCTTGTGGAATTTAAGTAATTCCACAAGGGTCAAATGTTAGTCTGTTGCCACAAAATTCAACAACAGGCAGACTCCAGGCCATTCATATGCCTCAGAGCTTTTTTCACTTTAGAGATTTAGGTCTTCAGTGCCACTGGAACTGTAAGCCATCAATTTCTGTTACCACGACGGGAAAGTCTGTGGAATCAAGGGAGAACAAGGCTTCCCCCTCGGGAAGAGCAAGCTGAGTTACTTTCTGAAGCGTGTCGGCGTCACACAATGCTTGCATCAGTCCCTTGGCAGGGCAGGAGGCAAGAGTGAGTCACATGGAGAACTCCCCTCTGGCCAAGAACCCAAATCCAGCCCATCTGTCACCGAGCTGCAAAACTAGTGGGGATCCATCTCCCTCCAGGGTGAGAGGAAAAGCAAAACAGGGATTTCACAAAAAGAGACGAACTGAACAGGTCTCGGAACGTTCTTCAGATCTCATCACCTGGAGTGGAAACCTGGGACAGGTCTCCTGGGTTTAATTAATGAGTAACTACACATCACGTTTCTTCTTGGACAATCACACAAATTAGGAAATACTGGTGTTTCGGTGTGTGTGTGTGGGGAGATCAGTCACCTTGCTCTAGCTTGACTACAGGCCTTTTCCACACTCTCCGTTAAAATGTCTGTGTTGTATTCTAACCTTTATCGGATTCTCCCGTCAGGGGTAACGCTGACAATATCCTCACCTTTCATATCTGTTCAAGCCACTGTCTTGATCAAGGGATCACAAACTAGAGGCCCCCTCTGCCAAAGGTGGCTCCCTAACACGGCGCTGCCTGGCCTCCCACTTACCAGCTTGGAGGCAACACTGGTATAAAAGAACAGACATCTCAGGCAACACAACTTCCAGGCCCGCCCCATTAGAGATCCGGGGAGTGAGGCTGTGGAGCTCTGCTTCTCACTGTGATGTTTTCACCACCCCCATCTGCCAGTCAGCCCTCACTCCTGGCTAGAACAAACAGTCCTCAAGCAAGCAAGTGATACTCAGCGCTGTTCAATCTCTGGCATCTCTGCTTAAGAGGATGAGATAGTAGGTGATGGGTCTGGCTCAAAGACAGATAGCTGCATGGGTGCTCAGGGGGAGCAGGTGTTCTGGAAAAGAGCATTTGCCAGAGCCCATAACACCAGACCTCATGCATGATGGTTCATCACATGCATGGCCCAGGATACATTGGAACCCCAACCGTAGCCATCTAACACAAATGCTGCCTTTGGTGTCTGAACCTTGGCTAGGTGCTGTTTGTGTGTTCGAAAGAGTTGATGAGGACTAGAAACTTGTAAACTAGAATGCGGGGTCATCTGCTGAAGCTGGAGGGTGAGAGCTTCAAAACAGATAAAAGGAAGTATTTCTTTACACAACACATAGTTCAATTGTGGAACTCCCTGCCCCAGGATGTGGTGATGCCTGCCAACATGGAAGGCTTTAAGAGGGGAGTGGACATGTTCATGGAAGAGAGGGCTGTTCATGGCTACTAGTAAAAATGGATACTAGTCATGATGCATACCTATTCTCTCCAGGATCAGAGGAGCATGCCGATTATATTACATGCTGTGGAACACAGGCAGGATAATGCTGCTGCAGTTGTCTTGTTTGTGGGCTTCCTACAGTGGCTGGCCACTGTATGAACACACTGCTTGACTTGATGGACCTTGGTCTGATCCAGCATGGCCTTTCTTATGTTAACTGAACAAAATCGTAGAAGGTAGCTATGTTGGTCTGCTGGGGAACAGTAAGATTTGAGTCCAGTAGCTGCTTAGAGACCAACAAGATTTTCAGGGTAGTAGCTTTCGAGAGTCAAAAGCTCCCTTCATCAGGCACAACTAGGAATGGATACGTTTTTAAGAGTCAACATTTCCTTCATCAGACACGAGTAGGAATGGGCAATCACTGTTCCTCCTCATGTCTGATGAAGGGAGCTTTGAGTCTCGAAAGTTTATACCCTCAAGTTCTTGTTGGTCTCTAAGGTGCTACTGGACTCAAATCTAACTGAACAAAATCTGAATTACAAGAATAACAAGCAGCATCCAAATGAATAGAATACTGTGGGTTGGTCTGCTCACTTCAAAGAGTTGTCCTTGAGGTCTCGGGCTGGTGCTGGAGAATTCTGTAGAGGCAGGTGAGAATATTTGAGGTGACAATATTGATCTACCCCCTTACTACTCTCTTCCTGTTCCTTTTACAGTTTAAGACTGACAACATGAGGATCCTACTATGGGGTGTCTGGTTCTTCAGCCTGCTTGCCTACACGCTCAGTGACTGCCGGAGGGACTGCCTGAACTGCCACAGACACTTGTATAGCCATCAGGATGATTTCAGTCTTCTTGTAAGTAATCCATGCAGGCTCTATGGCTTGCAGGCTCGACTGGCTCTTGTCCATGGCTTAAGCGTGGGGTGAGGGAATCGTCCTTTAATCACACCTCTTTAGTGCTGCCCCCTCCCATTTTGTTTGGGTCCTTTGTTTTAAAGAGGCAATTTAACTCCAGTAGAATATATGTTATTACACTGCCATACTATGAACACTGCCACTGGGAATTGGTCCCGCATAGGGGTGTGCAAAATAATAACAATAATTCGGTAAAATTTGGTTTCGGGTTTATAGGGCCTGATTTTTCTCAGGAAACCTGAAATAAGCCGAATTCCCATACCAGTAAATTTGGGAATTCGGTTTATTTTCAGTTTTTTTGAAAAAAATTGGCTCTGGGGGGCATTTTTTGAGGTAGAGGCCCCAAACCTGCAGGGTAGCTTGCAGGGACTCTCCTTGCAAGAACCCCCAATTTTGGTGAAGATTGGGTCAGGGGGTCAGACGTTATGGGGTCTGGAAGAGGTTGCCCCCTCCCGCCTCCATAGACAAGCACTGGAAGAGATTCTCTGTTCACTAATAGGCTAATGCTTGTCTATGGAGGAGGGAGGGGGCGACCTCTTCCAGACCCCATAATTTCTGACCCCTGACCCAATCTCCACCAAACTTTAAGAGAGTTCCTGCAAGCTACCCTGAAAATTTGGGACCTCTGCCTCCAAAAATGTCCCCACAGGAGCTTCACTCCTATAGTCTTTAGTGGTGGGAATTTTACATTAGCCGACTTCCGCAGGATTGTGTCTATGTAGCGAAAGTCAGCTAATGGAAATTTCCCACCACTAAAGTCTATGAAGATTTTTTGCAAAGCTCCTGTGGGGACATTTTGGGGGTAGAGGCATGTAAAGAGGCGAGGATTCAAATGCTTCCTGCTTCCTCAAAGCTCTTTCTGAACAGAAGAAAGGCTTTTTTAAAACTAGGATTGGATTTCTCTCCCCCCCCCCGCGCTCCATTTTTTGCTTTTTCTTCTTAAAATGCTTTTTTATTTGGTAATTGGGATTTGGAAGGGGGATTTTCTCTCACAGTAAGCACTACAAAGTAAGCCAATTACAAAGCAGCATTTAAAGGGGCGGGGACTTGATTTGAGCTTGGAGACTGCATAGATTCCCAACAGGAAGGTGTGGGTCCAGCAAGCAATGAACCTCAGGTAAAACACTCATGCATAAATGGCCTGTGGGTCATTCACCCAGCATGCTCCCGTGAGAGCTGTGGCTAGCAGGACTCCAACTGTACCTGACAACAGGTGGAGAAGGAAAGGTAAAGAGAGCGGGAGACAAAGGAAGAAGACATGGTGTAGTGGTTAGAGTGTCTTGGAGGCACAGATTCGAATCCCCACCCTGTCATGGGAGTTTGTTGGGAGACCTTGGGCCAGTCACGCTCTCTCAGCCTAACCTATCCCACAGGCTTTTTACTAAGAGGATAATACAGAATAAAAGGTAAAGGTATAGGTCCCCTGTGCAAGCACCGGGTCATTCCTGACCCATGGGGTGACGTCACATCCCGACGTTTCCAAGGCAGACTTTGTTTGCGGGGTGGTTTGCCAGTGCCTTCCCCAGTCATCTTCCCTTTACCCCCAGCAAGCTGGGTACTCATTTGACCGACCTCGGAAGGATGGAAGGCTGAGTCCACCTTGAGCCGGCTACCTGAAACCGACTTCCGTCAGGATCGAACTCAGGTCGTGAGCAGAGCTTTTGACTGCAGTACTGCAGCTTAACACTCTGCGCCATGGGGCTCCTATATTACAGAATAGGGGAGGACAATGTTGTGTGACACCCTGAGTTGCGATTTCACGATAAATATCTAAATAAAAGTGGGGTACGTACTTAAGTGAGAGCCCCATGGCACAGAGTGGCAAGCTGCAGTACTGCAGTCAAAAGCTCTGCTCATGACCTGAGTTTGATTCCGACGGAAGTCGGTTTCAGGTAGCCGGCTCAAGGTTGACTCAGCCTTCCATCCTTCCAAGGTCAGCAAAATGAGTACCCAGCTTGCTGGGGGTAAAGTGCAGACGACTGGGGAAGGCAATGGCAAACCACCCCATAAACATAGTCTGCCTAGTAAATGTCAGGATGTGACGTCACCCCATGGGTCAGTAATGACCCTGTAAGGTCAGTAATGACCTTTACCTTTATGTCCATAAGTGCTATCAAGTCACAACTGACTTACGGAGGCTTCAGCAAGGGGCTTTTAAGGCAAATGAGAAACAGGAGTCGTTTGGTTTGCCATTGCCTTCCTCTGAGAGTCTTCCTTGGTGGTCTCCCATCCAAGTACCAACCCTACTTAATTTCCAAGATTTAATGAGATCAGGCTCTACCTTGCTGCTTTATCTCCTTTAAAATGGGGGTGGTGATGGTGGTAGTGGAAAGTGCTGTTAAATCACAGCCAACCTATGGTAACCTCATAGGGTTTTCAAGGCAAGAGACAAACAGCAGTGATTAGCCATTGCTCGCCTCTGTGACTTCCCCGGTGGTCTCCCATCCAGCTACTAACTAGAGCTGACTCTGGTTAGCTTCTGGGATCTGATGAGATCAGGCTAGCCTGAGCCATCTAATTCAGTGCTATGAATGGAACATAAATGTTTAAATAATAAATTATAGAAAGCAGTTCAGCAGCTACATTCCATCTTAGGCCCCTGGCTGTTTATCTCTGGACAAGGACCTTTAAGCCCTCACCATTTTCTTAATACACTTCAAAGTGCCTTGAATCAATCCTTCCAGGGAAAAGACGTGGCTGATAAAACACAAAAGAGCAGACTGAGATAAAGAGAGGAACACAAACAACATTCTCTTTAACACAACCTTTCTTCCTCTTCTATTGATCACACTTGTGAGAGACATTTCTTCTCTTATTCCGCCCGCTCCTTCCCCTTTGGAGGAGTATTGATTTTTCCACCCCTTTCCCTTCCTCTCTTTTTCCTGTTGAATGGAGCCCAACAGACAGCTGCAGTATCTGCTTGCATTCATTCAAGGTCACGTTGCCACATGATCTGCCTTGGGAATGAACATAGCCACATCGTTCAGTAATCCCATTCAGCAAAGGAGAGTTTCTGCCCCGCCTTAAGCAGATGTCACACCTTTCTAAGCCCATTGACTTGATAGTCTTAGAAGGATGAAAATCTGCTTAGGTTGGCACTGTTTGAATAGTATTATCAGGGTATTGCAAATGTCAGATTTTAGATCAGGGATTCCCAGTTTTGTTGAGCCTGTGGGCATTTTTAGAATTTTGAGAGCATTGAGGGGAAGTCACTACACAATGTTTGCCAATCGGGGGCATAGCCAACCATAAAATGGCTTCCAGAGCCATAGGAGCTGGGGCCAATCACAAAATGTTGGCAGGTTCCAAGTCAAGCATCCTCCTATGGTGCAGGCAGTTTTCTCCAAGTGCTCCCTGCGGACACAAAGGTCATCTGGGGCTCTTCTGAAGTATCTGTTGCTCAAGTGAGGTGGAGGAAAGCCAGAACTGGCCTTCTGCTTTGTGGAAGAGATGCTTTGAGGAAGAAGCTGGTCAGCACCAGGATATGTATTGGTGGGAATGATGGCACCCATGAGCACTACACTGGGGGTCACTGGTCTAGATTGTGTGCAACTAGACTAACAGCTTTGATACCCCTGCAAGTGAACAAGGTAGATCATCTCATTCCTTATGACTTAGTGTAACATCTAAGATAAGAAGGGGTGCCAGCCTCCAGGTGGGACCTGGGGATCCCCTGGAATTACAGCTCATCTCCAGACTACAGAGATCATTTCCCCTGAAGAAAATGGATGCTTTGGAGGGTGGACTCTATGGCATTGTGTCCCACTGAGGTCCCTGCCTTCCTCAGGCTCCATCCCCAAATCTCCAGAAGTTTCCCCACCTGGATCTGGCAACCCTACCCCCCATCCCCCACAGGTGGCCATAGGGAACCTGGTTCTCCATCTGTGGGATCTTGGTGGGTTTCCCATAGCTTGCTATATCCAATGCAATCCAAAGCAGAATTATACGCTTCTGAGTCCAATGAAGTCAATTGGCTGAGAAGGGGGTAACTTTGCTTAGGACTGTGCCCTAGGTCTGTCTGTATACAATACTTTATTTAGGTATGTTGTTGGTTTTGTATCATTTTGTTTCTTTTTCATCTATGTCTAGGCACCCTGAGTGTTAGGGAAAGGTTTAATTATACACATTTTAATAGATAAATATATTATGTCACCTTGGGTGATGCACATTTCCTTCCTCCAATTGTCATTACTGGGCAGCTGTGCTCCAGGACTGAATGAGCGAGCGAGCGAGTGAAGGAATGTATGAATGAACATCAGCTTCAGTTAACAGGGCCAAGTTCTGCACGGCACTGGCAAGAGCTCTCCTGCACAATTAAAAAATGCATTGGATGGGTCATTAAGATTCATTTGGAGAGCCTTTTCACTCCATGCCGTGCCGCACGGCCTCCTCGTTTCAGCAATTTGACAAATTCCTTCCATAATGGGCTCCACCTTGAAAGCACTGCCAAGGACACTGCAGAAAGAGGAGGCCTTCCTTGTGCAAGCTGTCCAGTGCTACTGAGCCCAAGAGAGGAAAGATGTGACAAGAGGGTAAGGTTGACAACCTCCATGTACTAGCTGGAGATCTCCTGCTATTACAGCTGATCTCCAGCTGATAGAGATCAGCTCCCCTGGAGAAAATGGACGCTTTTGGCAACTGGACTCTGTGGCCTTGAAGTCCCTCCCCTCCCCAAACCTCGCCCTCCTCAGGCTCCGCCCCAAAAAACTCCCACCAGGGCTGAAGAGGGACCTGGCAACCCTACAAGAGGGGCAAGAGCAGCCTGTAGCTTTCAGGATCGATGGTCCTGATTATGGTCATCTGAGGAATAATGTGTAGGGTGCCTGCACCAGATGTCTCATGCTAGCCAAGCAGGTTCATGGATGGCCTTCCTGACTCACCCATTGTTGTGTAATTGCTGGACCCTAGAACGTTTCTAACCTGTGGGTGTGTAAAGTGCCATCAAGTCGCAGCCGACTTATGATGACTTATGATGACCCTAGCAAGGAACTTTCAAGGCAACTGAGAAGCAGAGGTGGTTTGCCATTGCCTTTCTCTGGTCTCCCTGCTTAGCTTCCAAGATCTGGATATACCATGCCACCTTCCCTCCCATTTCTAGCCTACCCCAGAACGAAAGATGGTCCAGAAAATATCCATCCATCCTCCCCACTTCTTTGGGTTGCCAACCTCCAGATACTAGCTGGAGATCTCCTGCTATTACAATTGATCTCCTGCTGATGGAGATCAGTTCACCTGGAGAAATTGGCCACTTTGGCAATTGGACTCTATGGCATTGAAGTCCCTCCCCTCCCCAACCCCTGCCCATTTCAGGCTGTGCCCCAAAAATCTCCAGGTATTTCCCAACTCGGAGCTGCCAACCCTACCACTTCTGCAAGCAGCCATTACAGATTCAGTTTCATGGGAGGAGTATTTTTTTTGTACTAGCCAGTGTGAGTTCCCAAACTGCCGCTCCACAAAGAAACAGCCCAGACCATCCTAAATTTCCTGGTATAAAGACTGCAAGCATTTGTAAGAAGAGTCACCAGCACCCATGTGGAAAATTGGTGTCTGTACCTTTAAAAAAAGCCCCCCCCCCAAGCCCGGAAGGATTCCCCATAGACTATAATGGAGAAGAAGGGAGGGGGGATTCAAATTGTAAAATGCTCAGTGCAAATGTGCTGGAGCAGGTGGTTTTCCTTTTGATGTAGCCGCTGATCCCAAAATGATCCCGGAAGAATGCTGATTTTTTTCCAGCTTTTTTGGTATCGAGTATATAGTTTTACAAAGCCTTTCTTTCTAGCCTTTACCGAATACACACCCAGAAACTCAGACTTTGGCTTCCTTCCTCTGGCCTAAATTAGAGAAATCCTCTGTCCCTTACCCTAATAGGAAAGGGTGACCTGCATTCCAAGCTAACCTTGATTGTCCATTCATCAGTATTCATTCATTCATTCTTTGCAGCCAATTAACTGAGCAGAATAGCATAGGGCTCGTAATGCTGTCCTCTTATCTAGGAATTAAAAAACATCTTATCGCTTTGAATTAGCAGGATGTTTCGTAGAGGGAGTTGTTTGTATGTAGCAGTTGCTGTTGAAGAGGATAAAAAGCTCAGGGGAGTGTATTTGGAAATAACACACTAGGCTGCAACCCAATGGCGTCCCACAATATGTGTGGAGGTTTCGGTGAAATAATGGGAGCCTTTCTGGTGGCAATTAATTTGTTGAGGTTGCTGTGAGATGATCTTGAAGCCCACTGCTTCTGCTTCAAAGGCATATAAAATGCATGTACCGGGAGGTGTGTGCGCAATATTTATTTCCAACAGCTCTGCATTTAAAAGGCTCTTCTTCGTAGTAATCTGCCTATTTACACATGGAGTTGTCATTTCAAAGTTCTCTCAAATCTCCCCAAAGACCAACAAACAAAGGTTCTTCCACCCCACCCCATTTTTAGCAGTTCCAGAGTCAGGTCAGGCAAAGATCGGTTCCAGATAGCTTGGGACAAAGAGAATAGAGGCACCAAATTGGCAGCATAGCTGCTAGTGCCTCTCCTTACACAAATCCCCAAGTTTGAGGAAGATTGGGTCAAGGGGTCCAATTTTATGGACCTGCATTTCTTTTCTATTTTGGGGCCCATAAAATTGGATCCCATGGCCTAATCTTCACCAAACATGGGAGTTCATGTAAGGAGAGTTACCAGCAGCCATGCTGCAAATTTGGTGCCTCTATCTTGAAAAACATGCCCCCCCCCCCAAGCCCTACAAAGATTTTCCATAGGTTTTAATAGACCCCAAAATTTTTGGATATTCAAAATAGCCGTGGGGATCCAAAACATATTGGTATGGGGATTCGGCTTTTTCAGATTTTCTGAATAAATTCAGGTCTATTAAACCCAAATCAAAAAAATACTGAAAAAATTAGTGCACACCCCTATGCTGTGTGACTGTAGGGAAAGCAAGGAGCGTCTGAGAGTCTAGGGAACCCCAAGTACGTAACCTGTAGTTTGTCTCTTATACTCCCCTCTTTCTTGTACTTAAACTGCTAGTCTAAAAGGGGGGAATCATTTTAAAATAGCCTGCAGGTGAAAAATGCATTTGAATAGCCCTTTCTTATATTGTCTTCCCCAAAGAGAAAGAAGATTAATTTTACTCTAGCCACATATTCCTGTAATGAAAGATCCCCTTAACTATGGTTTCCTCTCCACAGATCTGCGTTATGGAATGTGAAGGGAAGCTCTTTTCTAGCGCCACCTGGGGATCCTGTAACAAAGCAACTGGGAAGGCCTCTTTGCTGCTGGGTCTCGACAGTTTAGAAGAAGCAGCTAATCGACCCTTGGAGATGTGGGATGGCAGCCTGTTCAGAAGCAGAGGCCACCTCAAACAGCTTGGTGACCTGTCTAGAATGGTGGATCTCAGCAAGGCGGAAGATGAGAAGCAAGTTTCAAAAGTGAGTAGTCTCATCCGCCAACCAGAGGCAGAAGAAGTCACAAGCGATGGAAGCCAAGCACCACTGGGGGACTTACAAGACCAGCTTGAGATTCCCAAGAGGTTGGGTGGTTTTCTGAGTGGACCCTTTGGTTTCGGGCAGGTGGCGGAACCTGATGTTCAAGAGCTTCAGAAACGGTATGGAGGCTTCATCGGGGTCCGAAAGTCGGCCCGGAAGTGGCATAACCAGAAAAGGTTCAGTGAGTTCCTGAAGCAGTACCTGGGGATGTCCCCACGATCTGTCGAATATGATGGCTTTGGTGATGACCTGAAGGAACAGAACGAAATCTAGTTGGATCGACTTCCTCTGGATTCCCCCCCCCCATACCATCAACATGTAGTGAATTGGTTTCAGATCTGCCACAACCAAAAAAGTCAACCCTTGGTCCCAGCCTTGCCTTCCTGGCCACACTGCAGTCAGCCAACCCTTGCCATCGAAGTAAAAGGGCAGTGTTTCCGTTGACAAAGTAATTCTAGCAGCCTAGTGCTACACACATTTCCCTGAAAATGAGATTGAATGAGTCTGAGACCTGATTTAAATGTGATGCAGGCTGAAATGGAAGAACTCTCCTGTGGGACTTTTCAGCTATGTGGAATGGTTTGCACAGGTAGCAGCCCAGTTTGAGATGGTGTGCAAATGCAGAGTCCCATGGGAGCGTGCTTGGACCCAGCTAGTGTCTCATTCACCTTTATTTAACCACAGAGAAGATAACCCCCTAAAAAAGTTATATACTGAAAATTCCAGTTCTTACCCTCCATTGTCCATGCTAGTTCCTTCGAGCAGCAGGAGGAAAATGGAGAGGAAACAATACTACTGGCTCTTTGATGTCAAACCTTCCTCCCGTATGCATAACACTCTAGGAACTGGCCAGATCTCTATAGTATTTACCATAGAGTTTGGGAGGGTGCTCAGAGTGTTGTGATGTCACTTCTGAGTGAAGACTCAGAAGTGACATCAAAGCATCAGCAAAGTTTTCCCCTCCCGGACCCCATCCCCAAGCAGCTCCTGGGGGCAAGGGCTTGACATCCCTAACACCCTTGTAATTTGTATGTGAATGTAAGACAACTCCCCTCTTTTTCTTGATGGCACACCTGAGGGGGAAATTAGTCTTCCTTTTTGGGTAAATACAGTATATCAAATCTAAGATTTGGTCTGCGCATTGTTTCAGATGGAGGTATATTAGACTAAGACGATAGACTCCTCAACTGTACAATTTCACATTCCAAGGGGGATTTTTTAAAAATGTTCCTCCACATTAAAAACATCTCCTTGCATGTTTCAAAGATGCACATCTCTCTTGTGTGCTAGTTTGCCACATGCTGGAACATTTTTTGTACATGGGGGAGCATTTGTAAATGCAACCCTTACCCCTACAATCTGAAGTGATTCAGTCTAGAAACCTACCATCTCATTCCAAGTAATGAGTTGATCAACTTTTTTTTTTCTTAATTATGCTTGGGATGCTGAAAATATAAGCAATGGTGCTGGATCAGACCAAAGATCTGACTAGTCCAGCATTCTGTTTTCCACAGTGACCAACCTGTTGCCTCTGAGAACCCTATGAACAGTACATGACCCCCCCACCCCAGCCACTACTTTCCAGCACCTGATATGCAACAGTATGCTGTCTGTGCACATAGAGAACAGTTAGATTCAAATCCGGTAGCATTAAGAACCCAAAGGTCAAGAAAAAATCAACATTCACAGCCAAGGATTATACAATGTAAAGATCATATCAGTACAAAATATGTATATATTTATTACAGGCTAAAATCAATAGCATATATAAGGACCTGCAATAGCCTACCAAACCAACATATTCATGTAAACATACCACACAAATGGACATACAACCACAGAAATAGACTTTGATCAAACACATTTCAGCCAAATGGCCTTCTTCAGTGGTCAAAACAGTCACAATTCCAGACTACAATTGTATACGACTTTTTAAAAATCTTTATGACTGTTGTTATATTGTGTTCTGCAACACTTCCTCATCTGTTTTATGCTTCCTTACAAATGGGCAACTAACCCCCGTGTGTGTTTCCCTCTTAAATGAGGAGATGTTATATGTCAGCCATAAATGAAGTTGTCAGAATATCTTAGTCATAAAGATGTCCCAAAGTCTGGATCAGTTATAAAATATTCAAGTCATTATCAAGTCATATACATTTGTAGTCTGTAATTGTGATTGTTTTGACCACTGAAGAAGGCCATTTGGCCGAAACGCGTTTGGTCAAAGTCTATTTCTGTGATTTTACATCCATTTGTGTTTTATGTTGGTTTGGTAGGCTATTTCAGGGCCTTATATATGTTATTGATTTTAGCCTGTAATAAATATATACATATTTTGTACTGATATAATCTTTACATTGTACAATCTTTGGCCTTGAATGTTGATTTTTTTTCCCTTGACCTTTGGGTACTCAATTCTATTGTTTTTAGGGTTAAGTCCCCCCCCCTTTAAGAGCCCCATGGCACAGAGTGGTAAGCTGCAGTACTGCAGTCAAAAGCTCTGCTCACGACCTGAGTTCGATCTCGACGGAAGTCGGTTTCAGGTAGCTGGCTCAAGGTTGACTCAGCCTTCCATCCTTCCGAGGTCAGTAAAATGAGTACCAAGCTTGCTGAGGGTAAAGGGAAGACGACTGGGGAAGGCAGAGTCTGCCTTGGAAATGTCGGGATGTGACGTCACCCCATGGGTCAGGAATGACCCGGTGCTTGCACAGGGGACCTTTACCTTTTACCTCCCCCCCCTTTGTTGTTGGTGTATAAAATGCAGTAGCATGTTAGAGACCAACAAGAGTTTCAGGGTATAAGCTTTCAGGAGTCTGGTTAGCCTCTAAGGTGCTCCTGGACTCAAATCTGTCCTGCTGCAGATCAACATGGGCTTCCCTCTGAAAATGTGTACATGGAGGTTGCATTTAGCATGGTTAGAAATCATTAACAGTCACTAGAAATTGGGTCAGGCTCTAGTTCAGGTTTACAACCTCAGTTTGTTTAGAACTCAAATTTAATTAGGACAGAATCAAGAATCGTCTTGCCGGGGGCGGGGGGAGGTCCTCTAGGCTATCTTACCAAATGGGGTTGACTTCTTTTGTATGGCAGTACAATGGTGTTTGTGCATTTTTGTTCCAAGTTTCCCAGCCTCTCTCTCTCTCTCTCTCTCTCTCTCTCTCTCTCTCTCTCTCTCTCTCTCTTCCCTCTCTCTTCTCCTTCTCCTTCTTCTCGTCCTCCTCTACCATGGCATGCAGTTTGTCAAAGCCCCCATCTCAGGGCTGTCACTTTCAACGGTGTGTTTTTTGTAATTGCCAACCAGGGTGAGGAGCCGGAGAGGTGCCTGTTGCCCCCCCTCCTCTCCACTCTGCCTGATAACGATGCTCAGACAAGACGCATGACCGATGTAGCTGGGTCAACGACCCAATCCTATTAACTGTCAAAATGTTAAAGATCAAAAAAACCCAGAAATGAGACACAAACTCTGTTCTTTTTACTTGTTTTCATACGCAAAAGATTTCTCCATTAAACTTGTACATAGCAAAAAGAAAAAAAGAGAAAAGATTAATAAATTAGTTTTCTATTTCTACTGTCGCACTGTGATCGGCACACTGTCAATGGCACTACTGTGCAACTCTCTGCACCGTCCACCACCCCACTGGCTCTGCCTGACAACATAGAATAATAGAGTTGGAAGGGACCACCAGGGTCATCTAGTCCAACCCCCTGCACAATGCAGGAATTTCACAACTACCTCCCCCACACATCCCCAACACATATGAAGCTGCCTTATACTGAGTCAAGCCATTGGTCTATCAAGGTCTATTGCCTACTCTGACTGGCAGTTGCTCTCCATGGTCTCAGGTGAGGGTCTTTCCCACCACCTCCTACATGATCCTTTTAAACGGAGATGCCGGGGACGGAGCCTGGGACCCTCTGCATGCCAAGCAGATGTTCTCCCATTGAGCGACAGCCTGTCGTCAACCCACTCAGCTTCCACAAACTTTAACTGGTGATATGAGTGGCCCTAGCACTTCTGCTGAAAGCTGGGGCTTAGCCTGGGCAGGTATGAGACTGTTGGGTCTTGCTCTCCTACTTCCCTGGGTAGTGGGAAGTTTCGAGGCAATTTTCTGCAGGTATTGGTTCCAAGTGAAGAGAGAGTACATGAAAGGTAATTGTGTCTTTGCAATATTTATTTGTTTAAATTATTCCTATACTTCCTTGTTATCACAGGGCTCTGAGGGTGGCGTTTATGACCAGTGATATACATTTAGTATGATGAGGAGTGGGCTGGCAGGCCAGCAAAGCACTGCTGGCTGTCAGCCAATGGCCAGCATCCAACCTCATTCCAAAGACACAAGGGCACTTAAGTTTGCTCAACTGTGTGGTTGGATACAGCCCCCAAAGCTGCATTCAGACTTCACAAAAGGCTATGATTAAACCCCAGTTTAGTACATTTTTAGCCGACCATCTCCCTCAAGAAACTCTGGATGGCGTACGTGATTCCCCCCCACACACCATCCCTCCAACAACAAACTTGTGGGGTCAGTGAGGGAGAAAGAAAGTGACCCAAGGTCACCCAGCAAGTTTCCATGGATGAGTGGGGATATGAAGTGGGTCTTCTAGATCCTAGTCCAGCATTCAAACCATTACACCAAAGTAGCCCTCTGGAATCCCAGTTTGTGGGAAGTAACCAGATTCTGGTTTTCCAAGGTGTCTGCATTTGAATCCCATGGCCAATGGAAACTTCAAACTGGTAAGTTTTGTGTTAAGGTATGTGCATGAAGATAGGAGGTCGGTGGAAGGAGCTTGGAGGCACACAACCAAATCAACAAGCTGCGTTCAGGCCCAATCTCGGTTGAACTGCAGCTTTCTTCTGAATCCAGAAGCTATCATTCCCCTCCACACACAAAAACAGCCAACCATCAGCATGTCCTGGCATGTACCTACATTAGCTTATTGTAAGCTAGCTGCAAAACTCTGGTCAAATACAAAACTGCAAAAATGGTTTTCCTCCCTTCCCCCTCCCACCTTGTGGCCTGCCATATTCTCAGGACAGAAGTCTCACATCCAACATACTTGGCTTCTATGGACCTTGTTGTCTTCTCCATTCATGCACTTTTCTTGCTATGTTTCCAAACTCTCACCCCCTTTTTCCCCTGTGGGTCCTGAAAATATGATTCATTCTTCCCATGAAGAAATGCTCCATGTTACAAAAGGCAGATGAAGCACAAGGTGTAATGAAGAGACAGGTCAAAAAATAAAAAGGAGAGAGTTCCATCAGCAACAGAAAGCTTATTTCAGACATTTATTAAAGTTGTCTCCTCCAGGCAGTCATTGTGGGATCATAACAAGATGAATTAATGGTATGGCTTTCTCACAGCCAGTCCCTAAACTGCAGGCTTGTTGGGGAAAGTTGTTTGTGTGTTAAATGCCGTCAAGTTGCTTCCAACTCATGGTGGCCCTGTGAATCAGTGTCCTCCGAAACGTCCTCTCGTTAACAGCCTTGCTCAGGTCTTACAAACTGAGGGCTGTGGCTTCCTTTATAGGGTCAATCCATCTCATGTTGGGTCTTCCTCTTTCCCTACTGCTTTCAACATTTCCTAGAATTATTATATTTTCCAGTGAGTCTGGTCTTCTCATAATGTGACCAAAGTACAATAGCCTCAGTTTAGTCATTTTAGTTTCTAGGGAGAGTTCAGGCTTGATTTGATCGAGAACCCACTTATTTGTCTTTTTGGCGGTCCACGGTATCCCTAAAACTTTCCTCCAGCATCACATTTCAAAGGTACCTATATAGAAAGGCAGAAGAAAGGCCACCTTGCTTCATAAATAAATTCTTTCCCACACTCTCCAATCCAAAGGATGGATGGACTGAGCGATCAATGGATTGAAGAGTGATCTATCAGTGGTTGAGTGTGCAATCCACATGCCATTCAAGTCAACAGCGAAGCTCCTATGGGTAAGTTTTGTCAAGAGTCTGGTTTAGTTGTCTGCAGTGCCACCTTTTAAAAAGCCAGACTTGGTGTTGGACCTCATTAGTGTCATTAGTCCATGCCACTAATGATGGCACCTTTCCCTGATACAGGAGCCTCTTGCATCAGCAGATGCTTGTGGAGTGGAAAGATGCCACTAACAGTGGAAAAGATTCATGGGACCCGAGTGTTTGATTGCAGGTTCTGCTATAGGCATCACAACTAGGTGGGTCGTGTGTGACTGAAGTGCTGATTCTCAAGCTCATGTCTGTTCTACCACTGTAGGAGATGGTTCTATCGTACTTTCAATCCTTCCTCTAAAGAGATCAGAGTAGTATACATAAGAACATAAGAAAGGCCATGCTGGATCAGACCAAGGTCCATCAGGTCCAGCAGTCTGTTCACACAGTGGCCAACCAGGTGCTTCTAGGAAGCCCACAAACAAGACGACTGCAGCAGCATGTGTTTCAAAGCACCTAAAATAATAGGCATGCTCCTCTGATCCTGGAGAGAATAGGTATGCATCATGACTAGTATTCATTTTTACTAGTAGCCATGAATAGCCCCCTCCTCCATGAACATGTACACTCCCCTCTTAAAGCCTCCCAAGTTGGCAGCCACCACCACATCCTGGGGCAGGGAGTTCCACAACATAGTTGTCTCCTCCTCTTTTTCACCTTTGCAACAATCCTTTGAAGATAATAAGATTGACAATGAGCTATTGGCCCACAGTCATCCAGAGAGCTTCACTGTTGAATGGGGATTTGAGCATAGTGGCCCCTTAGCCCAACACTCTTAACCACTATGCTACACTATCCCTGGAGGAGCTCCTTAAGAATAGGATCCCAAAATGAAAATGTATTGCAACGGATCTGTTTAACTTAATTCATAAATAAGTTGGGACGTGCAGTGGTTTAGCTAGGTTTGGAGATGACACCCAAATTACGCTGAAATCCACAGCAGGTGCCAAAGGCTCTACAGGAATCTCTCCAAGCTATAAGAATGAGCAAACACATTGGCAAATAAAATTCAGCATAAAAAGGTGCTGAGGGATGCCACTGAAAAGTTGGCTGCTCCAAGGAATTGCTTGAGTAACGTATTTCCCTGAAATAAAGGGGGAAATTGGCCAAGAGAAAGGAGAACTCAGTTATCCCGGCAGGCTGCAGGAGCTCCGCCCACCGAATCCTGCTGACAATTGCCAGCGCTGCCTCCAAGATACTTTCAACATAATCCAGTCAACCAAGAGGACTAGCCTCTTGTGTGAAACAAAAAATACAAAAACAAATTAAGGCTGTATTTCTCTACAGTCCAAATTCCGCCCCAGGTTACAAGCATGTGGAATGGCAGAGGTATAGGTGTTCTGTGCAGCACCTGTCTTTTCATTTTCTGTTTTAAAACTCTCTTATGCTCACTTGCAGTAGAGTAATGAGCACTTTCAAGGGGGAAAACAAGATATTTTTAAGACCTGGGTTTTGGTTGAAGACGAGGGCAGTCTTGAAGAGTGAAACGATGTGAGAGTTGAATGGTTAAAATTTACTTACTTTATTTGTAACCCACCTTTCTCCCCAATGGGGATCCACAGCTTGCATCATTCTCCTTCCCTACGTTTTCCCTCTCTCAACAACCATGTGAGGTAGGTTAGGCTGGCAGAGTGTGACTGGCCCAAGGTCATCCAGCAAGTTTTCATGGTAGAGTGGGGATTTGAACCTGGGGTTCTCAGATCCTGGTGCAACCCATTAACCACTGCACTATACTGGCTCTCCCACCCCTGCATGGTCCCAATCTACACTGAGGCTCAGTAGCCCCTTCCCCTTTTTTTGCAGCCAAGTTACCGCTGATTTATGATGACCCCTGGTGGGGTTTTCAAGTTTGCCATTTCCTTCCTCGTCGTCACGACCTTGGCATTCCTTGGAGGTCTCCCATGCAAATACTTTCCAGGGTCAACCCTGTTTAGCCTCTGAGATCTGAGGAGATCTGGCTAGCCTGGGCTATTCAGGTCAGAGCCCCTTACATCCTCATTATTTTGGCTCTAAGAGCTAATTCTCCAATTCATGCACACTCTTCAGTGACCCCACCCCCAACTGACTGTGTGAATGGTGCCCATTGAAAAAGGTTGTGCTGGAGGGAAGGGCAGTCTCAACAAACGTTAGCTATGAACATCGGCACCAAAGTGCTCCATCGGGCCACTGTTCCAGCTAGCCCTTTACTACGATGTTTTACTTGGGCTGGCTGTTAAACATGTGCAAGTCACTGCTCATGCCCTGTGAGGAATACACATGTGCACAAACACAGCCTCCAAGTTGCACGGCTTTCAGGAGGGTTTGAATACTGAAATATCTGCCTACCTCCAATGTGTGTGTATGTGTGTGTGTGTGGGGGGGGGGGGGTTACGTCATAATAAGTCCTAAGCAGGCACAGGCTAGAAAGGTGTGATTCAGCTGCAGGGGAATGATGTCACAATGCAGGTAATGGGGTTAATGAAACCTCCCCCCCATCTGCCTTGTGACCCCTGTCTATTGCCCTACAAACATCAGGCCCTAAGACATTCCAGTACATCTGCCTTTTCTACAACTGCGAAGCTGAAGAGGCACCCACTCATCCTGAGTTCTGTGCTTATTCCAAGGAAGAACTGCCTTACAGCTCCCAGGTAAGTGTACAAAAAGACATAAGAAGATCCCCACCCACCCGTGCGCGCTGGATCAGAGGAAGGATCCACCTAGTCCTGCATTCTCTAGTTAGAGCATCATGGTTCCCAGAGTGGAGGTCTATCGATTAGTCATGATGGCTCAACAGAGCCTCCAGGTTCAGGAGAAGTATACCTCTAAATACTGGCAGTCAAGGGGCAAACTTCAGAGGAGTGTTTAATACCCTCGGCCTTTGCTAGTCACATTTACTCAAGTGAGTTTTGGTTAATTTTGCTTGAGAACATGTCTCTCCAGGCCAGTTGGCAACCTTAGAGGCAGAGGGGGGTAGGTAAGCCTCTTGCTATAACAGCACCGCTATGAGGGAGTGTCCCTTTAAGACTCCACCACTTAGTTTCAGGAGACTCAAAAGCTCCAGTCCTCACCTTTGTAAAAGCTATCGGGCAGTTGCTTATTTCATCCTTAGTGGGAGGGGGCAGTAAGGAAGCAGCTGGCTACCCACGTCCCCCATCGCCCTGCAAAAGGTGCAAGATGAGCCGTTTCCCAGCAAACCACTGGCTGTCAATAGACTGAGGCCTTGCTAAGGCTATCTGCCATCACATCAGTCAAGCTTCCATGGCAGCCAGAGGAACAGGACATAGTCTACTTTTTTTTAAAGGAAAGGTCAATTTTTGGAGCATATATCTGGGCCATTCCCACCACCATATACAAAAACACCTCTCAGCTTGGGAGGTGGTTTCCATTTTCTTGCCTTAGTGATTGGCATAGGCCACCTATTTTATTTCTACAGGGTATTATAAGAGCCATGCAGGATTAAACTAAAGGTCCACTTGGACCATCATCTTCCAGCCTGGTCAGGCCTCTGAGAAGCCCACAGGCAAGGCTCGAAGGCAACAGCGTTCACCTTTTGTTTGTCCCCGGATCAACTGGTATTCAGAGGTATACTGCCTCTGAGCATGGAGGTTCCATTTAGTCATAAGCTCATTGCTGCCGACTGATTTTATCCTACATGTATTTGTCTCATTCTCTTTCAAATGATCTAAGCTAATCCCGTCACCATATCGCTTCATTTTGTGACAGTGAATCCCATCATTTAATTAAGCATTCCATAAAGAAATCCATTTTTGTCAGTCCTGAATCTATTACTCATTTTCACTACATAAACCCCAGTTCCAACTTTATGGGAGAGGATTAAATAGTTTGCTCTATCCAATTTCGTTCTGTAGCATACCTCATTGAATTAATGTCTCTCCCTACTCATTCTAAGCTAGAAAAACTGCGAACACTGTAGTCCTTTTTTCACAGGGTTCATTCTGCCATTCCTTTCCCTATTTCAGTTGGCCTTTCCCATTCTACAATATCTTCGCATTTATTTATTTATTTATGTTTATTTATTTATTTGTGTTTATTTATCTATTTTTCTCCCCAGCCAGACTCAAAGTGGCCTAGAACATCATTCTCCCCTCCTCCCATTTTCTCACAACGACAACAACCCTGTGAGGTAGGCTGGGCTGAGAGTTTGTGACAGGCCCAAATTCACCCAGCGAGCTTCCATGGTAGAAGTGAGGATTCGAACCCAGGTCTTCCAGGATCCTACTCCACCACTCTTATCTACTATATCACTCCGGCTCTCCTTTTTGATATAAGACCAACAGAACTGTACGGGGTTCCAGATATGGCCACACCATAGATTTCCATGAAGGCATTCCAGTCCTTCAAAAAAGGGAGAAAGAAGTCAGGTGACTGGTGGCAGCTTTATTGCCATGTAAAGCCCTTACGGTGGTTTGTCAGGGGGATCAGAGTTCCTTCATGCTAACCCATGCTGTGAAAAAAGGTCAGCACAAAGGAACTCTGATCCTCCTGATGAAGCTTATACAGGGAAAGGTTTATATGACAATAAAGCTGTCACCTGACATCTCCCCCCCCCTTTTTTTTTTTTTGACTTGCTGGCACATTACTAGGTGTAGCCCTGTTTTTCTTTTCTCTTTTGGGCATTCCAGTCCTGGCTACTCTCCCTTTCTCAAAAATCCCTAGTATGGAATTTTTCACTGCCGACACACATTGAGTTGAACTTGTCCTTGACCGATCTCCCAAGATCCTTTCTCTGGACAGTCACTGCCCTTTCATACCCCTTTAGCTGACTCGGGGAGGGTTCGGGAGAGGTGGCATATTTTTACCTAAATAAAGAATTCATTGTATATGTGAAATTGGGAATTATTTTTTGCCTGAATGAGCACCATTTTACTCTTGCACAGAACTTAGCATGCTGTTCCATTGTCCATTCATGACCCCTTCTGAAGGATCTTTTGGAGCTCTTTGCAACCTGCATGCATTTTGTGATCCGCCAATAAATATCGAAGTAAGACAGACCCCCCAAAAAACAACCGTCTTACGTAGGTACTGGCTTGTATTATAACAAATAAAGATTATACCTCTCACAGTATATGCACAGTAAGTATGATAAGAACAACCCTTAGATAAGCAAGTAGTATTGCTGTACATAAATCTAACAACAGTGCAGATAATAGTCCCAATTAAACAGCTAAAAAGCTAGTCATCGTCTCAACGTGCTCACTGATAATTTGTCAGTCCATGGAAGGGTTGGGTTGCAAACGAGGAGTGTGTCATAGAACAGCACCAGTATAGCAAGCAGTAATTGCAGGTGGTAGTTCCACAGTACACTTATGCCAAAATGGATTGCAACAGGCAGATTACCCTAATGCAAAAATGACGGATTGCTGATTTAAAGCATTACGGCAGTCCAGAACACATCAACTGTTTCGTTACAAACAACTTCATCAGCCAAGGTTACTAAAGTAAGAGTGAGATGCATACTGGCTATCTTTACATCAAAAGTATAACATAGAAAGAATAAGGTATTAGTGTTTCAGCATTTGGTTTTTTCCTTCCCCCCCCCTTTTCCCCTTTTTTTGCATTTTGTGACCCTGCATAACCTTGATGCCATCTATAAACATGGCTACTTCACTGCTCACCTGACGGCAGATCACTGATGAATACTAAATATTATCAGTCCCAGTACTGATCTGTGGGAGCTTCAGAATTGCAACCTTATCCTGATAACAAACCTGTGATGTTTCAGACAGATGTAAATGTCCTCCTCCTTCCCAAGCATGAGACGGGTGTCCTATGGCCAACTGAACACCATCACTAGAGGCATAACAATTCCCAGAGCAGGAGGAGATGTTCGTACAGTGGAAAGAGCCTTCCTTCGACAATACACAGGTACAGTATGAGGCCAATGCCCCAGGGGTTCTGTAGCTCAAATGTGTCCAATATGGAGCACGCCCCTGGTCCTTGAGCCAAGACCCTCCCATAACCACGACCTTAGCTTATGACTATACCACATTAGACTGTGGCATTATTGTGGTCTGATAGTGATGAAAGGTTTCTGTCATAAACTCAGAAAGCAGACTCATGCTTTATCTGTTAGTAGTTGCATATTATAAAGGTTTTATCATTTTCCCAAGGTTAGCAAGCAATTATTAAGACTCAGAGAATCTGGGAGCCAGAGGACCTCAAAAACTACATGGCTGTTCCTGTTTAGAGAAGAGCATTTTTAAACTTGCCCACCTTGAATAGCAGGAGGAAAACCATAAAGTTATTTGGTTTGGATACCAAAGGAACTTTCAGCCTGAAGTATGAATAAAACAGGGTATGTTTTGTGTCCGCACAGAAGGAAACAGGTCAATATCCTCTTGTGTTTACACAAGCCCTTGACTGTACCTAAAGTCACTCTTTGATTCCAGCTGTTGTATAGACAAACTTAAAAAGTCAGGATGACAGTTTGAACAAACTTTGCTCAATGGATCCCAGAATGTTTGAGTTAATGGTAACTTTCAGATCAGCAGTTTAAACTTTACAGCTCCTAGCTAATTTCACAGGCTAGGCAGGTCAGGCCTAGATTCGACAAGTCAACTCAGCATTGAACAGAGTGTGTGCCCCATAAACCCTTGGTTACTTAACATGTGCTTAACATGCCCCACTTTGCAAATGCATTAATAATTACATAACTGCATGATTAAATTATTAATTAAAATCATTGCACAAACATACAATTAGACTAATATTCTGCTGCTTGCATTATGCCTTGTGCAGGTGGAAATAGGTCATGGGATATAATTAGGTTTTTCTTGTGTAGCAGTTTGTGGTGGTGGTGGAAACTGCTGTCAAGTCACAGCTGACTTATAGCAACTCCATAGGGTTTTCAAGACAAGAGACGATCAGAGGTGGTTTGCCATTGTCTGCCTCTGCATTGCAACCCTGGACTTCCTTGGTAGTCTCCCATCCAAATACTAACCAGGGCCAACTCTGCTTCTGATATCTGACAAGATCGAGCTAGCCTGGGCCACCCAGGCCAGGACACGTAGCAGTCTACCACATCTTTTTAGAGACAACACTTCTACTAACTTAACAGTCTTATGTTAGCAGAAGTGGGCCATAGGATACATGCCAATGAGACTAGGAAGATCCATACTCGAACCGTCCCTACATTTAAAAAATAGAAACAGGAAGCATGCAGGACCCCAACTGGAGCCTTGGGAAGGAAGCAGAGGCAGAGATAATTCCTCAGCCACTGCACAGTTTTGCAGCTTGAAGCTGCTCCCTTGGTGCACGGCATTCTCCAAGTGAAAGGACTGTGGCAGACAAGGGAGACCTGCTGTTAGGCATAGCAGACAGTACTAAGTGACACTGGCCAGGATATTCCAAGAGTAAATTTATATATACAAGTAGTCTATAAAATAACTGCCCATTAAAGTGGCAGAAACACAGTGTATAATAGATTGTGATGTAATCCTTTTTTTAAAAAAAAGGTTCCTAAAGGCAAAACGATAGATGACCAATTAATGTTAATGCAGATCCAAACGATAGATGACCAATTAATGTTAATGCAGATCCACATATGAACAAACTGCATTTTCTTTGGGACCATCCACACGACTAACTTCAACTAGTTTGTCCGCTTTGTCTTTCCTCTAAAGCATCTTCAGAAATGCCTGTCCCATGAGAACAGAGATTTGCCAGAAAACCCTCATCAGCTTCTCTCAGAACAATTCCCAGAATTCCTGAGAAAAGCCATGACTATTCAAATAGCCTAAAGCCAGTCAGCCGCTAAAGCAGGGGTGGGGAACCTTTTTCCTGCCAAGGGCCATTTGCACATTTATGACATCATTCAGGGGCCATACCAAGTGTAGATCTCCCGGTGGGGGGGGGAGAGGCTAGGGTTGCCATGTCTTCAGCCACCACCTGGAGGTTGGCAACCCCAGGGGAGGCCACACAGAGAAGGCCTGCAGGATGCCCCCACTCCCCCCTCCCAGGCGGAAGGGCAGCCAGCAGTGGGCCCGAGCAAACGAGGTGCCAGGGGGGCGCAGCCCACAGTCGATCGGCAAGGGAGGAAGGAAAACAGAGAAAGAGGAAAAGGGAGGGAGGGAGAAAGGGAGAAAGAAATGAAGAGAGAGAGGGAGAAACAAAGAAAAGGACAAAGGGAGACAAAGAAAAGGACGGAGGGAGACAAAGAAAAGGATGGAGGGAGACAAAGAAAGAGACAGAAAAAGAGGGAGAAAGAGAGGGAGAGAAAGGAGAAAGAGTGACAGGAAAAGAGAGAAAAGCCCCCCCCCCCCGCACACACACACACACCCGCGCACGCTGGCCCCGTGCGACCGGGCCCCAGTCTCCATGCCCTCTCCTACCCAGAGTCCACAAAAGGCCCCCCCCCAAAGCCCGATCGGCTCCTGCATGCATGCTTTGCCGCCGGGAGCCGCCAGCCTCTTTCCCCCTCCCTCTCGCTGCTCAACAGCCAACAGTCGGCGAGAGGAGGTCCGCAGCGCCGCTGTAAGCCAGGAACACCCTCTGGGAGGGCCGCCCTGCGCCCCACCTCTGCAGCAGGGCCCCGGAGCTCCGGAGGGCCACATAAAATGTCCTCAGGGACCGCATACGGCCCCCGGACCTGAGGTTCCCCACCCCTGCGCTAAAGCATAGATATGATCGCCTTGCTATTGGAAAGCCATGTTTTGGGCCGCTGATTGTCTGAGCCTGTGCCATTTCGCTTGCAGGGACATCTTCTCAAGCATCTCAGCCAATCCATGATTGCACTTCTGTAGTCCAACCCCCTGTCCAGAAAACTCTGCAGCACTACCTTGGAAATGGGGAACACCCCTTGTTTCAGGCTACTGCAATGTTTGAGAGCAGTTTTATCCAGGTAAGTGAAATGGAGGAGATGCTATCATCTCGCAATTATATAATGCATTCTAGAACCAAGGTGGTAACTTCATGGTGAAGAATTCTTATCGCTGGCAGGACATTCCCAGTGAGTATTCTATATGAGGTGCTCCTGTATGATATCTTTTAAGGTTGTAGTTAAGAGATTTCATGATATTAAAAACAACCTGAAACCACCAAATGTCAGCCTAGCCTAGCCTACGTCCTAACAGGCTAATTTTGATTTGTGGAGGGTTTTTTTGTTTTATTTTGGAACAGGGAAGTGTTCAAAGACACACACAGTGTGAAGTGGTACAGGACAAGAACAGTTCTACCATCACACGTGGTAGTTTGTGTAGACTTGGCAGGTGGCCTTTTGCCAAGTGGTAACTTATAACAATGTGTATGGAAGCCAATCACTGGCACCATCCTGCTGCCAATGGGATGACCACCAAGAATCTTACCAATCCTCTCCTTCCCTGAATTTCTGAACCAAAGCAGTAGCATAATTCTTTTCACTTCTGGCAAGACAAGAGAGAGAGAGTTAAAAAGAATTGACAATCAAATAACCAGTATCTATCTGTCTGTCTGTCTGTCATCTAGCTATCATCTAGCTAGCTCTGTAGGGGACAAGTTTTCTACAGTATGAAACCTGCCTTGTGGGGTTCCACAAGGTTCAATCTTGTCCCGTGTGCTATTCAATCTCTGTATAATAGCCTTGGGAGAAATCATTCATGGTTTTGAAATTGGGTGTCGTCAATATGCTGACAACACCTAGCTGTACATTTTCTTTATGCCATCCTTCAGCCATCAGTTGAAAAGCTAAGAAAGTTGAAACTGGATCCCAACAAGGTAGAGGTAATGTGAGAAAAGTGGACTATTAATTAAAATAAATAAAATAAATAAAAATATCTATCTAACGAAAGGCCACAATTTAAATGCTGTCTACGTTCTAAAAAATGGTTATTGTAGAACTGGAAAATGTACAGAAAAGGGCAACCCAGGCTATCCAGGTCTCAGATTGCCTTCCCCTTTAGGAAAGGCTAAAGCATTTGGAGCATGTTAGTTTTTGTTGGTTTGTTTTTAAGAAAACTAAAGGAGCAAATGACAGAGGTAAGTAAAATGATGCATCGCATGGGGAAAGTGGGCAGCAAGAACTTTTTCTCCTTCTTCAATAATACTCAAATCTGGAGTCACCCGAAGAAACTGATGGGCAGGCAGTTCAGAACTGACAAAAGCAAGTACTTCTTTACCCAATGCATAATTTGCTAGTGGAGTCTGCTGCTACATGATAGGGCAATGATAGCTTTTTGGTTAAGGTGACTTTAAAACCCATGGAAGAGAGGTCTGCCAAAGCCTATTACCCAAGAGGTCAATGGAACATCCATGTGCAGAGATGGTATGATGGCCACCACTGGGGGGGGGGGCGGAAACAGTGGAGGAGAATTCTTGCCTTTTTTGCCCTGGCTGTGAGTTTCCTGGAAGCCTTTGGCTGGCCACTGTCAGCAGTGTGATACGGGACATGACCAACCCTTGATTTAATCCAGCTGGTCTCTTCCTGCATTGCATGTTATAGTCTCCAATAACATCATGGGGTGGGACTGTAGCTCAGTGGTAGTGCATCTGCTTTGCATGCAGAACGTCCAAGGTTCAATCCCTGGGATCTCCAGGTAAAAAGAATTAGGCAATAGGTGATATGAAAGACCTTGACATGAGACCCTGGAGAGCTGCTGCCAGTCAGAGAAGGCAATACTGACCTTGACAGATCAGCTGTCTGACTCAGTATAAGGCAGATTAACGTGTCCAGTTTGCCAAGCTAGAGACAGCCACCTTGTGTTGCTTGATCCCTACGCTGGGTGACCAAAAGCATCATGCCAAAAGCAATATCAGTTGTTTGCTGTTCTTGGTTTTCTCTTCTTGAAGGTCACACGAAAGGGCAAGCAAGTATTTATCCACAACCACTGCAACCAGGCCATTGTGGGCATTGCCACCACCAACCCCAAACTGCCCTTGCCCAATATAATGTTCATGGCTCGTCCAGCTGTTGACCAGGTCTCTTCAGGACAATGCACAGAAGAGCTCATGCTCACCAGGTGAGTCGGAGACACACAGCAGCCATGGAATCATGCAAAACAATTGCTGTGCCATCCTCTGCACTGAAGACACTTTAACAAACAAGCAAACGCAAGATGGAAAAGTGTTTTGTAACCCCAAGCAAGGTACAATTTTTCTCCCCCCTCATTAATTTGAACAGCACAACACTGGTTCATGGAAAACAACCCTTGGTTTTCTGAGATATAATTTTCTTTCTGTTTTTAATGTCCTGAACATTAGGGTTGGAGTAGTTGATGCACCTATGATGTTTTCATTCTGGGTATATAGTGTGCAATAGTTTAAGAACTGGTTGTATCATTTAGTTTTAATGGAAATAGGGTTGCAAGACTTGCTCCAGCAAATGCTGGGAGATTTTTAGGGCAGTGCCTGTAGAGGGTAATATTTCAGACGATGTGATGTTACCTCTGTCATGTTGCTCTAGGAATTTCCCTAATCTTTATTGCAAAGGCAATAGAGACTTCAGGAATGCCTAAAACATCATGGAGGATGTGACATCTATTCCAGGTGGAGGTTTGGAGAATTTGATGTCACTTCTGGGTGATGCTCTGTGACTTCCCCATAGAAACTGGGGAGATTCCTAGAACTTCACCATCGATGCTACTCCCCACACACACTATTTTTTCTTCAGCTCCTCAAATCATCAAGGGTGGGGAAGTTAGAGCTGGCGATTGCCTGGTGCCAGTGGACAAATGGCAAGACTAAATGGAAAGGGGGGCAGGATATAAGGAAGGAAAGTCCACTGGGGGCACAGAGGACTCTACCTATCTGGATAGATAGCTGGCCTCCAATGGAGGGGGAAAGGACTAACAATGAAAAAGATAGCCGAGCTTGCTCCACAATATGCGCCTTCTGCCGTGGTGCCCCAAGCAACTGCCTGTCTTGCTTGAGTACAGAAATCGGCCCTGAGTAAACTTCCCCATGACCAGCTGGGCACCTCCCACCATCTGAACTTCAGTTACACTACTTGATGGAGTATGGAAGAAGAAAAGGAGGAGCCGGCCTGTGAGATATCCTACAACCTAATTGTAGCTAAAAAGGCAAATGCGATCTTGGGCTGTATCAACAGAAGTATAGTGTCCAGATCACGTGAAGTGATGGTATCGCTTTACTCTGCTCTGGTTAGACCTCACCTAGAGTATTGTGTTCAGTTTTGGCACCACAATTTAAGAAGGCTGTAGACAAGCTGGAACTTGTCCAGAGGAGGGCAACAAAGATGGTGAGGGGTCTGGAGAGCAAGTCCTATGAGGAAAGGTTGAAGGAGCTGGGTATGTTTAGCTTGAAGAGGAGAAGACTGAGAGGTGATATGGTAACCATCTTCAAGTACTTGAAGGGCTGTCGTATAGAGGTTGGTGCTGAGTTGTTTTCTGTTGCCCCAGAAGTTCGGGCCAGAACTTACTTATTTGTTTGTTTGTTTATTAGACTTATAACCCACCCTCCCCAGCAAGCTTGCTCAGGGCAGGTAACATCATTTTAAAATACAACAACCAATATAAATATCCTCTATGCCAATAAAGGTTTGGATGGATGGATGGATGGATGGATGGATGGATGGATAAATATCAATGATAAAACCAACAATAAAATTCTAAAACCTAACATGATGGCGCACCAGGTTTAAAACTGTAAGGACCTTACAGGTGGCAACGTTTTATTTGTGTTGTTCCCTCTCAAGGGGGAGGGGGGGAGGCCAGTAAGATGGTATAGATAATATAAGCTGATATTGGCAGCTGTTCTCAATTGTAGGCCTGGTGGAAAAACTCTGTCTTGCAGGCCCTGCGGAAGACTCCCAGGTCCCACAGGGCCCTGATGTTACTAGGCAGAGCTTTCCACCAGGCTGGAGCCAGGGCCAAGAAAGCCCTGGCTCTTGTCAAGGACAGCCACATTCTCTTAGGGCCAGGGTAAAAAGTAAAGGTAAAGGTCCCCTGTGCAAGCACCGGGTCATTCCTGACCCATGGGGAGACGTCACATCCCGACGTTTTCTAGACAGACTTTGTTTGCGGGGTGGTTTGCCAGTGCCTTCCCCAGTCATCTTCCCTTTACCCCCAGCAAGCTGGGTACTCATTTGACCGACCTCGGAAGGATGGAAGGCTGAGTCGACCTTGAGCCGGCTACCTGAAACCGACTTCCGTCGGGATCGAACTCAGGTCGTGAGCAGAGCTTTTGACTGCAGTACTGCAGCTTAACACTCTGCGCCACGGGGCTCCTTTAGGGCCAGGGACCACCAGTAAATTTTTGTCGGACGATCTTAGTGTCCTTCGGGGGGTATACCAGGAGTTGAAATTAAATGGGTTGAAATTAAACCAATTAATGGGTTGAAATTAAATCAAAAGAGCTTCCGTCTAGACATTAGGAAGAATTTTCTAACAGAGCGGTTCCTCAGTGGAACAGGCTTCCTTGGGAGGCGGTGAGCTCTCCTTCCCTGGAGGTTTTTAAGCAGAGGCTAGATGGCAATCTGTCAGCAATGCTGATTCTATGACCTTAGGCAGATCTTGAGAGGGAGGGCATCTTGGCCATTTTCTGGGCATGGAATAGGGGTCACTGGGTGTGTGGGGAGGAGGTAATTGTGAATTTCCTGCATTGTGCAGTGGGTTAGACTAGATGACACTGGTGGTCTCTTCCAACTCTATGATTCTATGATTCTAATGTGTTGCCCCAGGCCCTCTACATTTTCATCCTCTTGGCTTTCATAACAGGCTCATCCCTTTGAAGTTTGTCCGGATCTCCATCCATGACTCTGAAAAGCAGCTCATCAAGATCAAGCTGATCAACAGGCGTTCTTATTACCTTCAGCTTTACTCCTCCACCGAGGATGTAAAAGCCTTGTTTGACTGCTGGCTGTCACTCGTCCATCTCCTCCATCATCCGCCATGGAGCTACCTGCCGAACTACCCCAGATCCTGCACAACAATAGACAGCCTCAGTGTTCAAGTCGTCCCAAGTGAAACAGACACAAAAAGCGACCATGGCTTTTTAGATACAGAGGTGAGGGCCCAGGGCAGAAATCTGGGAAAACTTTTTTTTTTTTAACAGAGAACTTTTTTCAGTATTTCCAATGGAAAAATTGAGAAATTTGGGGGAGCACTGAAAAATAAATTCCTATCAGATTTTTCTTCTTCTTCTTGAACAGGTGAAATGGGCTAAGATAGCTCAAGGTTGCAACAGTATGTAGCTCTCTCTCACTTTAGTATTGGGTGTATTTATAATTTTGCTTCTAAAAACCCCAAACCAATTATACTTTAAAATTTGATAAATATTCCAATTAATACAAGTTAATAACTAAGTTATCAAGGATACATTTTATGTCATTAAAGGAGCAAAATATGTTTTGATTCAAGAAGAAATAAAATTTTAATATATTTCAAGTTTCCCCCAAATTTCAGTTGGGGGGAATGCCCAATTTTTCCATTATTTGAAAATTTCTGAAAACTTTACATGTCTATTTTTAGGGTATGAACATCTACTGCAGGAGTAGGGTTACCATATGCCCACTGGGGGTGAGAGATTTCCCACCCCTGGTGGGCATTGCCCACTAGCACTCCAGTAGCTGGCAAAAGAAAACGTATTTTAAAAACCACTGTCAGTGATGGGAGGATGCCACTTGGGGGGGCGGGGCGGAAGTGATGTCATGCTTCTCTAGGAATTGCTGGAGACTCCATGGTGAAACCATAGTTTCTGGCAATTCCTACACAGATATGACATCCCTTCCAGGTTTTTCCTCAAGTGATGTTATGCTGTCACTGACAGCTACCCTCTCATGTCACTGCCCCCTGGTCTCCTGCTTTCCTTCCCTTTCCACCGCCTTCTTCAATTCATACAATCTCTATAATAATTTACACTGACACCATCCAGCCTGTAGAAGCCTCAGCTTCTTCTGTGACCTCTTCTCTGTTCTTTGGCTCCTGTATGCTGACTGTCACAAATATATCTCATCCTGCTTTTCCAGTTCTACCACTCATCCAAAAGTCTCGTGACCCCTTTTGTCTGGAGCTGCCACTCAGAACCTTCCCCCTTCCTCACTTCCTTCAAATTCCTCCTTTTCTGTTGGCTCAAACCCTCTGCCCTGCAGCAAGCAAGCCTAGACATCTGTAAGTGAAACGCTTGCATATTCTCCCCTTCTTGATCCTCACAGTTGCCCTCCTTTCCCCTTCTCTTGCTATCCCCTTATGTCAAATTTTAAACTGGAAGTTCCTCGGGCAGGAGCCCTTTTTGTACCCTGACATACATATTGATGGTGTGATATAAATAAACATTACATTAATAATTTCTTATAGGAGGATGTCTGGGAAGACGTGATAGAGTATTTACCTCTAGGGAAGAAAGAAACGAAAGCAAAGCTTCAAAGCCAGGAGACCATAATGGGAGAAACTTACACAAAATCAGAGGATCATATAATCCGCATGAGATCTAGGCTGCTGACCAGTAGCAGGCGGAGCCTGCCCTCTGGAATGGAGAGCTATGAAATCTTCAAAGACAGCCAAGCTGCAACTCCAAAGGCATCCAAGTAAGCCCTGGGGGAAGCATTTTTGTCTCCAGAAGACATGCCACATGGAGGCCAGAACAAAATGGCTTCAGTTTTAATCAGAGCATCCATGTGACTGACACTCCACGTAGTGGTGACTTATCACATTGTGGAGGCCACCACCCAGCAAGCTGATTCTCTGTAAAATGCTGCCAAGCGGTAAGAATCTTAACGCACGACAGCACCTGATTAGAAATCCAGGGAAGCTGAGGAGCAGCCAAAATGCCTCTTACCTCTTGGCATGATGGTACAGAGAACGCACACACGAATAATCCAGGGTACACTCTTTTATCCTGGGGTAGTTTGGTCAACCGTGTTGTACTACCAAGTGAAAGATATGTATTAAAATGGTCAGAGACAACTGGCTTATTCAGTGACAACACGCTGTGTGACAGAACCCGCCAGCTCAGGAGAAGAAAGAGAATTCACTGCTGACCCTGATTCATTCTAGAACCGAGAGTACACAGCACCCCCTAGCAGGCTCTACACACGTGGATGACACACTTCCTTGGGAATTTGTTGCCTTCAGGGATCCCTTTGGCCCAGGCTGCCAACCCCTCATAATCACCCTTTGAACACTAGGAATGGTCAAGAAGAAAGAATGTTTGCTGGGTAGCATGATGCCTCCCTTTCCCCAGTTTGACTGAACACATGAATATGCCTTACACATGAATATGCCTTTCAAGGTCAGTATTGTCTACTGTGACAGTATTGTCTACGGCATCTCCAGGGTCTCAAGATCTTTCACATCACCTCATCCTTTTCAAGTGATGTCAGGAATTGAACCTGGGACCTTCTGCACGCTAAGAAGATGCTCTACCACTGAGCCACATCTCCCTTCCCACTGTCAGTGGATGAGATGCTGATGTTGTATCACAGTGTCCAGGGATTCAGCAAGAAGGGTGGGTTGCCAAGACTACTGTAAAGTCCCTGAGTAATCAGTGGCTACCTGGAAGCTATTGATGTCACATCAAAACAGCCGAGCTCAGTAGTCCCAGTTCTCTTCTGAACAGCTCTCCTAATTTTTTTTTAGCAGTCTTGGGCTTAGATCAGCCTCTACCTGCTTGATACCTCCATGCTTCTCCACCCTTATGGTGGTAAGAGAGGGACGTTGTGGCAAGTTAGTGCTTGGTTAGTGTCTGCCTTTTCCCCCATCATGGTGTGTGTGTTTTTTGCAGTCAATTGGCTTTCAAAGCTTTAGAATAGGGAAAGGGAAATGATTCATTAGTTTTCAACAGCTGCTGTGCCCATCACCTGGTCAGCCTTTGGAACAGAAGGTTGGCCTTGGCAATTTATCCTCACTCTTAAATGTTCCCTTCCATTGCTCCATTCACAAGTGTTGTCCGAGAAATGAATGGAAAGAGAGGCAAGGTCATTAAAAATTTAAGAGACATGGAAGCCGATGCTGAATATAGACAAATCGCTCTGATTACCTTACAAAGTAAAGTGGTACAAGTGGCCGTCAAAAACTGCTTTTGCATCTTCCTGCCGTGCGACTTTCAGGAACTCTCCTAGGTACTGAACGGTGTATAGGCTAACCTTTCTCTGCACCACTCACAGTGATGGTGTGGAGCTTTTAAAGATCTAAATGGTCTGGGTTCACCAGAAGAACCCGTTCCTCCTACCACAATATTGTCCATATGTTGAGCTCACCCTACAGGGTCTATCTCCAGATTCCTCCACTTTTGAAAGTTAGGTGGGGTGGGTTCCTGTTGGAGCGAGGGCTTTTTTATGTTTAGTTGTGCTCTGCTTATGCAAATCCTCCACCCCAAGAAATATTTCCCTGGCATCCTCCTTGTCTTCTTTTAGGCACAAAGTAGGAAGTCTATGTCGGTGACTCAGAGCACATGTTTTCCATGCAGAAGGTCCTAGCTGTTGGGAAAGGCTTTTCTCTTGAGACCTTGGAGAGCCATTGCTAGATACAGCACACAGTTCTGAACTAGATAGCCCAATGGCTTGACTTGTTATGGAGCAGCTTCATATGTTCAAGTCCATTCTGTTCAACTTAATCTTTGATGGTCAGTAGGTTTGTAAATGGAGCCAGCGTGGCGTAGTGGTTAAGAGCAGCGGATTCTGATCTGGAGAACCGGGTTCGATTCCCCACTCCGCCACATGAAGCCTGCTGGGTGACCTTGGGCCAGTCACACTTCTCTCAGAACTCTTGCAGCCCACGCACAGGCAGGCAATGGCAAACCACCTCTGAACAGCTCTTGCCTTGAAAACCCTATGGGGTCGCCACAAGTCAGCGATGATTTGTCGGCGCTTTCCACCACTACCAGGTTTGTAAAATTTTGTGGTCATTCCATTAAGTTGCTAATGAGCGAATACCTTGTTATTAATGCTGCTGTTTCTGTTCTGCTAGTTTTGTATTGTGATGTTGTTTTTTGTGTGTATATATTGCAAGGGCTGTCTGCAGAAAGGAAACATGTAAGTATGGAATAAACGAATAACCTGCAGACTGGCAGCACAATCTTGTGCAGCGTTGCCCCAGTTTAAACTGATTGATGTTAGTGGACTTAGGTTGGGGTAATTTGACACAGAAATTCATTGCTTGGAAATGAATCGGCAGGAAGTACAGGATCTGGTGAGAGGATTTCTTGCAGCTGTGTCAGCGGAGTTAGTAACCCTTATCCTGCATCCTGCACTAACTGACGATCCTAAAGTTTTCCAATGCAAAAGCCTAATTCAGATTTAAAAATCCAGTATCAAACACTAAATATAATAAATTATAAAGGCTGCCAACATAAGCCAATGGCCTAGAAAAAAAACAGAGGGAATTCCAGAAATGTAGTGTCACCACTGAAAAGGCCCTGGTTCTAGCGGACACCAATGTCACCCCAAGCAAGAAAAGAACTCGGAGCGTAATGCACAGAGTGGCTTGTAAGGGAGGAAGTGCACTCTAGGGCACCCTGGCCCCCAGTATTTGAGGCCTTCAAAGGTCAGTTGCAGTACCTTGAATTTATCTTGGATGGCAACCGGCATCCACCAGTGTAATATGGCCGATACAACTTGCTGCAGTTAATAATCTTCTTTCCAACTTTTGGAGCAGCTGAAGTTTCTGAACAGTCTTCAAGGGCAGGCCTACACAGTATGTTACAATAGTCTAATATGGATGTTACCAAGGCATATGCAGACAGTCCTGTGCATGCCACTCTCAGTTTATTGGAAGACAGGGTGGGATACAAATGGTTCCAGTTAGTTTTTGTCAAGATACAATCAACAAGTTTGCATTTAAGGAGGCTCAGGGCACAGTCTTAAGTGGGTCTACTTGAAGTTACGTCCTGTTTTATTCAGTGGAGCTTACTCCCAGGAAAGCATTCTTAGGATTGTAGCCTTGGGCTTGTCTGCTTCAAGGCTACAATGTCCTGAGGCCACTTTATTTGTTAGGTTAAAAGCATTAGGAGTCCCATGGCACAGAGTGGTAAACTGCAGTACTGCAGTCCAAGCTCTGCTCACGACCTGAGTTCAATCCTAATGGAAGTAAGTTTCAGCTAGCCGGCTCAAGGTTGACTCAGCCACCCAGCCTTCTGAAGTTGGTAAAATGAATACCCAGCTTACTGGGGGTAAAGGGAAGATGATTGGGGAAGGCAATGGCAAACCACCCCGTAAACACTGTGATGTGACGTGGGTCAGTAATGACCAGGTGATTGCACAGGGGACTACCTTTACCTTTTTAAAGTATTTTCTAAAGCCAGCCATTTCTTGATTTTGGCCTGCCGAAGTTCTTTCAACAGTATGACCAGCCAGGACCAGCAATTGCTCCCTAATATTTTTAGCTTGTATGGCAAAATTAGCATTTGCTACCCTCAGTGTGAGTAAAAGGTAGAATGTTCAACCGTGTTTCCTTGAGTGTGGCCCTCAATGGGTTACAACGGCTAATCTGAGTGTTTTCCCTCGCAGGAGTTCCAGCACGTTATCTAGTCTGTTGTTTTCAGACAACTCAGACTTAACTCTCAGCAGATGTTCCCTGCCACCAACACGGATTCCAGGTTAGCAGAAAAACATCCCCCGGTTGCACATTTTCTTCCATTCATACAACCTGGCTCTAAGTTGCATAAGAACCTGATAACTGCCATTTTGGGTCAGTCAAATGCAGTGCGGGCCTTAGTGATTCTGGGATCCTGGGGAAAAGTCCAGCATGGGACTTGAGAATCACTACCACTAACCCCTGCTGTGCCCCCCCATGGGGGTCATCTTCTGCCAGGACCAGCCCACCCCCAATCAAGAGGGGGCCGCAGTTGGCAGTGTGGCTGTGAGCAGCTGTCATTGCAGTGAGCAGGTGACCCAAACCCTGGACATGGTGGGCATGAGCTACCCCCACCATGAATGTGCCTGCCTGGCAAGGGGAGCAACAGCTGCCAACAGGCAGTCCCAGCCCCACAGAGGCTGCTCATCTTCGTTTCCCCCTTCCATCATGGTGGCAGATCTGTGGGGTGGGTGGGCCATGTGGCGTGGCCCTCTCCAGGGCCAGTTCTACCCTGGACACTGAGGCAGCTGCACAATCAGGCCATAGGGTGCCCTGAAGCCAATGCCTCTGCCCGCAATGTCTGCAGAGGGAGCCATGGGGTTCTGAAAATATTCAAGACTCCTCACCATATTATAGTGTTCCCTGTGTAAATCCACTACATGTGGAAAATACCGTAAGTAAAGAGAAATCAGAATTTTCTTTAGCTGTTCATATTTAGGATAGTAATGTTATTCAGGTAAAGCTTTGTTGGTTGTTAAGTCAATTATTGAATGAGGCTTGATGGTTACATAGATATATGTCTTACACTCATTTCATAGAATCGTAGAGTTGGAAGGGACCACCAGGGTCATCTAGTCCAACCCCTTGCACAATGCAGGAAATTCACAACTGCCTCCCCACACACACGCACACCCAGTGACGCCCCCACTCCATGCCCAGAAGATGGCCAAGATGCCCTCCCTCTCATGAATTGCCTAAGGTCATAGAATCAGCATTGCTGACAGATGGCCATCTAGCCTCTGCTTAAAAACCTCCAGGGAAGGAGCACTTACCACCTCCCGAGGGAGCCTGTTCCACTGAGGAACCGCTCTAACTTTTAGAAAATTCTTCCTAATGTCTAGATGGAAACTCTCTTGATTTAATTTATCTGTTTTATACTTGTTGGTTAATATGATAATTCATATTAGAATTCATATTAGAATCATCAGAATTTTCTTTAGCTGTTCATATTTAGGATAGTGAAGTTATTCAGGTAAAGCTTTGTTGGTTGTTAAGTCAATTATTGGATGGGGCTTGATAGTTACATAGATATATGTCATACACCCATTTATCTGTTTTATACTTGTTGGTTAATATGATAATTACTGCAATATGACGGGTGGTATTGTTTATGTTTTAGCTGTATACCGTTTACTTGGTTTATATAATAAAAATTGGAGGGCAGGGAGAAAATGGCTAGGTGAACATGAGGTATGGACTACAACTGAGAAGGATGAGGGAGTCCTGGTTCTCTCAACCAGCCACAAGTGCAGGAAGCATCTGCCGCCCCCCTTGGGCTGGTTCAGGTATGCTCCAAAAGGAGCTTTTCAAACTTAATCTGGAAAAAAGAGCTATGCAGAGAATTGTCACTGTGTAAAAAAACTGAGCCCTGACCTGGATGGCCCAGGCTAGCCTGATCTCGTCAGATCTCAGAAGCTAAGCACGGTCAGCCCTGGTTAGTATTTGGATGGGAGACCACCAAGAAATACCAGGGTTGCTGTGTAGAGGAAGGCACTGGCAAACCACCTCTGTTAGTCTCTTGCCATGAAAACCCCAAAAGGGGGTCGCCATAAGTTGGCTGCCACTTGACGGCACTTTACACACACACGAAAGAAGACTGATCCCAAGTCTAACTTCATGGCTGCTTTGAGTTTGGAATGAAAAAAGGGGGCATTAAAGAGCATATTTTAAAAACAACACCTTGGCCCTCAATGTTGGGTACAGCAACCAAGGAATAAGCACTATGCCAGCTCTTTGCATCTGTCCATTCTCTCACACCTGTATGTGTTTGTGTTTGGTTTCCAGAAAAAGAAACGAGTAGCGTTGATATTGTCACCCTCTTCTCCATTGTCTCCGAACACGCTGATCCAGGAAGGGGCGGCAAAAGCTGACCACCGATGAGGAATGATCTAGGACTGATCAGGGTAGAGGAAACAAAGGGGAACCAAATGTGCCTGGAGGAAAGCCTTCTCTGGGCTTCTGTTCTGAACAGATATGGGGGAGGGGAGGGGAGGGGAAAGGCTGCTGTGAAGTGGAGTAGCCTACCTCCCGGTGCGGCCTGGAATTATCTCAAAATTACAACCGATCTTCAGACCAGAGAGATCAGTTTTACTGAAGGAAATGAGGCAGACTTCATAGCATCACAATCCTGCTGAGCTTGCTCCATATTCAATACCTGCCCCCAGTAGAGTTACCAACCACAGGGGGTGTGGGTGGGGAGGTGGAGATCTCCTGGAATTACAACTGAGCTCCAGATGACAGAGGTTAGATCCCCTGGAGAAAATGGCTGCTTTGGAGGGTGGACGGTATGGCATTGTACCCCAGTGAAGACCCTCCCCTACCCAAATACCACCCTCCTCAGGCTTCATCCCCAAATCTCCAGGAATGTCCAAACCAAGAGTTGGTAACCCTACCCAGGAACTAACCCCAAATCTCCAGGTATTTCTCAAGCTAGAGTTGGCAGCCTTAGCTGTGATGAATTAGGGGGCAAAATTCCAGGGGGCCTGGTTGCTCAGGGAGCCGGGCTGGGCAATGCTGCTGTCTCAGTGCCTATACGTTCAGTGGCACCTTTACCAGGGTTGCCCACCTCCAAGTACTAGCTGGAGATCACCTGCTATTACAACGGATCTCCAGCCAATAGAGATCAGTTCACCTGGAGAAAATGGCCATCTTTGGCAATTTATGGCATTGAAGTCCCTCCCCTCCCCAAACCCCGCCCCAAAAACCTCCCACCGGTGGATAAAAATGTGAGAAGTGGGACAATTAAAGAAAAACCTGTGGTGTCGCTAGCCTATTGGGACTAACAGCAAGTCGTGTGATTTGGTTTGTCATGAGGTTGGGTCTGGGTGGCAGGAGGAGGGGCAGAGGAAATCTTTCTCTGGGAGTCTGTGATGGCCCTCAATGGCAAGGGAAGGAAGGAGCAGTTGTGAGCTCAGTCACACCGGTCCACGTTGACTGATGTATTCATTTTATGGCTTGTGTTCATCGTTTTTCTGAGAAAACAGAGGCATGTCGATTGATTGAATCCCTGCATTCTGCCTCTTATTTCATTGAACTACTTTGTTATGCCATTGGTTGCATGAAGCTACTCCCTGTTGTTAATAGTTAACTTTTGGTTCTTGGCTCGTTTATCGTTTCATTTCATTAAGTACTCAATCTACGAGTGTCACTTCATCTAGGATCAGCCTTGCGGGGTGGGGGGTGTTTTGTTCATCCGACCCAAGCGAAACAGCAGACCGTGTTGTGGCACTTCAAAGAGACACAGTGTCGTTTGTGGGTTCTCTCCCAGTTTTTCTTCAGGGAAAAATTTGCAAATAATACTATGTGTAAAGGAAGGGAAAACTCAGTGTAGTTAAGAAGCCAAGCAGCAGCACAAAGGTGAGGCAGAAAAGCCTGTATTTTGTGGCAGAAGCTTTTGTGACAGACTTTCAAAGGTTGAGCTACAAACTATACAATATAACAAAATAATTACATTTATTGCAAGGTGTACACAGTAAAATTGTTAAAAACACAAGGCCAGGAATACAGGCTGCATATTAAAATGAGGTATAAAATTCTTCTACACCGTTTATATATAGTCAATGTAAATTATCACTGCTTGACCAGATGCATTTCAGCCTGAGTAGGCCTTCCTCAGTGGTCATAAATACATAAAGTTATAAAAAACACATCCGGAAATAAACCTTATGAAAAAAATTTTACCTGAAAATAGAAAACCATAAGAAAAGGGAGACAAAAAAGAAAGCCGAATTGATTTAATTCATATCATAACTAGGATTTTTTTTTAAAAAAATGAATATAAGAGGCCATATAATACCTAATATTTTGTGTGGCTTGTTGTAAATTCTTAACTCAAATTGTGTGTCTTGCCACATGGACAGTTGCTCACACTATCTAGATGACAAAAATATATCCAGCACGGATCTTAACAAAGCGCTCTCCACCCACCTTGCCAGGACTCCCAGGAAGGAGAGCTTTCTCCTTGCAGGGGAGGGAAATAGCCGAACCGGAAAAGCCGGATATATTTTTGGCTTATCTGGGAATCTCCCATTTCAGCTAGGCTATTTTCCCTGCCTTTTTTGCATCCGGTAAAACCCAAACCCGGAAAAGCCAAACTGGCATATTCCCGTTTTTTTCATTTTGGGTTTTTCCGAATGCACAGCCCTACTTCATTAAGATCCACCCTGCCAGGCATCCTGGGACTCCTGCCTTCCCAGGACTCCCGGGAAGGCGGGCGGGGGCAGCTTAGATCTACGCCAATTTTTTCGGTGTTTTTTTCAGGTTCAGGTTTATAAACCTGAAAGTTTTCAAAAAAATCTGGGGTTTCTAGTGAAATGCCATGTTGTCTTATAGAGTCCAGTGAAGACAACTAGGAGGAGGTTAAAATAAGCAACAGTTCTTTATTTAGCTAAACAGAGACCCTGGGGTGAAATAACCCACAAATAAGATGCATTGTTACTCACCAGAGAAACAAAGGAAAGTCAGTATCATTTATGCATTCGCATGGGGCAGGCCCATGGCTGCTGACAAGCAGATTGATACACAAAAGCACCAATGCACATTAGGTGTCTACTTCACTCTAATTAGCATAACCTATAGATAGTGGCCGAAGGCTGTCTCTAAGCAAGTTCTAGGTCTTGTGATCTTAGTAACTAGAAACCACATTCCTAAAGATGAAGGTAATTCAGAGCTCTCTACTGGTGAGAGGCCGTACCAAGCACAGAGAGCAGGATTTGTTGGTTCATGGCTCCCGGATGCCAACTTCCCAAAGCTTCCATGTGTGTGCGTATGAATACATAGTGTTCTAAACCAGCCCTTGTATCTGGGCATTACACTAGGGTTTTCAAAAATTTTCAGGCTCAAATACTGGGGGTGGGGGTGGGGAATCGGTGCACAGACCTAATCATGAGATTCCTTTGAGCCACATCAAGGGAAAACCTTCTCTGACCCATCTCAAGGGTGGCTGAGAGTTTGAAAGGTAGTAATAGGTACTGCATGTTTTATGTTTGATTGTTTATATGCAATTGCCTCTTTAAGGCATAACTAAGGCGCATGCTGGGAAAAGGGAGGGAAGAAGCAGACTCCAGTACTGATTTTAGTTCTGAAGGTGTTGTAGTTTGTATTTGGTGTGGTTGAAGAAATAAAATCGATTTACTACATTTCCTGCCTTTCCTTCTGATTGGAGCATGAGGCAGGCACAGCTTCCATGTATGGGGCAGACCTAACATCACCCTTCAAAATGGCACCACTGAGCTCAGCCTTTTATGCAGGGACGTTTCCCTGCGGTCATCCCTGCCGACTGTTTCAGGGCTTCCTTTTGATTATGCATGCCTTTTCCGCCTGTCAAAGGTCGCCTCGCTCTCCCCGTGTGTTTTGCCCATGTTTTCCAGATGCTGTTTTAGCCAGCAAAACACATCTCCAGTCCAGGATTCTAAACCAGGGTTAGATCTTGGTTTAGAATAGCACTTTTTATGGAAGAAACATATTGCACAGTGAAGCAACAAAGAACACCTAGCTTCTTTAACTTAACAGTTCATTTTAAACACTGAACACTTCAGGGCAGACAACCTGGCTTGGAGAGGAAATACAGTATAACAATACATAACTAAAAACTTTTCTGTTTTTTGTCCACCTAGGATGACAAAAGTAGGAGACAATGGATTGTATCCAGACTAAAATGTCCACTAATAGAAGGTATTTCCATCAGAGGAACACAACTTTTCTGCCTTCCCTCTGCAGCCCACTGATCTTCCCAAAATTTTGCTCCTGGAGGATGGGGGACTGTCAGGAATGGCATGAGGGGTCTTATGAAGAAGGGAGAGTGGGCAGAAATTACGTCTTCCATTAGCAGAAAATTTAGCCTGGATCCAATGCAAGATCATCTTGTTAGGCCATGAGTATGTCAGTTTAGTACAGTTTTGTGGTGTTTTATATAAGCCACATTGGGCTTTGTTGGCTTGTTTTTGTGGAAGGCAGCCTTTAAACATTTTAAATAAATAAAATGGACTTTAATCCATGAAAGCCGATACCACAATAAATCTGTCAGGTGGCACAAGACTCTCTCCCCCCCAAATACTCGATGTACTTGGATTCAACACAGAACCTCTGGCAGAAAACATTCATTATCTGAATGTGTCACATCTTGGTGCTTCCGGTCCTCCAGAATGCAAGAGTATTGATTCTGTCTTTCCCTTCCCCAGCTGACTGCCTCCTTCGAAGCAGAAAACCAGATGGGGGATGACTTGGTTTGCTTAGCTCAAACACCTAAGAAGACTGAAACTTGGAACATTAGAAGAAAATAAGGGAAAGAAATACAAGTGATAATAGAAGACTGCACTCATAAGGATTTGAAAAGAAGGGAAAGAAAATGTGAACTTTTTTTAAAAAAGGGAAATCTGTCTTACCTGTGCTTTAAACCCCTTCACTGTGCGCAGCACCACATTCTGTGTTTTCTTGCATATAATTTCGACACGTAAGCGCCTGATCCTTGTCAGCCGGATTCAAAGGTTATGTATATCATCTCTATGATTACTTAACTCTCCCCTGATCTGGGTAGCCCAGGCTAGCCTGATCTCGTCAGACCTCAGAAGCTAAACTGGGTCGGCCCTAGTTAGTACTTGGATGAGAGACCACCACGGAATACCAGGGTCACTACACAGAGGCAGCCAATGGCAAAACCACCTCAGAATGTCTCTTGCCTTGAAAACCCTTCTGGGTCGCCATGAGTCGGCTGCGACTTGATGACAAAAAAAAATTATTTGGCAGTCTCATGGAAATTTCAAAGTTTGAAATTTGTAGATAACTTTGCATTCTATAATGGGCTCTCCTTTCTGAAGCAGCAATGCCTACTTACACAGCAATCCTAAAGGTACTTCCTTGGGAAGAAGTACCACTGTATAACATGAGACTTGCTTCTGAGAGGACCCACTTGGGATTCCTCCATTAAAGTGCTTTTCTCTTTTCTCCTGCAGGTGGGGAAGTAGTTTGGAGGGGGTGTGAAAATGGCAGCAAGGGAAAGGACTAAGCAGTCCACCTAGGACACCCCATTCCTGCTCTCGACTGCACTTTGAGAGGTCTCCTTTCAGCTGAAACAACCAAAATGTGAGGGAGGAATTTGTGGAGTTCGGTTCCGGATGTGTGGAACTAATAGTTTGAAAAGCATTGTGAGTGAAGTGATGCGAAGAGATGCGGAAGTTCTTTATATCACATTTTTATCTCATCCTTCCTTAGGGTTGCCAACCTCCAGGTGGTGGCTGGAGATCTCCCACTATCTACAGACGATAGAGATCAGTTCACCTGGAGAAAATGACTCTATGGCATTGAAGTCCCTCCCCAAAATCCGCCCTCCTCAGGCTCCGTCCCCAAAATCTCCAGGTATTTCCCAATCTGGAGCTGGCAACTCTACCCTTCCTCCGAGGAGCTCTCGGCAGCAGCATACCCCAGATAATCCTTACAACAACCCTATGAAGGTGGCTCGTGAGAGAGAGAATGAGAATGGCTGGCCCAAGTTCAACAAGTGAAGTTGGTAGGGTTGCCAAGAGGCCTGGAGAATTAGAGAGGCTTAATGGGCAGAAATGGGCAGGTGAAGCTTTTTAAAGGCATGGAGGTGAATAACATCACCTAGTAAATAGCCCATTAACCCATTAAGGGACAGGACATTTTCTCCAGGCTAGCTGGCAACCCTATTTGTGACTGAGTGGGAATTTATACCCTGGGACTCTGCAGTCCTAGCCTGGCATGCTACCCACTGAACCACACTGGGTATAAACCACCAGGGGGTCAATTTGTGTACAGAAGGCATTGCTTCAAGTTGAGAGTCAATATAGTACAGTAGGATGGGGGAGAGCTGTGTCCATATCCCCTACAGCCATGGAGCTTAGTGGATATCTGTGAGCCAGTCACAGTCCCCTCACCCCAACCCTTCACACAGGGTTGTTAGGTTCTCCCCTCCCCTATTCTATTCTATTCTCCTACGCTCTGTGGAAGTGCATACCTACTGGCCATCAAGTTGCAACTGACTTCTGGCAACCCCAGCAATTAGCTTCCAAGGCACATGAGTAAGCAGAGGTGGTTGGCCATTGCCTTCTTCTACAGAGTCTCCTTTGGTGGTCTCCCATCCAAATACCAACCCTGCTTAGCTTCCGAGATCTGATGAGATCAGGCTATTCCATTAGGGTTGCCAACCTCCAGGTACTAGCTGGAGAGCTGCTGCTATTACAACTGATCTCCAGCCAAAAGAGATCAGTTCACCTGGAGGAAATGGCAGCTTTGGCCATTACACTCTATGGCCAAAGTGGCCAAACCCTGCCCTCCTCAGGCTCTGCCCCAAAAACCTCCTGTCAGTGGCAAAGAGGGACCTGGCAACCTTATATTCCATGCTGCCTTCCCTCCTCTGTGGAAATAGGCTTGGAGAAATAGATGCTATAGCCCCCAGGAATGACTGACCCAGACTTTTGCATCGGAGCATGGGGTCATCTGTCAGCAATGCTGATTCTGTGACCTTAGGCAGATGATGAGAGGGAGGGCATCTTGGCCATCTTCTGGTCACTGGGGGCGTGAGGGGGAGGTAGTTGTGAATTTCCTGCATTGTGCAGGGGTTTGGACTTGATGACCCTGGTGGTCCCTTCCAACTCTATGATTCTATAAGGAGGTAGGGTTGGTCAATATTTGTGTGTAGATGAGCATATATATCTCCTTTTGGTGGACTTGTCTGCCAGCAGCATCCTCTTCTTCGTGTCTCAGCATTTTAACATTTTAACACACACACCTTCCATTAACCTAGCCCCCACCTCTGAGCTCCTGTTTACAAACTCACTAGCAATGAAGCCAATAGGTAATTGAGTTGCTGTTTAATTGGATGGAGGGGGAAGAAACAAGCCGGCTCTTCTTTTCCAGCACATTGAGCATAAAGAGACAATCAGATGAGACTAAAGTCTACTGCATTAGCAAGATGAGCAGAGGGGGGGTCAAAACCTCACAAGATGGAGAATTGCACCAATTAATATTTCTGCCCATTCAGCTGGAAGGACGCCGTGGCAGATATTGGGGAGTGATTTCGCTTTCCGTCCAATTTAATGCAGACAGGTGCAACATTCCAAGGATGATAGAAATGGTTTGAACGTATAGTGGCGGCCTGGAAAACATTACTTCAGATGGCACAGCTGTTTTCACACTTAGCCATTTACAGAAATAGGAGGAGGGCCAGAGATCTGTAAGGACCATTGGGCACACTCAGTTCTCAAGGATTGCTGCTTTTTCCAGAAATCTTTCCTGTAAGGCTGTCTTGGAGTCTATCGTTCCTCAAAACTACTTGTTTTCTCTACAGGGTTTTGAATGAAATAATTGTATTAAAGGCTTAAAAAAAAGCAGATAGCTGCTAGCACACACTGAGTTTAAGATGGGTTAGCCATAACTAGATCATCAGTACCATTGTTTATTTTGGACTGGCACCCAAATCACCCTGTTGGCTCTTCCCCCCACACACACACACACACAACAGGCACCTTGTGAGTAGGGCTGCCAGGTCCCACTTTGCCACCGACGGGAGGGTTTTGGGGCGGAGGGCGGGGTTTGGGAAGGGGAGAGACTTCAATGCCATAGAGTCTGATTGCCAAAGTGGCCATTTTATCCAGGTGAAGTGATCTTTATCGGAGATCAGTTGTAATAGCAGGAGATCTCCAGCTATTTCCTGAAGGTTTGGAAAACAGCATTGGAGATAATTAGTACAAAGATAACAAATGCTATATTGTGTTTCAAAAGACAATAACAAACAAGGTAGAATACAAAGACAGTAACACATTACAAATATATAGAGTCTACCGTACCCCTTCTGGGACAAACTTCTAAACATCAACAATGAAAGAAATGACAGCTATTGAAATACAGTTTCCCTATTTTCCCTGGACTCTGCTTCCATCCAGAGAAGATGCTTGCTTAGAGCAGGTATGCTGCCGCTGTTCCCCTACAGCACTGGGCCTGCCTCCCTCTGCCACCAGAATTTTGTAGCTCTAGTCCTGCCCCGCCCCTCCCCACTTGGGCAAATTCTTTGCCTGCAGAAAGTCCCAGTCTCTGATAGCTTCTGTTAATGGATGTCCTTAGTCTGCGCATGGAACAGAGTGAAGAGGGAATGGACAGTAAATGCAGAATGGGCTGTAGCCTTGCAGGTGAGGAACACATTTCTTAATGCTTCCTTACATAGGAAACTTTTTGCAAGTAGAAGCTAGTAGTGTATGGGGTGGACCAGGCAAGAAATGTTCTCTCTGATGTTTTTTTTTTTTTTTTACTTGCAGAGAGGTTTTTTTACGTGAACCAACTTCCTTCTAGAATTTCCTTTAGTCCCACTAGTTCGCTATAAGTCCTAGAGTGAATTTGTATGGGTTAGCCCAGGGCAGGATAAATTAGTGGCCTCCACATGAAGGAGCATTAAAAATATGATATATAAACCTAACAATCTGAAGTTTCTCTCTCTATATATATACATAAGTGGTGCAGGAGGGAAATCTGAAGCCTCTCCTTCCCTGGCGCTCGAAAGCAGAAACTGGCCACCCCCTGCTAGGCAGCAAGACCAGGTATTGGGGGCTAGGAAAGACCTTCCTTTGCCTGAGATCAGAGAACCACTTTCATGTGAAGCTGCCTTATACTGAGTCCAATCATTGCAGTACCATCCAAAGAAGAGTCCATTCTGAGTCCATTGAAGTCAACGGGCTGAGAAAGGTGTGACTCTGCTTAGGCAGGGTCTTTCACATCACCTGCTACCCTTAAATGGAGATGCCAGGGATTGAACCTGGGACCTTCTGAATGCAAAACAGATGCTCTGCTCCTGAGCCACAGCCCTCTCCTCAGACAAAGTAGGCAAAACTGACCTGGCTGCTTCACGTTCCAATGCCGATGATGGTGTTGGAAGTGGCAGAGCCAAGTAACATTACAAGAAGGGGGGGGCAGATGAATGGCGGGGGGGATTATTTCTCTGCTTTGCCCAGCCTCCACCATCTCTTGCTCATACATATGCATGCTTAAATAGAACGTTGATGATATTGTTTTCCAGCATGGTGCTCGGGGATGGAAAATGAATTTGGGGACCACAGCTTGAGATAAATGAAGCCCTGGCGTTATAGGTAAACGAAGGGAAAGGAGTCATATAGTATTTTGCTGACTTCTGAATGAGTCACAAGCGCATCGACTGCCTATGATACAATTTTTACCCAAAAGCCTTTTAAAGAGAAAAATTATTTCCTGCTGTGCTCTCTGGAAGGGAAATAGAACAGCCAGAAGGGACGAGCTCGATATAATCAGAAGGGACCAGTGGTCCAGAACGGTTTGATTGTCCCGAACCAGAATCTTCCTGCACTGGCATTCATAAAACAAGCTCATGGAAGTACTTAGTGCTCTCGACGGCACTACAAGCGTTTGGCGAGCCGTGCCTAGGAACGAAATGGACTCTCGTAAAACTCAGTGCCACGGAAAGAGAGCAGAGAGACACACACAAAAATGACAATGCTTCATTGTAGTTTGGGGGAAATTTATGTTTCCTGCAGGCTGTGAGATGAGCGTGCTGCTGCCAGGTTGGAGGTTAAATTATTTTCCATAACAAACGTTTGTTTTTATTTATTTAACTGAGCAGAACCCATTTCAAACTGAGATGCTGCAGCAGTTCATTTTTTAAAGGGTTCTAGTGCTCCAAATTGCCTGAAAGTCACATGGTCACATGTGAAAGTCACACGGTGTGGGGCAGAAAACTTCCCCATCCCTACCCCCAGATGGATGCAGGGCAGCTTGTGGGGGGGGGGGAGATCAGTGAAAGAAAGGCATTTATAGAATAGAATCATAGAGTTGGAAGGGGCCATATAGACCATCTAGTCCAGTGATGGCGAACCTTTTAGAGACTGAGTGCCCAAACTGCAACCCCAAACCCTCTTATATATCACAAAGTGCCAACACGGCAATTTAACCTGAAGAATCCCCCTGAAGGAACCATGCAAAATAACAGTGGCGGGTTAGCTATGCACATGCTAATGGTTATGCAAACAGGAACAAAGGAGCAGGCGAGTGGGAGGGGTGGAATTTCTCCTTTTGCTTCGAGACCGTGAATAGGCAGTTTTAAATTCGCATTTTAAAAAAGAGCTTTTAGTGAACATCAAAACTGACCATGCATAAATGGCCAGGGTATCTGTTGTGGGGAGGGGAAGGTGATTGAAAGCCGGTTTGATTCTTCCTTAAGTGGTAGAGAAAGTCGGCATATAAAAACCAACTCTTCTTCAAAGTGAAACTTGATATTTGTAACTGAACCATCAGGGAAAGAGGTAAATGATTGGGGGAGAGACACCTGGCAACCCTAAGGCAAATATATGAAGCAAAACCTGCTCTATATTCAGAGGGTTCCGTCTGAAAAAAAACTCTGCAGGGGGGCTTATTGTTGAGTTCTGAGGATCTGGATGGGGAAAATGTGCATCTGAATGGCAAATCCAATGCAAAACCTCCCATTCATAAATGGCCAATAACCCCCCATGCAGAGTTTTGAATCAAACATTGCTTTCCCCACCCCCCACCCCGAGCCCCGACCTCCTCCTCGCCGCCCGCCTTGGCGCTGCCGGCCTCGAGCGCGCATTCAAAACCCGGCCGCGCTGTGAGGGGAGGGGGAGGGTGGCGCTTTACCTCACACACCACCTCTCTTGTGTGTGTGTGTGGGGGGGGGAATAAACCAGAAATGGGGCGGTGAGGAGAGGCTTCGTGGTCGACCTTTGGTGGGGGTGGAGCCTCCTCTGCCGGCACGCGGGTAAGTGGCTCGGGACGGGACCGAAAGTCCAGGCGGGCGAGGCAGCGACGGATGGAAGCGGTGGAGAGAGAGCCAGCCCGCTTCCCGAGGGACGGGGCGAGGAACCGGCAAGCCAGCAGCCAGGAAAAGACGGAGCGCAGAGACGCGGCGGCGCGCTGCCGCACCCCAGCTGTAGCCCCGCCGCCCGGTCGCGCCTGCGCCAGTCAGAGGACTTGGCTGGGGGCGTGGGGAGGAGGGCAGGATGTCCCGCCCCCAAGACCTTATTAGGGCTGAAACATCCTGCCCTCCTCCCCACGCCCCCAGCCAAGTCCTCTGACTGGCGCAGGCGCGACCGGGCGGCGGGGCTACAGCTGGGGTGCGGCAGCGCGCCGCCGCGTCTCTGCGCTCCGTCTTTTCCTGGCTGCTGGCTTGCCGGTTCCTCGCCCCGTCCCTCGGGAAGCGGGCTGGCTCTCTCTCCACCGCTTCCATCCGTCGCTGCCTCGCCCGCCTGGACTTTCGGTCCCGTCCCGAGCCACTTACTCGCGTGCCGGCAGAGAGGGCTACGCGTGCCAGGTCGGGCACGCGTGCCATAGGTTCGCCAACACGGATCTAGTCCAACCCCCTGCTTAATGCAGGATCAGCCTAGAGCATCCCTGACAAGTGCTTGTCCAGCCTCTGTTTAAAGACTGCCAGTGAAGGGGAACTCACCACCTCCCTAGGTAGCTGATTCCACTGTCGAGGAACTCTTACTGTAAAAAAATAATAATCCTAATATCCATCCCGTACCTCTTTGCCTGCAATTTAAACCCATTATTGTGATTCCTATCCTCTGCTGCCAACAGGAACAGCTCTCTGCCCTCCTCTAAGTGACATGCCTTCAAATACTTAAAGAGAGCAATCATGTTCCCTCTCAACCTCCTCTTTTCCAGACTAAACATTCCCAAGTCCCTCAGCCTTTCCTCATAAGACTTGGTCTCCAGGCCCGATTATCCTGTTTGTTTGTTTACATGTGCATCCCACTTTTCCTCTTGGTTCAAGGTGGCTTACAATAATAATTAAAGCATCCCAGCTAAAACCAAAGATAAAACAACACGCCCCAAATCTCTCCCCCCCTCCCCCCTTAAATGACGCCTGCTGTTCAAAGCTCCTCTAACGCCCTGGCAAACTGGCATGCCTCGCAGCACCTCATGAAGATCTCCAAGGACGGGGGCCCTTCACCTCTTCAGGGAGGCCTGTCCACAGAGCTGGAGCCATGACAGAAAAGGCCCAGGCTCTGATCAATGCCAGATAGGATAGGCAAGTGGGATAGGAAACAAATGGCTGCCTGATGATCATAGTTGGTGCATAGGGACAGATGGAAGGAGAGAGTCCTTCAAATAGATGGGTCCTAGGTCAAAAAGGGCTTTAAAGTTCATAACCAGCACCTTGAATTGAACGTGTGATATTATTCTTGTGATCAGCCTTGAGCCTGGTTTTGGGTGGGGAGGGCGGGCTGGAAACGTAATTAATTAATACATTAATAATAAAATAAACTTGGGGAAAGACAGGCATCCAACGTAGCTGCTTCAAAATGGGCAACATATGTTCCCAGAGACTAGCTCCTGACAGCAGTTGGGCCTGCCACACCCTGGACCAGTTGTGGTTTCCGTGTTGCGGTAATTCAGTCGTGAGGTTGCAGAAACATGGATCAGCATGACCAAATCAGCTGAGTGCAAGTATAGAGAAAATTGGCGAATCAGATGCAGCTGACAGAAGGCACTCCAGGCCACCAAGCCAACCTGCTTTTCAAAACAGCAAAGCAGGTTCCATGAGCACCCCAAGCTCTTAACCTGCTCTGAAAAAGCCAACATTATGCCACCTTGGACAAGTGGATTTAGTCCCTCTAGAACAGTGGTTTCCAACCTTTTTTTGACCAGGGACCACTAGGACTTTTTTGTTCGGTGCAGGGACCCCAATGTTAGCCAAAATGCCCGGTTATGAATTGTTATATGGGGGAATTAGCGAATCAATAACCGGCAATGGGCATAACTTGAGCTGGGATGCAACCTTTATCTACCAGAGTCCATACCATGACCAGTAAAGAGGCAGAAGCAATGGAATTAGGTTAAAAGGAATTTACTCAGATTATATGTTCACACATAACATACAAAACTACACATACACATCACACAACATACAGAGTCTACACATACACATCACACAACATACACAAAGCGAGGAATAAAGAGACTTTCGCCATGTGGCAGGCAGAGGAGGAAATATACTGCACCTCTCTTCAGAGTAGTTGTTCGTCCTGAATTCCATGCAGCTTTGGGGGATAAAAAGGGGACGGGGGGGGCTAGGTGTCCAAGCATGAACACCCACTCTGGCAGAGTGCCAGGCAGTATGGAGGGGAAGGCCCAAGGGAGAGAGAGCGAATGGGATGGGAGCACTCCAGTTATACTGTTTTTCTGGGGGCGGGGAGAGGGGTTGCACCCCTCCTAGGTTCCCAGGTGACAAAAGGGGACAAAAGGATTAAGCTGTGGCTACCGGGGCAGGGTAGTGAGAATTTGGAAATCTATTCTGATTCCAATGACTTTTGCAACCTGTGATGAGCTGGAAGTTCTCTGCTGACGAGATTAGCATTCAGGAACAATGGGAGCGATCTGTGCAAACGTCCTGGGGTCGCTGCTGCTGAGGTGGAGGAATGACTCATCATGATATCTGGATTGCTGCTGATGACCCATTAAGCGGTGGATGTTGCAAGGGGGGGTGCTTGACACTGATTTCCTGACATTCTGCTTCTCTTGACATGGCTGCAGCTGGAATAGAGCCTATACAGGAACATGGCTTCCCTCTGGTTCACCAGAGGCTGCCCCTGCATCTGCTTCCTAACTTCTAGCTGCACGGCGCTTGCAGGAGCGGCCGAGTCCGTGACGACGGAGCGCGCAGCAACCGTCCCATAGCGTTTGGGGCGGGCGCGCGGCCAGCGGAGTAGTCCAGTGTCAGCACAGCGGGTTGCCAGATCCCGTCCGGGAGGGGCGGGCAGGCCCGTATGCTAACACCAAGGTTCAAAATAAAAATTCAGAGAATTTGAAAATAAACGTTAATCATAACTGTTAGTTAAACATTAAACTTAGAATATTTGAATATATATTTTTATAATAGAGAACTTTTAATTGAAAATATTAATTTATTATGGGTTTATAACTTTGTTTCGCGGACCTTAATTTAGTTCTCGCGGACCCCTGGGGGTCCACGGACCCCTGGTTGGGAACCAGTGCTCTAGAATATTAGTCTTCCCAACCAGCATTACCTCTGGAGAATGCATTCTGTGCATACTCAAAGACACTGAAAATATCTGTCTTTGTTTCTATTGATAATGCTGCTTTTTAATAATTCGGTCCACAAAGTAGTATATAGCAGATTAAAACAATAACTTTTTAAGAATGCAGGAGACAATATGGGTTGGATCCCATGATTCTTCCACTAAGTTGGATCTTATGACTTCCTCAACCTTTCTCCCCTGAAGGAAGATGTGTCATCTGAGAGTCATAGAATCCAGTTTAGCTAGGGTTTCCAGGTCCCTCTTCGCTACCGGTGGGAGGTTTTTGGAATGGAGCCTGAGGAGGGCAGGATTTGGGGAGGAGAGGGAATTCGATGCCTTAGAGTCCAATTGCCAAGGCGGCCATTTTCTGCAGGTGAACTGATCTCTATCGGCTGGAGATCAGTTGTAATAGCAGGAGATCTCCAGCTATTCCTGGAGGTTGGCAACCCTAAATTTAGCAGAAGAGACTTGCAGCATTCAGACACAACTCAGACTCCAGATTGGACTACTACTGCAATGAGCTCAACATGGGGTGACCTTTGAAAGTGTATTGAAGCCACAGCTGCTAAACTGGCAACAAGAATCAGCTGCCTGGAGCATATTATTCCAATAATGTAACAACTGCTTTGGCTGGCAGTAGATTTCCAGGCCTAATTCAAGGTGCAGGTGTTGACCTAGAAAGGTGTTGACCGGGGCAGCTACTTCAGTGCCATCTTTTGTGGCTGATTCCTCCTTCCTGGATTAGTCACATTGGAAATCTTATCTAATCAGTGATCACATATTAAGTAGATTGATGCTACATAATCAATCAGATTATACACAATGATGCCACCAAGGACATGAAAGGGAAATGTGGACAAGCATTTTTTCAAAAAAATGTCCTATCCCTGTGTGTGGGTGGGTGGGTGTGTAGTGCTGTCAAGTTGCTTTTGACTTATGGCAATCCTATGAATTAATGTTCTCAAAAATGTCCTATCATTAATAGCCTTGCTCAGGTCTTGCAAACAGAGGGCTATGGCTTTATAAAGTCATCTCATGTTGGGTCTTCCTCTTTTCCTGTCCCTTTAATAGAGGCTTAATGGAATGTTAGTTACCAAGTGATGTTATCAGCCTTCACACCATGAAATGCTTCACTTGCCCATTTCCATTAATTAAGCCTGAATTAAAGGGGCAAGACTTTTTTTTTCCCTCCAGGTTGTTGGCAACCCTATGTTTTGGCTGGGAAATAAGCAAAACTATACCAGGCTGAGGAGGAAATTGTGATAGAGTGCCATAGAGACCACACAGGGCCATTGCAGGGGAAAATTTAATAGGAGCTAGACCCGAGCCGATTGTGATGGGGCAGGAAAAAGAAGCTGTCACTCACCAATAATCCCGCTTTCTCTTCGCGCAACTGTTCGAGATCGTTTTGCAGTCATTGCTCATTAAACTTCACAACACCCCTAGGAAAGGGGTATATTAGTATTCTTCCCATTTCAAAGGGGACAAAGCAAGGCAAGAGCAAGAACTCAGGAAAGCTGTGATTTCATGCCTTTTGGCTTCTAAGATATGAAAGTCGGTGCATCTAACTGGAACAGATCTCTTCTGATGGCCGCATTGAATGTTAACCAGTGTTGCTGTTCCTGCTACTAAAAGAAGTTGCACCTGTTGAAATTTCCTCTACCTACCTAGTACGTTTTTGTCTCGTCCTTCCTCCAAGGAACTTGATTTTATCCCTACTGGAACACTTAGATTAGGCTGAGAGGGAGTGACTTTTCCAAGGTCACACATGGAATTTCACAACTGAGTGAGGATTGGAACCTGGCTCTCCTACATCTTGTTCAACTACTACAGTACACTAACTATCATTCTAACCAACAAGGATTGCTACTCCCCCACTTTAGTAATGGCATAGGACTAGGCAAGATTCCAGAAGGGTAGCCACATTATTGCAGCAGCTAACAAGAAAGGTAATTCTGGAAGAATGCTGGAATAAATTCCCTTAGTCTTTGAGGTGCCACTGGACTCCTGTTATATCTAACAACAAACAGCTGGCCCTTTTGGCAAATTAGAAGTCCTAGAGTTGGCCAGCTGGCCAGGTGAAAGTTGTCCTTTCATTCATGGTTTCATGCATGGAAATGGGCAAGTGAAGCTTTTCGTGGCAAGGAGGTATAAAATAACACCCCCTTAAATCTCCATTAAAGGGACAGGATGGTTTCCCTCCAGGCCTCCTGGCAACCTTAGAATGGAAGCAAACATGGAGAACACCACATCAGTAGTGACATACAGTGTTGCTCATCAGATCCTTTTTCCTTTCAAAAGTAGAACCCTGGAGTAATGTCAGCAAGTAGGATTTGCACAGTGCTCCGTTTACTGGGCCGTTGGCTTCTGCAGCAGAATTGGATCTTATTGTCCTGTTCCTTGTAGGGATGCCAGCCTCCAGACAGGACCTGGGGATCCCCTGGAATTACAGCTCATCTCCAGACTACAGAGATCAGTTCCTCTGGAGAAAATGGCTGCTTTGGAGGGTGGACTCTATGGCATTGTACCCCACTGAGGTCCCTGTCCTTCCCAGGCTCCACCCCCAAATCTAGAACTTTCTCCACTTGGATCTGGCATCCCTCACAGGTAGCCAGGGAGGCCCTGGGAACTCTATTCCTTGGCCTGCTAACTGAATCAACATCTAGCCTAAGTCATTCCTTTCTTTCACCTCCCTTTCCCCACACCTAGGGCTGCCAACTCAGGGTTGGGAAATTCCTGGAGATTTCAGGTGGAGCCTGAGGAAGGGGCAGGTTGGGGAGGTATAATGCCATAGACTCCACCGTCCAGAATGGCCGTTTTCTCCAGGGAAACTGATCTCTGTCAAGGGGAATCAGTGTGTTCCTGCAGTGATCAAAATCCTGAATTTGAAAATATTCCCCCAACTTCTGTTTGGTGTTCCCTTATGGCTTGGAACTCTTAATCAAGAAGTGGAGAACATCCAAGCCATATTCCTTAGACAAATATTGGGGATACCTAAATGTGTTTCATATTTTACAATTTGTCTTGAAACCGGGCAAAACTTGATTGCCACCAAAGCCTGGATTCAAACAATAAGATATTGGCTCAAATTATACTTTCAAACTGAGCCAGGTTCCCTTTTATATATTTTGAAAAGTGAACTTCATTATTTCTCATGGGACATATTGATTAGATCTAGACTCTGCCAAATGGGAATTGATTTAGATAATCTTGCTCTGGCCAATGAATCTTACATCTTTAAAAGAATCAAGCAACGTCTCCTTGATGTAGAATTGCAGAATTTTAATCCAGCTCTTCCCCCCATCTGTTCTCCGGCGGCCCTAGGCCTTAATAATGGATCGGGTAAAATGGCTAGGTATCTAGATAACCTAGAGATACCTTCTCATTGCCGCGCTTTTCTATTAGCTAGGGTTAACGCATTCCCATCTAGGATGCTCTTAGGCCGATACCTTCAGATCCTTAGACACGAACGCCTGTGCACGTGCGGTTTAAATTTGTTGGATACAATTGACCACATCTTTTGGATTGCCCCTTCTATGTGACTTTGCAGGATAAACTGCTATTTACTTTGCTCCAGTACAAGAGTTACAGGAGTAATGAAGTGAAATGCAAATTTCTTTTGAGTGATCATGATCCTAAAATTACGGCTACCGTGGCTGAATTTCTTACAGGAGTTCTTAAAGAACAAGAAAAGTTGTATTAACCTGACTTGTAACTTATATGTATTGCCCTCTGGAAGTATGTTGTTGTTGTTTTTTATCTCTGTCTTTTGGTATGCCAATAAAGGTTAATGAAATGAAAATGAAATGAAATGAACTGATCTCTGTAGTCTGGAGATCAGGGGTAATTTTGGAAGATCCCCAGGCTCCACCTGGAGGTTGGGTAACCCTTCCCAAGGGCTGAGGCCAAGAACTTGGCTGATGATAGAAGAAGAGGTTGATAAAGACATCTCTCCTGCCTATGACAGCAAGGCCTGGCTCACCAAGTCTCTGATAGAATGTGTGTTGCCAGCTTTCCCCCCACCCCCTAGGAACCCATTAACTTGAGGTCCAAAAACCAGTGAACTATGGAAGGATCTTTTTCACAGCAGGAGTACTGTCCTTTGCTAGTTAATCCATTAATAACTTTTCCTCAGTTTTCAGGCCATCAATCAAAGAAGCTCATTTGGTGGGTACATGAGAGAGGGCGTTTTCAGTGGCAGCCCCATGATTATGGAACAACCTCCCCCGAGGTGGTATGCCTGGGCCCCCTCACTTTTGATCTTTGGGAGGTAGTTGAAGACTGTTTTATTTAGGACTGCATTTGGTTTAAGCTTATTAACAGTCCTGACTTGTGCTTTAAAATCTTGGTTTCTATGTTTTTTTTAATGTATTTTAGTTCATGTGTTTTTATCTATGCTGTAAGCTTCCTTGAGCTCTGTAAGGAGAAAGGAGGCTAATAAATGTTTTGAACAAATAAATAAATAAACAACCTGCTATATTAAATTCAGACTGAAATATACGGGCAGTTTCTCTGCATCTTTGTGCAGGTGCAACAGAGAACAGGCAGAGCAGATGAGGTGGGGGCATTGGCAGCAGTGAACTATGGAGATCATTCCTGCCTAGCTTGCTGCTGCAGCAGGGACACATTTTTGCACCACCACCTCAACTACACGTCAAAAGCAAGCTTAAGTACGATGTTTCTATTGTCTGTAAATATCCAACAGTCTCTCAGAGAGTAGCTGGTTCTATTTATTTATTTCCTGCTTTCCTTGCTAATGGCGACCCAAAGCAACTTACAATTTTGTTCTTCCCTACTCCATTTTCTTCACAACAACCCTGCGAGGTAGATTAGGCCCAGCAAGCCAGTCACCCAGCAAGCTTCCATAGCAGAGTGGGGATCCTGTGACTCCCAGATCGTAGTCCAACACTATAACCACTGCACCATGCTGCCCTAAGTCCTAATCGATCTCACCCACCGGTTGGAATGGACTTTGCACCGGAGACAGCGAGCAACTTCATTACTGGTTAATAATTGCAAGCGAGGGGTAAGGTTAACAGAGTGGTAAGGGCCCCAAAATACTCACAGAAATAGAAAAAGGCCCACATCACTCAAAACCTGAAATTCTGGTATTCATTTGAAAACTGTAATTGGCTACCACTATCTATGGACACATCTTTTTTTATCTCTATTATAAATTCCTTTGCCTGTGAAAATATAGGAAAAAGCTACTTCCATTTGAAACCTGAAGTAATTGTAATTACTTTATTAGGATTCTATTTCCTTGATGCCATTTAGCCAATTAAAGCTCCTAGGGTTGGTCTATTGGATCCCAGCAACCAATCAACACATTTTTGAGCTGGTCCTCTGAAGTGGTTTAAAAGCTAGATGCCTCAGTAGAAGCAGCTCAATGAACCCTCACCTTTCAAAAAAAAGGGGGGCTGGAGATACTTCCATGACCTCATTCCTAGAAAAAAGAGAAGGCTCTTATTTTTCATTTCCAAGAAAGGATTAACAGGGTTGCCAACCTCCAGGTAGTAGCTGGAGCTCTCCTGCGATGATGATAGTTGCATAGTTTTTTTAATATTTATAACATATTTGATATAATTCGAAATAAAGGTTTAACTCTTCATATTTTTAAACAGTTATTTATTGACATGAAATTTTTGTATTAGCATGGTATATTTTGTTGATCATGATATGCAGATACGTGTAGCTGATGAAGCCATGTGCGAAACGTGTGCATGATCTAGACGACACGTCCGGGCACCTCTTCTGGCACCTCCTCACTGTGGTCCTTGTTTTTGACATCTTGTGTCCAGCTACTGAGAAGCACAGGAAAGTCTATTATGGACAGCTATATTGTTTTTATGTGATCCAATGGACAATTTCCTTAGTTATATTGCATATCTTGCTGGACCATTTGTGCTAATTGTATAGAAAAACTTTGATTGTGTTTCCCTTTAATTCTTGTATATATGTTCACTTCTTGCACTTAAAAAGGTAAAGGTCCCCTGTGCAAGCACCGGATCATTCCTGACCCATGGGGTGACGTCACATCCCGACGTTTCCAAGGCAGACTTTGTTTGCGGGGTGGTTTGCCAGTGCCTTCCCCAGTCATCTTCCCTTTACCCCCAGCAAGCTGGGTACTCATTTCACCGACCTCGGAAGGATGGAAGGCTGAGTCGACCTTGAGCCGGCTACCTGAAACCAACTTCCGTTGGGATCGAACTCAGGTCGTGAACAGAGCTTTTGACTGCAGTACTGCAGCTTAACACTCTGCGCCACGGGGCTCCTTCTTGCACTTACCTGCACTCTTATAAATTTATCTTTTGTTAACATTACCTTGTAGTGCTGTTTGGATCTCTTCCAACCTCCAGGTAGTAGCTGGAGCTCTCCTGCTATTACAACTGATCTCCAGCCGATAGAGATCAGTTCACCTGGAGAAAATGGCCACTTTGGCAATTGGACTCTATGGCATTGAAGCCCCTCCCCAAACCATGCCCTTGTCAGGCTCCACCCCAAAATTCTCCAGGTATTTCCCAACCTGGAACTGGGAACCCTAAGGCATACCCTCTGTCCTTACAAAGGGAACTCTAGTTTGAGAAACACTGACTTAACAATCACATTGTCAAAAAGGGAATTTGTCCAGCAACCTTGATTTCTGCTGAGAGACTAATAAGACCCCCCGCCCCACCCAACCTTGTGGGGCCATGGGTTTATGGGTATGTTTTTAGACCCAGCTGCTTTGGAAAGCTTGGAGAATGGGCACTGCCATCTAGTGGCTTATACGTGGAATATGTTATAGTAAGCACTGGAGAGAACAAAAATTAAATCTTTAGTAGACATTTCCCTCTAGTGGCTGTACAATAGAAGGACACACACTTGCAGAAACAGACCGGAAAGCAAGGTAGATATTTTTGGCAGACAAAAATTTGTAAGAGAATTATGCTCCCAAGTGCCAACTACATTCTTCAGACAGCATTCTCCTGGCAGTGCCCCCTCCTAGGATGGTCCATCTACTAACAGCTAGACCACCTCCTTTTTCTTTGGTAGGTCCAGTCCTCTGGAACAGTCGACCAGAGCAGGTGCAGACTGGGAAGCATCAAAGTCCCAGGAAAGGTGCCTACCCCCTGGCCCATCCATGGCCCTCCTCCCCTAATGTGGTGAGGGGAGGAAGAAGAGCAGTCTGCCACACAATTGAAGCTGGGGACAGTTGCTCATGCGTGCACACCCATGCACGGTGACTGTTTCCGCCTGCCTTGCATGGGGCGAGAGCCGCCCCTGGCTTGGAGCTGGCATGGCCCCAATGGGGCAGCAACACATAGGCCATTGGCCCACCAGGACTTTCCCCCAGCTGCCTTAATGGCAATCTGCCCCTGCTGCAGAGGGCGCCTTCACTATTCACTGGCTACATTTAGGAAGGTGTGAAGCACAGCTTCAATTCAAAGTGCAAATAGTGGAGGGTAAACTGTTTTGGCAGCTCTGGCTGCACTTTTAACCCCCGAGTTTTAACCAGGATGTTGTGTTTATTGAAAGGATGGGCTGTTAGTTGTTTTTGTATCCTCGCTGCCACTCTCTTAACTGCCTTGAGTCTAAAGAGATAAGGTGAGATCGAAATAATTTCAATTTTTTAAAAAACCCAATAAACACATTCCTTGCTTTTTTGTCCTATTGCTGCTTTTGGTCAAAGAGATTTTGCATGGATTTGAAACAGCTCACACAAACACAACCTGTATCCCAGAAGTACAAATTAGATTAGCACACACACCTGTCATCTGTCTCCTGCCCGGATTAAATTCCTGCTCAAAATTCAACAGGTCAGTGTAATCAATCTAAACGGCTGTGTACTGCAAGATAAGACAGCAGGACTAGTAATTCCATGATAAAAAGAAATCTTTGTATCAGATGATGGGAGTTTTGTACCTCCTAAACACACGCCAGCCCTTTTCTGCTCACAACCTCAGCACGTAGGGAGATGCAGCTTCAGCCTTTCCCCACACACAGTTACACACACCATTTTCGCATCTTCAGACTCCCATGCGGAGCCTCTGTTGTGAAAAGCAGGTTACTTACATGGCCCCATGTAATTTTGAAATGGATCTAAAAACAGATGCAAAAATGGTGCAGGGTGGAACAGTGAAGACACTTCTACCTACATGCTTTTGCAGCCGCAAACAGAAAAATGCCATTGTGTATCAGGGAAGAACAAAACTCAATTACGCATCCGTACATTTGTTGTGTCATCCCCCAACAAACAATGACAACACAGGATAATTAGGCCAAAAATACAGGCACCCTATCAGTACTTGTAAGTTTGACCCTACTGGATAACTAGTGATACAGGATAACTTCAAGATAACTAGCCCCTACAGGATAACTACCTGTTTCAGGTCAGGAAAATAGTGCAGGTAGAGGGTTTAAGGATTTGTGGGGGGATGCACCGAAGATTCCCTCAGAGGTCTAATGAGATGTTATTTTCCAGGTGATGTTATTTACCTGCATCCATGCACAGCTTCAGCTGCCCATTTCCACACATGGCGCCTCTATTAAAGGGACCGGGGGGGGGGGATTTCCAGACCAGTTGCCAGCTCTACATCTGTGTGATTTTTAGGAGTATAAAGGTGCAGGGATCTCTATTTGCAGAATTCCCGGTGCCTCATATAGTTGAAGCTTAAGCTAGAGACTCTTGCCACACCCTGTGTTCATAGAGAGTTAGTAAACATGATCTTACAGGGGAAGTATGTATTCCAGTGCTAGGCCGCCCCTGCATGTGGAGAACACCAGGCTATGGCAACAGCATTGCATTTGGGGGTGGGGCTGTGGCTCAGTGGTAGAGCATCTACTTGGTATGCACAAAGTCCCACATTCAGCATCTTCAGTTAAAAGGACCAGGTAGAAAGACCTCTGCCTGAGACCCTGGAGAGATGCTGTCAGTCAGAGTAGATATTACTAATCTTGATAGACCAATGGCCTGACTCAGTACAAGGCATAAGGTTGCCAGCTCCAGGTTGGGAAATATCTGGAGATTTTGGGGGTGGAGCCTCAGGAGGGCGGGGTTTGTAGAGAGGAGGGACTTCAATGCCATAGAGTCCAATTGCCAAAGCAGCCGTTTTCTCCAGGTCAACTGATCTCTGTCGCCTGGAGGTTAGTTGTAATAGCAGGAGAACTCCAGCCACCTCCTGGAGGTTGGCAACCCTAACAAGGCAGCTTCACTACTCTTGTGTACTTCCTCTACAAGGAGAGCTGATCTTGTGACTGAGCCCAAAATAATAGCTAATTAAAGCAAATGCCAAAAAGCACACCTACTTTGTTTGGTGACAGCTGCCTTCCCAGCCCCTGAGGGTGTTGGCTTTGCCTTTGATTTCTATTTACTCTTTGAAGTTCCCATTGGCAGCAATTCATTATCTAAGGGCAAGGCAACAAAAATAGGTTGAAACTCTTTCAAGAGCTACACTTGAATCAAGAGGCAGGCTTGCCGGAATATTTGGGTTTTAATCTGAGGGCCTGAAAACAGGAACATGCAGTCAAAAACATTCTGGATCTGAATTAGGGTTGCCAATTCTGAGCTGGAAAATTCCTGCAGATTTGGGGGTGGAGGGAAGGGTTTGGGGAGGGGAGGGAGCTCAGCAGTTTATAATGCCATAGAGTCCACCCTCCACAGCAGCCATTTTCTCCAGGGGAACTGATCTCTGTTGTCTGGAGATCAACTGTAATTCTGGGAGATCTCCAGGCTCCATCTGGAGGTTGGCAGGCAGCCCTAATCTGGATTTGTATTTATGTGCTGAATGCCTTTCAAACAGACCCTAGTTAGAAATAAATCCTATTGATTTCAAGTGATAGGGTTTGTTGCAGTCTCTTGCTCAGGGAGTCCCCAAAATGTGGTCCGTGGGCACCATGGAACCTGCCAACACCTTTCCTGGTGCCCATCAAGTGTTTTTTTAGAAAGTGAGTGGGACCATATTGGGGGCTCTCAAAGTCATAAGGTTTTATTACGCTCTATTTATTGCTTTTAACTGAAATCCCCTTTCTTCGCCTCTTTCCTTCTTGTTGATAGTTTTAGAGGATAGCCGTGCTGGTCTGCAGTAGAACAGCAAGATTCGAGGCCAGAAGCACCTTAGAGACCCACAAGATTATCAGGGAATACAATTTCGAGAATCTCAGTGGTGTCTGACGAAGGGAGCATAGATTCTCGAAAACGTATACCCCAAAACTCTTCTTGGGTTCTAAGGTTCTAAGGTAGGGTTGCCAACCTCCAGGTAGTAGCTGAAGAATTAATTGCGTGGATTGCCAATGATGAAAAAGTGAATGCGAAATAGGAACTTACCGGAGACCTATTTTGGCTTTCACCTTCCAGCTTCAAGGACCTTTGAGTCTTTTGGCTTTCATCACTCAGCTTCAAGGACCTTTGAGTCCTACGGATCATTGATGTAATATGATTTGGACTTTATGTAGTTGCATCTTTTGATATTTGTGACAAGTACATGTATGTTTGTGCTTATGCATACAATACAGTTTGGATAACCGCATAATTGTGTTTGCGTTTTGCCATAAGTGCCTGAGATTTTCCAGTAACCTCCAGGTAGTAGCTGGAGATCTCCTGCTATTACAACTGATCTCCAGCCGATAGAGATCAGTTCACCTGGAAAAAATGGCCACTTTGGCAATTGGACTCTATGGCATTGAAGCCCCTCCCCATACCCGCCCTCTCAGGAGTTACTTGCAGTATCCCGGTGGGAACAGTTGAAATTTGAATTTGTCTGTACAATCTGTGTATTGACAACGTTGTATCCTGTATTGGAACCTTAATTTGAAAGACCATACACCGCTTGATCTCCTATCAGTTTGAGAAAGAGACTGTATTTAAATTGGATAACCTTATGTGCATATAAGAGAAACTTGAACTAAATGGAACTGATGAAGAATACAGAAACGATCGTCTTCCTAGCAACTTCTGTATGAAGAATTCCTTGATGCTTGGCTCTTAAACTAGAGCCAATTTTGTACCTTGGACTTTGAAAGAGTTGTGTATTATATTGTGTGTTTGTTATATGTTAATTTGTACACTTGATACACTTTGTCACACTTGTGTGTCGTCCGTTATATCTCAGTAATTCCAGCAATTCCTGCACTTTTCTTCCTTACCTGTGGTATCAGTGCAGTGGTGTTTATTTTGGTGGCTTAACCTCCAGGTAGTAGCTGGAGATCTCCTGCGATTACAACTGATCTCCAGCTGATAAGAGATCAGCTCACCTGGAGAAAACGGCCACTTGGGCCATTGGACTCTATTGCATTGAAGCCCCTCCCCATCCCCGCCCTCTCAGGCGGCATCCCAAAACCCTCTCGCCGGTGGCAAAGAGGGACCTGGCAACCCTACTCCAATCTTGCGGCTCCTTCTTGCTGTGAACTACAGTTCCCAAGAGCCCTTGCGAAAGAGACCAATAGAACAGTGGAAAATACCCGCCTGCTAAAACTAGTACGGGAGAGGGTCCAATCGGGTGTATGGAAATCAGTGTGTGTGTGTGTGGGGGGGGTGATATCCGAGTAAATGATTCAGCAAGTGAATGTCACGCACGAGAAACCCCCCCAACCCCGCCCCCAGACCCCAAAGAGATGGAGAGAATGTTGCAGAAAACAAGCGTCCCCTTTGCACACGACCCTTTGCTGGACGCGAAGGGTTAAACAAAAAGAGCCTTTGCTCAGCGTTCCTAGAGAGCAGCCGTTAACCGTCAAAAACGGGGAAACAGAACGTGAAGCGCGAGCCTCTTTCTCCTCCCCCCGGAAGTTGCCTTTAGCAAAGGCCGGCATGATTTCCCCCTAAAGCAAACTGTTGTTCCAAGCTCCTACCCTGCCAGAAAATATTCTTGTTCGTCTTTAAGGTGCTACTGGACTCTTGCTCTTTTCTGCTGTTGTTCCAACAAGCCGTGGTTTTCATTGGGGGGGGGGGGAGAGAAGAACCTGGGTGAGTTGCGGGAGGGGAGTGTTGATCCAAGGGGGGGAAAGGTTGCACTTCCAGAGAGGATCAGAAGAAAGAACAGGGCTCGGGGTTGAGACGGCAGGGTAGACTTCCCCCGGCTATGGAAGATCCACTGATTTAGCAATTTGCAACAATCTCTTTTCCTTTCTGTAAAATGTATTGAAATGTATTAGGACAGCCAGGGAATGGCTTGTGCTGGGCAGAATATCTCTGTGTGTCTGTGTGCTAAGGAATTGGGGCAAGAGTCACGGAGGGTTGCAGTAAACCATAACAAGAACTGGGTGAAACTGTGACTATACTGCCGCCTCCGTGTCTGGAGTGCAATCAGCTTTACCCTGAATGTTGATGGGTTGTCATATCTTGAATTTGGATAAATATCCCTTCCTCAGTACAATCGGGGCTCAGATATTTTTACTCAGTAGAGTGCTCTGGGTAGCAGCTGCTCTGAATAAATAACTTTTCTTGCAAACAACGGTCTTGGGTCTCCTTCTCCTCTACGAACCATTTTACCACATCAGGGTGGTAGGGAGAAACACGCCTCTCACTCACAGGCTCACACTCACAGACACCCTGCCTCAGAGGCAAGAAAGGGAGAGAAGCGTGTGTGGTTTTGCATGGCCAAAAACTGAGGCTCTTGGAGAGCTGCCTTGGCAGATCTCCATCAGCAGAGAGAGATCCACGACCCTGCAGGGGCTTGAAGCATTCCCAAGATGTTTTGTTAGGAATTTGGATGAGAGGAGTGTGGCGGGGGATCAGCTGGCTTTAGGAAGAGCCTGCATGAGAAGAACTTTGTTTTTCTTGTTTCCCAGGTCCAGTTTTTGATGTGATTCTCCCTCTGCCTTTTTCTTAACTGTTTCACATAAACATGCAAAGATTTTTTACGGTTTGGCTACTACCTTTCTAGTCTCTATTCTCATTTCTCAGTCCTGCTGTGCTTCACCTACCCTGTCTCTGTATTGCATGTCTAATATTGCAAGCTGTTTTATTCACTCATTTCCAAGTACCATACAAAACCAAGCACAATGGGAGCAGGGAATTTTAGTGGTGTTCAATGCTGCTGGAAGAGATGGATGCACTGCTAAAGTGTAGGAGGAGGGTGTGGGGGGTATTCTGCCTTTGGTTGCCATGATGGCTGCTTGTTGCTTAATTTTGTATACTTGTGCTTTTACGTAAGTTTCTCCCATACATCAGTCAGATCAGAAGTCGACTGCTCACTTGTGTTCATTTGCTCTCATTCCAGTTTCCATCCCTTTCTTAAGGAGAGAAATCCCCACACTGTGCCAGTCTAGAACAATACAATTCTAGAGTTTTGCTACGGTGTCAAAAGATTTCCCAAGGATGAAAAGAGAAGACCAAGAAACCACAAGGCCTATACTAGGGACGGGGTCTGAAGGAACAGGAAAAGGCCATTTCCTTCCGACTGAGAGTTTTGGGGAATTCCTGCAAATGGTACAAGAACAAATTAAACAGGAACCAAGTGAGGGTTCTCTTCAGCAGTGGGAAGCCCAATGGCAGAAGTTCCTGAAGAGTGTAGAGTCTCCATGCTCAGGTTGGCAAATCCTACAAGTGCCAAGGGAAACCACACCATGGGATGATTCTAAAGCCTTTCTAGTCTCCTTTGAGCAAGTAGCTGAAGCCTGCCAGTGGCCCAAGGAAGAGTGGGTGGCCAGACTCCTGCCAGCCCTCAGTGGAGAAGCAGAACAGGCTTTTACCAGGCTGGAGGCCCAAGAAAGAGAGGACTATGGGAAAGTGAAGGCAGCCATCTTGCAAAGCGATGCCATCAGCAGGGAAAATCAACGTCAACACTTCAGGCATTTCTGCTACCAGGAGGCCGAGGGGCCGAGATGGGCCTACAGTCGCCTCCAGGAATGTTGCCATCGGTGGCTGAAAATTGAGAGGCACTCAAAGGAACAGATCATGGAGTTGCTGATCCTGGAGCAGTTCCTCGCCATCCTGCCACTGGAGATCCAGAGCTGGGTCAGCAAAAGCACCCCAGAGACCTGTTCCCAGGCTGTGGCCCTGGCTGAGGATTACCTGCTGAAGCACAAAAAGGTTGAAACCCAGGGCAAGCAGGTGAGATACAGTTTTTGGTGGTATACCACAGAAAGGATCCCTGAACCAAAGAATGACATATCAAGGCTTAACATGTTCCAACAAGGAGAACACTTCTTTGGAAAACAAAAACCCACTTTTAAAAGAATCTACCCACTGTAGAACATTCATCTCTTACAAACTGAAACATGTTTTAAAAATAAACATGAAGGGCATGGGACAGATGGCATGGGGTAGGCTATGCAGCTTTAAAGTTATTGTTAAAAGCTGCAGTATCATAAGCATCAGATTTATACAAAAATAGCACATTACAAATCTCAACTCGGACACAAAATTTGTTGGGTGGTCTTATAGGCAAGCTGCTCTCAGCCATGGATGATGGTTGTTGTCATTTTTACTCAGATGTAAGCCCTAATGCGTGCAATAGGGCATACTCTCAGGTAAGTGTGCCTCGGATATTTATTAGTATTACTTTGTACCAAACACACAGTATAAATTAAGAGATTCATTATCTCATAACAAGCAGGACTTCCTCTCAGGTAAATTCTTGCCTACCTGTATCTTAGGTCACCCGGAGAAGCCCTGCTCTGATTGCACAAGACAGTGTCTTCTTAGTATCTCTTGTTTCGACCCTTTGGGGAAGGTTGGTTCAAGCCAGGGTTCCAGACTGTGGGGGTGTGACTCTCTCCCAGGTGGGCAGTGAGGCCAGGAGGGAGGTGGGAATAGAACAGGGGTCAGCTGGAAGAGGCTTGAGGGCAAATGGGGGATTGCCTCGACATCATGCGTGAATAGCCATGAAATATTTTATAAGTAGTGTACTTGCAAAATGAAATGTTCAAAGTTAACTTGTGTGAGAGTGAAACTCTTGTTGGTCTCTAAGGTGCTACTGGCTTCAAATCTAACTGCAATTATATGTTAGGGAAGGGGAAAGCAGAGCAGAGTTACTCTTGCAAAATACATTTTGAAGAGGGTGTCATTTTAGAAGGTTTGAGAACCACCAGTTTAAGCTGTTCCCTTTGAATTTCAGCTGCAGCTGATCATTGCAGTTGTAGTGTTGTCTTTCCATTCAGGGGTTCAGACTGCTTTGTTCTGTGTTTCTGCTGGTTGGACTCTTTTGAGTTAACTTTTTTTAATGTTTGGCATTCATTACATATTTATGCTGTTGTTTAAAGTGCTTTGTGAGTCTAAAGCAGTGGTTCTCAACCTTTTTCTGACCCTGGCCCCCCTTCCGGTAGAAAAGTAGCTATTTAAATGTTTTGTTTGTAAAAAGCCAAGGAACAAAGAAGCATAAACAGCCACACAAAACACACACATGCAGTTCTTATTGGAAAACTGAACTTTACAAAAAATACCCCACAAAAAGGGAATACAACACTCTAATAAACAACATTGTTGGCATACAAGGGAGAACAAAGCCTCTACCACTGTTTTCTTTTTTTTTCACTTCTCTGTTTTCTTTTTTCTGTTTTCTCGGTCACTTCGGTTTTCTTCACTTCTCAGTTCCCTCTGTGGCCCCCTAGTCTCGTGCCGTGGCCCCCCATTTACGCAATTTTCACCTGTGGCCCCCTTGGAATATCCTGGGGGCCCCTGGGGGGCCATATGGCCCCATGTTGAGAACCACTGGTCTAAAGGACCAGGTCCATAGTTTGGGGATGTTCCTGGGCCCGGGGCCTCCTGTTGGATAAACAGGTGGCAGCAGTTGCCAGGGGTGCCTTGCAGCAGCTTCACCTGATGAACTAGCTGCAGCCCTTCCTGGACAGAAAAGATCTTGACACTGTGGGGCATGCCCTGGTAACATCTAGATTAGGTTAGTGCAACGTGCTGTGTGTGGAGCTGTCCTTGAAGACTGTCCGGAAGCTACAATTGATATAGAATGCTGCAACCAGAATGTTGACTGAATTGGGTCATAGGGACTATCACTCCAGTCTTTTCCGTCTACACTGGCTCCCAATTTGGTTTGGGACCAGCATACCTTAAGGACTGTTTGCTCCCATATGAACCAACCTGTCCACTCCAGTCATCTTCGGAGGTCTTGCTTCGGGTGCCCCTACCATTTGAGGCTAGGCGGGTGGCATCCTGAGGAAGGGCCTTCTCGGTTGTTGCACCAAAACTTTAGAACTTCCTCCCCAGGAAGATTCCTTGGTCTTCCTCTGTTGTGGTCCTTTGCCAGTGGGTGAAGACTTTTTTGTTCTGTTTGGCATAGCCTCCCCACAATAACTGTTATTGACCTCCCTGGTTTTTTGTCTATTTATGGGTTTTTATTGAAGTATTGCATATGTACTTTATTTAAATGTTTTTATTGTCAAAATGTTTTGATGTTTGATGTTTGCTGCCTTGGGGACCTTATTTGGATAAAAAAGCAGCATAGAAATAATAAATTAAATATTTGACCAAATGGTAGGTTAAAAGTATTTTAAATCAACATCCCTAATAATGTATTTCACACAAAACATCTGTGTGATGGTGAGTTTATTAAAATATATCCACTGTATGCTACATCTAGGTTCCCTTTGTGGTCTGGAGTTGATAACCTTTACTACCTGGGATCCACATACCTGAAGGATCACCTCTTATTGATCCTTCATGTAAGCTTAGGGCTTTCCTTCCGTTTTCTCTGAACAGTCCTCTCTATCTGTCAGCAAGGTTTGTCACTTAATCATTCTGGAGTGGACAGAACTGTTGTTATTGGTTTTCTGCACGTTTCTGTTGAGCAATGGGGAATTTTTTATAGCTGTTGGTCTGCCCTGTATTTTTATTGATGATTTTTGATGAAGGTAATGTGTGATGGGAAAGGTAATAACATGGTGGATCCTCTGTGCTGCCTTGATCAAAGGATTATGGAAGCTAGAATGTTTAGGTAAGCTATGTTGTTATGGTTTTGAAAGCATCAGTGGGTAAACTCCCTGTCTTTTTTATAATATACTTTGCCTTCAGGGGTGCCAGATGTTCAAAAGGAGATGCCATGCATGCACCTGTTCAGAGAGTTCACCTTCAGTTGCCTGTCCCAGGACAAAGATGCTATTGCAGTTTTGTAGATCTGGCCTTCCAATCCTTTCTGCTCCTGAGTCAGTTGCATGCAAGTCTGGCTACTTCAGGGATGATATTAGCAGCCTGAATAGCTCTGAGTGGCCTGATCTCGTCAGAACTTGGATGCTAAGCAGGTTTGGCCCTGGTTAGTTATTGGTCCCTTATCTGTCTTGTACCGACCTAGCCACAGTGATCCATGGAACAGTCACCTCTAGACTACTTTAATTTGCTCTATGTAGGGCTACCCTTGAGATTGCTCCGGAAACTTCAACTGGTCCAGAATGCAGCTGCACGGGTCCTAACAGGAACGCCATGGACTGCACATATTCAACCGGTGCATCACCAGCTGCACTGGCTCCTTGGTTCCCATTTCTCCCTTGCATTCATGGGACAGCGAAATACATTATGGGGAACAGAATGAGGCCTTTATATCCAGCACTCCTTCTGGCCTTATCCTGCTACTCTGAAAGAGATCCCTTGTGCTATTGCAGGTGGCATTTTCAGAGGAAGCTGCGAGTTTTTGTGAAGAAGGCGGGACTATTTCTGACACTGAACAGTGGCGGCCATACATTGAAACAAAGCAGGAAGATGACAGGTGTGCCGACCTGTTGGGTAAGGAGGAATGCCTTGCGCCTGAGTTTGGGGGGCTCCAAAGTGTCTTCCTGGGCTAGCCTCATCTGTGGCTCATTCTCTTCCCCCTGTGGAACTCAGAGGCTGCTCTGTGCTTGGAATGTCTAGAGAGGTTGCTGGGGTTGAATTCCTATGCAGATCTGACACTTGTCAGACTTGGACTCAATAAACACTGGAGAACATTACCATCCCTCCTTACAGGTTTATATACACTAATCAGGTTCATCCTACTTTATTGGTTCATCAAGGTTTGGGAGTGGTTCACACCCACTCTGGATCATTTATTCTTTTGACTAGATCTTGTTTTCCTCTATACTCTGCTGTATAATGCAGCGCACCTATATATTTGGAAATGGGATAACTGGAATTTTGGTTTAATAACTCCCCCTTTCCGCCCTTCTTTTGTTTGTAGCATTCGTTTGTGTGTGTAGATATCCCTGCCACCTGAATGTGACTCTTCATGTGTCTGATGAAGTGGGCTCTAGCTCACAAAAGCTTATGCCACCTTAAATGTGTTATTCTTTTAGGTGCCACAAAACAGTTTGTTGTTCTGCTGCAGCAAAATGACATGGCTGCCTTTCTGGAGTATTTGGTTTATAAGTAATAAAGGAAAGGGTGGGGGAGAGCACATCATAGAAATATTTAGTGATGTGCACTCGGATATAACTGAGCCAAATACATATCCAAAAATACCTTATCAGGTTTTTTTTATAAAATCGGGTCTCCCAAATGTATCCAGGATTTTTCGCGATACTAGAAAATGAGTCCCGAAAAACCCAGAAATATTCAGGATTAACTGGGAATATCAGGAGCCAGTGTTTGTAGGCTCCCAGGACAGTTTTTTTCCTCTCTTCTCTCCCCCCCCCCCATGTTTCTGTGTCTCCTGGGGCTTGGTATTGGCTTGCCAGGCTGTTTTAGGTAAAATTCTGTCAGTTTCAAGGTGTTTTTTTTTTTTTAGTTTTTTCTTTGCTGGAGTTGGTTTATGTCCTGTTCAAGGGTTTTTGTGGATTCTCCTGTTTTACTATGAGATTTTTACATAGGTAAAGATTCTCATGTTTTAAATAGTTTCCGAATCTTGGGTTTTTAATGGGTTGGGCTTAGAAATAGCTTGCAATAGCCTTCCTATGGAGGGAGATTCTCGAGGGAGGAGTTCCTCCATAGGAAACAAAGGAGGATTGGACCCCTTGGTCGAACTGACTTGCAATTTGGGGATTATTTAAAGTATAGGCACCAGCAGCTCCAATACCTTTAAATACACCTCCTATTCCCCTGGAAAGATCCTCCATAGGGAATAATAGAGCCAAAAAATATCAGAAACCCCAAAAACCCCGGATCCAAATGTGTGAGTGTAGTCAAGTCCTGTCAAGTCACTTCCGACTCATGGTGACCCGATTAATCAATGTCCTCCAAAATGTCATATCGTTAACAGCCTTGCAAACTGAAGGCTGTGGCTTTCTTTATACCATACTGGTATTTGGAGCCGGGTAACTGGGAATACCGATATTTTTCAGCTCCAATAAATCCAAGTTCAAAAAGTACTGGTTTTGTTGTTGTTGTTGTTGTTGCACACCCTATTTGAGAGGCCCTGTAAAGCAGGGGTAGACTGGATTTTTGTGGTTGTTTCACTGTTAACCCTGTGGGCTATCAGTGTGTTAAATTTCTAAAGCATGAAGATACTCCTGATCTGCTATCAGCTAAAGTGTATCTCACGTGAGTTAAGTGATCTGAGAAATGTACCTTGACTCCAGTAAGTCCAACATTTTTGACAAAAAATCCCTACAACCAGTTAGTTCCCTGTGGTTTATTGAAAATTGCTCAGAGGTCTCACGGGTGGACCCATGGTCACTTTTCTCTACGCCCCTGCTGTGGAAGATTCTAGAATGTGTTTCTTTTAGGATTTGTTTGATTTTGTTAAAGTATTCCAGCTACAGGGGCAAATGTGGTCTGTCATGATTAGAATGTTTGAGAACATTCTGTGATGTCAAAATTGGGGCTGACTTGCAAGAAACAGATAGGCAGTCTTTAGTTCATTTTATATAATATTTTACCTTATGTAGGGTGTTAATTTGAGTCTGAAACCTGTGTCTTGTTTTGCTCAAGGTTGATTTATCATGATTGTGATGTATATTGTCAACATTTCTCAGTGCCCTTTGATTTCTTCCATCACTTAACTCCATTCCCCCAAGTTTTTTGAGGAGAACCATGTTCTGTTCTGTATTGCCTTTAATCTCTGTTTTCAAGTTCAGGTGATAAGTTATTTTGGGGTTCTCTCATTTATCCAGGAGCCGAAGTCCAGGTATCCATAGCTAATGGAGAGAAATATGTGCCAGAAGTTTCAGAACCAGGGAGACCATGTGTGATATCAACGTATAAAACAGAAGATAACGTTTTCCAGTATTCTGAACTGAAGAACATCTTGCCGGGCCCAGAATGTTGGCAGAAAACCCACCCATTGGAGGAAGCAGATGATCCTGTTCCTTGTGAGAGAAGTCAAAAGACCTTCAGTGAAACCACAGTTCAGATAGGAATTGACACTGGTAAGAAACAAAATACCTACGGTGTTTACGGGGAAAGCTTCAGTCAGCACTCAGGAATTCCTCAGGGAACTTGCAGAGGAGGAAAAGTATGTGTGGAAAATATCTTTATCTTATCTATCTGATCTGTTACACAGAAAGCAATTCCAGCAACCATCTGAAGCAGAGGGCTTCTCTTAGAGAGATGCCTGTTCGGGATCCTTTGATGAAGTGAAGAAGTGTATTTGGGGCAAGCAGTTATTGGGAACTCTCCAATCCCTATTGCTTGCTTACAGATGTTTAGTGCTCAGGTTTTCCCCGTCTTGCGATACAGGAGTTGTGCAATGAAGATGTCACTTTTCAAAGGGGACAGGCATTCTAATCTGTTGCTACCCAAAACCACAAAAAGTCTTGTGGCACTTCAGACTAATGTAACAAAAGGATAATAACACTGGTCTACTTGATAGGGTTTTTGTCAGGTTTATGCAAGATAATGTACAGGAAGGTCTTGAACTCACAAAGCTATCTTCTACTGAGTCATATCATTACTCTATCAAAGTATTGTCTACATGACTGGCAGCAGCTCTCCAGGATCTCAGACAGAAGTCTTTCACGTAGCCTACTACAAGATCCTTTTAGCTGAAGATGCTGGGGATTGAACCTGAGACCTCATGCATGCAAAGCAGATGTTCTGCCATTGAGCCATGGCCCCTCCCCTGTTCTCTGAGCTCCCTTTAGCCAGAAGGATTAAGTGCAAAAACCTATGTGCAAAATTTGTGCCCTGCCAATGGGCTTGATGAAATAGTGGTACTTGTCTTGATGTTTTAGTGGCTTGTTGAGACTGTATTGGGAGCCACTTGGAATACTAGACACCCATGGCAGTTTACAATCTAAGCAGATTCCTTGTATTTTGGCCACAGCTTCACTATTCCAATCGCTTCAAAGTAATGTTTATTTTTAAAAAAAATTGGCTAAAAATCTGCCCCAAATACACTTCTTCACTTCATCAAAGGATCCTGAACAGGTATCTCACCAAGAGAGGACCTCTGCTTCAGATGGTTCCTGGAATTGCTTTCTGTGTAACAGATCAGATAGATAAGTTACAGATATATTTAGGTCCAGTAGCACTTTAAACACCAACCAGATGGATAAGAACCAACACCCATTATTAGTTCAGCTGTATCCTGGGGCATTTAAGCTTATATATCTCCTAGCCAGGTGTTAAGTGAAAGACAAACCCCGAGTCCTGTAACAACTGGTTCTACCACTTTTTTTTTATTTTAACCTAAAGCTTCCTCCAAACCCAGAACAAGCAGTGAGTCATGAGTGATATCAGTCTTTGGAATTGGGTAACCTAACATTTCTGGGTAACAAAGGATCCAAGTTCAGATCCCCAGACATGTAATTTGGTTGCAAGTGATATGGATTAGAACTGGGTCCTTGAAAAGAGGTGGCTTAATTAATTTTCCCCTCACCTTGATGTTTCCCTGATCAAAAGTAACCCACACCCATATACCATTTTTGGCAGCTGTATTAAACGTGGGAATCTAAACAGTCTTTCTTAGCATTATGTGTTAGTTTGGCCTCAAGTCTGTTAACATTTAAATTGAAATTCTAATGCAAGAAGCAGAAAGTTGGTTTTTATACCCTGATTTTCTCTACCTTTAAGGAGTGTCAAACCAGCATACAATTGCCTTCCCTTCATCTCTCCACAACAGACACCTTGTGAAGATGGTGGGGAGAGAAATGTGACTAGGCCAAGGTCACCCAGCAGACTTCATGTGGAGAATTAAACCGGTTCACCAGATTAGAGTCTGCAGTTCATGCAGAGGAGTGGAAATCAAACCCGATTCTCCAGATTAGAGTCCCTTGCTCCTAACCACTACACCATGCTGGCTAAGAGAGAGAAAAGAGGCTCCACAGCTGGCTAGATGGCTGGCCAAGGAAAAAGTGTGATCAGTTACTTGCTATGGAGGTGGCAGGGTGGGAAGCAGTTCAGAGAAAGGGAGGCATTAATGTGAGTCATTGTTTATCTTTCAAGTTCTTACTGATTTTTGTTGTTGTTTTTATTCTAGGAGATGATAGATTGGAAAATGAAAGTCAGATAGAACCCTTAGGGCTATCATCAGAAGAACGCAAGTCTGAGAAGCTGAAAGAGAACTTTGGGGAGCTAGATGGACCAAAGAGGAAAGAGGGAAACTACATAGAAAAGATTGATAAATCCATCCTTTGTCAGGATGGAGATTTCTGTGAAATCCCTATTGAACAAAAAAGAGAAATGGAAAAGAGAGAGAACAAATATCTTAGTGTTCATTGGAGAAGCCACACAGAGAGCTTAAGTTGGAGCAGAAGTCTTAATGAGTGCCAAATGCTCCTCAAAGGGGAGAAACTATACACATGCTTGGAGTGTGGGAAAAGTTTCAACCGCAGCACAAGCCTTAATTCTCACACAAGAATTCACACAGGGGAGAGACCATACAAATGCCTGGAGTGTGGAAAGAGCTTCAATCAGAGCACTAGCCTTACATCACATCAAAGAACCCACACTGGGGAAAGACCGTACAACTGCTCAGACTGTAGCAACAGTTTTCGCGATCAATCCACTCTTATTAAACATAAGAGAATCCACACCGGTGAAAAACCATATGGCTGTTCTCACTGTGGTATGAGCTTTAGTACTCAGTCTAGTCTTGTTCGACATCACAGGATCCATACAGGAGAGAAACCATATCAATGTTCAGAATGTGGAAAGCACTTCAATCAAAGTGCAGACCTTACCTCACATAAAAGAACCCACACAGGAGAGAAACCATATAAATGCTTGGAGTGTGGGAAGAGTTTCAGTCGGAGCACTAGACTTACTTCACATCAGAGGATTCACACCGGGGAGAGGCCATACAGTTGTTCATACTGACTCAAGAGCTTTTGTGATCAATCAAGACGTACACATAGGAGAATCCACACAGGAGAAAAACCGTAATCATGCTTTGAGTGTGGAAAGGACTTCAGTTAGAGAACAAACCTCACTACATCAAAGAATATAAATGGAAATTCCTGTATAAATTTCTCATAATATTTGGTTGACAGACAGAACTCTGATTTAAACGCCCCACATTTCTGAGTCTTAGAAGGTAGAAAACAGAGCCTTTTTGGTGGTGGTTCTTTCCTTGTGGAATTTGTTGCTAAAGGTTTTGTAACTTGTTATTGGTTTTCATTATGTGTGTTTAATTGAATAAAAACAAAGAACTATATAAATGCTTGATATGTGAAAAATGCTCCGAAAGAATGAAACAGCACAGGAGGAAACAGATAACAACTTTTTCTACTATCAGAGCTGTTACCTTTTGAGATATCATGGCATTCTCATAGAAGAGAAGCCATTGAACTACCTAATTGTAGAAGCAGCTCTGGTGATAATCTGGATGAATCACATACCAGCTGACCAGTACAGGTGACTGTCAAGGAAACTTGAATCAACCTTTCCTATGAGGAAAGGCTAAAGAGTCTGAGACTTTGCAATCTAGAAAAAAAGACCACTAAGGGGGGACATGACAGAAGTTTATAAAATTATGCATGGTGTGGAGAAAGAGGATGGAGTTTTTCTTCCTCTCCCATAACACTAGAACTTGGGGTACCAAATGCAATGGAAAGGCCACAGATTCTTTACTTTGTTCAACAAGTAATTAAATTGTGGAATTTGCTGCCAGTGTGTGTAGTGATAGTTACAAGCATAGATGACTTTAAAAGGGGATTAGACAAGTCCATGGAGGACTGGTCTATGGCTGTTAGTCATGGTGACCAAAGGGAATATCCATGTTCAGAGGCAGTACACCTCAGAACAGCAGTGCATGGAAGAATGTTTATTTAAATACTTATTTTATTTAGCTAGAGGTGAGTCCAGTGACACCTTAGAGACTAGCAATATTTTGGGGTATAAGTTTTCAAGAGTCGAAGCTCCCTTTTTCAGGCATCTGACGAAGAAGAGGAACAGAATGAGGGAAGGAGGAAGAAGAGAGCTTTGACTCTTGAAAGCTTACACCCCAAAAATCTTGTTGGTCTCTAAGGTGATACTGGAATCGAATCTGGCTGTTCTATTACAGACCAACACAGCTACCCTCTGAAACTTATTATGTTTAGATATTCATACCCTGCTTCTCTTCTCTGACATCATTCTCCCCTCTCCCATTTAGTGTGTGACCGGCCTGAAGTCACCCAGCAAATTTCTATGGCAGAATGGGGATTTTAACCTGAGTCTCCCAGATCCTAGTCTGTCACTCCAGACACTACACAGCCCTGGCTTTAGGTGCTTGTGCCACCTAAAGTATACACCTGAACCTGACCCACTTGTTGCTTTATCATATGCTTATTACTATTCATAAATGCACCATCCAGGTTCCTTGTGAGTGCCACTTATCACTGGGGCAGTTGGCCTTTCTCAAATACTACTGTAATATTTATAATTGTCTCTGGACTCTGATGCAAAACTGAGTCATCAGGGTTCATTGTACTCTTCTTTTAGGGTAGGCCTGGGCATGTTAAGACTTACCAAGTTTGACACAACATTCCAGCAGTGGATTAGGACCTGCCAAGTGCTCAATGACCCAAGGCACTGGTTGAAATTCCCTCTTCTACATAGTACAAGGTCTGCTGTCGTCCTTTGTATCTTTTCAATTTAAAAAAAATTGGAGACCACTTACATTGTTTGCAGCTGCTCAAAAGTCCTACTGGGCAAGCACAAGGTCCTGAGTTCAATTCCTAGCCTCTCTAAAGACCGTAGGAGATCATCTCAGTCAGTCAATTTATTAATACAGCAATTGCCAGCAAAAGAGAACAAACATACATTAAAAACACTATAAATAGAAAATAAGCAATTACAAAAAACCCAGATAAAATATTCTATCCCTAAAAAAAGGCAAAAATTTGTAATAATTTAGGATTTAAAATTATTGACTCTACCCACCTTTTCTGAACGAATTTTAATTGCTACAGAACAGAATTTAGCTACCTGTAACAATCTATTACGATCTTCCCACAAGAGGTATTTCAGTTTCTCCACGTCTGAGCTAAAATCTGTTGAATTAATAAGTGGGGAAATCAATTTCTGGCGCATTTCCTTATAAAAGACACATCTGAATAAAACATGACCTACATTCTCTATTTCTCCTGTCTTACAAGGGCATCCCCACTCTGATTTTGCTAACTTCCTAAATTTTCCATCTATAATCGCTGACGGTAGCACCGAGCCTCTCGCCAGGGTTAGGGCTCCTCTTTGCTTGTTTGACTCTATAAAAGACAAGTAATCTGCCGGTGCTAGGGTGAGTCTATTTCTAACTGGAGCCCAATAGACCGGGGAACTCAAAAGCTCTGATTGTCTCTCTATATCAGAGTTCCTTTGTCTAACTATTGGCCTTACCTTCTCTCTATTAAGCTCTAACAAGAACTGCGGGGAAAGGTGGTCATCTTGAAAAAGATCTCCTGGGGAAGAGGCTCAGTACTAGGTCACCTGCTTTGCATACACAGAGCCCCTAGCATCTCCTGTAGGTGGCGCTGAGGAAGATCTCTCTGTTGCTTGATACTAGGGTCGTGCAAAAAAAATTCGGTAAATTTCGGCTTCAGGTTTACTGGGCCCGCTTTTTCCGGTTAACCCAGAATAAGCTGAATACCTATACAAAGGGATATTTCGGCTTTGTTTCCGGGTTTACCTAAAAAAATGGGTCCGTTATAGTCTATGGGGATTTTTTCGAAGCTCCTGTGGGGGAATTTTTGGAGGTACAGTCACCAAATTTGCAGTGTAGCTGCAAGGGGCTCTTCTTAAACAGACACCAAAGTTTGGTGAACTTTGGGACAGGGGTCCAATTTTATGGGCCCGCAAAGGGGTCACCCCTATCCTCCAGGCATTTGCGAGCCAAGCTAGCCATCGGTTTTCCGGTTCAAAAGTCCAGCATTGCCAAGGGCTGGCGGAAAGTGCCGTTTGGCAGGCTGGTGCCTCAAAATCTGGGGGCTCCCTTCATGTCTGGGGCACATAGCATGATGTCCATGCAAATTAGCTTCCAAAGTGAGGAAAATGGCTTAAATGCAAGAAAAATAAGGCACAGAAAACATTTGGTGGCAAATGACATCCTGTGAACAGTCCTTTATTAAAGTCATCAAAAATCTTATTGCAAGAGATGGTCATGGTGCAGGGAAACGAACCCTCTACTTGGGGGACCTTCAGTTTGAGAGCAGGTTTTCAGGAGGGGTGATACAACAGCCAGCCAAAGTCTCGACCAAGGCAGCTCTTGTGAAGGAGATTGCTCATCCACGTGGGTGAGGAGTCTTCTTCAAAAGCCCAATAAGTAGCTGTAGAAGTGGCTGTTTTTTAGTTGGAGGGTATATCCCTCCAGACTGGACTGGGTGAGCCCCAACTATGAGGCCCTAACAAAACCAGTCAAAAATAGAAAAATGGGAGAAAGCACTGAGCTGTACATCTAAGCAAAGGCGAATAGCCAAAACCCAAAAAAGCGAAATATCTATTCGGCTTATACGGGAATCACCTATTCGACTTCGGGCAGATTCCCAGGTTTTGGTATTTGGTTGACCCAAAACCCAAATATTGGCAAAACGGCTAATTTCGGGTTTATTTTCGGTTCAGGTATATCAATATACACAACACTACTTGAGACTTAAGAGTCGTGGCCAGATGGTCTTGGACTCAGTTTAAGGCTGCTTCATACCTGCCCAGTAAACAAAAAGTGTAGCCGGCTTCCACACTTCATTTAGCTGCATCTGGGATATCTGAGGAAGTGCCTTTCTCTCTATTCCTTCCCCTCCATGAATTTGAGAACAGGGAATGAAATTTAACTACAGATGCCCATAGTGAAACTGCCCTATCCCAGAAGCAGGGGTTTTAATAAAGACATTTTACCATAAATTTACCACATGACAACAATTGGACTAATTTGTGAGCCACCCAGCTGGCTTTTTAATTACTTTCTCAGGCAGTTGGAGGTGGAAAATCACTAAAACTGCAGGTGTTTCATCTTTATCCAGAGAAAGCTGCAATTGGCAAGATTGATAGATGCTGGTGAAGTCATAATTCATAGCAATTGGAAGTGAGGGGGTGGGAAATTCCTTTTGGAAACATCCAATCATTTATTGCCCCACCCAACTGTATCCCATCTAGCCAAGTCTCTTATCTTTTTTTTTTCCATACCTGACCAAGCCCAGGAGCGCAAGACATGTTGGAAAATAACCTCCTTATTTCCCCATGCTGACAACTCTCTCCAGTTTCATCTTCAGGGATCTAAATCTGGTTCACCCAAACTGCACACAGACTCTTGCAGCAACTTGTGTAAGAACAAATCAAAACCACACACTAGTCAGTAGCCCAAGTTTTCCAGATATTCACTGTTTCTTCAGTGCTGATATGGTTATGCCTGTTCCTCTTTTCCACGAAGCATATGTAGAAACAATGGCTGCGATCCAAAGTCCCCCAGGTGACATTCTGTACACACGCAGACACAAGCTTTTCTGATTACCACTTCCAGGGACAGCCTCCTGTGCATAGAATCATAGAATCATAGAGTTGGAAGGGACCATCAAGTCCAACCCCCTGCACAATGCAGGAAATTCACAACTACTTCCCTCCTCCACACCCCTAGTGACCAGAAGATGGCCAAGATGCCCTCCCTCTCATCATCTGCCTAAGGTCACAGAATCAGCATTGCTGACAGATGGCCATCTAACCTCTTCTTAAAAACCTCCAGGGAAGGAGAGCTTACCACCTCCCAAGGAAGCCTGTTCCACTGAGGAACCGCTCTGTTAGAAAATTCTTCCTAATGTCTAGACGGAAATTCTAGTTGAGGTCTAACCAGAGCAGAGTAAAGCGATACCATCACTTTGCGTGATCTGGACACTATGCTTCTGTTGATGCAGCCCAAGACTGCATTTGCCTTTTTAGTTACAGCATCACACTGCTGACTCATGTTCAGTGTTTGGTCTACTAAGACCCCAAGATTCTTTTCACCCACACTACTGCTCAAACAAGTCTCCCCCATCCTATAATTATGCATTTGATTTTTCCTACCTAAATACAGAACTTTAAATTTGTCTTTGTTGAAGTGCATTTTATTAGTTCTAGCCCATTTCTCCAGCCTGTCAAGATCATCCTGCATCTTGGCTCTGTCTTCTACCGTATTTGCTACCCCTCCCAATTTAGTATCATCTGCAAATTTAATAAGCATCCCCTCTATTCCTTCATCCAAATCATTTATAAAGAGGTTGAACAACACAGGGGCCAGCACAGATCCCTGAAGAACTCCACTAGTCACTTCTCTCCAAGTGGACGAGGAACCATTAACTAGCATTCTTTGGGTACGATCTGTCAACCAGTTGCAGAGCCATCTAACAATAATAGGATCTAACCCACATTTTCCCAATTTGTCAACTAGAATACTATGTGGAACCTTATCAAAAGCCTTACTGAAATCTAGATAAACTATGTCTACAGCATTCCCCTGATCCAGCAAGGTAGTAGCTTTCTCAAAAAAGGAGGTAAGATTAGTCTGACATGACTTATTCTTGAGAAACCCATGCTGGCTCTTAGTGATCAGATCCATACTTTCTAAATGCTCAAGGATGGACTGTTTGATGATTTGTTCAAACACTTTTCCTGGTATAGAAGTCAAGCTGATGGGTCGGTAGTTACCTGGATCCTCCTTTTTCCCCTTCTTGAAGATGGGGACAACATTTGCCCGCCTCTAATCTTCTGGCACCTCACCTGTTTGCCAAGACTTTTCAAAAATAATGGACAGAGGTTCCGAAATTACATCTGCAAGTTCTTTGAGTACCCTTGGGTGCAATTCATCTGGCCCAGAGGATTTTGTTTCATTTAAAGAAACCAGGTGTTTGTGCACTACCGCAATGCCAATTCTAGGTGGCAAATCCCTTCCCTCATCACATGTTCTGTTTATGCCATGTTGAGCACCACTTCCCTCATGAGAAAAAACTGAGGAAAAGTAGGAATTGAGGAGTTCTGCCCTCTCTTCATGTCCTGTTACAATTTCACTTTCCGGTCCACTCAATGGGCTTATCTTGTTCTTACTCTTACTCTGTACATAGGAAAAGAACCCTTTTTTGTTGCGTTTAGCATCTCTCGCTAGCCTAAGTTCATACTGAGCTTAAGCTTTCCTAACACTCTCCCTACAAGCACTAGTTATTTACTTATATTCCTCTTTGGTTATAAGGCCCTCCTTCCACTTCCTAAATGAGTCTTTTTTATTTCTCAACTCTTTAAAAAGCTGTTTATGGAGCCACCCTGACCTCTTTAGGCACCTCCCATTTTTCCTTCTCATAGGAATGGTTTGGGATTGCGCCTTCAGTATTTTATTTTTAAGAAATGCCCACCCTTCTTGAACTCCCTTCTCCTTAAGTATTTCTGACCATGGAATTCTACCTAGCATAAGTTTAAGTTTGTTAAAATTTGCTCTTTTGAAGTCCAACCTACATGTCTGACTACGTACAGGTTTTCCTTTCCCTAAGATTGTAAATTCCAAGAGTACGTGGTCACTACTACCCAGGGTGCCTACTACTTTAACCTCATCGACCAGTTGGTGAGAATCAAGTCTAAGATAGCAGACCCCCTTGTTTCCCTGTCCACCTTCTGGAATAGGAAGATGTCAGCAAGACAAGTCAGGAATTTATTGGATCTTGCATTTTTAGCAGCGTTGGACTTCCAACAGATATCCGGGTAATTAAAATCTCCCATGACCACCATGTCCCGTCTCTTTGAGAACTTTGTGATCTGGTCTAGGAGCGTCCCATCCAAGTCCTCTGCCAGGTTTGGGGGTCGATAGCAGACCCCCACGAGAATATCACGATCATTTCTTATTCCTTTTATGTTTACCCATAGAGTCTCGACTGCACTACCATGCTCAGATTCATGTACTTCACAAGTGCGCCCCGTGGTTTTCATTTCTGTACTTACCTGTGAATTTATGTTTCCTTGCATAAATGCCACTCCCTGCAATCTGTATTGTTCTCGTCTCCAGGTATTATCAGCATACAAGGCTTTAAATTGTTGTCTCGCTTCCCCATAGGATTTAGTTTAAAGCCCTCTTGATCAGGTTTGCAAGGCTCTCACCAAACACATTTTTTCCTACCCTCGTGAGGTGTAAACCATCCCCCAACAGAAGAGCTTCTTCTTGAAAGCGTAAGCCATGGTCCAGAAATCCAAACCTTTCCTGATGACACCACCTACGCAGCCAGTCATTGATTTGGAGTATTCGTCTTTCCCTTCCTAAGCGATGACCTTCAACAGGCAGAACTAACGAAAACACAACCTGCGCCCCAAAGTCCTTCACCTTCTCACCCAGAGCCATGTAGTCTCTTTTAATATGTTCTGGGCTGTACCGGGCAATATCATTTGTTTCCACATGAACAAGTAAGAAAGGGTAATAATCTGTGGGCTTGATGAGTCTTCCTACCCTTTCTGTCACATCCTGGATGCGTGCACCCGGTAAACAGCAGACCTCTCGGGACAACAAGTCAGGTAGGCATATTTTAGACTCTACCCCTCTCAGGAGGGAATACCCAATTACGAGAACACACCTCTTCCTCTACCCCTCTCAGGAGGGAATACCCAATTACGAGAACACACCTCTTCCTAAATTGTGGGGCGGAAGATCAAGTCATCTCATGTGCAGGAGCCTCGAGTCCTCTCATGTGCCTCCCCAAAAGGCCTCCAAGATTGCCCCCCAGCATCCCATGAGGTACAAAAACTTAAATTTATGAGTTTTGAATCAGTGGTATCAAAGCCATTGGGAAACAGTCAGATTCTTTGCTGGGCACACACACGCACACAGCTGCCTTATACCGAATCAAACCTATTCAAGGTCAATATTATCTGTTCTAACCAGTAGGAGCTCTCCAGGGTCTTAATAAAATAATTGATTGTTATTTGACCTAGCTGTTAATCTATATGTATTACATTTTAAATGTATATGTATTATATTTTATGACTGTTAGCCACTTTCAGCCCGGCTTTGGCCAGGATATAGAGAGGGATAGAAGACCAATAAATAAATAAATAAACCCTCATCATAAAAGATGGGTTGCGGTTCTGCCAAGCTTGAAGCATTACTTTCTTGCAGTGAGATTTTACAGTTCCAGAACTTGTTTTGATTTATTTTTAGGCACTGTGAATTCTTCATTTTATTGTCTTTTTAAATGAAATGTTGTACTCCACCATGGATGTTGGCCTGGTCTGAAAGGCCCAGGCTAGCCTGATTTTGGAAGCTAAGGGTCAGCTGTAGTTAGTACATGGACAGGAGACCACCAGGGAAGTTCAGGGACGCTGTGCAGAAGCAAACGATGGCAAACCCCCTCTGTTTGCCTCTTGCCTTGAAAACCCCATGATGGGTTGCCATAAGTTTGCTGCGACTAGACGGCAGTTTCCACTATATTGTAAGTAATATCCACATGGATATTACTTAAATAGAAAGATAACATTAAAGTTTGCTAAATACAGTCTTAAAAAATGTTTATGGAACTTTTTGCTAGTTGACATCAGTCCCCAAGTCTTTAACTTCGATGTAAGCAGCCACTGCTGCCCTGTGGCTCATTTTCATTGTGCTGTTTGCGTTTTGCAGAAGGAGCAGGGGAAATCACACAGCCCCAAGCAGCTCTTACCACCTAAAATGGCAGTGGTCTTTGGCATTGCAAAAGCATTGCATTGCTACAGAAGTTGATTTAGTTCTGTCTGCTTCCAGAAGAATCATATCACATAGTTCAGCTTAAGCTCATGCTGGGGGTAGCCTGTAGGACCACTTTTCCAGGTATTTTACCAGGGTAGTTGTTTCCAGGTTGGTCCAGAACCAGTTGCATGAAAATATTTCCATTCCTGACAGACAGAATTCGTGGCGTATTTACAGACCATTCAAGTGATTCCAAGCCAAGGAGCTGAGCTGCACAGATGTAATCTTTACACTTAGGTACCGTCCACACAGGGACAACTCCCCATTCTGCTTTGGCTACTACTGTGAATGGTATTTCTGGATGGGGCTTTCCTCTCCTGGCTGCTTCATTGCCCTTGACCACCAGTGGGATTTGTGCTGTATAATCTACCAACATTTTAAAAAAATGGGGGAAAAGGTCACCAGCAGGGGGTGGTAGCTGTGTACAGGAGGAAAAATGTGTCCGTTGTGAGTAGGGAGGTGTAAGAATCCACACCTTCCCTTCCACATTTTCCCAAATCTGCTTTCCAAAACCCCAGGAAAGTTGTTATAGCAGGTTTGGGAAAAACTGCAGTGCAGCTGGGGAAGTTGGTGGAAGTATGACAATGTCATGCAGAAGCCAAAATTAAGCCACTGTGGGGCAAGAGCTCCGTGAGAATCGAGTTCAGATCAGCATGGGAGTCATTTTCCTGGGAAATGTATGTGTGAAGAGTGCCAAAGGCAGATACATTTCCATTTCAGCAACTGCTAATTTTCCACAGAGGCAGGGAAAAAGCACCAATGAGTATTAGGCCATATCATTTTATTATAAAATATATTTCATATTGCTGTTGTAAAAATTACATTTCACATTTTTTGTTTACAATAAAAAATAATACTTGGAAGACAATTGAAAAGCGAAGCTCCAATTAGACAGTAATTCACCGATACGATATATTCCCCCGTTAGGCTTGATAGCGGATCACCATCCAAAAGAGCTGCTGTTAGCGCATTAAAGCATCCCATCCTTTTCCCCATTCAAATGTCTCTGAACTGAAAGGGCCAGCTGATTCTCACCACATCCCCTAACTATCAAGCCCACAAACCAGTTCAGCTGTATAACTTGGATTTATAGAGATCTGAAGTTAAACGGGACTAGCAGCTTTATCCTCCAAGCTGGTTAAGTGTGAATGTCCCTGTGCTAATATTACATCATGGCTGAGAGGAGGGTGGAGTGACCCGGCCCTTCCCTACTCTCCCCCACCTCACTCTTGAAGGAAAAATGGCTAGAGTTCTGCCCGGCCCCCTCTTTCCTTGCATACAGAGCCCCCTGCACCAGAGTGCAGTTCTACTGGATGGTAGGCATAAGGGCTTGCAGCTGCTTATAGGGGTCTTCGGGTAGCAATCGGTGTCAATCTCAGAGCCTGAGTTGGCAAATATTGTGTGTGTGTGTGCATATGTGCACACATAATGTGCATACCCACGCGCACACATCCCATTGTGCAACTATTCAGCCATTCAAAGGGATTTGGCCATTAAATTTAGAGAAGGATATCTTACTGGGTCGCAGACTGGGCTATACTTTGTCAAATGGCTTCCAGTCCAACTACCCACAGACTGGTGGGTATCGAAGGTGCTGAGTTTCTCCACAGTATTTGTCTCTTTCGCTCTCGCATTTGGGGTTCGGGTCTCCTGTCAAAAACAGGGTTTCACAGTGCATAGGAAGAACAGAAAGTAGCCTCCACTTACGGCAACCGAGAAAGATTCTTATGGTATATACACATCCATGAAACTTCTCTGCTCTCCCTTCTGAAAAGAAAAGCAGTCCGAAGTGTTTGTGTGTTTGGGGGGGCGGGGGGAGGAGTTGCAGGAAATCAATTTTGGATCTACAAAACAGATGCAAAGTCACAAGACCTTGAAAACAGGATGTGAAATGACAAGGTGTGCCATGGACAAGAGAGCCATGGTATTTTTTCTTTAAATCTTCCAAAAGCAGAAATGCAGCTGCGTCCTTAAAATATAGCAAGAACAGGGCTCAGTTATGACTACCCGCAGTGTAAGTCAGCGCCTCCTATCCAATATGTTGAGATGGGCAGAGGAATGTGCAGCTTGAGGGGGGGGCTTTCTTCTGACTATGTTAAGTCTTAATTTCTGTGAAGGACAAAGTGACAGAAAAAACACCCACACTTCAAGAGAACATCTGGCCTGAGAAATGGGGGCAGAAGAGCTGCCCTAAATACTCATAACTATTTTTCCTTTTTTCCAAAACATAAGAAAAAAGCTGAAAGATGTAAAATTTCTAGAATAATTGAAGATACAGGGGGTTCAAATTATTTCCTGCAAAGGAAACACTGAAGTATTCATTTATTTGGGGTGCTTTTTATTCTGCCAGGGAGTTCCACTGGCTTGAACATCAATATGAAAGTCATATTTGGACTTAGAACTAGTATCTAAAACAGACCTTCCACAAGAGCTTTTACAAAAGTGGTGGCAAAATTTTATGCACTCTGGCTTCTGCTAGGATAGGACTGAACAGAAGGGAAGGCAGTCATGGGAGGGGCCATGGCTCAGTGTTTTTTCTGGTCACAGGTACAATCCCCAGCATCTTCAGTTCAAAAAAAAAAAAAAGGGGGGGAGAACAAGATCTGCACCTATTCAGTGCAGATGTAAAAATTACGTGAAGAAAGAATTTCCTACAACAATCCCTCTCACCCATTTTCACACAGATGTCCAATTTTTTTTCTTCCTGACCTTCACATTACTAAAAAGAAAGGTTTTTTAAAAAAACATATTCCAAATGCACACAAAAAGTCACTGACATATCATCTCGTCAAATGTGTACCGCACAACTCACAAAATAAAGTGTAAAAGGGGGGGGGAAACCTTTATCCTATTTAAAAAATACTGCTAACAAATATATTCCTATGTAAGATAAGGTTTTTTTTTCATGCTCCAAACCTAAGTGCTATAAATTTTGCAATGAGGCATTGGAGAAAGGTTGGTGATGTGCTGAAAGGCAGAGAACAGCCCCTAGTAAGCTTTGGCAGTGGCTGGTTTCCACCAACAGCACCCACTCCTATGATACCATGTGAACAGCAGAACCATTTTACATCCAAGACTCTGCATAGCTTAGCAAGGGAATACCGTATACCACGTGCTTCAACTTTTGACTGCTTATTTGGAAACCCTTAACAATTTCTCTCTTTTTTCTCCCCCCTCCGACCCACCTTAATCAAAACAAAGAAACAAGCAAAAGGAGGTTTTAAAAAAAAAAACGCATGGCCCCGGCTTCTGACAGTGGGAAAACTGATCTTCAGGCATATCAAGAATTTCTCCCCAAGTCCCAGCAACACAAACAAGAAAAGAGTGCTTTCACAACTCCCCTCCCTTTTAACTGGAGGAGAAATTTTAAAAAATCATTTATTGCCCAGTGTTACTTTAAACCAGGGATGGAAGCCCACCAAAAAAAAAAAAAAAAGCCTCCTTCCAGAGAGATGGGGGTTGCTTCAACCTGAGAACCATCTGAGACCCTTTGGCCGTAGAAGCCTTTCATACAATCCAGAGCAGAAAAAAACCAAAGTCCTTAAATTTGAATGTTGATTTTTTGACATATTAGTGCGAGCAGTGTGTGTGCGACTGAGAGGCAGGGCAGAATTGGGGGGTGGGGGTGGAGCAGAGGTCAGTACTCTAACTGAAAGGACAACCTTGTCTACCAAAGTCTGACTTTGGAGAAACGAAGTGGAAAATGGCAAGGGGTATGGGAGGGGGTGCATGTGTGTGTCGTCAAGTCACAGCTGACCTCTGACAACTCAGTGGGGTTTTAAAAGACGTGCCATGAGTTGGAGGCGACTCGATGGCACTTAACACAAGTCAGCTCTGAAAACTGACACACGTGTAAGCCTTCCTCCCATCTGACAGGATAAGAGAGGCTTCTGAAGGGATAGAGGCCCTTCCGCCATCCTACAAAGGTGGGCTGCCAGAAAGACCCATTGCCACAGCAGCCGGGCTTCTCTGTCTCTCACCTCAGGGCTGGAAAAGCCAATTGCTCCTCCTCAGGGGGGCTTGATTTGGGAGCCTCCCGTTGCTGATCCCTTCTGCAATCCTTGTTCTGCAATCCATAGAGAGAGGGAGGGGCTATAGCTCAACAGCACCAGCAGTGAAAGGATCTCTGATAGGAGGTGCTGAGAAAGACCTTTCTCTGCCCAAGACCCTGGAGAGCCCTGCCACACATAGTGGGCTGCCCTGAACTAGATGTGCCAGTGGTCTGACTCAGAGCAACCCCTCGGTTTTGGCATTGGTGGCAAGAGCAGCAGTGCCCAGACAGCCTCTAGTGGCATAAAGTGGGAAGAAAGTGGAATGGAATGGGAGTCAGGTACAGGGCAGCTGCGATACAGTCTTAAGAGAGTCAGAAGGACCCTGCTGGATCAGACCAGTGGGTCCATCCAGTCCAGCATCCTGTTTCACACAGCGGACAACCAGTTGCCCAGAAGGGCCAATAACAGGGTATAGAGGCCAAAGCCTTGCCCAGATGTTGTCACTGGTATTTAGGAGTTTACTGTCTCTGAACGCGGAGGTTCCCTTCAGTCATCACGGCTAGTGGCCGTTGGTAGATCTGTCCTCCAAGGACATGTCTGAAAATTGAACTAAAATGAAAATGACCTAGATCAGTATCCTTCAACAGTTCACTGTAAATGGAACACTAGAAGAAAAGTAACCAGCAACATTCACTGAGTATTTGGGGCTGTGGCCACAAGAGAGGAATAGGATGGGCCTGCTAGTGCTGAAAGGAATGGTTTTGTTCCAGCTGAAAATGTGGTGAATTTACAATTATGATTCAGATGGGGGGGGGGGGGAAATCTTGGGACTTCAAAAGCCAAACGCCACATTTTTAAAACACTGCCACTGAAATTCAAATTCTGTGATCAAAACTTCACATTTGTAGGAAGACTCAAAAGTTTCCACATCGTCATTGAGAACGGTCATTTTCAGATTTCAAAAACATTTTAAAAAATTAAAAATTCACAAGCCCTGGCTGAAATCTGAAGTTCACATATTCTTAAATTTCCACATTCAAAATCTGAAAAGTGTACATATGAGATCAAATTTGAGCCACCTGATTCAATCAACCTCTAGTCCTTTACAAGGCCATTTTGGCACCCACCAGTTTAGCACTGAACAGAAGTCTGGGCTAGGAAAACAACCCTCCCAACATACTGTGTATATTATGCACAAAATTACAAACAAAAAAGCACAAAAATATCAACAAGCACCAATAATGTACAGAAACTCCTTTTTTAAACTGCCCCACCCAACCCCTTCCCAGTACCCTTAAAGCAAGAGGGCTCACATTTTTTTGTAAAGAAATTATAATTCTCCAAGTCACATGGTTCAGTTGCTATTTTACAAGAAGAGATCAGCAGAGATGGGGGAAAGGTCTTTCCCCAATAAAGCAGCAGCCTTGTTCCTGCCACAGAACCTGCCCTGGGTTTGCATCTTTAAGTTTATTGATCCCGATTATCAAAACATTGGGGGGGGGGAGAATTCCCCACAAACAGTCCAACTCTCCTTTCTCTCTTCACTGCCACCCACACCCTCACACCCCTCTGCTGTGGCACTGCGCACTGTACGGATCAAATAACGGTTGCAGCTGCCATTTTACACTTGCCAAACAAAAGCAAATTGTACAACGTGGCTTTAGAGATGGACACCGTATCCCCATTGGACACCATATCCCCAACTATGGCTTGTTCAGAACCGGTGCTTGTGGGGGGGGGGGTGAGTCACGATCACAGCCATCATGTTGAACGATATCACTGAGGACCTCTGCTTGAACAGTGCTGCACCCATAATTGTGTTTTGCAGAAGCCAAATGCAAACTTCTGGCTTTAGCATTTACAATGTGCTCCAAGTGAGGCCCGGTGTACTGATTACGCCTGGCCTTTTGGGTTACTGCATGCCCATATGTTGGGTGGACCGCTTGCACAAAGCCTGTGCGCAGAAACGCCAATGCGCCTAGGCCCCTGCAGTGTCTTTGTGTGTGTGTTAAGTGCCGTCAAGTAGCTTCCGACTCATGGCGACCCTATGAATTAAAGTCCTCCAAAATGTCCTAACTTTGACAGCCTTGCTCAGATCTTGCAAATTGAAGGCTGTGGCTTCCTTTATTGAGTCAATCCACCTCTTGTTGGGTCTTCCTCTTTTCCTGCTGCCCTCAACTTTTCCTAGCATGACTGTCTTTTCCAGTGACTCTTGTCGTCTCATGACGTGACCAAAATACAACAGCCTCAGTTTAGTCATTTTAGCTTCTAGGGTCAGTTCAGGCTTGATTTGATCTATAACCCACTGATTTGTTTTTTTGGCAGTCCACGGAATCCGTAACATTCTCCCCCAACACCACATTTTAAAGGAATCTATTTTCTTCCTATCCGCTTTCTTCACTGTCCAGCTTTCACACCCATACATAGTAATAGGGAATACGATGGCATGAATTAATCTAGTATTGGTGGCCAGTGACACATCCTTACACTTCAAAATCTTTTCTAACTCCTTCATGGCTGCCCTTCCCAGTCTCAATCTCCTTCTGATTTCTTGGCTGCAGTCTCCCTTTTGGTTGATGGTGGAGCCAAGGAATAGAAAGTCTTGAACAATTTCAATTTCCTCATTGTCAACCTTAAAGTTGTGTAATTCTCCTGTAGTCATTACTTTTGTTTTCTTGATGTTCAGCTGTAGTCCTGCTTTGGCACTTTCTCTTTTAACTTTCAGCAGCAGTCGTTTCAAATCTTCACTATTTTCTGCCAATAATGTAGTGTCATCAGCATATCTCAAATTATTAATGTTCCTCCCTCCAATTTTCACTCCACCTTCATCTAAATCTAATCCAGCTTTCCTAATTATATGTTCTGCATATAGATTGAAGAGACAGGGAGATAAAATACATCCTTGTCTGACACCTTTGCCAATTGGAAACCATTCCGTTTCTCCATATTCTGTTCTAACTGTGGCCTCTTGTCCAGAGTACAGGTTGCGCATCAAAATGATCAGATGTAGTGGCACACCCATTTCCTTTAAAACCAGCCATAGCTTTTCATGATCCACACAGTCAAAAGCTTTGCTGTAATCTATGAAACACATGCTGATTTTCTTCTGAAATTCTCTCGTATGCTCCAGTAACCAGTGTATGTTTGCAATATGATCTCTAGTGCCTCTTCCTTTTCTGAAACCAGCTTGAACATCAGGTATTTCTCGTTCCATATATATTGTAACAGCCTTTGCTGTAAGATTTTGAGCATCACTTTACTTGCATGAGAAATTAATGCGATGGTCCGATAGTTGCTGCAGTCTTTGATGTCTCCTTTCTTGGGAATTGGAATGTAAATGGATCATTTCCAGTCTGTGGGCCATTGTTTTGTGTTCCATATCTGTTGGCATATTCTTGTCAAAATTTTGATGGACTCCGTTTCTGTGGCTTGGAATAGCTCTATTGATATCCCATCTGTTCCTGGTGATTTGTTTCTCCCGATTGAAGTGAAAGCTGCATTGAGAGCACTTTCTAAAACTATAGGTTCTTCTTCAAAAGATTCTTCTTGGAAAGAATCTTTTATCCTTTCATCTCTTCTGTATAGTTCTTCAGTGTATTGTTCCCACATTTTGTTTATTTTGTCCTGTTCAGTTAATGTATTTCCATGCTGATCTTTCAGCATGCCTAACTGTGCTTTAAATTTCCCTTTGATTTCTTGGATCTTGTGGAACAGATCTCTTGTTCTTCCTTTTTTGTTGTTCTCTTCTATTTCTTTACACTGGTTATTATAATAGGTCTCTTTGTCTCTACGTGCGAGTCACTGGAACGTTGCACTTAAGACTTTTGATTCTATTTCTGTCACCTTCTACTTTAGCTTTTCGTCTATGTCTGGCAATTTTAAGAGTTTCCTCAGACATCCATCGAGGTTTTTCTTTTCTTTTGGCTACAGGAATAGTCTTTGCACATTCTTCCTTGATAATATCTCTAGTTTCCACCCATAGTTCTTCAGGTTTACATTCACTTGAACTCAGTAATGCAAATCTGTTCCTTACGTGGTCTTTAAACTCTTCCGGAATATTGCTTAGATTGTATTTTGGTGCTATGAATGTTTTGGTGTTTTTCCTAAGCTTTATCTTGATTTTTGATATTACCAATTCATGATCTGTACCGCAGTCGGCTCCTGGTCTTGTTTTGGCCGAGAGAATAGAGCTTCTCCATCTTCTGCTTCCAATTATATAATCTAATTGATTTCTATACTGGCCGTCTGGTGATGTCCATGTATACAATCGTCTATTTGGTTGCCTGAAACATGTGTTTGCAATGAACAGATTGTTGTCTTCACAGAATTCTACGAGGCGTTCTCCTGCTTCATTCCGTGCTCCTAGCCCAAATCTGCCAGCAATATTTGATTCTGCTTTGTTTCCTACTTTTGCAGTGTCTTTAACCCACACAAAATCCAGTAAACACTTGTACAATTTGGTCCTTTGCACATGGTAATTTATGCACACATAAAATCCAAATGCAAATGTTACAACCAAGCACATGTTCAATAGACATGGGGCAGGACCGGTAGGCCCAATAGGAGCATCTAATCCCTCACCGCTGTCTGCACATAGGATGAGCTGGATTGGTGGTTAACAAAGGCCTCATAGGAAATCAGAAAAAAATCAGGGGGGACCCCCCCCCCAGAACATTTTTCTGGGTTTTCTCAGAAGCTTGAAATGGGGGGGGAATGGAAATCTGGGGAGGACATTTTAAGCCCTCTTACGAAACATTTCCTCTTTCAAAACAATGAATGATATACTCTTTGAAGCAGTATTTTAAAACAACACTCTCATAGCCAATTCATGCTTCTCAACTCAAAATGTTACAGAAGATAGCATGGCTGCTGCATTCGTCTGAATTGGTAAATAAGCAAATATCTTAAGACTTGAAATACTTTCAAATGTTGCAGAATACAGAATCGCTTTCAGGTGTCTGGTCCAGTCTGGGAGTCTACCAACCATGCTGGCTCCTACACCATGGAGGGAAAGGCCTTATACTGAATCAGGCCCTTGGTCCATCAGAGGCAGTATTGTCTACTCAGACGGGCAGCAGCTTTCCAGGGTCTCAGGCAGAGGTCTTTCACATCACCTACTTGCCTACTCCCTTTAACTGGAGATGCCGGGGATTGAACCTGGGACTTTCTGCATGCCAAGCAGATGCTCTACCACTGAACTACAGCCCCTCCCCAAAGTCAGCCTTCCACCCATCTTGCATTGCACCCATCTGAGTCCTCAAAGAAAAATGTTTGGGGCAAAAAAAAACCCACACAACAAAGCAACAAATTTGCATGTGAAGAGTGGAAAAATGTGTTCCAATTCATGTGGAGTATCCACTGAAGTCTATGTTGCTACAAGCAGATGTTCAGAACAAGAAATCTTTCAGATGTTGAGTCCACTACAAGTATTTTCAAGTATAGATTGGGAAGGACTGAAATGTCAATTAAATAACTACAGGTTCAGGATAGTGAATTTTCTCTACATATGAATGTTTATAGCCTGACCCTTTGCACTCAGAAGCAAACCCCCCTTGGACTTTATGCATCCATGCAGGAGAATGAAGTGGTAAAAGGCTGAGATGGCAGAAAAGATCATATCACTTCAGCCTGCAGGTGGAGGATCACATTTTGAAACAGCTCCACTATATTAACTTCCTCCAAACAGAAAAGGGAGGAGGTAGACCCTTTCCCACTATTATGCGTTTTATGTGCATGGAGGTTTTTTATGCAAAAGAACACTCACGCCTGGAAGCCACCATCTGCGATGTCGTCTGATGTTGGTATAGTTCTTGCTACCCCCTTGGCATTCTACCACCTCAATCCCCTACATACAAGAAGCAGACCTGAGAGCGATAGGCTCACATTCCAAAATGAAACACACCCAGGACCACAGCCTTACTGTGTAAGTTATGACATACAACCGATAAATCCAATGTTGTTATAAGGTTTACGTCAGAGTCCACAGGTTTTCCCAAAGTATTTTTCTATTTAAAAAACTGATAGGGGAGGGACTGTAGCCCAGTGGTGGAGCATCTGCTTGGCACGCAGAAGGTCCCAGGTTCAATCCCCGGCATCTCCAGTTGAATGGATCAGGTAGTAGGTGGTGTGAAAGTCCTCTGACTGAGACCCTGGAGAGATGCTGCTGGTCTGAGTAGACAATACTGATCTTGATGGCCGATGGTCTGATTTGGTATAAGGCAGCTTCATGTGTTCATGTGAATTTTATCTGCTTCTGCTTGATAATATTGAGATCTTTCCACTGCTTCCAAGCCTAGATAATAATGTCTTATTTTACTTTACTTCAATGTCACTGGGTTTCTGTTTTCTACTTTTATTTTATTCTTGTTTTCTCAACTGGCAATAATTCAGATAGGCATTGGTACCTTAGGATGCAGCAGTCTGCAGCTTCTTTCACTCTGGGTGTATTTTTAATTATTATTTGAATAACAAGGCATTTATAATTTTAAATTTTCATGCATATGCCAAATAGGGTCATTGTACGAGCTAAAGTGTACCTAACCCAATTCGCACGCTTCAAACAGCAATGAGTTCACTTAGATAAAAAGATAAGAATTGCATATATTTCCATTTCCCCCCAAATTTCCATTTCCCCAAAAATAATTCCCCTCCCCCAAATCCCTAAAATAGTCGCGTTTCCCCCCTTCCCCATGGCTTCAAAATTTCTGAATTCCCGAACAATCACTGGGCCCATTCACTGTCGAGGAGTGAGACCACTATGTCAGGTGACAAAACAAATGACAACCCCACTAAGTGTTTTGGCTGCGTTAAGATGCAGGAAAGAGTTGCGAACGCAGCAGCAAAAAGGCTTTGGCACTGGGCTAGCTCAAAAAAGACGAGCAGGGCCAGCCCATGACACTTCGCCACCCAAGAGGTTCTCTGTGTAACCCGAGAGTTGTGCTCCAGCATGCTTTGAGAAACTGCAAGGAATTCTGGGGTGCAGCACTGGAGCTGTTTGTTGCTTCGCTGGTGTTCAACGGCTTGGGTTGCTCATGCACCTGGGCTGCACCTTGAAAGGAAAGGAGGGAATGGGGAATGCTAGACTGGCTTTGCATTTTGGCACCCCTGACTGGCTGGCTCCAACTACAATCAGAGCAACGACACAGCAGCCAAATAGCATGATCTCTGCTAGTCCAATGACAGCTTCACACATTGCATTTTCTGGGTGTGCTTATAAAGAAACCCAACCCTGCAACTTCGATGTGCGAATAAGTCATGTGCATGTATGGAGTGACGTGCATCACGCTAGGAGACCAATCAGGGAGCCAGGATTTCTTGCAGCTCCTGCTCAAACATGCACTCAACAGCACCCTCCAGCTTGCTGTCATGTAATGTGCAGAATGGCCTGGAAAGCGTGAAACCAGGAGTGCTGGAACAAAGGCTCAAGAAACAGAGGGAACCCCACCCCCCTCGCTCTCACTGCCCCTCCAGTGGTGCAAGTAGCACCACAAACACCACAAACTCTTCTAGTGCTCTTTGCTTTGCATCAACCAGAATCCCCAAAGTGGGGGGGGGCATCAAACCCTCCCTGTCCCACAACCGCAGCATGTAGAAGACCTGGCAAAGTCACCTCTCAAGCCAGTTCAAGTGTTTCTGCTTTCCCTGTCAACGTGACCAAACAGCATTGGTGGAGAAGTCAGCAAAGTATTTGCAAATTCTTTCTACTTCATGGTGTTTCTAGGGTTTTTTCCTTTTTAAAAAAGAAAAAAACCCTTTACGTGTTAATTTGATTGTAATTTAATGCAATGCTGATTGTTTTTCCGACAGCGTCTGTTTCGTAAAAGCAACACACGCTTCAGAGTGCAATCTGTTCATTCCTGTGGGGGACCAGCGGGCAGGAGCAAGTCAGCTGCTCCTCTCCGCCAATCCGCTGACACGCTTCGTTCCCTCTGGGCCCATAAGTAAATTTGGGAAGGCAAGAAGGACATCCTTAACGCTCCGTGCTGCAACCCAGCCAACCTCATCCACATATTGGGGAACAGTTCAAAGTTCTTTGGTCCCTGGGCCCACCAAGAAACAAGTCTGTGAGATCTATCAAGCCAGCTGTTTTCTGGGGTTTTTTTTCTCTCTCTTTGTCCCTCTTATTTACAAATAGAAAGGGAGACTGTGTGTGTTTTTTTTAAAAAAGGAAAATGTGTAAAAAACATCCCCACAAAACATCGAAAGTTAGAAAACCTGGCAGACGTAGACTGTACAGAGCTCAGGATGAGCATGCGGCTCTCAAGATCTCCGACGAAGCACCAGGAGTCGCTTCCAGGCCGCCAAGCCCCAGATGTAGCAACACACACGGAGGTCTGGCGGGTTGCTTGAGGCCAGTGGCAAGAGGGAGATCTCTAAGCCTTCCCACTTCAAAGTGTGTGTGTGCTCTCAGTCCAGAAATCGTTGGCAGGCCTTTTTCCACCGACAGGCTGTGCACCACTGATCCCGGTGCTCGATGCCATAAACCTTGCGGCACTTCTTGGCTTCACCACGGACTTTCCTGCAGGTGAGCAACCCAGAGTTGGTTTGTGTAATCAAAATGATTTTATCTCTACTGCGTAGCGTCTCCAGAGTGGCTTACAGAAGTATGAAAAAATAGCCAAACAATAATTAAAAGCATAATACACTATAAAAATACAGGAAGGGGCATATGAACACATGTTGAGACAGACTGTTGATCAGACTAACCCAAGCACTATTGAAAGGTCAACAGATCCAGAAACTGAGAGATATAAGGCCAAGGGGCTGTGGCTCAGTTGTAGAGTATCTGCTCTGCATGCAGAAGATCCTGGTTTCAATCCCTGACATCTCCAGTTAGGATTACGTAACAGGTGATAAGAATATAAGAAAAGCCATGCTGGATCAGACCAAATCCCATCAAGTCCAGGAATCTGTTCACACAGTGGCCCACAAACAAGACGACTGCAGCAGCATTATCCTGCCTGTGTCCCACAATATGCTCCTCTGATCCCGGAGAGAACAGGTATGCATCATGACTAACCATGTGCACATCACAGACACACTTAAGATTTGTTTGGATGTCCAAATGCAGCTAGTGTTTAAAACCCACAAAAATCAATGCCCGTTTTCCCTGAGGCAAGAAAATAAATCGGATTGCTACAATCAACTTCTTTGCAGCCTCGCTGAGGACACTGTGGCCAGTCCCCCACACCCCAGTAGCTTCTTACCTGGTGCCACTGGGTGCCCGAGGAGGAGACGCAACAATCAGGTGGGATTTCAGAATGGGCGGCGGCGGCTGCTGGGGCTGTGGCTGCTGCTGCTCACTGAAACTCAGGGACCGGCTTCGAACCTGCAACCGAGAAGCCTGGGGTCACTTCCAATTTTATTATTATTGTTTCCCCATCATGTCTGTCTTTCAACCTAATTGTTGTAAACTGATTCAAAGTTGCTTTTGAGGGGGAGTGCTGGGGAAGTCAAATATACATGAAGTAATAGGAAACAATTCCAGATCGTTATCATGATCCACTTGGAGCCATATCGTGTGAGAAATTAGTGTTCTTCAGACCTCCTGATAGCTTTTAAAAGTTGGAAGTAGCTAAGGGTCAGAAAGACTGGAATCAGAGCACCTACACAGAGGAAGCCCACTGTGTCATTTTATCTCGTAGAAATCCCACCCCTATCCTCCAACCAGCACTTCATGAGAGCCAGTGTGGTGCAGTGGTTAAGAGCGGTGGTTTGCTTCCCCACTCCTCCACGTGAACAATGGTCGCTAATCTGGTGAACTGGATTTGTTTCCCCACTCCTACACATGAAGCCAGGTGGGTGACCTTGAGCTAGTCACAGCTCTTTAGAGCTCTCTCAGCCCCACCTACCTCACAGGGTGTCTGTTGTGGGGAGGGGAAGGGAAGGTGATTGTAAGCTGGTTAGATTCTTCCTAAAGTGGTGGAGAAAGTCGGCATATAAAAACCATCTCTTCTTCTTCGTGGGGGAGGGGGGGAAGACACAGGATTGGATCCAGTGGACCATTTCCACAAGAAGAAGAGTTTCTACCTGTGGATCACAACTATGTCACTTCGGTCCTCTCGCTGCAGCTGCTCCTGGGGGACAGGGGACCCCCAAGAATAGCATTTCAGATTGCAACAAAGGGGGGAACATGAGAAAGCTGCACTTTGCCAGAAGAAATTCTTCCACCCACAGAAACACTCCGCTGGATACAATCATAATATGAGTGATTTTCTTTTTTTCCCAACTAAAGCCAATAGTAGTTTGGGGGGTAGGGGGGTCCTATAAGGGAAATGGCCTTTGCGCACCTCAGACCCCAAACCAAGATCTTTCTGTTAACCAGCAGTTCAGCCCTTAGTGACCAAAACACATAAATCAGCTGTCTCTCACCCACCCTCCTGACACATTTCTGAACTGGATCTCTGAGTTCATCAAGACTCTTGCCCTCATCAAAACTAAAAGTCAGACTCACCGGCGACAACGTAGGAATGGTGGATGTGGCTGCCGCCCAGCTGATACTGGTGAATATGTGTGGGGAGACTGGGATCTGAATGGATGGCAAAGCCTGTGAAGAAGAAGAAACAACCAAGTGGTTCATTAGGTGACCAAGTGTAACTCCCTACTGCTGCCATTTTGAGAGCAATCCTAAGCAGGTCTACGCAGAACCTATTCAAGTCTATTCGATGGGGCTAACTCCCAGGAAAGTGTTTTTAGGATGGCACTCTTTGTATAACAGGCTTACAAGACATAACAGCTTTTTGTTTTTAACACGTCGAGATCTTTATTTTCTCCCAGTTGTAGAGGTTTAGGAATGAGAAGCTGTATTTACTTAAAGACTTAAAAGTTTAATATCTAGTCTCAGATGTATGGACTAACAAAATCACAGTCTACAGATTCAGCTTTCAGCATTAAACTTTCAGAAGGCAAGTTTATAGAAGGTAATATGTACATAGTGTTATGGAAAGAGTTCTAACAGCCTAACACAGGGGTCTGCAAACTGCAGCTCCCGAGCCGCATGCGGCTCTTTGGCCCGTTGAGTGCGGCTCTCTGAACTTGGTTCGGAGCCCCTGCTCTCGCGCCCGCTCGCGCCGACAGCCGGGCTGCAGAGCCGGTGCGCCTGAGAGAGAGAGCGAGAGAGCAGGCGAGCGGGCGCGCTGTCTCTCCCACCCCCCGCCATGGAGAATGGCCAGGTCCCCCTTTCCCTTACCCTCAATGGTTGGGAGGCTAAAGCCTCCCCTCCCCTCTAGCCGCGTGATTGCTGGGCGGGCGGGTGATTGCTCTGCGGTTCCTGCCCCCCCGCCTATCAGCTGTTGGGCGGGGCGGGCTTCCTTTGGTAGACCTGGCCTCCGGCTGAGTCCCATTGGGAGGCCATGTCTACCCACTGGCTTTCTTGGCGGTAGACCTGGGCTCCGAGGAGGGGGAAAAGTCCCCCTTCAGAGGCCAGGTCTACCAATTGGCTTCTATGGGCCTCCGGAGGCCAGGTCTACTGCCAAGAAAGCCAGTGGGTAGACCTGGCCTCTCAATGGGACTCAGCCGGAGGCCAGGTCTACCAATAGGCTTTTATGGCGGTAGACCAGGCCTCCAGACGAGGACCAGACGGGGAGGGGGAAATGGCAGGGACTTACAATTTAATTTGTATCAATAAATAAGATCACTATTAAGTATGATATCAAGTTTTATTCAGTGTACCTATAGTTTAATTAAGACTTAAAACTTTAATTAAAGTTTATTAAGTTAATAAACAGTGTACCTACCTATATAGTTTAAGTTTAAGAAATTTGGCTCGCAAAAGAAATCTCAATCGTTGTACTGTTGATATTTGGCTCTTTTGACTAATGAGTTTGCCGACCCCTGGCCTAACAGCCCATTCCTGAGCTGGCGGCAGCTGGGGACAGCGGGGAAGAGGCGCCGCCGAGCCACCTCCTAAACTGTTCCATGACTACCAAGACACCCCAAAAAAAAGGCTTAGAGGGTGTTTTGATAGCCTTAGAGGCTTTTTTTGGGTCAAACAGGGCCTTTTCGCCCCATTGAGAAAAGTGAGCCTGTGCCAGAAAAAAGCTGGTGCAGCCTCGCTCCTCTCGCAGCCAGAGTACCCAGGGCAAACGGGGATAGGAGGCTGCCTAATGGCAGCTCCTTCCCCCAGAATGCCCCGGAAACGCCTCCCAGAACACCAGAACGCCTACTGGGATGCCGGAGCGGGCCTTTACACCGGTGGGATGCCGGCGTCCCGGGGCACCAACCGTCATCCAGCCCTCCCCGCCGGCGTTGGGGCCACTTACAGCGGCCCTAAAGCCAGCGCAGCACCTTTCTGGCTCCTAAGGGCTTTCACCCTTAAAGGTCAGGAATGTGCTGTAAGAAAAGCAGTGCATTTTGGGCATTTGAGAGGTTCTTATAACGCAGGAAGGCAATTGCCAACCGCCTCTGCTCATCTCTTGCTTTGAAAACCCTACAAGGTGGAACGTCACAAGGTCGCCATGAGTCAGTTGCAACTCGAAGGCACATTTTACTTTCCAATGCAGAAGCTGACTTTTCAGCTAGACAGCCAAACACGGGACGCGTTTATTATGCTTGAGATGGTTTATAACCAGGCAAATAAATACAGTTCACATCCAGACAATGTAAAGCACAACCTACTCAAATAGCAAATAAGCCGGACCAAAAAGAAAATGACAAAACATCTCATAAAAGAATGAATAATTAAAGCAGTAAACTTCCAGAATTAGTAGCAACAATAAAAATTCAGACACCACGAAACAGTTCAGATTCCAGTTCGCTCATGCCAACAATTCTTCAAAGGAAAAAAATTGACTAACTTAAATGTTAACTAGATATTGTCTTGGCCTTAAACTTCCCGTCTGAAGAGTTCCAAAGGAAGGAACACATTGTAGGGCCTTTTAAAAAACTGACATCTTACTTGTGCCAGAATAGTAGCAGCACTTGACTAGAATATGCCACCTTTCTGATGTATTCAAGTTGGTGTTTGCAGTTACGGTTCATTGCTTCTTTCTCATGAGTGTTTCTATTACATGCTAAATAAGGAAGCTTTCGGTGAAATAAAGAACAGGTGGCAAGCCTACTTGGCTAGATGCCAAAAGATGCATAAAGTCGGTACCAAGCAAACTGAGCAGAAAAGGGTATTATATAGCCACAGTGTCGCGTTTAGAGAAGGTCTTATCCCTCAGATAGGAAAACTGCTGTTTGTTGAATCATGAGATCTATTGATCACTTAAATACCCCTCTTGACACACATGAGGCTGTCTTCTAATGAGTCAGACCCTTGGTCTACGATGGTTAGTGTTTATTCTGACTGGCCCCAGTTCTCCAGGGCCTCAGATGGAAGACATTCACATCACCTGCCACTTTTTAAATGAAGATGCCAGGGATTGAACTTGGGACCTTCTGAATGCAAAGTAGATGCTCTGAGCCACAGCCCCATCTTTTGATTTTACTGCCATTGATACATAAATGTTGTTTGTGAGATTTAGTATAATTCTCAGGAGTTCAATAGATCACTAGTTTTCAAAAATTCCTAATATCCTATGTTTCCGATATTGATGCAAATGTATGTTAAAAGTCAGCAAAAACCAGACATAAAGCTTCCACACAGGTCCTAAAGGCTTCGGTGTTTTTTGTTTTTTAAAAAACATGATTTTCTAAATAACTACAAGAAGAAGACCTCAGACACAAGATGTTGCAATGAATGTAAAGGCCTGACCAATGGTAGGATTCGCTCTGGCTTTGGAGGTATTATTACAAACACAGAAGATATCTTTTGTTCAAATCCAAGATACAAAGACACTGTGGAGCCTCAGGAAAATATACAATCCCCCAACGCCATCCTTGGTGGTAAAACAGAATGCAAAGAACTAAACGATTTAACATTTGCTGCCTTTTACTAAACCCACTTATATAGTAGGTGCAGTGCTATATAAGTCCCTGGACGAAGTCTGGCTTGAATATGAGCGAGTAAAATGGAATTGTTCAGGACAGCACATTTATAAAGGGAATAGGATTGTAGTTTATGGCATTGTTTATCTTGATTTTACTACACTGTTTTCTAATATTGTAATCTTGTCTTTTGGTATGGTCTATAAATGTCTTATACTGTTTTGCTGCATTATTTTCCTATTTTGCAATCCAACTGGAGTCTCAGTGAGAAAGGCAGATTATAAATAAAGCATATAAATAAATTCTGAAAGCCTCCAATCAGGAGTGGCACCTGGTAGACGGGTTGTTGTTTTTTTGGACTGTATCATTCAGATTCCTGGCAGAAGACATGTGGGACATGGGGGGGTGCCCTCGGCATGACGGCATGGTGTCATTTCCAGGGAAAGCTGAAAGTGATATCATGCCACTCTAGGAATCACTCAAATCTCTATGTAAACTGTATGGTTTTACATTTTCCAATGATTCTTGAGTGGCGTGATGTCACTTCCGAGTTTTCCCAGAAGGGAGCTCATGCCGTCGCACCAACAGTAATTTTTAATTAATTTTTCTTCTGCTGGCTGACAGAGCAGTGACAGGAAGTGGGGATTGCTGATAAGAAATCTCCCACCATAGCAAGAGACCTGGCAACCCTATAATCAGACTGAAGGTGGGAAGGGTCACATGTTTGAACGTATTCACATATATACATATGAGGATACATCCTTGAAAAGAGAGAGTTATCAAGTCAGTTCCCCCACCCACAATCTGAAATGACAGTCCAGCAGAGCAAGACTATGCAGACTTACTCTGTTTTTTCTCTTTTAATTAAAGAGAAGAGTTAAAAAATCAAAGCTTACTAAATACAGAATCATAGAGTTGGAAGGGGCCATACAGGCCATCTGGTCCAACCCCTTGCTTAATGCAGGATTAGAGCATCCCTGACAAGTGTTTGTCCAGCCTCTGCTTAAAGGCTGCCGGTGAAGGGGAGAGCTCACCATCTCCCTAGGTAGCTGATTCTACTATCAAACAACTCTTATTATAAAAAAAGTTCCTAATATCCAGACAGTACCTTTCTGCCCGCAATTTAAACCCATTATTGCGAGTCCTATCCTCTGCTGTCAACAAGAACAGCTCCCTGCCCTCCTCTAAGTGACAGCCCTTCAGCAATCATGTCCCCACTCAACCACCTCTTCTCCAGAGCAAACATTCTCAACTACCTCAGCCTTTCCTCATAGGGCTTGGTCTCCAAGCTCCATATCATCCTCGTCGCTCTCCTCTGCACCCGCTCCATTCTGTCCACATCCTTTTTGAAATGGGGCCTCCTAAACTGCACACAATACTCCAGGTGCAGCCTGATGAATGCAGTGTACAGAGGAATTATGACATCTTGCGATTTGGATGTTATGCCTCTGTTGATACACTGCAAGATCACATTAGATTTTTTTTGTCGATGCATCACACTGGCTTCTCATATTAAAGTTATATATCTTTGTTTTATATATAATGACAAAGCTTCTGTATTCTAAATACGCTGGTTGGTCACATGATTGCCCTGTTACATGAGCTACCTACACCTCATAATTCTGCTGATTTATTCTTCAGATCTATCTTGGCTCACTTTTGCTTTGTCAATCTTGGGAAAGATCAGAATTCTGGATCTTGAGTGTTCCTCAGGCTTCAGGCCTTCAGTTATACTTTTGTTAGTTTTTAATACCACCCTACGAACCTTCCAATGTTTCATCAATGAAAATAGGTACATTAGCTATTTAAGATAGTCACGCCCCAATTTTCCTCCCCAATGAGGACCCAAAATGGCTCACAACATTCTCCCCTTCTCCATTTTATTCTCACACTACCAAGAGGTAGGTAGACTCAGTGCACGTGACTGGCCCAAGGTCACCCAAAAAACATCTATGGCAGAGTGGGGATTCGAACCTGGGTCTCCCAGAGTCTTAGTCAAACACACTAACCACTGTGCCATACTAGCACACTTGTAATGCCTCAATTCTACCACAGACCACTGCCCAATCCTCAGTTTTCTCCTTACACGGAGCTGAAGGTTCTCCTCCACCAACTGTGCTGGTTTATTCCACTGCAGTATTTTTCTCTCCATTGTTTTAAAAGCAGGGGGGTGTTCTTTCACATAAAGATATACTCGAAAACCATAATTATCCTACAATATGTTATCAACAGTTCAAAATGTGTTTTATGAAATGGCAGTCTTGGCTCTGCATGGTGGCTAACAGTATGATTCTAGGCAGTTACTCCAGTCTTCAAGCCCCTGAAAATCAATGCGCTTAAGACCAGAGTAACTCCATGCAGGATAGCACTGTTAGTATTCACACAGGCACCATGATGTGCATCTAGCTAGAATCAAGATGCATTCTTCGCCAACGCAGAGACTTAACTTTGGAGAGGGAGCTGAACCCTGAAGGAAGACAATGTCAGCAACCAACATTAACAAAATTTCATTGAAGTACCCACCCACCCCAAATGCAAACACAGGAACTGGATTTACTAGATTTACCAAGGACGGGAATTTCTGGGGAAGATGGAGAGTTGGAACACAGGCACCCTATCACTTTACTTGGAAGCAGGTAAAGCTACATTAAGGAATAAGGCATCTACTATCTAAAAATAGTAACGAATATGATTAACAGTAAAGCTGCCCAATTCCAGGTGGCAATAGGTGCAGAGAGGAAAGGACTGGGATTTCAAGCAGAGTTCAAGCCCACTAATTGCTCCACCAGGCAGCCTATGCAGGCTCCCAACTTACATAGACATACACACACACACCTATAACATGCTACCCTTTGTACCTACTTGGTATGCATGGTCGGCCTGGATATGCCAAAAAGAACTGGGGGCAGACTGGCTGAGGGCACTGCTGGGCAAGGGAGGCTCCAAAGGGGTGGCCTGATCCAGAACAAGGGCCTCGGGCTGGGATGGAGCCTGCTGGATGATGATGGGGGAGGAGTCTGAAGGGGGGTTGGCCACGGTCCCTGTGGGCTCGGGTGGCGCCTCCTCCTTCACTTGCATTTCAGTGTAGTAGAAGTCTTCTTCCCTCTTCCTCTGGTCAGAGTTGGCGCCATCTCTGCAGCAGTTGGGAGGAAGAAAGGCATCCGTGAGGGATAAAGAACATTCAGTCAACAATACTGTTCGTGGGTTCGTTTCCCAAACCTTCAGACATTCAGCACAGATTTCTCGTTCCTGCATTAAAATGAGAGGTGCTCTTCTATCAACAATGAACAGAAAATGCACAGCCATCCTCCTTACTGCTGCAGAATAGCCAACAGATCGTATGATCTTCAGCGTCCCCTCCTCCCTGTTTCCCAGTCAGTTGGGGCAGAGGGATGGGGCCCTGTTTTCTGATGTTTCTGGGACCCGGCTGCATCAGAGCGCATGTGCATGAGCCACAGCAAGGAAGCCAGCAAGGTTGGGACATGTGCTTTGCAGGTAGAATGTGCAAACACAGAATGCAGTCCAAAAAAAAAAAAGGTCAGTCCAGTTGTTGCCATGGAAAGGAAAAGTCAGTGTTTGTGTGATACAAGACATGACTGTGTTTTGGGGAGGGCTGGAGAGACAGGGGGTAGAAGACAGGAATTGTCAGAAAGGACAAAGTGATATATTTTCAAAGATCGGTGTATGAGAGGAGTCAGTGATTCTAAAGCGCCAGGAAATCAACAAAGCATCAAAGAAGAAAAAGGGATATGGGGCGAATCTTGACCCAAGGCCCAGAGACAGAAGAACCTATGCTTTGGCGGGTAAAAGGACGAAACAAATAATCTAATTTTGGCTGTATGTGAAAGGAAAATAACACATCCTCCCCACCAGAGGGCCCCCTCTGCATCACACCAAAAGCACAGTGTGAAAAAGCAGATCCGGCAACCCAGGCTGTATTCACAACCACATTGGAAAGAAAAAACCTTTAAGACATCATAAAGGCACAAACCTGAATTAAAAATGTCAGCACAATAGTAGCCCTTTACATACAACAGAAGCGTGTCTAGGCAATGGATGTAAGCAGGGGAGCAGGATCACACCCACAGGTTCTGCCTCCCACCTATGGGCACACGAGTTACACGTGTACAGATTCCCAAACCCTGTAAAAACAACATTCCCCATTATAGGGATGTACCTTATGCAACTATAAGTTTGCACATATGTAGGCTCTACGGCGATGTCAGGCTGAGCATTAGAGACAGGGTTGCCAGGTTTCCCTCTGACAACCGACGGGGGAGGGTGGATGGGGGGACTTACCACTGGCGAAATGAGACCTAGACCCCACGTCTGGGATAGTCATTGTAGATGTTCTTCTGGCCTCAGAGCCCTCTTCAGGCCCACAAGGGAACTGTGGTTTGTAACACAGGCCCCTGCAATTGGCAGACAGTATGAAGCTTCTGGATTGGCCAGGTGCAGCATAAATGAATATAAGAACCTTGGGTTTCCTCCATTCCTTGGTTAACAGTCTTCTGGTGCCCTTCAGACTCCATCTTAAGCCCTCTCCTCTATGCGAGTCCTCACTCGGGCTACAGGAACTGAATTTAAATTTTGGTTTTATGTATGCACCCTGACCTGGATGGCCCAGGCTAGCCCGGTCTCATTAGGTCTCGGAAGCGAAGCAGGGTCAGCCCTGGCTAGTACTTGGATGGGACACCAACAAGGAAGCCCTGAGTCACTCAGCAGAAGCAGGCAATGGCAAGCCACCTCTGTGCATCTCTTGCCAAAAACCCTACAAGGTTGCCATAAGTCGGGTGCAACTTGATGGCACTTTCCTCCGCCATATATGTATCTTATTTATATTGTAAGCCACCTCGAGCTCCATAAAGAAGAAAGGCAGCTTATAAATGTTTTAAATTTAAAAAAATGAACTTACTCAAGGTATGGGGTGGAGCACATGCACATTTCTAGGGCTAGGTTAGGGTATGACTGCCCACTGCCTCAGCCTGGCTGTGATGTGCTGGATCAATATCAAAGTCCCATCCTCCTGAGCAATAACTTTTTGTGAATGCGGCTTTATCTGGAATTGGAGGCCTTACCCCAAGTGCTGAGTCTTCACATGTCTCTTGATTCCAACAATGGAGCGAAGGACTTTGCCACAGCTGGGCCACAAACACTTGTACATCACCTTCACTGAATTCTAGAAGAAAAATAGTTTTGGGTCAGACTGTGGCCAAACCCTCAAACTACCCCAAATATCTGTGCAGCTAACAGCTGCAGAACTTCCCTTCCTCTTGAGGATACTCTCCCCCTAACATCAGGGCTACATTAATTCCTGCCCCCCCCCCAAAAAAAACCTTTTATTTTTTTCTGACATTATTCCTGGGGAAATTCAAATTGAGGCACCAGGGACTTAACTGTGACTCCTAATATTTTCTTAATTGTAAGATTTATTAATTTATTAACTTTTCCAAAAGATCTAGTGGACAAGCAAGGATTCAATGCATCTGCCTCCTGCTCCCATCTCTACTCTCCACATGACTCCTATTTTTTTAAATTAATTATAAGATTTATTAACCTCTCCAAAAGATCAAGGGGACAAACAAGTATTCAGCACTCCCATGTCCCACTCCCATCTCTATACTCCACACAACTCCAATTTTTTTAAAATTTATTGTGATATTTATTAATTTGTTAATCTCTCCAAAAGATCTAGGAGACAATAAAGAATTCTACACTCCCATCACCCGCTACTGTCTCTAACTCTCCACACCTTTCTTTTCCTCGGAGCAGGCTCCTCGAAGACAAAAGGATCCGAGTCTGTCTCAAAGCCATCATCAGCCCGAGGGGAACTGAAGGCCTCGCTTGCATACTTGGGGCTGGCCTCAGAGTGGGGGGGTGAAGGGGTGGAGATGCCGCTGCCACCACTCCAGTGCCCGCTGGTGGTACTACTGCCACCGTCTGACATATCGCCGCTCTCCTTCCACACATCACATGCAGCTTGAGATGCTGAGGCACAGAAACAGAGAGAGTAACAGGCATGAGCAAACTGCATCGCACTCACAGGGTACCAGGGGGGTGGGTTAAGCTCCATCCTCCATCCATAGCGGTTTGCCATATCTGCCAGTTCTTGCGGTACTTTTTGGGAGATGAATGAAAACATGTGGACATCAACAGATAAAGTCTCAAAGAGGAGATGAGCTGAACTTCCAGAGATTGTGAGGGTGGGGATAGATTTTAATGATTTTTGTAATTTATTACCCCTGCCCATGACTAAAAAATTCCAGAATAAAATATAGGTTGCAAACAAATGTATTTGTGCATTTATTTCCATTCAATGTGCCAAATCCAGGTCATTCCGCCAAGAACGATATTTTTAAAATCACAGGTTATTCGCAATATATGTCAATTAAGAGTCTAATACAGAAAATTCAGAATGCCAGGGACAGAAGAAAGCTGAAAAGGTATTCCTTAATATGAACGGAAGCAACCCACACTTGGAAATTCTGTGCACTGTCTGACCCAAACTGCTTGTTGATACTGTTCTAAGGGGAAAGGATAATTGTGGGGCAGGAAAAAATAAGAAATTGTTAAAGAAAATCCGTTCTTGTGAAGCTATCCTATGCCATGACAGGTCATTTGTCTGTCTAGATCAGCTCTGTTTACCTTGACTGGCAGCACCCATCTAAATCTCAGGCAGAGAAAGGTGTTTTTCCAGCACCTGCTACCTGAAATCCATGAAATGAACATGCCGGGGACAAAAACAGATGATCTACCACTTAACCAGCTACAGCCTCCTTGTGAGTATGCCTGACCTGCTTCACCTGTGCAATGGCAAAATGGAAAAACAGGACTCCCTGCATAGCAGGACACACACTGACTTCTATTTCCAACTACATCCACACACAGGCCAACTTATACACCAAGTAACTGATTAATCAATAATCAACTAATTTTACCTGTTTGTGTAAATAAATTTAGAATTTGCAGAAACCCAGTGAAAACATTTGATTTAGATCTCACATGAAATCATGTATTCATTCATTTATTTAAAATACTTCTATGCTGCCTTTCCCCGGGAGGCAGCTTATGAACAAATACGGTTGGATGAACACACAGGAAGCTATTTTACGGTGAAGCGGGCCATTGGTTTTTATCAAGGTTGGTATTGTCTTCTCTTACTGGCAGCGGCTATCCAGCATCTGCAGTGGAGGTCTTCCACACTGCCTGCTTCCTGGAAGTAACAGGGATTGAGCCTGGGATCCTTTGCATGCAAAGCAGATGAGCCATGGACCCTCCTCCTCATCAAGCCACACAACAAAACCATTACAAACAAAAATACTTGTCATTCATTGTGCAAGTAACACACATAGCAATCAGCATACTGATAAGACCTAACCACATGCCCAGAGATAAGAAGGTCCCTAACCCTGACTGGCAGATTCTACAACGTGGGAGGGAGGAGGGAAATGCCAACCTTTCATGAGAAGCAGAGGGTAGGCATGCACGGTTTGCCACTCTGACTTCAAAAGGGCCCAAGAGGAGCCCAATGGGAAGGCTCCCTGCTACCCACTCTAGGCTGTACACACTGGAAGCCAAGAGGGACAGGATACCCATGACCCCTCTGCCTTCTTGGTCTGAGGCCACTGAGGGCCTTAAGCCAGGGAAAAGGCTCCTTAATAACCCGGGCGAATTGTAGTGAAGAAAAACTCACGATCAATTACTCCAAAACCAAGGTTGTGGTCTTCAGGAAAAGACCTAAAAAGTTTCCCTGGAGTATACAAGGACATCAGATTGAGCAATGTAAACTCTTTAAATACTTGGGCATTACATTAAGTGAAACTCTGAACTGGAATGCCCACCTCTCAATCGTCAAGTCTTCAGCCCTAAAGACCATAGGAGCTATCCTGAGATTTTATTACACCAGGGGTGATTTCTTATAGACCCGGCTCTCAAACTTTATACTAGTAAGGTCATTCCTCACTTATTGTATGGCACTGTATGGCCTTAGGCCAGGGACACTAGGAGTTAAGCCCAACAGAGGGGGTAGGACCCCCACTTCTCACCAACCAAACCTACTGAATGAGTCCATTTAGTGGAATGTTTAATGGGGAAAGGGCAGAACCCCGTGGCATTCCACAAGTCAGATCCCAAACTGGCGTGCCCAACGGCAGCTCTCTGAATCTGGAGTGGACACCGAATGATTGAAACCGCCAAAGCCACCTTCTTTTTTTTGGAGAAAGGCCAGGTATACATATTTGCAGTAAATGCCGTTCCCTTCTCATCAACGCTATTTTCTGTCCACTCCAAGCAAGATAAGATTGGCCAACTGTGTCAAAGGCCACAGATAAATCAGGCAGGCCAAAAGGGATGCATTACCCTCGGCCATGTGTAACCGGAGACCCTCCACCAGAACAACCACTGCCGCCTCGATCCTCAGGCCAGGCCAGAGACCGGAACGAAACAGGCCAAGGGCACACTGTTCTCAACTTATGTAAGAGCTCCACATGTGGTTTGAGCTTCTAAATGTGCAAGAGGTAAATGTAGCTTAGAGCTGCCTGCCAGCTTTCATTTTCTACCCTCTACACTTTATAACGTCACTCCCAGTTCGCCAACTCAGACATGGCAGCTGAAAGACTGACATGTGATCTGGGAGGTAGCCCAAATGTCATCTCAGCCACAGATTCTCTCTGTGATCTCAGGCAAGTTGCTCTCTCTCTCTCTCTCTCTGTTTCAGATCTCTCCCGCCGCCCCCCCCCCACAATTTGCAATAGAATGATTATAATACAGGACTACCTCACAAGGCTGTTGCAAGAATTACTGTGATAATGTATGCGACATACTACGAATACTGAAACAGCCTTACGAACATACTAAGTGCTATTATTACCATGCCAAACCTTACTGAGCAAAACGACAGTCTACAAAGCAACTTCCAATCACTTTTTCCAATCCAGGTTTTTTCCAGCCAATCACAACTCAGGATTTCTCAGTTCAGCTAGCAGGCCAAACCATAGTTACACTACTTTAGTCCCCGTCGGGGAGATGTGATTGAAGCCGGCATCTTTTTCAGTCAATTCATTGGTGCAATTAAAGCATGCAGCTGGAAACAAGAGAGAAAAATGTGTCCCTTCACCCCATTCCTATTGTATTTTCCCATTTGTCATGGCTGATGCAGCTTGCAGCTGATCAACGGGCCTGGCTGCCACATTTGGCTGCAAGGCTCCTGCATTTCCCACGCTGGCAGGATCCTATTTTTAGGCTCCCGGATCCAACACATCTCTCCCAAGAAATGGGAAGCGCCTCTAAATAAAGGCACCGGCTCTTCGGTGCTCCCGTGCCCCCCCCCCCCCCGCTCCCGTAATAGGTCAGAGTATCCGACTGGAAACAGCAGCAGTGGGTCAGGTTTCTTGTCCTGCGTCTCTCCCTCTCTCTGGGAATGCAGACGGCATCCCTCACTCAGCCAGCTGCCTCTCTAGGCAGCTGTCTGGCGGCGGAAGGGGGGACAGAGCAGATTGCCACGAACAGGGATTGGACTCACAGGTTCCTCACAGATTGTGGGGTTTTTTGCCCCCCTCTAAGGAAAGAGTTCCATCGCTCTCCTTCCGTGCATGCAATCAGGACAGAATGAGACATTCCAAAGCGACCACAGATTCCCCAACACTGAGGCTGCCTCCTATAGCTAATGTGTGGGTCATTTTCAGAGAACAATCAGAAGCCCGGGGGGGGGGGGTGTTAAATCTTTGCTCTATCTGTAAATTTCTGCAAAAATCCTTAACCCCACCCCTCCACCAGCCATTTTTCTCTACCCGCCCAATAAGTCTGTTGGAAGAGGGAGGCCCAAAAGGAGGAATTGTGAGGGGAGGGTTAAGCACCTTCCAAACAACCCTCTGCTCTTGCATCCCTACTCTCCAACATACTCGCAATCACCAGCATTCCAGGTCACTCTGTCCAAACTCTCTCTCAGCTCACTAGGCTGAACTATTGTGCTGTACAAAACACAGTGTCAGATTGGAACCGGAAAGCATAGGTTCAGATTCTCCACTTAGCAGAGAAGCTCAGTGGGAAACCACTGGGCCACTCTCTATTCCTTGTTCTAAGCTACCTAGCAGGATTGTTGTAAGGATAAAAGAGGAAGAGCCTTACATACTTCCTTTGGAGGAAGGGCAGAATAGATACATAAACCAGCTTGAGGTGGGGAGGACGAAAAAGCTGTACAGAGCTGAACAATCTGTGGCTACAGATAGTCAACCTGAACTGCACCACCTCTTCTCACTAAATAACATGGGTCACAGATGCTGAGGGAAGACCTCTCTTGAACAAACCCTGCTGAAATCTTGCACAGCCTCCTGTTCATTTCAGTGGGGCTTGCTAGGAGAGCTTCCCCGGTGCATTGTGTCCTGTGGGTCAGAGCTGCCTGCCTCCCGGTATGCTTTTAATGGCACCCAAAACCTGCCCCCAAGGCAATTGCCTCAATTTGCCTCAGAGCAAGATAGGAGGGGAAGACTAGGGGGTTGGAAAACTGAGCAGGACAAGGAGCTTGGAGGTCAGGAACCTGGGCTGGTTAAGGACAAAGAGTAGCCACTAGGCTGGCACGAGTGGTAGAAAGGAGATGAGAGGAAATATAATGGAGCTTGAAACCTAACAGGCCAAGGATGGGAATTAGCCTACTGACCCCTCTTCTTCAGCTGCAAAAGAAAACAGAGGTTTGCAACATGGGCAACAGTGACTGGCTGGCAACATGAAGCCTCTGTATTGGTCAGGCCTGGTATAAATACTAAGGGAGCCTGGCTTTCTTCTGCCCTTACCTCAGGATAGGCAGTAACTACTGCCCACTGCATTTTCAGCTCCAGCAGTGTGTGATTTGTCCACAGGAAGGAAGGAAGTCAACAGGCAAGAAGCCTCTGGATTAGAAGCCCTCCGAGAGAGCAGGGAGGGGCTGGATTTCCGAAATCAGTTAGAGTTAAGCAGCCGAGGCGTTTGGCTGACATCTCTAGAATTTATGTCACTGCATTGTTTGTTGTGTGTGCAGAAACAGACTCTCCCTGGCTGAACAGCCACTGCAGCAAACTCACCAGGGATGCTGGTGTCACTGTTAGGGGGGCTCTGGACCACTGGACTGCAGGATAAGCTGGTCAAGACCATTGCTGCCATCATCTCGTCCATGTCCACCGCGGCATCCGATTTCCTGCAATGGGAGGAAGAGAAAACAAATAAGCTCTCCCAATCAAGGGACCAATCAGTGTCTTCTGGTGGATACGGCACTTGGCTTGGGAGAGCTGAGTTCAAGTCCCACCACAGGGTCCTGTGCAGCTCCTGTTTATTTCAGCAGGCTCATATAGGAATTATTCTGGGTAGACTACCCTAGAACTACTGTAACCATTTACCTTCCCCAATGCAGGAATTCATTGTTAAAAACCAGTCTTCCAATAAACCAACTTGATGAAAAAAAGAAAACTCTACTTTTAACACACATTTAGGAACAAGCTTTAAGGGACAGCTCTAAAATCAGCAAGGTCAAGTAAAGTCCAGGACCCTTTTTAAATACAGGCAGGAAAATGGGCACAGCTTGGATTTTTGTACTAAACTAACACAGCTGCCCTAAGCAGAGTTAGACTTTTCTAATCCCATTGAAGTCAGTGGGTTCAGAAGGGGCTTACTCTTCTTAGGATGGCACTGTAGGAGCTCCATTCTCTCGGTTCTCCAGAAAGGCTAAAAAAGAGCTATAAAACATGCTTTTAGCATAATGAATTATTCAGGCAGTTAGTCCAAACTACCCCCAAGAGCAGGTCTTTGGAACATTGAGTACCTGAAAAATCAGTCGACAGCATACATGGTCTTTTCACTGCAAATTTTAAATATAAAGCGTTAGTTGGGTCAGAGAGTTAAGAGATTTCTTGGGGGATTCCAGGTTTGTCCACGAGAATTGAGTAACGGGCCTTAACCAAGGACATTCTAAGTAAATCTGCATATACTCTGGGGAAAATTTTAAAAAGACAACAAAAAAAATTCGCATCAAGGTAAACCCAGTTCAGCGCCAAGAGAGAAGCAGAATTGTGTGACCTGTAAAAATTAAACAGTGTTTTTTAAAAACTGTGTTCTGAGGAACCCTGAGATTCGTAAGAGGTTTATTAGGGATCCCAATGAAAAGAAAAAGGCAGGGGTGGATGAGGACCCCTACACAGAAGCTTCATCTTCCCCCCAGCAACCCAAAGGCAGAGAAGACTGTTGGGTCTTATAGGTTTCAGAAGGCAAGCAGTTTTTCATTGAACATACACTGAATTGCCTTGGACTGGCTTTGTAAAGTCTGTGGTCTATGGATGAAACTGTCCTGCATATCTGGGGTAAAATTGGCGGGAACCTATGGGAGGACCTTTTCTACCACTGCCCCTTGTGAAATGCATTCCCTTGGTAGACCAGATTGGCACTGTCCCAACTAGGGAAGCTGAAAATATTTTTATTCCACAGGGCCTTTGAACAAGTTCATGAAAGGGGTAATCACCATTCTCGTTCAAGTGTAATTTGATTACTGCCTTTATCATATTGGATTTTTTAAAAAATGATTTTTGTGAGGCTCTTCCCCTCTCTAGCTGCGCTGCTGAACGCCTTTAGAAAGACACACAGCAATGCTTCTCTCATCCAGTAATTCTGCTCACCTGACAGAAGAAGACCATAATGATAGCAGACCAACCCAGGCATACCTTTTTGGTACATCAATATTCCTAGAAACTGATCGTGGAGCAGACGCTGTGGCAACAGGTGCCGCGGTCAGACACTCTTCCATCGCTACAGGGACGGTGCTGTAGCCCATCGTTGTGGCAGCTCCCTGGTCCATCTCAAGGGTTGGGAGAGGTGGTATCTGGACCTCAGCTAGCCGCACTTCCTTGGCTTTCCTGCAGACGTGAAATCCCTGCTCCAGGAGCAACACCTTCACTTCATTGCTCATGCGGTCATAGTGGTCCACTAGACCAGCATTTTCTTGCCCGTTGTAGAAGACGTAAACCTTCAAAGGGAAAACTTACTATCAGTTAAAAGTGATGCTCCTTTCTACAGTGGAAGAAAAAAAGGAGGGGAATAAAACCCAACCTAAAAACAAAAGCTGGGTACCCAAGGTTGGGTAAAAAGAAAATATATATAAATCTATGTATAAATACTGAAAGTATAATTTATTAGAAGCGCTATGTAAAATTTAAAATTATTTAAAAGCATTAAAATAGCACAATGGCATATCTTGAGGATGATAACTGTAACTACATACCAAATGCGTTTCGGCCTATGGGGCCTTCATCAGTGGTTAATTAAAACCCTTTCTTAAGCCTGCACACATTTACAGAAATACATTAATGAATACAAATACAAACAGTTCAAACCCAACCAGGCATGTGTATATGTTGTAAATTCTATTCACAATTACTCAGACATCTGGTATAATAGGTTCTTGTTGTAATACTGGTTAGTATAAGTCTTTCATATACTCTGTGTGCAGGTATCAACCTAGTAAAGTAGTGATGCTCCATTCTACAACATGGGTCTCATTTCGCAGTTCCCCCAGAACATATCCCCCTTTTTCCTTTTTTATGCAATGCCCCTTCTGGAAAAGAATTCGGCCTATTCCTGGAAGACAGATTTACCCATAGCAATGAGTTCCAACACACAGCTGGATGGAACCTCCATGTTCAGAGGCGGTATCCCTCCAATTGCTACTCAAAAAACAGGCGGCAGCTATCACCTTCGTACCCCACTTTCCAAAAAAACAACAACATCTGGCTGGTCATCATTAGAGGCAAGAATATTGGACAAGATGGATTGTTGGTCTGACCCAACCAGGCATTCTTGGGATTTTAATTTGTCATGTTATCACATGTCATGTTGTTATCGCATATCACAAACGAGGACTTCGTTTTTAATGCAAAATTAATTTTCAGAAGCCAGAACAGAAGGAAAGGATCAACTTGTCATACATGGGGATGTTACTAGGAGTCATGGACATTTCATACATGTGATTTTTCTACCTAACAAATACACATGCATTTAGACTCAGGTTATATAACTCGAGTAGAAACAGGTATTGTAAGAAGCAAGTGGCTACTAGTTGGTTTTCTTAGTATCTTCAAAGCAAATTCAGAACAGGCTTCGAGGCCCCCAATTAAACCATTCCTTAACAAACTTGCTTAACAAACTTAATAATGCAAGTGAAAAGTGTCCATTTGGCAAGGATGGGATGCATTCTTATAACAGCAAAACCGTTCTCCCTGTTCCTCTGTGGAGAGGCAATATTCAAGCTCCACGTGGGTCTTCCCCCCTCTAATATGACCTAATTGGATATAGCTATTGCCTAACTTCCCAAAGTCTATTTTTATGAACGTAATTATATCTATGCTGAGATGTGCACACTTGTGTAAGCTATTCTTGGGGCCTATTTATAGGGGAACTCCAATTACCGTGTGGAAAGATCGAGGATGCTGCAGCAACCACTCCTGTGACAAAGAGGTGCAGAAAATGGCAGGCACAGCGATTTTGGAGATATCTCTGCTGAAGTCCAGAATGCTTCACACAAAATAGAATCCCAAGAGGTCTCCTCACAAAATCCATCTTTTTGTTTTGTGCTTGTAACAAAAAAAGGCCATCCATGCTCAAGTTAATTTTTGTCTTAACTAGGTCTCAAAAAAAGTTTTTGTCCACTCTTTTGCACCCAAAGATGCATAAGACTCCCATGGAAATGGAGGGGTGGGGGGAGTTGAAAGGCCATCAGAAACTAAAATCGGGGCCACTTCACAATGGCACCTGCCCTAGCCCTGTGCCACAACAAGCAACACGAACCCGATATGCTGTCAAACATAACAAGAACCAGAGGGTGAACAGTGGATAAAGCATTGGGACTTGAACTTCAGAAACCCAGGTTGAAATCACCACTTGGCTGTGAAGCCCCCTGGGTGACGTTAAACCAGCCACCCTCTCTCAACCCAACATACCTCACAAGGTTGATGTGATGATAAAGTATGGAAAATCCCATGAATGCTACTCACTGGAAGGGCAGAACATAAAGTGGGTCTGAAGTGCGGGGCGTGGGCTTGCACCAGCAAGCACTGCCATGGAGATTTCTGCTGAACATGCAGGGTGGTTACAACAGGTGTAGGAACCCTGCCCCTATCTCTGACTTTTCATTGGGAGTTTTGGCTTTTAGCTATTTGGTTTTTCTTGCAGGTGAATCCAACAAGCCTCCTGACCCTGATGAATCCAGTGCTTCCGATACCAAAATCAGGATTGTCATCTTCTGAAAAGAGGCCTTTCACCTAAACCAGGGGTCTCAAAACTGCGGCTCCAGAGCCGCATGCGGCTCTTTGGCCTGTTGAGTGCGGCTCTCCGAACTTGGTTCGGAGCCCCTGCTCTTGACTCACGCCGGCAGCCGGGCTGCGGAGCCGGCGCGCCTGAGAGAGAGCGAGAGCGGGCGAGCTGGCGCGCTGTCTCTCCCTCCCCCCCGCCATTGAGAATGGCCGGGTCCCCCTTGCCCTTGCCCTCAGTGGTTGGGAGGCTAAAGCCTCCCTTCCCCTCTAGCCGCACAATTGCTGGGCGGGCGGCTCGGCGGTTCCTGCCCCCCCCCCCCCCGCCTATAAGCTGTTGGGCTGGGCGGGCTTCATTTGTAGACCTGGCCTCCAGCTGAGTCCCATTGGGAGGCCATGTCTACCCACTGGCTTTCTTGGTGGTAGACCTGGACTCCGAGGAGGGGAAAAAGTCCCCCTTCAGAGGCCTGGTATACCAATTGGCTTCTATGGGCCTCCAGAGGCCAGGTCTACTGCCAAGAAAGCCAATGGGTAGACCTGGCCTCCCAATGGGACTCAGCCGGAGGCCAGGTCTACCAATAGGTTTTTATGGCGGTAGACCAGGCCTCCAGACGAGGACTCCGGACGGGGAGGGGGAAATGGCAGGGACTTACAATTTAATTTTTATCAATAAACAAGATCACTATTAAGTATGATATCAAGTTTTATTCAGTGTACCTATAATTTAATTAAGACTTAAAACTTTAATTAAAGTTTATTAAGTTAATAAACAGTGTACCTACCTATATAGTTTAAGTTTAAGAAATTTGGCTCTCAAAAGAAATCTCAATCGTTGTACTGTTGATATTTGGCTCTTTTGACTAATGAGTTTGCCGACCCCTGACCTAAACCAAACACTGTAGATATTTAAAGGGGGGAGGAGGGAAAATATTTTATTTTGGCCACGGTTTCTGGACATAGCTCTATTTTGTGCATTTCCATGTGTTTCTATTCACTGCTTTTTGTCGGTTTACGTACAATTATTTCTGAGTGGGTTGTTTTTGTAGACAGTTAGCGCCGGCTAAAGACAAAGGAGCCGAAAGTGTCTTGTCATAAAATCCAGCAATACAGGCTCTTGCAGTCTAGCCCTTTCTGACACCACCTAACTTCAGCACGAAACATAAAATCTGCAGAAACCGAGAGAATAAACTACAAATGTGGAATGCGAATCTTGCTTAACTGGCACTTTCCCCTCAAAGTGTTACATGCCTCAGTTTACACGGCAACAGACTTGTGGATCCCTTATTCAGCGTTAGCTCACCAAGACAACAATACTTCCATAAGAAGAAACCGCTTTGATACCTTTTGTCCCGGTTGCAGCGCCAGCCAGTTTTGGTTCTGATTGGTGGACTCTTCAGCCTGCTCCTTTAAGTGGGTGTCCTCGTACGAAGCAAGGGGAGAAGACATCTTGCTCAGCTCCGGGTGCAAGGATGAGACTTGCGTTGTCACAAGGACCCCATCCCCCAGCAGAGGGGGGGCAGAAATGCGGGCACCCAGCAGGGACCGCTTCCCCAGCCGCCTCGACAGCACACTCGCCATCTCGGACACACTGCCGACGACAAAAGAAAAGGAAGGTAATGATATTATAGCTCTTGGAAGATGGATCACAAGCACCACAAACAACGATGTCTCCGAGGATCACCTCCCTAGCCACCATGGTGTAGTGGTTAAGAGGTTTGGAATGATGGAGTCTGATCTGGAGAACTGGGTTTGATTCCCCGCTCCTCCACGAGCGGCAGACGGTAATCTGGTGAACCAGGTTGGTTTCCCCACTCTTACACATGAAGCCAGCTGCGTTACCTTGGGCTAGTCACAGCTCTCTTAGAGCTCTCTCAGCCCCACCTTCCTCACAGGGTGTCTGTGGTGGGGAGAGGAAGTGATTGTAGGCTGGTTTGAGTCTCCCTCAACTGGTAGAGAAAGTCGGCATATAAAAACCAACTTTCTTCTTCTAGTTCTCAGAGCACCAGTCAGCCCTTCCTAAGGAAGTCTGGGCAGATGGCCAGCTGGGTAAAAGGCTTTCTTTCAAAATTTCATCATACAAGTTTTAAGGTGTGTATTGATAGGACCCAACTGTGCATGACCTACAGAGTGGTCCCCAACACGGTGCCCGTGGCGCCCACCAACACTTTTCCTGGTACCCACCAAATGTTTTTAGAAAGTAGGTGGGGCTTTGCCTAACTGGGCTTCTGATTGGCTGTGCATCTTTTTTTTAAAGTTGCTTCAGCGACAGCTGCCACCACAGCACAAGGCTCCTCACTGTGTTAGCATGTGTGCATGCAAGAAAATATTTTTAAACAATATGTTCATTTTGAAAGGCATCCTGTTAAGCAGAGCTTCTGCCTAAAATATTGAAGAGTTACTATTAGAGTTATGCATGACCTCACTCCCTGACATGTTCTGGATGGCTCTGCCTCCTGTGGCAGCCGTTTTGTAGTTGGCTGCACCTACTCAGGCAGCTATCTTGTATTTGCGCCCACCACCCTGAATCATAATCCCAAAGGGGCCCACAGGCTCGGAAAGGTCATCCGGGTCTTCCACCTGGTACTTCTCAAGATCAGCCAGAACATGAAGCGGGCGTTTCCAGGTTGGCATGCTGGTGCCTCTATACTGAGCCACTCAAGTCTGCGGAGAGGCAAAGGAAGGGGGCAGTATTGTCTGTCCAAACTGCTGCCAGCTACTCTTCCTAGCTTGCCAGCACCTCCTCTTCCTGCTGTTCACTCTCGCCCCCTTTAATCACACTTCTCAGCTCAAACTTTGGCCTGCAACTGATTCCACGGCTGGATTAACCCTCGTGGAGATCTGCCTCAATGCTCCAATCCCCAACTCCACCCTTAGTCTTACTGAGACAGTTTTACTATGTGATCTAGCTATAGCCCTGTGCTTGCAGCCCTGTGCTTGCAGCCCTGTGCTCCAGGTGGTGGCTGGAGATCTCCTGCTATTACAGCTGATCTCCAGCCGATAGAGATCAGTTCCCCTGGATAAAATGGTCGCTTTGGCAGTTGGACTCTATGGCACTGAAGTCCCTCCCCTCTCCAAACCACGCCCTCCTTAGGCTCCGCCCCCCAAATCTCCAGGAATTTCCCAACCTGGAGCTGGCAACCCTAATGATCCCACCTTCTCTCTCTTCTGGCTTCCTTACTGCCCTATCCTTGAGATTTTAACTTGAATGGCTCTGGTCCCTCCACATTTCTCAGATCAGATTAATCTTCCTCGGGCCACATTTTTTAAAAAGTGACAGCAAAAATGCCATTCGTTGCAGACAACAGAGGACAGCAGTTTTAAAATCCAGCCTGTATTCTAGTCAATGTTGATTTTTCTTCAATTCAATCGCAAGGGAAAGACAAACAATGTGACTTGCAAAAATATTCAACAACTGTAATCTCATGCACACTCGCTAAAGATCTCACTCTTCCCTGGATTGCAATTAGGGCTGCCAACCTCCAAGTTGCAGCTGGAGATCTCCCGCTATTACTGCTGATCTCCAGGCAATAGAGATCAGTTCACCTGCAGAAAATAGCTGCTCTGGAAGGCAGTCTCTATGGCATTCTACCCTACTGAAATCCATCCCCTCTCCAAACCCCACCCTCTTCAGGCTCCACCCTCAAAATCCTCAGATATTTCCCAACCCGAGCTGGCAACCCTAACAGCAATGAGGCCACTTCCCAAACAAATGTATATAAGATTATTCAGTAATACTTTCATCAGGATGAACCAAAACATCACAATGTAGTGAGTGAACTTTAAAGTTCAACAAAACACTCCCATATTCAGCCTGAAGAAGAGTTTTGTTAGCTAAAAAGTTGCTCACTTCATAGTGAAGTTCCTAATAAAAGGAACGGCCCTAATATTGCCTTGGGGGGGTCTCCTAATGGCTACCTGTAATTTCTATATTACTCAGAAAAATTATTACTAATCATAATTACTAAGATGTAAACTTATTATTTTTAATAAATGGGACGTACTTCCAAATGAACATGCATAGGGCTGGACACATGAAATGCCATCAGCTAATCTAACTTTCCTTTGCAACGGTTCCATTTCTGTTGGGTCAAATTTTGTTACTGGCCCTGGAAAGCTCCAAGTGAATTATAATGAGTAAGCAGAAGAGCCCCGTGGCGCAGAGTGGTAAGCTGCAGTACTGCAGACAAAAGCTCTGCTCACGACCTGAGTTCGATCCCAACGGAAGTCGGTTTCAGGTAGCCGGCTCAAGGTTGACTCAGCCTTCCACCCTTCCAAGGTCAGTAAAATGAGTACCCAGCTTGCTGGGGGTAAAGGGAAGATGACTGGGGAAGGCACTGGCAAACCACCCTGCAAACAAAGTCTGCCTAGAAAACATCGGGATGTGACGTCACCCCATGGGTCAGGAATGACCCGGTGCTTGCACAGGGGACCTTTACCTTTTAAGCAGAAGAGATGACTGAGGTGGTGAAGGTACCCAAGGAAAATTACTGTATTTCAGCATGGTGAACTTCAATGTGAATGCTTCAGCACATCACAGACAAGCGGAGGAATGAGAAGTCACTACCTCCTGGTTAGGTTCTGCCAAAAGCTCTCTATGAAAAATCACTCATTTGTCTTGGTGAATTTGAACATTGCCAGATGGAAGTCACAGCAGCCCCAACAATATGGATTTTTTTAAATTATCTTTCTTAAGGAAGGTTTAATTTCTCCCCAAGAAATTATCCAGTTTCAGAATGCTGAGTTCTACTAGTGTGGACAACTATCTCAAGCCAAACATCTTCCAATTCCATCCAATCAGCAGCTGTATACACAAACTCTGGCACATGCTGGTCAGGTGGGTTAATAGATGTGCATTCAAGTGAGCATTCAGACATGAGACCAACTGAAAGCAATAGTCAGAAACCTTTGGATGGACATCCCATTTATGCCTACGACTCCTAAAAGCTAACATGCGCAAGACACTTGGCGAACTTTCCACACATACACAAGGCAGCAGAAAGAAGACTTTCTCTTGCAGCTGAACTCCCATGAAAATTCAAAAATTCTTATTAGACAGAATCGCTATGGAAGCAGAAGTACTGGGATTAACTAAAAATATGCCTGTAGCAACACACATAAACTGTCCTTGATTCAGACATAGAACAAGGAGGAACAGGGTGTTTTTAAAAGAATGAAATAATGATTAACTAAATTAATGTTCTTTTCTCTCTGTGTTGCATTTGGAGAAAGTTTAGTAATACATATACCACATCTGTTTTTTGTAGAGACTCTAGACCATGAATGGAAGCTCCAGTTTCAGCATCATATTTTCTACTACCCTACATCCCAGACAATTCAGGATGCCCCCATGCTGCAAGAATGGTCAATTTTCATGGGCCAATCATCAAGGCCCTTGGACAGGAACTCCAGGAGCAGGCAAAGAAACTCTAATAAAGTCTGGAAAGAACTGCCAGGAGCCATCCCAGGACAACGGAAGGGCTATCCATCCATGGACAAGAGTTGCAAGTTAAAGGCAAAAATGGGGTGCACAGGAAACAACACAAAAATAGAAGCCCTGCCCAGGGCCATGCACAGATTTGGAGACTTGTAGTGAAAACCCTAAATGGCAACACACAAACCTTTCCCACTAATATGAAATAAGGGGTATACTCTATCAGGACATCCTCCTGCAGAAACCCCAGTGAAATGAACAAAAGAAACGACAGACACGATCATGCCTCATGGGACATATCTACCTGTCTCTCACTCCATGTCCTTCATGAAGCTGCCATCTTAGGACTGCCACTTCCCCGAGCTTCATGGTAAAGTCACCTCTCAAATATGCATTGGGACCAAAGATCCGTAGCAGTCTCGCAGTCGTTAGCAGCAGCATCTAACTTCTACACATTCAGCAGTGCCAGCCTGAAAGTCACACCTTGTGCCAACAGAAAGCCCTGCCCCCTTAGCCCAGATGTGCGTGGGTACAAGCAGCAGGTTCTCAAGGGAACCTACTTTCTACCAGGAGCCACCAAAGAGGAGCAGGGTGTTCCCTGTGCACATTTCCAGCAAAGGTTTGTGCAACTTAATGGCTTCAGTATATTTACAGGTATTCATTTATTTTGCATATATATCAAGACTGCCTGGGAGGAAGGTACACAAACAAAAATGATGCCCATGCATCCCCAAGGGACAATGTTGGCAGGAAACAAGTCACTCAGCTAAGGAATGGTTTTCTCAAAGCCAGCTAAGCTTCTGATGTGTAAACAGGGAGTTCGCTTATAATTTAGCAACAATATACTATGTTTAGAGCTGACATGGATGGCCTGGACTACCCCGCTCTCATCAGATCTTGGAAGCCAAGCAGGGTCAGCCCTGGTTACTACTTGGATGGGAGACCACCAAGGAAGTCCAGGGTTGCTACACAGGGACAGGCAATGGCAAACCACCTCGGTTCGTCTTTTGCCTTGGAAACCAGTAGGCTGTGACTTGACAGCACTTTCCATCACCAAAACCTGTTGTTGTTTTTTAAATCCACCTATCAACCATCTTTGGGGTAGCATGACCTACAGGAAACCAGGGTTGAATCTGAGCCCAAGACTTATTTACAGACCTGGGCTCATGACCTGAGTTCGATCCCAACGGAAGTCGGTTTCAGGTAGCCAGCTCAAGGTTGACTCAGCCTTCCATCCTTCCGAGGTCGGTAAAATGAGTACCCAGCTTGCTGGGGGTAAAGGGAAGATGACTGGGGAAGGCACTGCCAAACCACCCCGTAAAACAAAGTCTGTCTAGTAAACATCGGGATGTGACGTCACCCCATGGGTCAGGAAGGACCCGGTGCTTGCACAGGGGACCTTTACCTTACTTAAAATAACATACCTAAGTGGTTCCCAATACGTACAGATTATTTTTATGAACACTCCACCACCATCACTCCACTCCAACACTGCATGGCCCTTCACCACCTGTATATTATCTGATTGGCACAAAGGTTTAATTTGTAAACACACACACAGAGTTTTAATTCAGTAGACCCAGGTTCAAATAGGATCCATGGCTCAGTGGTCAAGTATCTGCTTTGCATGCCAAAGGTCCCAGGTTCTATCCCCAGCACCTCCAGTTAAAAGACTTCAGGTGCAGGGAAAGACTACACCTTGACCTTAGAAAGCTGCTGTCAGCCCAAACAGACAAAACTGGGTACATGGACCAGTGGTTTAGACACAGCATTAAAAACTCTGCATTTTAGGCGCTCTCAGCCATGGGACCCACCATGTAGCATTACTGTGCTGAGGAACGAGATAAGGAACTGATCTCGCTTGTTCTGCCAATAAACTTGGAGGATATGAGAACTTCCCAAAAAATTAACAAGGTATCAACTGTGTCCTGTTTCTAATTCTATGGTGGTGGAATGTGAACTCAAGTCGCAGTCGACTTATGGCAACCCCATAGGGTTTTCAAGGCAAGAGAAGTTCAGAGGTGGTTTTGCCATTGCCTGCCTCTGAGTAGCAACCCTAGACTTCCTTGGTGGTCTCCCATCCAAGTACTAACCAGGGCCAACCCTGCTTAGCTTCTGACCAGGTCAGGCTAACCTGGGCCATTCAGGTCAGGGCTCTAACTCTGTAGATCAACTCAGTGTTGTCAGAAAAGGAGACTTCGGTTCCACAGAAAATGTTGTACCATTCACTTTCTACATGGTCACAGCAGCTTCTTCTGAATTGTTCTCAGGCCCTGTGTCTCAGGTTGTGTGCCTACTGGCAGAAAAAGGCCCACTTACCAGTAGGGGGTGTACTCATGAACAAAACAAAGAAGGCAGGAACTGGGTATGGCTGAGGAGTCAAATACTAGAGGGAAGAAGGGGAGAAAGAACCAAGACATATAAATCAGACAGAAGGGGGGGGGGAATCAGAGCCAGTGTGGTCCAGTGGTTAGTGAGCTGGACTACCAGCGTATGGGAGGTGTGGGGTCAAATCCCCACTCAGCTCACTGGGTGGCCTCTGGCCAGTCATTCTCGCAGCCCAGCACCTCCCACAGGACACAACGGTGGGAAGGAAACCACACATGCCACCCTGAGCTCCTTGGAGAAAGGGTGAGATAATTATGTATAAAGTGGGAGTGCCATGGTACTGGAAATCCTAAAATTGTTGCTTTTTAAAAAAGAATTACTTTAAAACAACAAATGCAGAAACACTCAGCAAAAATCTTGGGCCTACATGTCAAACACAAAAAAGTGACATGCGGAGATCTAACTTATTGTACAAGAGACTATCACAACGCACATTTAAAAATCCGTCTTGGCGCCCAAGTTTGATTCCTGTCAGCAAATATTGAGTTTTGTCATCCACACACTGCTGCCAAGGACTGAAATCTCCTGCTGAGTATAAAGTTTCATGCCACAACGTGTATTCTGAGATTCATTTTTGAACTGCCATGTCAAAATTCAAATCCCAAAATGTGAGGCCTGCAAGATTCAGTTGGCAAACTAAAGTCTGCCATTTACAAATGTCTAATGCTTCCACATGCCTCCTTCACCACCTTATTCAGCCTGAACAGGAGATATTTCTGGCTCAATCCCCAAAAAGTGAGAGAGGGTTCCCCCCCCCCCAAGATACAGATTTGACAAACACCAAGGCATGCTAGTTTCTCATTTTCCAAGCTTAAGGATGGAAATTCTGGTTCGGGGCCAGAAAGGGAGCACTTTGTAAATGGACAACGAACTACAATGATCGTCACCATCATAACAGAACTAATAAGCAATGACTGTATGTCGAAAGCACTTCACAGACACATGATCTTAGTAACCCCCACAAGAACCCTGCAAGGCCAACCAGTGTTATTATCCCCATATCATCATGGGAGCTCGCTAGGTGACCCTGGGTCAGGCGCGCTCTCTCAGCCCAGCCTATCTCACGGGACTGTTGTGAGGACAAAATGGAGGAGACAAAAATTACCTAAGCCACCTTGGGTCCCCAGGGCATGGTATAAATGAATTAAATAAATAAATTTGGCCTGCATTGAATTCACAGCTGAGACGACATCTGGACCATTGGCTCACTATGTACACACTGACTGTAGACATCAGCCTTCTCGATGCAACAGAGGGCAATAAAACTTCTGGGTATGTGTGCACAACACTGCAAGCATGCAAATCAATCCAGTACACATACCTGAAAGTAAGTCCTACTGTGTCTAATTGGGTTTAGCTACAGATTACTGTATTCTAAGCTTCCATACGATATCTACTGAAACTATCTTAGAATGATAGTACTGGGCCCTACTGATTTCAATGAAAACAACTACCGGTAGCCTCTGGATTAATCCAATCACTGATCACATCCACTTCTGTGCTTTCCTAGCTCCGGTACTGAAAGGAGCAAAGGGTGGCCCGCTGGGCAGTACATTAAAGGGTTAACAAATCAGAGACAGGAGTGGGGGGGGGGAGCTAGGGCTGGCAGCTTTCTTAGAAGGCTTGCCTGCAGCTTGTAAAGTTAGATCTGATATCCTCAGCATATTCCTGCAAAGCGGCAGGGAGGAGATTGTTACAAGGGGGTGTGGCATTCTTGCCCAGAGGCAGAAGCGAAGGGCATAAGGGTGCAAGGAGGGGAGGAAAGAGAGAGCAAAGACTGCAGAACTGAATGCATGCAAAGCACAGTCTAAGAGGGACTGTTTTATTCCTTTTTTAGTTTCTTACAATATCCTTATTCTTACATCTCTTTCTGAAAGGCAGTGGCAGCGTGACACACTTCAAAGTCTTCTTTACAATGCCTTCCGATTCTCCCCCCTGCTCTTCATCCCAGGACAAGGCCTGCACTATGGGAAGCCGATTTTACCAAGGGGGGGGGGGAGACAGGATAGAGTGTTTTGCACAAGGCACGCGCCCAGGGGGTGTGCGGATGGGCTCAAAAAGCAGAAGTTGAGCACAGCTTCCCCCCCATGACGATTCCTTCTACACTACAAATGACAGACCAAGTTAATGCCGATTTACTGCTCATTTTTGCCCTCTCCTCTCATGCTTCTGATGGACTGTCATTTATTTTATTTTAAAAAGCATCTTGTATGTTTGTCAACTCAGACGTTCATTTGACAGCCTTTTTTAAAAATCCAGTCAGTTTTTCTAAAGTACTAAAACATATCCAGAAAGTAGAAAAGAGCAAGAGTCCAGTAGCACCTTATAAAGACTAACAAAATTTCTGACAGGGTATGAGCTTTTGTGAGCCACAGGTCACTTCTTCAGATACTCTTGCTCTTTTCTACTGCTACTGACAGACTAACACAGGGCTACCCCTTGTGATCTGATCCAGAAAGTGTGGTGGGTTTAGTGATGACACAAGAATGAGCCAATTGGTGCTGTGCACTGATGGCTTCTGCTGCATATGAACCAATTTCTCCCAAAATCAGGCCCAAAGATAGCTTTGTATATCTGAACATCATGACTGCACTACCACAATAGTCACACCACACAAATTATGCATTATGTATGTACCTCCAGCATTCTTCACTGACTAGTTTTTAACCCAAAGTACTTCTCATATGCAGGACTCAGTTTTAGTGCAAATTCAGAAATACAGTAGTAGTAGACAGGCGTGTTTTAAACATTCTTCTTTGGACTGATGATACTAGCCACTTTGAAAGGGATTCAGACAATCTCCCCTATCCCACAGAGGGAGTTATCAGCTAGCAAAATCTATATACACTTTGGTGCATGTGCAGAGCAGCATACGAAAACCCCAAAGAGTAAGATTTTCTAGCAGTGCAATCCAATGCAGAGTTGACTCCAGTTAACCCCACTGAAATCAAGCTGAATAGCCTAGAGTAGCTCACCATAGGACTGCACTGTAAATTAATCTCTCAGGTTCACACCAATATGTTAATTGCCGGCCCATTTCACTAAAGAGGAGAACAAAAGACAAAGAGATAATATACCCATTGGAATGTCCTGCAATTAATGGTAAGAATAGCCACACAAAACAGAGGCACATTCAAAGGGGACAGCAGCATGCATACAAGAAAGAACAGATCTACATGTGCCACATAATCAGATATTGTAGCTTTCCTTGGACTGTATTCTCTGGACAGCAAATAAGGTTATATTGAGGATGAATGCTCCACTATAAGAAGGAAGCTAGTTTTCAACATACAGTGAACTTTATTTTTCTCGGAGGAAAATTCAGTCATGAGATATGCCCACATCTACTGTCTATACTGGTGGAATCCAGGGGGTAAAGGCAATTCGACATTGCTCCGTGTGAGTCTGAGTCTGCAAAATGCAACAGCCCCCTATTTCTCGCCCTAACTCATCTGTTCCTCATATGACTGTATTAATTTGTGTGCATCACTTCGATCACGTTGTCTCTCCCCTTTGCCTCGGTGTCTGACATAATGCCTTTTTTATTAAGTGATAGGGATCCCAAGGCTACATTGTCAGTGGCAAGATTTATTTCAGTCCTTATATCCCTCAAACATTAGATTTACGCTGCTCGAGATCAATGGATTAAGGAGCTTCTAAGGGATAAAGGAAAGTTTGTGTGTCCATCCTCAAAGGGTGGGGAACCAACTTTAGTAAACTTCCCTGCCTGGTCTCCTGTAGAGGATTCTTCCTTGCCCCAGGCAATCAGGCAACCACGACTTACAAGTCAGAGCTGTGCCAGCGCACCAGGAGGGAGCACAAAGGCAGCTGGGCTGGCAAAAGAATAACAGGGCAGACTACCTCCTAGAGATGGTGACAAGGTATGCTGCCTGCCACTTTACAAATGTTGGGTGAGAAAGGGAGCGGTTGCATCATGCGTCTCGAGAAATGGGATGTGACTCATGGGGGTGCGGCTCACATGCAGGGGAATCAAGATAAAATCCACAGTCTGCGCCACAGGTTTCATGGGACAGGGAGGAGAAAGCCAATTAGAGGGGGTGTGGTGGCTCATGTGAAAAACAGAACCATGGGCATGCACCGGAATCAAGCATGGTGTTCAACGAGGCTGCAATCTTTTCCATCACAGTGAGGCCAGCCAGTCAGAAGGGAGAAAGCAGGCTGCAGCAACAAGAGAGCCTGTGGCTCCCTTGCTCTGGGACGACTCCTCCACCCACTATAATCGGAAGCCTGAGAAGGCATCCAGGAAAGTTGTTTTAGATGAGGGATCGGCAACTGGAGGCCCAAATCCAGCCCACTAAGAAGCGTCACCTGCCACCCCACCCCTCCAGGACAACTTGGGAGGCCAAAAAGGTATAAAGTCATGGCATCTGTGGCAACGAAATGGTAATTTAGGGGGTGGGGGTAAGACCCAAGCCCTTCTCAAAGTGGCTCTCCAGGGAATAATTGGATACAATAATATACTTTCAGTGCTATCCTTTGCCACTGCCCACTCCCCTAAACCAATTTCTTCCAGCATCCAGTGCAGTTTCTAAAATGAGAGATGCCACAGCTGAAGCCTGTCTTGAGGGCCTCATCCCAGAAGCTAGGCTTACAAACACAGCCTTTCACTTGGCTGCTTAAACTATCAATCAGTTTGAAGGGACTGTGCAGTATTAGTAGCAGCAAGGGTCATGTTGTAAAGCTTGCGAGTAAGTCTGGGGAGAACTTACTTCTGAGTAAATGTACTTAGGATCAGACTGCAGAAGACAAAGGAAAGTGCCTGGCAACTAAGGATGCCAAATGCATGGGCAGAGCGGTGGGGGGCTATCCCTTTACTAGAGGTTTAATGTGCACAAATTGGCAGTTGAAGCTACACAGGGCATTTCTTACGCAACATGACTTGATAATTGTGGCAGATCAAACTGATACGAAAGGGACCAGCTAAAAAGTCGGCAACCTCACTGGCAACATGCTGGAAGGGGCAGATAAGCTGGGGGTGGGGCACAGCTGCATCAGCAGGCGTTGCAGGGTCGTGTGAAAGGGGCGCGCAACTGAAACGGCAGGCAAACACAACAAGGTCAGTAGAAAAGAGCAAGAGTCCAGTAGCACCTTAAAGACTAACAAAAATATTTTCTGGCAGGGTATGAGCTTTCGTGAGCCACAGCGTGAAGTCCAGGAGCACCTTAAAGACTAACCAAAATATTTTCTGGCAGGGTAGGAGCTTTCGTGAGCCACAGCTCGGCTCACGAAAGCTCCTACCCTGCCAGAAAATATTTTGGTTAGTCTTTAAGGTGCTCCTGGACTCTTGCTCTTTTCTACTACTGCAGATCTGAAGAGGTGAGCTGTGGCTCACGAAAGCTCACACCCTGCCAGAAAATACTGTTGTTAGTCTTTAAGGTACTCCTGGACTCTTGCTCTTTTCTACTACTGCAGACAGGCTAACAGGGCTACCCACTGTGAATGAACAACAAGGTCAGTTACGTAAGAGATGCATCCAAAAATTGCAACACCGGGGGAGGGAGGTGTAACAGAGGAACGACCGCGCCCCACCATCGCAAAGAGGGGCAGCGGTGCGGTTGGCGCCGCAGGAAGAGGTTCGACACACAGAGACACACACGAAGGGGCGTGGCCTGGGCGGCGAGCGGAGGCAGCATGACACGGCCGCGAGCGGGGGGCGTGGCTGGCCGCCAGAGGAGTGGGCGTGCCCTGTGCAGAAAGGGGGCCAGGAGCGGTGGCGAGCGGGAGGGGGCGGGCTCCAGAAGGGGGCGTGACGGCGCCTGCAAGAGAGCGGCAGGAGCCGGAGCGAGCGGGGTGTTGACTCTCCGCGCGCCGCTTGTGCAGCGCCGACGCCCGGGGAAGCTCGGGGGGGGGGGAGGAGGAGGCGTGGCGACCACGCTTTGATCAAAACACAACTCCGTCCACACGCGGCCATCCACGCACACACACAAACGCCCCAAAGGGGAAATTCACAGTGGGTAGCCGCGTTAGTCTGTCTGCGGTAGTAGAAAAGGGCAAGAGTCCAGTAGCACCTTACAGACTAACCAAAATATTTTCTGGCAGGGTGTGAGCTTTCGTGAGCCACAGCTCACTTCTTCAGATACAGCTAGAATGTATCTGAAGAAGCGAGCTGTCGCTCACGAAAGCTCACACCCTGCCAGAAAATATTGTTGTTAGTCTTTAAGGTGCTCCTGGACTCTTTAAGGTGCTCCTGGACTCTTGCCCTTTTCTACTACTGTATCTGAAGAAGTGAGCTGTGGCTCACGAAAGCTCACACCCTGCCAGAAAATATTTGTTAAGTCTTTAAGGTGCTACTGGACTCTTGCCCTTTTCTACTACTCTAAGGGGGGGATATGCACGCAGCGGTTCCATACGGACTAGTAACGGCGGGTGATGGGGCGGCGAAGCCCGTCGCGCTCGCGGGGAACAGCAGGAGGGGGTCCCCAGGGAGGAAAGGGGGCGCGATGCGGGGAAGGCTCCCGTCCTGAGCCTGGGGGGGTTTGCACAGGGGGAAATGAAAAGCCCCCCCCCAACCACGCAGAGCAGGCAAACCGGCTGTCCGTGCACACGCAGAGCTGATCGAGGAGCACAGGGAGGGGGGCCCGAGCCGTCCGCTTGGACGGGGGGGAAAGGATCGCCTCGACCCGTCCCTGCAGAAGGGGAAGCTATTGGGGGGAGGGTTTGCTGTTTGCACGAGCTCGGGGGCTGGGGGCGGAAGGCAGGCAAAAGGGCGCGGGGAGAGGCAACCGCCGCCGGTCGAGCCCCGGAACCGTGGCCCGGAGGCGCGGATGCTGCAAGCCGGGTCTGCACGAGGGGGGGGCGGCGACGGCGCGCGAGGCGGGCAGGCGGCCGCTGGCTGCAGCCGCCCCGCCGTCGCGCGTCCCCCGCTCCCCTTCGCTCGCAGCGGCGTCGGCGGGCCGCCTTTCCTCGCCCCCGGCCCGCGAGGAGGAGGAGGAGCGCCTTCCCCAGACGCCCCGCCGCTTACCTGCCGCCGCTCGCCAGCTCCGCTCCCTCCTTCCCTCCCGAAGCTTGTTTTGAAACCCCCCCTTCCCCTTGCAGCTCCCCGCCCGCGCAGCGCCGCCCCCTCCTCCCTCCCCGCCAGTCCCCTCCCCTCCCCTCCGCTGTCCCCGGCACAGGCAGCCTCACGTACGCGGCTGCAGGCAGACCCCGGCCTGGAGTGCCGGCTGGGAAGGGAGGCGCTCGCAAGCCGGCCCCACAGCCACGCTGGGAGACCCGGCGGGGAGGGAGGGGGCACGGCCGTCGGGGGGGGGGCAGAGGACGGACGAGGGCGGGGAGCCGTCGGCCGCCTGCCCCGCCGCCTGGCGCTCCCGGAGACCCCAAGCCGCGCTAGGTCGACTTTGGGGTCTCCGCGTTTCGCGCCAGCCCGCGGCTGTCTTCGCTCCATGGAACCTCCACGGACAGGGGCAGTCTACCCCCCCCCCGAAGGCCTGCTGGGGAACTTCGCGCAGGCAACTGAGCCGCCTCCGATGAGAAACTGTATTTAACTGGTAGAGACGGGCAAGAGCCCAGGAGCACCTTAAAGGCGAACAAAAATATTTTCTGGCAGGGTAGGAGCTTTCGTGAACCACAGCTCACTTCTTCAGATAACTGAAGACGTTATGAGCTTTCGTGAGCCACAGCCACAGCTCACTTCTTCAGATACCTGAAGAAGTGAGCTGTGGCTCACAAAAGCTCCTACCCTGCCAGAAAATATTCTTGTTAGTCTTTAAGGTGCTACTGGACTCTTGCTCTTTTCTACTACTGCAGATCTGAAGAAGTGAGCTGTGGCTCACAAAAGCTCCTACCCTGCCAGAAAATATTCTTGTTAGTCTTTAAGGTGCTACTGGACTCTTGCTCTTTTCTACTACTGCAGATCTGAAGAAGTGAGCTGTGGCTCACAAAAGCTCCTACCCTGCCAGAAAATATTCTTGTTAGTCTTTAAGGTGCTACTGGACTCTTGCTCTTTTCTACTACTGCAGATCTGAAGAAGTGAGCTGTGGCTCACAAAAGCTCCTACCCTGCCAGAAAATATTCTTGTTAGTCTTTAAGGTGCTACTGGACTCTTGCTCTTTTCTACTACTGCAGATCTGAAGAAGTGAGCTGTGGCTCACAAAAGCTCCTACCCTGCCAGAAAATATTCTTGTTAGTCTTTAAGGTGCTACTGGACTCTTGCTCTTTTCTACTACTGTAGATCTGAAGAAGTGAGCTGTGGCTCACAAAAGCTCCTACCCTGCCAGAAAATATTCTTGTTAGTCTTTAAGGTGCTACTGGACTCTTGCTCTTTTCTACTACTGCAGATCTGAAGAAGTGAGCTGTGACTCACGAAAGCTCCTACCCTGCCAGAAAATATTCTTGTTAGTCTTTAAGGTGCTCCTGGACTCTTGCTCTTTTCTACTACTGCAGACGGACTAACACGGCGACCCACTGTGTATTTAACTAGACAGACCTTTGCGCTGATCCAGCACAGTTGTCCTTGTATTCTTCAGTATGAGACATAAAGAAGGACTGGGGAATGGCCCGACTGACTGACAGAGTATAGGAACAAGCTGGAAAAGTGGCAGGCAGCGTTATGTTCATGCAGTTCAGAACAAACCAGGCCCCATCCTCACAGAGGCCAGAAGGCTTTCTCCAAGGATCTCAGAGCAGCATGCATGTTTTTCCCTTCCTCCATTTTATCTTCAACAACCACCCTGTGAGGCAGGATACCCTGAGACAGTAGCTGACGGAAATATGCCCCATAGATAGGCATAGCCAGCTGCCCAGGTTAAACTGCCGAGTAAAGCCAGCCTGGCAAGGAGTCAGACTGTTTTGGAAGAGGTTGAGCTCTCCCTGAAAGAGCAGGTTAGGAGTTTGGGGGTAGGCATATTTGGTTGGAAGGAAGCTCTAGTTTCCTCCATGGCATGCAGACATTCTGCCACCTTCAGTGGCCACACCAACCATGGCCATTTCTTGAGAAGGATGACTAGGCCACACTAACCCATGCTTGGAAGGCCCCCAAGCATTGATAGTTTGAAAGCCTGTTGAGAGGCTTCAGTTAGTACAAAATGCAACTGTCGGATTGAATATAGGGAATTATACCACCCTCCTACTGAAAGATCTGCATAGGCTGCCTATTTGTTTTCAGCCGCAATTCAAAGTGTGTGTGCTTGGGCAGGGAATCAAAAGGATCACTTCCTTCCATACTGTCCTATCATCCCTAACCCTCCTTTCTGCACTTCCGCTCAAGGAGGTGAGGAGGGTGGCAACTAGAGACAGGGCCTTTTCAGTAGCAGCACCTTATTTATCAGTCAATCTGTTGATGGAATTTTTCCCCCACCCCAGGAAATTCATCCAGAACCATCCCTTTCAGCTTTTAGTCACCTAGTTAAGACACTTTTATTTGCCCAGTCTTTTTATTGGAGCCATCCCACCTTTTAGTTATTTTATTTGGCAATTTTAACATTTTTATCATCCATTTTATTGGCTATTATATGCTTTTGTCTGGCTTGTAGTTCCTCTGATGATCTTCTTTATGCTTTGATCTTCTATGAAGTTATAATTTTATTGTTAATGTTGGTTTTAGTTGTATATTATGTTGCTACTAGATTGGATTGCTAATGTTGCTGATTGGGTGGGTATGTCGTTACTGGTTAATTTGTTAGTTTCCGATTTTGTCATGGGCCCCCTCTAGCAGTTCAAGAAGAGGCATTAAAGTGTAGCCAATAAACACATAAATGTTTATAAAAGGCGCATAGAGGAGACCACAGGCTTCTCCACCACAGCCATGAATCACAAATACTTAACAATACAATTCTTTGCCGAGTTACTCCAGTCTAAGCCCATTGATTTCAAGGTAAATGTCCTTGACTTTTTACCCCAACATGACTTAGAATTGCAATATAAGTATAGGTATATCCTTCCAAGCACATTTTCAATGAGAAGGGTCTAACTCTGCTAAGAATTGCAGTGTTAGTATCATAGCATTACAGGCAAATTTTTTGATGTCTGGTAAAGGAACGTGGTCAAACATTTTGAGTGTGTGCACTTACTGATTTCAAGATGTTTTTTTCTGGGGGCAGGTTCATATGGGTTTTATATGAAATATGCCATAAAGGTAAAGGTCTCCTGTGCAAGCACCGGGTCATTCCTGACCCATGCGGTGACGTCACTTCCCTTTACCCCCAGCAAGCTGGGTACTCATTTTACCGACCTCAGAAGGATGGAAGGCTGAGTCAGCCTTGAGGCTGCTACCTGAAACCAACTTCCGTTGGGATCGGACTCAGGTCATGAGCAGAGCTTTTGACTGCAGTACTGCAGCTTTACCTCTCTGCGCCATACTTCCACAAAATACACCCGGTACGGTTAACCCCTTGAGGTGAGAGGTTTCCTGTCCTTAGAATCATAGAGTTGGAAGGGACCACCAGGGTCATCTAGTCCAACCTCCTGCACAATGCAGGAAATTCACAACTACCTACACACACACACACACACAGAGTGATCCCTACTCCATGCCCAGAAGATGGCCAAGATGCCCTCCCTCTCCTCATCTCCTTAAGGTCATAGAATCAGCATTGCTGACAGATGGCCATCTAACCTCTTCTTTAAAACCTCCAAGGAATGAGAGCTTAACACCTCCCGAGAAAGCCTGTTCCACTGAGGAACTGCTCTGTTAGAAAATTCTTCCTAATCAAACACACACTTCTGTTGCCTTTCGCAAATGACAGCGTACATATTGTCCCTATACTGAGAGTAACTTGTTGACTGAATATGGGGTGACTGCCAGCTGAATGTGTGAACTGACCCTTGAGAAGCTTTGCTTGCAGGATTAGACCTGGCCCTGCAGAGCCATCCTAAACAGAGTTAACCCCGATGACTTGGAAAGGTGTAACTCGGCATGGGGGACTGCACGGCAAAATGCTTCCGAGATGCATGTATGATCTACCCCATGGCTGGAGTTTTAAGCATGCACGCCAGGCCCGCAGCACTGGGCACAAGACCGGCACAGGGGACATGGCTTGATTTGAGCAAGGGCCTCCCTCCCTCCCCACTGTTTGCTTTGCATGTTTGCAGACATTTGTTTGGAGAGACACACCTACAGTGCAAACAGAAGGCTGAGTTGTTTGTAGGAAGGGGTGTAGGAATGCTATTTTATTGAGGCTCCTCTAATAACAAGGAAAGCAAGAGACTTGCCATGATATCTTATGACTTCTACGTGTATTTTAAAGCTCAGCCTTCATTTTTAAGGAAATTCTCCCATCCCCACCCCCAGTATTCCTGAACACAAGACAGAAACTTGACATCTCACCAAAAATGTAGTGAAAACTGGAACACTGTTGTAGTTTTTAAAATTCATTTGTATGTGCTCTTTAACCCCCTCAATATAATCCAAAATTAATCCAAGATTTGATTTGGGGTGCAGGTGGGGAGATGACAGCCCTGGACAAGATTTTATATATGTACAAACAACCCCCAACACAGGACACAAATATCCTGTAAATGTGTGTGTGTTTAGAGCTCTTGTACATATTAACTGATACCACTGAAGTAGGTGTGATTTTTAAACTGTTACCCAAATGGATTAGGATTATTCCTTCCCTCTTCCATGTTTCTGGTTTGGAAGACATTTCTCTAAGGAGGTATAACTAGTTGCTAACTTGGACTGGGGTTAAAAATGGACCAGAAAGTTGGCCAGCCTGCCATTCCTCCCACCCAAACCTCCTTTTTGTGGTCAATTTAGAGTGAATTATGATCATAAAGACACCCAAGGTACTGGCTCTTTCCTAATCTCTGTTGATCAGCCTGTCTCCTACCATGGGGTTAAAGAGTAACACTGCTAGCTATCTCATCCTCTGCTTTCCTGTACAGTTATACACGTGAACACAGTTATAAAACCCATAAAAAGCCACAATTTAAAAACTCCAGTTAGGACTGCCAATAATAAAAGCTAAATCAATCAAATGCAGCCCTAAATAAAACGGTTTTCAGCTGCCTCCTGAAGAGCAACAATGAGGGGACCACAGGCACGTCCCTGGGGAGGTTGTTACTTAATTGTGGGGCTGCCATGGAAAAGGCCCTCTTTTGAGTACCCAGCAAACAAATGTCTTTAATGGGTGGGGCAGTCAGGAGGGCATCTCCCAGCAATCTTAATTCCTGGGCAGGAACGTATGCAAGAAGATGGTCCCTCAGATACCCTGGTCCCAAGCCATGTAAGGCAGGAGTGTCAAACTCTATTGTTATGAGGGCCAGATATGACATAAATGTCACTTGGTCAGGCCATAAATGTCACTTGCCAGCCTAGATTGAGAGTGTGGGGGGGGTGGCTCCTTCAGCTGACTCACAGGACAGATAAGAGCTCTCAAGGGGGCGGATTCAGCCCTTGGCCCTTATGCTTGACACCACTTATGTAGGCTTTAAAGGACAAAACTCCGAATTGGCCTCTGAAGCAGATTGGTAGCCAGTGTAATTGCTACCCTCTATAGCTGGCCCCGACCAGCAGTCTAGCTGCAGCATTCTGCATTAGCTGCAGCTTCCATACACTCTTCAAGGGTAGCCCATGATGCCTGGCCTCTAAGGAACATTTCATATAACCAAGCAAGCACACAATAATTGCAAGCATTAATTGAACACCATGGTTGTATGAATCCCAACTTATTTGCATTTTTAAAAGGTAAAGATCCCCTGTGCAAGCACCCGGTCATTCCTGACCCATGGGGTGACCCGACGTTTACTAGGCAGACTTTGTTTATGGGGTGGTTTGCCAGTGCCTTCCCCAGTCATCTTCCCTTTACCCCCAGCAAGCTGGGTACTCATTTTACCGACCTTGGAAGGATGGAAGGCTGAGTCAACCTTGAGCCGGCTATCTGAAACCAACTTCCGTCGGGATCGGACTCAGATCATGAGCAGAGCTTTTGACTGCAGTACTGCAGCTTACCACACTGCAAATGTGATTTTTTTTCCTTGACTAGAGGAGAGAAGATTAACAATTTGGGAAATTTTGGTTTAGCAGAATATCTGGAAAAGTTAAGATTGATACGGGTCATGGCTGACTACATTTAGCATACGTGAACCATCACATTTCAATCCTGCAAGGGGTGTGGGATACCTCTGGTTAAAGAATATCATATAACATACCCCAAATGGCTAGGTTAAAGAAACACAGGAGAATTAATGCAAACTCTTTAATTAAAAATGTTTTATGTTGCCTTTCCACCCAAGTTAGGGTTCCCAAGGTGGCAAATAATCAAAATATTACTTTAAAATACACACAAGTACATATATCAACAACAACAATTAACGAAACATATGGGAAGGAGGGTCAATGAGAGAACAGCAAATGAAACAGAAGAGTCTTCACTCTCTGGAGGAAGACAGTGATATAGGGGGACAGAAGAAACTCCCCGGGGAGGGAGTTCCACAATTTGACTTCTGTCTAGGTGGTCTAGATCAACCTGGATGGTTGAGGTATTGTCAGATCTCAGAAGCTAAGCAGGGTCAGCCCTGGTCAGTACTTGGATGGGCCACCAAAAAGGAAGTCTAGGGTTGCTACACAGAGGTAGGCAATGGCAAACCACGTCAGTCTGTTTTCTTGCCCTAACAACCAACAGGGTTGCCATAAGTCGCCTGTGACTTGGCAGCACTTTTCTCCACACTTAGACGGGGCTTGGCTGAAAGCTTATTCAACCTGGGTAGACTGGAAAGTGGCTTTCTCTGCCACTGCTTCACTTGCATGGGGTACAGATTCATACACTGGGGGAGGGGAAGTACATGGACCAGGGGTGACAGAATCTGCTGTTCTCTCTTTATGCTGCAAGGATATATTATTTCCATTAAGAAATCTGTGGAGATTGTGACAAACCATAATTATCTAACCCTATACAGAACACACACAATTACGGTTTGTAGGCTGCAGGGAAGGTATATGTGGTGTGTCTTCCACAAAGCTCCCCCATACCCATTTACTGCCTAGAGACGCCTGTTGTCCTGCAAACGTACACACAACTGCGCACACACCCTTCAGACCCACAACAGATTTGTTCACACAGCCAAGGCCACAACGTGCTGCATACTGCAGAATGAAATTCATTCAAGAAGTGCACAAAGACCAAAATGCCTCCAAGTAACTGAAGCAAATGAGCCCAGCTTCACTCTATGACCTCTTTGGGAGCCATAGCGGCAGCAGGGGAAAATGTCAAGAAAGGAAAATAACACAGGAAAACTGGGGGAGGGGGACTGCTCACTAATCTAGTTGGAGTCAAAGCAGTTCAGTTCCATGCTGTCACCAGAGGCAGTAAAGACCCCAAACATGCACATTAACTATCTGCCAGTATTCATAAAGCTGGACAAAGTAATCCAGTGGCCCCTTCAAGACTAGCAATATTTATTTCAACACAGGCATTCCTAAGACACAGCTCACTCCTTCAGATAATACCCAAGGGGGCTGAAGAACCTGAACTACAAAGAAAGGACAAAGCTTTTTAGGAGGCTCTTTAGGTTGGGGGGATAGGAGGTTGGGGAAGGGACATGATAGATGTTCATACAATGATGAATGATGCAGAGAACACAAGACGTTTTCACCCTTATAATTCTAGAACTCAGGACTGCTTCCTGACGTTGAGCGGCAGGCGGGGTCAGGGTGGAGAAAAGTAACCTGTGGAATTCCCTGCCACAAGGTGAAGTGGCGACCACTGCCTTAGATTTGCTTTTAGTAAAAATAATAATTTGATGGAGGGCTTGCGCCCAAACCGGCTGGCTCTTGAAAGGAGGGCTGCCAGCCTCCAGGTGGGGCCTGGGGGTTTCCCAGAACTGCAACTGATCTCCAGGCTATACAGACCATTTCCCCTGGAGAAAATGGCTGCTTTGGAAGGTGAACATTGTGACAGCAGGTAGACTTCCCCTGACTATGGAAGATCCACTGATCTCAGGTCTCTCTCCCCCCCCCACGAACCCTTGTTTACCACAACAACATTAGACCCTGCTGAGGTCCCTCCCCAACCCTCCACCCCCCCAGCTCTCCAGGAACGTCCGACCCAAAGTTGGCAACCTGAAAAGGAACCCCCTTCCTAGCAGGCATGCAAATAACGTCTGTCGACGGCTACGAGCCTCGCACCATGGAGGCAAACGCGAGGGGCAAACCACAAGAGAGGACCGCGGACGCCGTCGGAAGCTGCACGCCAAGCTGCACGCCAAGATGCATGCCAAGATGCATGCCAAGATGCACGCCAAGATGCATGCCAAGATGCATGCCAAGCTGCATGCCCCCTCCCCGTCTAATCCAGGCCGCCCTCTCCACGCCCAGCCGCCAGAGCTCCTCTTCGTTCCCTTTCCTCACCTCCAGCCGCCCAACGACGCTGCCTAGCGGGCTCTCCTCGGGGCCGCCGCCGCTCCCCGCCACGCGCCCCGCCGTCCGGGCGAAAGAGCCTCCGGCGCCACGCGGCTCCGCGGACTACCGGCGCCGGGCTTTGCTTCTCGCCCTTCTTCCTTGCCGGCCGGGTTCAAGCTCCTCGGGAAGGGCTGTTGTAAACAAGCTGCCCACATGGGCCAGCCCCTCGGCGCGCATTGGCTGCGCGGCCCCATTTAAATACACGCCCCCAGCCGCAGCGCCGCAAAAGATAAACACCGAAGCCAAAGCCTCGGCCGTCCCGCGACGCGCCCCCCGTTTGCACCGCCTCCTGCTTCGGATCTATTTCCAGGGCTCGGTGCATTCAGACGCGCGCTGTTGCTGTTGCAAAGCAGCCGGCGACCCCGGCGCCTCCCATGCTCGCGTGTCCCCTTCCAGCCTGCGAAGGAATGCCTGCCCCCCCCCTCTAAGAGGAGGACGATCAAAGGGAAAGTCTGCTTAATATTATTATTTGTCCCCCGCCTTGCGTTCAGTCCCAATGGCTGCGGGCGGACGACTTTCCCCCTTGGTGGGGGTCAGCCCCGGGGATGTCGTGGGCGCGGAGAAAGAGGCGGGAGCTGGACGGCGCCGGGTTCAAAGCCCCGCTTCCCCTCCAGCTGGCCAGACGGCCCCGGGCGAGCTTTCTCTCGGCCTCCCCAGCTGCGATATGGGCCGGAGAACGCTGACCTACTTTCTAGGGATCGGGGGGAGGCTTGCGGGGAAAGTGTGTGGAAAGCCCTTTGGGCCTTCTTAAAGCAGTGGCCTGTCAACCCCGGGGGCTGGAGGAGGCCTGGCTCAGTGAAAGAGCATCTGCTTTGCACGTGGGCGGTCAGGATGAAATCCATCTCCAAGGATTCGGGATCAGGTAGTGAGCGATGTGAAAGTCCTCTGCCTGGAGATCTGCAGAGCTGCTGCCACTCAGAGTAGACAATACTGGTCTTGATAGCCCCGTAGAAGGCAGGTTCGTATGTGACCCTCGGGTGCATCCTCGGGGTTGCTGAGGCCCCTGCATAGAAAGCAAGGGTATTACACCTCCTGAGTGCTGCCTTTCTTTGCATGCCTGCTGAGAATCAGAGGATTGCTTTTAAGCACTAACAGGTTTAGAGACTCTGGCTGGCTCCTCTTCTTACCGTCCTGCGACTCTTTTGCACCTCTGTTGTTGCATGCTTGTAGCTCAAGGGGTCCCTGCTGCCGCCTGGGCTTTAAAGGTGGAGCCTGGGTCTACAGAGTCCAAAGACCACTGAATTAAAGCTTGACATTATTTAAAGCCTGAGTTTTCATAGGCAAGAGTCTGCTTCAGCAGATCCACAGCGCAATAGGTTCTTGGTTAGGTACATTCGTCTCATAATACACGTTTTGAATTGGCAAGATAAATCAGTCCTTCTTGATGTTGTTAAACTAAAACAGCTAGGCCAGCTCAGATTCAGGCATGCTTAGAAATTAATAGACTCAAGCGTCCCTAGCTCTGTGGCTGGATTGTGGCCTAAATCTTTGGGGGTTATTAAAAGTGGGCATCTGAGCATGTTCAGAGTGCATCGCCTTCGCCACAGCCAGTCACTACGTAGGGCAGCTAGGCTTATAGGTCAAAGAATTATTTCCAGGTAGTGTTGAACAAGGCTCCTGAGTCACTGTTCATACAGTCAACAAAGGCTAACCAAGGGGACTCCTGCTTTCATTAGTATTTGGGGGGGGGGGTCTGGAAAATTAAGGGAACACCTAAGGATGCTCAATATTAACAGTATGCCAAACACTGTGCTACATGCTGTACAAAACGTAAAATGTAGAAATGGTGCCTCAGCTACAGGGCAGGGTGGGAGAGAGAATAAGGACTGATGTATGAACAGACAACTTGAAGAACTGCTGTATATAATTCATAAGCGAAATGTTCATTGTTATGTTAGGTAAAGATGGATGGAGAAACCATATATTGCGGGGATACTTGGCAGCAATGTTTGGGACGATCAGGTTCTCCTGCCCAACATTAATTGGATCACTTAACTTTGTCATATCCAAAACCTCTTTTTGTGTTGCTGCACACCTTCATCTCCATGTACCTGCCCAGGATTCCATTTCTTGGTCAAGTACACACACAAAGAAAATCCACGCATATGGAAATGTAGATATCAAGGAGATCACAGGACTCTGGCCTAGCCTTCTCCCTGAGAAGTTAGCTTTCTGTTGTGTATGTAGCAGAGAGCAAGGGTTATGTTGAGCTTGATGTAGTGGTTAAGAGCAGCAGACTCTAATCTGGAGAACTGGGTTTGATTCCCCACTCCTCCACAGGAAGCCTGCTGGGTGACCTTGGGCCAGTCACAGTTTTTTCAGAACTCTCTCAGAGGCAGGCAATGACAAACCGCCTCTGAACATCTCTTGCCCTGAAAACCCTACTGTACTGCATGGGTGTCAAACATATGGCCCCCAGGGATGGATCTGGCTCTTGAGAGCTGTTACCTGGCCCGTGAGTCAGCCGAGGTAACCACCCACCCCCAGTCCTGATCTGGGCTGGGGAGGCTTGGCTCGGCCCAACCAAGTGACATTTATGTCATATCCGGCCCTTGTAACAAATGAATTCGACACCCCTGCCCTACTGGGTCACCATAAGTCAGCCGTGACTTGACAGCACACACATACATGTTATATCCTAAGAGACTTCAGCTCTTGCATTATCCCTCGCTGGTCTAAACAAATAGCAGCAGCATAAGAAATTCTGCAATTGCTCCTTTTTTTGCATTATGTACATCACTGAGCAGCAAGTTATGAATCAAGGGGTTCCTAAAGCTCATGCTTCCCTAGCAGTACTAATGCAGCGGTGGCCATATGGAGGGAAGAACTGCATTCCAGAAAGAAAGTGCTTAACCCTTTCCCCACTGGTAGACATTCCATGCATCCCTCTCAACAGACTGTTTCCTTTTAGCTGGTCTTATCTCCAGTTGGAAATCAACTGAGAAGTGGGGGGGGGGGAACCACAGGGATTAAAGGAGTGGTAGTTCAGGGAAAGGTTAGCAACCCCTGCCTTGCCATCAGTTCTTCCCTGTACAGGTCGTCTGCCCTGCATTAGCATTACCAAGCATGTGTAATTTGGGAAGCCCATATTGCCCTGTAAAAAGCAACTGCAGGATCTGCACATAAGGACAGAACTGGAGCCCCTGCTGGATCCTACCAAAGGCCCTTCCTATCCAGTCTCACATTTCCCACAGTGGCTGACCAGGTGCCCCTAGGAAACCCTTAACCAGGACCAGGAAGCTCTCCCCCATTGTTGCCCCTCAGCAAGTGGCATTCAAGGGTATACTGCCTCTGAACATGGAGGTTCTATTCAGCCACCATGACTAGTAGCCACTGATAAACCCACCACTCCCTGATTTTTGTCTTGTCTGCTTTTCAAGTGATCCAAATGAGTGGCGATCACCACAGCTTGTGACATGGAATCCCATGAAGAAGATGCTGCTGCCCAGTTTATGCAGACCTGAGAAATGTATCCTGTCTCCCTTTCTTCCACTTCCCCGTGTGAATAGACCCTATTAGAAGAGATTGATCACCAAGCAAACTTCTGTGGCAGTATAGGAATTAGACTCAGTATTGAGGCAAGACTGAAAGAAGCTCCAACACAGCTTAATTCACACACACACACACACACACACACACACACACACACTCCCCCCCCTTCCCGCTCAATGGCCTCTATCAGCCTGGGACGCAGCCAAGCCGGCTGCATGCTGTGCCAACACTAGGAGCACATGGAGTGTCTTTGGCTTGGGCTCTGAACTGCCTGCTCACAAGCACCATGTGCTTCTCAAACGTGCAGCAGGAGGAAAAGCTCTGTGTTTGTCCCCGTGCCTCTGGCTGCAGTGGAGCGCAATGGACAGAGAGAGGGAGGTGGAGAGCGGCCTCTGGCAGCAGTCCACAGGTGATATTTCTCTTTCCTGCTTCTGCAAGTGCATTGGTTGGGAAGGGCTCTTTGCTTTGCACTAAGGCTCCTGGAGGGCATATGGATTTTGCACAGCTTTACGGGAAAAGAGAAGAGAGAGAAGATGCATGTCTTGAGCCTGTCACTAACTTAGGCCAGCACCTGGTTAAAGCCTGCCTTCCTGCCTTCTTTCCTTGTAAAATTTAATTGACACACTGGAAAAATTCATAATAAAACCTCACATGTTGGAAAGCTTGATCCTTGAATCAGCTCTTAGTCTGATACCCTAGCCTCTATACCACACTGGCATCCTTTAAGTACTTTGAATAGAGTGCTTTGCCCTCTGGAGCAGCTGCAAAGTCTTTGCCCTGGTTACTGTAAGATTTCCCCACTGAGGCAAATAGAAGCTGCAGTGAGGGCAACTGAGATCAGAAAATGACACAGGGGAAAGAGATCCCAGATAGGTGCCCCCCCCCCCCCCGGGCTACCATTGTCACCTTACAAAACCACCGGAAATCCAATCTTACTTGTTTAGTTCAGCACTAAGAAAAGACATAGAAAGAATAAATAAGAAAGAGAGGAAAGAAATGTAGAAGAGAAGAAATGAAGGAGGGAAAAGTAAAACCTACAGTGTGGCTTTTAGTGCTAGTGCTTCATGGAAAGAAAGCAGAAATCTGGGAAGATTTCTCAATATTATATTTGTTTGTTTGTTTCATTTATACCCTACGTTTCTCCCCAGTGTGGACCCATAGTGGCTTACTTCATTCTCCTCCCCTCCTTTGTACCTTCACAACAACCCTGTGAAATAAGTTAGGCTGAGAGAGTGACTGGCCTGAAGTCACCCAGCATTTTCCCATGGCAGAGTAGGGACTGGAACCTGAGTCTCCCAGATCCTAGTCTAACACTCCAGCAACCCCTAACAACATTTCAAAGAGGCCAAGAAAGGAAGCAGAAGATGGAGAAGCTCTATTCTCTCTGCTAAAGCAAGACCAGGAGCTGACTGTGGTACAGACCCTGAATTGTTAATATCAAAAATTAGAATAAAGCTGAAGGAAAACACCAAAACATTCATAGTGCCAAAATACAACCTAAACAACATTCCTGAAGAGTTGAAAGATCATGTAAAGAACAGATTTGCATTACTAAGTTTAAGTGAATGTGAAGCAGAAGAACTATGGGTTGAAACAAGAGAAATTATTAAGGAAGAATGTGCAGACTGTTCCTGTAGGCTAAAGAAATGAAAAGCCTCCGTGGATGACTGGTGAAACTGGTCAGTGACTTGTTGCCAATAGAATCTCAGGTATATATATTCCAAGGAGGGACATTTTTTCTCTTTGTGGGGGGGAAGGTGTCAGCAACTGCGTTGTGACGATTCTGTGGTTTGTGAGATGTGTATGGATCTCTCTCTCTCTCTCTCTCTCGCTCTCGCTCTCTCGCTCTCTCGCTCTCTCGCTCTCTCTCTCTCGTCAACAAGTCACTGACCAGCCAGTCCCATTGGACCTTACATGGGGTCCTTGGGCACCTGAACACCATGGCATCTCAATACAGAGACCTTTGAGCAACCAGTGCAAGACCAATCACTGTTGTGCCGATCCGCCGCCACCCTATTACTTCCTTTTCTTCTCCTGTTTCTCCTGGTAACAGTTGTAGGCATGTCAATGGTAATGGTATGGTGTAATAGCATTATAGCTCCATAACACAACTTTCCGAATGTTTGGGGGGAAAGCTGGAAAAAAACCACACTGGCAAAAAAGGCAGCAAACAATCACGGTCCTTCTCAAAGAGCTCCAGGCAGTTTACACAGCACCCTGGAGCGATTCAGAGGTGCAAGGAAAACCTGAAAATGGTTGAAAGCAGTTTTCATAAAAACCAGCTCAGCCTTGCTTTGTGAATGGGACACAAGAAGCTTGCTAAAAAATCTGTTAGCAACCTGCTGCTCAAACGGATTATAAAGGCAGTTTGAATAGGCCCAACAGTAATGTCTACTGGGGAATTATACATCTTTAAGGCTGACGATGAAGATATTTAAACTTTTCCAGTTCATTCATTTGACATGTGGTCTTGGAGGAGAGTTTTACTACCAAAAAGACAAATCAGTAGGTTCTAGATCACATCATGTCTGAACTGTCCTTAGAAGCTACAGTGACTAAACTGCAGCTTTCATACTTTGGTTGCATTATGAGAAGACAAGAGTCACTGGAAGTCGACAATGTTAGGAAAAGTTGAAGGCAGCTGAAAAAGAGGAAGACCCAACATGAGACGGATTGACTCAATCAAGGACGCCACGGCCCCCAGTTTGCAAGACCTGAGCAAGGATGTTAACAAGTGGACCTTTTAGAGGTCATTAATTCATAGGGTCGCCATGAATTAGAAGCCACTTAATGGCACTTAGCACACACACAAGAAAGGAGGGCCAATATGGCTAGACATTTGGCAGATGCTTCAATACCTGTAAAAATCAATTATTTCATTATAGCTGGATAAAGGACCACACTTTTACAATTGGTAGCAGTATGAATATAATGAATAGGAAAAATATTAACTGAAGTTTTTTTTAATGCAGGCTCATCCAATTAAATTAATATATTTAATTTGATAAAGCTGTTGACATGGGAGTCTATATCAAGGAACAGGTTCACAGCAGTCTTCTTACAAATGTGCCAGGTTGGGTTTCTTGCCACAGTCTCCTTGACACATGTTATTACAGCATACCCAATCACAGATCCTTTGCTCAAGTTTCATGCAGGTGCTGAACTTCCTTGCTGAACCTGAATCTCAGCTTCTGCTCTTTGAAAGCAAAGAACTTACCCAACCTAATCTGAAGACAGACAATAGCTTTTTTTTTTAAGGCTCTACTCTTTTTCATTGCAAAGATATAAGGGCTGCTCATTTTCTCTTATATCTCCACAATGAAAAGGTCTAGAGCTGGAGTCCCCAATCTCATTGAATCTGTGGGCACTCTTGGAAAACAGGTACTGGACATCACAACATAAGGGCAACCATAGGGACTAGGGCCAATTACAAAACATTGGAAAGTTTCCACAAAATGTTAGGAGGTTCCAAGCCAAGCATCTTTTTATGATGGAGATAAATGGGTGTTGTCTGCTGATATAAAGGAGATGCCTGCTGGGCTCTTCTGAAAAACCTCCTACTCCATTGAAGTGGAGGAAAGCCAGGGCTGGCTCTTTGCTTAAAGGAAAAGATGTGTTGGGAAAGGAGTAATGGGATACCAGGAAACATATTGGCAGGGCCCATAGTGCCTGTGGGCATCACACTGGGAACTGGTGGATTAGAGACTTTTTTAAAATGAAAGGTGGGGATTTAGAGGATCTGGAAGATCCTGGCAACAGAACATTATAATATAGCAATTGCTGATTTTTCAAAATGCTGGAAGAAAGCAGTCTGGTGGCAGGAAGAAATTGCGTTCTTGTGAGGATAAGGGTAAGAAAATGTTGCCAGTGTGGCAGGACCTTCAGAACCTTCTCCAAAAAGATTGTTCCAAGCAGGTTTGGGAAAGTTCTCATCAAAGCAGGGGAAAACATGGAAAGTGGACAGTTGGGGAAGTCATTGCTCCAGGTTGGATACTAAAGCAGAGCAAAGCCTCCACGTGGAAGCAGAACGTAGTTCAAGAGAGGAATCACTTTTTTTTGCTTGTGTCTCACTTGTACCTCTGGTTGAAAGGGTACAGTACATTTTTGAGGTAACATAAAACCTGTTTATCAACCTCCCAAAGCCCAGTTCTTGTGCCAACTGCTCCAAAGTGGGGTGCCCCCAGGACAAATGCACATACAGACATTGGGGTCCAGCTGCACCTCAAAATATATTTGGACCACCCCAAATGATATGTGGTGGTCCAAACCTTATTTTGGTCACATCATGACCAAATCGTATTTTGGTCACATCATGAGACGAACAAGAGTCACTGGAAAAGACAGTCATGCTAGGAAAAGTTGAGGGCAGCAGGAAAAGAGGAAGACCCAACAAGAGGTGGATGGACTCAATAAAGGAAGCCACAGCCCTCAGTTTACAAGATCTGAGCGAGGTGTCAAAGATAGGACATTTTGGAGGACTTTCATTCATAGGGTCACCATGAGTAGGGAGCAACTTGACAGCACCTAACACACACAAACCTTATTTGGGGTGTAGAGCTTTTACATTGTCCTCAATATTTGTCACTGGATTCACGAATAAGGAACTGGGAACCAACTTCAGCCTCTTCCTGATGGCCAGGGCCCTGAAAAACTGTTAGTGAGCTACTTGTGGATTCCACCTGTAAAGCCCCCAAATTGGACATTGTCTTACTTGAGCTTTGGACAAGGAGGAGAACATGAGCACACGTAGCTCAGAAATCCATGCCGAAACCACAAAGACCCACAAATGGGTGTCAGACCAGCAGGTGCCTCCTTCTGGCTACAGTCAAAGATCAAAACCACACCAGGATGCTACAGAACTGAAACTCTAGTAGAAACCAAGGCTGGTGTCTCCTTCTTTTCCATAGGATGGCTGAAGCTTTGTCAATGCAATCCTAAACAGAGTAATGCCCTTCTAAACCCATTGACTTTAATGGACTTAGAAGGGTGTAACTGCTTAGGACTTAATGGAGTGTTGCCTAAGTGAAGGTGAAAGTCATTGTGAATGAGGCTGGAGTGGATTGGATGGCATTCAAGATTCCTTCCAGCGTTTTCAGGCTGAAGTTCTGGTCAAAGGGCAAATCCCATAAGTGTAATGGATTTAGGGCCTGTTCAAACAGTGTGCAGAATCCAGGAGTCATGATTTGTCCTGGACTGCACCAGATTGTTGCATTTTTAATCCCCACCCCCATGATAAAATACCTTTCCTGCGCATAGCCCAGACATCCTCATGGACATGCTAATTTTTTTTAAAAAAAAAGCAGAGATGTAAAAATTGCAGAAATGTTGCAATTTCTTTGTTAAGGGGTGGGGGGATGGTAGGAAATTTTGGTATAAACTGAAATATATGTAATATTTTCTTTTCAAGCCTAAACATATTGTGCTGCTTTAACAATATAAAAGGCATCATTTATATCTTAGCTTAAGAAATTGTACAGTTCGACATTTTCATGAAATTTAAAAGTATAAATGCCTTCATTTTCTATAAGCAAAATTGTACATACAACCAATACTCAATAAAAAGCAAGCTGCAAACTGCTGCATTCCTACCTTGGCACACTTATTTTACTTTTTGCCATCAGAGGAGCAGGAAGAAGTAAAAGGTGAAAGAAGAGTAATTTTGTAGTAAACTAAAAAGATGATATTTAGATAGACACACGTAGTCATAATACGCCTAACAGCATAGTTAGATATCTAATTAAACTTTATAACACTGAAAAGTTTTAATGATTGAAGCAATTACCTTCAGACACTTTTGGCAAAGGGATTCATGGAATTTCCCAATACCGGTATGTATAATTTGCCACTGCATTTTGAAGATGGCATGCTTTGTGTTCCAACACACACACACACATACAAACTGGGATCTCAACAAATAAAATATAATAAAATAAAGGTTAACGTGTTTTTTTTATGCTAGCATAAGTCCGCATGATAGGACTGGCCACTGGGAAATTCCAGGAGTTGTGGGGGTGGAGCCTGGGGAGAGGAAGGACCTCAGAGGGGTAAAGCAGCCAATTTATTCAGGGAAACTGATCTCTGTAGTCTGGACATCAGTTGTCATTCTGGGAGATCTTCAGGAATGCAGATGGGCAGTCCTATTTCATGAACCAGTTTGGGAGACACTGAAATCTTGTAGTAATGATTTCTGAATATTAACGTTTTTGTCAGATTTATATCTATTTATTCTTTTGCCTGAGGACGGACCACTTTGTCATATGTAGAGAGGAGAAGGGCATTATGGACCCTTGATGGCATACATCACATTGACCATTTCACAAATTATAAGCAGCAAACCCAAATTTACCATGGAGCCTCTTTGAGCTTTCTTCTCTTCCTTGGTGGTGGTGAAAAGTGCTGTCAAGTCGCAGCCGAATTATGGTGACCCCTATGGGCTTTTCAAGGCAAGAGACATTCAGAGGTGGTTTGTCATTGCCTGCCTCTGCCTAGCAACCCTAAACTCCCTTTGGGACGTCTCCCATCCAAATACTAACTAGGGCCAACTCTGCTTAGCTTCCAAGACCTGATTAGATCAGGGTCGCCTAGCTATCCAAGTAAGGGCTCTTCTATTCCTTACTCTCCCTGATCTACCTCCTGGCTCACCCCCCACCCCGTGAAAGAGTCACAATCCACTTTGGGGAACCAAAGTTTGGGAACTATGGATACAAATTAGCTGTCGTTCCATTCTTCTTAATGAAACATTTTGTGAAAATCAAAATTGCGTTCACGTTTATCTCAAGAGAAACCAAGTTAACTGAAAGACATCACTGTGATCCTCCACCTGTATTACCGCCTTTATGAAATTAGTAAGATCCTGTTTTGCTCTGGGGGATGTAATTCCATATCAGAGATGAGACAGATGAATTGTACCCAAAATTAAAAAGCACAGAGACATGCTGCCAGTCAATCAAGTGAGGCAACCACTCCGAGCAAGTCTCGATCTAAGACAGCTTTCATTAGTGCTGTGTTATCTAACATTAATAATAACTTAATTACAGATCCAATAATACTGATACACATACTTCCTCGTTTTTAATGATTTAGTATTGTGGCTTGGGGCATATTTGCATGTAACTGTTTTCTGAATTTATTACATACCATTTTACTCCCATGGAAACATAACGAGGAACATACTTGCTGCTGCTCCATCTGTTTGTTCCTAGTAACTCCTTGAGTAGTGGTAGATTTTTGCTCTTTCCTGCATTTTGTACTGGGGTTGACTATCTAAATGACACTGGCATAAACTAGACATGGCATGCAGTGCATTTTTAAAGGAAAGCATGTATCTTTTTTTTCCCTAGGCAAAGACAGCTTATAGATTCTTGCACATAGATATTATGTTTAGTGGTCCTATTTCAAAATGTGGATTTATTGTGGCATAAAAATGTCTAAAAAAATTTTAAAAATGTATTTTCTGCATTTTGACATATATCTGATAATTTTTGCACCATTTCTGATTGGTGGTCCTGGTCCTGTTGCATTGTTCATTAGAAGTCTCATTCTATTGGACTGCTTTGTTTTACACCATGTAATCTACCTTAAGCCTGTGAAAAAGGCAGGCTATAATCAAGCAAATAAGTAAATACAATAAATAAATAAATCTCCTTTCTCGGGCCAAAAAGGTGGTGAAAGCTTTTGAATAACTCAGAACACTTTTTGGAGTTTTGCCCAAAAATATTAGTTACAAATATAGTTGGCTTGACAAATTTCAGTACCTGATGCACCTCTTCCTCACACTGCTGTCACAGTAGACACTACATACAGCATTACTCTTAGATCATTCTGGATTGTTCCAGATGATCCTGAGGTTCATTTTAGGTTAGTATGCTTCACTAGGAGCGCAATCCCAAGGGGAGGGTACTTACAACAGGCTCGGGAACAGCACAGCTGTGCTGCCTCCTGAGCAGCTTGGCGGCTCGCCACATAAGGGGAAAATGTATTTTCCCCCGAAATCCCCCCATAACTGCCCCATTGAGTTACACGGGGCTGCGCCATGGTTTTTGCAGGTGCAAGTTCGCACCAGCAAAAGGGGGAACACCTCCTTTGGCACCAGCTGAGCTTCCAAGATCTGACAAGCCAGGATTATATCATGCTGCCTTCCCTCCATAATTATATAATGCCTTTCTCAAAAATATTAATCTGCTGTCACCAAACCAACAAAGAATCTTGTACCACCTTAAAGACTAATAAATGTATTGAGGCACATCCACTACTTCATATCATACATTCCTCCTCCTCCTTTCCAGAATACCACAATTCAACAGAATGCATTTTAGAAGCACCTCTATTCCACGGAACAGCCCCCAACATAAGATTCTGTCCAGATTTGCTAGAATCCAGTCCAGTAGAACCTTAGACCACCAACAAGATTTTTGGAGTATAAGCTTTCCAGAGTCAAAGCTCCCTTCCTCAGATCTACCTAAAGGAGCTTTGAGTCTTTAAAGCTCATACCCAGAAAATCATATTGGTCTCTAAGGTGCTACTGGACTCGATTCAAGCTGTTCTACTGCAGACCGCCACGGCTACGTTTTGATTTGGGCTTCTTGTTCTGGCAAGCACTGTGGAGTGGTTGGGGGGGGGTGCATTCTGCGTGCGCCAGCTTGTGTGTTTAAATCAGAGAGGACAAGAATCACGTGCAGAAGCCACAAGGTTAAGACATATGGCGGTGTGCATGAGGCAGATGGGCTTGCAACTGACAGGCGGAGGGGGAAGAGGTCGGAAATGAACGTGCGTTGGAGACTCCCCCTGCCCCCTTCCATCAGCTTGTACCACGCAAGAAGTTCATCCAATTGAGAAATCTCAGAGTAACCCCATTCAGATTTGCTCTGGGTTTTCCCCAGCCCACGTGATGGTGGGAGTTCACACACACACCCCATTCTACATACATGCTCGGGGCTCCCTCCCTTCTCCAGGCTGGGTTAAAAATGACTACGTGCAGCTCCCCACGTGGAACCTGCGCACCCCACTGCCATCCACACAGAACAGCCAGAGCTGCACGTTCGCGCTTACGAACGGGAGGGAGTGGCAGCCAATCAAATCGCCAAGCGCCTGGAGCGCGCGCCCAATCGGAACACAGAGCAAAAGCTTGGGAGGCGAAGCAGCCAATCCGAATACAAGCCGGGGAAAGATTCGCTCTGGTGGTCCACCAGCGAGGGAGGGGCCGAAGAGAAACCGGGCGAAGTAGAACGGGAAGGAGGGGGGTGGGAGGAGTGACGCGAATGGGCGACGAGACCAAGAACCCAATCAGCAACGAGAACCGCGCGGCACGAAGAACCAATCCGACCGCCTTGGAGCAAAAAGAGGCGGGCAAGTTGATGGTCGTCAGAGCTGCTGAGGCAGCAATAACAGAACCCGCTCTTCTCTCAGCGGAGGGGCGGGGCTTGTTGTTGTGGCCGCGGCGCGAGCCTTGGCGGCGTTGCTCGCCCCGCCCCCTTCGGAAACCCTTTTGAGCCAGGCTGGAAGTTGTTGTTGCTCTTCCCTGTCCTCCTCCTCCCCCCCCCCACAGGCGTCTATGCAACGCTTAGCCATTTGGCGCGGTTGTCGCCGTTTCGCACACATTAAGCACGCTGACAGGCTGATTGTTTACACGGGAGTAAATCTACATGTACATCTGGGGGGGGGAGGAGGAGTGCAACCAGTTTCAGGGCTGTGTCGCTTCAGCTTGCGAGGCCAGGCCCGCTTTGTCAACGCCTTTCAAGGTGTGGGTACGTGAAGGGGGCCTGACCTCTTGCAAAGGCGGGCTTAACGTTAAGTGGTGTTATTCGCAAGAAAGCAGCCGCGAATCCTGCACCAGGTTCCGAGTCTGAGCAAATGCACCCCCAGGTTGCTTCCCTTTGAGGCAACTGAGACGCTATGCCTTGCCTCTGCTCCGAGTGCACATTGCACAACTGCTTTGGAGCTAATTGACGATGCCTGCCTATCGATTCGCAGGCAATCAGTTTGACAAAGGATGGTCAGTGATCATCCGGCTGTAGTGACATTTTTTTTAATATAAATATTTTTATTGGTTTTCCATATTAAATAAGGGTACAGGGAAAAAGGGAAAGAGGAACCCGTCGGTTCAACAATAGTGACATTTGGATTGCATTTTTAGCCTGCCCTTTTCTCAAGGAGTTTGGGTTAAACGCATGAAGCTGCCTTACGCTGAGTCAAACCACAAGTCTATCAGGGTCCATACTGTCTTCTGGCAGTGGCTCTCAAGCTGAAGTCACCTACTTTTGTGGGACCTCCTGCATGCATACCAAATGGTTTACCCATTGGGTTGCCAACCTCCAGGTGGTGGCTGGAGATCTCCCACTATTACAACGGATCTCTAGGTGACAGAGATCAGTCCCCCTGCATAAAATGGCTGCTTTGGCAATTGGACTCTATGGCATTGGAGTCCTTCCCTTCTTCAAACCCTGCCCTCCTCGGGCTCCATCCCTCAAAATCTCCAGGTGTTTCCCAACCTGGAGCTGGCAACCCTATTTACTCTCTTTGATAGGGATAGGAACATAAGAAAGGCCATGCTGGATCTGACTAAGGCCCATCAAGTCCAGCAGTCTGTTCACACAGTGGCCAACCAGGTGCCTCTAGGAAGCCCACAAACAAGACGACTGCAGCAGCACTGTCCTGCCTAGAATCATAGAATTGGAAGGGACCACCAGGGTCATCAAGTCCAACCCCCTGCACAATGCAGGAAATTCACAACTACCTCCCCCACCCCCTAGTGACAAGAAGCTGGCCAAGATACCCTCCTTCTCATCATCTGCCTAAGGTCACACAATCAGCATTGCTGACAGATGGCCATCTAACCTCTTCTTAAAAACCTCCAGGGAAGGAGAGCTTACCACCTCCTGAGGAAGCCTGTTCCACTGAGGAACTGCTCTAACTGTTAGAAAATTCTTCCTAATGTCTAGACGGAAACTCTTTTGATTTAATTTCAACCCGTTGGTTCTGGTCCAACCTTCTTGGGCAACAGAAAACAACTCAGCACCATCCTGTATATGACATCCCCTCAAGTACTTGAAGATGGTTATCATATCCTCTCTCAGTCTTCTCCTCTTCAGGCTAAACATACCCAGCTCCTTCAACCTGTCCTCATAGGACTTGGTCTCCAGACCACTCACCATCTTTGTTGCCCTCCTCTGGACACGCTCCAGCTTGTCTACATCTTTCTTAAATTGTGGTGCGCAAAACTGAACACAGTACTCTAGGTGAGGTCTAACCAGAGCAGAGTAAAGCGATACCATCACTTCGCGTGATCTGGACACTATACTTTTGTGGATGCCAACCTCCACAGCCTGTTTTCCACAGCACCTAATATAATCGGCATGCTCCTCTGATCCTGGAGATAATAGGTATGCATCATGACTAGTATCCATTTTTACTAGTAGCCATGTATAGCCCTCTCTTCCATGAACATGTCCACTCCCCTCTTAAAACCTTCCAAGTTGGCAGCCATCACCACATCCTGGGACAGGGAGTCCCACAATTTAATTATGCATTGTGTGAGGAAATACCTCCGTTTATCAGTTTTGCACTTTGCTCCCTCTTTCTGTCATGCAGTCTGCCCAGAGGTCTCAATAAAACTGCGGAAAGTTTCTTGCTACTTTAATTGTGGGATTGCCAGCCCTCTGCTGGCAATCCCCAGGAGAATTACAAAATCACACAAGGTAGGAAGAGACCACAAGGGCCATCCAGTCCAACCTCCTGCCATGCAGGATCCCACAATCAAAGCACTCCCGACAGATGGCCATCCAACCTCTGCTTAAAGACCTCCAAAGACGGGGAGTCCACCCCCCCTCCCCTGCAGGCAGCGCATTTGACTGTCGAACCACCCTCACCGTCAGAAAGTTCTTCCTAATGTTTAGGTGGAATCGCTTTTCTCTTAGTTTAAATCCATTACTCCGTGTCCTAGTCTCTGAAGCAGCCAAGAACAAGCTAGTTCCTTCATCAACATGGCATCCCTTCAAATATTTAAACATGGCTATCATGTCAGCCCTTACCCTTCTCTTCTCCAGACTAAACAAACCCAGCTCCTTAAGTCTCTCCTCATAGGGCATAGATTCCAGAGCTTTGATCATTCTGGTCGCTCGCCTCTGGACAGGAACAGACACTGTGGAAATTAGTGGTGCGAGTGATGCTGTAACATCACTTCCAGTTGCATACCAGAAGTGATGTCACAGAGTCAGCAACACTCTAGGAATGTCCTAAATCTGTGATAAAAGCCCACTGTGGTCTCCGGCTGCTCCATTGAACTGCAGTAGGAACACTGATGGGACTAAAATGAGTGCAAAAGAGACACATTCCAGTTTCCTCGGCATAGCTACAATTGGGAAATGGAAGAGGAAGGTGTGTGATTTAGGGAAGGTTGCTACAATGGTGGAATGGAGCCACAACTGGAGAGAAGGTGGCTGTGATGAATGAGAAAGGAGCTGCAAAAGAAAAAGAGGGGCCCACTGGCCTTTGCCCAATGGTCATACACGCTAGGGGTGTTTGAAGATCTGCAGTTTAGGTTCACATCCTAGGTTCACAGTCAGAAATCATATACATCAGTCATAAATAAATACTTGGTTTTTAAACTATCCTATCATTTGGTGTTTCATCTAAGAAGTCCTTAGCAATACTAATGGGTGTTGATCTGTTTTTGTGCATGCACAGTTTTTTGGGGAGGGAAATCCAATGCAAACCTGTTCGGCAGGCATTTGTGTTGTCTGATGCTGAACTGAACAGACTCAGTGATCAGCTGAGACCTTTTTTCACCATAGTGAGAAGTATTTTGAACAGAAGGAAAATCACCCAAGAGCTGCTCTGTACTTCTTAGCAATACAGCTAGTTGGGGGCTAGTCTTGTAACATCTGAAAACAAGAAGCAGTGATCCAAACCTACCTTTCGTCCAACAGTCATCACATTCTAGTACCAGTTCAATGATCAGCCTCCCTTTGTGCTTTTCAATGAGAAACTGTTCCTCTGCCAACCTTCTGTGCTCTAAAGTAACAAAGGCAGCACGTGCAATGCATCTCAGTCACAACTTGTGTACAACCTATGGTAAAATATTAAATACCAGTGATAAACAGAGCACGGGACACTGTTGGCTGGAATATCAGTGTGGAGTCAGACTTCTGCCAAGATCTGCCTGGGGAACGAAAGGGATTTAAACAATTACTCTTAAAATGACAGAAAGTCCTTCAATAGTATTTCTTTATCTGCAGTTTGCTGTCAAGGGTTGTTGTTGGCTGTGTGTTTTTTCTTGTTTCAGTAACCTGCAATATCCTGTTTGCTGTCCCAGTGAGACATGTTTAGTCAAATTGGTTAGATCCCCATGCATTGTACAGCTTAATTTAAGTACAAGCTGCTGGCACACCTTGCATAGAAGATCTGTACAGAAAGGCAGAGGTGTTTGCCACAGATACTCCCAGCACCTCCCCTCCTTTTTTACTGTGTATGTCCAGAATCATTCTCCTGGTCTAGGCAAAAGAAAATCAGTGCATGTCTCTGTGCTTCACCTGCAAAGCTTCCTGTAACATGGGTTAAGCGCAAAGGCAGAGTCAGTAATACGCTGAGAGCAGGGGAAAAAGGAGGGAGACAGACTTACAAAGCCAAGGTAATTTCCTACGAACCAGAATTTGACAAACTCAGCCAGGGAATCACCCTCTTGGTTGCTGGCCAAACCAGAAATTAACTCAAGCTGAGCAATTCTTATCATTTGTGTAAATGTGTCAGGCACTGCCCACATGTATTTATTCACATGTCCACCCATTCACATGTAATATGAGGTTGGGGTATTCTTTTTACTGCAGATGGAGCGCTCTGGTGGAGGGAGCTAAACCCTGCTCCTTCTCTTTCCTTACCTTGCTGCGTGCCTTTATTTGAAACATTTCCCCCTTCCTCTAGGTTTGATGCGGGCTGCGAGCTGGAGGGAAAATGCTGAAAGCAACATAGTGCGATGAGGGAACGAGGCAGGGTTTAGTTCCCCTCACTACCATGCTCCATTTTCTGTAAAACGAAAGCAAACAAACGAACAGAAATAGAACCCTACTCCCATTTTATATGTTACATGGATACATATGGTATCAGCATTTCCTGAGGTGGGGCAGCTGCTAGGGCCCAGAAGCTCCAGGTGGTACCCACTTATCGAATCATAGAGTTGGAAGGGGCCATACTGGCCACCTTGTCCAAGCCCCTGCTCAATGCAGGATCAGCCTAGAGCAGTGATGGCGAACCTTTTAGAGACCGAGTGCCCAAACTGCAACCCAAAACCCACTTATTTATCGCCGAGTGCCAATGCGGCAATTTAACTTGAATACTGAGGTTTTAGTTTAGAAAAAACAACTCATACGTTAACATCTTTTGCCTTAAAAGAAAAACACAATAACAGAGCTTTCAAAGATACAAACAACTTTTTATCGAAAGGCATGCTTTTGAACAATAATGTGATTTTTGCTGTTGTGTGCATGCTGATAATTTGTCTACCCTTGGCTCATACTTTGTAAGTTTGAGAGCAACACATGCAGCACTCAGGTCATCTGTTAGTCTGTTTCTGGTGTCAGATTTGATATAATTCAAAGCTGAAAACAGCTGCTCACAAGCATAAGATGATCCAAACAAAGTTAGGAAAGCAATCCCAAGTGCTTTCATTGACTTAAAATTATTTGGCAGAGAACTCCACACTTTTAAGGAATTCTGAGTGGCAAATCCAAGGCAAAACCTCCCATTCACAAATGGCCAATAACCCCCCATGCAGAGTTTTGAGAATCTGGATGGGGAAAATGTGCATCTGAGAGGCAAATCCAAGGCAAAACCTCCCATTCACAAATGGCCAATTACCCCCCATGCAGAGTTTTCAGAATCTGGATGGGGAAAATGCGCGAGGGGCCAGCTTGCCCCAGCAATGGGGTGTATTGGGGGGGAAGAGAGAGAGAGAAACCCCCCCGAGGAAAGGTCCAGTCGTCCGCAGGCTTGCATGAAAACCCGCAAGGCGAACTTTTGCAACTTGCCCCCCAACGATGCAAAGACACAAACACACACAAAAAAGCCTCCCGCGTTGCAGAGGAAGAGGCGCCTTTGCATCGCGCCCTGGGTAAGAGGGGGGGCAAGCTCGTGCGCTTCCCACGCCGGCAGCAAAAGCCGTGCGGGTGCAAAGGGCGGCAAGTTTGCAAAAGTGGGTTGGGTTGGGGGGGGGGCTTTCCCACCCCGTTCCTCCGATCCGGCTCCCTGGCTCCCCTCCGCCTCGTGCAGCGAAATGCAAACCCCAGGCGAGACGTGCTTTGCAAAAAAACATAACCAAGCCACGCACCCTTCCAAGCCGGCGCCGGGGGGCGAGGAGGTGGAAATCAGCTCCGGAGCAGCTCCCGACTCAGGGGGGCTCCAAGGGGAGGGGAGGGAAAGGGGGGGAGCGGTTCCCAACTCGCCGCCGCCGATCACAGCGCAGCCTACCGGGGGGAGAGAAACCCCTCTTCCCCCGGTCTCCAAGGGGCCAGGGCCACTCACAGCAGGCAGAGGGCGAAGGCGCCGGCCACACTCTTGCTCACCAGGAAGCTGCTGTCGCGGCCGCCCGGGCCAGCAGCTCCTCGGCTGCCGCCCCACCCAGGCGCCGCCACCGGCCACTCATGCTCAGCCCCGAGGGCTACCCGACCAGCCGCACCGCTACGCCTGCCGTCTCGCCCCCGCCTCCGCTCCACGACAATGTTGGCTGCGGCGCGGCGGAAACTTGCATTGAGGCCACGAGGAGGGGCAGAGGAAGGGGCAGACGCGACGGCTCCGCCCGTGCCCACAGAGAGGGCTCGGCGTGCCGCTTATGGCATGCGTGCCATAGGTTCGCCAACACGGGCCTAGAGCATCCCTGACAAGTGTTTGTCCAGCCTCTGCTTGAAAACTGCCAGTGAGGGGGAGCTCACAATTTCCCTAGGTAGCTGATTCCACTGTCGAACAACACTTGGCACTGCCCTACCTCCTACCCTTTCCTCAGCCTGCTCATTTGTGACTGCTTTGCCACCAACATTCCTGGCTGCACATGCTGCCCACCATTGGCTATTGTGGCACTCCCAGCCGCACAGACTTTCCAGCAGGGTGGAGAAATGTCATGGGAAGTGGGAGAGCTTGCAAGAGGGTATGGAAAGGATTTACAGGTGAGGGGTACATGAGTGGCTGGGTGGGAAGGCAGACAATCAAACAAAAAACTAAAAACAATACCAGCTACCTAGCACCTTTGACAAATGTGGCAAGCTGTTTCAAAACCACTCCTGAATTATTTGCAGATTCTCTGTGCGTTCATTCCACAAAGCGGGAGGAACGGTGGCATGGGATTGTCCAGTCTCATCAGATCTCAGAAGCTAAGCAGGGTCGGGACTTGGAAGGGAGATTGCCAAGGAAGACTCTGCAGAAGACACAATGGCGAACCGTCCATGCTTCTTATTTGCCTTGAAAACCCCTTACTGGGGTCATCATAAATCGGACCAGCATCTTGTACCAGCCTCTTGAACTGCACTTGGAACCACACTGGCAGCCAATATGAGGTTTCCAGAAACAGGTATAATAAATGCAATCCAGCCAGCTCCAAGATTTAAAGCAGGCTGTTGCATTTTGTACCAAGTGAAGTTTGCGAATGGTCTCAAGGACAGCCTCATGTAGAATAGTCAATATTTGAGGTTACAGATGTGTGAATCAGCATGGCTAAGCCAGCCAAATCCAGGAAGGCAGCCTGCCTCTGAACTAGCGATAACACTGGCCTTTAATGCAGGGATGTTTCCCTGCAGTCACCCCCATCAACTGCTTTGGGGCTTCCTTTTGAGGTGATCTCTGACAGGTGGAAATAGGCATGCATAATCAAAAGGAAGCCCCAAAGCAGTCAGCGGGGGTGATCATGGGGAAACATCCCTACTCGAAAGGCCTGTAGTTTGGTAAAAAGGCACCAGGAAAGGGCTGGTGATTTCATTTACAATGTTGCATGTGCACACGCACATGCTGCAAACTATCTGGAGATCTTTCCCTTATTAAGACATACAGAGCTGGCAAAATTCTGTTTTGATGGGCATGCTCAGTAAGCCTGTCTATCTCACAAGGCTGTTGTAAGCATTACTGAGATAATGTGTGTGGTATGTGAAATACGTTGAACATTTGCAATGTGTAATAAAAATGTGAAGTATTGTTATAATTTAAAACCCCCACAGGGAAATGTTTTTTTTAAAATTCAGCAGTGAAACATCCACCCCCCCCACAACGAAAAACAGTAGAAAAAGCACCCAGACTATCCCTGAAATGCCAAAAGAAAGAGGTGGGCATTGTGTTTCTTTCCAAATACTAGCAAGGAAGTGCAACACAATCCATGCTCTCTGTTAGTTTTGTGCAGCAAAAACAAAAAGGAATATTGTAGCAATTTAAGGATGAACAGATAATAGTGCCATCCTAAGCACAGTTACCCCTTTCTAAGCCCAATGACTTAAAGGATGTTCAGGATTGCTCTGTTAGTTATATTAAGTCAGTTTATACCTGTAGATGCTAACAGTGCATTCCTAAGGAGAGTTACTCCAGTCTAAGCCCATTGAAATGAATGGGCTTAGACTGGAGTAACTCTCCTTAGGAATGCACTGTAAGAAAGGTGTCAGATATTAAGCCTCTGCTTAATAAAATTAAGCCTACTGATAAATTTCAATTCAGAAATTTCCCAGTGGCGTCTCTATTAAGTTTGTTTGCTAAAGAATTGTAAATATTAGGTTAATAGCAGAGTGTCCTGGTTGACTTAAATATTCCACCATGGAGTTCTGATTGCTGCCATTTCTAATGTTATATTTGTGCCCTCCCTTTATTTTCTGTCTTTATTGTCTGTGTAGACAAGAGTATTGTTAACAGATGTTTGCATCTATCCAGGGGGAGGATGAGCAACTGAATGAGTCTTAATGATCTGGTAAATGTTCTTAGAGCCTGACGAGTCACACATTATATGTGTGACATGTTTTGTGCCTCTCAAGCATGTACAGGCCTGATTCGGATTCGGACCACAGTGAGTAAGGAAGTGGGGCTTAAGTCTTCCCCATGTATCATTTTCCCAACCTGGAATCATCCTGGGGAACCTAGTTTTGTCCCACATGTGTAACTATCAGTACAGATTAACTTTCCCCCAATGGGGTGAACAAGGGCTCCCCAGGGCTGTTTCAGGTTAGGAAAATGGCACAGCGAAAGACTTAAACCTTCTCTCCCCACATGTCATGGATAGCGCTAATCTGAATCAGGCACACACATACCTGGGAATTAGTTCTGCCCACAGAAATCCCAAGCACTTGTCTAATTCAAAGTCCCCGTTGTACCATAGGAATCATTTCCTTTCTTTCAGTTACGGATGGGCATGTGAATGCAAGAAGCAGAGAGAGATGTTGCCACTGCCTGCTTAGAATTAATCCTGCTTGACTTCTGATTTTAGACATTTAATAAAACATTATGTGCCACCTTTTATTTTATTCATTGTTCACCGTATCACAGCTTTTGGTTTTATTGCTGTCTAATTGGTTTGATGTTTTTGTATTTGCTTTAATTGATATTGTGAGCCACCTCAAGCATTTTTAATGGAGAGCGCGTGAGCGTCTATCTCACATAGTAATAAATACTACGTGTGTACACATGTCCTCTGCACGAGTGAAACGAGAATAGTTCCCACTCCCTGATTCTAGACTAGACGCAGGGCTGCCAACTTTCAGTCTGGTCCATCTAGCTGTCCCTTTAATATCAGTTTGATCTGCAGCAATCATCAGGTGATGCTATTTAGCTCCAGGCCAAGATAAGCTTCAACTGCCCATTTCAGCATATCAAACCTCTGTTGACGGGGTAGGACATTTTTTCCCCTGGCCAGTTGGCAACCTTAGTCAGTATGCTTAAACAGATGGAGGAATCCTTTCGTTTTAACCTCTGTTTAACCACCCTGAGTGTCATAAGTAAAGCAAAGTTATTTCAGAGGGGTGTCTAATCCATGTCAATTGATCTTGGTCTCCGATCTGCCCGCCCCGTACTCCTTCCCATCTGTAACAACTACACATTTACTGACAATGCAAGAGAGGCCGTTTTGAGAGGATGTGGCTGCAGCCGGTTACATAACGGCTGTTTGCAGCATTCTCCAAAACATCCCGAGGCTCCCTTCCATTCCACATGACCGGCAGAAAGCCTTCGATGTTTCATTCAAAAAAAAAAGAAAAAAAGACTAAGGCATACATTCGCATGGGCGGGTGGGGTGTGTTCGCCTGTGCAGACAAAATGTTCTGGGTCACGGTTTTCTGCTTGTACTTTTCAGCTAATGCATTCTGCATTTTGCAGAGTAGATGTCCTGTAACACGAAGTCCCGGGTAGCCACCTTCCCCTTTAACCCCAGCTAACAAAAGGAAAGGGGGGGGTGTTAAAAAAGGGAAAGCAGCCACTCGTTTTTATGGTTGTTTCAGAATCTTTAAAAGCCAGAAATAGCTGTCTTTATACGCATTCGGCTCAAAGATGTTTCTTTAGGAGCTGTGACTAAACCGGACCAAACTCACACAGAGCATTTCAGCTCATCTCCTGCCATTGCTGTGCTCGTGTGAAAAGAAAAAAGGAGGTTTTCAGTGTGGGTTTCTGAGTCGATTGATGACCATGCAGGGAGGCTGATTGACAGTAACATGTAGGTATTTACAATCACATCTCAACCTTCCTGAGCCAGTGTGGCGTGGTTATTCAGAATGTTAGACTGGGGTTAGAGAAACCCATGTTCAGATCCCATTCAGCCAAGCAGTTTAATGGGTGGCCTTGGGCTAAACCTTGGGGGGACACAGCTCAGTGGGAGAGCACTTGCTTTGCTTGCAGAAGGTCCCAGGTTCAATCCCCAGCATTATCATTTAAAAGAAGTCTGTGATGTGCAAGATCTTCGCCTGAGGCTGTGGAGAGCCACTGCCAGTCAGAATAGACTACACTGGATTTAACAGTCTGACGGACCTTTTCCACACACTGGACTTACTTCTGATTTTCATCATGGCGAAATCACAAGCGGTAGCTTTGATTTGGCTGTGCCCCTTCTGCACAGAGCCAGCGTGGTGTAGTGGTTAAGAGCGGTGGTTTGGAGCAGTGGACTCTGATCTGGAGAACCAGGTTTCCCCACTCTTCCACATGAACGGGGGAGGCTAATCTGGTGAACTGGATTTGTTTCCCCACTCCTACACACGAAGCCAGCTGGGTGACCTTGGGCAAGTTACAATTCTATTAAGAGTGCTCTCAGCCTCACCTACCTCACAGGGTGTCTGTTGTGGGGAAGGAAAGGGAAGGTGATTGTAAGCCGGTTTGAGTCTCCCTTAAGTGGTAGAGAAAGTTGGCATATAAAAACCAACTCCTCTTCTTCTTCTTTTCCTCTGGGACGAAGTGCATCATTTTATTGCTTCTGCCCTCCAGAAAAGAAATTTGCTTTTTCTGCGGTAGGTGATTTTTGTCATTGGTGGCCTAATGCCACTTCCCCCTTTTTTTGTGCATGCACAATTGCATTATAACATAGCAGCGCTAACATAAAGGTTGCCAAATGTCACCATATCCTTGTAGCAATGTGCTTGAACTTTTGGGTTACTGCCATGTGGTGGGCAGCCCTGGGGCATTTTTTACATGTTAAACATCCAGCTCATTATCATTTGCCGCCATTTTAATACCTTGATCGCATATTGGAGATTTGTCATACTACTTTGTACTACTATTCCTCCTTTGGATATCCAAATCCAATGGGTATGGAGCCAAATACAGTATTCAAGGAAGATCTCAGGCACAGCAGGATCAAGTTGATGATGGAGACAAGTATGTTCTGCATGCTGAAGACTATATTTGATGAATTAGCCCAAGACATATGGATCCCAACGTACAGTGGGAGGGAAATGTTGTAACCAGCGTGGCGTAATGGTTAAGAGTGGCGGACTGTAATCTGGAGAACTGAGTTTGATTTCCCTCTCCTCTACAAGAGTGGCGGACTTTAATCTGGTGAACCGGGTTGGTTTCCCCACTCCTCCACATGAAGCCTGCTGGGTAACCTTGGGCTAGTCACAGTTCTCTCAGAACTCTCTCAGCCCCACCTACCTCTCAAGGTGTCTGTTGTGAGGAGGGGAAGGAAAGGCAATTGTAAGTCACTTTGAGACTCCTTAAAGGTAGAGAAAGGTTGGGTATAAAAACCAACTCTTCTTCTTCTAGCTGCCTTAGTGAAGCTAAGCAAGTATAGTTGCACACACATGAAGCTGCCTTATACTGAATCAGACCCTTGGTCCATCAAAGTCAGTATTGTCTACTCAGACGGGTAGCAGCTCTCCAGGGTCTCAGGCAGAGGACTTTCACATCACCTACTCGCCTAGTCCTTTTAACTGGAGATGCCGGGGATTGAACCGGAGACCTTCTGCATGCCAAGCAGATGCTCTACCACTGAGCCACGGCCCCTCCCCATGTGTTCAATGCCTTGCTGGGAGATCACCTGGGAACTCCCATCTATACTACCCTGAGTTCCAAGATGGAAGATACAAACAAATAATGGCCTTCTGTAAGCAGCAGAGTCCAGACCCACAAAGGTGTGTGCTCAGATTTAAAAATTTGGCAGACATTCAGGTGCCACAAGATTCAAGACCCTTCCCATTTGTTCATAGCCATCCATCTCTAAAGAGTTGTCTGTGTCCGTGTAAAGTGTGTGTATAAAGTGCTGTCAAGCCACAGCTGATTTATGGCAACACCAGCAAGGGACTTTCATGGCAAGTGAGAAGCAGAGGTGGTTTTTCATTATCTTCTTCTGCATTCTTTCTTGATGGTCTCCCTTCCAAGTCCCAACTGACCCTGCTTAGCTTCTGAGATCTGCCGAGATTGGGCTATACCATGCCACCTTCCCTCCCCTTAGGCATTTTTACTGTCCCCCAAATTCTGTGAGGCAAGTTAGTTTACAAGGCAATGCTTTGCCAAGGCCAGATTGAGAGCTGAGCAGAGATTTCCCCCTCGGTCTCTCTAGGCCAGCCTCCGTGCCCTACACCACACTCTCTCTAGTATTTACACACCGCTTTCCCTAAGTGCTCAGAGCATTTCAGATACCTCATCTCAGTAACACATCATTATTAATTACTTCGTGAGAGCTAGCAACTTGTAACCATCCGTACAGTTGAATATATTTAGATCAGGGAGGTCAGCCCAGCCTATAGGTAAGGCAGTTTAAAGAAACTGCAGGAGTCACGCCTGTGTGTACGAGAGAAAAGAATGTTATTGGAGATTAAGATGGTTCTTTAAAAAAAAAAAAAGACTCTTTGAATTGCCTTTCTTTTTTGTGAGAGTCGTTTTCTTAAAAAAGCAAATGTTCCGTAATGCGCCTTGAGAACTTTCACCACCACTGCGGTTAACAAGGGGAATAGGAACCAAACCCACACCGCTGCTGCCCCCCTTTTTTTTCTTTCTCCACAGCTGCCAAATATTTCCTGAGCCAGAGAGATCCAGTCTCAGCAGGCTGGATATATAAACGTGATGGGGGGGGGGTCTGGGTTGTTTGACTTGGCTCTCTCCGCTGCAAAGACGCCCACAAGGAAGCCAAAGGAGAGGCAGGAGTTTTCTTCCCTTAAAGAGACAGTGCCCCGAACCTATTAAGGGAAGCTGGAATAGGGCTATCTGTGTAAACACAGACCCAGCTTCAGGATGATGTCAGGGGCCGGGCTGTGTTGAGCTGGAAGCGTCGTTCACGTTTGTGAGCCTTCATCACCTCCCACAGCTTCCTCCCGGCTTTGCTTTTGAACAGGGAGAGCTGGCCCGAGCCACAGGCACCAGGTTGTGCTTCCTGACACAATAACAGCCCCCATCAAGACGGAAGAGCTTTCTTGATTCAAGGAGAAGCCAAGCAAGAGACCACGACTCCAGGGCTCTCGTCTCCTCCAGCCTTTGGGAGAAGAAAATATGTTTCGTATTAAGTGAACAAGGAGCTGTTTGTATGGCACTGAGAAGAAAGCCAAACTGTGCAAACCTCTTCCAAGGGCGACATGATTTTTGGTGTGCCTTTGGGTTCACATTTTTGGGAGTATAACTGGGATCTTTGCCAGTTTGTGCAGCAGCTCAGCTATTATATCTAACTGCTCTTTAAAATGTTAAATACCACAGGAAGGATATTTTATGGGGCATCTTTATTTCTTGATGAGAAAGGGAGATGTGTTAGTGGTTTGCAGCATAATTTTGTACCGTGCACAGGGCAGGCATCCTATCTATATGCCCACCCCAAGAGCCAGTACCAAACCAATTCAAAAAGATCCACTGGGACAGTAGCCTTTAGTCAGGTCATGCTCCAGATTCACATTTATTTCCAACTTAAACTTCTTCCACAAGGAGGTTTTTCTCCATTTTGGATTCTAAACTGGAGTGCTTTTTCTTTGAATTTCCCATATGATGTTGTGCTGTGACCATCCAATTTCCAGGTTTTCCCCATTCTCAATACACTTTCCCCCAGACTTCTTTTACTCTGATCTTTTTGCAAAGAACACAGTCCAAATGCATTTGTAAACTGTCTGGAAAGAATGGAGTGCATTTTCCTGTCCTCCAAAGATCCTGCCTGCATTGGCAGGAAAATTATGCCAACAATCCCTCACAGGCACCATTTCCGTAGTTTTTTTCTTTGACTTGCCACCAGAGGGCTTTTTAATTTTTTTATCAGTAATTGCTATAGTGCTATAACACTAAACCATCTATTGCTGTAACAGTTCTATGAAAGTATAAAATAGATAAATGGCAATAGATCACTGTAGCAATATAGTACTATAACCATCTATTGCTTTAATGCTATAAAAGCTCTATCAATATTTCTAACTTCAACAGAACAATTATAGTGCTATAGCGCATGTGGGAAGAAAATTTAAAGAGTCAGTGAGCGGCAACGGCAGTCATAATGACCACATTCTCAAAAACCAGTGCAGAGTCACTGCAAAGCATGTGAGGGAAGAGAAAAGTTGGGGAGAAGATAGAGGAAAGCATGCAGGAAGCTCTATCTCCAACATGCACGCTCTGCATGTGGAGCACCAATGGAACAACACTTAGAATCCTCACTGTGTGGAGCACCTCTACAGTGTCTCCAACCAAGATGATGCCTGCATTGTTCTACAATCCATCATATTGGAAAATAGGTCATGCATTCTGAAATGAAGCGTTTATTTCAATGTATTGATTTATGTATAGCTTGCGTAATGTCACCACCACCACTTAAAAATCCCCAAAACAGACAGTAGTTTAATTAGGAAAAGCTTGGCCTTCCAGCAGAAACTTCACAAGGAACTATAGCAGGATCCTTAGGAAGCTAGTTCCATTTGAGAGTTGCCTTGTTAATATAATTGCACATACCTCATGAAGTTGCCTTATGCCAAGTCAGACCATTGGTCCATGTAGCACAGTGCTGCCTTCTCTAACATGGCAGCAACAGTCATTATTCAACACCTGGCCCCTTTTTGATCAAGAGACCTCAAGGATTGAGCTCAGGACACTGCACATGCAAACCATGTGCTTTACCACTGAGCCACAACCCCTTATCACTAACCTACTTCTAGCATTAATTTCTAACTACTGCCTGTTTAGTAGTTTAGTGCAAAACGAGGAATGGAGGAGCTAGAGTCTGCACAGAGAACTAGTCTACTGTTCAAAATTTTCCATAACTTTCTCCCATGTGGAGAGACACCCCACATACCCCTGTGTTTTCTTTAGGCTGCTGTTTGGACTCCAGGGAATTTATGTGCTGTGTAGAGATACTTGCCCTTCCCTGGATAGCCCAGGCAAGCCTGATCTCCTCAGATCTCAGAAGCCAAGCAGGGTCGGCCCTGGCTAGTATTTGGATGGAAGACCTCCAAGGAACACCAGGGCGGTGACGCGGAGGCAGGCAATGGCAAACCACCTCTGAACATCTCTTGCCTTGAAAACCATATGGGGTCACCATAAGTTGGTTGCAACTTGACAGCAAAAAAACATGGAGATACTTTGGAGCATGTAAGAATTCAATGCGTTGGGCTGGTGCATAAATTCCCTTCTCTACCCCCCCCCCCACAAAGCCTCTATGCTGCACATCCTGTTTCCAAATGCTGAATGTGCAAAAGCAACGGGGCTTTGAAGTACCGGGTGCATTGCTTCGTGTCACCTGAAGAGCCGGGCCTGGCAGCGCAAGGGTGAACTTGCTAACTCCTCTCTGCCCATCCCCCCCATCTGTAGCTGTCCCAGCTTGAGCAATCTTGTTGGAGTCCCCCCCCCCATCCCAGTTTCCTGGCCTCCTTCCCAAATCTTCCCTTGCGGTTCTTGCTCGGGGACATTTGTTTGCCACATGCTAAATTGATCTCTCTCCAGAGGCTAAATTAACCCACAGCCACTGACTCAGTTTTACAAACACACACCAACACACAAACTCTCTCTCTCACACACACACACCAACACACACCCTCGAGTGTTTCTTGGATTTCAAAAACACAGCCGACTAAGTTGTTGAATGGATTCCCTCCCCTATGGCCCAGGAACCACATTCCTTTCTTCCTTCCTCGGGATCGCAAGCAACAGGGAGTGAAAAGCGAGCCCAGGCTTCCCGGTTTCTCTTTTGCGAGCGCAAAATCCTCTCCGTGGCACTGGAAGCGTTCCCTCTGGCCCTATTCCTGGAATGCTACACTACTAGTCCAGCGACCTCCCTCGTCTGATACTTTTTGCCTGAGCTGGAAGAGTCCCTGTAGAATAGCTGTGGGAGAGAAGAGCCACAAAGGTTTCGAGACAAGATTTAAATAGCACTTCCAAGGATGCTGTACAGCAGTGGTTCCCAACCTTTTTTTGACCAGGGACCACTAGGACTTTTTCGTTCGGTGCAGGGAGCCCAAGGTTCAAAATAAAAATTCCGAGAATTTGAAAATAAACTTTAATCATAACTGTTAGTTGAACATTAAACTTAGAATAATATTTGAATCTGTTTTTATAATAGAGAACTTTTAATTGAAAATATTAATTTATTATAGGTTTATAACTTTGTTTTGCGGACCTTAATTTAGTTCTCGCGGACCCCTGGGGGTCCATGGACCCCCGGTTGGGAACCAGTGCTGTACAGGGTTTATTCTAGCACCGCAACAGAGCACATTTTAAGAAAGGGTTTTCCCTGTACACTTCTTATGATAGGTTTTGTACTCTCGTCTTGGAGTAAAAAAACCAGCACCTATACTATTACTGAGAGCCAGCGTGGTGTAATGGTAGGGTTGCCAGCTCCCTCTTTGCCACCAGCGGGAGGTTTTTGGGGTGGAGCCTAAGGAGTGCAGGGTTTGGGAAGGGGAGGGACTTCAATGCCATAGAGTCCAATTGCCAAAACAGCCATTTTCTCCAGGTGAACTGATCTCTATCGGCTGGAGATCAGTTGTAATAGCAAGAGATCTCCAGCTAGTACCTGGCGGTTGGCAACCCTATGTAATGGTTAAGAGCGTCGGACTCTTATCTGGAGGTCTGGGTTCGAGTCCCCGCTTCTCCACATGATGCCTGCTGGGTGACCTTGGGCCAGTCACAGTTCTTTCAGAACTCTCACAGCCCACATGGAGGCAAGCAATGGCAAACCACCTCTATATGTTGCCTTGAAAACTGTACGGGGTCACCATAAATCATCTGTGACTTGACTCCACTTTCCACAACATACTATTATTAGTTGCACAAGCATTTTTCCTCTTTAAAATACACATGAATACATAGGCCTTTGGCCTATGGAGTTCCGCAAGGCTCAATCTTGTCCCCTGTGGTTTTCAACACCTACATGAAACCACTGGGTGAGGTCATGCAGAGATTTGGGCTGAATTGCCACCAATATGTGGATGACACTTAGCTCTGCCTGCTAGGTTGGCCAACTCTAGCCTGGAAAATTCCTGGAGTTTGGAGGTGCGGCCTGTAGAGGAGGAATTTGGGGAGGGGGTTCATCTAGATTCTACAGCGTGCCATAGAGTCTGCCCTCTGAAGCTGCCATTTTCTCCAGGGGAACTGATCTCTGAAGGTTGGAGATCAGTTGTCCTTCTGGAAGAACTCTAGACCCCACCTAGAGGTGAGCAACTGTATTTATATCACACTTCCAGGCAATCCCAGGGAGGCTGTAGAAACCCAGAACCGTTGCCTGGAGGCACTTTTGGAGTGAATGCAGGCTAATACACCGAGGCTTAATCCCAACAAATCAGAAGTGCTACTTTTGAGTGGCAGATCTGAGGACTTAAACTGTCACCCATTCTGGATGGGATTGCACTCCACTTGAAGGAACAGGCCAATAGTCTGGGGGTGCTCCTGGATGAACAGGTGGCAGCTGTGGTCAAGAATGCCATTTACTAGCTTCGACTGGTTAGCCCGCTGTGGCCTTTCCTGGGCAGAAAAGCTCTGGACACTGTGGTGCCTGCCCTGGTTACATCTAGATCGGGGTGTCAAACTCAATCGTTGCAAGGACCGGATATGACATAAATGTCACTTGGTCGGGCCAGGCCATGCCTCACCAGCCCAGATCGGGACTGAGGGGCGTGGCTGCCTCGGCTGGCTTGTGGGCCAGATAAGAGCTCTCAAGGGGCCAGATCAGCCCCCCGGGCCTTATGTTTGACACCCCTGATCTAGATCATATTGCTGCAATGTACTCTATGTGTGGCTGTCTTTGAAAAACGCTTTGGAAATTTCAACTGGTGCAAAATGCTTCAGCCAGGTTGTTGACTGTAGTGGGCCACAGATACCATACTTCTCCAGTGTTGGCCAATCTTCATTGGCTCCCATTCTGTTTCCAGGCACAATTCAAGCTGCTAGCATTGACCTTTAAAGCCCTATATGGGTTGGAACCAGAGTATCTGAAGGACTGCCTATTCCCTTACAAACCTACCTGACCTCTACAATCATATTCCAAGACTGTGCTTTGGGTGCCCCCACCCTCTGAGATGAGGAAGATGGTAACCTGGGAAAGGATCTTCTCGTTCTTGGCACCCAAACTCTGGAACTCTCTCCCCAGAGAAATTTGCCTGCCCTCTTCTGGTGAAGGCTTTTTTGTTTCACGTGGCGTTCACTCAATGATCATTTCTTCCTGCCCTATGTTTTAATCATGGTTTTTATGTACGTGTATTCTATTGTACACCATGTGTATTTTAGCTTGGTTTTAATTGTTTTAATCATGTTTTTCTTCGGTGTTAATGGTTTTTTAAAATGTTTTTATTATGTATGTTTTTAATCCGTTAGCCCCCTTGATGGCCCTGACAAGGGCAGAAATGCAGGGTATAAATTTTGTAAATAAATAAGTTGTAGTTGAATAACATTCAAGGCAAATGCCCAGGCACAGTGCTTGCCTTGCCAAGGGTGCCAAGGGTGCCAGGGGAGTAGGAAGGCGTTAAAAACACCCTACAAGGATCCCCTTGATCCCTTCCAGCTGCTCCACAAGCTGAACACACAGAAGGATATACCTCCTTCCTATTAATTTCAGATTTTAAATAATGTTTTCCTTGATTTCTCTATGTGTGTGGCTTTAGGTAGCGTTTACCATGAGCTGCTTACAACTTCGGGCAAGTTGAAACTTCTTCGTGTTATCTGTTGATTGAAATATAGGTGTTATTAAAAAGAGATTAACATGAGCTCTCAGTTTAGCTTCAGTTATCAAGAGCTAGCACGTGAAGCAACGATTTTCAGCAGCAAATGCCTGGACCTGTCTTGGACTGAACACCCAGGACAGGACAATTGTGGGAGCAGCCATCCCATACACCCCTCTGCGCACATGATACCCATAGTGTGATATAGTGGTTAGAACACCCATCTATGATCTCGGACAGCCGGGTTTGAATCCCCACTCTGCCATGGAAGTTTGCCGGGTAACCTTGGGGCAGTCACATACTCTCGGCCTAACCTACCTCACAGGGTTGCTGTGAGGGTAAAATGGAGGAGAGGAGAACTGTGTAAGCTGCTTCGGGTCTCCATTGTGGAGGAAGGCAGCATATACATGAAGTAAGTAATTAAAATAAGTACATAGGTTGCTAACGGAGCACTATCAGTTGGAAGCAGGATTCCAGCAGAGCTGAGGTGTTGATTGTATGCCTGGCCCCTTCATGTCCTTTCATAAGGCTCACTGGGTGCAGGATACGTCTCATGATTTCTATGAGTGTGCATCTTACTCGGAATGCATTTCACAAATTCTCCAGTGGTGCATGTGGGGGAGAGGGCATGAGGCTCAAATTACATCACCCTCTGGCTGCCTGGGCTTGCAACTTGTCACGTCGAAAGTCCCGGGGTCATAAAGGGTCAACAATAGGAGCATCTTCAAGTTGGTAGCGGTGATGTTCTCTGAGGGGTTTTTTTTTTGCTGACACAAGATCCCAACATCCTCTTATGACGAAGAAACATCCCAGAATAAGTGTGCGTGTTCGTGTTAGGTTGCAAGTTCCCTCCGTGTGGAGAACTGCAATACATCGACAGTTACTCTAGCAGCTGCTGGTGATGTTGAGGCACGCATTCTAGTAGCGACAAAGTGACTGATGATATCAGGACGAGGGATCAGGGAAACGGCCAGCCAGCTTGCTCCCAATGAACTGTGCCATGTCTACGAGGCAGGTACTTTGCCTTTTGGTTGATCTGCAGCCAGGCTCTTAAAAGTCAGCGGCTGCTAAGGAGATTCTCTGTGAAACTCTTCTCGTTTTTTTAAACACACATGGCTATTTTCAAACAGAAGAGCTGCCACTGTGGCCATGAGGCTCAGAGTTTCTAACCAGACACAGTAACAGAGAAGCCATTTATGCTGTTAACTAGGGAGATACAGCCAAAAAGACTGGGCTGGATATTTTCAACACAGAAGGGAGGCCGATTTATGAAGCCATTTGTAATAAAAGCTTGAGGCACAAAGATGACAATGACCAAACCAGAGAGCAACAAAATACAGGGACATAGCAACAAAATCCAGCAGTGGCAGCAGAAAGATTTCACTCAGTGGCCAAAAAAAAAGAGTCAATTTGACACCCTCTCCGGGAGGTTAAAAAAAGAGGAACTACTCCAAACCTCAACAGGGAAGTTGTTCCACTGCCTGGGGTGGGTGAGGGGGGGGAATGTAGTTAAGGCCCTTCTGGCTGCAAACTCCCTCCTTTCTAGGGTTGCCAACTTTCGAGGCTTGCTAGTCCCCGTAGCTCCATCGGTGGGAGCTTTCCGGGGCCGTGGCTGTGGCGTGCAATGCACCCGCGCGCACCCCACGCAACGCGCCTACGTCACTTCCGGGTTTGCCGGATGCTCTAGCAATCCGGGTTTGCCAGATGCTCTAGCAATCTCGGCCAAAACACTATGGTTTCCACAGAGTTTTATCCGAGATTGCCAGAGCGTCTTTCGGCTTACCCGAAAGTGATGCATGTGTGTGCGCGTGCACACAGTGCCTGCCAGCCAACAGCTGGCCGGCGGGCAGCCCAGTGGGTCGGCGGGATTTTACCTGCCACTACCAGGCACTTGGCAACCCTAATGTGAGGGCATAACTAGCCCTTTGAACTGGGCCTTAAAACAAGCTGGAAACTGTAGATGGTACAATATTGGAATTAAATATCCCTCAATAGCAAGCCCTTCGTTAGGACTCCTGCTGCTGCATTCGGAAACAACTGCAGTTCCCAGAACCTTTTTCAAAGGTAGCCTTATCTGGAAAACAGTACGGTAGTCTAATCCGGATGTTACTGAGACCTGGGCCAGGTCTCTCCACACACTTCAAGCATTACCTTCTCAACGGCTAGATAAAAGTGTGCTTTTATTGAAAAGGGGAGGGAGGAGTAACATTTTGAGGCTAGCACACTACAGCTTTTTTGCACTCCTGTAGAATCCAAAATAAGTAGCCTCATGTTGTAGCTGCTGAGGGACACATGAGAGAACTTGCAACATCACTCCCACTTGGAAGGAAAGGCCATATTTTTAAAATTTCAAGGCGAACTAATTCCAGGCTCAGGGTCTGGACTGTGTCCTATAATGCTATTTTTCATTAGGGCTTCACTGGGTTGGCAGCAGTTACCTTCCTTGGATGCAACAGCTGCTGATCTTGGAAATGGAGAAAGCGGGGAGTGAGAGGTGAAACTCATCTTCTAAGGGCCAACAGCAAATCTGAATGGCTCCTATCACTGCTTCAGCCCATTTTAATGAATAACCCGCTAATGACAAATACAAGCAAAATGGCACCGTTTTAAAGAGGACGTATGAACGGAGGACTTTTTGTTCCCATCATGCCACATTTTCCCCCAATGTAATTGCTATGTAATGCATTACATACATTTTCAAAACTATGGGTCTTCATGTGTTTAGAGCCTGGTACTCTGAGGGGTTTGTACTTCCAAAAACTAATAAAATATATATGACACAATGGTCTTCTTGTAACTAAGAACATGTGATATATAATTTTCCCCCCTTCTTGCTAACAATGTACACTTGTATATAGGCAGGCACTGAACAGGGCCGTGCACATTTGCTCCCAGCGTTCTTAAAAGGTCGCTCGCGCTCAGTTTTTCCCTCAACCATAGATAAGGTTGCCAAACCCCCAATGGAGCAGAGGATTCCCACCCCCAGTTCCTATTTCTCACTACCTGTTTAAGCGATGGCAGAGAAGAAATTTTTTTAATGTCCATGGCGTTGCCCCCACAGCATGACATCACATCTGGGTGGGGTTGCCAACCTCCAGTTACTAGCTGCAGATCTCCTGCTATAACAACTGATCTCCAGCTCATAGGGACCAGTTCACCTGGAGGAAATGGCCACTTTGGCAATTAGACTCTATAGCATTGAAGTCCCTCCCCTCCCCAAACCCCGCCCTCCTCAGGCTCTGCCCCAAAAACCTCCCACCAGTGGTGCAGAGGGGCCTGGAACCCTACATCTGGGAAAACACAAATGTTTAAATGAAATTAAATGATATACTATAATCTTATGCAATCAGAGTATTAACTGGGTAATTTTATACAACTAGAAACGGCAGTAGAAGGTGTTAGAAATCTGGATATAAGTAACAGTTTGTTTAGATATTATGTTATTAGATCACAGTACTGGGTGGCATGGTAGTAGAGTATACTAGAAGTTAAGATACTAGTAACGCCATATTCCTGATGTTATACAGAATCTATAAGATGACAGTTTGGGGTGGTATACAACTATGGGTTGGGTCTGGACACGGATGCACTATGAAAAGATACCCCCCTCTTCTTCCTTTCTGTACCCCTAACTGAAAAAACAATAAAAACTTTTTTAAAAAAGAAAGTTATGTCAGTCCTCAACGGAAACCATATGGTTTTACCAAAGAGTTTCCAGCCATTCCTAAAGGGGTGTGGCATCATGACATCACCGCTGGCAGCCCTCATGTCCCCCTCCATCTCCTGCTGGTTGCAACCCTATGAAGCTTGTAACAATGGTTTGTTTTAAGTTGAAGACCTGATCAGGGTGTGGACAAATGTCTCTCAAAATAAGGACGGCTGCACTCTAGAAGCACATTGCAATGTTGTGGTTAAACATCTTTATTTCTTTCCAGTATGGAGTCAGAGAAAAACACATCAGAAGGGTGGGAGCAGACTCCATTGATGCATAGTGCTGGTTGGCTGGTGACCGTAATATCATGATCAGGGAATAGATTGATGAGCATCACTAAATGGCAGGCATGAAAGCTCCTAGGGGCATCACAAGGGTGAGGGCACTACATTATGGCCCTCTCAGTGGTCCATTTAGCTCTTCCTGTGGAATCTCCAAGATCTAGGTGTCTTACCCAAGTTTAATTCAAAATGCAGTAGAGTTTACTGAGCGACTGTGGTGTATCATTGGGTCCAGTGGTAATTTTCCGCGGACAGAAGGCATTTCCTTCAATGGAGTGGAAATTTCTTGCCTCCTTCCTCCTCCTGCAGCCTACTGAGCTCCCCAGAATGCTGCTTATGGAGGAATGGGGCTGGCCCAATTTTTTTTGGCGCCCTAGGCAAACCATGACCTTGGGGCACATACGCACACATATTCAACAGAGTCTAGGATGAATGTTTTACTTACCGGGCATTCAAAACAAACATTGGAAAAATACAAACAGATAAGCTCTGGAAAAGCCCTCTGTCTTCCATCAGGCCAGCTACAGAAGATTAGAGCCAACAGATACGGAAATTGTAGAAATCAGTTAACACCACGTTTCCCCTCAAACCAGTAGAGGAGGCTCTTCTTGCACCTTTCATGCCCCTCAAAATCTAGAGTTTGACTAGTGGTCAGTAGGGTTGCCAACCTCCAGGTACTAGCTGGAAATCTCCTGCTATTACAATTGGTCTCCAGCCAATAGAGATCGGTTCACCTGGAGAAAATGGCCGCTTTGGCAACTGGACTCTACGGCATTGAAGTCCCTCCCTTCCCCAAATCCCACCCTCCTCAAGCTCCACCCCAAAAATCTCCTGCCGATGGCAAAGAGGGACCTGGCAACCCGAGTGGTCAGACTAGCCCTGTTGGGGGCCTGCCATGAGATGGGGGATTGGAAAAAATCATGCTACCCCCGTCAATGGAAAATGAATTAAAATTAGGTCCAACCTGTTGTCTACCAGCAGATCATGACATGGATTTACTTACCTCTACTAGACAGTTTCCCCCGGTTAAATGTAGGGTGATTTGTGAGGCTCCTGGTAGGGTTGCCAGGTTCCTCTTCACAACCGGTGGGAGATTTTGGGGGTGGAGCCTGAAGAGGGCGGGGTTTGGAGAGGGGAGGGACTTCAATGCCATAGAGTTCAATTGCCAAAGCTGCCCTTTTTCTCCAGGTGATCTGATCTCTGTCGGCTGGAGATCAGTTGAATTAGCAGGAGATCTCCTGCTACTACCTGGCAGTTGGCAACCCTAGCTCCTGGAAATGTAGGGGCTGTTATTTAGCCATTCATGGTGTACCCTGAGTAAAACACACACTCTTTCTGGCATCACTGCTCACGCTTTCCAGGGTCGCTGATCAATCTATTCCCTTATCATTGTTTACTTTTCCAGTGTACAGAAACAACCCAAGAACCCAAACTGGTCTTTCAAGATTTGCTTCCTTCCTGAGCTGCTCAGGTACATACACACATTTCAGACATAACGTTTGTGTAATATGTAAGAGTTTTCTGATGCATGATCTATGTTTCCCTGGTCATTGCTTTTGGTGAGTAGAGCAGGCTGGGAAATTCCAATTTCAAAGAACCCAAGGGAGAACTGATAATTCTCCCGTCACTCTGCTTTCCTAAATTCCCACTGTTTGCTCATCAGGAAGGCAGTAACAGTGAGGACCCCGGGTTCTGGAACACAAGGCTGCTTCCACATGGGTTGCCCCTTCTGTGGAAGCAGAAGTGAGCAGGGTAAGAAGCTCTAAGGAGGAAATTATGGTAGCCACACGTCATGCTTGTCATGAGTATGGTATTATGTTGATCGTCTTCCAAAAGCAGAGGCATGGTCCTGGGCCCGGGAAGCCCGGCTTGTGACCAGAATCCTGATGGCTCTTTTGAAAAAGTGTTCAAGGTTATTCCTGACCCAAGTGAGCGGAGCAGCCAATCAGCGGAATTTCAGGTACAACTTTGCGTCTGCAGAAGGTGGTGTTTCTGGGGTGACAGGCAGCTGACTAAAGTCAGCCCCACCCCTGGGAATGCCTCCTTTGGTGCTGGCAGGAGCCCTTGTGCCTGGGAGATGTTGCCGTGGCAGAGTCGCCCCCCTTCTAAGCTCTAGAAGAGTGTAACTTGGTTTAGGATTGTGTCATAAGTCTACCAGCGCCAGCAGCGTGCGCAACGCGATCCAGAAGATGACCCGTGTCCGAGTGGTGGATAACAGCACCTTGGGAAACACACCGTATCACCGGCCGCCCAAGTGCATTCTCGTGTACAACAAAACTGGAGTGGGCAAAGTGGGGGATAAAATCCTCCTGGCTATCAAAGGGGAAAAGAAGAAGGCCTTGATTGTGGGTCACAGAATGCCTGGCCCTCGCATGACTCCCAGGTTCGATTCCAACAACGTCGTGCTCATTGAAGATAATGGGAACCCAACTGGGACAAGAATTAAAACCCCGATACCCTCTCTCCTGAGGAAGCGTCAAGGGGAATTCTCAAAAGTATTGGCCATTGCCCAGAACTTTGTATGACAAGTTATTCAAACATCATATCGCACAGTGTTTCCTGTCTGCGCCTAGCTCTGAGGAAGAAGAAAAATGATCAGAAGTCTTTCCTTCTGCTTATGAAGTAAAACTCGTTGCTTTCTTAAAATAAAATTATGTCCAGTCAAAAGCAGAGGCATGCAGTGGTTCGTGTGGAGCAAAATCCTAGAAAGAAACCACACACACACTTATTTGCACCACATCATCATGGGACGGGAAGAAGCATGCAGATTTGAAAATGACAGGACATGTATAAGAACTTTTAAGTTATAAACATTCAATAGCTGCCCTTTTAAAACAACTCCTGAATTCCAAGATGTACTTATCCATATTCTGTGACTAGAATCCATTATGCAGATCAGTGGTTCTCGCTCTATGGCTCACGGAGCGCCACATTTGCAATTATCATCAACCAAAAGAGCCACATTTACTTTAATCTTTGGCGAGAGGAATGCAGCATAGGGACAATCACCGCTTACCTTTTCCTCTGGCAGCAGCTGTTTCCAGGTGGAAACCACCTGCCAACCAAAAGCCCCATCTGACAAGAACCTTGCCCATTTTCCTGGAAAATGGACCAATTGCCGCATTGGGGAACGGTGCTCAGAAGCACCAAAAGTGACATCTCAAAGAGCAGAGTTTGGATAATGCAGAATTCAAGTTATTTTTCTAGTTCACAGTATGCACAGTCATAATAATTCAAGAGCCACCCTGCAGCCCTTAAGAGTTCAGCCCTGCTGTACAGAATGGACTTGAACCGGGTCCATTCGGTTCAGCAAAAAGCTTCCCATAGTGGCTAGCTGGATGCCCCAGGAAGAACCATAAGCAGAGAACCAACGCCCAACCTACCACTGTTATAACTAGGGTTGCTAGGTCCCTCTTCACCACTGGTGGGAGTTTTTTGGGGGCAGACCCTGAGGAGGGTGGGGTTTGAGGCCATAGAGTCCAATTGCCAAAGCGGCCATTTTCTCCAGGTGAACTGATCTCTATTGGCTGGAGATCAGTTGTAACAGCAGATCTCCAGCTAGTACCTGGAGGTTTGTGTGGTAAACAAAGGTTAGCGTGCTGTAGGATACTCAGCAAACTATTGCCTTAAGGCAATAATTAACAACACATGTTTTTGCCTATATACTATCAGTGGTGGATATGTTATTAAATACCACTACTTTATAATCATTGTGTCTAGCTTGTGAAGTGCTGTTTCTAGTTTGCTGAGTACCTGGAGGTTGGCAACGCTAGTTATCACCCTCTGGAAAGTACCCTCCCTCTGGAGTCCTGTTTCTAACACTGCCCTGTTTCCAATATTGAATGTGTTCGGGAACAGTTTTTGCAAAACCTTTCCTGCTCTCCTTCTCCGCCTACCAACTTGAAATATGTTCCTAGTTTGCCAGGGGGAAGGCAGATTCTTTACCCATAGAATAATACCAGACTCTGCTTGGGAAGACTGCACAGGCATGTATGGGGAGTCCCAGTTAATCAAACAGCCTGGCAGGCACCCTATGGCTGTAGCAGCTGGGACTTCCCATAGGGTTGCCAGCTCCAGGTTGGGAAATTCCTGGAGATTTGGGGGTGGAGCTTGGGGCAGGAAGGGTTTGGGGAGGGGAGGGACTTCAAAGAGGTACAATGCCATAGAGCCAATCTTCTAAAGCAGCCATTTTCTCTGGGGGATCTGATCTTTGTAGTCTTGATACCAGTTAGGGTTGAGATCTTTTGCCGCTGTTATCTCGATGGCTTCTGAGGGGCCATCAATCAAGTAGAAGGAGGGTGGGGTGGGCTGCCTGCGTGTCCAGTCGCTCTCTGAGAAATGGCTGCTGCTGGAAACTTGACCTGGGCACAGAGAAAATGGATTCCCTCTGGTTCTCCATGAAGGGCTTCTTTGTCCTTGGTTCCTCCTTGTCCATTTCGCTCAATGGTGCGGGAGCCTCTATCCCACTGGTTCCCAACCAGGGGTCCATGGACCCCCAGGGGTCCACGAGAACTAAATTAAGGTCCGCAAAACAAAGTTATAAACCCATAATAAATTAATATTTTCAATTAAAAGTTTTCTATTATAAAAATATATATTCAAATATTATTCTAAGTTTAATGTTTAACTAACAGTTATGATTAAAGTTTATTTTCAAATTCTCAGAATTTTTATTTTGAACCTTGGGGTCCCTGCACCGAACAAAAAAGTCCTAGTGGTCCCTGATCAAAAAAAGGTTAGGAACCACTGCTCTATCCATAGCGTCTGGGCTTGACACAGGTCTGGGACAGCTGGGAACACGTGTCCATTTGGTTACCATGTAACACAGTCCTGGAGATGGCAACCATTTGGCTACAGTGTGCTGCCCAGAGCTCTGGAAGAAAGGCAAGATGAAATGAGACTGGTACTCCCTACAGTAAAATCTGGAGTTGCTTATTGACTACCCTTATCAGATGTTATTCATTTACAGATGAGCTGCCACAGCAAAGGTTTGGAATTTCATTTCCATTCAGGTTGCCCATTGCCACGGACCTTGGCATGCTGCCGACAGAAAGCCCCTGACGGAGATTCCAAAAATACTTCCAACTCTAAGCAAACTCAGGGCTCTATGGGCAAGCCAGGAGTGTTTTGAAAGGCCTCGGGCAGCTATGCACACAGATATAACAATTCTGTTGGGGAGGGGGTGGTTTTTCCTGTTCCATGGGTGATCCATGCCTAGGACACAGCTTCTGCTTTTCGGGTTAGCGACAGCATAAGCGTTCCTGATCTCCCACCTTTGGCATGTAACATATGAACAGGACAGGGTAATCTGTGGTAAGCTGTTTTGCATGCAGAAGGTTCTCAGGTTCAAACACCAGCTACTCCAGGTTGTGTAACGATTCCAGGGAGTTAGCTGGGTTAGTTAAACCAGAAGTCAAGTGGTACCTTGAAGACTATTCCAGCATAAGCAGGTGATGTGACAGTAGGGTTCCCAGGTCCCTCTTCGCAACCGACGGGAGATTTTTGGGGCGGAGCCTGAGGAGGGCGGGGTTTGGGGAGGGGAGGGACTTCAATGCCATGGAGTTCAATTGCCAAAGCGGCCATTTTTCTCCAGGTGATCTGATCTCTGTCGGCTGGAGATCAGTTGAATTAGCAGGAGATCTCCTGCTACTGCCTGGCAGTTAAAGAAAAGACAGCACGTAGCTCTATATGCAAAAGTATCAAAACAGTGTATTACAATAAAGTGAAGACAATAGTGAAGTGCAAACCGAAACTTAAACACAACTAAACATAAATTCTATATGCACTCAATATTGGTAACTCTTCTTAGTGAGTCCAAACAAAGACTTTTAAAGGTTACACATAAGAATTAAATAATGTCTGAAAAGACTGAGTTGCGTCTTGGCGCTTTCAAAGGAAAAAAAACCAGTTTTTTTTAATGAGATGTTTGATGTTATAGATGAGATGGAAACGTCTTCCAGAATTTGTAAACGTTTTTCGCTGGGTTCTGCTTCTTCAGCCTGTAATACTGAAGCTCATAGGCAGCCCAATTTGCGGCTCCTATTTTATACTTTAAAAGCTCTGCAGTCTCTGTCATCTGGTGTGGCAGGGCCTTCCACGTGGAAGGGCAGGATGGCAAATATGCTCAGCATCATTAAAAATAAACATGTACACACCCATCCCTCAGGTGAGAATATAATTTAACACTAATCGACAACAATCCCAACAATAAAATCCAGCCATGTATTGAAGCGTAACAGCAGATTGAGGCTGGAGTTCAAGGCGGTGAACCGTGGAGAGAATTGCTCAGGGCATCTGCTGAGGACATCGCAGCCTTGCCACGTGGCCGCTCCTCAGAGACAAAGAGGCTACATTTGGCACCACTGTCCAGTCAACAGCAATATATAGGACAGCATTTCCAAAGTTCAGAAAGCAGAGGCACACTTTCTCCCTCCTGAATTAAAATCGGAGGCCTAGTTATAGCCCCCCATCTTACTTTTAAAGCATATACCGTATTTTTCGCTCCATAGGACGCACCTTTCCATAAGGCGCACCTAGTTTTTAGAGGAGGAAAACAAGAAAAAATCTTGTTTTCCTCCTCTAAAAACTTGTCCTATGGAGTAAATGCCCTGGGAGGCGGGCGGGCGCACAGAGCACGCCAAGCCGGCTCTTTGCACCCCCCCCCTTCCCAGCTGGGAGGTGGGCGGGGGCTCAGAGCGGGCTGGGAGGCGGGCGGGCGCTCGGGCTGGGAGGCGGGCGGGCGCTGAGAGCGAGCTCTGTGCTCCCCCCCCTCCGCTTCCCAGCTGGGAGGAGGGCAGGCGCACAGAGCCGGCTGGGAGGCGGGCGGGCGCTCAGAGCAGGCTGGGAGGTGGGTGCGCGCGCCAAGCCGGATCTTTGCACACACCCCTTCCCAGCAGGGAGGCGGGCAGGCGCTCAGAGCAGGCTGGGAGGTGGGTGCCAAGCCAGCTCTTTGCACCCCCCTTCCCAGCTGGGAGGAGGGCAGGCGCTCAGAGCGGGCTGGGAGGCGGGCGGGCGCTGGGGCTGGGAGGCGGGCGGGTGCTCAGAGCGGGCTGGGAGGCGGGCGGGCGTGCCAAGCCGGCTCTGTGCTTCCTCCCCCCCCTTCCCAGCTGGGAGGAGGGCAGGGGCTCAGAGCGGGCTGGGAGACTGGTGCCAAGCCGGCTCTTTGCACCCCCCCTTCCCAGCTGGGAGGAGGGAAGGCGCTCAGAGCGGGCTGAGAGGCGGGTGGGTGCTGGGGCTGGGAGGCGGGCGGGCGTGCCAAGCCGGCTCTGTCCTCCCTCCCCCACACTTCCCAGTTGGAGGCAGGCAGGCGCTCAGAGCCGGCTGAGAGGTGGGTGCGCGCGCCAAGCCGGCTCTTTGCACCCCCCCCTTCCCAGCTGGGAGGAGGGCAGGCGCTCAGAGCCGGCTGGGAGGTGGGTGCGCGCGCCAAGCCGTCTCTTTGCACCCTCCCTTTCCAGCTGGGAGGAGGGCAGGCGCTCAGAGCCGGCTGGGAGGTGGGTGCGCGCGCCAAGCCGGCTCTTTGCACCCCCCCCTTCCCAGCTGGGAGGAGGGCAGGCGCTCAGAGCCGGCTGGGAGGTGGGTGCGCGCGCCAAGCCGGCTCTTTGCACCCCCCCTTCCCAGCTGGGAGGAGGGCAGGCGCTCAGAGCCGGCTGAGAGGTGGGTGCGCACGCCAAGCCGGCTCTTTGCACCCCCCCCTTCCCAGCTGGAGGCAGGCAGGCGCTCAGAGCCGGCTGAGAGGTGGGTGAGCGCGCCAAGCCGGCTCTTTGCACACACCCCCCTTTCCAGCTGGGAGGAGGGCAGGCGCTTATAGCCGGCTGGGAGGCGGGCGGGAGCTCGGGCTGGGAGGCGGACGGGCGCTCAGAGTGGGCTGGGACGTGGGCTGGCGGGCGCGCCCAGCCGGCTCTGTGCTCCCCCCCGGTTCCCAGCTGGAGGCAGGCAGGCACTCAGAGCGGGCTAAGCCGGCGCACAGAGCCGGCTGGGCGCGCTGGAACGGCGCGAGGCGGCTTTCCCCGCCTGCCTCCCAGCGCGCCCAGCCGGCTCTGTGCACACATTCGCTCCATAAGACGCACCAACATTTTCCCTCACGTTTGAGGAGGAAAAAAGTGCGTCTTATGGTGCGAAAAATACGGTAACCTGCTCTAAGAGGGGCTCACTCTGCATTTTTACGGGGTTTGGACACATTTCCTGACTGAAAGATGGCAAGGCAGTAGGGATTCATACAGAGGCACAACAGGGAGCCCCCCCTAAGGATATTGCTGCTGTCTCTCTGCATTGGAAGGGACTTGATAGAAATATGCCCATGCAAGCTCTCAGCGCTACTATTCAGTTCCTGCAGATTGCGAGAAAGCTTCACCAGAGCACAGAAACATGGATGCCGCAGGCCGCCTCCAGGGTACATAGGTACTCTGGGCTCACAGAAGTCTTTAATGAATTGACCACCTAGAAATAAATAAGTAATAATAATCATTATCATGGTTTGGAGCGGTGGAGTCTGATCTGGAGAACCAGGTTTGATTCCCCAGTCCTCCACATGAGCAGCAGAGACTAATCTGGTGAACTGGATTTGTTTCCCCACTCCTCCACATTAAGCCAGCTGGGTGACCTTGGGCTAGTCACAGTTCTTAGAGCTCTCTCAGCCCCACCTACCTCACAGGGTGTCTGTTGTGGGGAGGGGAAGGGAAGGTGATTGTAAGCCAGTTTAATTCTGCCTTAAGTGGTAGAGAAAGTCGGCATATAAAAACCAACTCTTCTTCTGCTGCTGCTATTGTTATTTTATCATCGTTTGTGGGTATTCAGAGCACTTCACATACTTGACCTTCATCCTAACAACCCCCTGTAAGGCCTGTGTTACTGTAGATTTAGAGGCCCCCCCCCATTTCATTGGGGCTTGTCTGGTGCATTGTGACAAGGGCTGGTTTCAGATTTGGAGGGGCCTCTTGGCAAAGAATGCCCAGGGGGCCCCTCCTCTCTTCTGCCTACCACCATGCCCCCCTCTCATGCCTTCCTTCCCATTCCCTTCCCACTGTCAGAGCGCCAGGATATAGCTCGTATGTTGCAATGCCTGTACACCCCTTCCCACATGAACACATGAAGCCGCCTTTTACTGAATCGGACCCTTGGTCCATCCAAGTCAGTACTGTCTACTCAGACTGGCAGCGGCTCTCCAGGGTCTCAGGCAGAGGTCTTTCCCATCACCTCTTTGCCTAGTCCTTTTAAATGGAGATGCTAGGGATTGAACCTGGGACCTTCTGCATGCCAAGCAGATGCTCTACCACTGAGCCACAGCCCCTTCCCGTCATGAGCCCTCTCACCATCTGCACTCACAGATTCCTCCACTACCCACATGCCCATTCCCTGACAATACTGGCAGTGCATATGTCTGGGAACATGGATGGCAGCGTGCTTGCACGCAAGTTGGGGGACAGCAGGGGAGTTGCATGGTCAGTGGTAGTAGGGCCCCAGTAGAAGCCCTGGGCCTAGGATTGCCAGGTCCCTCCTGGCCACTGGCAGGAGATGGGTTTTGTTTTTGTTTTTGCCAGATCCAGGTTGGAAAACTCCTGGAGATTTGGGGATGGAGCCTGAGAAGACAGGGACCTCAGTGGGGTACAGTGCCATAGAGACCACACTCCAAAACATCCATTTTCTCCAGGGGAACTGATCTCTGTAGTCTGGAGATGAGCTGTAATTCCAGGGGATCCCCAAGTCCCACCTGGGGGCTGGCATCCCTACCTGGGTTCCAGCTAGGGTTGCCAACCTCCAGGTACTGTAGGGAAAAACAGCACACAGGCTCACTATATATGGAACACTCTATGTTGAAATAATTTTCCAAAAACAGTTTCTTTCGTGTTATTTTACATATATTAATCCACAAACTATGTACAAACAAAGTGCATTACATGTACAAACAAAGTGCATTACTTATGCGAAACGCTCTCATATAACTCAAAGCGAAAGAGACCAGAGTCTATAAAGCTCCCAAAGAATGATGAAATTAACGCTGTAGCCGGTAGTCACTGTGTGATCTATCAGAGTTTTGTATCACAGCAATAACCCGAAGATCGGTGGAATATCTTCACCCCGTGTGTTGGGGTGAGGGCCGGGAAGCACCCAGCATCATGGGAAAGCAGGGAGGGAACGCTCTATCCAGAAACGTTTTTGCCAAAAAGCTTCATCAGCCAATTTCTCATAGAATGTGATCTCAAAAGACCTAATTCCGTTTTTCCAGCAGGATTCACAACGAATTCTCCACCCCAAAAACCTCCTGCTGGTGGCGAAGAGGGAGCTGGCAACCCTATAGCCCCAGCAGCTGTCCCACGTCAAGCTATGCTGATACTGGCCCTGCTTGTGACCCTAGTGTGGTCACAGACTGCAAACTACCTGGCCATCAGGACTCCACCAAGCCCAAGACAGGCATGCCAAATGTCGAAGGAGGAGGTAGAAGCCTACTTGCCTGTGGCTTGAATGCCAACTCTCCTTTGCCCCTGGTGAACTGGGTAAGGATATCCCAGTTTTTGGGCAGTTTCAAACCTCTCTATATCCAGAGGCAACAGCAGGACAAATGACCCCTGTTGGTTCCCGAACTGCAACCATTTTCTGTCATTTCGCTTTTGACTTTCTCAAAACTAGTCTGGTCTTTAGCTGCCATATCCTTTGCTCCACAGCAGCCAAGCTCCCGGTAAACACTGCAACCGACCGATGGGCTTCCCTGGGGCTCAAGCTCTGAATGGTCTTCTTTTGTTTCCAGGCCCAAGGCCCAGCCAACAGCACATTAACATAGCTTCCCCTTTGTTTCTGTACCAGAGAGATAGTAGCCAGCATTCAGCAAAGTGTGTAATGTGTGCAAGGGGAAACTGGGGCAGAAGACAATGCCCTCATTGATATTTCATGTGTTGGGGGAAGGGTAATGCTGGGGGTAGGAACCTGTCATCAATTTACGCATTTGTATTTGATTTCTAAATGGCACCCATTGCTTAAACCGATTTTAAAAATTTATGTAAAAGGGTAACACTGAACCCCAAAATGTTAAGAGTCTCATACAAATTTCATCTCAGTGCGCTAACATGAAGCAGCTTTAATAATACCATCTCCAGAATGACCAGTATAATTCCGCTCGTGGCTGATAGAAGAGCCACATCGAGGAAAGATTATCATCACGCGGAAAGGATGATCATGCGTGAAGTAGTTCGCAAGCTCAGACCCTCTTGGAATATCTATTTTTCTCACCATTGGCAAAATCCACCAGGAAGTTCTCCTCTGCCAGGTCCACTGAAAACAAATGAGAGCGGTGCGAAAACAATGCTTTGTGGGTCCTCAGAACAATGCTGCAAGGCAGGTTTCCAGACTGCCCATTTTACAGACGGGAATTGAGGTTAAGAGCAAGTTTGTGGTTCAAATGACACTAGAGTTCAGATCTCCAGCACTGAATCAAATAATGCTGCACCAACTCCATAGCCCTCTGTGTTCACTTAATACAAAACCTAGTGATTAAAAAGAATCTAGATATATTAGGCAAATACATACCAATAACATTGATGATAATCAGTTTCTTTTAAATGGAAAATGTGTAGACCTCGTGATTGTGAGATAAAGTTCGCGAGCGTGGCAATATAAGTAGAGCAGAACTCAGTGGACAAAACTTATGGATTCTTTCGCATGTCTCCCATCTTAACAAGACAGTTCATCCCTGGATCACTTTAGTGGCCAAGATATCTCCGTTCTCCAATTTTCCCAGCTTTATCTTATTTTTCTCCCCTCAGGTAGTGGACCAAGCAGAAGTGCACACACGCATAAAAATGAAAGTGTACGGTATACTTATGTAAGGCCATTACTGATTTTCAGTTCTTCCCTTATCACTTCATTTGTTATTTTTATGGCAAGATAAGGAGTTGACATCTTCAGTGATTTCCCCTTCCAGCTAGAATTATTTTCCCCACATGTGCATGAATCTTATTGGCCGTTCTCTAGCGCAGTCACCCAGGTGAAGGGATAGAACCCTTCTGGAATTCAGTCTGCTTTACCTTTTACTATCCTGAACACTTCAACAATCTCCTCAAACTTCAACACTTCAACATTTTACAAAGCATTCTGCAAAGGTCTATTGGAATCAAGTTCAAAAGCAGATCCCACAAAAGTAATTTGCTTTGAACCCACTGCAGGAAAGAGAAAGAGGACAAGGAAAATCTGGCAGATGTGAAAGTCTTCTATTAATAAAGTCACACCTTTCAAAGAAAAGCGAAGTCACTGGTGGAGGGAGACAGTATACACCAGTCATCCGAGCATGTAAAAAAGTGATGTTTCTTCTTGTTTTCTCTAGTGTGCTTCAGAAGTGCTGTTCTCCCAAGGAATTGCAGCAGAGTTGGCCCCTGACTGCAGCCAGGAATAGCCTCGTCCCCTCAAGACTGTAGCAGAACCCACAAGATTGCCCCATCTCAAAACAGTCATCACACGCTAGGTGTGTATTTGACTCTGGCGGAAGAAGGTAGGACCCCATTGTTGTAAACACAGAAGAGCCACTAATGTTGCAGCTTTTTGCAGAGCTGCCGGGATCCAACGCACCCCCTCCCTTCCAGAATGACTACAGGAGTCCCTCAGCAACCAGCAACAGAAGAGGGTCCAGCTCCTGGGATGCTTTTTGGCACCCAATAAGGTTCTGTGCCTATACGGCAAGGCCAAGAAAAAGCCCTGACATAGGCAAGTATGGGTTAAACTTTGTCTGTTTCCCTCCGCCTTTTTTCATGCATCTGGTGGGGTTACGACACCTGTGGCATTTCACTTCCCTGTGGAAAGAGAGCAAAAAAAGCAATGAGGAAAATGTGGTGCGAAGCTTTCTGTTACGCTGATTCTTCACTAGGGTGCTCCAGACCATGGGCTCTTGCTGCTGCTCCACTGAGCAACGGGATGGGCAGGGGGGGCAGGGAGGAGTAGGGTTGCAGGGAGGACTAGGTCCCTTTTCGCCACCAGTGGGAGGTTTTGGGGGCGGAGCCTGAGGAGGGTGGGGTTTGGGGAGGGGAGGGACTTCAATGCCATGGAGTCCAATGGCCAAAGCGGCCATTTTCTACAGGTGAACTGATCTCTATCGGCTGGTGATCAGTTGTAATAGCAGGAGATCTCCAGCTAGTACATGGAGGCTGGCAACCCCAGAGAGGACTGGCATCCACAACATCACTTTCAGTGCAAACCTGGAAGTGACATGCATCCTAGAGCATCACAGTGATGCTAAGACATCGCCTTCGAGTTCATGCCAGAAGTGGCATCACAGCATTGCCATGACATCAAACAGCAGGACTCTGGGATTGTCAGTACTTGGCTGGCAACCCTATTCTCCACCCCACCCTTTCCTTATGGGTGAACCTACAAATCTGCCTTATATAGACTGTGGGTCCCATCTAGCCTAGAATGATTTACTCTGACTGGTTGTGCCTCTTTCCAGGGTCTCCGACACAGGGCGTCTCTCAGCCCTGCTCCACAAGATCCTTTTAACTGGAGAGCCCGATTGGTGATTGAGACTCAGCCTTTTGGCATTCAAAGCAGGTGCTCTGCCACTGAGCCCTTCCTTGCATCTTTGCCCCGTCCATATGCTACTACACATCACAATGGCAGCTTCCCCACACTCATGGGTTTGCCACTGTAGAACAGATGGAACTAAGCAAAGACTAGCAGGTTGTTCACAAAGGCCTTTTATGCATGGCTATTTCCTCACAGTCACCTCTCCCCCCCCCCCCCACACACACACTGCTTCAGGGCTTTGCTTTGATTATGCATGCCTTTCCCGACCATCAGAGGTTGCCTCGCTCTTCCTGAGCATTTCTGCACATTTTGCCCACATTTTCTGGATGCGGGCTGAAACAGCATCTAGAAAACACGGGCAAAATGCATAGAAATGCACGAGGAGAGCAAGGCGACCTCTGACAGTCGGGAAAGGCATGCATAATCAAAGCAAAGCTCTGAAGTAGTCAGAGAAACCACGAGGGAAACAGCCTTGCATAAAAGGCCAAACTGTGTTCTGGAAATCTCAGGAAAGTGGACCAGAAATATTGTTGTCTTTGCAGTATGTAGCCATTTGGCATGTTATATATTATCACATGCTTCAGTTCACCTGGAGCAATGCTCAGCCAAGCACATCTGGCCAGTGTCCTGCCTAAACCGACGTATGCCATAGAAATGTGGTTCTCAACCTTTTGAATATTAAGTCCCACAAATCACTCTATCAAAGAGTCTGGACCCCACCACAATAGAAACAAAACACCCACTTCTTCCAAGAAAGACATTCTGTTGTTATCCCTAGCATGCCAAAAGGTCACAGATGGCTAATCTGTGACAGGTAGGGTTGGCAGAAGATGGCACATCACTCTTGCAAGTGGACTTGGGGATTGAGGGAGAGCAATTTCCTAGCAATCGTCATGCGCTGCCGTCCCAGCCCCACCCCCTAAAACCTCCCACCGATCAAGGGGAGGGTCCTGGCAACCCTAGCACAGACACAAACTGTAGCATGAACTCAATGGTAGAGGAAGGTCCAGGTCCGGTTGCTGCCAGATCCAAAGAAAAGGATCTCAGAGCCAGGAAAGGCCTACTATAGGTTGGAGACTCACTGCCAGCCTTGAAAGGACTAAACTAGATGGAGCAGCAGTCTAGCCCATTTTTATCTTGCCCTTCTTCCTAGGAGCTCATCATGGTGGTGCGCATGGTTCCCATCTCCTCCATTTTATCCTCAAACAATACTGGCAGCTAAGTTCGGCTGAGAGAGAGTGCCCGGACCAGTATCACCCAGTGAGCTTCGACCCGTATTTGTACCCAGGGCACCCCGACCAACTCTAACCACCCAAAGTAAACATAAGAAAGTTCCCATGCACCCTATCTATGTGAAGGGTGGGGACAGGCTTCTGTTGTTCACAGATCACTGATTTGAGCCCTGCCCAGCACATATGACAATCCCCCTTATCCCCCTTCTACTTTCTCAATAATTGTTTAATTCTAAAATGAAAGACAGGTGATGAATGAAGAGCTCCTGATTGCAACAGCTCACCTTAACTCTTTCAGCTTACTTTAACCTTTGGATCGTATAATGAATGTCCATCAATGAGAAGTCAAAATCAGTTCAGGGATTGTTTTCCAAAGGCAAAGGGGGTATATCCATGCTACAACCATAAACTGGTTTAAATAGTCATTCCCTCTTTCCCACAGAATTGGCATTCAAAGGAAGAGGTGAGGAATCCCTTACAGAATTTTCAGTACCTAGTGAAACTACAATGTTCACTGTTATTTGGGGGAGGGGAATGGTGCTGGCTAAAGTTTATAATACACATGGGCCCTTGTTAGCATAGCTTTGACCAAATTCATACATGTATTTAAATCATCTGGCTTCTCTACACTAAATCAATGGAAGCTGAATGTGTGAACTCTGCCCATTCACATAAGCAACAGATTGCTTGATGCTTGCACACACACACACACACTAATAAATATGATTGTGTGAAGTGACCCTCTAGGGGGTTCAGTCTGGTACATGCCTGCAAATCATCCTACCTGCATCTCGATGCTTTCATAGATATCATCAAAATGTTTTTCTGGGATGGGAGGTGGTTCTTCTTCACTTTCTTCTGTGGGCCTGTCATGGTTTTCAGGTTGAAACTGCTGCTCTGCCTTGGGTTTTTTGCACACTCGAGCGTACATGGCCCGTAGCTTCTTCTCCACATCAGATGTGGACTCAGCAGGAACATCTCGTTCACATGTCAGTTGCTGCAGTTGCGGATGTGACTCATTGCGCTCGAGGGTCACCAACGAGTGTACTGATGCGTCAGCAGACGGCAGGTGCATGCCCATGACTTCTGCAGTCCTGCGCTCCTTCCCACCAGATTCTGCCGACCCCACAGCAGCACAACTGGAGCTTTCGGATAGCAAGCCAGAACCTTCCTCGCCTTTTGACCAGTACCCAGAACACAATTCCCTTTCTTCATCCTCGATACTTTCGTAAACTCGGCCGTCCACGCTTGGATTCAGTCGCTCTTTTCTAGATATGTCCTCCTCTCTTGGAGTCATGGGGAGTTTCCTGAGCTGCAGCAAGCCTGGGATGGTTGCATTTGGACATGATGCTTGTGGAGCAGAGTTTATCGGATGTTCTAAATCTGTCATTTCGGACTTCTCTCTTTTTTGGTGGTTTGGGCTTGTCGTGCCTGGATATTTCGAAGAGTTTGCTGGCAGAAGGTGTGCAGCGCAACCATTTGTTTGGCTCTCGGCTGGGTTACTTGGCAAAGAGCTACCTGTTGAGAAAGACTTCATTTTAATTGTGTGTTCGTTTGAGCTCTCTTGGGGAAGGGGAGCTTAGGAAATACGACTCCAATTTTATAAACAATAAATATATCTTATAAATAAAACATAGGCGTTGAAGAAATATGTTACAAATAATGTGCATTTATTTCCCAGGATAAAATGGTAGCTAGCCATACACTACTGAAGCCTCCCAAAAGCAAGGCACGAAGGCCAACCTCAAGAGTTACATCGAAACAACAGACTACCAGCTGCCAGGGGCCTGGCAACGAGTGGGAGACTGGGAGGGACGGGGAAGTGGCGTAGTAGGTGTCAGTCACAATGTGATGTCACTTCCTGGGAAACCCAGAAGGGATGTCATGCCTCTTTAAGAACTGTTGGAAATTCTATGATAAAAGAAGCTTTATAGGCATGGGGAATCATTGGCCTTTTATGCATGGCTGTTTCCCTCGCAGTCACACACTGATGACTTTGGGCCTTTGTTTTGATTATGTATGCCATTTCCGACTGTCAGAGGTCATCTTGTTCTCCTCCTGCGTTTCCCTGCGTTTTGCCCGCGTTTTCAGGGACCTGTTTTATCTCGAATTTGAAACGTGGGCAAAACACGGGGAAACGCAGGGGGAGAGTGAGACGACCTCTGACGGTCGAAAATGGCATCCATAATCAAAACAGAAGACCTGCAGTCCTCAGAGGGGTGACCACGAGGGAAACAGCCATACGTCTCCAGAGAGAGAGGTGCCCTTTTCTTGACCCTCCCAAGGTCCATCTCAACATGTTGATTTCAAATCATGAGTTGCAGTTCTTAGTGGGATGTGCGTGTGTGTTGTTCCGACTTTTTGTAGTTATGCAACTACCTAAAGGTGGCATTAAAGGGGAGGAGGTACATGTGGGGGATCCTGGGAAAAAGAGAATCAGAGCATTGTAGCAGTGATATGAGTGGCTACAGTGATCACTGGAATGGTTAAAAGGGAGAAGAAACAGCTGGGGAGGAGAGGGCACACAGTTGTGGGAAAGGGAGGAACAGAAGATCAGCCGGGAGTCTGCAAAAACAGCCATCTCCAACCATCACAAGAAAGGAAAACTGCTTTTGATCCCTCGGTTACCATTCTCATTTTCTGCAAAGCAAACTATTGTAAGCAGATTCCACAAAGTGACAGGCAGCCTGCCCCTCCCAGATTAAACAGGGTTCCCCACACCCTGTTTGCTTCCTTGTGTGGTAATTCATGCTGCATGTGGCACAGGTGAGATTTACTTGTGGGGCTGAGTTTGGGGCATTTATGCAGCTCCTAACTCCCCAGCATCCAGGTACTTTTGGTCAAGTGCCAATTTATGCAATAAAGTTGTTTCTTTTGTTAAGAATTTAAGCTAAGCAGGTTCCAGTTCTGTTTGCCGAAGAGCTGTCAATTGTCTTGTCTGCCAAAGATACCTGTCGAGCAGGTTCTTAATCCTAATGATCAAATAAGAATACCACTGTGGTCTAGCACAGCGGTCTTCAAGCTTTCTAGACCCAGGAACCACCTTTAATACCAAGGCAACAACATGGGGCCCAGTTACCTTCCAAATAGCAGTAGAAAAAAGTGGCTTTATAGGAATTCATAATCCAGAAAGTAAGAGTATCCAGCTCCTCCTTTTCCTATCACATGTCATGTGGGTGGCCTCCTGCCCCATGCTTGCATGGATCCTATGCTGCTGTCTGAGATTACAGGTGGACCCAGGGTCTGGAAAGTTTGGTGGCCACTGGGGTATAGTAACCAGAGTATGTTGTGTCAGCCTTTGTCTAAACAAACCATGGTTTACCCTGATGCCTTTGCATTATTTACTTTATTTACAAGTATTATTTCATTGAGCATAGACTAGTGGAAATAAAACAGGCACTGTTTAATAAAGCAAGCAGTGGATCACTGGAGAGCAATTTGTGCAGGATCCTAAAGCTGCACCCAGTTTCAGTCTGGAATAGCGGTTACACTGGGGCTGAGGAGATTCAGGTTCAAACCCCCAATTACCATGAAACCTACTAGGTGACCTTGGGCCAGGCTTTCACTCATACCCTAACCTACCACACAGGGAGGAGGGGAGACCCATATATGCTTTGGAGGAAGGGCAGGATGAGAATGCATTAAATAAATGAATAAAATTGTCCATAACTACAATTAGAAGCACACTCTTTCTCTCTCTCTCTCTCTTTCTACCTGCCTGCCTGCCTCCGTCCATCCAAAGTTGCAAGCTAGAGTTCCGCTGTTCCTCTGCTCCCTCTCATCAGCTGGAAGGGCCTCGTTTCCCCCATATTCTATGGGTATCTTACTCTAAACACTTAACAGAGATCCCCAGCTATTATGACACAACCTCCTAGCCATTATTTCTCATTTGTGAACCATTACCCTACTATCCTACATTATTAATCACAGCCCATCCACGAACTGGTCTGTCAGTAGCTGTAACTACATTTTGCTTGTGGATTGCTGGGGAAGAGACTATTTGTTGTTCTTATGTGGTAACTTTTAGCTTGAAAGCATTACGAAAAATATTTAAAATAGCTAAGAGATTCCCCTAGAGAACTGCAAGATTCCAAAGTATCTTATCTGGGGAAGGGAAGCTCTAGTCCACAAAAGTTTATGATGGAATAAAAAATGGTTAGTCTTTAAGGTGCCACAGGACTGCTTTCATTGTGATAGACTAACACAGCTGCCCTGACCTGGATAGCCAGAGCAGCGTGATCTTGTCAGATCTCATAAGCTAAGCAGGGTCAGCCCCAGTTAGTACTTGGATGGGAGACCACCAAGAAAGTCCAGAGTTACCTATGCAGAGGCAGGCAATGGTAAACCACTTCTGTTTATCTCTTGCCTTGAAAACCCTATCGAGTTGCTGTAAGTTGGTTGCAACTTGACGGCCCTTTCCACCACCACCACCACAGCATGGCTGCCTGTTATACTCCCCTCAAGGGAAATGGCAGGATGTGTAGAAAATGTTGACTTTTATTTCTTAAGAATACACCAAACATGAACTAAAACACTTTCAAGACCAAAATCACTTCAAGCACTGAACTGCCATCTCCATTTCCCCAGCCTGCCACATAATTCAGTCTTAAAGAGGCAGTGGCATATAAACAATCAAACATACAACTTACACCAACTATGGTCTTTTATGCATGGGAGTTTTACCTAGGGTTCGAGGCTCTCTTGACCCACACTTTTCTGTTCTGAATACTAAAAATGCCATGCATGTTGTTGTTTGCCCTGGAGAAAGTCCTGGGGTTTCCGGAGTACTGTAGAATCACCAGCAAAAATCTGGAAGCGTCTGAGTCCCTGCCCCTTGGAAAGGCTGCTTTGTAATTGGCTGTAGTGCTTACTGTGAGAAAAATGGGCTTTCATTAAAAAAAGAAAAAGCCATTCCCTTCAGCGGCTGTGTGGCTGCAGGAAACTCAAGCTGGGTCTGGGGGACCTGGACCCAACTCTTTAAATACTCTAAAGTGTACGCTTTAGTGTACACTTAAATATACTAAATACACTAAGTACACTTAAATACACTAAATACACTAAAATACACACTTAAATACACTAAATACACACTTAAATACACTAAATACACCTCTGCCACCAGCCTTGTGGGATCTTCTGAAGCACCTCTTGCCCTAGTGGAGAAAAGCCAGGACTGCTTTGAGGAAGCATTTATGTGATGTATTTATTTATATAAATAAAACCACAAAAGGGGTCGCCATAAGTCGGCTGTGACTTGAAGGCACTTTACACACACACACAAACATAAATAAGACAGCCAGATTGGTGTAGTGGTTAAGAGCAGCGGACCATAATCTGGAGAGCCAGGTTTGATTCCCCACTCCTCCACATGAAGCCTGCTGGGTGACTCTGGGCCAGTCGCAGTTCTCTCTGAACTCTCTCAGCCCCACCTACCTCACAAGGTGTCGGTTGTGGGGACAAAAAGGGAAGGCAATTGTAAGCCACTTTGAGCCTTCTTAAAGGTAGAGAAAAGTTCTTCTTCTTAACCACTACGATGGACAAGCGTCCTTGGTTCTCTGCCACAGGACTTCAGCCTCCCCATAGTGCAAAGTGCTTCAGAGGCAGCCACAGGTCTTCAAGAGACTGTCAGCAGGCAAGATGGGGCCTGTCAGTCAGAAGATTCACAGCCTCATCCTGTTGCTGGAGCAGCTGGGGTGGTGAGGTATGGCGGAGCATTAGGAAAGCAGCAAGGTTTTCCCCTTGGGATACTGCATAAATCAATGGATAGCTTTATGTGTAAAGCCACATTGCATAGCAGCTGTGGGACATATGAAGCTGCCTTATGTGGAGCCAGACTCTTCCAAGGCCCACGGAGGCTAGGAAACAAATACCCACGGCTCTGAAAGTCCTTTCTTCACTCCTTGAAACAGGAAGGACTCTGTGGTTAACTCAGCAGTGAAGGAAGCGCACCCTGCAACTATTCAGGGCATTTTTGTCTGCTTTCTTGACAGATGTTCTTTCTTGAGAGGCAGTGTAGTGTAGCGGTTAGCGTGTCAGACTAGAATCTGGGCAACCAAGGTCCAAATCCCCACTCCATCACGGAGGCTCACTGGATGATCTTGAGTGTCACTCTTCAGCCATTTGTTTTTCACAGCACTGGCTAGCATCTAACCGGGGCTCCAAAAACCCAAAGAGCTCAATGAAACCTTGCCATTTAAGGCACCTGCAAGCATATGTATTTTATTTCTTAATTCACTTCATTGATACAGCCTTTCTCCCCAATGGGGACCCCATGTGGCTTCCACTGTTCTTTCCTCCTCCCTTTTACTCTCACAACAACCCTGAGAGGTAGGTTGAATGAGTGTGTTTAACTGGCCCAAGGTCAACCAGCAAGAACAATTACTATTACCTTGGATGGAACAAGAAGTGTGCTTTTTTCCTCCTAAAGCACCATGGTTCTTGCAGAAGGAAAAGGCTGTTTTTCTCCAGTCCTAAAAGATAATCACTTAAAGTTTTCATGCAGCCAGAGTGGGGGAGTTCTGTTGACACACAGCAAGCACCCTGTCCTAGCCAGGATAGTGTGCCGCGATCTGTCCTGGCAGCTTCTCAGCTGCTCGGGCCGTTCACAAGGAAACCACAGTGACTCATCCGACTCAGCAGAACTCTGCTGTTTGGGTGCCCAAATCTGCACACAACCCATGTCTCTGCACTCCCCTTTGTGCCCCAAGGAAACGACACAACCTCAGCTTTGGAAGTCACAAAGTCTCCCGTTTCCTCTTCTATTCTCTGTCGTGGCTCACATTCGCAAGGAGCTCGGAGAATAAAGCAGGGTGCCAAGTGTGTGTTTGCACTATCAGTTTACTGCTGGAAATACAGCTGGCCACGACCCTGCCGTTGCAGCCGGGCTCACTCTTGGCCAGCAGTGGTTTGGTGTTAAGTTACTGCTGGAATAATCCAGTGCCCCAAGGAAAAATCAGCTGCACAGAAAGAAATGTGGTCAGTACTGGAGAACAGTTAACTCTTCCTCTAAGAGCGTCTGCTGTTACAGCAAACGCCACAACAGAGAGAGGCAGGCAAAGCATCCTTTTCCCCTAAGCAACGGCTATCGCCTGCCTTTGCTCAAAGAGAGATCAGGCAAGGGTCACAAGCAGAACCAAAATAAAATCAAAATAAACAAGGTCTAAGATTCTACAGTCCCAGGGTTACTGTGGATGATCTCTGAGGCAAAGGCAGGGTTAAGGTAAGTCACCTGAGAGTGAACAGAAACAGAGCTGAAACACGGGCCAAAGCCAGCAGGACAACCCAGTGTCCATAAGGGATACAAGAAAAGAAGAGGGCCATTCCAGGAGCTGGGAAGGAAGAACCAACTATCTCCTGGGCATAGCTTGAGACACACAGGGCTAAAACGCATGGTCACTTTAGCCTCCTTTATTCCCTGTTTCAGCCAGGATCGAACGCATGCGTTTCACTGAACATGCGTTCGATCCTGGCTGAATCCTGGCTGAAACAGGGAATAAAGGAGGCTAAAGGATGGCCCAGGCTAGCCTGATCTTGTCAGATCTCAGAAGCTAAGCAGGGTCAGACCTGGTTAGTATTTGGATGGGAGACCACCAAGGAAGTCCAGGGTTGCGGTGCAGAGGAAGGCAATGGCAAACCACCTCTGTTAGTCTCTTGCCATGAAAACCCCAAAAAGGCTGCAACTTGATGGCACTTTACACACACACAAAGTGACCATGCGTTTTCCCCCACAGTATCATCACTGTACTTGGGATTGAGCTCTGCTTCCCAGGTTTATGTTATATTCAGTAGCCTGAGTAACCCAGACTAGCCTCAAGCTTGGAAGCTAAACAGGGTTGGCCGTGGTTAGTATTTGGATGGGAGACCACCAAGGAAGACCAGGACTGCTACACAGAGGAAGGCAATGGCAAACCACCTCTGTTAGTCTCTTGCTTTGAAAACCCCTTGAGGGACTGCCATAAACTGGCTGCAACTTGACGGCACTTTATTATGATGATAAATTCTTACAAATTGTATTGTGAAGCCCTTGGGAGACAGAAATTCCGTTGGGGGAAAATACTGCTGTGGACACACTCTGGGCCACTGGGACAGAAAGGGATACGATAAGCAAGCAAACCAATTATTTAAACAAAAACAGGCAGGACAAAAAATAATTGGAGATACTGAGCCCGGGGAAGGGGGAGGCCAAGATCCAAGGAGACCTGAAACTCCAGCGCAAGGATTACGGAGCACAAGTTGGGATCTTGAGACTTGCACAGGGTATGGCTCTTGGGGCTTTTCTGCATGGTTTTTTTTAATTGGTTCTGGCCCCATGCTGCTTTTATTTATGCACTGATTTCTGCACACATTTTTGTGCCTTTCATTTTCAATTTGTTTTTGTTTTTTGTCCCCTCCCTTCCCCCCCCCCAGTTCTTTTGAGACTATTTTACCCCAATGTTTTTCTGGAAGCCAGTTTTGAGTCTTTTCCTCATGTCGAATGCTTTTGTCGGTTTTCTTTGCCCCACCCACTCCTGCCCACCTCCAGCCCACCGTTCGATGATTGGACTGTCGTGGTCAAACCACACTCCTTTTTCTTTTTTTTAAACAACACTAAAAGATAGATATCTTACTCGAGCGCTGTAACAATAGGCTTGGGGGGGTTTTCTCTGAATCCCCAGCTTTCATTTTAAAAAAGAATAAGTCTCCATCCCCCTCCTTTGCAAAGATGTGTCTTTTCTCTTATATCTCCATGAGGGAAGGAGATATAGAATTACTTTTTTTTTTAAATGAAAGCTGGGAATTCAGATAACCTTCTAAGTGCATTGTTACGATGCTCCAGCAATATATCAATGTTTTAGTGCCATTTAAAAAGGGGGGGGTGCTGTGACTTCACTGATGACACCACCAATGATGACAGCACTACCCCTTGAATATCCTCACTATAGAAGGCACATGTGGAAGAAAATAAACTGATTCCACAACTGTAAAAATGCACAGGGAGGGCAGACATGCAGAACATCTGTGCCCAAACCGACCCAATGCTTGTGGGTTGACTCCCGAGAAAAGTAGGAGTAATTCAAGCATGCAGAAAAGCCCTTGATCAGGAAGGACAAAAGAAGTTCCTAGTATTTATAACAGGCACTGTCCACCTCTGGCCTCTTACTGCTTCCTTATGAAAAGGGCTGATACGGGAAATGTGCACCTAGGGTTGTCAGGTCCCTCTTCGCCATTGGCAGAAGATTTTGGGGGCAGAGCATGAGGAAGGCGGGTTTGGGGGAGGGGAGAGACTTCAATGCAAAGCAGCCATTTTCTCCAAGTGAACTGATCTCTATCAGCTGAAGATCAGTTGTAATAGCAGGAGATCTTCTGCTGTTACCTGGAGGTTACCACTAATCAAACTCTATAAGGGTATTCCAGTTTTGTACCGTTACCTGGAGGTTGGCAAAAAAACAACAACATAGCACTGTGGCTAAATTAAGTTCACATAAACAACAAACTGTATTTGTACAGTAACAATGTGACAACTTTTAAACAGAAAAAATATAATTTCAAATAAGAGAATCCACAAGCTAAAAACCTATGAATTCTTGAGTGCTATAGAACCTTTTGTGCACATAAATCACAACAGAATTGTTGATAAGTTGCATTACAATAGTAACTAATATTACAAATAGCAGTACACAGGTTCTGCAACTGAACATACAGCGCTCATACAAAAATAAGGCGAATGGTGAGAAGGGCATCCAGTATGAAACCCGTTTCACATCTAAGTTTCTTCAGTCACCAGCATTCACTATAAAGCCATGAGCTGTGCTCAGCACTGAAAGATGCACATACATTTAGTAGCCCAATGTGTAAGTTCACATCATTGATACAAAGTGCACAGTCATATGATCCACGGACTGACTCCTAGCCAGTCTCGCGGGTACTAGCTAGAGATATCCCGCTATTACAACTGATCTCCAGCCGATAGAGATCAGTTCCCCTGGAGAAAGTGGCCACTTTGGCAGATGGACTCTATGGCATTGAAGTCCCTCCCCAAACCCCACCCTCCTTAAGCTCCGCCCCTAAAACCTCCTGCCGGTGGCAAAGAGGGACCTGGCAACCCTAGTTGCAAACATAATAGGGCAACAAAGGCAGTCATAATGATACCTGAGTACGTAAAAATGGTTTTGCCTAGAGCCTGAAATGGGGAAGGGGAAATCAGGTGCCAGGCAAACAGCTGAAGGGAGGGCATTCCAAAGTCTTGGAGCCACTACAAACAAGGCCCTCTCAGATAGCACTTCAGTTCAAAACTGCTAAGGCAACCGCTTCAAATATGACCTGGAAGTATTTCTAGGATATCCAACGGAGGTCACCAGGAGCCAATGGTCAGTCACAGCAGGGCTTTTTCTAAGCAAGGGGCAATGGTATTCCAAAGGCACCAACCTAAGGCTACCAACTCCCAGGCAGGGCCTGGAGGTCTCCCAGACTTACAACTCATTCCTGACTACAGGGATCACTTCCCCTGGAGAACATGGTTGCTTTGAATGGTGGAGCATTGTACCCACTGAGGTCCCTCCCCTCCCTAAACCCCATCCTCCCCAAGCTCCACCCACCCCTGATCTCCAGGAATTTCCCAACCTGGAGACGGCAACCCTAGCAGCAGATCAAGTAATAACAATGCCATAGAAGACATGCTTCAAGTTGGAACTGACCTCTTCCTGACAAGGCCCAAATGGAACTACATAAGCCCATCCTCCAAGGAGGACACCAAAGCCTTTTGTGGCTTTGCACAGCAGAGGAGTTAAGTGACCCCCCCCCCCGGACTTTCTCTGCAAACTGTGGGATAAAGATCATCCAAGTATGAAAATTCTACAGGGGGTGGAGGGAAGGGGGGAAACATGAAATCCCTTTCTCCATTCAAGGGAACTCCTTCCCCACCCCCACTCCTCAAGCCTGTAGCCTCTGCCACAAAACCGGCATAGCTGGAATCTGACAGATGTCACCTTTAAAACCAGCCTCTCCATCTAGAGGATAATCCATGTTAAATAGACACCAATCGCCTTATGGAAGTGGCGGACAGCGGTATTTCAGGACTTAGACTAGGGAGGCCCTTGGAGAGGGGGGAACCCACTCTGTCCCTAGCATTAGCGTTCAAAAGGCCATTAACTCTGTGGGGAACACCACTTTTGGCTTAGTGCCTTCAGTGCTGCATCAGCAGAATCAGAAAGGAACAATCACTGAAGTTACCAGAAGATAATTCACAGTGGGTAGCCGTGTTAGTCTGTCTGCAGTAGTAGAAAAGGGCAAGAGTCCAGTAGCACCTTAAAGACTAACAAGAATATTTTCTGGTAGGGTATGAGCTTTCGTGAACTATCTGAAGAAGTGAGCTGTGGCTCACGAAAGCTCATATCCTACCAGAAAATATTCTTGTTAGTCTTTAAGGTGCTACTGGACTCTTGCCCTTTTCTACTACTGAAGTTACCAGGTTGGTCTGAAGATTTCAAAAGGTATAATGGGCATTGTCTAGTGCTGGACTAGGATGTGGGAGACTCGGGTTTCAGTGCCCACTTTTCCATGGAAGCTTGCTGGGTGTTCTTGGGCTAGTCATCCTCTCAGGCTAAATTACCTCAGAGAGTTGTTGCTGTGAGGACAAAGAAGAAGAAGAGTTGGTTTTTAAATGCCGACTTTCTCTACCACTTAAGGAAGAATCAAACCGGCTTACAATCACCTTCCCTTCCACCACTGGCTTCACCCATACAAACCTACCCCACCACTCCAGTCATCTTCAACGGCCCTGCCTCAGGTGCCCTGGCCATCTGCATCTAGACAGGTGGCAACCCAAGAAAGGGCCTTCACAGTCGTAGCACCAAAACTTTGGAGTTCCCTCTCCATGGAGTTTCATCTGTCTCCGTCTATTATTGTCTTCTGCCAGCAGGTGAAAACGTTTTTGTTCTGTTCAGCATACTCCCAATAACTGCTATTGGCCTCCTCCCTGGTTTTTGGGTGTTATATATGTTTACATGTTCTTGTTGAATTATTATTTTTTTAATGTTGAAATATTTTAATGTCTGATGCTTGCTGCCTTGGGGACCCTATTTGGGTAGAAAGGTGGCATGAAAATGTTTTCAATAAAATAAAATAAAATGTGTTCTACAACCAGAGCTGTTCCTGCCATAGGGCAGATTCTTCAGCCTGTCCAAGGAGGCAGCTTATCAGAAACCCAACAGGGAAGGGTGGTTGCCTCTATTTATGTGCTGGCAAAAAATGAAAACAGCATGTGGGGGAAGGAGGGTGCCAAACTGCACTGCCAAGGCACAGTGCCATCAGGGATCTCAAGATACAAATGGCAGGAGGCAAGGGCAGCGAAGGAGGAACTGCTGAAAAGGAAGCCACACCAACTCTTTTGTTTAAAGCCTCCCAGATATTATCTAAGGCGCTACCCACCAACTCTATCATTCCACAGAACATGGCAAACAGAACAGTTCAGGAGGGCATTTTGATTAAAGGATGGGATTGTAGTTTATTGCACTGTACAATCTGGTTTTACTTGCACTGTCTTCTAATTTTGTAGTCCAGTTTTATTGCATTGTAAGGAACTAAATATCTCAGTGCTGTGCTTCTCAGGGCTGGGTTGGAAGTAACAGGAGCAGACCAAGGTTGCTGAGGGCCAGCATTGCTAAGGCATCCCTGGGACAGTTCATGAGAGGAGGCAAATGTCCTACAAGAAGGTCATTCACGGGCCAGAATCAAGGCCAGGGCCTGTTCAAGCAGATACACGAACACAGGAAGCTGCCTTATGCTGAGTCAGACCCCTGGTCTATCAAGGCCAGTATTGTTTACTCTGGCTGGCAGCAGCTCTCCAGGGTCTCAGGTTAAGGTCTTTCCTGTCACAAGGAGAAAGGGATAGGATGCAAGAAAGCAAAGCGCAAGAGGGCAGGTAGGGAAAGGAAATGGGCTGGAGACAAACACATTGCTAAACCTCAGCTGCTCAATAGCTCAGATTTTGCTTGATTTTAGACATTGTAGCTGAAGTTCAGATTCAAATTCTGAGGTCAGTAGCTCAGAATTTGCTTGATTTTAGACAATGTAGCTGAAGTTCACCAATCTGTAATTCCCAATTAACTCCTTTTTCTAGAAAGCTAAACAGGAGATGCTTTGCTAGCCTTTGCTTGGCTAATGGAGTTATTTCTAGATTTAAAGCAGCCATTCAGCTTTTATACTGTAATAGAAAGTGTCTTGATGTGCTGGCTTTTGTGATTTATTAAAACTGTCTAAATTAACACATGTATTAAAACACAGATCTTAGTTTTTCTTGTCTTCACTTACTCATAGGCCAAGAAGTGGACTCAGGTGCACAGTCTAAAACTCTTTTTTTCCCCCTCCAGTCTTCCAGAGTTGGCAAATTGCACTCTGCACACCCACTCTGGAGCTGGAAAGGAAGTATTTGTATCTGGAGAGCACTGCCTACAAGGCACAAAACTATTCACAGAGGGGAATCTATTGTTCCAACAGGAAAGCAGGCTTTCCCCTTTATTGCGGTCCTGGAGTCCTGGCCGAAGGCGAGGGGAAAAGCCATGCCACTTTCTCACGCTCCCGCGAGGGGGGGGGGAGAGGGAGACATCATGCTACTCCAAGATGGTTGAGCTCAGTTCAGGAGCCTGGTAAAAACCAGTCTCTTTAGGGGCAGCACTGTGCACTCCTCTAGATCACCAGGCATTTGTGCACTGCCAGACAGGAAGATATGAAGCTGTCTTATCCCCTGTCAGTCAGACCACTGGTCCAACTAACTCAATATGGCATGGGAAGTTCTCTTGAACAAGCCCCAGTGAAATGAACAAGAGCCATCCAAAAGCGGTATAGTACTCTTACACACCTGAGTTCGATCCCGATGGAGGTCGGTTTCAGGTAGCCGGCTCAAAGTTGACTCAGCTTTCCATCCTTCCAAGGTCAGTAAAATGAGTACCCAGCTTGCTGGGGGTAAAGTGTAGATGACTGGGGAAGGCTATGGCAAACTACCCTGTAAAACATAGTCTGCCTAGTAAACTATGGGATGTGACGTCACCCCATGGGTCAGTAATGACCCAGTGCTTGCACAGGGGACTACCTTTACCTTTTACTCTCATACAGCTTCTTCAATGAGGCTTGGTTAGAAATTTTTTAAAAACTTCCCAATGGATTGAGACCCATGTAGAAAAATCAGCTTGAATCTTAGGCAGTTCATGAGAGGGAGGGCATCTTGGCCATCTTCTGGGCATGGAGTAAGGGTCACTGGGTGTGTGTGGGGGAGGTAGTTGTGAAATTCCTGCATTGTGCAGGGGGTTAGACTAGATGACCCTGGTGGTCCCTTCCAACTCTATGATTCTATGATCCTGCCTTCCATAACTTTCATGAGTTCTCCCCTCCCACTGCTGCCCAAAATTCCCCCTGAAATGCTGCATCCCCAGAGGACAGAATCCTCAGGAATAACGGGGAGGGGGAGTCAGAGGTCTGCTGCGGTGGTGGGAAAATGGGCAAAAAACCCCACCTTGCACACACAGTAATTTTAGGTAGGATCCAATCCACTATTTGGATTTTTCACCCGAGGCACCAAAATGTCCTTGGAAAGACAGGGGCCCTGGGATTGAAACTCTGGAACAGCAGCAAAAGAAAGAATGAAAGAACAAAAACTGTACATTACTTCAGATGACTCGAGCAAGCAAGACAAGCCAGACATAACAACCCCCCCCCCCCCGTCAAATAAACTGGAACCATTTTTGTTTGGTGATCGGAAAACAAATGCTGCCTGAGCCACCTCATACTCAAGGCCAGAAGATCACACTTTGCTCTTTCCTTGCCCCAGGCCCCCGCCCCGGTTGCCCTCCACTCTATAGTTCATTTGGAGGAAGTCCTAATTACATCAGAATGCATACAGAAGCCACAAGCAGTCTGAACATTTATAGTGCCTTTCTAAAGAGATTATGCGAGCTTAGTAGTAGGAGAGGTCAGGTGCTTGCCAAGCGACCGGCTGATATGATAAATCCTGACCCGCTGGCCTAGCCCGATTACCCTCCGTTTGGCAGCGTGTGGGATAAAAGGCTCACCCCGTCACACAACCCGCTAGCTACACAGTCAGGCTCTTGTTGTCACCCTTTCAAGAGACTCATCTCAACATGAAAAAAAGAGACTCTGCCAGGAAACGCTTGGGAGTAATGGAGCGATTGCATGGATGTAACAATCTCTACAAACAGAAAAATTAAAAAGGGGCTTTCGTTACAGATTGGCAGATAACCCATTGAAAGCTACTACTGCCTACCTTCTAGGGTATCTAGAAGAGACAAGAGCTTTCATCCAACCCCTAAGGATAAGCCTGTGTGATGCGGATGTTAGAATGCTGGATTAGGATCTGGGAGACCCCGGTTTGAATCCCCACTCAGCCATGGAAACTTACTGGGGGACCTTGGTAGGGTTGCCAGGTCCAGATTGGGGGGTGGGGTTTGGGGAGGAGAGGGACTCCAGTGGGGTATAATGCCATAGAGTCCACCTTCCAAAGCAGCCATTTTCTCCAGGGGAACCGATCTCTGTTACCTGGAGATCAGTTGTAATAGCGGGAGATCTCCAGCCACCACTTGGAAGTTGGCAACTCTAGATCTTGGGCCGTTTTCACACTCTCAGCCTAACCCACCTCATGTCACTGGGAGGATAAAATGATGAAGAGCAGAATGTTGTACACCACTTTAGATCCTCACTGGGGAGAAAGGAGGGTTATACATTTAATTAAATAAAACAAATATATAATAATAAATGTTGAGCAACATGATGATTTTTACTGAGCTTGTTTGCACTGATATAGAATACATAAATTCTGTATGAGGGGACTGTAGAGTTTCTAGAGGCTGGAGTGGTTGCATTTACAAACAGATGATTAACGGAGGGACATAATAGAGATATATACAATTACAAGCTTTGTCATTGTGATGGAGGGACAGCTTGTGCATGTCCTGGCAGAAGGTGCAGGGCATCTCTACATCCTCAACACATGGAGGCACATCGTCTCACTCCCAGCCCTCAAAACATTTTATCTATTTTTTTTTCATTTTAAAAACATTCTCAACCCCCCTTTCCTTGTCAAGCCCAAGACAGCAAATGAGAACTGAGCAAAACGAGTTGCAAACATATCATATTAAAACAATAAAACAGCAGCAGCCCAGATATCAGTTATTCATTTAAAGAAGTCACAAATAAAATCCCTTTCCAATGCAGATTTTTTTTATAGCCCTACTGAACGAGAACAACGTGGATCTTCATAATGAATGTGTTCCATAACTGAGTGTTTGGAGGAAAGAGCAAGTTTTTACTTTTCCCTGGTAAATATTTTACAAAATATCTTTTCCCCCTAGGAGGGAATAACAGCCGGGCGCCAGCCAGTGCTGAAGGTTGGGGGCTATTCCATGAAGAACCAAACCTGCTCCTATCTCCATATCCCTGCCCCTTTGTTTGCATACCCCATCCTGGATCCCGTTTCTTGGGTGTGCTACAGCGTGATGCAAGCAGGGAATTCCTACAGACTTACAAACCTATGAAGAAAGTGCAGTCCCTTCAAAAGACCTATGTACTTGGCAGAGGAAGGTGGGATGGTCCTTCAGCATTATCCACAACACAGAAGCCCAGGAACATTAAGTAGCTATGGGATCTCCCCTGGCAGCAATCACTGCAGGAAGAGGCCATTCATAAGCAGCACACTTATATCGTATGGCACACTTCAGGTATTCAGTGCATTCACACATAGCATTGACCCACCTTTGTGCAATGTTCCATCTTCAGGAGGTTTCTCTTGCAGATTCTGCCCATCTTCTAATTTCGTCTGCGTAAGAAACAAAAAAAGATTAAACACAAGGCTGCCTTACACTGCCACCGGTCCCCATAACTCAATATTATTTGCTCTGACTTGGCAGTGGCTCTCCAAGATCTCAAACAGAGAAGGGTCTTTCCTTAACCTTACTACCTTAGATCATTTAATGAAAAACATTAGGAATCGAACCTGGGACTGTCTCCATGCAATGCACACACTGTACCACTGAGTCAATGGGCCTTACTTTGAATGTAAAGTAAGATACCTCAGGGCCTTAGTGAAGAAACAGGCACATCCCACATGAACTGTCCAGCTGAAATCCCACATGGACTGTCCAGAATTTTATTATTTCATTCAAGCAGTACAGACATGGAAGGCATTTCCTTCATGGAAGGCAGCTGGGATATTTTTTTTAATAGGATATAATAAACTACAAGAGCTTCACATTAGATATCTTCTTAGAATCCCACAGAGAAACCAAGGAAAAATAAATTAAACTAGATTGCCCCCAATTGCCTGTTGGTTCAGCCGGCCTCTTGAGGCAAAGTGTCTCAGAGCCAAACTAGATGTGACGGTGTCCACAGGCCCAACGTCACCACCATTTTAAAGCGAAATGAGGTGGTGTGGTGGGATGAGGCACTCCTGTGTCCCCGTGTCCCCCAGTACTTCAAGTTCCAGGGCATTCTAAAATCACCTAATTAGGCTTTAAAATGGCATTGGTGCCTACAGGTTGGACACATGGAGGCCTGCCTCGTTTGGCCCTCAATGCCTGTTTGTGGGGACGTCTTTACCACAAACAGAATATTCACAATATCCAACATTAGCTCAAACATAATTGAGCCAGTTTACAGATTTGGTTCTGAGGTCAAGGGATATTCCTACATGTTTAATCAGCTGCCTTCTCCAGCAGTGGCAAGTATGGGGGAAAGCCTCTAGGAAAGTACAAGGTAGGTGTATGGCACAAGAGCAGGTGCCATCTTCTCAAGATGGTGCCGCTCTCCAACAAAGCCAACCTCTCTACGTAACCAGCAACAGTCTATCATGTTTTTATCCTGCCCTTCCTCCATGGAGCTCAGGGCTGTGTATATAGTTCTTTGTTCCCTAATTTTATTTTGACAACAACCTTGTGAGGTAGGATTGCGCAGGAGTGAATGGCCCAAGGTTATCCATTGAAATTCATGACTGAATAAGGATTTGAACCCACGTCTCCTAGTGTAACCCTTTAACCACTATATCACACTGACTCTCTAATGCCTATCCTCACCACTATCTTGGATGCATTTCCTTTCTCCTTGTACTGCTATCCTGAGAGGCTAGGTGAAATGGGGGGGGGGGAAGGAAACAAATTTCGAGCTCCGTAATTCTAGAACCGTGATTAGTGCTGGAAAACACATAGCCTAATCCTACACATACGTAAAGATAAGTCACCATATACTTAAAGCAAGTTGTTTATATTTAGGGTTGCCAGGTCCCTCTTCACTACTGGCGGGAGGTTTTCAGGGCGGAGACTGAGGATGGGGTTTGGGGAGGGGAGGGGACTTCAATGCCATAGAGTCCAATTGCCAAAGCGGCCATTTTCTCCAGGTGAACTGATGTCTATTGGCTGGAGATCAGTTGTAATAGCAGGAGATCGCCAGCTAGTACCTGGAGGTTGGCAACTCTATTTATATCCCACTTTTTCTTTTTCTTTTAAAAGCATCTAAGGGCGAAAACGCATGGTCGCTTTATCCTCCTTTAATCCGTTTTAGCCAGGATCGAATGCACATTAGGCGAAACACATGTGTTTGATCCTGGTTGAATCCTGGCTGAAACAGGGATTAAAGGAGGATAAAGTGACAGTGCGTTTTCGCCCTAAATCAACATTTTCTTAATAAGAAGGAAAATACTGTTGAGCATCTGCTGCCACCTAGAGACAGAAAACATTTTAACACTTCTTTCTCAGGAATAAAGAAAAGTATACTTCCAGAAGAGTCCCGTTTTGCTGTTGCAGGAACTGGAAGCTTGTGGTGGCACCTTGAAGAATAACAGATTTTTACTATAGCATAAGATTTAATGGACTGCAGCTCACTTTGTCAGAAGCATCGTAGTGGGTCCTCATTAGTATATACACACACAAAATTGTCAACAACAAAAGGACTATTAAATGCAGGAATGCATCTCATCCTGCATTTCATGTGCCTTTTGAAACTGCTGTTTACATTCATTGCCCTTTCATGGCCTCACATATGCTATTGAGCTTCCCACATGCATCTGACAAAGTTGGCTGCAGTCCACAAAAGATTGTGCTGGAACGAAACCTGTCAGTCTTTAGAGTGCCACAAGCCCCCTGTGTACCTGATGAAGAGGTCTGGAGAATTTGAAAACAGCACAGTGTGCTGTATTATTTTGATTGGACTTCAGAAAAAAAATATTACATGGCTTTTGCATAAAGAATCTTAGTGAATTACAGCTTTTACCAATGGGTTAGTTACCGCTGGAAGGGGAAGGCCAACCAAGCACGAGCTTTGGGGGTAAGACAGCTGCTTTCCCGCTTCCTATTCGACACTACAAGGGATTCTGGGAAATACTACTTGGCCCCTGACTGTGTGAGTTGGCAGAGGGTAGAACAGATGGAAGCTTTCCCTGCTGAAGCTGTCTACAATGTGCCTTAGTAGTATATACTCAGCTACTTTAGAAAGGTTGAGTGAATCAGTCCGTCACAATTAAGTGCATTAAACGAATTCCATGGAGATCAAATTACACATCATGAGTAGATAACAAGTTTGTAAGATGCTATGTCAATGCTCTAGAATAGCCGCAGTATAATCCCTTTTTATTAGGACCAACCAAACTGTCCCAAAGCAGGGAGCAAGCTTAATTAGGGAACAACTCTTAATTAGGCTAGAGGTAAACTATCCAAAGAGAGGGGGGGATGTTTCAAGACATGATAGAATAGCCAAAGCCTATCATTTGTAGCCTTCTTGAAATAAAGACCAAAAGGCAATTCTGAATTAATTAGATGGGGAACTGCTATTTACCCCACTAAAGAAACTGGGCTCAATGTATACTGACAGGCTGCGTGTAAGTTTCCCAGTGGAGCAGGGTGTACCCAAGAACAGTGTATTGGGTAGTAAGGCCCTCAGAGGTGCATGTTAGGAAGCGGGCAGCAGTATTCTATACCAGCTGAAATTTTTGAAACCTCCACCGGTAAAACTTACTATACTGAGGAGCTCTGATGAAGTTGAGTTCTTCTTGAAAGTTCTGGTTGATAATTGCCTTTTTTTCCTGGAAGGAAGAGAGAAAGGCATTTATTTGCCTTTGAATTCCAGGGACTTCACCATTCACCCCATTCAATTCTATCATACACATCCCTGAAAGCTGACCAGGACATCACCAGGGATAAACCACTACCAGGCAACAGGCTACCCATATGCCTGGTCTAGTGTGACAAAGAATACCTGGAGTCTCCCAGAAGTGTTCAAACATGTCACTGAATGCAGAATTCAGAAGGGTAGCCACATAGGGATGCCACGGCTTTGCCACTGGCAAGAGGTTTTTGTGGCTGAGCCTGAGGAGGGAGGGGTTTGGGGAGGGAGGGACTTCAATGCCATAGAGTCCAATTGCCAAAGCAGCCATTTCCTCCAGGTGAACTGATCTCTATCAGCTGGAGATTCGTTGTAATAGCAGGAGAGCTCCAGCTAGTACCTGGAGGTTGGCAACCCTAGAGCCACGTTAGGTGGTTGTAGAAAATGCAACAGTCTTGTGGCGTTTTAAAGAGTAACTGATGTACTGAAACATCAGTTTTTGTGGAAGAGGGCCCATCATGCATCTGATGATGATGATGATGAAGAGTTGGTTTTTATTTGTCGACTTTCTGTATTTTTTAAGGAGAATCAAACCAGCTTACAAGTGTGTGGAAGTCTGTAAGCATGGATGCTATAATACCTTTGTTTGTCTTTAAGGTGCCACAAGATTTTATGTTTTTTCTAATAAGTAATTGAGTTCGATACCGATGGAAGTCGGTTTCAGGTAGCCGGCTCAAGGTTGATTCAGCCTTCCATCCTTCCGGGGTCGGTGAAATGAGTACCCAGCTTGCTGGGGGTAAAGGGAAGATGACTGGGGAAGGCAGTGGCAAACCACCCCACAAACAAAGTCTGCCTTGGAAACGTCGGAATGTGACGTCACCCCATAGGTCAGGAATGACCCGGTGCTTGCACAGGGGACCTTTACCTTTTTAACTTTGCAGTGGATCTTTTGTTGCAAGCAAACTGCATCGGTAATTGAGGTTTGCATTGGGTGTCACAGTGTTTCTGGGCATATACTTGGTATGTGGGGTGGACTAGCCATTTATAGGGAAATTTCCAGGAGGGCTACTCTCCTGGAGGGCTGCTGGAGGCCAAGAGCAAGCAGAGCAAAGCTCAGCAACTCTGAGACCACTTGGCTCAGACCCTCATCAGCCATGCCAGTTGGAGTCAGGTCACCAATTGTCACCTCCCATAATGATACCAGTTGGGGGGAAGGGTGATGCAGTGGGTGAGAAAATGTCAATTCTCGGCCCCACTGAGCTGCGTAGCCCTGCAGTGCTGGCTTGTTGCTCCATGGGGCCACTTAGTTTGACTTGCTCCAGGGCCATTTTCACTTCCCAATCCGCTCTTGCTTGGTTTTACCTACGAAAACCTACAGCTTGAAGAACTAACTCCTCCCATTATGTCCTGCCACAGTCATTCAGATTTATCAGGGATGCTCTTCTGGAGAAGCCACTTTTGAGCCAAGGCAGAAAGTCTAGGGCATGAGAGAAAGGATTCTCCCATATGATAAGTTTATTATTAAACTTATTTGCACCCTGATTTTCCTAGTTAATTCAAAGCAGCTTATAGCAATAAATATACAGAGGTCATAAAATTAATTAAAGCAAATAATTAGCTTGAAAACATCAACCAATAAAACATAGCGAGTGAAAACAATTTCACTGCAAACTTATTCAGGCAGGGACCTGCTTTATATGACCCTGTGAAGTTCTGTGTGCATTGATGGTGCTATATCCATCATCACCATAAAAGTGACAATAAAATACAGTGACAATAAAATAAAATGCCTCTGTTGGTTTCTAAATTGGTTTCATCATGATATTATATGTTTGCATGTTACAATACAAGTACATTGGCTTGATTTCTGTACAATGTCGTGAATGATGGGATCTGCCGTTTTAAAATACTACTACTAGGAGTACTATAAAATCCTTTCAAATGTATCTGGCTCCAACACTGTTTTTAGAAGGCAAAAGAAAATTATAGAGCAGCCTTGAAGAGATCTGTGCCAAAAGGAAATGAAATATCTAACAATGCAATCTTAAGCAGAGTTACAGCCTTCTAGGCCCAGTGATTTCAACGGACTTAGAAGGCTGTAACTCTGTTTAGGATCCCACTGTAAGTGTCTTGGGTTTCATTCAAGAAATCAGAAGAAATGAAGTCTTTGAAGCTTATTTAGTGGAGTTATGTGTATACATTAACACGCATGGTGTCAGGCTACAGACATGCGTCTGCAAGCCATGGAGGTCTTTTACTGTGAGCGCTAATAGGCCTTGATGAAAAGGGTAGGGACAGTACCAGAGAAAGATCCTAAAAAATCAGTGGCATAGCAATCACCTCAAGAACCATAGGCCCGGGCATCCCCAATGTGGTGCCGTAGGGTTGCCAGCTCCAGGTTGGGAAATACCTGGAGAATTTGAGGGTGGAGCCTGAGGAAGGCAGGATTTGGAGAGAGGAGTATAATGGGGTATAATACCATAGAGTCCACCTTCCAAAGCAGCCATTTTCTCCAGGGGAACTGATCTCTGTCGCCTGGAGATCAGTTGTAATAGTGGGAGATCTCCAGCCACCCCCTGGAGGTTGGCAACTCTAGGAGCCTGCCAAGTCTTTTTAGATGGTGGGCAGGCCCAAATGAGGCTTTTACGCAGCAGGGATTTTGATTGGCTGTGCGGATTTTTTTAAAAGTTGTTTGAAAGCAGCTGCCACCACAGCACAAGGATCTTTACTGCGTGACTGAAGGTAAGCTGTGTCTATGCAGGAAGATATCTTTGAAACAATATGTTCATTTTAAAAGGCAGCCTGTTAAAGAGAGTTTCTTGTAAAGGACTTCCCGAGGGGCTACATTCCCTCACAGTACTAACTCTGACCTAACTAACAGTTAGTTAGTTCTCTTTTTCCTGAGAAGAGGAGGGAGAGGGCAGAGAAAAAGGAAGCAAAAGGAGAGAGGAGAGGTCAGAGGGAAAAGACAAAGCCCTCTGAGAAGCTGCAAGGAAACTCGTGGTGCTTGAAGCATAGGATTCGGACTCCTGCTGTCAGACTGAAGTTCCAGGCAGAGACTTAGAGTTGCCAACTGCAGGCTGGGAAATTCCGAGAAACTTGGGACTGGAACTTGGGGTGGGCAGAGTTTGGGCAGGGGAGGGACCTCAGGGGGATATAATGCCACAGAGTCCATCCTGCAAACCAGCCGTTTCCTCCCAGGGGAAACTGATCTCTGTAGTCTGGAGATCAGTTGTAATATCGGGAGATCTCCAGGCCCCACCTGGAGGTTGGCAATCCTCTAACAGACTTGTTATATTAGCTGTGCCAGGAAAACCCTGGGAAGAAGGGCATGAAACCTGAGAGGGCATCCTTGCCCCTTAACTGGCAACCACAGAAGGCCTAGTTAAAGACTTACCTTTGGAACCCAGTTACTACTTCTCAGTTGAAGCTTCCCTGTTTATTACCTCGTTAAACTTCTTGCTGCTATTAACTTTGTGTCCCTATGGTTACTTGAACCTACCAGGGTTGATTCGAAGTGCCAGCTCTGAAGGGCCTTCCACACTTGCCTCAAAGCTTATTTGCCCAGGAACACTACTCATCTGCAATGATGTTGATATTACATTGTGCCTAGGGTTGCCAGGTCCCTCTTTGCCACCAGTGGAAGGTTTTGGGGGCGGAGCATGAGGAGGGCAGGGTTTGGGGATGGCATCAATGCCATAGAGTCCAATTGCCAAAGCGGCCGCTTTCCTCCAGGTGAACTGATATCTATCAGCTGGAGATCAATTGTAATAGCAGGAGATCTCCAGCTAGTACCTGGAGGTTGGCAACCCTAGTTGCCAGGGGAGTGGTTTTGATGGGCAATTGCCCACCAATCCACCCAGTTGCATCAGAGCGGTGATTGTGTGCGCATGCAGCTGCCCCAGCCACACACCCTAAAACCTCCCGACGATCGAGAGGGGGGACCTGGCAACCCTAATTGTGCCTGAAATGTTGAACTATTCTGTGGCTGGCTCTGCCTCCTGTGGCAGCCAGTTTGTGGCTGTGCCCACCACCCTGTGTCAAAATTCCCAAGGTGCCCTCAGGCTCAAAAAGGTTGCAGCTATAGACCATATACAGCCAGCCTGGTGTAGTGGTTACAATGATGGGCTAGGATCTTGGGCCCCCAGAATCCATGCAAGCTCACTGAGTGATCTTGAGAGTCACTCTCTCTCAGCCCTGCCAAACAGACAGGGTTGTTGTGAGGAGATAACAGAGGAGAGGAGAACAATGCTGTGAGCTACTTTGGACACTCACTGAGGACACTAAATAAGTAGAGCACTTTTGAGAACTGTCATCTCTAGTTAAAAGAGCTGGGAAGTATCCATGCCCAAGAGTTTAAGGATTTGCTCGGTCAGTTAGAGTAGGCAGTACTTAAATAGATGGACTACTAGTTAAAATGGATACTAGTCATGATGCATACCTGTTCTCTCCAGGATCAGAGGAGCATACCTATTACCTTGGGTGCTGTGAAACACAGGCAGGATGGTGCTGCTGCAGTCGTCTTGTTTGTGGGCTTCCTAGAGGCACCTGGTTGGCCACTGTGTGAACAGACTGCTGGATTTGATGGGCCTTGGTCTGATCCAGCATGACCTTTCTTATGTTCTTACGACCAATGATTATTCTGTATAAGACAGCTGTATAAGACAGCTTCATATAATGTCTTCTTGAATATCTTTACTATTCTCTACTTCAACAGAGGCTGCATCTGCACATTGTTGGACATTTTGTTATCGTTGTGTTACAGCAGTCATTTGCCACTGAGTTGTTTTGTCCACACTTGAAAATCCAGCTGCGAATGATTGCTCTAGCCTGAGTACCAATAGCACAGTATCCACTGACATGTGAATGCAGCCTCAGACTGCCCAACTACTCTGCCTTGAGGCATCTATTATATTATTCTGTTTAGTACATTTGTATCCCACCCTTCCTACAAGGAGCTCAAGGTGGTGTACATCATTCTCCCCTCTTCCATTATATTGTCACAACAACCCTGCAAGGTATGTTAAGCTGAGAAAGAATTATTGATCCAAGGTCACCCAGTGAACTTCCTAACAGAGAGTGAATTTGAGAGTAGTATTTGAGTCTCCCAAATACTAGCACAACACCCTAACTGCTAGTCCACTCTGGTTCTCATTCTGGAAGGGATCACCGAAGGAAACAGGCCTCTAAAAAGCACAGTGGAATAACACATTCGCTCAGTGAAATATGTTTAACTCCTTCAACATATGTCAGTTTCCCCCTGAAAAATCTTCCCCCAACCAGATACCGCAAAATAAGTCCTGCACCTTCTGAAGGGGAAGCAGAGAAGCAGCAGAAGGACGATGACGACGACGGGAGCCACAGATCCTAAACTCCCCATAACTGGGGCAGAGAATCCGAGGGAGACAGTATCAGCTCTCAGTGCTAGAGAGGGAGCCATCAGTTCACAGAGACACGGGTAGAAGAGAAGCAAAACTGAAACAAAGAAGCAAAAACGATAATAATATCAGAATACAGGTAGAGAAAGCTTTTAAATCCATACAAATATATAGTCTCTGATTTCTCAGGTGAAAACTGGGACATTCTTGTATACTTAACACTCCTATTCTTCTATGAAGGACTCTTGTTACATACAGCTTTAGGCTTTTCTCTGTGCATTGTAATGTCTGCCTTATTCATTTACCCTGCGCTGATATAGAAGTAAGGCAGGGTCCTTGTTCTTTTGGATAACAGTATATCAGAAAAGCATAATTGTTCTATAATATGAAACTGAACTTTACCAGATGTGGCTCATGAAATGGAGCCCTGACCAATATGAGGAACCTTAAACCCAAAGGACACCTGCTGCTGGGAATCTTTGTTTGGATCCCCAGACATGTAACTGAGCAGCATGGAGGGCCCAATATGGATTAGAACCATGGCATGGGGGAAAGGTAGGGTTGCCAACCTCCAGGTGGGACCTGGACATCTCCCGCTATTACAACTGATCTCCAGTTGACAGAGAGCAGTCCCCCTGGAGAAAACAGCTGCTTTGGAGGGTGGACTCTATGGCGTTGTACCCTGCTGAAGTCACTCCCCTCCCCAAACCCCATCCTCCCCAGGCTCCACCTACAAAATCTCCAGGTATTTCCTCATCCAGAACAGACAACTCTAGGAAAAGGGGGGGTTAATTCTTCCCTCCTCCACCATTTCCCTGATTGGAACATACACACACACACACATTAAGATGGGGTGGGGGGAGATCAAGGACCCTAACTGTGGAAAAGTCAGGTTCCCAGAAGGCAATTTTGGTGTATAGGGGCAGGAGACAAGATAGCACCCCCTTTCCCAATGCTGTGGCTCTAATCAATTTCAATTTCAATACCTTTATTGGCATACCATCAAGCAATCAAACAGAGTATAACCTAGCCACTATACATCATTTTACCTTGCCTCTTAATTACATCACCAAGAAATTTAGCCACAGATTCAATAATCTCAGAACTTTGGGAGGATAACAACAGGTTACTCTTACTATCATCAGCTTGATCAGCATAATTTCAGAGAAAGAGATCTGTGGCTTTAATCAAAAGTACACATATGGGGATCCAAACACAGATCCCCGAGGTTAAACATGAGTTGGTCCTAATGTTCCTGCATGTTCATGCACTATATCATTTATAATTATGTACCTTGGTTTTTTTCCTGTCTTTGCTTATGACCAAGTGGTCTGCGAGCATAAATAAAGAAGTGAATTGTCCTGTTAAAATGTTCATGCATGTGCATTTTTACACATGTGCACTAGAGACAATGTGCCGCCCCCACCCCTCTTCAAAGATTTAAGTTCTAGAGATCTAAGAAGCAAGGGACCAAACACTAGCAGCTCACAACAACAACATTTTTAATGTGCATCCCCCTTCAATAATTTCCCCACAAAGGAGGCTGAATAGGTACAGTGATTTACCAGGGACTGGCACCTGAAAATCAGGACAGACCTTGGAGACTCTTGGAACCTGTTGCAGACAATATAAAGCATGTGCATTTATTTTGTAAGAACAATTTATTTGACTCTGTTTTCACCAAGAGAGGCATGAGTATATCTTCAAACCCAAGCTTTTTTGGGGAGGGGAATGAACGAGTAAACAAAATCAAATGAAGAATCTGGGATAGCTGGAACAGGTGAGACTACCCTCCTACAATATTTCCAGTGGGATTGGAGACAGAAGGCCTCTAAGCTTAGAAAGGAGCAACGGCTTAGAGGCTGAACACATGCTTGGAACGCAGAAAGTCCCAGGTTCAGTCCCTACCATCTGCAGCAAAAAGATCTCAAGAACCAGTTCGGAAAGACCCTTGTGTGCCAAGAGAGAACTTTAGAGAACCGCTGCCGCCAGACAATGTCCTGCCATCTCTCTACTTAAAAGCGAACCACTAGAGGGCACATGATCCTCTCCCAAGAAAGAAGTAAATATTCTGGATGATTTGTTTTTTCTTTAAAGATGACAAGCAAATACGAACTATTGGCTAAGGAGAACTAGCAGAGACAAGGGGGCACAGATGCAACACATTAATACAAGCAGCATTCTTGGGAGCCCGTCAGTGCTTAAAAAGAGAAACAGCATTTATTCTTCCATGTGCTCCAAGCCACCAAGGCAGATGACGCAAAGACCCAGTAAGGAGAAGCCACTGGAGTCACTCAAGTGGCGTCTGCTGCAGACAACAAACAGGATGATCCGGTTTGGGTGAGCCAGGAGGGAGAAAGAGCCTTGATTTGTTATAACCCCTCCCATTTCTGGCTCGCAGGCAAGCTGTACTTGAAACGGGAAGGAGAGAGCAAAGGAAAGAATATTAAAGAATTCACTGGCATGTGTGTGACCTCGGAATGATTAGATTTCTAGCCTGACCTCCCCCCCCCCATCTCAGGGCAGATAACCCTGCTTAAAACAACTACCTTATCACGCCCTCTGTTAATAAGCTTAACATCCCATGTGTGGATACACACACATGCACGCATACGTGAGGTGCCAAAACGGAAGGAAGTACGGGCCTGGAGAGTATGGGCGAAAACGCACGGTTGCTTGAGCCTCCTTTCTTCCCTGTTCCAGCCAGGATTCAGCCAGGATCGAACGCACGTCCGTGCGTCCGATCCTGGCTGGATCCTGGCTGGAACAGGGAAGAAAGGAGGCTCAAGCAACCGTGCGTTTTCGCCCTATGGTATCCCAGAGGGAAAAAGCCTGTCGCCTGCAAATTCTACCCAAAAGATAGAGGCTCAATTAAGGCCTGCATGCCGTCTGCCTATTGCCAGTGCACCTGGCAGCAGAAGACACCACGCCGGCTCATGACAGAAACCGGTGCCATGAATAAAACTCCAGTGCTTACGTGCTAATTCTCAACCATAAAAGCTGGGACTCAGGCTGAAGGAAAGCAAACCGTTTGTCTCTTGCTTTCCATCAGAAAGGCCAAGGGGACATTGTTCTCCATTCGCTACTCCATGGGATCCTTTAAGCTCTACCCCTGAGAGCCAGCGTGGTGTAGTGGTTAAGAATGGTGGTTTGGAGTGGTGGAGTCTGATCTGGAGAACCGGGTTTGATTCCCCACTCCTCCACCTAAGCAGCGGAGGATAATCTGGTGAACTGGATTTGTTTCCCCACTCCTACACACGAAGCCAGCTGGGGGACCTTGGGCTGGTCACTCTCTCTCAGCCTCACCTACCTCACAGGGTGTCTGTTGTGGGGAGGGGGAGGGAAGGTAAGCCGGTTTGATTCTCCCTTAAGTGGCAGAGAAAGTTGGCATATAAAAACCAATTCTTCTTCTTCTCACAGTTAGGGTTGCCAGCTCTGGGTTGGGAAATACCTGGAGATTTGTGGGGGGGGGGGAGCCTGAGGAAGGCAGGGTTTGGTGAAGGGAGGGCTTCAATGGGGTATAATGCCCATTTTCTCCAAGTGAACTGTTGTAATAGTGGGAGATCTCAAGCCACCACCTGGAGGTTGGTAACCCTACTCACAGTTAAAGGGCTGCACTACATTGCATTCAGTGGAATGCGCACTTCTGCATTGGGATGTGTATCCATGTGCATGCTCCACTGAAAGCAACACAGCATGGATAGACCATCGTGTTTTCCACCTGGGTTCAAGCTTGTGTAGCCTCCCTCTTGTTGCTGCAGCTGCTAATATGGAACAGTGGCAACAGGTCTTCCACACTGCAGTTTTCCCTGGTCGTTTTTTTTTTTAATCAGTAATTTAATAGCATTATATTGATATACTGTTATACTAAAATATGCATCAAGGGCTCTAAATTTTCAGCATTCGTGGGTTTTTTTTAAGTAAGTCTCTAGCCTATTTTATTGCAGAGATATACTTTCTCCGTATACCTCAATAAGGAAAAGGGATAGAGACTGTTGTTGTTTTTTAATGAAAGCTGGGAATTCAGAGAACCTGGTGCAAATTTTTGTATATTGGTATATAGATATAACAGTATCAAACAACTAGGGGAAAGAAATGGCTACCTTGGGGGATATGGCTGCTGTGTGGGTGGAACCCAGAAAATCCAGACTTTCCCACCCATATGACAGCCACCCAGGATTTGCTCTGTTTTTCCCCAAAACTTCACAGCAAAGCAAGTTTGAGAAAAATCAGAGAAAAACCAAGAAAATCCCCAAAAGAAGCAAAACTGCATCACAATGCTATGGGGAAGCAGGGAAAAAACCCACTTCCCAACAGGATCAAACCTGGGTTATAATATCCCATGCGTAAACATCCCTCATCTGTATCTGTTGGGTGTGCATCCATGGCTTATGATCTGGAAAGCAATAGGCAGTAAAAAGCTGCTTCTGCAAACAAATTTCCTTAGTTGGATCAGACAAAGAAGTGTGGGCAAAGGAGAGTAACAGGAAGAAAAAATGAGTACACGGGTCAAGAGGAAGCCAGGGTTGGCTACAGCACTTTGCCATAGGTACACACATTTGACACCATGCAACAAACCAATCCCATTTCCTTACCCAACTGCAAACTCCATCCTGCAGAGGTAACAACCCTTGCAGCTGTATAGGTGATACATTCAGAGATGCTTGTCTGAATTCACTCTCCTCTACTTAAAGACAGATGGATTCACATTCTAGCTGTATCTGAAGAAGTGAGCTGTAGCTCACGAAAGCTCATACCCTGCCAGAAAATATTTTTGTTAGTCTTTAAGGTGCTACTGGACTCTTGCTCTTTTCTACTACTGGAGTCAGACTAACACAGCTACCCACTGTGAATTATATTCAGAGATGAGAGAGGAGTAAGTTAAGAAGATGAGAGGGAAATGGGAGGGGAATGGGAAAGCAAGTGAAATTAAATCAAAAGAGTTTCCATCTTGACATTAGGAGGTATTTTCTAACAGAGTGGTTCCTCGGTGGATCAGGCTTCCTCAGGAGGTGGTAAGCTCTCCTTCCCTGGAAGTTTTTAAGAAGAGATTAGATGGCCATCTGTCAGCAATGCTGATTCTATTACCTTAAGCAAATGATGAGAGGGAGGGCATCTTGGGCATCTTCTGGGCATGGAGTAGGGGTCACTGGGGGTGTGGGGGGAGGTATTTGCATTGTGCAGGGGGTTGGACTAGATGATCCTGGTGGTCCCTTCCAACTCTATGATTCTATGGGGGAGTCCCCCACCCAAAAAAAAGACTCTATTTTTCATTTTTCCATAACAATAAAAAATGGAAATTTTAGGAGGGAAATGAACTATTTCTCTTTTAGAATGAGCAAGATTCTTTTTAAGACAAGGTTTTACTCAAAACATATAGCATGAAAAGTTTTATGTTAAGACGACCTACAGCATAGGCTTGTGACAATTCCTTTGTATACTTATTTATATATTCCATTTTGTTTTCTGGTTGAGACTCAAGGCAGATTACAGAATTATAAAACAATGCAATAAACACCAATACATACAATAAACAATGCAATAAAAGTGGATTACATCACTAGAGAATGAGAACATTGAAATAATGACAGAATAATACAACCAATAAATAACGCAGCGTGGAGGAGAATGTCTAAAATGTTCACAGACAGTTCAAACTACAAGCCTATTTCATTTATAGGAAGTGCCCTCCTGAACAATAATGTTTTACCACATATCCAAATCAGACAAATACAATATTTTCAAGACAATTTGTTTAAATGTGATTAAATTTCTCCACAGTCAGCCAAATATTGGGTATGATTATTCTGTTTCTAGCCAAATAATATACTTTCTTAAATTACAAAATGTCTTCTATTCTCAATTTGTATTGAGGTTTTATAGTTTCCTACTCCTCAGATGGTAAACACACACAGGGACAACAGTTTGCAGCTGTCTAGTATTTTGTATACTCCATTCTAAGCCCACAGAAGCACTTATATTCTTAAATTTAATAATTATGCCACATAGTACTTACGTATATGATTATTAATTATTTACGTTTTAGGTTGGTAAAGGAGTAACATAATTTAGGGTTGATAAGTAAGAATTGCATATATATTATTTCCTGCATTGAACCTAGGGTTGCCAACCTCCAGATAATAGCTGGAGATCTCCTGCTATTAAAACTGATCTCCAGCCGATAGAGATCAGTTCACCTGGAGAAAATGGCTGCTTTGGCCATTGGACTCTATGGCACTGAAGTCCCTCCCCTCCCCAAACCCCGCCCTCCTCAGGCTCTGCCCCAAAAACCTCCACCGGTGGTGAAGAGGGGCCTGTCAACCCTACTTGAACCACGACAAAAAGCAGGATATAAATGTGTTAATAAATAAATATTAATAAAGTCCACAAAAAATCTAGGGAAAAGCACTTTTTCTGTGGTTCAAAATTTCTGGAAATTTCACTTTTCTCTTCATGAAACCCCTGATCTAGCCAGGGGCTGTAGATCCCCTTGACCTTGTGATTCATCCTCTAGAAGTATAAGGGAGGGATTGTGTAAAAAAAGACAGATGCCTTTTTTAAAAAGTTAAACAGGCCCAGTTGTTGTCTCTTGGAGGCACTGACCCTTGCCCCCACAAACACTCAGCTCCCTAACAAGCACTAAGCAAGCCAGGACGAGTACTCCTTTCTAGCAACTAGACTGCAATTGGGATGGCAAGCTCTAGCTTAAAGGCATGTAATTGCTTTAAATTATCTCACTAACGCTATATTGAACATTCAGAATGAGAGATACTTTCCCCTGCCGCTCGCCAGGATTGTGGGCATTAATAAAGACAGACGGAAATTAGAGGAGGTGAAATTACTTTGTCTAACTGCAGGACCTGGAGACAAATTACTTAACAGCAAACAGGGATTACAATTCCCTGCAAATACCTATTTTATCACTATGTATATCACCTTCAGGCAGGTCCCAAATTTGTATCTGCCACGCTGGAGAGCCAGTGTGGTGTAGTGGTTAAGAGTGGCGGACTCTAATCTGGAGAACCGGGTTTGATTCCTCACTCCTCCACATGAAGCCAGCTGGGTGACCTTGGGCTAGTCACAGTTCTCTCTGAACTCTCTCAGCACAACCTACCTAACAATGTGTCTGTTGTGGGGAGAGGAAGGGAGGGAGATTGTAAGCCTGTTTGATTCAACCCTAGGAAGTACCCACAGTGACTTGTTCCAGAATTAGGATTGCCAACCTCCAGGTAGTAGCTGGAGATCTCCTGTTATTACAACTGATTTCCAGCCGATAGAGATCAGTTCACCTGGAGAAAATGGCCGCTTGGGTAATTGGACTCTATGGCATTGAAGTCCCTCTCCTCCCCAACCCCACCCTCCTCAGGCTCCGCCCCCAAAAACCTCCCACCGGTTGTGAAGAGGGACCTGGCTATCTTATCCAGAATGCTCATTTTGGGTCTATTCCAGCATAACGTGTACAATCTGAATGAAAATATTTCTGTTATTATAGATGAGATTTCCATTAGTTTCCGTTTTGCAGGCAAAATTTATTTGATGTTTATATGAATTTCTTCTTCTACTACTACTACTATTACATTTGAACATCCCAACCAACTCTGCCCTGAATGAATACCAGCTGCCTTCCTTTGCTGCCAGAGCCATTTTATTAAAGTTGGGTGGGTCTTCCTGGTGCAAGTTCCCATTAGGGCTGTCGATTTGGTTTGTCCAAACCGAACAAACAGCCAAATTTCCCATGACTGGGGGGATTTCAGTTCGGATGGAACCGAACTCAAAAAAAGGCAGGAAAAGGGCGTGCCGAATTCGGCGAGTTCCAGCGATTGCCTGATAAATTCGGCAGGTTCGGCATTCCCGAACCTGCCTTTTCCCGCCTTTAAAGTCCGCCCCGCCCAGTTTCCTGGGACTCCCAGGAAACCGGGCGGGGGTCTTTAAACTGCTCCGCGCTGGCAGCACGGAGCAGTTTAAACCCCCGCCCCCCTTCCCAGGACTCCCCGCCCCAACGGTGACCCGTGGGAGTGGGGGAAGGAGCCCCCCAAACCCCACTTACCGGGGAAGGGGTTCGGAGAGGCAGCGCTGCCCCGCTGCCGGGTAAGCGTGCCAGAAGCTGGCGAGTGGATAGGGCAGCCCGGCCGGGCCACGCCCAACAGGCGGGGCGCAGCAGCAACCTCAGCCCCCCCTCCCCCGGCCCATCTTCCGCCCATCAGCTGGTCGTCGGGCCAGGCTGGGGGGGGGGGTTAAACTGTTCCGCGCTGCCTGGGCAGGCCCCGCCTGATTTCCAAACTGCTCCGCGCTGCCTGGGCAGGCAGCGTGGAGCAGTTTAAAGACCCCCCTTCCCGGGACTCCCCGCTTGTCAGCTAGGTAGTCCCGCCGCCCAGCTGACAAGTGGGGAGTCCCAGGAAGGGGGGGTTTAAACTGCTCCGCACTGCCAGCCATGGCAGCGCGGAGCAGTTCAAAGAGCCACCCGCCCGCTTTCCTGGGAGCCACGGGAAGGGGGGCGGGTTATTCGGCCGAATTTTGTCCCGAACTCAAAACACGCGCCGGATTCCGGGGAACCGAAGCGGGGGAGTTCGGACTTCAGCGTTTCCCGGATCAAAACGGGCCGGATTTTGCTGGATCCGAATTTTTTCAATTTTTTTTTCAATATCCCTAGTTCCCATATTCAGGCAGAAGAAGAAAAATGTGCCATCAAATTACAATCGAGTCATGGCGACTGCAACCACGGTAAGGTTGCCCGGTCCCTCTTTGCCACCGGCGGGAGGTTTTGGGGGCAGAGCCTGAAGAGGGCGGGGTTTGGGCAGGGGAGGGACTTCAATGCCATAGAGTCCAATTGTCAAAGTGGCCATTTTCTCCAGGTGAAATGATCTCTATCGGCTGGAGATCAGTAGTATCGGCTAGAGACTGGCAACACTAGGGGTGGAGCCATGGGTGCTTGGGTCCCCCCCAGCATGGGGCCTGGGGCAGCCCTGTTGGGCCCCCATTGGGAGAAAGGTGGAGGTATAAATGAAGTAAATAAATTAATACACCTTCTTGTAAATGTGCAAGTGCTTCTTTAAGGCCCAAGAGCAGGGTCAGTAGTAAGGGGGCTACTGAGCATCAGTGAGCCCTAACGCAAATGGAAACTTCAGTATGTTCCATAAACAAAGTTCAAAAGGGCAAAGTAAAAAAAAATGACAACACTTTTGATAACTTACAAATGAGATACAAGTATTCTCTCCCACACACACCCAAAAATTGAATGATGCAATCTCTTAATTCCAGGAATACTCACCTGGAAGAGCAAACATTCTGCACAATTTTATTTTAAAATTATTTTTAAAGTCTAAACTGTAATTTTAAGTTAAACATACAACGTTTGTGGTATTGGAGCCAACTGAGTGACTCAGATGAGGGATCCTTGCCCCAGCAAACAATATGTGAATATTGAATATCTTACCAGAAATCACACTATGGTTGATTACATTAATATCTTTTTATTATTACACAACAGTTTCCTCCTTAAAGAATAAGGCTGCAGTCTTAACAGCACTTTTCCTGAGAGTATAAAACAGGTCTTACTTCAGGGTTCCCACTTAGGATTGCTTCCTAAGTAGGGTTGCCAGGCGGAGACTGAAGAGGGCGGGGTTTGGAGAGGGGAGGGACTTCAATGCCATAGAGTCCAATTGACAAAGTAGCCATTTTCTCCAGGGGAACTGATCTCTGTCGCTTGGAGATCAATTGTAATAGCAGGAGATCACCAACTAGTACCTGGAGGTTGGCAGCCCTGTTCCTAAGGCTCTTTTCACATATTATTTATCTATTATATATCCCACTTTCCCCACAATGGGAACCCAACGTAGCTTGCATCATTCTCCTTTCTTCCACTTTGTCCTCATAACAACTGTATGTAGATTAATCTGGGAGAGAGTGGCTGGCCCAAGGTTGCCCAGAAAACTTCCTTGGAGGAGAGGGGATTCTAACCTGGGTCCCACACTCTAACCACTACGCCACACTAGCTCATGTTCAGTAATAGGATTGCCAGGTTCCTCCTTGCCACCGCCGGTAGATTTTTGGGGGGGAGCCTGAGGAGGGCGGGGCTTGGGGAGGGGAGGGACTTCAATGCCATAGAGTTCAATTGCCAAAGCGGCCATTTTTCTCCAGGTGATCTGATCTCTATCGGCTGGAGATCAGTTGAATTAGCAGCAGATCTTCTGCTACTCCCTGGCAGTTGGCAACCCTATTCAGTAAGCATGTGCAAGCAGGAGAGGCACCTCAGGACTGCAACCTTTTGCCCTGCTTTAGACTCTTCTCTTCTGGTCTTCTGATAAGATCCTGCGTTCTTAGGGTCTTATCAGTAGGGCTGCCAGCCTCCAGGTACTAGCTGGAGATCTCCTGCTATTACAACCGATCTCCAGCCGATAGAGATCAGTTCCCCTGGAGAAAATGGCCGCTTGGGCAATTGGACTCTATGGCATTGAAGACCCTCCCCTCTTTAAACCCCAACCTCCTCAGGATCTGCCCCAAAAACGTCCTGCCAGTGGTGAAGAGGGACCTGGCGACCCTACTTATCAGGACATCAGATGACCATGTGGGGGTTGGCAGTTGAGACGCCAGACATAAACCATGAGGGCCCCTATACCATTAACATGCAATGAGGGCTTACAATTTTTTAAATTCACTAAGATTGGTGTGGATGCTCCCTTAGCCCTTCTGTAGTTGTCAACAGGCAGAAATTCAACATGTATAGCTCTCCAATCACTGGCTGAACAGGTAGCTCAAATTTAGACATTTGGTTATGTACCTGGCTGAGAAGTCAGTAGGGTAAAGCTACCCCCATTCTGACTGAATGAGCCATAATAATCTGTAAGCAAAACAATAACAATGCATAATAAAGTGCATAATTAAGTTAATGATGCATAATTAATTTTCTACCACAAGATGCAGTGATGACCACTGTCTTAAGCATCTTTAAAAAAAGATTCAACAAATACATGTTCAGATTTATCAATGGCTGTCACAGAACCTCCAAGTTCAGAGGCAGTATACCTGTAAATAACAAATGGCAGAGCACTGTCAAGGTTCTGCAACCGATGGCTCAATATGGAACCAAATATGGCTTTTTAAAGAAGAAAATAAAATATTTTAACTTAAGGTATATTGGAAGGCTAGGTGGAATACTAAAATATCCAATAACATGGAAACATAGACCTGGAAGGGACCTCAAGGATCATCTAGTTCAACCCATTGCACAACGCAGGAAATTCACAACTACCTCGCCCCCTACCCCACTCCCCCAGTGACCCCTGCTCTATGCCCAGAGGAAGGCAGAGAACCTCCAGGATCCCTGGACCATTCTGGCCTGGATGAAAATGCCTTCCTGCCCCTTAAGTGGCGACTGGCATTATCCTGGGCATATCAGGAAGGGCCATGAGAGCTAAACACTGGCTCATCCCTCCCTGCCCTCCCTCTCACAATCTGAGTACATAAAGAGGAATGGCAGGCAAAGATGTTATGGGGCTAAAGGGCTTCTTAGAGATGCTTTACAGAAAGGGAAATGAGAGGGGTGAAGAGCTGCCCCTAATCCGGGTGTGAATCATACTCATATTTATGCCAATGCACTAAAAGTCACCCAGGCTGCTCCTGTGTGTATTTATTACTTATTGTGAGACCTCATGGGTGCTGCTTCTTAACAAAGGACTTGCAACAACCACTGTTGGGGCTGCAGAAATTATCAGTCAACATCTCAATCAGTAATATCAGTAATATTGCATTGTACAGTTTCACTCATGCAAAGAGGCTTTCTTACACTGGCGTTTTGTTGATTTCTTGCTCTGAGTTTTCACATTTGGCTCAACAGTTGCAATACCCCCATGCCTCATGGTCTGCTTGGGATATTCTCACCAACATCTAGCTGGCCACTGTGGGGAACAGAATGCCATACTAGTACTACGAAGCCCTTTGAGCTAATCTTGTAGGCCACTGTAAATTGCAGTTGCAACCTGCAGTGTTCACATCAGGCAAAACAACAAAATACAGAGAAGGCTGCCACAATTTGTCAGGAACTGGCATCACAAAGCAAGAAATGGGTAGCGTGCCGACTCAATACCAGCCCTCAAAGGATCCACAGAGGAAGTGGGAGGAAGGCTACAGCAGCAGAGAAATCACCTCTGGAAAATCAAAGCGTCTCACCACCCACCTGAATCTCTAGGGAGAGGCCAAGGCTGAGATCCCGTTCATCCCAACCCGAACAAACTTTCCAGGCAGGTAAAGAAAGCCGACACCACTCACCACAAAGAAGGAGACAAATCCTTCAGGCTACTGGGTTTCTTTTCAGGGGCTGCCTCCTCAGCCAGATAGGCATAATAGCAAAGTTAGTGTCCTCCTTCTAAAGGGCAGAGGGTTCAGAGCTCTCTGGTGCAAGCTGTAAGCAGAAGTGTGGGCGGCCAGCTGCTGCTGCCTGCTCAGCCAGGCAGATACTTCCTGGTTGAATCTCACTCTGAGCTGCTTTCAGATCCACCTTTCTCCAGGTAGGTGGGAAAAAAAGAGCCCTTGGCTGAACTTTCCTGTACTGTAGGTAGAAGAAATGAGCCTCGGCAAAGGAAGCTAGAGGCAGCCAAAGGCATAAATTAAAACTGATCCTAAGTATGCCTGCTCGGAAGACAGTTGCACAGAAATCAGTTCTAGTGGGGTCACTGATTTAGCCACCGTGCTAGGGATGCCAGCCTCCAGGTGGGACCTGTGGATCCCCCAGAATTACACCTCATCTCCATACTACAGAGCTCAATCCCCCTGGAGGAAATGGATGCTTTGGAAGATGGACTTTATGGCATTATACCCCACTGAAGTCCATGACCTCCCCAAACTCCATCCCCAAATCTTCAGGAGTTTCCCAACCTGGATCTGGCAACCCTACCCCAACATCCCCTGCCACTAGGTTGCCAATTCTGGGTTGGGAAATATCTGGAGGTTTGGGGAGTGGAGCCTAGAGAAGGTGGGGTTTGGGGAAGGGAGGGACCTCAGCAGATTATATCGCCATTGAGTCCTAGCTCCAAGACAGCCATTTCCTCCAGGGGAACTGATCTTGGTCATCTAGAGATCAACTGTAATAGCGGGAGATCTTCAGAAACAGCTTTAAGTCTTCATTCCCCCCCCCCTTTTTTAAATTTATTTTATAACAAAGAAAATAGAACAGCAGATCTAATGCTGTTCATGCTTAATAAGCAGTTTGGCAGATTTCATAGTTGTGCAACTTAGTTTATTTATTTCTTTACTACTTTTATACCCCAACTTTCTCCCCAATGGAGACCCGCAGTGGTTTCACCATTCTCCTCTCCTCCATTTTATCCTCACAAGAGCCCTGTGAAGTAGGTTAGGCTGAGAGTGTGTGACTGGTCCAAGGTCACCCAGCTGGCCTCCATGGCAGAGTGGGGATTCGAACCTGGGTCTCCCAGATGTTAGTCCAGCACTCTAAACACTACATCAAACTAGTGTTTCTGGTGTTCTCTTGCTGATGAGAATGAGAGCGAGTGTGGTGTAGTGGTTAGAGTATCACTCTAGGATCAGGGTCACCTGGTTTCAAATCCACCCTCAGCCATGAAGCTCACTGGGTGGTCCTGGACTGATCTTCATAACCAACCTCACAAGATTGCTGTGAAGATAAATGGAGGGAAGGAGAGCTGTGTGGTGCCGATACATGTAGGGGTTAGAGTACCACACCAGATTGGGAAGATCTGGGCTCAAATCCTATTTAGCCATAAAGCACATTTATGAGAAACCTTTGACCTTAAACATCATGGAATGATGGTTCACCGAATCTGTTAAAAGCCAGACAATGGAGTGACTTAAAATGATCTGAAATCAGGTGTCCGCCTTGATCTCATTACTACCGATCCCAACGATACTGCATGATAGATACTGCATGAGAAGGTACATATTGTATGGCTGCGCACTGAACACATTATACTGGGTGTGAGTTTATAATTATGTAATGTTTGCTGATGGTGTTGATGCTTAGCTATACTCAAATAAACAGTAAGCAGTTTCATGTTCTTTGTAACATGGCATGAGGGACAAGAAGTGTTGATAATGTAACTTCATTTATTAGCTGAACATAGAGGCGCCACACCCATGAAACTGTCAAACCAAGTCAGACTGGTATAAGGAAACCCCAGAAGGGGCTGAGAAAGCAGATGCAGATGGCTCTATCATGATGTAGCTTTAACACTTGAGCAAAACAGAAACTTCTGACAACTGCAGCTTGTTGTACAAGACTGGGAAGAGCTGCACCCGTAAAAACTCCCTGGTCTTTGCACTTATCAAAGCTCTGTTCTTCTTTATATCTGGTCACCTTATTTAGATCCCTGCTGGACCTCACTAAGGGTCCATTGGGTCCAACATTCTGTTTCCAACATAGGCTAGCCAGAGGCCTCCAAGAAACCCACATGCATGGCATGGCAGTAACAGCCACAAAGTGTACCAAAGGGGTGCCCGGCTATGACTGCCGACTTGTGGAGGGCCAGAGGGGTAGGGACATGGGGATGTCTCCAGTGGCAACTGCATGACATGACTTCTGGGGAGGAAATGGAAGTGACATCAGTCCGCCCAGGAATCACCAGAAATTAGGGTTGCCAGGTCCCTATTCTCCACCAGCGGAGGTATTTGGGGTGGAGCCTGAGGGAGGGGTTTGAGGAGGGGAGGGACTTCAATGCCATAGAGTCCAATTGCCAAAGCAGCCATTTTCTCCAGGTGAACTGATCTCTATCAGCTGGAGTTGTAATAGCAGGAGATCAGCTAGTACCTGGAGGTTGGCAACCCTACCAGAAACTCTATGGTTTTACCAGAGTTTCCAGTGATTCCTATAAATTACATGTCACTTCCAGGTTATCCTCACAAGTGACATTACACTTCTCCAAGGATCACCAAAAAATCTAGGTTTTACCACAGAGTTTCAGGCAATTCCTAGAAAGGAATGACGTCACTTCCAGGTTTTCCTGGAAGTGACGTCACATTGTCTCAAAGGGCAAATGGCAAGTGACGTCACACTATCGCAAATGGGCTTGGGGGGAGGGACTTCAGTGGGTACAATGCCATTTGTTGGCATATGGCAACCCTAGGGGTGGGGTAATGCCCAGCCATTACATTTCCCCACCATGCAACTTCGGTCTCCTTGCATTTATTTTCAGAAAATGCTTATCTTTACTAACATCTATAGCACGCTAAGATGATACCAGATTTTCCATTCCCACTCATTATTTTCTGCTCCCATCAGTGTAGGCGTGGTTCCACACTAGCTGGTTAGTCTGCTGTTCCATTATTTATTCATTCGCTTTTACTACAAAATACAGGTGATGTTGTTGGCAGCCTGCTGCTTTTCAGTGTTTTCTGTGATATTTTACAGTCTTGTTTTCAAGGAAGAGCTTAAGTATTTATTTATTTTCTTTGTAGCCATCCAAGGACACTACTCATTATTTTAATGTCTATTATTATTTATTTATGCTATTTATAGTCTACCTTTCTCACTGGGACTCAAGGTGGATTACACAGAGTAAGTAAATATAATCAACAGGAGGAGACATCCAATAAACAGTTCAGTAGGATATGGATTGTAGAAATCTGGAACCAACCAGAAATCTGAAACAGAGCTGAAACAAAGCATAAGTATTAACATGATGCTTTCCTGTAGTACAAGAAATCTTTGCAAAAACAGGGTGCAATTCCACTGCGGCCTCCTTAGTACTCAGCAGTTCAAGGCACATAAAACCAATTTTTTAAACATTAAAAGTCACCAAACCTGAAGTTAAATCATTTATGTCTCTGTGTTATTTAATTTAAAAGCAAATGAAAGGCTTGGGGCAGGGTGGGGAGTGGGGTGGGGTGGGGAAGAAGGCTTAAGAATTCTTGTAGTCTTCCCTGCCATGGCAAGCTGCCCATTCACCAAGCATTTAATTCTCTAATTGCAACACCTCACATTTAATTTTTTAATGTTAGGGCTGAAGCCAAAGACTCATTCCTTAAAAGATGCTCTTGAGGTTTGGATCTACTTGAAAGCCTGGCTTTTAAAATACACATTTAATTGTGCATTTTAATTTCTTTACACCTCCCAGCTTATATGGGTGGGGGTGTGGCTGTTCAATGGTACAGCATGTGTAGGGTTGCCAGGTCCCTCTTCACCACTGGTGGTGGGAGGTTTTGGGGGCAGAGCCTGAGGAGGGCAGAGTTTGGGGAGGGAAGGGACTTCAATGCCATAGAGTCCAATTGCCAAAGCAGCCGTTTTCTCCAGGTGAACTGATCGCTATTGGCTGGAGTTCGGTTATAATAGATGCTTTGCCTGCAGAAGGTCCCAGGTTCAACCCCTGGCATCTCCAGTTAAAAGGATCAGTAAGTAGGTGAAGTGAAAGACCTCCACTAGAGATTCTGGAGCTTCTGCTCATCAAAGGATGGAGTAGATGGGATCATTGTTTTGATCTGGTATAAGGCAGTTTCATATGTTCAACATTATGCAGAAAAAAAAACAAGGTTTCAGTCTTTGGCAGCTCCAGTTAAAAAGATCTTTGGAAGCAGGTACTGTATAAGACCCTTCTCCTTGAGATCCTTGAGATCCTGGTGTTAGGGCTCCCAGCCCTGCACTGGCAAATGCCAGGAAATTTTGGGGGCATTGCCTGCGGAGGGTAGAGTTTTAGGAGGATGCGGTATCACTTCCGAGTAATGCTCTAGGAATTTCCTCTAATCTCTGTGGTAAAAACCACAGGGGAAATGGAGAAATTCCTACAGTAGAACATAATTATCAATGCCATTCTCCTGCCACACACTTTTTTTCCTCCTGCTGCTCAAATTGTCAAGGTCAGGAGACTGAGTTTGCCCACTGCCAGTGGGAAAATGGCAGCCTACTGGAGTGCCACCCCCAGTCAGAGTAGACAACGCTGAGCTAGATGATCTGACCTGCTATAAAGCAGCTTCATATGTTCTGCTGTGCCTCAAGAACATTTTGCTAACGGTAGGGGCTGGGGCACATCCTTTGCCAGTAAAAGGTCCCAGGATCAGTCCCAAGCATCTCCAATTAAAAAAACACATTGGCTAGCAAGTTTCAGGAAAGACCCTTCCCTGCCTGAAACTCTGGAGAGCTGTTGGTCTGTCTTCGTGTAAGGCAGCTTTGTGAGAGATATTTATCCCAGAATTCCTTGCACAAAGAGGATGGTGGGCCACAGACAGCATGTAACATTGGATGACTTTGCAACTCTGAGCAATGTCCTCTGAAACACTTGAAGAAATTCTGGGGTATACCACTCTGATCACACTTGGGTGGAGTCAGGCTGATCCATAATCTGGTGAGCCCCCTTGCAGGAATATTTCACGCTGCAAATGGGAACAGTGCACATCTGGCATGATTTTTGTATTCCTGCTCCCTCTTCTCTCCTTTTTAAAAAAATGCATGTTTGGTTCTTTTCTGTTAGCCTTGCCCTGCCAAAAGAGGGTCAATCAAAAATATGTTGGAGAGGTGAAAGAGAAATGACACAAGCAGGAACTGAGTTAACTACCATTTATAATAATTTAGAGAACCTTCTCCAACTCGAGCTGTGAAGGATTTGGGAGCACCAGTTTGACAGCGCTTAAGCCAATTTGGTTCTGATTAAAGCCTGGATGAAAGACCACCTAGAACCTCATGAAAACATATGCAGCTTCCTTCTGTAAATATTTTATGTTCCATCATCTCAACCACTTCTCACCTGTATTTGATTTATGTATTTGACATATGATGTTGCCTTATACTGAATCAGACCGTTTTGGTCCATCACGGTCAGTTTTGTCTACTCAGACTGGCAGTGGTTCTCCAGGGTCTCAGGCAGAGGCCTTTCACATCACCTACTATCTGGTCCTTTCAACAGGAGATGCCAGGGATTGAACCTGGGACATTCGGCATACCAAGCAGATGCTCTGCCATTGAGCCACAGCCCCCTTCCATTTATACCCAATGGAAGAAAGCAGCTTATATCATCCTGCTCTCTTCCATTTTATCTTCACAACAACCCTGTGAGATAGGACAGGCTTAAAAGTATGTGACTGGTCCAAGATCACCCAGCAAGCTTTCATGGCAGAGTGAGGATTTCAACCTGGGCCTCCCAAATCCTAGTCTGATATTCCAACCACTACACCACAGTGGCTCTTAATAAGTCAGACCGTACATCTATCACAGTCAGTGCAGTATTGCCTACTCTGACTGGCAACAGCTCTCCACACTTTCAGGCAGAGGTCTTTCACATTGCCTACTACATGAATCTTTTTGTTGGAGATGCCAGGATTGAACCTGGGGCCTCCAGTGCTCTACGAAGCCACCCACAGCCTCTCCCTAAGCTTCCTGCTCAAGGGAGATGCTAGCAAAAGCTGCTGGGCCGGAATTCATATGCACATCCCACCCTTCTCCAAAGATCTCATGGCCCCCTTCCCCCTCTTTGCTCCAAAAAGTCTTGCGGCACCTGGAAAGAGGCGACCCTGTTATTTGCCCAAACAGCTTTGTATTTTTAATCTGATGCCTTTTGTATAAACCATTTATAACAAAAAGGAAAGAGGTGTAGAAAGCATAGCAATTGTCCTCCCACACACCCACACAGCAAGGCGTATGCCTCCCATTACAGATAGCGACATGCGCTACTGAAATTTACCCAAGGGGCAAATGATAAAAATGCAGCTGAGGCGCAGTCTCTCCCCTCCCAGGTTCCCAACACAGCTCTTCTAACAGCAGAGCAGTTTCTATGTGGACAAGGAAAGACCTCCTGTCTTTCCCCCCAAACAACGCTGTTCATTTTTACCCAGGCCAACGTTGTAATTTCTCTCGTGAGGAAGAGGAGAGGAAGGGAAGGGGATGGGGGGAAATAACTGTTGACTCCAAACTGCATCTGAAAGAGATTTGCGCAGTTCCACTCGCAGCTGAAGGGAGAAGGAAGTATTTCCAGATGTGCTAATGAACCACAGAGCCAAGAAGAAGAAAGAACTGCCTCCTCCATCCACCTTTGCCAAGAGAGAGAGAGAGAATGGTTCCTTCCCACAAACACCTACTATATTAGACACTCTTCATATGATCTGATATTGGATCGGGCCATTGGATGCATGATGTTCTTCAGGGATTCACGTGGTTTGACTTCGCTGTTTTACAAGGAATGATCAAATTCTTGATTTTCTTCCCCCACAAACAGCCTTTCAGACTTGTTTTCTTCCTATTAGCATCCATGAGAAGAGTCTTGCTGGATCAGACCAAAGACCCATCTAATCCAGCATCCTGTCCTCACAATGGTCAACCAGATGCCTTTAACAAATCCAAAAGCAAAAGTCAAAAGCCCAAGCTACTTCTTATTTTTATCTTTCCCCCTCCCCCCACACACTACTGGTATTCAGAGATATACTACCTCTGGACACAGATATTTCCCCCCGGTATCTTCCTGTAACTAATGTACATTTGCAGTATGATCTCTAGTGCCTCTTCCTTTTCTAAATCCAGCTTGAACATCTGGCATTTCTTGTTCCATGTATGGTAACAGCCTTTGTTGTAAGATTTTGAGCATAATTTGACTTACATGAGAAATTAATGCAATGGCCCAATAGTTGCTGCAGTTTTTGACATCTCTTTTTTGGGGAATTGAAAAGTAAATAGAGCATTTCCACTTGTTTGAGTAAATAGAGCGTCTCCCAGTTGCTTTGAGTGCAACTTTCACATCAGTTTCTAAAACTGCAGGTTCTTCTTCAAAAGATCTGTCATACTTTTTTTTTTCTTTTTGTATAGTTCTTCAGTGTATTGTTCCCATCTTTTCTTAATTTTGTCCTGTTCCGTTCATGTATTTCTATGTTGATGTTTCAGCATGTCTAATTGTGCTTTACATTTCTCTTTGATTTCTTGGATCTTTTGGAATAGATATCTTGTTCTTCCTTTGTTGTTCTGTTTCTTTACAGTGATTATTATTATAGTTCTCTTTGCCTCTACATGCCAGTCGCTAGAACGCTGCATCTAGACTTTTGATTCTGTTTCTATCTGTAGCAATTAAGTGTTTTATCTGTCATTCATCATGGCTTTTCATTTCTTTTGGCTACAAGAATAGTCTTTGCACATATGGTGTCTAAACTTGTCAGGAATGTTGTTGAGTGTTGTATTTTGGCACTATGCATATTTTGGTGTTTTTCCTCTACTTTATTCTAATTTTTTATATTAACACTTCATTATAAAATATGGAATAAAATATATTAACACAATCGGATCCTGGTCTTGTTTTAGCAGAGAGAATAGAGCTTCTCCATCATCTGTTTCTAGTTATGTAATTATCTGATTTCCAACCTGGCCATCTAGTGATGTCCAAGTATACTGTTTAGTTGCCTGAAACATGAGATCACAATGAACAAATTGTTGTCTTCACAGAATTCTATGAGTCACTTTCCTGCTTCATTTTGTGCTGATAGCCTAAATCTTCCATCAATATTTGTTTCCTACTTTTGTATTCCTGTCACCTATGATTATCAGCACATCTTGTTTAGGTGTGTGATCAATTTCTTCCCGGACACATGCATAAAAGCTTTCAGTTTCTTCCTCATCAGCATCTGTAGTTGGGGCGTAAACTTGAATGATGGTTACACTGATAGGCTTTCCATGCAGTCTGATTGATAATATTCGGCCAGGCTTTGCATTATGGCTCTTGACTGCCCATACTACATCTTGCCTCCCTATTAGAGCAACTCAGTTTCTTCTCTGTTTGTCATTCCCCGAGTAAAACACTTTATAATTTTCTGACTGAAAATGTCCTTAACCAGTCCACTTTAGTTCACTCAGTCTTAGGACTGCAATGTTTAAATGTTCCATTTCTCATTTTAGGATTTTGAACTTACCTTGATTCATAAGAACATAAGAAAGGCCCTACTGGATCAGACCAAGGCCCATCAAGTCCAGCAGTCTGTTCACACAGTGGCCAACCAGGTGCCTCTAGGAAGCCACAAACAAGATTCATATGTCTCATGTTCCGTGTTCCTATTATGTGCGTTGAACAGCTTTGGATTTTCCTTTTGCATCCATTCACGTCAAAACAGAATGTCCCTTTGACTTTAGTCCGCATGTGTCATTAAGAATAGCGCTATTTGTACTTGTTCTCAGCTCTTCCCCAGTAGCTAAGCACCATCCAACCTGAGGGTTCCATCATCCAATACTGTATCTTTTTTCATTTTGGATTGACTCATCATAGAGTTTTCGAGGTAAGAGTTGGTCAGGTTTCCCATTGCCTTCTTCTGTGCAGTACTAACCAGGGTTAGCTGAAGTGTCACCGCCATAATCTACGAAGAATTCTCCGCCAGTGTCACCTTCCACTACTGCTGCTGCCCAGCAGTTTTGCCTTTAGACATTTTAAAAATAGATAAATACTAAAAAAAGTGGCACATCTGGTCCTCTTTGACTTTTCTCTGACCAAGTCCCTGCTTCCATCTGACACTGGAGCATCCGGAGACACGCATTTCTATGTGTTTTTATGTTTACAATTCTCTAAAGAGCAGCTAGAATGACAGACTGGAATAAATTAATAAGAATCACGATAATTAATGACGAACTCTGCAACTGTTGGCCAACGGCTGAGTTAATGACACCTGGATGTTGCCAAACTAGAATAACTTCAGGGAACCAGAGAGCAAACCCTGTCCAACTCTGCTGAGGAATTTTTTTACAAGCAACCTAAATTTCCTCCACTGTCCAAGCTCTGGTAAGTACCAGACTGAAAAGCCAAAGCCTTTGAGAGAAGTGTGGACCTGGATATCTTTGTTGTGGGGTTATAGAACACCATATCAAGCCAAGAGAGCTGCTCTGCACAAAGCCACAAAAGTAATCTAGTCCTAATGTGGGAATTACCCACATGCTGATGTTCTCATTTCCTGGTCTCCTGTACAATAACCTCACATGCCAGCAACTGTATATCTGATCCTGTTTTACAGTAAACTGTAATACCTTTGGCATATCTCTGGTGTTGTTAACTCATGTTTAGATTATCAGGGTTTACCACAGTTATGAAGGGTGTGAGCGATGGCTCTTAAATGCAGTTTCATGACCAAAAACGCCCAAGGTTAAGGGCCCAGTTCAAGTATTATTTTTGAAAGAGAAAGTTTCGTCTATCTGTTCATTCTGATTGAACCTCTCTGGTACATGGTGTTTTGCAAAGTAACACGGGCAAAAATCAGCTCCCTGCCCCAAGCAGTTTGCAATGCCCATGTTACAGAGTAAGATCAGGCAGGAGGGAGAAGCAAGAAATGAATAACAAGAGATGAATGCATCTACTTACAGGCCATTCCAGTTTGGAGATGATCCACCGGAGAAGTGGATTACAGATGAAGTGGATGCAAAACTGGGGGATGAAGGACAGGTAGTGGTATCTTCGTGGAGGTGTTCTTAGGAAGGAGTTACAGCATTTACTTCTTAGCAGCCAGTGTGGTGTAGTGACTACAACAGCGGTCCCCAGCCGTTCTGAGCCTCTGGGCACATTTCACATTCTGACACAGCTCAGTGGGAACAGCCACAAAATGGGTGCCAAAGCTTAACTTCAGGAACAGAGTGTAGATCCTTGTGCTGTGCTGGCAGCTGCTGCCAAAACAACATTTTAAAATTTTGCCCAGCCAATCAAATCTCCAATAGTCAACCAGAAGCCCTACCTCGCCCCATCCACTTCCTAAAAACACTTGGCAGGCGCAAGAAAAGTTGTTGTCGGGCAACATGGCGCCCATGGGCACTGTGTTAAGGACCCCTGGACCAGAATGTCAGACCTGGACCTGGGTTCAAATCCTCACTCAACCATGAAGCTCACTGGGTGACCTTGGGCCGCGCACTCTCTTAGCCTAAACCTATCTCACAGGATTGTCGTGAGGGTAAAATGGGGATGACTAGAATCGTGCGTGCTATCCTGAGCTCCTTAGAGCAGGGGTACCCAACATGGTTCCTGTGGGCACCGTGGAGGTGGCTAACCCCTTTCCTGGCACCCGCCAAGTGTTTTTAGTGGCCGGGGCCAGGTGAAGCTACTGCCCAGTGAGTCTTCTGGTTGACCATTGGAGATTTAATTGGCTGTGCAAATTTTTGAAAACATTGCTTTGGCAGCAGCTGCCACCTCAGCCCAGGGGTCTCTGCTGTGTGACTGAAGGTAAGCTGCTACAGCCATTTTGTGGCTGGCTCCACCTCCTGTGAAAGCCATTTTGTAGCAGCCATTTTGTGGCTGGGTCCCCCATGCGATGTCAGGAATCCAAAGGTGTCCGCAGGCTCAAAAGGGTTGGGGACCCCAGTGTTAGAGAAATGGTGGGATAAAAATTAATCAATAAAAACTCTGATTTGCTTTTTAAAAATCTAGGAAAGCTAGCTGCCAAAGACCATGGGAGCAGCTTAGAACAAACACCATAAAATGAGTTTTGCCTATTTCCAGTTGACAAACACTTCCGCATGCCAGAAGTCGCAACCACAAGCAAGTCGGAAAAGGCATTGCTTAAGAATCCCCGCTACTGGCAAGGCACAACGCCTCTAATAAAAGGGGATCCTTTTTCTTTTGTCTTTAGCAAACTGCAAAGCTGCACCTTATCTGCTTATTCTGGTGAGCTGCACTGGAAGCTGCCGTGCAGCTAGAGGTGCTTTGTTAATTGATTAGCAACAGACTGAGACTTGTGTTGCTGCAGATATTTTGTTCCTAGATGACAGAAGCCAGCTTTCAGCAGGCGATGGGGTCTGTTGCTGCAGAAGCCACTGCAAAATTCCAGTGGGATAGCCAGGTTAGGTATTACAGCAACACCCCTCCTCCCAAAGAGTTCAGCGGCTATTTAAAGACTAATACATTCATTACAGCATAAACGCTTCTGTGCTAGAGACTATTTCATCAAATGCATGAAGTGAAACCTAATTAAGCAGAAATATATATATGGGGGATTGCAGACAGTGAGGTTAAAAGGCTATGAAATGCAATAGGTAGTCCGTGACATTTTTGTATAAAAGCTATATATAAGTGCAGTGGCCACAACAGCTGTATTTGGTGATAACACAGTCTACTTAGTTACATTATTACTGTAACACACTCTATGTGAGACTGCCTTTGAAAACAGGTCAGAAACTACAGTCGGTCCAAAATGTGGCAACCAGACTACCGCCAGGAGTGGGATACAGGGATGGTATTCACCCCTAGAATCATAGTGTTGGAAGGGATCACCAGGGTCATCTAGTCCAACCCCTTGCACAATGCAGGAAATTCACAACTACCTCCCCCCCCCAGAGATCCCTACTCCATGCCCAGAAGATGGCCAAGATGCCCTCCCTCTCATCATCTGCCTAAGGTCACAGAATCAGCATTGCTGACAGATGGCCATCTAGCCTCTTCTTAAAAACCTCCAGGGAAGGAGAGCTTCCCAGGTGCTGAAAGATCTGTCCTAGCTCCCCACCTGCTTTGGGTACAATTTAAAGTGCTGTTTCTTGCCTTGAAGGCCCTAAAGGGGTTGGGGCCAGGGTATTTGAAGGACCATCTCCTCCCATACTGTCCAGACCACCAGCTAAGATCTGCCTCTCAAGCCCCCCTCACTATGGGGGTTACCGCATTTTGTATTCCTAGCGATGTATTAAGAGTTTGAAAATGTTGTAAAAAACATCGCTTTAAAAGGGTTTTTGGATACCACGGCTTATAAATGGTTGGGAAACGTCTTCACAGCTAAAGGGGCCAAACAAAGTGCGAACAGTATTTTTTATAACGTTTTCAAACTCTTAATACATCGGTGGGAATACATAGAAAGTGTGATCAGTATTTTTTATAACATTTTCAAACTCTTAATACATCGCTGGGAATACAAGTGCGGTAACCCCCTATGTCTCCACTTTCAGAGGCAAGATGAAACGGGGCTTTTTCAGTACTGGCACCTTGTCTGTGGAATGCCTTCTCCCTCATGGCTCACCTGGCACTTACGTTCCATTCTTTTAAGTGCAAGGCCAAAAGAATTTTGTTCACCCAGGCTTTTAATTACATGTTTGAGCTTTTAAAATAATTGTATAGTATACTTTTAGTCCGAAATTGTTAAACTCATTTTAAGTTCTTCAGCTATTATTTTTAATTCTCTGGCTGAGTTTTTTGAAGGCTGGCTTTAATTTATAACTTTTAATGTTTGGGTTGTTTTTTTAATTCTGTAAACTGCCTTGGGCTATTTCTGCAGGAGTGGAAGCATAGAAATTCTCTAAATAAATACATAACATGTTAAGCAATGTAACACCAGCACTGGCCAAGAAAAGTGTCTTACCTGGTTGTGTGTGTGTAATGTGCTGTCAAGTTGCAGACAATTTATGGTGACCCCAGCAAAGGGCTTTCAGGTCAAGTGAGAAACAGAGGTGGTTTGCCATCACCTTCCCCTGCAGAGTTTTCCTTGGTGGTTTCCCCTCCAAGTACTGACTCTGCTTAGCTTCTGAGATTTAACAACATTGGGCTATACCATGCTGCCTTCTTTTTCCCACAGACCTGTTTAAATTCGTCCAATTAAGTGGATTCTAGCCCATGAAAGCTTATGCTGCAGTAAATCTGTTCAATAAACCACAACCCAAGACTCCATTTTTGTCTTTGCAAAGCATAACTGTTGCGGTGACTTTTCTACAGACAAACCAGCAACTGAAGCCTACAGGTAAGAAGCCTGTAGAAGAAGCCTACAGGCTGTGATGATCCTGGGGCTGGTGGCTGGAAATAAGCAGCAGGAACCTTTCAACTGACCCAGGAGGGCAAATATTAGGTTCAGAGATTAGCTTGCATATTGCTACAGTTCACTGGCATGTACTTGGCGCATGCAGAAGGTCTTAGGGTCAGTGCCTCGCAACAGGATGACTCATGATGTAATCTCTTGCACTATTTCAGCCCCCCACGATTTTGCAAGGGCAGTTTTATTATATATTGTAAGGCGCAAAGTCTGTTTGATTGCTTCACTAATAGCAATGATATTATAATGAAATACATACGAAATGTGTTGCAGATCAAGGTTTCTGTTTTTTTAATCCCCCTCATTTGCTCAAATGACAGTAGTTGTGGCTCCCTCTAGAGGTGCTATGTAAAACTGACTTCATTCCACGTTCCTGACAAAATCTCGTTTAAAGAATGGTCCTCAGTCCCAGTCCTTGGGCCCCTAAGGCAAATAAGGGTCTTTTATGCATGGGAGTTTTACCTGGGGTTCGAGGCTCTCCTGACCCACACTTTTCTGTTCCGAATCCTAAAAATGCTATGCATGTTGTTCTTTGCCCTGGAGAACGTCCCGGGATTTCCCAAGTACTGCAGAATCACCAGCTCAAATCTGGAAGCATCTGAGTCCCCGCCCCTTGAAAATGTTGCTTTGTAATTGGCTGTAGTGCTTACTGTGAAAAAAATGTCACCATCACCCCAGCTCCCCTCTCCTGCGTTTGGCTTATGCATGGAAATAGGGATGATTTGAACCGGTCTGATCTCAGGAGAGATTGAAGAATCACGTTACAACAGATCAGGAAGACCTGGTTATTGTGCAGGCTGGGTGGAGGTAATCTCTAAGGGATGGAAAACCTATGCATAACCCCAACAAATAAACCGAGCCGGACCAGCGGGGAACGTAAGTCAAAGTGCCCATGCATAAAAGACCAATGTCTGCTCCAGGTAGCACCCGAAACATGGCCCAAACCAAAATGGCTACCATTGTAGATTCAATAACACAGGATTTACAGACAGAGAAGGTAGAGGCTTTCAGAAGCAAGGAAAGAAAAAAAGCTGCCAAAATTGCATTCCATGTCAATTTGTTCCATCTACTGTGGGAAAGACTGGGACAATTGCTCCAGTTCAATGGTGAACTGGCTATTCCCGAATGGCCAGTGGCAGCCAGGAACAGGCAGAGCCAAGCCCCAGTATCACTTTTATCCCAATGTTTTTCTGGAAGCCAATTTTGAGTTGTCTTTTTCCTAGTGTGTAATTTTGTTATAGGTCTTCTTCATCCCACCCACCGCCAGCCCAATTTTCAATGATTAGACTGTCGTCATCATTAAACCACTCCCTCTCCCTCCCCTGGACGAGCTATTTCAATTTTTTAAAAAGGCTCTAAAATAGTAATATAACGCTGCAGTGTTACAATAATAGTTTCTTTGAATTCCCAGCTTTCATTTTTTTTTTAATTAAGTCTCTAGTGCAGGGGTGGGGAACGTCAGGCCCGGGGGCCATATAAGGCCCGCGAAACCATTTGGTCTGGCCCTTTGTGGGTCCTGGCAGATCTGTAGTTCAGAAGCATCTAAGACTGGTGATCTGCCCCCCTCCTGCGGACAGGAATAGCCTCTATTCAAGGCGGATGTATGTTTTGCTGAGAAAAGGCACCCTTTCCCCCCCTTGCAGAAGAGTCTTTAGCTATGGAGCTGCTAGGACCGCCGAAGAAACTGTGTTAACCCTTTCCCACCCAGGCCATGGATAAATGTATTCCCGGTTGGATGCCTGCCTGCTTGCCCATGCCGGGGGGGGGGTGTCATCTGGGACAGCTGCCTGCTTAGGGCTTGGTTGGCTAATTTTTAAGTTGATAATTTTGTATGGCCCGCGAATGATGTTATAAATATCCAAATGGCCCCTGGCAGAAAAAAGGTTCCCCACCCCTGCTCTAGTGCCTTCCTTCGCACAGATATAAGGAAAACAGCATATCTCTGCAAGGGGCTAGAGACTTACTTTTTAAAAACGAAAGCTGGGAATTTAGAGAACCTGCTGAAACTATCATCTTACCACTGCAGCATTATATCGCTGTTTTAGGACCTTTAAAAAAATAAGGGGGTGCTCTGACGCCACCGAGAATGACAACGATGACAACAGCATCTTCCCTTGAAAATCCTCATTATTTAAGCCACAAGTGAAAGAAAATAAACCAACTCCACAACTGTAAAAATGCACATGGGTGGCAGAAGAACTCTGTCCAAACCAATTCCAATGCTTGTGGATCAACTCCCAAGAAAATCAGGAGTAACTCCAGTGTGCAGAAAAAAAGGTCACACAGTGGGGATTCTAACCTGGGTCTCCCAGATCCTTGTCTCACACTCTAACCACTACACCTTGCTGGCTTTATACAATGAAATTCCTATTCCAAATCACTTCATCATCCATTGGCTGACTACGGTATGTGGATTTCGGCGAGCCACCATTACCTTAGTCTCAGAAGCTGTCCCCATACAAAGAGTTAATCTTTGAAAGAAGCTCAGAGACAGGGAGTGGGCGGAGCTTAGGAAAGTAATACCCTGCTGAGGTCCCTCCCCTCCCCAGCCTTCACCTTCACATCTCCAGGAATTTCCCAACCCAGAGTTGGCAACCCAAAAGGCACTGGGCAGATCCCCATATATGCTTATATTCTGCAAGGTTGCTGTATCATGTGCCATGCAACCATACCCATGGTTTAACCTTACTGGTTGCCTCCACTAATAAGCTGGCTTTGATGAGCCCAAGCACCCAAAGCAAAAGTCAAGCTGGAATAGGAGGCAGTACCATCACTGCAACATAAATTCTACTACAATACTTTAAAGAATTTCACACAATGAAAAACTGGAATTCACTGCCACAAGATGCTACTGCATCAATCATTCCAGACTCCCTCACTCCTGAACCACAGCTGCAGCATACTGCTTGGGGATATCTGGCAATTATGAGTGTCTCTCCTTCTGTTTTCACCACGAGTCACCTGTGCTCCAGGGCTTGGAAAAGACAAAGTTGCTAAAGGATGCTACAAAAAAGTGCAGAAGAGCCTGGCTCGATTAGACCATCAGGTCAGGTCATAGCACACTCACAGAGTTATCAACAGGCCTGGTGTGTGCGTATGTGTGTGTGTGTTCCTCTCATCAGGCTGTAGGCAAGCCTAAATGGTGATCTTAAGCAAGCACTTGGTACCCTGTTTTGTGCAGAGCTGCAGGCTGTGACTCATCCATCCATTCACCTGAAAATGTATTACAGGAATAAGAGAAAATATGAGGACTATAACGCAGTGAGTTGGATGCAACCACGTTTTTGGCTAGTGAAAAAGGAAAGACAGGTCCCCTTTGACCAACCAACCCCCCCCCCCCCCCGCAAAAAACCTGTGCTGGTGTTCACAGGGCCTGCATAGAGAACAACCATGAGCAATGGGGGCTGTAGTAAGAAGGGGAAATGGGCAAAATTGGGTGGAAAGGATGACTGGATCCAGCTGTACATATGGGAATGCAACATTATTAGGGTTCCCATTGGCCTGCTTATGGCGGGAGACCTCCAGCTAATTGCAGGCCTTGCCTGCCGATGCTCAGCTGATTGGCGGGAGGGCAGGATTGTCCTGTAAAAAGAAAAATAAGGCCTCGGGTACTTATAGGAAGTTTTGACCATAAAGTTCCTGACAATTCCCAGAGCTACCCAGAAGTGACAAGGGTAGCTCTAGCAATCACCAGAAACTCTATGATAATCTTACCATAGAGTTTCTGACAAATGCTAGCGCTACCCTTGCCACTTCAGGGTAGCTCTGGGAATCACCAGAAACTCTATAATTAAAGCTTCTGGTAAATAGCCGAGGCTTTATTTTTCTTTTTAATTTTTCTCTTGGGACGTTGCCCGCATCCCACATCCCATCCCATCCTCCCACTGCCTAGCAACCCTAAACATTATGTATGAGGTGAAGGGAGTAGATACAGGAAAAACAACCTCTGTTTTTCTCATAGCGCTAGAACTCAGATCGCCCAAGAAAACTGATTGGCAGTGCCGTAAGACAAAAGAATTTTGCACAATGACATTTTTAGAATTCACTGCCACAAGATGTGGCGATGGCCATTGGTTTAACTGGCATTTAAAGGGTATTAGACACATTCGTGGAGAACAGGCCCATCAACAGCTACTAGCCATGATAGCTAAATAGAACTGCCATGTTCAGAGACAGTATACTTACAAATGCCTCCCACCAAATGGATGTAAGTGCTGTCAAGTTGCAACCCACTTACGGTAGGGTTGCCAGGTCACCCCTGGCCACAGGTGGGGGATGTGGTGGTACAGTTCCCAGATCCACATTGAGAAACTCCTGAAGATCTGGGGATGGAGCCTGGGGAGGACAGGAACCTCAGTGGGGTACAATGCCATAGAGTCCCCCTCCAAAGCATCCATTTTCTCCAGGGGAACTGATTTCTGAGGTCTGGAAATGAGCTGTAATTCCGGTGGATCCCCAGATCCCACATAAAGGCTGGTATCCCTAACTTGTGGCAACCTCAGCGAAGGGCTTCCAAAGAAAGTAAGAAGCAGAGATGTTTTGCCATTGCTTTCCTATGCAGAGTCTTCCTTGGTGGTCTCCCATCCAAGTATTTTCAGTGTAATACCTAGAGATCCTGGGAAGAAAAGACAACACTAGCAACTTTCCTAGCAAAGGCACTCCTCAGAACCACGAAGTGAGTTCCAGAAAAGAGAGACTGACCCTGCAAAAACGCACCAATTGGAGCTTATGATAATGCAATCTTACCTAGCACTTATTTTGTAAAGATGTTTGCAAAGATTACATATTCTTTGAAATCAGCACACTCATCTAAAGCTGTTCAACATACAACAAAATGAGAAATGAGCTATAGACTTTGTCCATTGTTAGGGTTGCCAGGTCCCTCTTCACTACTGGCAAGAGGATTTTGGGGACGGAGCCTGATGAGGGCGGGGTTGGGGGAAGGGAGGGATTTCAATGCCATAGAGTCCAATTGCCAAAGTGGCCATTTTCTCCAGGCGAACTGATCTCTATTGGCTGGAGATCACTTGTAATACCTGGAGGTTGGCAACCCTGTCCATTGTGTTACAAAGGCGGTCGCTGTTTCTACTAACCTCCCTCATTAAAAACATTGCCCAGAATTTCCCAGGTGCCATTAAATGATCTAGCAAATAATAAGCATCCCTTTCTTCCATGATCTCCAGCTGATAGAGATCAGTTCACCTGGGAAAAATGGCTGCTGTGGCAATTGGGCTCTATGGCATTGAAGCCCCTCCTCTCCCCAAACCCCACCCTCCTCAGGCTCTGTCCCAAAAATCTCCTTTATCTCCAAAGTCATTGGGGTTATTGTCTGACCTTTGGAGTTGGACTGAAGATTTCGTAAAAATATTCAGCCAAAGTAAACTGGCTCCCCTTCAACTGTATTGCCAGGCAGAGGACGCGCTAGGGGGCAGGTAAAAAGGGAGAAGGGAAAAAGAGGACCTGTGTTACTGAAACTACTTCCAAAAGTTAAAATGCCTGCCATTCAGGTACTTGAGTTTCCTCAGGATCTGTGGGCATGGAGATATTTTTAATTTCTCTCAAAGTGTTATCTTGGATACCTTCCAGGGCCTAATCAATCACCAATGTCCTAGAGCTGGGAGGGTCCAAGTATTAAGAACAGGTTTCTCAAGTGAAGGTTTTTTCAAAGACAAGGAACTCATTATAGAAAGAGAGGGAAAGAACATGTAGACCTTACAGCACAGAGATGATGCAGGAGAAAGAGGGGAGGGAGGAAGGATACAGAATTTTTTAAAACTACATGAACTCGGACACAGTGTCCATTTAAAATATGACTTCTTTTTTCCCTTTCTTTGGATACTGGGCTCAAACAATATTCCTAGTACCTACCTACCAACCTCCAGGTGATGGCTGGAGATCTCTCTCTATTACAACTGATCTCCAGGTGACAGAGATCAGTTTACTTGGAGAAAATGGCTACTTTGGAAGGTGGACTCCCATTGAAGTCCCTCCCCGCCCCAAACCCCACCTCCTCAGTCTCCACCCCGAAAATCTCTAGATATTTCCCACCCCAGAGCTTGCAACCCTACCAGTACTGGTATTGAAAAACAAGATTTTAAAGTATTTTTAAAAGTTTCTGAACCATTAAAAAAAAAGATTAATTGAATTCACAAGTAACACATTCCCAGCAATCTATGCAAATTGAAGGCTTCCACAGCCTCAATTGGCATCGGGGCCATGCTAGGAAAGGAAAGGGGGTCTAACCTTTCAATCTCCACTCTTGTTTTGCTGATCTTCCCTGATGTGCTACAGCAAGACAGAACATGTAAAGAGGTTAATGAAGCTGCCATGTGCCAAGCCAGATCTTTGGTGCATCTAGCCCAATGTTGTCTACTCAGACTGGCAGTGACTTTCCAGGGTCTCAGCTAGACAGAAGTCTCAACAGCTGTTTCTGGAAATTCCAGGAACTGATCCTGAGACTTTCTGCTGGAAGAGCCCATGCAGCTTTTCTGCCACTGTACAATGGTGTCAACTGGCTGGTTTCAACCTCTGCACGCTTTTTCTCTAAACAAGTGTGCTATACCTGAAGCACTACCATCAGTCGTCCAACTATCATTACTTATAAGAGACAACCTCCAGATTATTTCATAATTATTTCACTACACAGCGTGGAGTAGTGCTTAAGAGAGATGATTTGGAGTGGTGGACTTTAATCTGGTGAACCGGGTTGGTTTCCCCACTCCTCCTCATGAAGCCAGCTGGGTGACCTTGGGCTAGTCACGCACTCTCAGCCCCACCTACCTCGCAGGGTGTCTGTTGTGGGGAGGGGAAAGGAAGGTGATTATAAGCCAGTTTGATTCTTCCTTAAGTGGTAGAGAAAGCCGGCATATGAAAACCAACTCTTCTTCTTCATTGTTCAAAATCATGTTCTGCCTTTTGACCCCACTTTCAAGGTGATTAAGTAATGTAAATATTTATAAAATGTTAACACTGAAATGGGGTGGGGGGGGAAACCATACAAACAGCCACCGATTGTCATGCATGAACATGAAGGGTACACGGTGTTTTACAAGGCTGAAGCTTCACTGACCTGAATGTGGGTAATGCAAATCACCTACGGTAGTTGTGATGTTATCAAAGCTTTGCAGGGAACAATTTTTAAAGTGATTTTGAAGTCATTTGTGAAAAACACCTTTCAGAAACTGCTGACTTACAGCAATTTACTTGAGGTCAACACATGCCTTGTTTTTCCTTCGCTTCTTTGTTTCCCATTTTATTGTTCGAATGGATTTACTGATTTTATTGGTTTTGGTGGATTTTTTTGCCTGCTACTATATTCTGTGTTATTCAAAAAAATTTTTATTGCTGGGGCTTTTGTTATCAATCTAGCACATTTTTATCCTAACCTTTCTCCAAGGAGCTCAGAGGAGAATACATGGTTCCATCTTTCTCATTTTATCCTCTCGTTGTATAATACTTAGAATTGTTTTTAGTTGTTGTTTGGATTGAGAAGTCCTTTGGGCTAAAGCGTAGAGTGTAACCATACAAAATCAAAGATGAATAGAGGAAGATGTCTTCATATTTTCCAGTGACCCATCAAGCCCAGGTGTTATCATATATTTATCCAGTCCTTCATCCAACAAACGGGCACATATTGTTCTCCCCTCCTCCATCTAAACTTCATGAAAACTCTTTGAGGTAGGTTAGCCTGGGAGGAGTTGGCTGGCACAATGTCATCTAGAAGGAGAAGAGTTGGTTTTTACATGCTGACTTTCTGTACCAATTAAGGAAGAATCAAACCGGCTTACAATAATCTTCCCTTCCCCTCCCCTCCCCACAACAGACACCCTGTGAGGTAGGTGGGGCTGAGAGAGTGTGACTGGCCCAAGGTCACCCAGCTGGCTTCGTGTGTAGGGGTGGGGAAACCAATCCAGTTCATCAGATTAGCCTCAGCCGCTCATGTGGAGGAGTGGGGAATCAAACCCAATTCTCCAGATCAGAGTCTGCTCCAAACCACCGCTCTTAACCACTACACCACACTGGCTCTATGGAAGTTCATGGCATAGTAAGGATTTGTATCCTGACCTGAATGGCCCAGGTTAGCCCAATCTCATCACTTTCTCAGATGCTAAGCGGGGTCAGCCCTGGTTAGTACTTGGATGGGAGACCTCCAATGAAGGGCTGCTGCACAAATGCAGGCAATGGCAAGCCCACCTCTATTTGTCTGTTGCCTTGAAAACCCTATGGGGTCACCGTAAGTCGGTTGCAAACAGGACAGCACTTTCCACCACCACCAAGGATTTGAATCCAAATCTCCCCCAGCCACTGTATCTCAAAGACAACTCCAGTTAGCAGTGCTCCTCTAAAGTCTCAGGGCGGAGTCTAGTGAATATAAGAACATAGTGCTTCCAAAGATCCTTGGTTTGCTAAAAACCTAACCTGGAAATTGAGAGTCAATTCACCAGTTACAAAGTCCTCATGACCCCATATATCCTCCATGCATCCTGTCAACTGATATGCTCTGGAAGTTCCATGCTTGGAACTTAATTCCCAGATCCACCGGAAGCGTGATCCAGAATGGATCTGCACATTCCTGAGATTGAAGCTCCAAGCACAGAATTCCCATCGTACATTTATCCACAGGACCCATGCAAGACACAAGGACTTTGTAATGTGTTAATTGGCTCTTCAACATACAGGCCATTTATGCATGGCTGTTTCCTCGTGGTCATTCTGCCAACTACTTCAGGGCTTTGCTTCGATTATGCTTGCATTTTCCGGCCGTCAGAGGTCACCTCGCTCTCCCCGCGCGTTTCCACATGTTTTGCCCATGTTTTCTGGATTTGTGTTTAGCCAGCATCCAGAAAACACGGGGGAAACATGGGGGGGGGGGAGAGATGCGCTGAAACACACAGGGAGAGTGATGCGACCTCTGATGGCTAGAAAATGTAAGCATAATCAAACCAAAACCCCGAAGTAGTTGGTGGGGTGACCACGAGGAAACAGCCGTGCATAAATGGCCATAGTGTGTGCAGTCTGCAACTGAACTACAGAAGAAGAAAAAGAAGAAGGAAAGTTGGTTTTTATATGCTGACTTTCTTTACCACTTAATAGAGAATCAAAGCAGTTTGCAATCACCTCCCCCCCCCACCCCCTGCGGGGCTGAGAAGGCTGTGACTAACCCAAGGTCACCCAGCTGGCTTGATGTGTAGGAGTGGGGAAACCATCCCAGTTCACCAGATTAGCCTCCCTCCCCCTCTCATGTGCAGGAGTGGGGAATCAAACCTAGTTCTCCAGATTAGAGTCCACCGCTCCAAACCACCGCTCCTAACTACTACACCATGCTGGCTCTCCCTTCCTTGGGGGATTCAGACATTGTAACTTTTTTATTTTTGTTTATGTACAATGAGGTCGTTTCAGTGTACACCTAAAAATGCCATATATACAAGAAACACACAGTCTCAGACCTGGATATCATAAAAGCATTCTTATCATGGATTGACTGTTGTTTCCAGAAGTTGCAGGCAACCCGGATTTGCTGCCTTGTAATGAGAGTTGCAGGTCCTCTGCTGCTGCCTTGCTCCCTTCCCTGTAAGTTTTTCTCATCGTAGGGATGCAGAGAAGTCAGGTGGAGATGTGAGGCCTCACATGTTGAAGCAGAGACCGAGGGCAACTGGATCCCTTTCTCTTTAGAATTCAGCAAATGCACAGAGAGCCTCCTGTTATTGGATATTCCGAGCACAACAGATGGGCCTGCCTTTGCTGAATCTTAAGCACAAATTGCTTCGCCAGCAAGAAAAATAATTTCCCATTTTTCATTGTCCTCGGGCTTGCCGGGGCTCCTCCAGAGAAGAGATCAGAGTCTCCCAGGGGAGTCCTGGTTGCCTCGCTGTTGGATGGGGGAGCGCTGCAGCTACAGAAACAGAAAGACGGAAAATACAAAGGTATTTCAGAGATGTGAAGTGTTAGATTAACTTGTCATGTGCATGGAGTTGACAGCTCTGAGCGGCTGCAATGGCAGAGCCTTTCTGAAGTGGGAGATCAAGTGGAAGGAAGGACAGGGAGGGGAGGGCTTGGAATCTTTGGAGCAAGTCCAAACATATGAGAAGGCTGGAAGGGAGAGGAGTTTTTGCACAAAATGTGAGCCTGGGAAAGAGAATCTACAGGCCTCCAGTGACCAGGAAGGAAAACAATACTTTCTTGCTTTCTGGTGTCAACGAAGAACACCCACACATTGCAAACTGGGACCCCAATCCTAAAAACACTTGGAATTACATCCTATCAATGTTCAGTGCCAGCAAGGAAAGAAACAGGTTAGTTAGTTCCTGGCTGCCTCTTTCAGGGATCAGCTAAGGGCGGGGGGGGGGGGGCGAGGTAGGGTTACCAGTTCCGGGATGGGAAATACCTGGAGCTTTTGGGGGCAGAGCCTGAAGAGGGTGGGGTTTGGAGAGGGGAGGGACTTCAATGCCATAGAGTCAAATTGCCAAAGCAGCCATTTTCTCCAGGATAACAGATCTCTATAGCCTGGAGATCAGTTGTAATAGCAGGAGATCTCCTGTCACCACCTAGAGGTTGGCAACGCTAGAGGGAGGGAACCTGGTTGCCGTCAGTGGCCCCGGGAAGTTGAGACACCCTTCAGATTAGGATGCACTGGAGGTGCATCCTCCTTCACACAAGGCCGGTTTTCTGAGCAAGCCACACCAACAGCTGTTTGGGGTGACAGGGTAGGGTTGCCAACCATATGTTGGGAAATACCTAGAGATTTTTGGGGGTTGAGACTGTGGAAGGAGGGATTTGGGGAGGGACAGGACCTCCACAAGGTGAAATGCTATAGAGTCCCTCCTTCAAAGCAGACTTTTTGTCCAGGGAAACTAATCTCTGTCACCTGGAGATGTTCTAATTCCAGGGGATCTCCAGGCCACACCTGGAGGTTGGCAAGCCTAGACTGATAGAGTGAAGGTGCTGGCAGCTACCTTATAGCCTCTCTTACCAGCTGTTATCAGAGCAGCAATGCTATAAAGCCCCCCAGAAACTCTGGCAATGGTATTCATACATTTTTTGCGCCACTTTGGTAGCTGACCGGGTGGACAGGCTTGCTGGCCTGCTAAATTGTCCTTCAGTGCCACCACTGCAGATAGGGTTGCCAGCCTCCAGCTGCTTTGGAGAGTGGTCTCTATGGCATAATACCCTGCTGAAGTCCCTCCCCTCCCCACCTCAGGCCACACCCCTAGATCTCCAGGAATTTCCCAAGCTATAGTTGGCAACCCTAAATCAGAGGGTAGTAGTGCATCTGGCAGCTCGTGTGGCCCAAGGAGCCATTAAGCTCCAACTGGTCCTATAAATCTGACAACGGGCACGCTGAATTGATTCCTATCTCTAACCAACTTGTTGCTGAAGGTATACCCTGGTGATAGGGTTGCCAAGTGGGTGGTTTCCGGTGGGCAATTGCCCGCCAATCCACCCATCTGCTCCAGAGCGGCGTTTGTGTGTGCGCGCAGCCGCATGCAAGCAATGACATCACTTTCGGGTTTACCCCCAGAAGCACCGCATCACCGCGGCTGCTTTAGCACTCAATTTGGGGGGGGGGGTTGAATGCTGAAGCGGCTGCCCCAGCCCCACACTCTAAATCCTCCCGCCGATCAAGAGGGGGGGACCTGGCAACCCTGCCTGGTGAGCTGTTCTCAGCTAGCCTGGCCCTCCCCCCCTCTACAGGCTGGATGGTCTGACGATCTGTCTTACTTAACACTTCATTTTCAGACTGCTGGTTCTAGCCTAGCTAATGGTCACCTAACCATTAATTAATCGTGAATTAATTAATTGTCTAATGATTAATCATAGAATCATAATCCAGCTGGCAAGTCCTGGCAGCACCAACAGGAGCTGCCCCATTGTCAGCTACAAAATGATTTGAACACCCAGGCCTCTGTTTGCCACAGGTGATCACAGAGAGCCCGCTGGGCCTGATCTTTGCTGGCTCACAGCCGCAGAGGTCAGAGGGACCACAATGGCTGTAAAGTCCACTTCCGGCAACTTTGGGATTCTTTTGAAATCCGGAAAGACAGATGCAGGCTAATTCTGCTGCTATGTTTCTTACAAGTCTTGGTTGTCTCCAGGACAAAGAAAGCGGAAAGACGTTTCCTCTGTATTTTAAACTTGGCCTACAGCCCCGTGCTTTTAATTGAGACAAAATTAATTAAGGAGGCAAACTTCACGCCGCCGTGCTCCACCGTTTTCAATTCAGTCTGTTGCCAGATTAGAAGGCCAGATCCAAATCGACATCTGGGAGCGTCATCTGTTGCTCTCATTTCTTTACCCTAGTGGGAGTAGGGAGAGGGAAGGGGGAGAGCAACCATTATGAGAAGCTAGCGTTATTTTAATGTTGCATCATTGTTATCTTCTTGCAGTTAAATGTGAACAGCACTGCTCATGTTGCTTTGGGCACTATAAGAAAAATTACAGCAGCAGCCACTACATTGTATGGCAGCCCACAAAACAGGCTTGAGTCGTAGCCGCAGATGGTGGCCCGCTTTTGGAACGGCGGCTGTTTCCGCTGAGGTGCTGCTCCGTTTTTAAGCCATGTCTGCGCTGCCAAGATATGTATGTTGTCAGGGTCTTCAGTCGTGGGTGCATCTGAAGGTCAGACTTGCTGGGAGGGGGGCCCCAATGCTTCTCCTTGAAGCCTGGTCCCTCTGGGGCTTCTGAGCTGGAACACCTTTATGATCTTCTGGCCTTTCTCCACCCAATCCGCCCCATGATTGGTCCTTTTCTTTGCCGTTCCCAGTTTCCTTTGCCTTTCCTTTTATCCCTTAGAAGCTCCTTGATCCATTGATCTTGAGCAGCATATAACTAGTGTTTGAGGGATATAAGGACTGAAACAAATCTTGCCACTCAAAATCTCCCTTTTGTAGAGTTCCTAACTATATGTGCTTATTGTCTCATTGCCAGTGATTTAGGTCAGGATTTAAAAGGTGCTGTACCTTTAAATATTCTTTCCCCGCCAATCCCAGATTATGATGAGGTTATGTAACTCTATAGGAGACAGGCGGTTCATTCTGTTTAAAGACACAAGAGGGCGCCGCACCTGACTTTTTTCTCTCTCTTTCCTCTGCCCTGGCTGCTTGACATGCAATTTTATGAAAAGCTGCAAGAACCATCTTAGGAAAGGATTTATTCAAATGCAGACAGCTACTTTCTCGTAAATTGTGCAAGTCTTAAAAAACCCTAGCACTGTCAGAAATGCACATGAATTATCGAAGGATAAGTAGCTGTCAGAATGTAAAACAACTAATTAACCTTAATTGAATTATATATTAATCTTGGCTAAAAGAATATTTGCACACTGTAAAAATAAGAAAAGATATTAAAAAAAAGATCAATACATTAAAATTTTGTTGCAAACGTTTCTGCAAGTGAAAATGCTTTTCAACTGTGTCATCTTTTAAAGAGGCCAATCCAATGTGTAGGAACCTATGTACACATGTACATAAACATATGCATGTTTATAGTGGACAAACATATGAAGCTACCTCCTATTCAGTCAGACCATTGATCTAATTAGGGTTTCTAGGCAATCCTGGGAGGTGAGGCCTAGGGAGGGGAAGCCTCTGCACTTTTGTTGCCCCTCCCCCTTTTTTTCCTCCCACTCCTCCATTGCTCAAGCGTGGGCAATGGAGAGCAGGAGTTTACCCACTGTGGGTGGGCACGTAGTACGTCTAGGTCTAGTGAGATCAAAATTCTATACTCTGACCAGTAGCTGCTCTCCAGAGTCTAAATCTTTCACATTACCGGCTATTAGCACCACCTGCTCATTTAAAAAAAAAAAAAAACCTGGAGATGATAGGGACTGCACCCCAAACCTTCTGCATGCAAAAAGAGCCAGCGTGGTGCAGTGGTTAAGAGTGGTTGTTTGGAGCGGTGGAGTCTAATCTGGAGCACCGGGTCTGATTCCCCACTCCTTCACATGAGCGGCGGATGCTAATCTGGTTTGGTTTCTATGGCATTGAATAATCCAGGTTTCTATAATCCGGGTTGGTTTCCCCACTCCTCCACATGAAGCCTGCTGGGTGACCTTGGGCTAGTCACAGCTCTCTTAGAGCTCTCTCAGCCCCACCTACCTCATAGGGTGTCTGTTGATGGGAAGGGGAAGGTGATTGTAAGCCAGTTTGATTCTTCCTTAAGTGGTAGAGAAAATCGGCACATAAAGCCAACTCTTCTTCTTCAGACAAACACTCCCACAATGCCATAAATTTCCCCCTTAACTGTCAGCCACTGATGTAGGGCTTATGAAGCATCAACTAGAAACCTCCAGGAATGTATAGGAGACAAGGGTAAGGGCATGTAGCCCTTTGGCGGAGCTCACACATGGTATGCAGAAGGTTCCAAGTTCAACCCCTGGCAGTTATTTATTTATTCCTTATATTTTTAGCCCGCCCTCATTCCCAGCAAGCCAGGCTCAGAGCAGGTTACAACAATAGGAACATAAACATTGATTAAAACATACTTTAAAACTTCATTAAAACTCTATATCTCATATAATTAATAAAACAAGATGGCATTCAGTAATGTTTGTGGCCATTAGAAAAACCTGCTCATAAACAAGTCGGGGGGAGGAAGGGGAGGCCAATAGGATGACAATGGAAAAAAAACTTGTAGTTTGAGAGGGAGAAACTTCTGAGACTGTATATAAATACTGCCTAAATAAGAATACTGACCAAAATAGATCCATAGTCTGACTTTGTATAGAAAAATATGAGATGTTTGGTTTGCTAACTGTCTGAGGGAGGGATGCATTACTCTCCCTTCTTTTCTCAAAGTGGATCCACCTTAAAACGAGTTGCTGGCCAGGAATGTCACACATGCCTATTCTCCCTTTAACGAGACTGCTCCCACCTGGTCAGTGGCGTTTGTCTTTGTTTTTTAGGGTTGCCAACTTCCAGGTAGTAAATCAAAAACAAGGGCACCTCCGTGCCTATACCATGAGGTTTGGAAATTAGCACGGGAGAAGTGGTACAAAGAAGCACATAGATGGGATACAAAGTAGCAAATATATAATAGGTGACAATGATAAGAAAGACAAAAACAAGTGTACAACATAGAATCTTAACTACTAAGTTGCTAAATATATACAAAGATACAAGGTAAGTATGAAGTAATTTTTTTTTGGTGTAAATCAGGAGGCAAAAGTCCTCTTTTGGATTTCAATGATAACCAGTTCCTTTAGGATATCCAATTGCAGGTATAAATCCAAGAAAAGGGGGACGGCCGTTTCACATTCTTTTCTTCAGCCCCATAGTATGTCCTATATTTAGATATATTATTTTAAAATAGTACCAATATAGTTTAACCACCAACATCAAAATATAATAAAAATACATACTTACATCCATTACATCCATTACTTCATACTTACCTTGTATCTTTGTATATATTTAGCAACTTAGTAGTTAAGATTCTATGTTGTACACTTGTTTTTGTGTTTCTTATCATTGTCACCTATTATATATTTGCTACTTTGTATCCCGTCTATGTGCTTCTTTGTACCACTTTTCCCGTGCTAATTTCCAAACTTCCAGGTAGTAGCTGGAGATCTCCCACTATTACTAGGGTTGCCAGGTCCCTCTTTACCGGGGCAGAGCCTGAGGAGGGTGTGGTTTGGGGAGGGGAGTGACTTCAATGCCACAGAGTCCAATTGCCAAAGCAGCCATTTTCTCCAGGGGGACTGATCTCTATCGGCTGGAGATCAGTTGTAATAGCAGATCTCCTGCTACTACCTGCAGGTTGGCAACCCTACACTATACCACTCATCTCCAGCCGATAGAGATCAGTTCACCTGGAGAAAACGGCCACTTTGGAAATTGGACTCTATGGGATTCAAGTGCCTCCCCTCTCCAAACCCCACCCTCCTCAGGCTCTGCCCCCAAAATTTCCAGGTATTTCCCAACCTGGAGCTGGCAACCCTATTGCTTTGCCTCTGTCTCAGGAAGACAAATAATAGTCACTCCACATTCCTTTGCACTGGTGTGGAGTCTGCCCCCTTGGAAAAGGCCTCTTTACCCAGACCTTTTGGCCCCGGAAGACTCTGTGCTCCAGAACCAGGGCTGGCATCAGAGGTTGGCAAAGATGGGCACCTGCTGAGGTCCACAGGCTATCAGAGGGCCATCTAGTAAACAGTGATGCCCACTCCATCTGCTCCAACCAGGGCAATCTGTTTCCTAGAAGCTCCAACACCAGAGAAATCTCCTGACCCAGATTAAGATGTGCAAAACTATTTCAAAGTTTAAAAGAACTGATAACCTCACCCCAAAATGTGAATTATTTTCATACTGAAAATTAGTATGGTATTTTTTTGTATTTCCTATAGTTTTGTATTTCCTTGTTCAGGTCTTGCAAACTGAGAGTTGTTGTTTCTTTTATTGAGTCAATCCTTCTCATGCTGGTCTTCCTCTTTACCTGCTTCCTTTGGTCCTGGGAGCTTTCGTCATTGTACAGTGTTAGAGATTCCTAAGTACCGGAGAATCTTCACATTGGCACATTTCAATACCTTGCCCTCAGCTTTTCTGGAAGGCAAATATATTCACATTCTTTATTCCCTTATGGGAGGCGCTGTGGCTCAGTGGCAGAACATCTGCTTGGCATACAGAAGGTCCCAGGTTCAATCCCTGGCATCTCCAGTTAAAGGGACTAGGCAAGGAGGTGATGTGAAAGACCTCTACCTGAGACCCTGGAGAGCCACTGCCGGTCTGAGTAGATAATACTGACTTTGATGGACCAAGGGTCTGATTCAGTATAAGGCACCTTCATGTGTACAGTTGGGGGGGGGGGATAGAAATTGGCTTTTTGTGGTGATGACAGCCAGGTTTACCGTGTGTGTGTATACACACACTCAAACATTCACAGAGAGAGAGTACATCGTGTAGTGGTTAAGGTGCCAGACTAGGACCTAGGAAAGGTAAAGGTAAAGGTCCCCTGTGCAAGCACCAGGTCATTCCTGACCCATGGGTGATGTCACATCCCGACGTTTCCTAGGCAGACTTTGTTTACGGGGTGGTTTGCCAGTGCCTTCCCCAGTAATCTTCCCTTTACCCCCAGCAAGCTGGGTACTCATTTGACCAGCCTTGGAAGGATGGAAGGCTGAGTCAGCCTTGAGCCGGCTACCTGAAAGCAACTTCCATTGGGATCGAACTCAGGTCGTGAAGCTGGAAGCTTGCTGGGTGACCTTGGGCCAGAAACACACTCTCAGCCCTGACCCTGGCTAGTATTTGGATGGGAGACCTCCAAGGAATACCAGAGGCATGACGTGGAGGCAGGCAATGGCAAACCACCTCCAAACAGCTCTTGCCTTGAAAACGCCATGGGTCAGAGGTGACTTGATGGCAAAAAATAATAATAATGTGTGTGTGTGTGCGCACACCATAATTTTCTTATAGCTTTAAAAAATGACAAGAACCTGTGAAGAGTTTAGGATTAGGTTTTTAATATAACAATAATGACAAAGTATGGTCATGGAAATATAGAACCCTGAAGGCTGAAAAATAAAAGTGACTCGTAAATTATTGGGGCGGCTCCAAAACTTGGAAAAAAATTGATCAGGGCCTGAAGTAATAGGTGATGCGAAAAACCTCTGCCTGAGACATGGGAGAGCTGTTGCTGGTCTGAGTAGACAATACTGACCTTGATGGACCATGGGTCTGATTCAGTATAAGGCAGCAGCTTGTGTTCATGTGTTCTCCTTTAAGAAAACCATATCCTGAACTGAGCATGTCATCTCTTTTGGACATTTTGGGTATTACTAATTAGGGTTCCCATCCCTGTACTGGAAAATGCGAGGCGAGTTGGGGGACAGTGGCCACAGAGGATGGAGTTTTAGGAGAATGCAATATTGTGTCTAGGACGGGTGATGTTCTAGGAATCTCCCCTAATCTCTATGATAAAGACCATAGAGACTAGAGAAATTCCAAGTGTGTCACCAATGACGCCCCCCTCAATTTCCCTCCAGCATCTCATATTACAGAAGGTGGGGAATAGCTTGTTGAAGCAGGCAACTAGCCAGCCTACTATTAATATATTCTTCTGTAGTCGTTTAGCATCTACACGTTGCTGGCCAGAAACAAGCCCTGTGACAGCAGAAGCACATCAGACTAATGCACAGTAAATGACCAAAGTTAATGCTTTCATACATTATGTGTATGATGGCCCAACCAAAGCTAAGTCCTATTAATTTTAATGGGAGAGATTTAGACATGTACTTAATTCTTCATTTGAAATCAATGGAATTTAAAGGGGCAAAATTTTGGCTGGGTTGCATGCCCCGTGTCTTTAACTGGGCAGTGCTAAGTCAAAATTCATATAACCAGCAACTGCCTTATGATCAATACTGTCTGTCTGAATGGTAATGTGAATTTTAATAGCAGGCTTTAAAGTTACTTTTTAATCTATTATTTCCTCCCCCATCCCCAAAGATTTGTGGGTGGATAACAATAGATTAAAGAACAAATTTTAAGCCTCCTGTTAAAATTCACAATATGACTCAACAGAACAGCTGAAACTTTATAAATAGTACCCCACCCCCTCAGACCCCCTACTTGCTAAAATCCAGGTCCTAAAAGCAGTCCAAACTGAGCGGTTGAACAACACTCCAGAAGGATGGAGTCTTCAAGGGGGAATCAGTTCCCCAGCAGTGGGTCACCTGCTGAGTTTTAGCTTAAGATGGCCGTGTGCAAGCAGAGGAGGGGCTGCCTTAAGATAAAGTTCACATGAGGCTTGGTGCTTTAAGAAAGGAAAGGATTTTGTTTAATTAGTTAGGAAAACCATATTGTGATCAGCATTCTGACTAGGAGAGACAGAGAACGCATATAGCCCTCCTGGAGGCTGGAGATAGAGGAGGGGCATCTGGCAGGAAGAAAGACCCTGAGATTAGCAATCTAGTGCCATTTATGCATTGGTATTTAGCTTTGCGATCCCCGCCAGACTGCTTTGGGGCTTTGTTGGGATGATGCATGATTTTTCCGACCTTCCGAAGTCACTTCGCCGCCGCCTTGCACTTGTCCCATGGTTTTACCACAGATGCAAAATTGCCTCGATTCCAAATCAAAGCAAATCACTGCCATTTGTGTGCATAAGTGTAACTTTGGGTTTCTCCCCCCCATGCCTCCAGGGTGGGCAGCGCAAGTACAGGGAGAGGAGCAAGAGGAGGAGGCGAGGCTCTGGGCAGCAGGAGGAGGAGGGGGAGGAGAACTGAAGCAGTGTGGTGGCCATGGGGAGGGAAGCCTCTGTGGGGGGGTGGGGATTAGCACAGCTCAGTTGGATCTCCAATGTATGAAACTGACCAAAAGGAGGGGGGAATCTGCAGGGCTCTGTTGGATCCCTGATGTATGAAACTGACCAAGGGGACAGAATCAGCAGGAAATCATGTCATGGTCAGCCAGCCTTTTTTCGTTTGATAGTGCTATTTTAGCGATAAAATGCTAAAATATTTATCTATTTAGCTTTATATATATATATATATATATATATATATATATTTAGCATTTTATTGCTAAAATTGCACTAGCAAACAAAATAAACAGGAGGTGAGTCTGGCTGACCATGACAAGATTTCCCACTGATTCTCCCCCCCCCCCCCCGTGGTCAGTTTCATACATCAGGGCTCCAACTGAGCCATGCTGATTTCCCACCCTCCCTGTTTTTATGATCCCTGCAGTGAGATAGCCAGAAACAAATGGGTTTTGGGGAGGGGGTGTTTGTCCAGACCCTTCTCTACTTTGGCTGTAAAATGGCTACTCGGTTCAGTGAAAATGAAAGAATCCCGCTGCGGGGCTGGCAAGTGCTGGTGACACATTTCAAAAAAATATGTGACAGCCAATTACAAAGCAGTGTTGTCTGGGGGGAGGGGCTCAGACACTACGCATTTCGCTGAGGATGCATAATTGATCACAATTATTTCTTCGTGGCAAAAAGCCCCCATGCATAGAGTTTTGAGAATCTGGATTAGAAAACTGTGTACCTGCAGAGCAGCAAACCCAACACAAACTTTCCATGCAAAAATGGCCTGGGTAACAAAGGGATAGCAGCAGACCAGACAAGGGGAAAACAGACAGAAGGATTTGACTGTCTACATTGCTAGCTGTACAGCTGCTGCCCCCCAATTCAGTACTGGTGTGTTTGCTACAAAGAGGCTAGCAAACTTAGTCACAGCTTACTGCATCAGATGCATGGCATGTACCTCTAAAGCAGTTATTTATAGCTACAAGCAACAGATTGAGAGGTGTGAGGAAAAGTTCAGAAGACAGGCCAGGTGGAAAAAGTAACCAATCAAAAAGAAATCAATCCAGATGATATCGTAGCAAGGTTTTTTCCCCCCCTTGTGGTTGATGGATTTCCACTCCTGATGGCTAAATGGAATGTGGCATTTTCAGGCCAGGCATAAGCATCTTTAGTTGGAAGCTGTGCCCTTACCATAAGGCTCGGTGAGTCAAGAGGCAGATCCAGGTTGCCATTAAGTGCAGCTGGATGGGAAATTGATAGATCTGATACACAGAGAACAACTTGTGGTGACATTCTCCTGCTTACACTAAAATGAACAGAAGATGTGCAAGAGCATGGTCTGGGGACTGTGCAGAGCCCATTTTCATTTTTCATTAGCAAAACTGGTGGGTTCCACTTGGATTTTACACTTCAGGTCCCAAAATGTGTTAAGCCCACCTTAGAATTTGCTGTCAGGTGCCGGACCTTAGGACAGGGTGCATCCATTTCCCCACACCTCGGCCAAGGCCCCTAATGCTTTTTAGAGCATTTGGCAGCTTTTTAACGCACCTGCAAACACTGTGATAAAACAACATCTGATGTACTTTCAAAAACAGCATTCTGCAAGTTGAAACTGTTCAAATATAACATCAAACTTCCCCTGCCTCACTAGGTAGGAGCCTCCCTTGTTCTGAAATAAATTTTACCCCTTTCTTGTAAAGAGTCTTTGACTAATGATGGATTTCCTTTGGCTTCCTGTGTTCCAGCAAATGCTCAAATTTCATTTAAACTCTCCTTCATTCAATTGCTCACAGTTTGACACCCTTGTAATGTGCTTTAAAACCATGGCATTGTTTATACCAGCAAACCCTTTCAAAAATCTGTCTTGCAGATTCATGCTGTAACATATAAGGTTTCCTGCCTCTCCTTCACAAACACTGCAGCAAACTTTTAAAGCACCTTCATTCTTTTTTTGATCTGCCCATATAATTTCAAAAGGTCTCAGTTCTGATCCACACGTGCCTGTGGGACAAGTGATGACTTGCATGTGTGAAAGGCCATCCACCACCACAACAAACAAACAAAACTTTCATAGCATCCAAAATGCAATGCTTTCCCCTGAAGACAGTTCATACATGCAGCTTTTCTATAGAGTCTGCTCATTTGCGGAGATGCACCATAGCTCACTGGTAGAACACAAGTAGAGCACAAGGACCCAGGTTCAGTCTCCAACATCACAGGTAGCGGAATGAGAAAAGCCTGACAATCTGGGGAGTTGCTGCCAGTCTGAGTAGCCAATTCTGATCTTGATGGATGAATGATCTAATTCAATATAAGGCAGCTTCATGTGAATGTCCATAGGAGCTGGACCTATGTCAGCATCCGTGCCACTTGCTGTGCAAACTGGCACAGACACCGGCATAGGGTTGCCAGCTCAGGTTGGGAAATACCTGGAGATTTGGTGGGGGGGGGTAGAGCCTGGTGAAGGCAGGGTTTGGGGAGGGGGGGACTTCAAGAGAGTATAATGCCATAGAGTCCACCTTCCAAAGTGGCCATTTTCTCTAGGTGAACTGATCTCTGTTGCCTGAAGATCAGTTGTAAAAGCGGGAGATCTCCCACTACCACCTGGAGGTTGGCAGCCCTGTGTGTAGTCATGTGTGTGTTCATGTGATGTAGATAGAGCTTCTGGACCTTACATAATTGTATAGAAAAGGCGAAGTTTGGGCGGGAACAACTTGGAACGCCCAGCAGGAAAACTGCGTGTGTTGAAATTTTCTTCTACACAGCTCTTAAAAGTCACAGGAACCCTGGGCTCCTATGTCTCCTCTTTAGCCACGACTAGTAACCATTGGAGAAACTGACTCTGGGGCATGCTGCTGGCCATCACATGAGGACAAGCTCATATGGGCAGCATGGTATCACCACCTGGAACTTCTGTCACAGTCATTGGCAGTATGCAAAACAAACAAACAAAAAATCCATAGGGTTGTGCACCCTTCACTGAAATGTGTTGCAGTTGCAGTTCTATAACTTACATTTAATAGAATAAGTGGGGCAGTTCTTCCTTACAAGAAGTCTTATATTGTAGAAGAAATTTAAGGACAATTATATCCACACAACATCCTGTGACACTGATTTTGCTAGTTTAAAAATTAAGTTGGGACACCAGAAAAAAACTATTTAGCTACAAAACATTATCTGTTCTGTTTTTAGGCCACAAGCTGGGATATTTGGAGGGGGGGCGTGAACATGGATCAGCATAGCCCTGTTCTCTCCTGCTTTTTGTCAACCTTTTCCTAATGCAGTAGAGCTAATGGATGTATTGCCTGATATGGAGTTGCAGGATGCTGCTAGCAACTTTTCTTCACCCTCAGTTGCTCTGGGCACCGTCTCTCTGATGAAATCCTTAGCATCTTGTTTTCCGTTCTCCTGCTTCCCTCATCAGTGGCATTGCCAGCTTGCAGAAATCCCTTGTCTGTTTTGGAAAAACGACAACAACAGAGGACTGGTCCCCTTTAGCTTCTTCTTGTTCTCCTGGTTTAACCACCGGAAGCCCGATTTGTATATTTATATCTAGACATGGCAGTTTGGGTTTTGGAGGGGTTGCCAACTAGCCTGGAGAACGATGTCCTGTCCTTTTAAATACAGACAATGTGTGGGGATGGGCAGTTGATGCTTGTTGTAGCAAAGAAGTAAATAACAACTCATTAAGACTCTATTAAAGGGACAGGACATTGTTCTCCAGGGCGGCTGACAACCCTAGTGATAGTGTGTATGCCTGTGTCCACGTAATACTAGTAGTACCAACTAGAATTGCCAGCTTTTAAAGCAGTCCCTCTAGCTGCCCCTTGAATATCAGTTTGAGCTGCAGCAAATACCAAGTTATGTTGTTTACTTTCCTGCCATGAAAAGCTTCCTCTGCCTACTTCTACACATTAAGCCTCTATTAAGAAAATAAGTACATTCATATTCAAAATTAGATCTCAAAGGCCATTTATGCATTGGAGGTTTTGCTTTGGGTTTGCCAGTCTCTAGATGCATATTTTCCCCATCCGAATTCTCAAAACGCTGCATGGGGGCTTACTGTTGAGTTCTGAGAATTTGGATGAGGAAAATGGGCACCTAGAGACCGGCAAATCCAAAGCAAAACCTCCCATGTATAAATGGCCACAGCCATGACACTACCTTACACTGACTCAGACTGTTGCTCTGACAGTTTAGTTCTGTCTTCCCCGGCTGGTGGCAACTCCCCAGGGCCTCAGGCAGAGAAAGGGCCTTTCCCAGCCCACCTTCCTGATATCTTTCTACTGGAGATCCAAGGGATTAAACGTGGAACCTTTGGCATGCAAAGCATGTGTTTCTCTGAGCCGCAGTCTTCACAGAAAACACGAGCACATTCTGTCCATAGTATGTTACCTAATTATTATGGGCAAAGCCGCTGCACTGTGAACAGTCCATAACCTCAAGGACCTGGGAACATATAGTCCTAGGCAGTGATGGAGTAGTGTAGTTTTGGACTCTTACCCCCCCCTTCACCCCTCTTTAGATAGTAATGTTGACTTCGAGTGCAAAACACAGAATGAACATTCAACAAGCTTGACTCATCCCCTCCTGCTGTCTCCAAAGAGAAAAGCATGCCCACAATGGTTGGAGTGTCTAAGATCTAGGAGACCCAGGCTCCGATTCCCACTCTGCCACGGAAGTTTGGCTAGGCCTAGTCACTCTCTCCCAGCTTAACATACCTCACTGGGTTGTTGTGGGGATAGAATGGAGGAGGGGAGAACAAGGTATGCTACTCTGGGTCCCAATTTTGGAGAAAAGTGGGGCATAAACACCTAAAGAAATAAATGAACATAGGGTAAACCTGGATCTACGCATATGTTCTCAGAAGTCAGTCCCACTGCATTCAATAAGGTTTGCAAGCTACAGCCTGCATTTAGAAGCCTCATACTTACCCTTTGGACCAGGGCCCTGGGTAGGGTTGCCAAGTCCTTCTTCACCACCGGCGGGAGGTTTTTGAGGCGGAATCTGAGGAGGGCAGGGTTTGGGGAGGAGTCACTTTTATTTTAGGAGTCACTTTTATTTTTCAGCCTTCAGGGTTCTATATTTCCATTACCATACTTTGTCATTATTGTTATTAAAAAAAACCTAATCCTAAACTCTTCACAGATTCTTGTCATTGTTTAAAGCTATAAGAAAATTATGGTGTACGCACACACACACACACACACATTATTATTATTATTTTTTGCCGTCAAGTCACCTCTGACTCATGGTGTTTTCAAGGCAAGAGCTGTTTGGAGGTGGTTTGCCATTGCCTGCCTCCACATCATGCCTCTGGTATTCCTTGGAGGTCTCCTATCCAAATACTAGCCAGGGTCAGGGCTGAGAGTGTGTTTCTGGCCCAAGGTCACCCAGCAAGCTACCAGCTTCACAACCTGAGTTCGATCCCAATGGAAGTTGCTTTCAGGTAGCCGGCTCATGGTTGACAGCCTTCCATCCTTCCGAGGTCGGTCAAATGAGTACCCAGCTTGCAGGGGGTAAAGGGAAGGTGACTGGGGAAGGCACTGGCAAACCACCCCGAAAACAAAGTCTGCCTAGGAAACATCGGGATGTGACGTCACCCCATGGGTCAGAATGACCTGGTGCTTGCACAGGGGACCTTTACCTTTTAATAAATGCTGGTGAAAACAGATGTTCAGTTGAAGAAGAATTTTAAGGTCAGGAAAAGCAAGGGTTGCCAGGTCCAGGTAGGGAAATTTCGGTGATCTGGGCAGGACGAGGTTTGGGGAAGGGAAGGACCTCAGCAAAGAGCCCCACCCTTCAAAGGGGCCATGTCCTTCAGGCCAGGGGAACTGATCTCTGTAGTCTGGAGGTGAGTTGAGTTTCTAGAAGGTCTCCTGGCCCCATTTGGAGGTTGCCACCCTAGTAAAAGCAGCTCATCTTTTAGAAAGATATTTTGCCTGAATGGATGGGGTGGAGAGATTAGACGTGTAGTCAGCTGTGGTAATATATAGGGCTACTACCATGGTGTAGTCTTTGTACTGTCGAGATTCAGCTCCCCAACACTTCCCACTCTTAATCGTCTTGTCAGGAATGGTCTTCATAGGAGAACAGTTGCTGGTCTTAACTAAAAAGATCATGGAGGATGTTTCTGCAGGCCACAAACTGGGCTGGGCAGGTGTGTCTCTCAGATAAACATGCCGAATATGGAGTCCAGAGATCCAAAACAACCTTGGACAGGGTGAAGAACAAAGGAGTAATAGACTGGTATGTCCTCTAGTATATTAGAAATAGTATAATTAATATCAGTAGATACACTGTTGGTGCCCGGGTGCAAGAAGCATTTGAGAATGGCAAGAATGTTCAGCTAAATATAGAAGTGAATATATAGTTCAAATATGAGGTCTATTGGGTGAGGGACAACAGATAGTCCTATATATAAGAAAACTGTAATCTCTATCAGGTGGCACAACTAGCTGTTGTTGGACGTTTGTTTTGAAAACCTATAAATAGGGGAGACTGAATTGATCTGGAGCATCATCTTTGAAATCGCTCCTTACCTTTTGAAACCATCTTATTTCCAAGGAAGATAAAGCAATTGGGATTCATTTAACCCCTCTCCTTTAATTTGCTGTTTAAAATCATATCGTATTCTTCTTAGTCGGCTAATGTTATATGTGTAAACGATTGTGTTTTAATAAAAATCATTGAAGCGAGGATTGTCTAGTACTATTTTTATTTGTGTACTATACCCAAAATGAACCAAAAAAGTTGTTGGGGTGTACATCTTGCCAGGAGATTAATGTTGTGATACAGGAAAGCCTCCCTATATGTTAGAAATAGCACAAGTACACCACAAGGATTTGCAGCTACACTGTAGTTGCTAGTTCCTGGTGGCAACTCTTTAGTAAATGCACAGCAGGGCCTGATTTGGATCAGAACCACCGTGCAGGAGAAGGAGGAATTTTTGCCATCTCCCCCGTGCTGCTTTTGGTGGCTGAAACAGCTTGGGGGCTGTGGGGGGGGGGATGACAAGTTGCTCTGTTGTGAGCCAGCATGTGCACTGAATGCTTGCAAGCGCTAGCTTACTACAGAGAACAACACTCTCTCCCACAGCCCCCTGGGCTGTTTCAGCTGCCAAAAACAGCACAGGGGAGAAGGCAGGAATTCTTCCTTCTCCCATGCAGTGGTCCTGATCCAATTCAGGCACTGCTGTGCATTTACTTACAAGTTGCCACTGGGGACTAGCAGCTACAGTATAGCTGCACGTTTCCGTGGAGAACTTGTTCAGTTTGTAACATCTAGTTAGGCTCTAAATAGATGCGCCTAAGGCTTCTTAAATGCACACCTATATCTGAATCAGGCCTGACCAGAGTCCTGTGCAACAGCCTGAAAGGACTCGTCAAGGCCAGGCCATCACAGACAACATGCCGCCTGCTGCTCCCCCCCCCCCCCCGGGTTACTCTAAGCCACAACTTGGTTGCCTGAAGCACAGCCCTGGATAGGATTTCTAGAATTCCACACAACCATCTACACCTGCCCTTTTTGCATTACATAAGCAAATACTGCTAACAGATGAATGGAAATCTTTGATTACACGAGGCTAATCTTCTCTCTCTATCACTCAATCTAAAGAGAAGGGTGTGGTTTCAAGACAACCTTGTTAAAGTTAAACAGGTTTTCATCTGGTCATAGGCTCAATTGACATTCTCCTGGAAAGCTTGTGCAGGCTGCTTTGAGCTCCCTGCAGGAAAAAAAACCCCCAGAATGCGACTGTAATAAATCATCTTTCTTCATTCTCTAACCTATCCTGTGCCTGGGAAACTTGGGACAGTGCATGTCTCTGCTTCTGTTTTCAAAGCATTTGGTAACTGCAAAATTAGCCTTTCAGCATTTGTAACGAACAAATTTCTGAGGAGGAGCACAGTACCAGCTGTACGCTCACCCCTTGTTACTTTCTGTTTCCTAATTTGTCTGGTCAAAGGGTCCAGTCAGTACTTTGCTGCAGGAAGATAAAGTCCTCCTAGCCTCGCTGAAGAAACCTGCTCTGGAGCTGAGGTTCCTAATAGGCCTGGTAACAAATATCCCATCTCTTTTCATGGGATGGTAGAAAGTAACAATGCTTGATAAATAACAGCCCAATAAGCCTCTAGGGACAATAGAGGTTGTTTCTCCCTCCAGGCAGTTGCCAATGCTATCTGGACCTAAATTAGGGTTGCCAACCTTCAGGTAGTAGCTGGAGATCTGCTGCTATCCAGCCGATAGAGATCAGTTCACTTGGAGAAAATGGCCGCTTTGGCCGTTGGACTCTATGGCATTGAAGTCCCTCCCCTCCCCAAACCCCGCCCTCCTCATGCTCCGCCCCAAAAACCTCCCGTCGGTGGCGAAGAGGGACCTAGCAACCCTAACCTAAATGATCTAATACAGATGTCCACAATGTGGGAGGGGCCAGGTGAGACTTTTGCCCAGCAGGGCTTCTGATTGGCCATTGGAGATTTGATTGGCTGAACAGATTGTTGCTTTGGCAGCAGCTGCCACCACAGCACAAGGATCCTCCATGTCTGCTTGAGGGTAAGGTAGCCATTTTGTGGCTGTGCCCCCACCCCCTGTGTCAGAATTCCAAAAGTGCCTGCAGGCTCAAAAAGATTGGGGACCCCTGATCTATTGATTATAGACTGGTTACCAAATCCTGTTCTTTAACTTGGGGCCTGAGCAGGGTAGTGGGTGTGCAACTCTACAACGGGCTGAGGGGGCATTTCAATCCTACTTCAGACCCAGTTTTCAAATACAGCCTTGGTTATCCTAATAGGTAAACTTTGCTGAGAGAAACTGGGGGAATACATCTAATCATGGTATCCTTCTGCACTGCTTGGCTGAGCTGGGTATTGAGGGTAATGCAGTTCCAGAACCAGCTTGGTTCCAAAAGGTGGTGGTGGAAGACTGTGGTTCAACCCCAGGGCTCTTATAGTATGGGTTCCTAGAGGGTTTCATATTGTCCTCCATGCTACTTAGCATCCCTGTGAACCCAGTAGGAAAGGTCATACAGTGATTTGGAGTGAAGAGTCTTTGGTACACCAAGCTCTATTTCTCCTTTTCAGCAGAGTCAGGTGAGACAGGACATTCTGAACAGGTAATAGAATGGATGAAGGCCAAAGTGCCGAAGCTCCATCTAGATTAGAGTGAGGTGCTGTTAGTTCATAATGGGGCTAATTGAGGAGTTGGGTTTCAGCATGTTTGGGATGTGACTGCTTTGCTCCAAAAAGAGGAGGTTTGCAACTGGGGTGGGGAGTGCTGTTAGAACAGTGACTGCAGTTGGATACCCAAGTCTTCTGTATAATGTATAATGCTATTAACCAGCTTTGGCTAGTATGCCAGCTGTACAACTGCCTTGAAATGACTGATTTGGCTGGGGCTATTCATGCTCTAGTTACATCCAGGATAGATTACTGCACTGTCCTCTGCGTGGAACTGCATTTTAAAATGTTTTGGGAAGTTCAGCTGATTCAAAATAAAGTTGCTGGACTGCTCACAGGCACTAATTACAACAAAGACATCTTAGCAGTGTTGAAAGAACTCCACTGGTTGCCAATTTGCTTCCAGGTCCAATTCACAATGCTGTCTCTTACCTTTAAAATGTTAAACTATGTCACCATCGGTACATACAAGTGTTCCTAACAGGGCAAAAAGCACCTCCCTGGGGCCATTCCAAGTCAAGGAAAATGGCATGGGTGAGGGGGAGCCTTAAGCCCACTCACCCCATGCATCGTGGTTCCAATCTGAATCCAACCGCACACGTGCCTGGGAGTTAAGTTCCCAGCACAGAACTCCTGAAGAATGTATGGTCAACAGGACCCACAGCACTGTGGCAGCCATATGGGAGACATAGCAACATTGTAATGTATGAATCAGCCCCTTGGGGAGGAAGCAACCTGGAGGCATGAAGGTCATGGGTGGGTGTGGATACATTGGGATAACAGAGCAGAAAGGTAAGCATGGCAAGGGCATGGAAGACTGACTATAAGGATGGGGAGTTTGTGCTAGATGGAGGAGCAGGCAGGAAGGCAATGAAGGGATGTCATCTGGTCAGAGCAACAAGTGAGGTGAATGATTTTTGTGGCTGAGTTCTGGATAAAGAGTGACAGTGGCAGATCGGTGAAGAGAAGATTATGGCAACAGATCAGCAGAGTTTTTGCAGAAGAGGTAGAGAGGAAGGTCTGTATTTTCACCAAGTTTCAAAGGAAGAGGATCACAGTGTCCCATAGGAACCTATTCACCCACTCTGGTCATCTTTAGAGGCCCTGCTTTGGGTGCCCTCACCATCGAGGCTAAATGGGGGGCAACCCAAGAAAGGGCCTTCTTGTTTGTGGTGCCCCCTCCCCAGGGAAACTCCTCTGCCTCCCTTTTTCATTGCCTTCTGCCAATGAGTGAAGACTTTTTTTGTTTTGTTTAGGGTACCCCCCTGTGGCCCTACTCACAGGTCGTGTTGTGTTTATATGTCTATATTTTTGTGAATGGTTTAAATCGTCTCTATATACCTTATTTTAAATACTGTTTTGATGTTTGCTCCCTTGGGAACCCTATTTGGGTGGAAAGGCAGCACAGAAAGGTTTTGAATAAATAAATAATTTGGTTGACAGACAGAATAAGAGGACCAAGGGAAGAAGACAAAATAAAACCTGTTTCTTCCAGGTTTGGTGATAGTGTTATTAGCACAGAAATAGTGCCTGGTTTGGGGTTTCCCCCCCCCTCTTTCAGGGATCTTTAACAGCTATAAGATAAGTGAACCCCCCCCCCCATCACTATAGCTGCATGCTGGGAAAGGATCCACTTGTTCAATGTCTATCCATTCTGCATCTATTTAAAGGCCTAGGATGGTGGGGCAGGGGGTGACAATCCTAATGGAATGTGCTATTGCAGTAGGTATAATGGATACCTGTGTACTTCCCAAATCATCATCAACATGTTCATGAGCAGACACTAACATGCTTTCTATTCTTCCAAACTTTTGTCATCAGCTATGGGACAGCCAAAGTGGCTGGCTGTGACCTTTCGGTAGAGAATTTTAATGTTCCATTCTTGGGGATATTAAATCAAAACGTGTTTATTACAATTGTCAATAGCCATAGCAGCACAACAGCAAAGCACATCGCTTTGGATTTGAAAGGCATCTTACAGGGAGTTCTTCCCTGGCTGGGCTCGCTCCCCTTTGCCAGAAGCCTGCATTTGCTTAGAGTAGTCTGTAGCTGGTCTCAGCATCGCTGTCACATTCTGTTAACACGTTGTCTTCAAGAACTGGCACGCTCTTCAGCTCTCCCAGCATCCAACTGCACTTGCAGGCTTCAGTGGTCATAAAAGACTGTCTCCCCACTGATCTCCACTTGTGTCATGAGATACAATATCCAGAGCCCATTCCCAGAAGTAGTGTTTGGTCCCAAGGCTCATCCTTAGACCACATGCATCAGGAAGGCAGTATTCCAGGATATACCGAGAGCATATTTTCTTTATAGTTCGCTAATCAGGGCAGCCTCCCATAACACAAGGGGTGGAGGGGGTGGCTTTTGGTCACTGTATCTCAAAAAGGACCTCACAGAGCTGGAAAAAGTACAGAAGAGGGCAACCAAGATTGGAACACCTTTCCTAAGAGCAAAGACTGAAGAGTCTGGGACTTTTTAGTTTAGAAAAGAGATGACTAAGGGCGGGGGGCTTCAAAGAGGTTTATAAAATTATGCACAAGATGGGGAGAGTTGACAAAAAGAACTTGTTCTCCTTTCCCAAAGTACTAGAACTTGAGGGCATCCAATGAAGCTGATAGGCAGTAGATTCAGGACAAAAGGAAATACTTCTCTACGCAGTGAGTTATTAAAATGTGAAATTCACTGCCAGATGATGTCGGGCACACGCATAGCTTTAAATGGGGTTTAGACATGAATGCAGGATAGGTCTATCAGTGGCTACTAGTTGTGGTGACTAAGGGGAACCTCCACGCTAAGAGACAGTAAACCTCTGAGTGCCACAAGGCAACATCAGGGGAAGGCCTCAGTCTCTATGCCCTGTTGTTTCATCTCCAGAGGAACTGGTTGGCCACTGTGTGAGACAGGATGTTGGACTAGATGAACCAGTGGTCTGATCCAGCAGTGCTCTTCTTATGTTCTTATCTTTGATGAGGCCAACTAGATCTCTCTGTCCTGGGAGAGGGGTGGGAATTTCCCCATTAGTAAGGGTAGGGCTCTCCTACTCAGGGGGTTTCCCAAGTGATATCACTTGCTACGAGTTGGAAGCCCACTTTAGGCATAGGCCATTACAGGGTGAAGCTCTTAAAATGGAGCTCAGACAGCCATAGAGGAGGAGGGCTGTTGGATAGTCTCTAAAAGTTAAGAGGACCACCTAGGGGGAAAGCCACAAAGAGGGTAAATGGGAATGACTGAAACTTTCCCCTTAAACTTGCTCTGCCTGCATTGAGGCTCCCTGCTAGGGCAGCAAAATTCGAATGGGCACTGACACCCCCCCCCCAACAGCTCATCACATTCTTTTAGGGCTATACTATAAGAGAATAGTTCATGAAAGTGCTTTATAAAAGGAAAGGGACTACAGGTTAATACCACTAAACAGGATATAAAGTCAGTTTTATGCATGTATTACCCTATTGTTGTTTCTTTGTATTCTACTGAAGTAATTCCACTTTCTTTATTATATTCACACTCTGTATCATGCCTACCAAAATGTGAATAAACACAGCATATTAATCCCAGTCCCAGTACAATGCTAATTTGATATCTCCCTATACTCATTGTATTGACATACGTTGTGCATATTGGATGTCTCTTTCTCAGTGAGAAAGGTGGACTGTAAGTAAAAACTTGCCTTAGAAATCCAATGGTATCCAAAAGACCAACATTTGTTTCAGTATGAACTTTCATGAGTCACCACCTACCTTATCAGATTATCTGACAAAGTGTGCTGTGAAGCTCATATTGAAATGTTACTCTTTAAAGTGCCTCTGTACTTTTGTTTTATTTTACAACAACTGAATAGCAGAGCTTCCTCTTTTGTCTTGTCTGTTCTCTAGACCCCAAAGAGGGGAAGGCCATACTCCTCTCCTGTTTTACCTAACTCCAAGTGGGTATGTGTGTTTTTGCTCAATATAGAGCTTTATATAGCTGGGGGAAGCACCAAGATTTTTAAATGATTTGAGTCGCTTTATTGCTCACAAAAGACACCCATGGGAAGGAAAGAATAAGAACAGAGTACGTAGTGAAAGTTGTACTGTAGATTTGATCTTATTTGAAGAAGGTTGTTGCTGGGAGTTCCATTTCATAGACCTACAACTCCGGGAAGAGCAACAGGTGGTAGCTGGAATTTTTTCTCTGTAGAGGAAGTGATGTGTTTATTATAACTTTCAGCTTTGCTAAAGAGGTCTTAGTTGTGGATTTGATGCTGCTGGAAAGGCAGCAGAGGAAACACTTGCACCTGTTGGAAATCAGGGAAAGGGTAACATGTGGTTTTGATTCAGTGGAAGCAGTAATTGCCTGGGCGGCTAAAGAAGCCGCAGAATATACCACTTTATGGTTATTTTTTGAAAATTTTTCGTGGCTAGATATATCGTGGAAATAGTGGGGGCAACTTTTGTCTAAACCTCTGGGTATTGGAATGTTCTTAAAGGGATAGGATAGTAATAGAAAGAAGCTGGCAAGAACAGTATCCAAAATTTGATTTCTCTTTTATATTGGTCTGGAAGTTCCTGAACGTTAACGGTTTAACGTTTTCTGTGTATGCATCCTGGGGAGAATGGTATTAAGATGGGTATGCACTGGTAGCTCCTTATACACTGGTAGCTACATACAACGTATCTGGATGATTTGGGGTATCATGATACAAATAGAGTTCTTAACACACACAAGATGTCATTGTCCCAAAGCAACCTTGGAAAAATATACAGTTAGTAACACCTGACTTAAAGAATATGTCTGACACCAGGATGGGGTCCTGCTCGGGCAGCCCATTCCTGAAGGGGGGGCAGTTAGGCAGCAGCTGGGAGTGGCGCAGCCATGCCGCCTCCAGAGAGGCTTCTTGGGTGGAAAAAATGTAAAATAAATGCCCTTAAAATGAAAAAAGTTTAAAAAATGCCCCACAGACTATAGTGAGGCTACACCAGCTATTTTCCCATGGTGAAAGGGATTAGGAAGCTGCCTAAAGGCAGCCGGCTTGGGGAGATACACCAGGGAAACACCAGTGGGAGGTTATGCTGGCATCTGAGAGCTGCATTGCTGCCACAGCCCAGGGGCGGCGGCGTAAGTTGCTCTATGCCGGTGTCTGTGCCAGTTTGCACAGCAAGAGGCACAGATGCTGACGTAGGTCCAGCTCCTATGGGCATTCACCCCCAGTCAGGATTGCACAGTTACTACCTGAATTTGCTTGTTTTCATTTTCCCTGTTTATGTTATGTATTTTAAGTGTTGCTTTGAACAGTAAACTATCTTGCATACTGTGGCAGAAAGGTGGTACATAAATATCTACAATGTATTACTAAAGGCCAGGATTGGAGAAAAATCACTAAACTTTCCAAATAAGAGTGACAAAACAGAATGTGTTAAAGTAGCATGTGAGGGATCAAAAGAAGGTTGTTCATGATGTACAGGCTTGGCAGTGAGATTCTACACATTTATGCCCATTAATTTCAATGAGCATCACTGTATTGCATCAGTATAGCTTCAGGCTGTGTATGCATTATTTTAGGTTAGAGTAGTTTGATATAATGTGACTCTTATTTATGTCTCAAAATGGATAGCAATGTAATAAGAAACAATGTATATGTTAAAACTGTACTTAGCTGTACTGATCCATAGAAAGAACCAGTTATGAAATACCTTGTTATTAGGAATATCAAAAATTACTAAGTGCAAGCTTTTGAGTTCCCCAGAACTCAATTATAAGTATAAAAAGAAAGAATGAGAGACATGTTTCAAGTTAGATGTCAGTATTTTAAAAAGTGGGGTGGGGAGAGAGAAATAGATGTTTCAGGGTATATTAGTGGGATGTAAAATCTGTAATTTGGAGTTTTGTGGCCTACCTGTACTTATTTTTCTGGTTTAAAAAAACCTGGAAACTGGTTTGAGGACCTTTATGATAAAAAAGCTGGATGTAAGCATAATGCAAATATGTACTATACACCTATAGTTGTGAATGTAAAGTGCCGCCAAGTCACAGCCAACTTACAGTGACCCTGATGAGGTTTTCAAGGCAAGTGATTAAGCAGAGGTGGTTTGCCATTGCCTTCCTCTGCAGAGTCTTCCTTGGCAGTCTCCCAAGTACCAACCCTGCTTAGCTTCCGAGATCGGACTATACTATACCATTCCACATCCCATATCTATAGTTACGCTTCAAAAAAGAAGTATGGTGATAAAAGTGCATTAATGCTAGAAAAACTTGGAAACTTCATGAAGTAAGGATAATTTTGAATGTAGAGTATTAAAAATAATCTAGGGCACCAAATGCCACCAGGTCCCACCTGGAAAAAGACTTTATTATGCATTGTTCACCTAATGTACATGTACTATTCTCTATTAACTACTGGTGGGGTTTTACATGTTTCACACTGACTTGTTGGTAATGTATCATTAAAATAGGCACTGCATATATGCACTGGTATGCATGAGGAGTGTCCCATATACCAAAAATCATGGACTTCTAGTATGGTATATTGATGAGTCTCAAAGCAGTTTACAATCACATTCCCTTCCCACAACAGGCATCTTGCGAGGTAGGTAAGGCTGAAAGAGTTCTGAGAGAACTGTGACTGGCCTAAAGTCACCCAACAGGATTCATGTGGTGGAGTGGGGGAAACAAACCTGGTTCTCTAGATAGACTCCTCCACTCTTAACCACTATATCACACCAGGTCTATATTGAGAAAAATTGAACATCAATGTAAGCTGAGTTGTGCCTTGTCAGGAGAACCGATTAGCCTCCGGTGGCAAAGCAGACTGAGTGATGGCATGCCTGTAAATGTGGGCGTATCTGTGGCAAAGTAACTTCACAGCTCCAATGCTACCATGCAATTTGTCTTACAGTGGATTCACACTTAATGTGGCAAGAGTGTTTGACGCGGCAAACACCTTAAAGTGTGAAGACGTATTTGTGATAATCACTAGATTCACACAAGAAAGCTGCAGCCAATTAGGGGCTATAACAGATGTTATAGCAGCCATCGGTGGTTTTCCCGTTGTACATGCACTCCATTACATGTAAACACATTTAGAAGAGTTGGTTTTTATATGCTGACTTTCTCTGCCACTTAAGGAAGAATCAAACCGGCCTACAATCACCTTCCCTCCCTCCTCCCCAACAGGCACCCTGTGAGGTAGGTGGGGCTGAGAGAGTGTGACTATCCCAAGGTCACCCAGCTGGCTTCATGTGGAGGAGTGGGGAAACAAATCCAGTTCATTAGATTAATGTCTGCCACTCATATGGAGGAGTGGGGAATTGAACCCAGTTCTCCAGACCAGAGTTCACTGCTACAAACCACTGCTCTTAACCACCACTCCACGCTGGCTCTCTTTACCATGTGAGATATTTCCTATCAGCTGATTTGTATTTAGTGTTAAAATGGTAGGGAAGACACTGTGTGTTTATATGTGAATGGACTGACACATATATCATGTTTATATATGATAGGATTCTCATGTGGAATGCTTTTTACCCCAACCCCTCTCACTTGTGTTTTGCCTTTAGATCTCCACCAGTACATGTCCATACATGCATGCTGCTACAAAACTGGTGATTTATAACATAAGATGAAAGGCAGTATTTCTTAATTGAAAGTGCAGTTTAACTTGTAGCATTCATTTCCACAGGATGCAATGATGGCCCACTAGCTTAGTTGGCTTTAAAAGAAAACATTGTGGAAGATAAGTCCATCACTAGCTGTTAGTATGAAACCTCCATGGAGGTAGAAACCACTTGAATACCAACACTGGGGTTGGCAAGAACTTGGTGAAGGGTAGATCTCCTGCTTGTAGGCCTTCAGAAAAATCCGTTTGGCTGCTGAGTGGAAGAGTATGCTGGCCTAGATGGACCAGGCTGCTTTTATGTTCTTCTGCTGATGGGGGGGAAAGCAACACTTGAAACAAAAAACTAAAGTCTACTTATTGATCAGCCCTTTGCCCAATGAATGAAGAGGCCAAAATTTTCAGGTGGCTCCTCATCTTTGAAGGAAATAAAGCTTCAATAGATTCAGCTGTAACTTTCTCACTCAGATAAGAGCCTGGGAATTATAGTGGACCCAACATTACTAGCCCTGACCTGGATGGCCCCGGGGAGGCTGATCTCGTCAGATCTCAGAAGCTAAGCAGGGTCAGCCCTGGTTAGTATTTGGATGGGAGACCACCAAGGAAGACCAGGGTTGCTGTGCAGAGGAAGGCACTGGCAAACCACCTCTGATAGTCTCTTGCCATGAAAACCCCAAAAGGGGTCGTCATAAGTTGGCTGCGACTTGAGGGCACTTCACACACACACACACACACACACAACATTACTGCTGGAGAAGCAAATTAACGCAACTGCAAAAAAGGAAAAAGCTTCCTTCTGCCTTTAATTCAGCCTGGAACATGGCTTCCTACATTGACTTGCTGATTTGGCCATGTGGATCCATGCCATGACCTTGAGATTAGACTACTGTAATGCATTCTACAAGTGTCTGCCCTTGAAGTCAACTCAGAAACTTCAGCTAGTACAGAATGCGGCAGTTTGGTTACTATTGGGACTCTGCAGTCACTCCATTGACTACCCATCAGTTACCAGGTTTAATTCATGGTACTCGCTATCACATACAAAACCCTTCACGGCCTGTTCCTCATATCTGCAGGATCACCTCTCCTGTTGGTGGTCCGCAGTAAAAACTAACTTCATCTGAACAAAGGCCACCGTGGAAATGGGTGAAATCCACAGCTCCCCATACACGTACTTTCTCTCTTGTGGCTCCCACTTTTTGGAACGGCCTGGCTGAGGTCAGGCAGGCTCCTATGGTTCTGCAACTTGCACATAATAATGTGTTTTATTGTATTGTTTTATTATATTTTAAACACAGTCTTAATGTTTGCTGTCTCGGGGACCCTAGTCGGGTAAAAAGGAGGCATAAAAATATTTTTAAATAGAACAGAATTGTTCAGTTGGATATTTCAATGAAGGGAAAACAGCTGTAGTATGAAGAATGGAAGGTGTTTTTTAGAAAGGGAACAAGACTCCACTGTTGTTGTTGTTTATTAACTTGCTTACTGCATTGTTTTCTACTTTTGTAATTCGATTTTTGCGCCTCCAACGACCTATCACGTCTGGTAATATTTTGGCACTGTTTCTAATTTTTCACAGTGGGTAGCCGCGTTAGTCTGTGTGCAGTAGTAGAAAAGGGCAAGAGTCCAGTAGCCCCTTAAAGAGTCCAGTAGCCCCTTAAAGACTAACAAAAATATTTTCTGATAGGGTATGAGCTTTTGTGAGCTATGGCTCACGAAAGCTCATACCCTACCAGAAAATATTTTTGTTAGTCTTTAAGGGGCTACTGGACTCTTGCCCTTTACTACTACTAAAATATTTTTGTTAGTCTTTAAGGTGCTACTGGACTCTTGCCCTTTTCTACTACTAAAATATTTTTGTTAGTCTTTAAGGTGCTACTGGACTCTTGCCCTTTTCTTCGAAGTGAGCTGTGGCTCACGAAAGCTCACACCCTGCCAGAAAATGTTTTTGTTAGTCTTTAAGGTGCTACTGGACTCTTGCCCTTTTCTACCATTTCTAATTGTTGTCATCTTAGTTTTGTTGCCTTGGTTTTCGACCTCTCGGGCTGTTTGATCGCCTTGTCTTAACGGCCGCGCCACCCGCCTCGCGTCTCCTAAGCCAGGTAAACAGGGCCCGTTTTTTTGGGAAGCGACTCTTCCCAGTACCGCTCCCCGCTCCTCGCCACCCGGTCAGGCGAGGGCCGAGCCCGGCCACTCTGTACATGCTCAGAGATGCTCTTGGGGATGCCGCCCCGACCGAGCCGCGCGGCCGGCATGATCAAAACGGGCCTGAGCCTCGCATCAGGGCATCGCTGCCCCACCCCCCACGCCCGCTTCTTCTCCCCCCCCCTCCTCCACACGAGTTCGCCTCAGCCTCCAACTGCCACCCAGTTCAAGATGGCGGCCGCGCGAAGCTGAGGCGAGGAGGGGGCCCAAACCGCCTCAGCGGCGGCGGCCTCAATTTCCCCCCCTCCCCGGCCGCCTGGGGCCTGCTGGGCCCCGCCTCCCGCTCCTCCCTGTCCCCGCCCGAGCCGGCCGCCGAGGAGGAGCCGCCGGAGAGCAAGCGAGCGAGCGGGAGCGCGCGCAGCCAGGGGGGCCCCGGGCGCCCAGGAGCCCCACCGCGGGAGCCGGGGCCCCAGCAGCACAGCACAGCCCAGCCCAGCCCGCCCAAGGCCCGGCTGCGTCGGCGGCACGCGCCGCCACCACCACGCCGGCGCCGCAGCGGCCTCGGCCCGGCCTGAGGGAGGCAGGCCGGCCGGCCGGTGGGGAAGGCGGCTTCCCTGTCAGCCCGCTCGGCCGAGGAGGCGGAGGCGGCAGGTGAGGGCGCTGCAGCTGTCACAGGGGGGGGGGCAGAACCGTGATTGAGGGTTTATGGTGGGAGGGGGGGGCGTTGTTGAGAGAGGGGCGGGGCTGAGACGCGATGGAGGGGGGCGGGGGCCGCTCAGGAGGGCTCTGCTGGGGGGCGAGAAGCGAAGCGTCGCTGCTTGGAGGAGGCGGGGTGCAGAAGTGACGCGGGGGGGGCAATGAGGAGTTACTCGGGCTGGTAAGGAGCGGGATGTGTGAAGAGTGGGGTTGCGAGGAAGGGGTTGCGAGGAAGGGGGCGGGGTGCAGAAGGTATTTAGGGCCGAGAAACTACTCGGCGAGAAGTGTCATTTGAAGGGAGGCGAGGGGAAGTGTGTTTGGGGGCGGGGGCGCCAAGAAAGGGCGCTGGGAAAGGGGCGGGGTGCAAGTTTTTTTTGGGGGGGGTAAATGAGAGGCAGCGGTGCAGAAGTGGCTGGGGGGGAGCCCAGAAGGGGATGGGAATTATATAACGCGGTGGGCAGAGGAGGGTGCAGAAGAGCTGGAGGGGCAGGAATTGGGGCAGGGGGTGGGAGGAGAGCTTCCCTGCCATGGTTTGGAAGGGGAGGAGCTGTGCGAAAGTGAGACTGTTTTCTGGGGTGGGGGAGGAGAGGGTTCGCACTGTGGGGCTTTGTGAGCTCTGGGAACGTGCGAGTGTCAAATAAGCCTCGTGGTGGGAGAAGGGGGTTGTTTGGGGTGGGGTGGGGTGGGGAGGGGAAACGTGTTGTGGGACGTTGAAAGCGGTGGGATATTTGGAGAGGACGAGATAGGTGAGTGGTTACTGTCACCCGCGATCCCTCTCCCGTGGGAGTGGCTGCTGCCGCCTCCTCAGGAAAAAAGGCAAAATCCGTCTGCAAAATGTAGCACCGTACCAGGAAAGGGGTGCGTGTTGAACCTGGCTTGGGGAGGTGGTACCCCTTAAATAAGGTTATGGGTGAATAGTGACAGTTTAGGGGCTTGAGCACCTTGGAGGTGAACATCCTCAATAACAGGGCAAAGGAAAAGGTGGGAAATGAAGAAAAAGGTTAAAGAACCCTAAGACTAGGACTAAGAAAATGTCACATGCTTAGTCATGGGTAGCTCCTGGGAAGGTGAGGAGGAGACGCCAGGATGGGACAGGATGATGGTTTGGATGAGGGGTATAAGCCTTTCAGAAAATTGAGTGGGATGCCTTTGGGGGGGGGGCAAGGGAATTGTAGGACAGTGTTAAGAGGGAGGGGGCTTGCCATGAGATTTGGTGCACCGTCTCTTCCATATTAAGGAAAACAAAAGCAGTCCTTTGGCTGCCTTATTTCCTTTTTGCGACACATGAGAAGCAGGACTGGAGGAGCATTACGATTACGTAGCCTCTGGACCACTAGATTTGATCCCCACTGCCAGCATGCTGGGGACGACCTTCATTATGAAACGCTTCCCTTGCAAAGTAGGAAAGGAATAATGGTGGAGTTCCCAGTGAGTGGCGCTGTCATCTGGAGTGCACTTTCTCCCTCCTGAACTTCATGGCAGAGCTGGGGGTTGGCGGAGAGGAATCTACAAAGTGTAAGGGCAGAGACCATTGGAGTTTTGGGGAGGGAGGGAAGGTGGTCTCGAAGTGGAGTGCACTTGGAGGCTGAAAGGGCAACAGTTTGGGAGGAAGTTTATAATAGTTTTTGGCAGCTGAACAGCAGCACCCTTAACAGAACAGAAAATCTATATGCCAAGATGCTCCTCCTCCTGCTCAAATTAACAGGAGTTCTGTGGCACCTTAAAAATCGACACATTTTGATTCTGGTGTAGTCTTTTGAACAACACTTTCTACGTGTGCCGGCTTCTTTCAAATACCACCACCTTCTTATCTTATATTTGAGGTGAATAACAATGAAATTATATTTGGGGATCAGCTCTGTTAAAAGTAGCCTCCCCCCCAGTTGAATTAGGTTCCTTCATTCTGAAAGGTCTGTATTTTTAAAAAACTGGTTTAGTGAAGCTACTTGTTGTTCTCCACTGAGACTCAAGAATGCTGTGACTGTAAACATGGCTTATTGCACAGAGAGTGGGCTGGGGGTGGATGTTGGGAGGAATAGTTATTTTACTTTGCGAGATGCATCTTCTGGCCAGTTAAGATTACAGCAGCAAACAGTTTTGTGCACATTAATTGTTTGCATGTCCCATTTCTGGGGGCTGAGGGAGAATAAGTAACACAGTCACGCAGCTTTACTGGTTCAAGGAAATCAAGATGGTAATGAGGTATCAAATGGCTTCTAGGGTAATTTGAGCCCAAGAGATGGCTTGGTGTTTGATACTGAAGCAGTTCAGCCTCTGAATGAAACCCAGGCACGAGAGGGGCCTGTCTAATTCAGGTCTCTGTTAGCTTGTTGAGAAACTGTCCAATTTGGGTTGGCCTCTAACTGGCTTGGCTTCGTATAAATGGCTTCTCAAAGCACTCAGCGACTCTGCGGATTATCAAATTAGTATAGTGAATATGTTTATGTTTAATACAGTCTAATGTGTTGTACTTGGAGACATACAGTGGCATCAGTAACTGGTATTAAATTCGTATCCCTTAATTGAATGTTTGTGCATGGCTTTCTGACACTCTGCACTCAACCTCTTGAAGTTTCTTAAATTCTCTTTCTGGAAGCAGGGTTCCTCCCTTTGAACCTCTTCAAAAATTAATCCTAAAGGCTCAGGAGAACTTGGTGTGTAAAAAGCTTGAAAAGAAATGGTAGCTGAAAGTGAACATTTCCATCATGGGCTGATATAAATGTATCTGAAAGTGGGAGTTTTTCTGCACATGCAGTTGTTTTGGTAACTAATCATTATTATGTATTCTTGTGATTGAACTGATTTATGCCACAACAACAGGAATGGCTGCTGTAGTTAAGAACAAAGATACTTCTCATAGTTGAGCAAGTGGCAGAGGCTTTCAGTTCTTTAAAAGCCTTATGGGGCAATACTGAGACCTGATAGCCTTGGAAGAGAGGTAAGAGTGTGAGAGAGAGAAATAAACTTTGGGTTGGAATGCCAACCTTGACGTCAGTTCAGCCCCGTTGAGTTTAGTATTTGTTCATTAATTTGCTTTCAATGATAAACTGAAGTAACTAGCAATGCAAAATCAGAAAGAACACAGAATGAGATGCATTAAATTTTCCTCCTAAAAATCTTAAACGTAGCAGCATAGAAGGAGTGGAGTCCAATTGGACAGACTTGGCTTCAAGCCTAGTAATTTCATTTAAGTGGATTAAAGCAGTGTGTGAGTTTAAACAAAAGGAAGGACTGTGAAAGGAAAGCGGAAGAAAACTGGAGACAGTTGTATTTTGGAGTGGTCTTCAGTTTTAGGGATTCCGTTGAGATGTGAAAACTTCAGTCTGGAGCTGCACATTTTATCACAAATCTAGCTGTAGATTTAGCAAAATAAGAGACACAAATGGAATTCTTAAAAGAACAAACTTGCAGTGCATTGTGGACTATTGCTCCAGTCATCTTATGCAAGAGTTCAGTAATTGGATGCATTTCATGTTTTTCCTTGTGCATGTTTTCTCATCTAAATTGTATAGGTTGATCGGTGGTGGTGGGTGGAGAGGTATGCCTGATGAGGATCAGTGGGTGGGTTTCAGCCTCTGTACCTTCCAGTTATGACTCTGTGTACAGGACCCATAATAATGTGGGCAGGTGGATTTGCTTACAACAGAAGGCATTTTTTTTTTTTTTGCCCAGCGGCAGGGAAGAAGACGGGAAGATGGGGGGGGGGGGAATCCGAAACGTATATATTGGGGGAGGGGGGACACGTCCTTAAGTGTTGCTGAAATGCTTTACTTTCTCAAAAAGAATTAGTAGTTGAAGCTGACATTCCTTTTGAACTAATGTGGTTGGTTACAGATGACAGAAGAATATATTCTTGAAATCTCTGGCAGCTATTTGTGAAAAAGTATATTTGGTTTTGACCAGAGAGATCTCTTGGGCTGTGTGGAAACACAGTTAGCAAATGTCGCAGCAGTGCCCTTGCCGGATGCTTCCCAAGAACTCAGCATGGTGTTTGAAGATTAATTAATGAGCAGAGATCTTAGGCACATTGGTTGAGCTTCGGGTTTTTTGTGTGCAACTTGTCTCTTGAACAAACATGACTATTCATAAGTGTGACTAATTCACAGATTATTATGCAAATGTGAGCTGTGACTTATAGGAATAATTGTCTTGTGTCTTAACACTGTTTCCGAAATGTGTATGTATATTGCCCTATTTTCAGGGTGTAAATGCATTTAAAAAACAGAGGTTTAAGAAGTGTGTGAGGAATTTTTAGGATTGTTATTACAGAATTACAGTTTAGCCTTAAGGTGATTTGGAGAGATTATTGTTTGCTTCTTCTTGGAGGAGTTAATATAATAAACTCTGAGGGTATTGTCAGAATTTAAGGTGCAAGAATGAACCACTAAGAATATAACAGCTCTTGTGTAAGCAATGTATCAGTTGCAAAGAAAAGAGCTTTGTTATATATAAAAAAGAAAGATGTGAACATTACAAGCTATTCTCATCTTGCTTAATATACCACGTTTCCTTGACACTGTGATACTTTCCTATTTGATCATGAAAAAATTGTACTGAAATTCTTTCTTAAAGAAAAGGGAAGCTAAAATATTAGCTAAGTATTGAATTAAAGAAGGTGGCTTTGATTGGTATTTTAGGGGTCACTGTTTCCATATAGCTTGGATTGGCAGGGCAGAAAAGTCTAGGAGCTTGATTTCATTAATACTACGCTGAAGTGAGAAGTTCTGGTTAAGACATTGCTGAAACATTTTGTTGGTGTTAAAGGGGAAAAAAGAAGGGGGGGTTGGGCTGCTCAAGGCCATAAGAGCTTTGGAGTATTTTGGAAGAGACCACCTATTCCTGTATATACTCGGGTTTAAGCCGACCCCAAAAATGAGAAAAAAATTAGGCACCCACGTATAAGCTGAGGGGGAAATGCACCCCCCCCCCGCAGGCTTACCTGACGGGACTCCAGGCGTGCAAGTGGTGGTGGCGCGCAGGAGGCACCTCAGGCCGCTCCTGGCCCGCAGGGAAGGCCCCGCAGGGTCAGCTGGCAAGCTGGAGGACCGGCTTGGGTGAGGTGGGGGGGGAAGAAACCGCTGCCAACCAGCAGAAGGCGGGGTGGGGTGCGGGGTGAAGAAACCGCTGCCACAGAAGGCGCGATTGGGTGGTGGGGAAGAAACCGCCACCGTCGCGCAGAAGGCGCGATCGGGTGGGGTGGGGGGGAGAAGGCGGGACAGATGGCCGGCGGGAGCGCGCTGGGAGAGGGCCCGGCAGGCGAATTACCGTATTGACCCGAGTATAAGCCGAGGTGAGTTTTTTAAGCCAAAAATCATGGCTAAAAAACTCGGCTTATACTCGAGTATATACGGTACTCTCGTTCATGATGAGTTAAGGTGTTAACCTCTGGTGGTGGGATTTGATATCACTGGTAGAGTGCTACTAAAATAGCAGGGGCTTTTCTGTTGTAGCACCCCAAATTATAGAATGCACTCCCTGCAGCTGTTCACCTAGAGCTCAATTTGATTAGATTCCAGCATCAGCTGAAGATATATTTGTTCATCTTGGCTTTCTTTTGAATAATTGTTTTTTGTGGGTTTGTTTTGACTTTTTGTTAATTGATTTTGCATTTATTTTAATTTAATCCTGTTGCGCAGTGTTCACATTTAATTTTTATTGCTCTTTTATAATGTTTTGTGTGTTTTTTTAGTTTGTGGAAGGTGGAAAATTTGGACTGAGGGGAAATATTGCATTTGTTTGTCCCCTTTTCTACCCTGTCATTCCTCAAGGGCCCCGGTTTGTATCTCTATTAAGCCAATGCTGTTAGATTCATTTTATTCAGTTGACAGAAAAATAAATATGAAATGTCACGAAAGACAAAATGTATAATAGAAGTTTAAGAGTATATTCCCACAGCTACTTCTAGAGAATGTGTATGCTAGGTACGGTGCTGATTTTGAGGGTTACTGGCTCAGTAGTAATCTCGAGGTGGAGCTAGGAAGAGGGATGTTCAAATCAATTTTGTGCACATATAAGCTTATTCATGATTAAAATGTTCAAATCGCAGGACAGGCCTGAAATTATTTATTCTTAGCTGGGCAACCGCGTCAGTCTTATCGATGTCCTTGTACTTTTCGGTCCTCCTGGTTAGCTTAATTTCATGAGCTACCAAATGTTTATTTCTTCGTAGATGTTTCCTAAACTGTGGTATTGGGTAATGAGAAGCAAATGTGAAGTCTTAAGAGAAGTGAGCTGCTGTAGTAAACCAAAGTTTCCTGTAAGAGTTTGGCTTAGAGTTGGGTGTCTACTCAAATATTGTCAAATATGCCAAGAGTGCCTTTTGCACCCTGGTGCAAACCATGAATTAGGGCTCCTTTTGAACCTCGTTCTTTCTTTATTTTAGTTACTTCCTCTCTCTCACCAAGTCTCAAGATGTATTACATAGTGTAAGTCAATACAATCAACTTGATGGGACATCCAGTATACAGTGCAATCGGATATTGATTCCAGGAATCTGAAACAGAGCTGAAACAAAGCATAATCATTAACATGGCATGTTAAATGATGCAAAAATTACAGAGTAGGATCATACTTACAGCAGCACATAGTACGGACTATACAACAGCCACATAAAGTAGCCAGCAAACCAAGGCAGCAACATGATAGTGGGACATCCCCAAGTAAATTCAGACAATCAATTTTCCCATTACATGCCTACTTTTTTTTGTTTTCAAGATCACCAGTGGGTGGGATCTCTGGCGATCAACCTGATTACTGTGTTGCAGTTGCTGCATGTTTTTACCAAATTACATCCTGAAGTTCATCAACAGCCTCACAGTTGAATCAGAAATTAGACTGCTCCAGATTTTATTTATTGAGAGCATTTTATAGTCTGCCTTTCTCAAGACAAGGCAGGTGAACAGCTCGCACAAGAATGCAGTGCTGGGTAATTAACCAAACATTGCTTATAGTCTCTCTTTGAGATTACAGGACACATATTTTCCTGCCTTGTGAGTTTCCAGAGAATAACTCCTCCCACAAAAAAACCATCTTTCCACATTCCACAGTTCGCTCCCCCCCCCGCCAACGTTGGAATGGAATATCCCCCCACACACTGGGTTTACGTTAAGCTTGTGTTAGGATTGGTAACTGGTAAATCTGAAATATTCAGTAGATTAAAGATCTTGTATGAATTTCTGTGCTCCAGTTGAAGTGGGGTGCTTTCCATAAAACTAGCAAGAATGTTCTTCAGCATTAGTGGGTTCTCATTTTTACTTTAGCTCAAAGTATATACCTTTCCTACATAGAAAAGCCCATTAGGTGTTGGCACAAATAGGAAAGTATTGTATAGATGGATCATAGACACTATCTGTTTAGTTTCCTTTATTTAAATAAAAACCTTCTCAACTTTGATATTACAGCTCCATATAAACAAATGAATAGATAGAATGACAACTTTACAATGAATTAAATTATTATACAATACATATTAAAATTGATTCACCGTATTAGACATTTAAAGCTTTGTAGAATAGCTGTATACGCTGGTTACTGGAGCATACGAAAGAATTTCAGAAGAAAATCAGCTTGTGTTTCATAGATTAAAGCAAAGCTTTTGACTGTGTGGATCATGAAAAGTTATGGCTGGTTTTAAAGGAAATGGGTGTGCCACTACATCTGATCATTTTAATGCGCAACCTGTACTCTGGACAAGAGGCCACAGTTAGAACAGAATATGGAGAAACGGAATGGTTTCCAATTGGCAAAGGTGTCAGACAACGATGTATTTTATCTCCTTATCTCTTCAATCTATATGCAGATCATATAATTAGGAAAGCTGGATTAGATTTAGATGAAGGTGGAGTGAAAATTGGAGGGAGGAACATTAATAATTTGAGATATGCTGATGACACTACATTATTGGCAGAAAATAGTGAAGATTTGAAACTACTACTGCTAAAAGTTAAAAGAGAAAATGCCAAAGCAGGACTACAGCTGAACATCAAGAAAACAAAAGTAATGACTACAGGGGAATTACACAACTTTTAAGGTTGACAATGAGGAAATTGAAATTGTTCAAGACTTTCTATTCCTTGGCTCCACCATCAACCAAAAGGGAGACTGCAGCCAAGAAATCAGAAGGAGATTGAGAATGGGAAGGGCAGCCATGAAGGAGCTAGAAAAGATTTTGAAGTGTAAGGATGTGTCACTGGCCACCAAGACTAGATTAATTCATGCCATCGTATTCCCTATTACTATGTATGGGTGTGAAAGCTGGACAGTGAAGAAAGCTGGCAGGAAGAAAATAGATTCTTCTAAAATGACTAAACTGAGGCTGTCGTATTTTGGTCACATCATGAGACGACAAGAGTCACTGGAAAAGACAGTCATGCTAGGAAAAGTTGAGGGCAGCAGGAAAAAAGGAAGACCCAACAAGAGATGGATTGACTCAATAAAGGAAGCCACAGCCTTCAATTTGCAAGATCTGAGCAAGGCTGTCAAAGATAGGACATTTTGGAGGACTTTCATTCATAGGGTCGCCATGAGTCGGAAGCGACTTGACGGTACTTAACACACACAGAATAGCTGTGGAAAATGCTCACACATACTGTTCTTCTTTCACTAGTTTTGCTACCCTTTTACCCTGCCTTTAAACCCAATCAGGGCCCACAAGGTGGTGAGCCTAACTACATTAAAAAATTTAAGCAATTAAAAATACAGTTAAAATATAAAATTGAATTAAAAACAGAAACAACACTAGAAGGAGGGCCTGTAACTGTTGTTGGGGATATGCCAGATGAAACACAAAAGACACCAATAGAGGGAGACAGATTACTCTCCCTGGGGAGGGAATTCCAAAGTTTTGGTGCCATGATGGAGAAGGCACTTCTTGAATTGCCACCCATCTAGCCTCATATGGTGAGGGTGGCCAAAGCAGGGCCTCCAAGGATGACTGGAGTGAGCGGGTAGGTTCACATGGGAGAAAGTGGTCCTTAAGGTTTGTTGGTCCCAGGCCATAGAGGTTTTAAATGTCAAAACCAGCACCTTGAATTGAGCCCAGAAGCAAATTGCAAGCCAGTGTTGGTGGAGTAAGACTGGAATGATATGGTCCTTACGACCCACTCTGGTCAACGCAGTCTGGCTGCAGCATTCTGTACCAACTGTAGCTACTGGATAGTCTTCAAGGGCAGCTTCACATAGGGCACATTGCAGTAATCTAATCTAGATGTTACCAGGGCATGTACCACAGAGGCAAGATCTTTTCTGTCCAGGAAGGGCCACAGTTGGCTCACCAGGTGAAGCTGCTGAAAGGTACCCCTGGCCTCTGCTGCTCCTTGTTTATCCAACAGGAGGCACAGGTCCAGGAGCATCCCCAAGCTAAAAACCTGCTCCTGCAGGGGAGTGCAATTGTAATTGTATAAGTTAGTGCCAGTAGTTTTACTGATGAAACTGTATTAGCTTATTTTAAAATTTAATACTTGAGAATAGTAGAGTCACAATGTATTGATTATATGAACAGACAGGAAAAAAACAAAACAAGCATAGTTAAAATGTGGCACTCCCTGCCCCAGGATGTGGTGATGGTTGCCAACCTGGAAGGCTTTAAGAGGGGAGTGATGGATAGGGCTATCCATGGCTACTAGTCAAAATGAATACTAGTCATGATGCATACCTATTTCAAGCCTACATCAGTTTACATACTTAAAACATTAGTGGTCCTGCAGCAGCTTGCAAATTAATTAAGGGCTAGCAGTTTTTCTAAAAGGCTTCGGAATCCAAGCTTGGAATCTTCTGTGTTCAGCAAAGGATTGATGTTAGTGAAATTTAAATGAAAATATTATACTTTTGGCCAGGAATATATTGATGTTATGATTGCAGTGATGCTGTTATGGTGTGTAAGGAAAGCTATAGTAGTCTGCAGAGAAAATGAATGGCTTAGTTCCACTTTCAAACACATTTATAAAATTTTATAAGTAAACTGTCCAACATGCCTTTTTAAACCTTTGTAATTGTATGAGTTGTTGCTGTAAGACAATAATAGTCATCTTTAACTTGTCTGTGCCTTTGACAGAGAAATCAAAGCTGAGCATATGTAAGTAATGTGATATTTTGAAGAAACATGGAGGAAATTGAGTCTAAGTTACTTGTTTTATTTTAGATTTTTAAAAAATTCTTCTTTGCATTAATAGAGATAGGCTTTCTGTTCACTGTTTTGAAGCTGGTCCACTGTTTTAAATCTGTGTCAGAGATGTCCTGGCTAGTATCATCAGTCATTCCAGTAATGAGGAATACTTTGATCTTTAGCAAGGCCTAAGATTCTGCTTTTTACCCCTCCCCCATTTTGTAATCGAAGTAGCACTAGTAGAGTCCTAAAGAATTCTTATGCACAAAATATACAATTTTTGAGACCTGTTGCATTATCTAGTCCAGCCTTTATCTCTGTGTGTATTGTAAATTTTAATGAAATATGTAAATTTTAATGAAATTTCACTTTAATGAAATATGTGTGTATGGGGAGGGGCCCTGGCTCAGTGATAGAGCGTCTGCTTGGCATGCAGACGGTCCCAGGTTCAACCCCGGGCATCTCCAGTTAAAGGGACTAGGCAAGTAGGTGATGTGAAAGACCTCTGCCTGAGACCCTGGAGAGCCGCTGCTGGTCTGAGTAGACAATACTGACTCGGATGGACCAAGGGTCCGATTCAGTATAAGGCAGCTTCGTGTGTTCATGTGTAAAACCAGGTATGTGTGCCTGGGGGGCATCTCTAGAAGAGACCTCTCTATCCTTATGGGGGGGGGGGAATCACACCCTTCCCTGTGAAACTGTGGAGTTTTCTCTAAGAGCTGCAAAGTGTGTGTTCCCAGATGGACAGTATGAAGGAGAGACCCTGGTGGAACTGTGTGCATGTCCTATTTACAGAGCAACAGGTGTATGCACTGAGGGCCAGTGGTTTTTAAGGCTGCTTTTTCCATGAAACCCTTTGTTAAGCCCTCCATGTTGCAGAGGATTCTGGCAAGTGTTCTAGGATATGCAGTCTCAGTGGGATGCTGGCCAGGGCTGATGGGCCTCATTTCTCACCACATGAACTAATAATATAGTGAACAATCCCCTCCAGCTGCTTGTGGTATGCTTTCTCAGAAGAACCACTGCCAGTTGCCCAGTCTCTGTGGGATGGTCCCAGTTTCTCTTAAAAATGGCATGTGCTTAATAGTCTTCATTCTATGGACTAGCTCACCTAAGTTGTAATTAACTAAACACTTTATTTGGTGTTAACACCATACCAGCTGCTAATTAACTCAGTATGCATGATGCAGATATTGTATAGGTCATGATGAAGGTGGTGGTGTTGCATCAGTTATGGGCTTCCTAGAGGCACTTGGTTGGCCACTGTGTGAACAGACTGTTGGACTTGATGGACCTTGGTCTGATCCAGCATGGCTTTTCTTATGTTCTTATGGATAGTTGTGCATTTATCTGAACCTCTAAATCTGGAGAATTTTTAACTAGGGTCCTTGTGGAAGCTGGGCTGGGCTCTTAGCCATCACAATAGATGTGCCATCCTAAGCTACCTTTTCATACCTACCCAGGGCCAGCCCAAGGTTTCTTTTTCTTTTTTTGCCAGCTTCAGCAAATTAAAATCTTTCACCTGTTTTTATTGTCTATTGAGAGCATTACAATAGCACATTAAAGACTTGGCCTAGGACATTATTTTCTCATTTTCCATTTCCAATGTCTGAAATTTCTTTACTTGCTCCCCTTTACAACGTGTCTTTATCTCCTTGGCTGCTAGTGGATTTCGGAAGGCTGTGATAGCACTGCTTGGAATGCGGGGGAAGTTACACAGCCAACAAGCGGCCTCTGTGAGCCTCCTTTAGAAATTAGGATAGTGTTTCTCTAAGATGCTTAGTTGTGGCAGTGCCCCTGGAGCTGTGACAGTTGCTCTAGTTGCCTAGTTCCTCTTTCTCGTTTGGGTGCTTGTGCACCCACCCACGTTAGCACTGCTTGCTCCCAGCCCTGGTTTGACTTCCTTGCCTTATCTTCATGTTGTCTTGGTGCAATGGAGGTCTATCTTGTATCATTAGTTGCAGGCCCTGATGTCTCTCTTAGGAAGAAATCACATGTGTTGTAAAGCATGGGGGGGGGGGACGTGATTGTAAACCAGCATTCCTGCACCTCTGCTGTTTGATTTAGAAACATGAGGAACATGCATTTAAAACTACCCTTTTCATTCTTGAGCAATAACAGGAGAGGGTTTGAAGAGAGGTATGAAGAACATGTGAATTCAGTTCTATCTTTTGCTTGCTTCCTCTTCTGCTCCTGCCTTGATCCATCTCTGCCCCTCGCCCTTGCTGATTCCTGTGCTGCCTATCTCTCTGAACTGCTGCCTATCTCTCTGAACTGCATCTGCGGAACTGACCTCTGTTGTCACATTGTTCCTTCACAAGGCTCAGTTATCCTCGAGGGGGGCCGTGGCTCAGTGGTAGAGCATCTGCTTGGCATGCAGAAGGTCCCAGCCTGAGACTTCAGCCTGAGACCCTGGAGAGCTGCTGGCTGGTCTGAGTAGACAATACTGACTTTGATGGACCAAGGGTCTGATTCAGTATAAGGCAGCTTCTTGTGTTCATCCGTTGACGAACATGCCCCTTACCCAGGAGGCCAACCCTTGATGAAGACCCCTCTTGAAGGAGCCCTGATGCTGCAAAGAAATGCTGATCCATGCCAATTCCAACTCTATAATTCTATGCTCAGCAGCTGTTTGCTCTGTCTTTTGCTGCTGGCTGCATGTTGTTGCCCCCTTCAATTCCTTCAGCTCTGTTTCTTCAGATAAGCATGTTAGTGGATTGTTACACTGTTTACTCTGGTTGTAGCTTGCATCATTGTCTCTTCACTCCATAGCCTGTATGAGTGCAGTCAACTTAAGTCTTTGGTCTCTGCCCATCAGGATGAGATCTAGAGCTTTAAGCGTAACTTAGAGAGCTCTGTGTGTCCTCTGTCAATAAAAAGCGCTCTTTAAATGGTAGTGCCATCAGCAAGGTGAAGGAAGAAGAAGAGCAGGCTTTGGTACTTAAGTTTCAGTTTAAAATGGAGATAGAGTGGGAAATTAGAGGAGAGACTGCTGTTTAAAATACTGTTGAATGCTGCATCTGCTATTCCACACACCCTTCACCCAACCTTTTTCTTTAGGGAGGCGTTGAAATATACTTCAGCGTGGATTTGGGTAGCAAATATGTACATGTGTTACCTGATTGGCGTACATCTGCTCTCCCTGATCCACTGCAATGTATATAGTATGCTCGTTTGAACGCTCGAACATATGAAGCTGCCTTGTAATGGATCAGATCTTAGGTTCATGAAGGTCGGTATTGCCTACTCAGACTGGTAGCTGCTCTTCCGGGTCTTAGATCTTACCACATCACCGATTACTTGATCCTTCTAACTGGAGTTGCCAGGGAAATGCATGCCAAGCAGATACTCTGCCACTGAGCTCCAGCTCCAGATTCTCTCCATGTATGCAAAACATAAGATGATGTGAATGTCTGTCTTTAGAAGTGTCATATTGTATTCTTGTTATGTGTTCTTATCAACTGTTGTCTCAAATGAGTGCGTATTCTGCAGGGCACGGATTTACTCAGACACACAGGAAACTTTTAGGGGCTCTCTGTGTGATTGTAATTAAAGGGAAATGTTTTGCACCGTTGATAAACGTTGTCTTTGTTAGGGGCCAAACTATTCTGCAGAGGTAAAACTGATTGGATCCAGGTAGGGAATTGCTAGAAATCCCCAGTGCTGGCCATCTGCATTCTTAAGTTCTTCGTGGCTGAAGTAGGAAAAAAACTACAAGGAAAGCATGAGGACTGAAATGAAAGTATAAAGCTGGGATTGATAGAAAGGCAGGTAGCAAGACTGTTTCAACTTGACCTAGAAGTCATATCAGTGTAAATAAATAAGTCACCCTTTGCCATTTAATACTCCTGCTAAGTTAAAGTCTTTGGCTTTTAGCTGTGGATGTATACTCTGCTTTTTGAGATAAACCTATCTTCAACCCTGTACATCCTTTGCTTGTATCCTGAAATTGAACCATGCACATGCTTTGCTTGTATCCTGAACCTGACTGGTAAAATCCCAATTGCAGTTTTGGAACAGATGCACAGCCATGGGAGGGAGAAAACAAGAGGAGTGCTTTATTATTGCGCATGAGTAAAGGCTTGCTAATGCTTGTCAAACAGGCTCTGCAACTCAGTTACAAAGGTCAGACGCCAGCGCCTGTGGCTGTTGGTTGTTGGAGTCCCTGATCTAGCTCTTTTGCTTTCTTTTGTGGCCTTTAGCCTTTCTACACTCAGGAGAATCTACCTTTAACCCTGACCTGCAAGACTGAACCCACCTTTAACTTTATCTATTTTACATGTTGTTCTTACTTCTTACAATTCCTGTATTATCTCTATCTCATTCTCAAATTCTCACTTTCAGCCTGCCTTCTTTCCTCTGTTTTCTTCAAATTGTAATCATGATTGTTCTTGTAGGACACATTTTAGGTCAGGTAATCTATGTGGCCCATCAGTTGGACACCAGTGGCTTAAAATGTGTGTCTAGACTAGGTTACTGGCTTGTTTCGAAGCTAGCTTTCTAATAAAAGTGGCATGTCGACAACATCTTCCAGCTATAAGTTTTCTCAACCCTGTTCTTCCCTTTCAGTGCAAACCCTGCTTTTGTCATGAGCTGCTTATCTTCATTGGCAGGGTGATGATAAACATGTGAGAGCTTTATTTCATCTTCCACTTTCAGGTGCTTGCCTGAGGTGCTAATTGTTACACATATTCAGATAATGGATAAATGCAGTTATCACAAGGCAAACAACTGTGTCAACTTGCATTCCTCCCCATCTTGTATGAGGATCAAACATTGTGGGAAATATCTATTAAAGTATTTATGAACTGTTTATTGATTCATGCATAAAATAATTACCAATGTCAAAGCAAGTGTTAACATTTGTCGACTGTGAATTCATGAGGACTTCTTTCTTTTTTTGGTATGACAGCTACAATTCCTAAGACTTTTAAGGTGACTGAAAACTATGCCACTTCAGAGGGTTTTATTCCCTCTTTGGCATGCAAGAAATCTTATGAACCTACCTGTGCAGTCTGGTCATCTGCTTCAGTTGCCCTTGTCATCTGAGGCTAGACGCGTAGCAACCTGAGAAGGGGCTTTCTCGGTCATGGCACCAAAACTTTGGAACTCCTTTCCCAGAGAGATTCATCCGTTTCTCTCTATCAGTGTCTTCCACCAACGGGTGAAGACTTTTGTTTTGTTTGGCCAACCCCCAGTAACAGTTATTGGCTCTCCTCCCTCGTTCTGGTATTGCATGTTTATGTGTTTTTATTGAATTATTTTATAATTTTAAATGTTGCTTTTAATTGTTCTGATGTTTTAATATTTACATGTTCACTGCCTTGGTCGGGTGTAAAAGCAGCAAAAAATATTTTAAATAATAAATAAAAGAATAAATCAAACTTCAGATACTTAATTCACCCAACAAAACCCAACTTTCCCCCCACCCCGGGAATCTCCCTTCCAAACTCATGATTGGGTTCTCTAGTCAGTGTCTTGTTAGAGAGGCTTTGGATTTTTTTTAGATGTTCCTAGCCTCTCTGCAGAAGACATTGAAATCTCCAGATGAACAACCTGTGCCTTGCTGTGTTTGTGACCTTAATTCTGGAGGGAAACTACTATGGGAATAGACATCCTATAGGAAATGGCTCTTGAAGGCTCTAAAGGTCAGTCCCTGAATATTCTAAAAGCAGAAGGGTAACCAGTAGGCAATTGCAATGCCATCATAATCTCTCATGACAACCAGTTTTTGGGCTTTGATGTTCCTAGAAAGTAAATGCAGAAGTAATAAATGATGTCTGTGTGTATGGGGGAGGGGGCATGTGTAGGTCCCACTGATTCTCCTTGTAGCCTGCAAGCACCTGCTAGGATTTTGAGGTGGCCTGAGCTCTTGTGGTCATAGGGTGATTCATGGAAAAAACTAATACCGAAGGTTGGGTAAAAAAGGAATTGTGAACTTACAGCTTTAATTTGCTGATAAATGTTATAGAATGATGGTGACATATCCTCCCATGTTTGCCCTCTTGCTTGTGGTATGTGTGTTGTGCCATTCAATGCTGACCACCCGAGTTAACCTGGCAAGGTTTAGTAGACCAGCTTTTGTTTCTTGTGTGAGGGTGAAGTGTGTATGAAGAAAAGGCTGAATATATCCATTCTCCCAGTTACTGAGGCTTGGGTTTTTAAGAGTAAATATACGGCCAGTTTCTCTTCCCCTGCACTTTGCTAGTCCTGATTAAAGCACCACAGTTTATTGAAGGTGATGTGAAATCTTCTCCAGGCAGCAGTCTGTTGCACTGATGTTCATGTGTTGAATTGCCATCTGCTGAAGCAGTAATCTGATTACTCCACCAAGAGCACAGCTTGTGGATCAGCATCATGCAGCCCACTTCTAAGAGTTTTGAGATAGTGCTTTGGGGTGTGCCCCTTTGTGTTTGAGCTTATAGTAATTACAGCTCTTATTTTGCTGAAGCGGAGGGGTAGGAGTGCAGGGGTAGGAGTGCAGGGGTAGTCGCACCCTTGTTTCTGATTGACTAGACCATAGTATTAAGCAGTTTTGGGTGAGAGAGTTGATGACTAAGGTCCGTTCTCCTCCTCCTGAAATCTGTCTGGTGGTAACAATTTTTGTCACTTAGATTGTCACATAGCCCAAGAAGAGAGCAACCAATACAAGTATGCCAGGCACACGGAGCCATGTGTCCAGACTTACTCCATCTAGACACAGTCAAGTTATTACATTTATGTGCAAAGGCTATTCATGAAGAAAATTGAAACTGTAGCCTAACATTTGCTTTCTCTAGTTTTTTATCCACTGGTTCTCAGCTCCTGTCGGTAATATACAACTGAAATATCATAATATGCTTTTCACTTTTTTTGCTACCAATCTTTTTGTTTTAGATGTTAGACAGACAGCATTCTTATCCCACCATTTCTCTTCCTGTCTGTACTCTTTCCCGGCATTCTTTTATTAAGATACGTAGTGAACAAGCCCAGACTCCTCTAGCTGGTTTTCACTTGCACATAGATCCCACCTCCATCTCAGAACCATCCATGTTCTCATTCCCAAGAGCAAGACAGAATGGGCAAGCCCAAAAGCTGTGGGCAACCCTGTTGATGTGAATAGAGATTGCCTGATGAGATTTACATTTGTTCTAGTATTCTAGTCCCAGCCCTAAGCTGAATCAATTTTTGTGTGTGTTAATGTGAGCGTGCTATCGAGGGCAACTTCTGTTGGTGCTCTGCTGGAAACCCAGTCTAAATATGTCTCTTTGATGACTACAGATGTATTCATAACTCTAGTGGCTCATTCCATTCATGTTTTGGTTTTTGAAAGTTAATTGTAATCGGATGTTTTAGTGCTTGGATCTTCAACAATGCTCATATCTTTCATTTTGCCTCTTTGTATGGACTTGTGATTGGTGATCTATTGCAGTTCTTTTCATAAATTAGCTATGTGGCCATAATGGTATATAGATAAGTCTTCCACAAGAGTCACTTCCTTATCTGTTCTGATAGGATTAAAGTTGTCCTCTGGAGTTCTGAATCGGAGCAAAATCTACACGAAATTCCTCTGGAGCACGTTTTGCATGCCAGTCATATTGATCTTATGTGGACAGGTTGACGTCTAAGGATTTTGTTTCCACTTCATTCTACTCTTTAGCAGTAGAGCAGATGAACTAAGATGTGTGTTTTTCCCCTCCATGAGTTATTTTTCAGAAAGGTATTGAAAACTCATCCTTCTGGGGTTCTTGACGCTGGATTGCCAAGTGTGCCAAGCTCTTGCTGAAAAACGATGAGTCAGGCTTCCCAAGAGAATGAATGGACTTGCTGCTGCTGCTTATGAGACTTCATCCTACTTATCCAGTTTCGCACCGCAGGGCAACTTGTTTGCTTTCCAGGGCCATTTTTGCCATCATGTGTTTGGGTCTGCAGCAAGAGGCTTAGAAATGTTGCTTATTTCAAGGAACAGAAAAGCATGTTTCTGCTGCCAGATAATACACGTTTTGCAGCTGTGAGCTACAGTTGTCGCTTGTGAATGGTCTGAAGGAGGAAACTGGGAAGGAAATACACCTGAGGCTGAGAAATACACAAATGGCTTTAGCCTCTCCACCAGCCACTGTCAGAGTTGCGCTGTGAAACTGTATGTGTATAGGCTTTTCCAAAAGAGGATAGAGTTATGTAAGAGATTGGGCTGTGTCTTTCTTGGACAGCACAGCTCTTGTTTCAGCAGAAAGCTACATGGTGTGAAATGATGTGTTGTAGGCATTTTCGGGGCGGGGGCAGATTTGTAGCCACAGTTGTATGCTTTATTTCTGTGTTTGTACATTGCTTTACAAAGTGGGTTGCAGCACAAAAATATGACAAAAACAAGATATATTTGCAATTGGGTTTGCAGGAAATGTTTTTCTACACTAAGTGAGTTAAGAACTGTGGGTGCTTCACACTAGTTTATTTAGTTTGGAAATTGTCATGATTTTTTCACTTAAGCCAGATGATATCATCGACAGCCTGTTTCCTTTCAGTGTTTCCCCCATTTGTCCTTCTCTCTTTTTCCAGGACTGAGAGGCCATAGCTCAGTGGTAGAGCACCTGCTTGGCATACAGAAGGTCTGAAGTTCAGTCCTCAGTATCTCCAGTGGAAAAGATCAATCAGTAGGGGATGTGAAAGACCTCAGCCTGAGACTCTGGAGAGCCACCTGAGTAGACAATACTGACCTTGATGGACCAGTGGTCTGGGTCAGTATAAGGCAGCTTCAGAGCTTTTTTGGCTCTGGCTCCGGCCTGGTGGAACTCTCTCTCAAATGAGGCCCGGGCCCTGGGGGCTTAGCTCAGTTCTGCAGGGCCTGCAAGATGGAGATATTCCGCTAGGCCTATGGTTGAGGGCAGCGACGGTTCCTGCAAAACTGGCCTCCCAGCATTGTTTTCTGTTCCATTTCTGCCCACCTCGCCTTCTTTCCTGACTGTGTGGGTACCAGTAGTTCATAAATGGTGCCATGTGGATCTTTAGTTAAATTGTTAATTTTTATATCCTATATCTTATTAGAGGTTTACATTTTAACTTGTTTGTATATTGTGATACGATTATTTTAAACTGGAATATTGCTAATGTTGATGTGAGCAGCCCTGAGCCCAACCTTGGTCGGGAAAGAGCAGGATAAAAATCTAATGATATTGTTGTTGTTGTTGTTGTTAATAATAATGTCTTCAGTTTTTTAAAACTAAAATGCATTTGCAGCACCAGGTTGTCCGGTGTGCAAAACTGGAGCCCTATTGAAGTTTCTTAAGGCTACTGTTGCTTTAAATTTTCCTCCTTTTTTATTTTTGCTTCTAGCTTTATTGCTTCATTTTCTTTAGCATGGCTAGCTCTGGCATTAATGAAGGAACCCTTTTTAGGTCTTGGGTGTTTTTGGGAGGGGCTTTCTCCCTGTGTTTTATTTTTATTATTTATTAAAATTATTAGTCTTTGCCTTTCCCCCTTCTAAGGGGCTCAAGGAAACAAAATCACTGTTGTTATTTTTATAGCACCACTATGAAATTATGGTAATAAAAACAAGCAGTGGCCTTGGTTGCAAAGGGAAAAGCAGCATTTAATTACCAGGGTGTATTTTTTGGGAGAGGGATTAACAATATTATGGGTGGTCATGGAGAAGACAGAAAGTAATTAGGCTACAAAACAAACTATAGGAAGAAGCAGATCTTTTGAATGGGGCTTACTTTTGAGTAAACATACAGTGAAGATGGCCATCGCTGGGTTTTGTTGTGGGGAATGTAGTATAGTATTAAATGATTGGTGGTACCCTGGTGTAAATTTTGCATCCAGGTGACTGCAGAAGAGTAATCTTCCAGCAGTACAAAACAACCTTTTATGTATATTCCCAGCAACTCTTGATTTCTGGTATCCCATCTCATGCAAGAGCTGTGATATAGTTTGTTTGTTTTTTTAAAAAAAAAACAAGTCTAGGGAGAGAGAGGAGTCAAGTCAAGCACCCAGTTAAAAAGCCTGTTGTGGTCATGCTTTCACATGAAGCTGCCTTATACTGAATCAGACCCTTGGTCCATCAAAGCCAGTATTGTCTACTCCGATCGGCAGCGGCTCTCCAGGATCTCAGGTAGAGGTCTTTCACATCACCTACTTGCCTAGTCCCTTTAACTGGAGATGCCAGGGACTGAACCTGAGACCTTCTGCATGCCAAGCAGATGTTCCACCACTGAGCCACAGCCCCTCCCTTTCTTTCTAGGCATCAAGTCTATGGGGGCAAAGTGAAGCTTCAGTCTCTTAAGAGTGTTCTAGACATATTTCTAATCACTCTCCAGGTATGGGTGCATCTATGAACTGTGCTTTACTATTTGATGCTGTCTTGGTTTAAGGTCCTAGCCAGAGACTCCAGTCAGTCTCTGCTGTGTGAATGAAAGCAGAGGAATGAGGGGCCATTTATGTGGCAAGGCAGGCAGGGCTTCATAACAGGGACTTCTGAGCATGGAAACCACATGGTAATAGCCTTGGGTGATATGTGAATATTGTGGGTCAGGCAGCTTTTGCTGGTTTGTGAGATTCTGCGTGTTTCTTGTGCAGACTGAGCTTTTCATTCCATGTTACAACTGTGCTTGATTAGCATCAAAAGGCTTTTTGTAAAATTTCAAGCTAGTACCACTACAGAAGAGCAACTTAAAGGCCTAAATACACTTTAGATTTTCTTTTGTGTCCTCCCCGGGTCCACTTGATCAAAAGTGTGTTGTGAGTTTATGCTGCAAACTTTGTCCCGGGCATATGCTGGCCTGTTTTGGATGAGGTCTGTAGTGAACAGGAAGAGGTTGCTAAAGCTGCCTTCCCCCATACCATTTTCCAAACCTGAAATTACTATTGAGGTGCTATTTGCCCCAATGGGGAAACCCAAGTGTATCCTATCAGTACATGTGGAACCCCCAGAAGGCATATAATGCCCCAAGGCTGTTTCAGGTCAGGAAAACCCTGTTTGAGCACCCTTTCTCCATGCATTGCAGTCCTAATTGGAATTGGGCTGCACACACCTGGGAAAAATTCCCAGCACGGATCTTGCAAAACATTTCTGATTATGTGGCCCTGGAAAATGTAAAGTATAGTTAAATTCTGGGATTATAGGTGTTTGCGGAAAAGAACAAGCTATGCATTTCCCTGATCTTCTCTTTTGTGTCATTTTATCGCAAAAGGGTTTGTGCTCTGTTGTAGTTTGATATTCTGCCTGATTTAATTTTTGTTGTTCTTATGGTTGTCTTGCATGCAGTGGTCCTAGCTATATCTGGGTTGCTGTTACTTTTACATAATGGTGTCAATGCAATTTTTGCTGATGTAAGAAAGCAAGCTTTTAGATTTGACTGAGAAAAGAGCCTTCACTTGCAGCAAATAAACACAATAGAACAGCTTAACAGGAAGGCCCTATTTTCAGTTTGCTCTTTGATTCCTGTTTCACAAATGAAGACATTAAGATATTGTCGAAGGCTTTCACGGTCAGAGTTCATTGGTTCTTGTAGGTTATCCGGGCTGTGTAACCGTGGTCTTGGAATTTTCTTTCCTGACGTTTCGCCAGCAACTGTGGCAGGCATCTTCAGAGTAGTAACACTGAAGGACAGTGTCTCTCAGTGTCAAGGGTGTAGGAAGAGTAATATATAGTCAGAAAGGGGGTTGGGTTTGAGCTGAGTATTGTCCTGCAAAAGTCTTGTCCTGTAAGTATCAAGATAATGTGCTAATGAGGGTATGGTATGTTAATATGGAACCATTGTATCCTGAAGTGATCTGTTAATGTGTGTAATCCAAAGCTAATCTGTATGGCTATTGTTGAATGTTGTCTTTGTCTGGAGGTTTTTCAGGGCAGGAAGCCAAGCCTTATTCATTCTTAAACTCTCCTCTTTTCTGTTAAAGTTGTGCTGATGTTTATGAATTTCAATGGCTTCTCTGTGTAATCTGACAAAATAGTTGGTAGAATTGTCCAGTCTTTCAGTGTCTTGGAATAAGACCCTGTGTCCTGTTTGTGTCAGTCCATGTTCAGCCACTGCTGATTTCTCAGGTTGGCCAAGTCTGCAGTATCTTTCATGTTCTTTTATCCTTGTTTGTATGCTGCGTTTTTGCAGCTGTGGAGAAGTTTACATCGGGACCACAAAACGCAGCATACAAACAAGGATAAAAGAACATGAAAGATACTGCAGACTTGGCCAACCTGAGAAATCAGCAGTGGCTGAACATGGACTGACACAAACAGGACACAGGGTCTTATTCCAAGACACTGAAAGACTGGACAATTCTACCAACTATTTTGTCAGATTACACAGAGAAGCCATTGAAATTCATAAACATCAGCACAACTTTAACAGAAAAGAGGAGAGTTTAAGAATGAATAAGGCTTGGCTTCCTGCCCTGAAAAACCTCCAGACAAAGACAACATTCAACAATAGCCATACAGATTAGCTTTGGATTACACACATTAACAGATCACTTCAGGATACAATGGTTCCATATTAACATACCATACCCTCATTAGCACATTATCTTGATACTTACAGGACAAGACTTTTGCAGGACAATACTCAGCTCAAACCCAACCCCCTTTCTGACTATATATTACTCTTCCTACACCCTTGACACTGAGAGACACTGTCCTTCAGTGTTACTACTCTGAAGATGCCTGCCACAGTTGCTGGCGAAACGTCAGGAAAGAAAATTCCAAGACCACGGTTACACAGCCCGGATAACCTACAAGAACCGAAGACATTAAGGTTGCAAAATAGTGTCTTTGCCTCTCTTCTTTTCATGGCTGAACTGGAAATATTCAAACTACTGTCCAAAACCACTTCCCATCCCAACCACACTGGCCCTGTCTTTTCCAAGACTATATGGTGAACTAGTGGCTTGTCTAACTCCTCTCATTTATCTTCTGGGCCATACTATCTTCATACTGTCATGAATATTATGCTTAAAATCTTCAGAATGTGAAGAAATTGATCAAAGGTGTTCTGAGCTAACACTGAATGCTGGCCAAATTGAAGGCTCCATTACTAAATGAATGTTTTCTGCTGCAGTCATATGGATTAGTGCTCTAGAAAATGCAAAATGTGTCTTGTTTTGTATTGAGAATGAAATATCAAATAAGACTTAAGCTGTGTGCCTCAGTAAATTTGATGAATCTTGACCAACTGAACCCACTTTCGTGCATGACTGTATATAACTTTGTGACACCATAAGCAGAAGTACAACTAAGTTTTGCTTCTTTTTTTTCCATCTAGGTAACTTTCTCAACTTTTCATGGGAAAATATATGAGCAGTCCCTTCATTAGGGGTGCACACATCTTCCCATAGGAGAAGTGTGTGTATTCCTCCTTCCCATGTTACGAGGAAAACACAGGTCTTCCTCTCTTGGGGTATTTATGTTTGGTTATTAGCCTTGTGATCCAAGCGGAGTTATTTTGAGTTATTCATGATTTTTCCTCCCTTCAGGGGCACCCTGTGGCTGCTGCGCACTTGTCCTACATTTTCAAGAACCTCTTTTATCGTGATTTTTATTTTGCCTCGCTATTAAAGCACAGTCAATCAAGGCGATTCCTCTGAATAAGTACAACTCCGGGTTTATCTTCCCTGCCCCCTCCTGCCCCCATTCCCGTTTCTTCTCCCGGTCCACCTCCTCCTCCCCAGCCCTAAGCTTGGAGAAAGTGAGGTTGCTTTTCGGGGAGCCGCACCGTGTGCTGGCCAGAGTGCTGTCTGTGGGCTGGCAGTTCCCTTCTGCTGGCTTCTCCCTTCGGGCATGGCGTGCTCTCTCCCCCTTTCCTCCCTGACCTTTGGCAGCTGGGCAGATCCCTGCCGCTTGGCCAAGTGAGGAGTGGTCCCCCAGTGGTTGCTGCCAGGCCTGACCCAAGGAGTCCTCCATCAAAGGGAGAAAGGGTCCTGCCCAGCCCCTCTGCCTTTTAGTGACAGAAACGAAGGTTTCAGCTGACACACATATATATATAGGTTACAAGTATACAGGTTAGTTCTACAAATTTGTCTCACTTGTGGAAATTTTTGTTGGAAACATAGATCTTAAAACAAAATTGTATGCAACTATGCATTGCACATCTGTAACATTCTCATGGATGAGTGGTTCTAGATGCATCAATGCCCTTTTCACGCGCTCAGTATTTACTGTCTTTTACCATGGTTTTTAAATTTTGTTATTAATGGTATTATATTTTATTTGTATAGATCTCCCTGAAGAAGCATAGGCAAAGTGTTTAGGGGCAGAGTATCTGAATAAAACAACTCTTTTTGTTGTCTGCTTTTTGTTTATAGCAACATCATGATACTCTGAAAAGTTATGAGGAGGTCAGTCAATCTGTGGCCGGGTTGTGGCAGGGAAGGGATACCAAGGCTGGCAGAAATCACAGCTGTGCAAGAGGGTGGTAAGAGTAGGAGAGAAGGGAGGGGACAGGCCTTCTCCTTTAGGTTTGCCTACCACCTTGAGGTATCTTTGCTTGTTGCAGTGTGACGGCGGGAGTAAGTAATTTTGAGGAATGTTGTGAGGTGAGGGGTGGGGGGCAAGCCAGGCTGGAGGTTGCCGCTTTGGCCAACCATCTTCCCACTCCCCTGGTTCCCTAGTACTTCTTAAGAGCTGAGGGGAGATGAAGGTACCAGTAGGTGTCAGAGAACAAGGAAGAAAATGGGAGGGGGAAGCTATGCAATGTGGCCTCTATTCCCTTCCCCATACACACACACATCTCGTCCTTGGGTTGGGGAGAGGAGCAATCTGACCCTTCTTCCTCCTGCTTGGGCCTCTGAGGTGCTGCCAGTGCTATGCTAGGAATTGCCACCACTCACATGGGGTCACTTGAAGTTCTTGTGCCCATGGATGGGGCATAGAGGAGGAAGGCAGTGGGAATACTTTGGCAGCCTTGGCAGGAAGTAGAGATGCCTGCTGTAGGGCTGGTGGCTCGGCTTGGCTGCCAAGGTCTTCCAGCTGCAGAACCCCAGGGCTTCTGGCAAAGGTCCCTTCCTGCTGTCCTTAGTGGCCAAGATGAATCTGTTAATTTATAGGCTGTCATATTATACTGGCTTCTGAGGGGAAGCTCTATGGCTGATTTCTTTCTGACTTGACTTCTACTATTGTGAGGTACAAGTAAAAGAGTGCTCAGATGTATACAGAGAAAAACAGCTGTTCGGGCGTGGCCCTTTCAATACCCTAACATGTCTGCACTATCTAAACAATATGTTTTTGCTGGTTTAAATGCTTGCTTTTTAAAATGAAATTTACATCCCTACTTCTATTTTAATTGATGGTGGTTATTGCTTTGGCCTTTTAGAGTGTGGTTGGTTTTCTACCGCTGCCAGGGGTTTTAATCTGTATTTTTTATTTTATCTATAGTCCACCTTTTCCACTGAGATTCAAGGTAGATCACAGAATTAAAAACATTGCAGTCAGTATAATACATACAATCAGTGCAATAAAACAGGATTACAAAACTCTGAGAACAGTAAATTGCATAAAGTAAAACTGTATAGTACATACAACAAGCAAGGGAACAAAACTGGACTGCACAGTAAATTTTTGTAAATTGCTTTGTGAGCTTTTAAACAGTGTGTGTGTGTGAGACGTTAAGTCATAGCTAACTTATGGTGACTTCATAGGGTTTTTAAGGAAAGAGATGTTCGGAGGTGGTTTGCCATTGCCTGTCTCCGCGTCATGCCCTTGGTAGTCCTTGGAGGTTGCCCATCCAAACTCTAACCAGGGCCAACTCTGCTTCGTTTCTGAGATTTGATCAGATCAGGCTAGCCTGGGGCTATCCAGGTTGGGTTTAAACAGAGAGTGGGCTAAAATTATTTGAAAGATGGTGGTGGAGTTACAGGCAGGGCCTTGTGTCCAGAGGTCACACACCTGGAGCCAGCCCTGTTGGATGCCTTGGGCCAGATAGAAAAATTGCATTTCCATTGCCACCTGGGAGAGTTTTAACAAGCTACCATGTGGCCAATGCTAAATGGAATCTTCCTTAGCTTGGTTGGTTAATTATAAACTTTTGTGCAGGGTGAAATGGCTGTGTCTGCTCAGGTTACTTCTCTCTCTGAACCTCCCATACTTTACAGGCCAACATCTTTTGAATCATGTGACCTCAGCAACTGGTATTTGTGAGTGAGAATGTGCCACCTCCCCCCGCCCCCAGTATCCTGTCAACTTCAAACACTGGTGGGAAATTTGCAGTTTAATTATCAAATTAAAGATCTTGTGCTCATGGAGCGTTCTCACCATAACATATAGATGTTGAAGCTGGAAATCTACTGAAGACAGAGATGTTTCAGTACCCTTTGAAAGCAAATCCCGATGGAAAGTTCAAGGGATTAAATGGAACAAATTCATAACAGATGCTAAGATTTGTCAATAGACCCTTATCTGTGCAGTCATCCAGAAAAAGAGAGAGCACTGCAGTATGTGCTGCAGATGGTACCAGATCTGTCATGAAGGGTATGTCTTCTGGGCATTACATGAAATACATGGAAGGGGCTGATAGAATCCCACTTATTGTATAGGGCTGGGAAGGCAGAGATGTGGGATTTTGCAGCCTATAGCAGGCAGCTCAGGATAGACAGAGGTTGACGATATCTGGGAGAAAAAATATTTTAGTTGGCAGGTGTGCTGTACAGACTGTGTAGCTCTAACTTATGCCAAGGATGGAGTTGCTGCTTAAGGCGGGTGGGTTTGCTCCTAAAATTGCCATGTTTGTGTAGCCCCATCTACTTTAGGCAGTAAACCTTGCCGTGTTCTGGCAGGGATGCCAACTGGGGTTTTTGATCCAGCCCCAAAGCAATTTTATCTAGCCCCTGAGGTTTGTTACCAAATATTAATCATCTTCAGTGATTAATTTCAGTACTGACTTTTACATCTGTTTTGCTCATAAATTACTGCTCTGGTGCCCTCGGTTGAGGAAAACTAGAAACTAAAATAAACTTAGATGGGCTTGCCATTCACTGTGAGGGCTGCTACTTTAGCTGAAGGGGCATTCTTTGGGCATTGAAGGAAATACAGGGAAGGGGCTTACTGTATAATGGTGGCAAGGAGAGAACATCCCCTTTTATGCAGAACTAATGGTGCAGCACTCATACTGCAGCCTCTAGCTTTCTGTAAATAAAAATGGAGCTGGGGTGACAGATTCCGAAACTCAGTCTAAAGATTGTTATATAAGTAACAAAAACTATATAGATTATTTTTAGTGGTATTGCTGTGCCTTGAGCCCTCAGTTTCAAGTAGTCTTTTCTTTTTTGACCAAGTGCCCTTTTTCAAGGCACATTCCTTCTACATATCTTCCTCCCTAAATTATACACAGATATGAAAAACTCATCACAGTAATCTCATGCCTTCTGAGAAGCCATAGGGTAGGCTGATAGGGAATTGCCCAAGAACCCATCCAGTGAACTTCATGGCTGTGGAGGAGGGAACCTGAAACTAGGTTCCTTTCATCTACTCTGTTTGCACTCTGCACATCAGCTTTCTGAGAATACACTTGATACGTACACAATACTGTTTGTGTCTTTCAGCGTCTTTGTTTTGTAAATGTTCTGAATTATTGTAGAAAAACTGGAAAGCTGCTAAAGAGGTCGGGAAGAAGAGAAATCAAGTTGTGGTTGAGCTGTTTAAATGACAGACGTACCTATGTAATCTGTTCCCCTGTGGAACTGGATGGGTCCGAGAAATGAATAGGGTTGTTTCTCTCAGGACCCGGAAGAAGCCAAGCTTGCTCTGGGCTCTGGCTAATAGTCCTAGCAGCAGCAAAAGAGTAGAATCTAAAATAGTTTTTGAGCAGAAACCTCTGCAAGAGAAACTGCTTAGACCTCTGAAAGCAAAGTTAGAATCTCAGCAGGCGGAAGGGTGTGAAAAGCCTGGAGAAATAGAATCTTAGCTGCCGTGGCTGCTGAGTCATGGTAACACATGGAGTACTGTGTTTAAATGGCGCTCTGAACATTTTACACCTCGTCTCTCCAAGGTGAAGGAGCTTTAGCAGGCTGTCAGAGGTGTGATTTTCTTTCCTCTTCAGCTGTGTACAGGAAAATAATTTAATTGTGTTTTTTTTCCTTGAGGGAAAGTAGGATCGATAAATGTGTACCTTGCAAGCAATTATGTTTTAAAAATCATTTTACAGTCTTTTTGTAAATGAATGAATTTATAGGACACTAAGTAATAAGAAATATCTCCTCTTGCAATGGCTGTACAATAAAATATATTTATGGGGGCAGCTTTAGGAAATTGAGAAGGAGCCCACTAGTATGATGCTGGTGAATACAGGGGATGTTTCATTGTGGTTTTCCCATTGAGTTGGGTCTTCAGGTAATACAAATATTGTGTTGTGAATAAGATCTTTGTTATGATCACTCAGGGCTCTGTAAGATAAGTTGGCAAGTTGGTTGGTGTTTGTGACACTAGTCTTTTAACTGTTCTTTGTGTGGAAAGAATTAATGTTCTTGTACAGAATGAAAGTGCTTTTTGGAAAGTATCAAAATTGTCAGTATGGCCACTGGAAGTTTTTGAACAAGACTTGGAACTGTTGTAACTGCAATGTTTGGACCTCAAACTCTATTTGTGGCAAATCTTTTTTATAACAATAATTCTTCCAGATTAGCCCTACTGAACATGACCCATGTTGCCAACCTCAGTGCTTCCCGTTGCTTAATTCTTTTTTTTCCAGCAAAGGAAGATACTAGCAAAGCAACATAAAACCACTGTGAGCCAGAATCCCATAGATGACACTGCTGAGCATTTCAGTAAGGAGTGTTGCATTTTCTTACAACATGTGCATTTGTGCATTATTTAACACTTATTTGTTTAACAGCTCCTGCTTTCACCAATTTTTGTGATTTCAGGTGTAATTTAGAGCAAAATATGCATGCTTAACTGGCAAAATAATTGTGCACCTCAAAGGCTGCAGAACCAACAATCTTGAGTGAAATATCAAGACTGTTGATGCTTTAACTGAACCGGTGAAGGAAAAACTATGAAGCTGGCTGAAATTTGAATAGGGTCTTTCTGTATCATTCTGCTACTTAGGGCTCTGCAAAGTGAATTGAAAATGGATGTTTTGCACATCATATATTCAGAAAGTGAATATGTGACCATTTACCTGGCCATTCAGCCACTTCTGCAAATTTCTTGCTGTTATCTGTATGTAGCACAGTTAGCTTTCCATTTTTGTCTCTTGGTAATTATTTTTTAGTTAATACCCACCAACCAGTTGAGAGACAGAAGGGTTCAGTGGCCGATGCTAATATTTTGGACTTCAGGGACAAGGATTAAAATCCTTATTTAGCTAAGGAGTACCATTGGCAAGTCACTGCCTTAGTGCTGGTGCTCCCCTACTGTGAAATAAGGGTGCCAGTGATCAACGATGCCTGATTGTTCTTCACAACCTCCATTCAGTTTGCCTCAAAGTAGTATCTGATTAATTAATAATACACATAGGCACGTTTTCCTTACAGGAGCTATTCTCCTATGCACTGGAGAAGTGGTTGCTTCTGTTGTCTTTCTGGTGTTCCTTATTCTGCTGACTGTTCATATGTGGAAAATTGAGACAGCATAAAAAAGAAACTGAGTGTGGAGTGCCCTTCACTATGAAGGACACTTGAGAAGCATTCCACTGATAATAACTGCTGAATGGCCATAGCACTTCGTCATGTAAACGTGATCAACTGCAGTGACTCCTATCCCTCTCATATAGAAACAGTGCTCCATTACCACTTTTGATGGCAGTTATGGTGATGGAGCTTCTTGGGGAGGGGCTGTGACTCAGTGGTAGAGCATCTGCTTGGCATGCAGGAAGTCCCAGGTTCAATCCCCGGCATCTCCAGTTAAAGGGTAATGTGAAAGACCTCAGCCTGAGACCCTGGAGAGCCGCTACCAGTCTGAGTAGACAATACTGACTTCGATGGACCAAGAGTCTGATTTAGTATAAGGCAGCTTCATGTGTTCTTCTCAAACTTTCTGTTGTTGATTGACTTTTTTCTTATAGTGTTTAATATTTGTGTGCTACTCGCCTAAATGGCGATGATGAAATATTCTCTCATCTCACGCCCATAGTGTCTTGAAGTTATGATTGCTGCAGTAGTGCTCTTAAGACAGGTGGAATACTCTTCCATCAGTCCATGCACAGAGTTCCTCAAGTAGCTCAAACAGGGCTTAAAGATTACCGTAGTTTTATTTTGGCCTTTTTATTTGCCTGTGGAATAAAAATCAGGGGAAAAGGTTAAAATGTAAATAAGCATCTACAGAGAATGTAATGAACATAAAAAATGTCAACATGGTATCGTACAAATGTAAAGCATGTGCAAAGGCTCTGACCTGACAGCTGGGTTTAATCTCACTAGAATGAAGTAAAGATGCTGTAGCCAGGCAAGCTTTGGTTTGTTTGGTGTGTGTGTGAGGGTTGTGTTAAATTCACAAGAGAAGCTTATTTAGTTGGATGAAATTGAAAAGGAGACAGAAAGAAAAAGCATTATGCAGCAGAGTATACATTGAGCAGCCATGCTATGTCCACTCCCCCAATGTCCCAATGTTGTCTGGGACAGTAGAGTGGGGGAAATGAATCTCCCTTCATGCCACAATCAGCTGCTGGCATTTTAGCTTTCCAGAAATGGCACATTGTGCAAAGCCCTGTTTATTGAATCAAGAGAGAGGAAGTTTGTGTGCAGTACTTAGATGTGCATGTGATTCCTCACTCTATGAATATATGCATAATATCCCATCTGAATTGGCGCAAAAGCATTCAGCCATCCAGTGGAGTTTACGTAATTTCCGTTTCATCAGTAAGGGAGACGTCAACAAAGCGCAAGTCCAGGAGTAAAGGTAGTTTTTCCAAGAGAATGATTCTTTATCTTCTGGTTAAAATGGAATTATTATTATTACACCATTTCTGAAACTCAGTCCAAGTCCTGAAGGCCGCAGTTTTGGTCTTCTGGTAGCTAACCATTAAGCCTCCTTTTGTACAGAATTTATCCAGGCATCCTTATAACTTGAAGACTGATAGGGATTCAGGAAAAAGTATCGTGTTGGCATAAAGCAACATTTGATTTTCCTTCACTTTGAATTTTTTTATTCTACTTTTTATTTCTGAATAAAGAGAACATGGCAAACAACCCACAAAGTAGAAAAGCTAGATGTGCGTGTTTTTGTTTTTTGTTTTTGCATTTTTATTATATAACTTTCGGGTGGGGGGGGACCAAAGTCAGTTTTTGTGTGTTAACTGAAAGTAGGGTTCGTGTGATACTGGCTCACAACCCCCTTTAGTTGTGTATTTCTCATATAATGCAATGTATGTGTATGGGGGGGGGGCATATTTGTAGTAAACTGTTGCATGGACTTTTTTCTTTTGCCTTATTTTTGTGGCACCTGTTGAGTTCTTACTAATGTGTTCATAATGTAGGCTTATTTCCAAAGGACGCAGGTGTAGTGAATAACACTGAATACTTTAAAGTTGTGAGAGTTGATATCCAAAGTAATATAATATTGCAGAGAGGGATGCCGGGAATCTGAAGAGTTGGAGCCTGCGATAGAGAACCTTTCCGGTTTTCCCTTTGCTATAGTGGCTGCCTTTTCTGCTTCACTCTTTCAGTGCGTTGCTTGCTTATTGGTAGCTGTGGTTCCTCCCATTTCGCCTTTAACAGCATGAGTGCAGACCATGAGGTGGGAGAAGGCTCTGAGTAGATACAGGAAGGGAAAGAGCCTGTGTGCAGCATTGACATTTTTGACTTTGTATGTGTTGTGACTTTAGGATAATAAACTGTAGGTGTATTTCTTACCAGAATTATTGTATTCTAATGTTTGCACAATAGGAGAGGTGGTAAGGTGGTTAGGGTGTTGTACTAGGATCTGAGAGACTGGGATTCAGAGCCATGTAGTGCCAGTCATGCTTTCTTAGTGTAACCAACCTCGCGGAACTGTGGTGGGGATAAAATGGAGGAGGGGACAGCAGTATACTGTCTTGAGCTCCTTGAAGGAAGAGATGGATAAAATGTACTAAATAAATTAGGCCAGCTGCTTGTGATTTTGCACAGGGATTGCTGCCTTTACTAGCTGGTCAAATATATATGAGATTAGAATTTTTCTAAGATCTCGAGATCTTAGACCTCAGTCTGAGATCATTGATTTTATGTGGTGGGCTTTTAACTGGCTTCTTTTTTTACTACAGAGAAATTCTTTCAGGCAAATTTAGTTTGATGAGGGACATGGAAAAACCCACTGCCAGGTGATCTAGTCTTTGTAGAGGCATCTTGAGGTTAAATTTCAATCTTTATTGCTCTGTGTAACATGACCCAGTAGTCCCTTCAAAGCAAAGTTAAACCAGTTAGGGCAGCTTGTTAAGGAATTGAAGGGGTGTGTGTAGCTTTAGTGTGAAGCTAACACTTTTTTTTTTTTAAATCTTAGATTTTAGAAACAGATTCAGATGCAGTGGTATTTGTGCAGAGTTTGAATATGGACTTCTTGATGATGGTTATAAGTTCCTTGGTCATGCAGTCAAAATAGGGGGGAAATGAAATTTAGATATGAATGGATAGCTATGTTAGGAACTGGTTGGTTGTCTATCAAGATCCAGTGTGGTATAGTGGTTAGTGTGTTGGAGTAGGAACTTTGAGACCCAGTTTGAATTCTTGTTTTACCATGAAAGCATGCTGGGTGACCTTGGCCTAGTGACACCCCTCCAGCCTAGCCTGGGCTGTAGTGAAGATAACTTCTCTCCCCCCCCCCCCCTGAGGATTTAAAGCTCTATCAGGGAGACAGATTACTATGCCATCTATTCAGAGTGACTGACAGTGGATTTTCTACTTTATTGGCATGCATTTTGCTCAAGTTCATGGTTTTGAGTGGAAGACCACCACCACAACTGAAGAAACATTGGTGAAAAGGGACTTTTACCAGAACCCCTTCTCATTTGTTGGTCTCACTACAATTTTTTTCTACCCGCTTCTACTTCCAATTCAGGAGAACTGAATAGTGCTGGAACCTATTGGGTTACCATTTGTATGCTTATGGACCTTGTCAATTGCATTTTGCAAAGTTGGTTGCTATGGTTTTGCTGGTGTAATTTTTGTACGTTTGGGTGTTACATGTTGTAACCTTGTATATTAGTGAGTATGATTATCTAAGAGTACATACATTGCACGTTTGCAGTTTGTGATAAAAATATATACTCACAATTGTGGCTTTTGTTAAATACAATTATTTATTGTTATATTTATTGTATAGTTTCCATTTAGTCATCAGTGCTATTTTTTTGTACATTCTTCAATGAGTTTAGCATGAGCTTGTGATTCATTAACGTATGAATTATGTTGCCTTCAATTCAGGACTTACGGTTTGTAATAGCAGAATGAGTGTTGACTATGCTGCCTGGCTCAAACTGGAAATCCCTGCTTGCTATGTAAAAACACTATCTATTCCCCGTGCAAGGGTTCCCCAGTGTGGTGCCCGTGGGCACCATGAATCCGCCAGCTCCTTTCCTGGTGCCTGCCAGATGGGGCTCCTGTCCATCAGGGCTTCTGATTGGCTGTGTAGGTTAAAATAACATTGCTTCAATGGCAGCTGCCACCATAGTGCTGGTTTTTATTCGCTCTGTCTTTCCCTGTGTATTTTTTAAAAATGTATTCCTCTTGTCCCCTGTGCTTAGGCTTCCTCTGGATGCAATTGGCTCTGCCTCCCATGGCAACCATTTTGTGGTTGGTTCCACTTCCCACGGTGGCAATTTTGTGGTTGCACCCATTGCCCTGTGTCAGAATTTCAAAGATGCTAACATGGTAAAAAAGGTTGGGGACTCCTGCCCTGTAACATAAAATGTTCTCCTTTGGTCCACCGAGTTTCGGTGGCAAGACAGACTTTTGAACTAGCTATATTGGCTACTAGTACTACTAGAAATCTGTTTTTTAAAAATTACCTCAGAAATAGTCATATTCTTTGTCAAGAATTGGATAACCATGGCCTGTTTTTTTAATACCTGCTAATGTGTGTGTGTGTATAAAGTGCCGTCAAGTCGCAGCCGACTTATGGTGACCCCTTATGGGGTTTTCAAGGCAAGAGACTAACAGAGGTGGTTTGCCATTGCCTTCCTCTGCACAGCAACCATGGACTTTCTTGGTGGTCTCCCATCCAAATGCTAACCAGGGCTGACCCTGCTTAGCTTCTGAGATCTGACGAGATCAGGCTAGCCTGGGCAATCCAGGTCAGGGCACCTGCTATTGTAGCCCCCTTGAAATTATGGTTATTTAACCTGCAATCTTAAGAATAATAAAATGCTTCTCACATCCAGATTTTGGTAACCATTGCCTTTGCAAGTTCACCTCAAGAGGTCATTGTGTCTTTCAACTTTTTCCCGATGCTAGAATGATAGATGAATCAGCCCTTTTGTGTATTGTTGCAGAACCTGGGGCCTCCATGCCAACTGCTATTAATGGGAGTATCTACTCAAGATCAATACAATTGGCTAGGGTGACTAGGTGTTTTTTTTAATAATGTGGTGTCCTTATTTCAATATCAGGACTTGATCTACAAGGAGAACAGAGGAATGCTCATCAATAGCATTTTTGATAGTTTAGTACTCATGTCCAGCTGACATGGGGAGGAGGGAGACACAGGGGAATGGATGTATCTCCACTACAACAGCTGGGTCCCATGTGATTTGTTTCTTGTATACTTCCCGGCACTGACAGAATTATGGCAATGGAGATTGGCTGTGCCAGCCGGGCAGTTACATAATTGTTACATTGGTTCTCTGATAGCTTAATGAAATGAAGAGAGGCTTGTCCTATTAACCTAGTTAAAAAGGCTAACTGCAGGTACAGCAGCTGTGGTCCAGTCTGTTTCTGAAGTCGTTGTGCAGAATATCATTGAGGGGTGTGTTCATTGCAGGATCTTTGCTGCCTACTGGAGTAGCTGCAATCGATTGCTAGGGAAAGGCAATTTCCTTAAAATGAAGTTGAGCATCCTTTCTTCGCTAAATTTTCTGTCATGTTCTGTTCCCTTCTAGCTCACTTCCCTTGTCTCAAGATTCTTTCTTTCTCTGACTTCCGTTTGTTTCTCAGCTGCTATGCAACGAAATAAAGGCCTAGGAATTCCAGTATTGCTTTTCAGCTAGCCATTGTTTCAAATGGATTTTAGTAGTTGTCCTGGTCTTCGTGTGATTGGGGTCATATCTCACATACAGTCTTCCCATGCGGATGACCGTTTGAAATGCAATTGAAATGTGGTAAGTGCAATTAAAATGTGGTTGCTGGATAAATGTAGAGACAAGTCTATGAACTGGACACAACACAGTCTCCTGATTTTGATCAGTTAACTTATTTCAGACAAGTGGCTTTTGAGGCAACATACATTAAAAAACAACAACACAAAACATAAATAGCCAGCAACATTTAAACAGCTAAACATAGAAACCAACTACTGTTTATTCAGTAAAATAATACAGAACTGAAAGGGGGGAAACCCAAACAGATTAAAGTGCATCCTGGAGAGAGAGAGCTTACTTCCTCCATGTTTTACCACAACTGCTCAGTGTTCAGTTTAGTGAAGGTTAAACATTACCCAATGCCACTCACACTGCTAGAAAACTCTAAGGCTTGAGCCTATCAGTTGCACTGACCCTCCAACGTGCTTGCTCCCTTCTTCCCCTTTTTAGAGGAAATGCTTATCTCCATCCTGTGCCTGTATTCCAAGATATACATCTGGTTTTTCCAAAAAGAGGGACATTGCCTGCAAACATCTGCCACTGGGTCAAAAGCCACCTGGCTCCAACTTTCTAGCTCCATATACATGTAACTATCTCATAAATAGTGTGTAGCACAGAAACATCTGGGTCTAATCCACAAACATCCAATGAGCCTGGATAAATTTGGTGTTAAAGATAGCCCACATCTCAGCCTTGCAGTACCATAAGTAATACTACACTCTCCTATCTCCAGACACATTCTAGCGCAGAGGCGTGATCTCTCCTACATGCTAACAAAAATGGGGGCAATGCTCCAAAAAGTTCTCCAGTGTTCATCTGAGGCCAGCAACCATAAGATAAAAGGGGCTTTGATGCTTAAGAATTACTTTCCGTTCCTTGGTGGCATTAAAGAGGCTGCCCGCCCTCAGTTACAGGAGACAGTGATCCTGCCTTTCTTCTGACGAGAACTAACAGCAGATGCTTTGATGCACTCCTAGCCCCAAAGCTGAAACTGTACTGTGTCATATGTAGGGTCCTTTAAAGCCTGGAAGCTGTATTAATTCTTTTTCAATTTTTACACCTCCAAAACCAGCATTGGACCTGCGAGTGCCACAGTATAAGTCCTGATGGGTCAGGTCCATTCCATGGATGCTATTTTGGAGATCTGCCAAACCCAAGCTTCTTCTGAAAGCACTACAGGATAACGTCCGGCTTTACAGTGAGGAAGAAGAGTTGGTTTTTAAATGCCGACTTTCTCTACCACTTAAGGGAGATTCAAACCGGCTTACAATCACCTTCCCTTCCCCTCCCCACAACAGACACCGTGTGAGATAGGTGGGGCTGAGAGAGCTCTAACAGAGCTGTGACTTTCCCAAGGTCACCCAGCTGGCTTCGTGTGTAGGAGTGGGGAAACAAATCCAGTTCATTAGATTAGCCTCCGCCACTCATGGAGGAGTGGGGAATCAATCCCGGTTCTCCAGATTAGTGTCCACCGCTCCAAACCACCACTCTTAACCACTACACCACGCTGGAAGGATGTTTGCTGGATTGTCAGTCTCCTCCTTGATGTGCTCAGTGTTCACAATTATTTTTTCCCTGTTGGGCTCTCCACACAGAGTATGATAAATATTAAAGCAGTAACTATATGACTTATTTGTGATGTAAGACAAGGTGATTCAACTGTGTGTGTATGTATGGAGGAGGGATGTAAACTTATTTTTCTTCCTTGGCAAAATGACAGGAGGGAAAGAAACAGTTGCAAAGCAACTCCAGACCTTCCTGGATAAACCATCTACCTTAGACCCCTTTTCAATCTAACTACAGGGTGGGCTATGGAATGGAGACTGACCGGTGGCCATAGCAGATAACCTCCATCCAAATGTAAACAAAGGCTAGGCCTTCCTGCTGCTATTACTAGACTTATCAGCAGCCTTTGACACAGTGGACTGTACCATCCTATTGAGATGTTTGGAGACCGAAGCAGGGATTAAGGGATATGCTCTGGATTGGTTTAATTCATTCCATATTAACAGGACTCCGAAGGTTGCTGTAAATTGTGTGGGACATGCTCTAGAAGCCCAGCAAACAAGAAAAAAGATCTTACCATAATAAAATATTTTAAATTAAGTTTCCTACAGGGCAGAACTTTTAGTGTCTCCCTCTCTCTGGCATTTCTAAAGTTTCCTGTTTCCAGTAAGTCACAATGGAAATCTGCCGAAATCTCCAATAAATTTGGAAATTTTAATTAATACAACCTCCCTTTCTGATGAAGGATAGGACAAGCGGTAGCCTGACATTGTTATGTATGTAAAAGGTTTTAAAAGTTGAGGCATTAGGGATATTTTTTGGGTTTAAGTATCAGTCTTCAAACTAAAAACTCAAACTCAGGTTTGTTCAATCAAAAATAACCCCCGAAGGTGTTTTTCCCCTCTCTCACACATTATGCATTGGCAATGAGGTAAAAAAAGAAGAAGAAAAAAGAAGCAGGAGGCCCGGCACTGTTTGTCTTCCCTACACTAGATTAGAGCCTTCCCCACTGTAGGCCTTTCAGCACTGGAGTCCTCTGCTGAGGTGAAGAGGTTTCTTTGCTCACTTTCTTCCAGGGATGTAAAGCTTATTTTATTTCAACTTGCAAATCTGGCAAATTCATTGGCCATTTTACTGCCTGTAGCTTTTTGCCTTCCTAGCCTGATCTCAGTCAAAGCAAATATAAAGTAAAGTACTAAGGCAGCTTAATGGGTTTGTAGATTACGGGTTAAGGTACCACATGGAATCCTGGAAGCGAAGAGGAGTAATTCCCCCCCCCAAAAAAAACTGGGAAAGACAGAGAGAGAATAAAACCAACACTTTGGCGGAAGCTGCCACCAAAGCAATGTTATTTCAACCTGCACAGCCCATCGGAAGCCTTGATGGACAAAAGTCCCATCTGGCCCCACCCACTTTCCCAAAAAACTTGGCAGGCACCAGGAGAGGAACTGGCAGATGCCATGGCACCCATGGGGACCATGTTGGGGGACACTGACATGGGGAATGTATATAGTGTGTTTATATAGCGAACAGTGACTTCTACCTTGAGGTGGGGAGAGGGGGAGGTCAGTGCAGTGGATAGGCTCAAGGCTCAAGCTTCTTAGCTGTGTGAGTGGTATTGCTCCACTGCCTGTGCTCCACAGCACCTGATATAATAGGCGTGTTCCTCTGATCCTGGAGAGAATAGGTATGCATCATGCCTATTATCCATTTTGACTAGTAGCCATGAATACCCCTCTCTTCCATGAACATGTCCACTCCCCTCTTAAAGTCTTCCAAGTTGGCAGCCATCCTGGGGCAGGGTTCACTAAACTGAACACTGAGCAGTTGTGGTAGAACATGGAAGAAGTAAGCTCTCTCTCTTCAGGATGCACTTCAATGCGTTTTGGTTCCCCCCCTTTCAGTTCTGTAAGTTGATTTCTATGTTTAGCTGTTTAAATATTGCTGGCTATTTATGTGTGTGTGCGCGTGCATTTTTTTAAAATGTAAGTTGCCTCAAAGGCCATTTGGCTGAGATATAAACTATCTGATCAAAATCAGGGGACCTTTGTCATGTCCTGTCCATAGACTTGTCTGCAGTTGCTGCCAGAAATAACCTAGACTGTGTGTGAACGTATAGTGCAGGGCTTGACAAATCTCAGGTACCCTGGTGCCTAGAAATTTCATCGTGGTGCCTAGTATTTTCAGCAGTCATTTATTATAAGTGCCTCTTGGTGATTCTCAGTAGAAGTAGAAAGATTATTTCGCTAAGGGACAGAGGTTAGTTTTTTTGTTGTGATGACAATCAGGGTTACCCCATATTTATTTATACACTACAACACTTTCCTAAATAGTTTTAAAATGCCAAGAAATTGTGAGGAGTTTAGGATTAGGTTTTGGGATTGCAATAATTAAGACAGTATGGCCATAAAAATATAAAACCATGAAAGCTGAAAAATAAGTTTGGTTCCTAAATTTTTAGGGTGGCTCATAAAGCTGAAGAAAGTTTGTCAAGGCCCGGTGTAGCATATTATGATTGGGCTGGAATTCGTGTTTTGAATTCTGTGCTTTGTTTTGGTTATCTCCTCAAAAGGCAGCAGTGTACCATGTTTTCTGATAAACCTCCAAATGCTGCCTTTGGGAAGCTGAAGGCAGGTATTTACCCATGGAGAGGAAAAGCTAAGTCTTTGAACTCCCTGCTTACGTGTTGGTTATCAGCAGTTGTCTGTAGGTTCTCTTTTTGATAACGTGTCTGAATGTACCGTTTGGAAATAGGTACCCTAATATGATAGTTGAGTGACAATATTGTGTTTCTGTGTATTCGGGTACCGAGAATCTAGGTCATAGTGTTGGCTGTTTTGCATCCAAGAACCAAAGCTGTTGATGGTAGCCAGAGAACTATCGATGGAACCCCAGAGAATACTAGCTTCTCCTCCGAGGCAAGGGCATCTTCAATAGTGTTTTCTCGCTCTTTCCAGGAGGCAGGACCAAATTAAAGTTCCTATCTCCTTGGCGGGAAGACGGCCCAGAAAGTCCCAGTTTCCGTCCTGCCTTTGACTGGAGAGCAGCGACTTTGCATAGCTCTGACGTGTTCTAGCTAGATTGCCTTATCGTTACCTTACCCTCGTCTGGATTTCGTTGTTTGTCGTGTACCATTAGTGAGTCCTTGTCTTTGTCTATTGATTCCTTCCTCGCCTGTCGTTCCCTTCCCACCCCTCCTCAGTCGGCACCGGCTGCAGCAGCCAAGATGGCCGACGCAGTTGTAGGGAGAGAGGACAACCTCCTATAACTGGAGGACTATCAGTCGGGCGGGCTGGTCCAATCCGCCCAAATAGTCCACCCGATGACCGCACCGGCGGGACATCGGGGAAGGACGGGGCGAGACAACGCAAGGCGCTGGGGAGGAGGAAACCACCCCCGCAGTCATGAAGAAAAATGCGTGAAAGACCGCGCTGAAACCTGCACTGCCGCTGCTGCTGCACAAGCAAAGGAGGCGGTCTAAATTCGCCCACTTCCCGAGAGCCGGGTCCCTCCGATCCGTCTACTCGGCGCCTACTGAGAGGCCAGCTTCGCTTCAGCCTGCTAACAACACGCAGCCTTTGAACGCATCGAACCTGGTAGGGACGTTCCCCGCGGGAGGTGGCAACCCCCCCCTTGGGTGATATGCTTGGAGGGCGGGTCTATACTTCTGTGGAGGCCAACGATATGGATAACTTGGCTCTGCAGAGATGGAGGCAAGCCTCCCAGGCTTTCCAAATGAGGCTTCCCCCCCTTTCCATGGATGGGAACTGAGTCTTCACCTAATTCATCCTCGGCTCGCTCCTATAGCACGGGCCAAGAGGAACCCATACCCCAACCCTCCACCAGCAAATGGCCAACTAAGGCAGCAAAAAAGGCCACCCCTTAGGTCATAGTGGTACAGGCAGATCCACTTTCCTCTGACCAGGAGTCTGAGTCAGAGGAACGCGAGGAAGGCGAATTTGACTCTGACGAGGAGATATTCCCATCAGAGGAACAACAACCTAGACTCTTCTCAGGGGATGACTTCCAAGGTCTCTTAGCTAAAGCCCTGCTGGCATTAGACCTTAATGAAGAACAGGAAACCCCTGAGGAAACAACCCCAAAGCGTAAACAAGGGGTTAGAGAATGCTTTCCTAGAAAGCAAACCCAAACCAATTGCGTGGCTTTCCCTGAGTTTTTCCTGAGGGCAGTCAAAGATGAGTGGGATAACCCTGCTGCAGGCAAACAGCTTCCCAGAAGCATTAAGAAGCTATACTCACTAGCACCACACGCCATGAATCTCCTTAAAGTTCCAGTGGCGGAGGCACCTATAATCGACCTCCAAAATCCAGGCCTGGTCCCAGAGGACGGAGTAGGGTCCATAAGGGACCAGCTGGATAGGAAGACCGAGTCCCTAACCAGGAAAGCTTACGAGGCGGCCACTATGGCAATACAGGCTAGCGCCACCATATCCATTTTCGCTAGAGCATCGTACCTTTGGCTTAAGAAGCTTATCCAGCTCATGCCAGAGGAGAATCGCCGCATCTCCACTGACCTGGACAGGGTACTTAAAGCCAACATGCTAATGGCAGACGCCTCTCTGGATTCCATCTCATTTACTGCTAAATCCATGGCTTTGGTCACTTCCGTCAGAAGAGCCCTGTGGCTAAGAGCCTGGCCAGCAGACTTCAAAGCCAAAACAACCCTGATGGCCTACCCCATTCAGGAAGGACGCCTGTTTGGGAACAAACTAGATAAAATACTGATTGAAACCAAGGACAAGAAGCATGTCATGCCCAGGCAGCTCAGGAAAGATAGTCGTTCCACTGGTTATACCACCGGATACCAGTCCTTTCGTTTCTCCAGAGCTCCCTTTAGGTACAGATCTGAATCCAGGAAGGGAACCTGGAACAATAACAACAGCCAGAGACCCTTTCGTAAGGGCGGAAGGTTCAACCGACAGGGGCAGCAGCCCAGGTCGGATAAACCAGACAAATTCTCCAAGCCAAACGCCCAGTGACTTCAAGTCACTACAACTGTGGGGGAGACTGCAGGCTTTTGCAAACATCTGGCAGCAGTCCAACCCAGACAACTGGGTATTTCAAATAATATCCAAGGGGTTACCTCCTGGAGTTTACTTCTCCGCCATCAGACAGATTTCGACCCTCCCCCCTACCAGCCAAGAGACTGAAACACACACGAACCATTCAGGCCATATCACATCTACAGCAGATGGCTGCCATAGAACCCGTTCCACCACACGAAAGATTCCAGGGAGTGTATTCAATATTTTTCACGGTCCCCAAAAGAAATGGGGACTGGAGGGCAATATTGGATTTGAAATATGTAAACCGAAGGATGCAGAAAAAACACTTCCGTATGGAAACCCTTCGGTCCATTGTAGAGTCCCTCCTCCCTGGAACCTTCATGACGGCGGTGGACCTGAAAGAGGCCTACCTACACATTCCCATTCACCACATTCACAGGTGATTCCTCCGCTTTGCTTACGCTCAGGCACATTTCCAATTCAGAGCCCTTCTGTTTGGACTATCTTCAGCTCCCAGGGTCTTCTCGAAGGTGCTGGTCACCATCTTAGCGGCCCTCAGACAGGAATCTATCCAGGTACACCCGTACCTGGACGATATCCTGATCTGTGCAACATCATGGGAGCAATCACTTTCTCACACCACAAGGGTCGTTCAGTCACTTCAGGAACATGGTTACCTGTTGAACTTTCAAAAGAGCTCTCTGGAACCATCCCAGATCGTAACCCACCTGGGGGTCTGTATCAACTCATTAGAGAACTCCCTGTCATTGCCCCGGGAAAGAGTGACCAAGATAGTCTACCTAACATCCGCCATAATTCGGAACAAGAAATCCAGATTGATGTCTCTGGCCAAGCTAATGGGTCACATGGTCTCCTGCATGACGATAGTTCCATGGTCAAGGTTCCACTCAAGACCACTATGGTGGCTCATCCGCCCCTTCCAGAAGGGCATAACTCGCTAAAGGGACAGACTTCTTCTAGTGACACCCAAGGTGAAGCACAGCCTCCGCTGGTGGACCAGACCTCGCAACCTGGGAAAGAGCCAACAGTACATCCACAGCGACCCTCTTCAAATATTCACGGACGCAAGCCTCGAAGGTTGGGGTGGCACGCTCAACGCAAAAGTAGCCCAAGGCCGCTGGTCAGTTAAAGAGAAGGAGTTTCACATCAACCTCCTGGAGTTACGAGCAGTAAGATTAGCTCTACTGACCTTTGCAGAAGACATCCAACAACAACACGTGTTAATACGATCGGACAGTATGATGACCAAGGCATATCTCAACAAGCAGGGAGGAACCAGGTCATCAGCCCTTCATCAAAAGGCATCCCGGATATTCCGATGGGCCCAGGTCAACATAAAATCTCTAAAGGCGGAACACATCAGGGTAATCCTAAACACCCAATCCGACTGGATAAGCCGCCAATCCGTAGAGGAGGGTGAATGGTCATTAAGTCACCAGACCTTCCAGTCCATCACACACAAATTCGGCCTCCCAACGATCGACCTATTTGCGTCAGCCACCAATCACAAGATCCCGCGCTTCTTCAGCAGATACTTCCATCTGCGAGCAGTGGGAATGGACGCTCTCCTTCACCCTTGGCCTCAAGAATTCCTCCATGCCTTCCCACCGCTCCCCATTCTCCCCAGAGTGCTGCGCAAGATCCAGCAGGAGAAGGCCAAGGTCCTGGTCATAGCCCCATACTGGCCACGCAGACCATGGTTCACAACACTGCACAGACTGTCAACTCAAGAACCATGGAGAATCCCAACAACTCGGGACACGCTCCAACAAGGTCCCCTGGTGCACCCAGAGCCCCAGTGGTATTGTTTGACCGCTTGGGTCTTGAACGGAGGAGACTTTTAGACTACGGCTATTCAGAGAACGTCAATACCATCTTGGAGGCTCGGAAGCCTTCCACCAGACGCATCTATACAGCATCTTGGAAGGCATTCGTCAGATGGGCCAGAAGAAAAAAGGTCGACCCTCTTATTCCAGGAATCGACAAGATCTTAGAATTCCTACAAGAGGGAGTGCGGTTACAGCTGTCTGCTTCCACCCTCAGACGTCAAGTCGCAGCGATTTCCACAGTAATCCCTTTCTCACAAGGTGTCCCTACTTCTCAACACAGAGACATCACAGCATTTCTAAAAGGGGTTTCTCAAATTAGGCCACCTACAATTAATCGCTTCCCAACTTGAAAGCTTAATGTAGTATTAAAAGCCTTACACTCGGAGCCCTTTGAACCACTAAAAACAACATCCCTAAGGCTCCTTCGTATGAAGTTCTATTCTTGACCGCCATCACCTCAGCCCACCGCGTCTCGGAGCTCCGAGCTCTTTCAATCAACAAAGGATTGTGTGTATTTCACAAAGAAAAACTGGTTCTACGTTTGGACCCCACCTTCTTACCAAAGGTCAACACCACCTTCCATTGATCCCAAGAGATATCCTTGCCCTCTTTCTGCCTGAAGCCAGCTTGCCAAACAGAAAAGAATTGGCACTCCTTAGACCTTCGCCGAGCTATAAAAAACTTTATTGCCAGAACAGCTGAGTTTAGAAAGACGGACTCTATGTTCATTAACATTTCTAAACCTAATGCCTTCATATGTCTGCAGCCGCCATTAGTTACACCTTACGCAGATGTATAGTGGAAGCTTATAAGGCTTCTAAGGTTCCGGCCCCAGAGGGTATCATAGCCCACTCACTGCGCAGCGTGGCCACCTCGGCAGCATTCAATAGACAAGCCCCGGTTGATGAGATTTGTCGGGCAGCCACCTGGTCCTCGGTCAGTACCTTCGTCAAACACTACAAGATCGATACCTGGTCTTCAGCACAGGTGGCTTTTGGGCGTAGAGTCCTTCAGCACGAAAAAGATTAACCCACCCAGATGGGGAGCTCTTGGAGGTCCCACTATTGAAGATGCCCTTGTCTTGGAGGAGAAGAAGCCTTGGTTACTCACCGTGAAGGCTTTTTCTCTCCCGAGGCGAAGGGCATCTGGCCCACCCGGGCTAAATGCATAGATTCAGGAGGACCAAGATATGTTTATCAGCGTATACGCTACCCCTCTGGGGTCAGCACGATTAATGTTATCCGTTAGTACTCTGTTAGTTCTAAGTTACCTCCTCACCCATCAGGGTCAGTTAGGTTCAACGCATAACCGTTTAATGTTCCTGTTTCCTAACCTTACCTTATTGTGTTGTTCCCAGTTGATGTTTTTTGCACTTCTCTGAGCAGCTAGGCAAGGCTGTCACTAGGACCTTCTGGGCGGTCTTCCCGCCAAGGAGACAGGAACTTTGATTTGGTCCTGCCTCCTGGAAAGAGCGGGAAAACACTATTGAAGATGCCCTTCGCCTTGGGAGAGAAAGAGCCTTCACGGTGAGTAACCAAGGCTTCTTTCATTTTAATCTATTTACTTGAAAATAATTTTCTCCCACACCACAAGAGTCAACATGGCTTAACAACCATTATATAGTTTTATATAGTTTATGGAAACTTTGAAGAGAGTGAGTGCCTTCCTCACCTCATGGTTTCTACAGCTTCCTTGGGATCCGCTGAAAGCATCTGCATATTGGGGACAAGCCAGCCCAAATCTCTGGATGACCTCACCCAGCAGTTTCATGTTGAAGAACATAAAGGATGATGGAGCCTTGTGGGACCCCCCACAGACCAAAGGTCAAGGGCCTGAGCAGTAGTCTCCTCATACCTGCACTATAGGTAGGACTGGCACCACCGCAAAATTCTGCCTCCCAGTCCCAGCCTGGAAAGGCAGTCCAGGAGGATCCTTTGAACTATGGTATTAGAAGCCACAGAGAGATCCAGGAGAATCAACAGCGTCTTGTTTCCTCTGTCCAACTCCTGGCACAGATCATCCATCAGGACAATGGAGGCTGCTTCAGTCCCATAACCAGGCCTAAAACCAGATTGTAAAGGATCTCCATCTAGACATTAGGAAGAATTTTCTAACAGTTAGAGCGGTTCCTCAGTAGAACAGGCTTCCTCGGGAGGTGGTAAATGCTCCTTCCCTGGAGGTTTTTAAGCTGAGGCTAGATGGCCATCGGTCAGCAATGCTGCTTCTATGACCTTAGGCAGTTCTTGAGAGGGAGGGCATCTTTGCCATCTTCTGGGCATGGAGTAGGTGTCACTGGGGTTGTTGTGGGGGGGAGGTAGTTGTGAATTTCCTGCATTGGGCAGGGGGTTGGACTAGATGACCCTGGTGGTCCCTTCCAACTCTATGATTCTAAACAATTTGCTTCATCCAGGAAAGCTTGAAGGTGTCCTGCTGGTTCAATCACCTTGCTAAAAAAAATGGAACATTTGAGACTGGTTGATGGTTATTGTGATCTTTTGGGTCCAGGGTAGGCTTCTTTAGTAGTGGAGGCACCACAGTCTGTTTCAACGCTGGGGCTACCACCCCCTCTCTCAAGGTGGCGTTAACCACCTCTCAGACCAGTCAGCCAGCCTCCCTCCTGGCAGATTTAAGTAGTCAGGAAGGGCAAGGGTCCTACAAGCAGGTGGTAGGCCTCACACATCCATGGATCCTGTCCTTATCCTCAGACTGAATAAACTGAAAAAAATAGATGCAGTCAATAGAATGAGATGTCCAGTAAGCAATCTAATAGGACTAGGCTCACAGAATTGTCACGTACTAGCTCTTGTGGCTTACTGTGATAAACATTTTTAGCATTTCTTGTGTTTAAGCGCAAAAGGAATTGGCCACTTGTAATCTTGCTGGTCTTTAGCTCTGTTGCAGCCCCACATATCTGTAATTCTGTGTCTACTTGGTGACAATGCCGTTTTATTGCCTAACAAGTTGCTGCAAAAAAAAAAAAATGATGACGAAGTCTTACAGCCTGACCATGCTATAAAATGACAATTGCTTTCAAATTTCAATACCTTTATTGGCATACCAACAATTGTTTGCAACATCATTTGGGAGTGTTAAAATAATCAGGTATCGAACATAATGCTGAAAACACTTGTTTGGGGAAACAAAAACTCCAGTTCTAGTGCTAGTATTGTTATATGAATGACTCTCCTGCATTTGTCTTCACCTCTTCACCTCATATAGTCAATCCATTAAAAAAAAAAAAACCGTTTACCTTGGTATCTAATAATGGAGCAGATTCAGTTTGATGTATTTTTTTAGTTCCTGCTTCAGGAATAGGAGTTCTGTGGCACCGACTGCCCTGCTGATACTGTGACTTCACCTGTAGCAATGTGAAGGAAATCTCAGACACATGAGGGCCGTCAAAGGAAAATTGTTACACAGGATGACAGTATCATTTTTAATTGCAGCTGTTACGTAAGGATTTATAAGTTCTTTAAACAAATACTTCTGTGGATTGTTTCTTCGAGTAATGAGAGATCATTATTATAATGAGTCAAGAGAAGATTAGTTGTCAAGTGATTTCTTAATGGTTGTAGGGTGAATCTGCCTGCTAACACAGGAGGATGCTATCTGGGGTGCTGGACATGGTATTATATGCTGTTGCGCTGCTGCTCATAATGTCTGGCAAGGAGTATTTGGAGTTTGAGAGTCAACCTGACCAAACTGAAGTAAACAAAGTAGAAATGGAAGTGCTCGTAGGAGGCCTATGTTTGCCAGTGTGTAGAGCACTGGTGCTGAATACCAGATTGCCAGAGGGCGTGTATGAAAATAAATAATGTGGGGGAAGATGGGTTGGGTGGTTTCTCTGGTAATCATTTTAACTCCATGTGCAATAGTTCTTGTGAGCCTACATTAGGGGCCTACATTGTTCGGACCTTCACACATACAGCCTAGCCAGTTTTTGTCCATGAAGGATGAGAACTGCTGTAACAATTTAAATTAGGGTTATTTATATTTGGCTAACTCATGGCATGGGAGAGGATTTGAAGGCTTGGAGTAAAGGTTTTAGACCTTGTCTGTGTGCCTGATTCTGCTACCCTAATAAGCCTGGATGAAAAAAATGGGCTTCTTAAGGGAATATCCATCTTTTCTGTTATGAAATGGATCTGTCTCTGATGGTTAGTTTTACATAATATCTGATCAGAGATGTTGGGGGACTTTTGTAAATATGATAAGATGGTTACTAAACAGCTTGCCTCTGCTGTGAACGCAGATGGGCTTGAAATGGTTTGCTGTGCATGCAAGAGCAGGAAGAAGTGTGGGTGTAGGGAAGGCTTGTGAGATGCCTTTTAAGTTGCGAGCTCCCAGTTGGAGGGTGGCTTTAGCTCTGGGTGTGTTCTCAGTCGAGGCTGTTTTGTAATGGGCCGTAACAATTTGCACATTTCAAACCTAAGATAGCTTCTGACTTGTTTGTACCATACTTCTTGCTCCTGCAGATTCTTCACTTCCATTACACTCATCTGTCAAGCGAAATGCCCTTTGCAGAACTATTTTGGCTGAATGTGCAAGCAACAGTGGAGTGGTAATAGTCTAGAAATGTAGGAAAGAGTTTCCCCTTGGACACCTCCAGTCAGCTGACTTGTTTGTGTGTGTGTGTGTGGGTGTGGGTGTTGGTGTGGGTGGCGGGGGTGTGTGTTCCAGTTTCAAGATTTAATTCATTTCTTTAGCCTTGTTCCATATCCATGCTCTGTTAGCTGCAAGGGTCTGTGGATAACTGCATTGTACTGATTTTTATAGTGAGCTTTCTTAACTTTGCTTTGCTCAAGGGGCACCAAAGAGGGAAACTTAGAATGCTGTACAAATCTAGACTTTCCAGTGTATTCTTGTCACAGCAACTGATAACAACTGGTTTTTAAGCAGGTTCTGAGAGCCAGAAATGATTAGCTCCTCGGTTCTTTCCTTTTTGTTTTTGTTCTTTCTGTCTCTCCTTACTGTTGCTTTTAACTCTCCTGGCAATGCTGCCTACTTCTGCTGACTCATGCCAGGCCCTTCCTTCATTACAATTTGTTGCTGTAGGATGACAGCCTTTCAAATATGGATTCTAGCTCTCCCATAAAAGTTATTTTTCAAATGTTCCTAATGTTTGGCCTCTGTGAGTAATTAAAAAAAAATCCAGAGCCGAAGCCTGCATAAAAGTAATTTATTGCTGGAAATTAAAGCAAGGCTAACTGCAGTGATCAGTCTTCAGAAATTAAAATCCCTGATTGCTGACTCAATTAGAATGCCAGTGGGTAAGTACTTCCAAGCCTCTGGCATTTACAGGAAAAAGAATTGTCGCTCTTTTGTTGTGTACTTTTGAGCTTGAAAGCACATATTGGCCAAATACAGGACTTTTTTTTCTTTCTGCTGTGCATTATCGTATTTATGTAACAGCCAATGTCTTATATGTGGTGTGCTTTTGAAAATACCAGGTGCCTGTGGTCTTGTATTACCTGCTGAATCACTTCACTTTGCCAGTGGCCTTAAGACTGTATTTAGTGTTTGTGCATGTGTGCAGGTTTCTGTATGTGTGTATATATTAATTTTAATTTAAAAGCTTGGTGCTTTTCTGCTAAAATGGCATGTTTTGGTGCTCTTTGCTTTGTGGTTAGCTTGGTAGTGCTATTGCTGTGTACCTAATCCCTTTCAAGAGTTGGATCTACAGACCAGCAAGATTCCAGGTGGCTGGTTCCTTTAGAACTCAGATATAAAAATTGGTAAAAATGTTTGTCATGGTAAGCCACAAGAACTAGAAAGTAACATTTCTGTTAATGAAGGCCTTTTTTTAAAGAAGAGAACCGCCCCTAAATTTCTGCATTGCCGCAGGTTTTTTGTTTTGCTTCCACACTTTGTGTTTCCTGTGGAAAATACTGGTATAAGGTATAATTCTACCTTAAAAGATGAGATGTATTTTGTGTGTAGGGACAGAATTGTGTTCCTGTTGAAGAGAGCATTATGCAGATGTTTAAAATATAAGCCATTCTCTTAAATTTCAAAACCGTATTAGTTGAGACTATGCAAGTATCTTCTTCATGAGGATGTAATCTTTATTATTGGTGATAATGTACTTAATAAGGTTGTTCTTGTCCAGGCACTTAGAAAAATATATGCACATTTTTAAATTGGCAGACTGAGAGCAAATAGCATGGCAATGAACTAACTTTTTAGTGCATTTTGAGGCTTTGGATCAATTTTCCTTATATACTGGTGGATAGTTTTTTATGGATTCCTGTCAAGTAAATTATAAGGTCTCTTTGCTCCAATAGCTGCATGGGGGATTTAGCTCCCGTTAGCAGCAATAGACACTAACCTTTTCCATGTAGAAACCTTGCTGACATGCAGTGGGAAGGATATCGTGCTATGCACACACTGTAACAGGATTATGGCCGTAGATGGAAGTCTTCTGTGCTGATCAAATGCATTTTTGTTTTGTTTTAAAGAAACCTGTTAACAAATCTGCCTCTTTCAGGGCAGTGGTGGATTGTCAAATAGGCTGCTCACACCTTTCAATACCTCTCTCTTGCACCCTGTATATATTTCTCCAATTCTTGAGGTGGACCATCTGCTAAAAGTCTCTGGCTCTTATGCTTGGATCCCCCACTGTGACTCGAAGCCTTAGCAGAACCCAGGGGCGGGAGGAGAAGGTAAGTAAGGGAGGGTCAGCAGAAAGTCTTGGGCGAACCCAGTAGCAATGCCTAGTTCTAGTCCCATGAGTATAGCTTGTTGGTTAAAAGAGCTGAAAAGGGGCCATCACCCAATGGTATAAAGCACTTGAATTATACAGGCACAATATCTTGAGTTCAGTCTGTAGGCTCTCCAGTTAAAAGGCTTGTGGGTAGCAGGGCTGGGAAAGATGTCTCTGCCTCATGTTTTTTTGGGTTGCTTCCATTTGGTGGTGAGCTAGGAGAACCAGTAGTCTGACTCTTCGTATGTCATCCAAAAACAGCACAGGCTTTGGGTGAATGTGACTTGTATTCACTCAGTGCCGTTTGCATTATCTGGTAGCATTCTGTGGTTGACATTATGCTAATACCATTCTGTTTCACACAGTGACAAATGCACTATCTGGGGAAAGAACCATGCTTTCCTAGGTATAAAACACTATGCTTTGCATGCATGGAAGATATGATATCTTTACAAAAGAAGTGTTACCCTGAGGGAAGACATCTGGATCCCACACACTAACAACTGTATGTTTGCTGCACAGTAAAAGCTTGTATGGGAAATCTTTGAAATGCACTCTTCTTCTGGAGGGGTTGAGTTAATATGCATTTCTTGAGTAAGCCGTATTGCATACATTGGTCATTTAGCTGTTGGCTGTCTCAGCAGGCCCTGTGGCTGTGTTTCTCAGCATGCAAAGCATTGATACCTGCTGGAGAACTTTCTGTTTTAGAATGGTATGTGTGTGTTTGTAAGAGCACACTTTCATTTCCAGTTCTTTTAACAAAAGCTATAGAGTGAAACTTCAGCAAACTCCTCATTGGGCCTGAGATCTCATTAGGAGTGGCAAAAATGGCATTGCTGATGGAGCCTGGGATTCACAGGATCATGCAGACTTTGTAGTTGTGTGGTGTCGTGGTTAAGAGTGGCGGACTCTTGCACCAGGTTGGTTTCCCCACGCCAGCTGGGTGACCTTGGGCCAGTCACAGTTCTCTCTGCTCTCTCAGCCTCACCTACCTCACAAGGTGTCTATTGTGGGGAGATGAAGGGAAGAAGATCGTAAGCTGGTTTGATTCTCCTTAAAAGTAGAGAAAGTTGGCATATAAAAATCAACTCTTCTTCATTTCAGTGTACTGATCAGCTTATGCTAAGTTCCATTGTAAGCTAAATATGGACCAAGGCAGTCTGTTTTTTGGCAGCTTATTGTATACTGTAGGGTGGAGAGAGAGGTGGTCATTCAATGCTGTGTAATTTTTTTTTCTTTAGCATGCACATTTTAAGAAGAATCAACTTGCAGTTGTTATTGAGTTTAAAGGACTTGAAACAGGGTTCAGCGATCTCTTATTCACTTATATTAAACAGGTATCCACAAATTTTTGGCTTGGCTTAATATCTGACCATGGCTAGTAGTTGCTATGACCACCTCTCCACCTTTGAGTTCTCTGGCTTCTGGCTGTATGAGATGTTCTGGAAATAGAGCTTTTGCTGCAAGTGAGACAAGATCTTCAGTTGTCTGAATGTTCTGAGCATGCCAGAGGGTTTGAAGGGCGGTAGGGTAGTTTATCCTGCCCGGCACTGTGTAAAGGCCATTGCTGGCTGCAGTTTGTGGACAGTGTGATGGAGGGGAACTTTATGCTGGTCATCCTGGCCAAGAGTGGTTGTGAGTGGTAACCAAGGATCTGATTTGTGGACTTTGCATATTAAAATGTTTTACCATAATGATAGACTGTTCAGTTCTTACTCAATTAAACCTATTTTAGATTAACTCTTATTAAATGAACATAACTTAAAAACAAGTGACACTGGAAAGTGAGGTTGTGTATGTTCTGAGATGGGGAGTCTTTTAGTAAAACAGTACAGCTGTCAGGAAGAGAACCAGCTTTGCATGCAATGTTCTTAGCTAAAGCATTTTCTTTAATTCTAATGAAAGAAATTGAAAACACATTTGTTTCATGACCATGTACATAAATTGCTATTCGTAGTTGTCTGTTTACTAAGAGTTTACCTACTCTGGCATTCACCACATCTGCATAGCTTTTTTTCTCTGCGTCTGTTGTGATTAGTAGTGCATTCTCTATTAACAGCATAAGCTCTTACTGGTTTAAATCCATTTAAAGTTAAGCCTGTTTCAGGGACTGACCTACCCATGTATTGCCTTGTATCACTTCTTGGAGCCAACATCTTTAAATTACTATACTAGAGAAGCACTGCAGCTTCTCGACAGTGATTGATAACTCATTCAGGGCTTTTTTCCTTAATCCAGTACAGAAATCTTGGCATATACACCAACCCACTGTGTTAATGGCTGTCTTCACTAATGGGCTACTTTGCTTCTCCTGCTCTGTTTCCTCTTGGGTTCAAAGAGTTTGCATTTGTCTAGCTGTCCTTTTTTAGTGCTTTTGCATTACAAGCTGTAATTCTTGTAAGTTTGGTTGTTTGGGGGGCAGGTACCCTCTCTGTAAGAATGTTTAGGGCAAGTCTGCTTTGTACCTTGTTTTTCCTAAATGCCCAATAGTTGACCTGTTAGTAGTAGGCATACTGAAGCAACGAGGCTTCATCATGGAGGACTTGCAGCCTAGGAAAGTGTAAAGACGCCTCTAGTGCTCTGTGCTGATGGCCCCTTTCTTTTTAAGACATCAGCTTCCCTGGTAGTGGTGATGCCAATGAGGAAGGTGAATGGGAAGTACCTTATAAAAGTATATGTTCTATGCTGGGGCCACCATCACTGGTTTGTGTTTGTGATGGTAGCTTTGCCATCTCAACACTCTGGCCCAAGGTCACCCACTGGGCTTTGTTATAGTCACTCTCTCTTGTACTAACCAACCTCACAGGGTTGCTAGAATAAAATAAAGGAGAACCATGTTTGCTGCCTTGAGCTCCATGGATAAAAGGTGGGATAAAAGAACTAGTAAATGTTGTTTTAGCTCTTCTCTCCACTCCCCTCATCAGCTTTTGTACATTTTGTGCTATCACAACACAATGGACTCTTGGATTGTAGGTATCTACCACACTTAAGTCGTACTGGTAATCTGCAAAAGCAGTATGATCACAAGAAAAGGCCAGCATCTGGAAACACCTCACAACCAGATGCTGTGAGACCAAGGGAGTTAGGGAGGATGAAATGGAGGTAGAAGTAATGCCTCTCTTGAGGCTGTGGACTCATGTAAACATACAGAGTTGCCTTGAAGACCTTGAAATAGAAAAATGGTATGTAAATGTTCCAAACAAAAACAACATTGAGGCTTTTGCTACATCTGGTTTGCTCTGACTAGGACCAGCTTTCCCAAGGTATCAAGCAGAGAAAAGTCTTTTAAGATGCTAGGGATTAGTAAATACGGGTTGGTACCTGGGTTTCTTAGCTCCAAACATACTATCCGCTACACCACAGTACATTTTTGCATATTTGGGTTCATTTTTTTTTGTAAAGAGCTACTTTGCAACTCAATTTTTATTGCCCCACCTTTCAGCAACTCTTTGCCTGTAGTTCAAATGTGCTTGCCATTAGCACAAGTAAGGCATAAACCAAACATAGGGCAGTTCAGGTCACATAAAAATATGAACCCTCCTCCTAGGGCCTTTCCCTGGTTACTGGTCCACAATCTTCTAGCTTCAAACCAGCCCATTCCTTCCTACTCCCTCCAGTGAACAACACACACCTCCCCTTGTGAGATTTCTCAATCTGAGATTTCTCAGCCTGCTCTTTCTCGTTGTCCTTTCCCCTTGCCTCCCACAGTGAAGATCCTCTTTCAGCTTCTGAGGGTAGAACTACACATTGTTTGTAGCTCTGTAGTTCTTAGTGACTTTTAAAAAATAGCAAAAATGCAATGACTGGGACTGCTGCAATGTACAGAGAAAGATGGGCAAGAGGAGAGGGACTATGTTATGCTTTACATATGGGCTGTTTTCATACTGAATGTCACTGCCTTCCAAGCTGCTTTTCTCCCATTGCATCAAACCTTTTCCACCTCTGTTGATCCCTCCTAAGCCACAGCTCCAGTGGTTCCACTCTGCTTAAAAAAACAATAATCACAGAACCACATGTTTTGTAGTTCTACTTATTAGTCCTTTCTCCTTGGTTACTGCCCTGCCTCTAAGTTCCTTTTGACTCCTGGCCATCTTAAGAACATAAGAAAAGCCATGCTGGATCAGACCAAAGCCCATCACGTCCAGCAGTCTGTTCACACAGTGGCCAACCAGGTGCCTCTAGGAAGCCCACAAACAGGATGACTGCAGCAGCATTATCCTGCCTGTGTTCCACGACACCTACTATAATAGGCATGCTCCTCTGATACTAGAGAGAATAAGTATGCATCATGACTAGTAGTCCTCTCCTCCATGAACTCCACTCTTCAAGCCTTCCAAGTTGGCAGCCGTCACCACATCCTGGGGCATGGAGTTCCGCAATTTAACAATGTGTTGTGTGAAGAACTACTTCCTTTTATCTGTCACCCTGCAGCAGATGACCCCACGTTCTGGTATTATGAGAGAGGGAGAAAAGCTTTTCCCAGTCCACTCTCTCCATACCATGCATAAATCTTCTCGCTTTGCTTCTAGTACTTGTCTCCGTTCTCACTTGCACCGCTTTTCCTTCTTGTAGGTGTGAGGCTTTCTCCACGTAGCACACACTTTCGTTTCTCTCACAGAAGCTGCCCTGTTTGTAAAATTTGAGTGATGCATTTACCCTGAACAGTCAGAATGAAGATTCCGTGAGATAAAGCAGGTCTGCCAATATCTGGGGTAGGGGTTGGCTCTTGTAGGTAGGCAGATGAAAGGCGACAGCTGTATTTTTCCTACTTACAAGTAATATTACTTCTGGGGGAAGGAATAGATGCTGAAACCGCAGTGATGGTTTGTATCTCTCCAGCAGTAAACAAGGGTGGTCCCCAGTGTCAGTGACACAAGCGCAATGAGGCCAACCTCAGACAAAGCAGCAGTTTCTATGTGGGACTCCCTAGGTATGCAGAAAATATGTGGCTGTAGGTGTGCAGAAAATTAAACTGTAAAAATCCCATATCTTCAAGAAACAAACAGCCTAATGATACCTAGAAATGCTTCAGAATGGGCAGAATATTGAGAACAGCTAAACATCAGTTAAAGGGAAGGGATGGAGAAGGGAAGCAGAAATAAACCCAGTTAAGTTCCTGGGAGTTTAAAGAATCCTGGAGAGGGAGGGGTTTTTTTTGGGGGGGAGGGTATAGGATGTGATTTCCAAGTTGTGTTCCCCCTGTGATTCTTCAAGGTCCCCAGCTTATCATTTAGTGTGAAATTAACACTATATGTTGAGCTGTTTTATCAGTTGCCTCCAGTGATGACTACTTTCATTTTCCCTTGTATGGTTTCCTTGTTTGATATACTATTTGTATGGAAAATGCATTAAAATTTTTGCCTCACTAATTCTGGCAACATCCCTTTGGGATGTTGTTATTTTTTTGAACTGAAAGTTGGTGATTTGATCATGTTGAAAGTCTCCTGCCCCGTCCCCCCCCCCCCCGGCGAACTGGTGGATCTGGGACAGGTGGTCTAGTAACAGTCCTTTGAAAAACAGGAGATCCTTTCAGAAGTCAGAGCAACATGTAACAGACTTTTTACAAATGCTTGTCCATTTATGTACAGAAGTGTGTGTGTTTGTTTGTGTGTGGGGGGGGGGAGAGAGAGAGAGACAGGTGGGACAGGTCATAACTGTTTGAGTCTTATTTTAAGTAGGGATAAATTGACACATTGGCACTGGTTCTGCAGACAAGTACATAAAATATTGAACACATAGCAGCATATACATAAAACAGTAAAATGGGTGGGCTACGCCAATCACAAAAGCTTCAAAACAGCACAGTCTTAAGCAGATATATGCTCTTCTAAGCCTGTTGATTTCAATGGATTTAGCAGTGTGTATCTCTGTTTAGGATTGCACTGTAAGCCATATATAGTCAAGGTAGCGGTTTCTCATACAAGGACTCCGCAAGCTCCCAGCTTTGCCTTTAATTTGACCTTAAGGATCACCTACTTCTCTATTAGCCTACTAGAGAAAGGTCCCAAAACTATGGAATTCCCTTCCCAAGGAGATTTGTCTGTCCCCCTCTGTCATTGTCTTACACCAGTGGGTGAAGACTTCTTTATTTTCCGTCATCTATACCTTAACTTCTGTTTTTATATGTACCGTGTATAGGTATCATATGTATTGATATTTAATGGTTTTTTAACCATTTGGTACCTTGAGAGCCCTAATTGGGTGGAAAGTTTGGATACAAATATGTTAAATGCATTAAGTTAAAATGAAAAGTATATGGTTAGATGCCTTCTTTAAAAATGTTAAATAATTACAAACCTCAAACAGAAAAGAAATCGAAAATATGACACTAATGGTGGCAAGTCTGTTATAGAGGCAGTCAAAAGGGCCCAGTGTGCAGACAAGTTTGGTGTTTGACACTTGGGAGGCTCCCTAGACAAACCATAATTTGTAAATTGACCACCCTTCCCTGCAACAGCCAAATGAGGACTGAGCATGCTCCTTGCTCTTGGAATGTTGGGAGTAGATATGAGTCAGCTAAAGGAAAAAAACATAACTGGGGGAGATGGGGAAATTGGTGTGCTCAAGTTCTCAAAGAGCTGATAATATCCTGAAGAAGGATGTTTGGATATCAGAGAATGGAAAAGGAAGTTGCTTGGTCCTGATGTGCGCATTGTACTTCAGTCCCACGATAGTACAATTAAAAAAAAAAGAATAATAAAAATGTATTTTCTAAGTGTTTGCTTGTGGCTTTTCAGCATGGGACAACAAATTGAACTAGCCACCCAAAATTAGTGGTTGTTGCCACTAGAAGTAGAAGAAGAATAGTTGATTTTTATATGCCAAATTTCTTTACCACTTAAGGAAGAATCAAACCGGCTTACCATCACCTTCCCTTCTCCCCACAACAGACACCCTGTGAGGTAGGTGGGGCTGAGAGCGTAACTAGCCCAAGGTCACCCAGCTGGCTTAATGTAGAGGAGTGGGGAAACCATCCCGGTTCACCAGATTAGCCTCCACTGCTCATGTGGAGGAGTGGGGAATCAAACCCGGTTGTCCAGATCAGACTCCACTGTCCTTAACCACGACACCACACTGGCTCTCACCACTAGCGCTATCCTTTGGGACAGATTTTTCTCTTGATATCTGTTAAAGCAAAGTGAGGCTTTGGTGCGGAGGGAAGAAGGAATGTTTTTGTGCTCTTGGCCTTCTTACCTCCTGCTACAAAAGCCCAGTGTGAAGAGGAGCTCTTTATGATGGACATGTGGGCAGAGATGCTCACCAGAGGGAGGAAGAAGCCTTGGCGAGTGGATTTAAACAAAGAAATTGCACAAGAAACAACCTTAACTCGCAGAAGTGTTGTTTCATCCTCACAACAGAGCGTTACTTTGGTTCTTCTCCTCATGATCGAATTTCATCCTTTCATTTTGGAACAGAATCCACATTTTTTTTTGTAAGGGCCACTTAATCTCTTTTCATCACATATGTTGTCCGGTCACAAAGAACTCTGTTTTCCTTATTAAAAGTGAGCAGTCTGGAAGTCATTTAAATGTTCAGGATGTACACAAGCTCCAAAATGTAAAATATTAATTTAATTCTGCTGCACCAAATCTTTAAAAAAGTTTCTGTAGCTTTTAAAGGAAGGGGGAAAGCTCCTGTTGTCTGAAAAGGATCATGTAGAAGTGAGTTTCCCCCATAGTGGAGAACTGTAAAACACATGTTCTGGTTTATTTTTTCAATAAACTTTTTATTAGATTAAGCACACCAAAGAACATCATAAAATGAATGCATGTCAGAAGAATATTGGCACAAGAATTAAACCTCAGAACTCTTCCCCACTTCCGCCTTCATCAGCACACATAAGAAACTAATATCTTTGGGAAAAAGAGAATCCCACTACATCTCTAATGAATCAAACAAAATTATAAACTGGCTATTTGTTTAAAGGGACCTGAGGTTTAGAGTTTAGGTCGTGTATGTTAAACATTTATGGCCTTAGCAATTTCACATCTTTTTTCCATGGGGCCACCTTGAAAGGTAGTAATATGGGAACTGTGCAGTTGAGATTTCTCAGCATTGGCTCTATTTTCTTAGGCTTACTTTTGGAAAGTACCTGGAAGGTGAGTGACTACAAGAAACAACAGGTGCTCTGCGTGTTCAGTAGATCTGAGATTGGAAAGTTGAAAGACTCAAGTTAAACAATTTTATTTTAAGTAGCTGACTTTGTTCATTCAGCACAAAACGTTTATGGTTCCCCTTTTTTCTGTTTAGGATAAATTGTTTCATAAGGTGATAAAAACATGTTCTTTCCTTCCCCCTTGAAAAGAAGTAACTCCACATTTTAAAAAGATGGTGCACGAATATGTTGTCTTTGATTAATAATCTGTTTCCCACCAATAATGCATCTTTTGAAAGAGATGTTGCTTTGGTGCAATTTTGGCAGAACTTTTGAACTTTCAGTATTGTTCCTCTTCACTGTATCTTTGGGGATTGGTCTGTATGGGCCAGTCTGAACTGGCAAAATTCCACTGAGGGATGTAGGACATGGCAACAGGTATTTTGACCAATTATTATATGGCTAGTTTTGTATTCGCAGTTGCTCCTATAGTAGCTGTTAATTGAGAGTGACTAGTAAATCTGACTAAGACTTGGGAAACCCAGGTTCAAATCCCTACTTGCGCCATGGACGCTTGCTGAGTGACCTTGAGCCAGTCACACACACTCAGCCCCGGCTAATTTTTGGATGGGAGACCTCCAAGGAATACCAGGGTCGTGACACGGAGGCAGGCAGTGGCAAAAACTACCTCTGAATGTCTCTTGCCTTGAAAATCCTATGGGGTCGCCGTAAGTCAGCTGTGACTTGATGGCAAATATTAAAAAAAAAGAGTAGATCTGAGACTTAACAGGCTTCTGACCTTTTTTGTTCGTGGGATCGCATCCTGGGCCACTGTACAGTGTTAGGGATGCCTCTTTGCTGCTCTTCCTCAGGATTCTCTCCTTCCTCTGTCTCCTCCCCCCCCTTTAAAGGCTTTGTTTATGGATTCTGAAATGACACTTTAATAACTGATGCAGAATTAGGGGCAAGTGTGCAGATTCTAAATTGAGGAAACAACATCAGCCTCTTTTTTTGTGCTAAGAGGAAGGACAACGCTAATAGTCTTGATGTGGGGTTTCCAGAATTTCTCTCCAAGCACTATTTTCAGTTGGAGGAAGTAGAAGGTTGGGCAATTTCCACCCTTCCTATTCAACATGGTGCAATTTACGGCATTATGATGCTGGATTATCTATACCTATTCCCCTATGTTCCCTTAAATTGCAGGAAAGCCCTGCCCATTCTGTTTCAAGGAACTCCTTAGCCACAAAATTCAATACATTAGGATGCAAGAAAAAGAAAAAAAAACGTTAGAAATGGAAACAGTAGTTGGTCAGGTGAAAAAAATGTTCTCAGCATTTCAATACAATGCAGTACTGGTTTTTGGTATGGGAAGCTGCGTTAAAGACATGCCCTGAGATAGAAGTTGCCTCTGCTCTTCTCTGTTAAATGGGCACTAGCTAATTGTCAGTGTAGAGAAATGTCTTCCAAAGCAATGTTTTGGCATCTCCTACGGGTTTAATTTTATGCCAAACGTGACTGTGGTTCAGCCCTGAAACTTGTTTGCAGTGTTGTGGCTGAGATGTGGAGCACACAGATCCAGATGGAACCCAAGCTTTGGCTGTGATTCTCCAGGAAGGAGATCTTAGAGTTGTGGTGATATCTCAATGAAAGCATCTGCTCAGTAACATAGTGGTAAGAGAGGCGCATTCTTGTTCATAAAAGGATTGAAAATAATGACAATTTTGTAATGCCTTAATATAAATCCATGGTGCATTAGGACTAGCGTGCACTGTTCTGATCACCCCATTTGAAAGGATTTTGTAGAGCGGGAAGATGTGCAGAAAAGGACAACCAAAATGATTAAGGAGTTGAATTGCTTTCCCTATGAGGACACATTTGGAGTTTAGAAAAATGGTGATGGAAGAGGTAGGGGAAGACATATCAGAGGCTTATAAAAATTATAAATAGTGTAGTGAAAGTGAATGTAGAAGTATTGTCGAAGGCTTTGGGACCACAAAACGCAGCATACAAACAAGGATAAAAGAACATGAAAGATACTGCAGACTTGGCCAGCCTGAGAAATCAGCAGTGGCTGAACATGGACTGACCCAAACAGGACACAGGGTCTTATTCCAAGACACTGAAAGACTGGACAATTCTACCAACTATTTTGTCAGATTGCACAGAGAAGCCATTGAAATTCATAAACATCAGCACAACTTTAACAGAAAAGAAGAGAGTTTAAGAATGAATAAGGCTTGGCTTCCTGTCCTGAAAACCTCCAGACTAACAAAGACTACAGTCCACAATAGCCATGCGGATTAGCTTTGGATTCCACATGTTAACAGATCACTTCAGGATACAATGGTTCCACATTAACATACCACACCCTCATTAGCACATTACCTTGATACTTACAGGACAATGACTCAGTTCAAACCCAACCCCCTTCTTACTATATATTGCTCTTCCTACACACTTGACACTGAGAGACACTGTCCTTCAGTGTTACTCCTCTGAAGATTCCTGCCACAGCTGTGGGCGAAACATCAGGAAAGAAAATACCAAGACCACGGTCACACAACCGGGATAACCTACAAGAATCGATGAATGTAGAAGTGTTTTACTTTCTGTACTAGAATTTGGGGTCATATTGAAATTTAACTGTAGCTGAGAGGCCAAAGATGATGCTTTACACAACATGTAATTAACTTACAATGAGATGTGATAGGATGCCACTGGCATAGACAGCTTTATAACAGGGTTAGATAAATTCCTGAAAGTTAGGTCTATAAGCATGGTAGTTAAATGTAACCTCATTTTTCAGTGGCAGTGCACCTCTGAGTACCAGACAATTGTTTGTTGTGTGTGGATGAAAAAATACAAGGCTTTTATTGCCATCATGTCCTGATTGGGGGGTTCTGGATGGCAACTTGATGGAAATGGGAGGCTGGATGGAATCCAGCAAGATTCTGCTTCAGTTCTTTACATGTTGTGAGCAACTGTGAGCGTGTGAGTATTTCCTTTCCTTCACCATAGAGTAACCACATCAAATCCTTGCACATCTGGAACTTTTTTGAGGGGCAGCAGAGCACTTCGGGGGTATAGAAGATATCTTTCAGACATGCTTCAGCCCCATAATTTCTGTCCTAAAAAACTGGCTGCTCCTTCTCCAGTTGTGTGTTTCTCAGAGTAAGGGGGGGCTTCAAAGGAAATTTAGATAGAGGGACACATGTGCTCAAGCTTTCTCAAGACTTATTTGTTTCCCCTTAATTTACAGTCCCCCCTCTGTACAATGACCACATGAGAGTTTTATTCTTTTAGCTGTTTTAAGCAAGGTGTTAAGCTTGTTTCATAACGTGGGCTTGCAATCAACACAGGTTACATTTTTCAAAATGTTGTTAGGTTCATGTAAAAACTGTGTGTTTTGGCTCATATTCGTAAAGGGGAGCCAACCCATCCGTTTGTGCTGCTTTTGCAGTGTATTAAGCATCGACCTCTCTCTCAGCTGAGGCTGGAAATGGGACACGGCGGCGTAGCTGTTGGGATGCCACATCTGCACGGAAAGGCAGGAGCACAGAATTAGGATGCTGCAGCAGCCTGTTCTTATTACCGCAAGAGAAATTCCTTTCTTCAGAGAGGAAGACACTGAATGCATGCAAATGGAGTAACAGAACTGAGGAAGGAGGATGCAGGGGGAATGACTTCCAGACCTTTAAAGTTAGTTTTTATTTTTCTTACGTTGCTGCTGATCTGTGTCCTTAGAACCCCTCAGTTCAGTGTGGCGCCTTTGTAAAGCAACCCAAAAAAGGAGATGGGGAGAGGGACGTGATAGACAAACCTGAATTAGGACTTTGGGTCACAGTTGTCTTTTTTTTTTTTTTTTTTTTAGTTTTCAAGGATGCTTACCCAAGATCCTATTTTAATATAAAAGTTATAATTCCAGCCTCAGATTAAGTTGTGTGATCCAAGGATAATTCTAGGATTGTAGTCAAGGTCTCAGTAAGGAAATCTGTTTGGAAAGAATAATGGCTAGGGATGGTTTAGCATAGGGACTAAGAGATTGAAGCATGAAGCAGATCCTGCATCTACCATTAACTTATTAGGTTAGCATGTCTCTGAACCTGACCTCCCATCTGGGATATGTTATTAATTTCATACATTTTTATGCCACCCTTCCTTCAAGGGGCTCAGAGATGCATGTGTGATTCCCCTCCCCCCAGTTTTATCCTCAGCAGTTCTGTGTGATAGGTTAGGCTGAGAGAGACTCCAAGGTCACCAGGCGAGCCTCATAACATACAGGTTGAGTATCCCTTAACTGGACATACAAAAGCCAGAATAATCTGAAAACTGGTTTTGAGCCAACATGCAGGCATTACTCACAGGTCCTCAGCAGTGTGCCAAGCCTCTCTCACCTTTGCTTTCTGATGGTTCAATGTACACAAAATTATTAAAAAATATTGTTTAAAATTGCATTCATGCTATGTGTATAAAGTCTGTATAAAACATACATGAATTTTGTTTAGACGTGGGTCCCATCCTCAGGATGTCTCATTCTGTATATGCAAATATTCCAAAATACGGAAAGGTCTGAAATATGGAACACTTCTGGTCCCCCAAGCATTTTGGGTAAGGGATACTCAACCTGTAGTGGGTTTTTGAACCTGGGCTTCCCAGATCCTAGTTCGACATTCAACTCTACCATACCAACTATCAATGGGGAAAACACTGCTGATTTGCCTTACAGGTATTTTGTAATAATTGCTGAAATAATGTGAAGCTCTTTGAATCTTCTTCCCTGTCATTTTATACATGGATCTCTGAGGTTCAGAAGGAATGAACTGCCTAATCTCTGTACCGAGAGCATGACTGAGATAGGAGTGAAGCCTGTGTTCAGGTAAGTTCTTTATCTGTTGAGTCACATGGCTCAGTGGTAGAGCATCTGCTTGGCATGCAGAAGGTCCCAGGTTCAGTCCCCAGCATCTCCAGGTAAAAGGACTAGGCAAGTAGGTGATGTGAAAGACCTCTGCCTGAGACCCTGGAGAGCCGCTGCCAGTCATAGTAGACAATACTGACTTTGATGGACCCAAGGGTCTGATTCGGTACAAGCAGCTTCATGTGACCATGTGACTTCATAAGCCGGAATCAGAGCTGCACCTGTGCAGCAAGTGAGTATTATTCCATGGTAGGAGTGGTGATGAGCATTCACTTTTTTGGCTGTGGCTTAATCCTCAAACCATGCTGCTGGTGCAAGCTTTGTGTTGGTTACGTAAGTGTGGACTAATTGAAGGCTATGTCAAGCACATGAGAACACAGTTGCTGGATTATATTCTTATGCCAGTAAATTCCTCTGAATACCAGTGCCAGGAGGCAACACTGGAGAAGGCCTCAGCCTCTATATGCTGTTGTTGGCCTTCCGGAGTAACTGGTTAGCCATTGTGTGAGACAGGATGCAGGACTAGATGGACCACTCGTCTGATGCAGCAGGGCTGTTGGTGTGTCCTTATGGATTACATATGGCCCATCTAGCTCAGCATCCTGTCTCAGCAGCAGCCTGCAAGAATAAGTTCTGAGAAGTTCTAGAGCATGGCATGATGGGGGATAGCAACTTCTTTGTTCCAATCGTGTAGTACGAGATATGTTGAACCTGGAGGCTTTATTTTAGTTGGTCATCTCTGATAGGCTTAGTTCCCTCCGCCCCCATAATTTAGTCTAATTCTGCTTTAGAACTGTACATTGTGGGAGCACAAGCAAGTACTTTGGATGCCCTGGAGTTTGTGTAGCTGAGCTTGGGCTGTGTGTGTCTGTGTGCTGCATTCTCCTTTAGGATCATCAGCCTTGAAAAGCTTCCTCAGTGTTACACTGCTGAAAAGCAATCTCCTCTGGGTGAAGGGAGTGTTCGAAAGAAGATAAGAGAGACACAGCTCTTAGGTGCATTTTGGTAATGTGCCGTGCTGTACACTTTATTACATTCCTCCTCACAGGACAAGAGTGAGCTCAGTTGGCACAAGCTTTGGCTTGCGTGTGAATAAAAGGCAATTATGACAAAGCCAGTTTGCTTCAGACTTCAAACACCAGGGAGTTAATTTTCTGTAGCCTGACTGAAAACACAAATAAACCATTTGTAAGTGGCTTGCCCTGGGATAGAGAAAATCCAGCCTGTGTGTAGGGTCATTTTTTAAAAATTTGCAAATGATCAGACAGAGAGGGTTTTTTTCAGTTTCAGTTATTTGACTGGGTAAAATTAATACCTTTAGACTGTTTAGAAGTAGCTGTTCGCTGGCTGGCTGCACATTCATCCATTAGTCATCAATGGTAGATATACTCTCACCTGGGCAGAGATGCCACCTGTAAGGGGAGGAGCCAGAGTTGCACATCCACATACAGCAGCCACCTCAGAGGCTTAGCTGGTTGTTAAACTGTGCAACCCCCAAGTGATTTGCAGAAGCCCAGGAAGAGGCTTGTAGCCAAGTAGGAAGGGAATTCCAAAGCATTCCAGGGAAGGCTGCTAGCTAGGCTCAGGAAGGCTGGGCTCTCTTCCAAGTTGAATCTTGCAGGATTATGGTTAGAATTTTATCCTACCCTTCCTTGAAAGGATTTCAGAGTAGCATATGGTCCCCCCCCCCATTTTGTCTTCACAGTCTTCCAAAGTAGATTATACTGGCTGCTAGTATACCATTTATTTATTTAGTATGTATGCTATGTATCCGGAGGCCTCATGAAGTAATCCTAATCACTCTGCCAACTATAGTATGCTGCCTTTAGTGGCATCCATGCTAAAGACCAATCCTGGTCTTGCTCGTCCACCCTTGAGGATTCACGGAAGGTGTCTTCAGAAGCTCCCTTTCACACACGCCCTTGTAAAGGACTTTAGTATGTGAAAACAGAGGGTGGGGGGAAGGGGGTCAGGAATCTCCAGTGCTTGACCCTCTGCTTGGTTGGGACTTGTAGTCCTCTTGTCCCTGCTGTTGTGATGTTTCAATGAGTCCTGTGGATGCATGTATTTTTTTTGTGGGGGGGGGGGAGTCCCTGTGGGTTGTCTATGCAACTCATGCAAAAGGTGTTGTGTGAGCTTGACTAAACAGGTAAATAGTGTCTACATTTTTCATTCCTAGAACCGGTGTGAAGGGGAGATTAATGCAACAAGCAGGGATCTGGCAGCCTGCTGGGAAACCCCTCTCATTTGCAAAGGCCTCATCCCAGGACAGAGGGAGCCGTTGGCATCTCCCCTTCAGTTTTGGAGCAACCTGTTCAGTCCAATGCCTTTTCAAGGCAGAACAGGCCATGTTAGGTATTTCCTCCTTGTAAGGTTTACTGCTTTGCAAACTGAAGCTGGCTTTGTCGCAGATATTGAAACTTTGCAATTACCGTATTTTTCGATCCATAAGACGCACTTTTTTCCTCCTCAAAAGTGAGGGGAAATGTCTGTGCGTTTTATGGAGCGAATGTGTGTGAATCCGGCCCCGGGGAGAAGGGCAAAGCTGCCTAGGCAGCGCAGAGCAGTTTAACCTCCCCCCGGGCTTTGGGACCGGGAAGCGTGGGTGTGTGTGCGGAGGTTAAACTGCTCTGCGCTGCCTGGGCAGGCAGCGCAGAGCAGTTTAAACCCCCACTGCCCCCCTTCCTGGGACTCCCGGGAAGTCCCTGGAAGCCGGGCGGGGGGGTCTTGAAAGTTCTCCAAGCTGCCATTCCAGGCAGCGCGGAGGACTCCCTGGAAGCCGGACTCCCGGGAAGCCGGGCGGGGGGGGGGGTCTTGAAAGTGCTCTGTGCTGCCTGGGATGGCAGCGCGGAGGAGTTTAAAGACCCCCGCCGCGCTTCCAGGGAGTCCCTAGAAGCTGGGCCGGGGGGGGGGGGTGTCTTGAAAGTGCTCTGCGCTGCCTGGGATGGCAGCGCGGAGGAGTTTAAAGACCCCCCCCCCTGGCCTTCCAGGTAGTCCCTAGAAGCCGGGGGAGGGGGGGGTCTTGAAAGTTCTCTGCGCTGCCTGGGATGGCAGCGTGGAGAACTTTCAAGACCCCCCGCCCGGCTTCCAGGGACTCTGCTTTAAAGCCTCCTCTAAAAACTTGTTTTCCTCCTCTAAAAACTAGGTGCGTCTTATGGTCAGGTGCATCTTATGGAGCGAAAAATATGATAAGCAGGCTATTTCTAATGTAGTTGGTGGGATGCCAGAAAGTCTGGATGTTGTTAGTGTGTTTGCTTTGATTGGATGCTTGGTCGGAGCAGCTTTGTAGCTTAATGGTATAAAATGCTTTGAGATGGAAGCAGAAAGCTTTATTAGTGTCTTACAAGGTATATCACGAAAGGAACCCCTGCTGTCCTGTCATGTCGAGAGAGTCTGGAAATGATATCCAAGTTTGTTGTTGGATATTCCTAAAAGGTTTTGGCACTTGTAAAGTGATGAAACGTGTAATAGTAGTCGTATCATGATACGAGAGGCTGGCCAGCCAGCTCTAAAGCCCATTCTCCCTATTTTCTTAATGGCTTTATGTATGTATTTATATTTATTTAAATAGAAGTAATTTTCTTCTTAAATAGGATGCAGATGACCTTATCTTTTTCCATTTGCATTTTGGGAATGCAAACAGATGTTTGTGCTGATTCACATTTCCGTTGGAGGAACCAATTCTAAGGATTTGGGTCTCTTACTTTTACCAAAGTTTAATTCAGTGGTTCTTCCAGCTGACTGCCAGCAAAGGAAGTACCTCATAGGAGAGGAGCCACCTTCCACGCTGGTTTGGCACTGCTATGAACCTAGAGCTATTCCTATGAATATTAACCAGCGTGGGAATTGGCTTTATCCCTCTGGGGGCTGCTGTTACTGGGTGTGCAGAATTCTGCTGAATCGGCATGCCTTCTGATGTCTCAGTTCCAGGATTTCTGCACCCCACACTTAGCTTTTGCATATAACCTTGGCAATGTTGGATGGAAAAATGCTCATTGACCTGGACCTTTTTGGAGGCCATTTTGCATAATCCCCACACATCTGATCACAGGTGAACCTCCTCTTTCCTATGGAACGTCTGAAATAAGGGCTAGCAAGAAAGGGGCCCTTGGTCAGCATCTGGCTGCCTTTGTCGGTTTTATTGGCTTTCAGCTTGGAATGTCCGGCTTACTTTGCAGGGATGATGTAGAGGAAACTCTTGTAACTTCTGAATTAGCCAGCAACTGTATTTTCTTTTGTTTCTATGTTCTACATTTCTTTCCCCCTCCATTTGCTTATCACTGTGTTTGTAGATTGAATTCTGGGAAAGTTTATTTTTTAGCTGTCCTTGTGGTTTTATTTGGCCACCATGAATATTGTGTTGGGGAGAAGTACACCTCAGGCTCCCTTCTCAAGCCAAAAGTGTGTTCTCTCTAACATATCCACACTTCACAAATGGAAGCTCCAGACTCTCCTAAAGTAGTCCATCAATGTCCTCCAGGTGGTGACAAACTACTGAAGATCAGCTAGATCTAAGTGGGCTCTAACTGTATGTGCCTCAGTGGATCCAGAGCACCCATTTTAGGGCCTTACTACCTGTGGTTGTCTGATTGCTGCTGCAATCTGGCTCCTCCATTATAGGTGGTGTGTGTGTGTGTGTGTGGGGGTGTTTCCAGGCCAGCAAATATCAGGTGGTATACTGAGCCATTTTGCATTATAAAGCCGGGGACTCTAGTCTGACTTAGTACAGTCTGAGTTGCTTATAGACTGACTTCAGTCCACCATCCCAAGCAGTATCTAATGGCTCCAGGCCTCTGCCTACAAGTACTCTGAGGATGAAAATTCTATGTTGTCTTGTTGACATGGTCTAGATGTCAGCAGCTAAAGTTGCTAAAGTACATCTTTTGTCTAAGAACCAAACCTGAACAGGCATTTCAAGATGGGACTAGTATGGGGAAAATCCCACAAAGATACTTGGCTAGGGAGAGAATGTCCCCAGGCGTGGGATGAACTGCAACTAGAATTGTCATTGTTACCTTCCAGCATATGCTGGTATTTACAATTATCCTGACATATTATATCCATTTAAATAGTGCTTGTGCATTGAAAAACATGCTCTTTGAGTTCAGGAGACTTTAGTCATTTTTGAAATTCCCTCTGGGTTGTTCCTTATTATGTTGTTTATCCCAAAGAGTATTTGTGTAGCATTTCTTGGTGTGGCTTTTTATGTATGTGGTTATTTTCCTTTTTTTTCATGTGCCACTACCAAAGATTTTCAAGCCTGGATGTCTTGGTTACTCTCCACTGCTTTTTCAAAATTATATCTCACATTTCTACCTAAAAGTTGCATTCAAGGTGGCTTATACCAATTAAACAAACAAACCATAAAACCATGCTGAGGCGAAAGGATTAACAAGTAAGAGCAGTGTGAGCAGCAATACTTAAAAAAGAAGAAGGAAAACCCCCAAATTAAAACTTCCAGGCTCAGAGCCGCTAACTTGAAGAACCAGATTTGCAGGGTGGGGAGTAGCCAGACAAGAGGATAAGCCAATCAAGAAACTGAAGTATGGAAAAGGCCACATCTCTCATAGCTTAACTTCGGAAGGTAGGGGGTGTCCCAAAAAAGGCCTCTGGTGATTGTCTCAGTGGGTTTGCAAGTTCATAGTCCTTGAGAGGCCTTGATCAAAGCCACCACTTTGAATTGTGTCTGGAAACAAACTGGAAGCCAGTGAAGATCTTTAAAATCGTGGACTTCCTGTAGAGCGTTTGGTCCGAGCGCCATTGTTTCCTGGGGACTCCCAGGAGACACCAAGAGTCATTTAGATTTGGAGTGCAAAAAGCACCCCAACTCGGTCCTAAATAGTGGATCGGGAAGCAGGAAATTCCCCTGCAGCCTTCAAGAGCGGTTTGGACTCCCATATTCTCTGAGAGAGCTTTTATTAAGCCTCTCGTAGATTTGGAAGCTGTCCCCGCCGGCACATAGGGGCTACCATTGCCACGGACGACTCTTTGGATTTAGGCTTTGACCTCCTCTATACATTAACATCAAAGAATCTATGAAAAGAACAAGAAGCCTCACCTTTGGAAGTCAGAGTGAGTAAAATGACACTTTTTGCCTTTATCTTGATTGAGAAGACCTGAATGACAATAAAAACACCTACGAAAACCGGCGATTCCCTGCCCAGCGTAACGAGACTTTTTAAATAAACAAATGCCATTAAATGAACTGACTAAGACCTTATCAACTTGATCAGTGAGTAGACGCAATAAAAGGGACTTTTGAATGACTTTACAACTACCAATTAAATGCTTTGAGGGGAGGGAGGGAGACGAAAACCTTCTCCCCCCCACTTCCGGCTCTCTTTGATTCAATGTCCAGCCACGTCGCCTCTTAAAGCCGGAAGATAATAAGAAGGGCTTTGTTACCATCGAAAAGACAGGGCAGATTGGAAGACTTGAAGTGAATCTCCCCGGTGTAACCATCAAATCGTTCCTACCACTTAACCACCGAGAGGAGACGACACAGGGTCTATGATACTGCAGTTTCCTGTCTACTTTCTTTTCTTTATCTGTGCCGCTTTGAAGCGTAATTGAGGATATCTTGAAAATTACAAAGCCTGCTTCTATATAAGAATACAAGCAGATATGTTAAACAAGAGGATGGAAGAGATGTTACTCAAACAAATGAACATGTTTGCAGTGCAACAAGATTTAGTCTTTGAAAAACAACAAGCGCTCTCACATCAAGTATTTCAACTAGCTGAGGTGATGAACATCCTATTTAAATCAATTAATGGAAAACTGGACACAATTATTGAGGAAATTCACGATATGAAGACCCAAGATACAACAACAATTATGTCAATGGAAAAAAAAGATTCTACTAAGGAGATGACAATTGAATGCTATGTGGAAATAGTGATAAAATCTGGAAAAAATGACAATGAATTAGAACAATTTATTTTTAAAGAGGTAGCTGCAAGCGACCAGCTGGCAATGAGAGAGAGCAACATGAGAGAATTCAATACCTCTACAATCTACTTGTCTGAGTTACTGCTGACAGGAGGAACATTATTATCCCAAGAAAACACTTCCTGGCAGCCAGCGATGGAGGGAGACATGACGAAGGATTTTACCAAGAAGCTGCTGGAAATTTCAACAAGAAGCCAATGAATACAATCACTGGGATCTTCTTTTACATTTTCAGAGGCCAGAATTGCAGCTACTATACTGAAAAATGGGGGGTGGGGATTGGGAAATAAAGAAGGACTGGCAGATCCCCTCCCAAAACAAGATAATGGCTAAGATGATGCTTATTTTTGGGGTGTAAGGGAGGCATGGTGGATTTACTTTGATGAATTTCTAATGGGAAAATTTGTTTATGTATTGATCTAATCCCTTTATTATAGAATAATAGAATGTTATATAGAGACAATGATGATAATATTATAACTAGGTAGGACTTTAAATTGCTTATAGTAGTATAGATAGCTTAAAGCAAGTCTTTATGAGAGAAAATAAGGATTAGAAATTAATTTGAAATGCAAAAGTGTTAACCAGTAGAATTAGTGACTGAAGAAGATGCGGGGAAGTCATATATAGCAGATAGCATTGAATACTATAGATAACATATTCTCAGTAATAGCAATGAGCTTTTTTTGTTACAAGTAGTTACAACTGAATATATTGTTGAGATATGTTTATTTTTGTTGAATTGTAGAAAATAATAAAAAAATAATTAAAAAAAACTTTAAAATCGTGTGCTTATTATGTTGAGTATCAATTGCCAGTTTGGCCATTGTATTCAGCATCTCTCATGCTCAGCTTGATGAGTGACATCTAATTGCACCAATGTGGCGGTCATCAGATCCTTCATTTGGGAGTGATTGAGGGGTAGTGGGGCAGAAGATCCTTCCATTGGCTTGCCTCACTTTGTTTCTTCATCCTCCTGTCCCAGTACAAACGTGACTATGACCTTTGCTTCGAAAAGGACTATGCACATTAATTATGTGTTACAGTAATTTGCCATACAAGAATTGCAACTGGGAGACTTGATAGTCCTTGGACTGTGGCCTTCAGATTTGCAGCCCTTTAAGAAGTAGAGGTGGATTTGAAGATGGTATACAAGGAGGTCTTATCTTTGAATCCCAATGCCATTTTGAACTGTCTCTATTTATCATGCTGAAGATTGCCACTGGTAAAGGGCTGCAAACTTACATAAATGCTGAAATTTGGTCATTGAAACAGGGACCTGGGCTGTGCTGTTTCTTCAACTGAATTTGTGTTCTGTTCTTCTCCCCCTGTACCTTTTCCCTGGGAAGCACGAAACCAAACTAGTTGTAGAGACATGTTAAATGTTGTAAACTCTACACACACACCCGTCCTGCCATTGCTTCTCTCTCCTGTGTCTACCTTGCTCCTTCCTCTTTGGTGCTAAGTGCCTTCACCACATTGTGCTGTCAGCTCAGTTAAGAGATTAGTACATGGCTGTTGCCATTATTGCAATGTTAATTGAGACTACTGCAGTTAGAATTAATGATTCTAGGAGGAGATGGCCCAGATAAGTATTTGTACATCTCTGGCTTGATTGCGTGTGAGTTGAGGAATGTGGTGTGGTGACAATGACTAATATTTCTTGTTAATTTTTTGCTGAATTTTCTTTAACTTCATGGAAGTTGGTTTCCATTACTGTTGAGCCCCATGTTTGAGAGAACATGGTGTTTCTTGTTCTTGAAGAGCTGCAGCTAGCTGTCAGGGAAGATGATGATGGCATTGTGAAATGGGAGAATCTGCATTGGGAAATTCCCTCTTATCTAATGGCTGACACTACATTTCTTTTGCTCTGCAAGGAAAGGAGAGTCACTTTGTAGAGGGTGCAGATAGGTGAAAATAGAGGCACATCTGGTTATGTGACTGCAGTATATTTGCCTTCCTGCAGAAGCATAAAGCAACTTATACAGGTACAGAAACATCACAAGACAAATTAAAACCAATAGTAAAAAATACTGTTAGCAAAAGCACACACAGGTAAACTACTTATGCAGTGGTAACGGCACACATTAATGCAGAATGGAATTGCTGGGGCTCTGATATAAAGGGGCAAACTGGTGGGTGGAAAGGAGCTATATAACTCTTTGCAAATGTGCCCTTTCCCCACTGAAAGTCACCATCCCCCAAGCTGATTCTGTTTCATTGCATAAAACCCTCTCCTTCCTATGTTGATCTTTCCTTTTTGTTTAAATACTGAAAGCAAATGGCAGCACTGAACTTGTGTTTGGAGTCTGTAAAAGGCTGGATAAGGGTAAACATTATTCAGACAAGGCAGAAGTACCGAGAGGGGTTGCGTTAAGGCTGATGTGGGAATAGGTGTTCAGCATGTACTGGGCAAGGTTGTAGTTCAAAAAGGTTTGCAATGGTGGGGGGTTCCTTTTCATCCTTAGATAAATAACTTGGGGAGTGTTTTACCAGCTTGCATAAGTTTACCTCTGTGACCATTCTTAGATAAAGCTGATCTGGCCACAGTTACACATTCTGTAGGAAGATCCAGGTTAGAAAATGGAGAAATGGAAGTTTTCCATACTGATTTATTTTTCCTTGACCCCAACGTTGCAAGTTCCTGTAAGGAGCAAATTTCACCCCTGCATGCTGTGCTGCTCCTAGTGCTGAGTTGATTGTTCTACTGTGATTCTGGGCTGCCATCCTCCCCTCCCCTTCTCCCGTCACTGCAAGTCCTTTTCCTTGCCTCAGAGTGATAGGAACATAAAATATATCTTTGTCTGACACCTTTGCCAATTGGAAACCAGTCTGTTTCGCCATATTTTGTCCTAATAGTAACCTCTTGTCCAGAGTACAGGTTGTGCATCAAAACAATTGGATACTGTGGCACACCCATTTTTTTTAAAACCAACGGTATCTTTTTATGATCCACACAGTTAAAAGCTTTGCTGTGATCTATGAAACACAATCTGATTTTCTTCTGAAATTCTCTCATATGTTCCAATAACCAGCGTAAATTTGCAATATGATCTCTAGTTCCTCTTCCTTTTCTGAATCCAGCTTGAATACCTGGAATTTCTTGTTCCTTACATGGTAACGGTTTTTGTCCTACGATTTTGAGCATCACTTTACTTCCATCAGAAATTAATGGGATGGTCCGATAGTTGCTGCAGTCTTTGATGTCTCCTTGTTTTGGAATGAAAATATAAATTGAGGTTTCCATTCTGTGGGCCATTGTTTTGTTATCCATATTTGTTGGCATATTCTTGTTAAGACTTTGCTGGATTTCATTTCTGTGGCTTGGAATAACTCTGTCAAAATCCCATCTACTTCTGCTGATTTGTTTCTCCCAATTGCTCTCAGTGCAGCTTTCATTTCATTTTCTAAACCTGTAGGTTCTTCTTCAAAAGATTATTCTTGGAAGGAATTTGTCGTCCTTTCATTTGTTCTGTATAGTTCTTCAGTGTTGATCCCATATTTTCTTTATTTTGTCTAGTTAATGTATTTCTGTGTTGATCTTTAAGCATGAGTATCCATACTTTAAATTTTATTTTGATTTCTTGTCTCTTGTGAAACAGATATCTTGTTCTTCCTTTTTTGTTGTACTCTATTTCTTTACACTGGTTATTATAATAGTTCTCTTTGTCTCTAGGTGCAAGTCACTGGAACGCTGCATTTAGACTTCTGATTCTATTTCTGTCACCATAATGGGAATTGTGTGCCATCTTTGGGTGTTTGATTTTAAGCTGTAGTTTTATTGTTGATTTTTATTGTTGCCAATATGATGTGGAACGGCTTTTAAATGATATTGCCCTCTGGTTTCAACCCATATTCACTTGAACTTAATAATACAAATCTGTTCTTTACATGGTCTTTAATAAACTCTTCAGGAACCTTTTTTTTTGGAACTATTCGTGTTTTGGTGTTTCTCCAGCTTTATTCTGATTTTCAGTATTAACAATTTGTGGTCTGTACTACAGTCAGCCCCTGGAATAGAGCTCTTCCATATTCTGCTTCTGATTATGTAATCTATTTGATTTCTGAATTGGCCATCCATGTATACAATTATCTGTTTGATTGGCTTAAATGTGAACAATTTGTTGTCACTCTCCTAGTTCATTTTGTGCTTCTAGCACAAATTTTCTGACGTTATTTGATTCTACTTTGTTTCCTACTTTTGTGTTCCAGTCACCTGTGATTATCAGCACATTTTGTTTAGATATGTGATCAATTTCTTCCTAGGAACTTGCATAAAAGTTTTCAGTTTATTCCTGAACACATGAAGGATATATTGCTAAACACATCACATGAACACATGAAGCTGCCTTATACTGAATCAGACCCTTGGTCCATCAAAGTCAGCATTGTCTACTCAGACCGGCAGCGGCTCTCCAGGGTCTCAGGGTGAGGTCTTTCACATCACCTACTTGCCTAGTCTCTTTAACTGGAGATGCCAGGGATTGAACCTGGAACTTTCTGCATGCCAAGCAGATGCTCTTCCACTGAGCCATGGCCCCTCCCCTCTTCAGTATTTGTAGTTGGGGCGTAAACTTGAATGATAGTTATATTGATAGGCTTTCCATGAAGTCTGATGGTTATCATTATAGCCCCTTATTACTTGTGCTACATCTCGCCACACTATTATAGCAACTCCTGTTTATTCTAAATTTGTTATTTTCCTGAGTAAAACAGTCTGGAATTTTCTAACTGAAAATGTCCTAATCTAGTCCACTTTAGTTCACTCTCTCCCAGGATTGCAATGTTTAAATATTCCATTTCTTGTTTTCCGATTTAAAGTTTACCTTGATTGATATGTTCCATATTCCTGTTATATGTGTCAAACAGGTTTGGACTTCCCTTTTGCATCCATTCACATCAACAACTGAACATTCTTTCAGCTTTAATCCAGTTGCATCATTAAACATAGCACTACTTGTCCTTGTCCTCTGCTCTTCCCCAGTAGCTGATTGAGTGCTATGTGACCTGAGGGTCCTGTCTTCCAGCACTATGTCTTTTTTTGTGTGGATTGTTTCATCATAGGGTTTTCAGCATACGGTTTTCAATATGATCAGAAGTGGTTTACCGTTGCCTTCTTCTGTGCAGTAGCAACCAGTGTTAGCTGAACCGTCAATGATGTTGTCTACGATAGACCCTCTGCCAATGTCACCTTCCATAACTGCTGCTGTCCAATTGTTACGCCATAACACAATAGCTGTTCTTCAAGGACTCCTCTGCCCCATCACCACTGGAACTGTCTGTTCTCTTCTATGTGTCCTTTGATTCCTGAAAGGGATGGATGTATCTTAGTCTGCTGTCTCAGCTGTGACCATTCTGCCTTGAGTGACTCTGGTAGGAGTTTAGCCTCTTTGTCCATCTAGCTTATCTGTCCTTACTGTTGTTGGCTGTCCAGGAACTTATATATAGATCCTTCATCTTTTTATCACAGATCTTTTAATCAGAAGTACTTGGGATTGAACCTGGGTCCACTGAGCTTTGTGCTCCCTTTGGAACAACTAGTCACTAAAGTTGCCAGGTTATGATTTTAAAACTTTTTGATCAGTAGTTAGAGCCAGGGATGGCTTTTGACTTTTCAAAGGAGGAGTCTGGTGGGATTTTGATTAATCAGTCATGGCTGCAGATATTTACATAGCAGGAATGGAGCTGGGATGAATGAACGTTGCCAAAACACATTAACCCTCCCTGGCTCAAAATTCCCTGTATAGTCCACAGGTTTGTTTTTTTTTAAGTGCTGGGGATCAGGAGGATGATTATGTGTGGTTTTATTGTATTTTTGTAATTATATATATGTATGTGTGTGTGTGTGCTGTCAAGTCACAGCTAACTTTTGGCAACCCCATAGCGTTGTCAAGGCAAGAGACATTCAGAGGTGGTTTGCCATTGCCTGCCTCCATATCACACCCCTGATATTCCTTGGAGGTTGCCCATCCAAATGCTAACCAGGGTTGACCCTTCTTAGCTGCTGAGATCTGACAAGATCAGGCTAGCCTGGGGCTATCCAGGTCAGGGCTATTTTAACTATTTTAATAACTGAATGCAATTCCAGAAGCCAAATAGGTGTCATCCCTAACAGCCACTCAGGAGACTTCAGCACCAAACTCTTTTTGTTGGGGGGGGGGGTGCATCTTGAAGAAAGATGAAGTCATACACAGAGCTACCCATAGGGCAAGACAAGTATGTCTGCCCATGAGACCATTGGATCCCTGTCTCCCATGGAAGTAGTTACCGGTAAACCATAGCCATTGTATGGTGAATGGTAGGTTCAGCTCCTGCCAGTAGCATCTGCTGATCTTATTTTATTGGATTTTTTAAAAAAAATCCTGCTGTACCAGTAAATTGCTCAGAGCATTCTAACACATCATATCAACCATGTAAAGTTCCATCTAGCTAATTTTGCATAAGAACTAAGCAACTATGAATTTAACCTAATAAATACAGACTTGGCAGTTTGTGAAATGACTGCCTAGTGAGCACAGTTCTTCTGGGACCCCCAGTCCCTTTTTCTCCCTCTTCATTTCAGGCATGTGTTTTAAATTCTGTTTGGTTCTGCTCAAGCCCATGTGCCTTTCTTGGCTGCCTTTGGAGTACTCGTTTAACTTTTAAACTTAAAAGAGAAAAATGATTTAGTGTACAGTTTGCAGATATTGGCAGAAATCCCACTTGTATTGCAAGCAACTTACGGGATACTTTGTCTCTTTTTCATTTCCCTTTTGAGCAGTTGGGTGTAATTATGTTTTCTACTCACCTACACTTTTAATTATACACTAAAGCCTTTCAGTGTTGCTGTGCTCATGTCTTGGCTAACTGTCTTCATGCAATTGTGCAATATTGTTGTTTGCTTTGGTCTGCTTAATGATCAACCTAGGCTTATAGTAAACAAGTCTGGTTTGTATTCATATCCTTTCTGTTTGTATCTTTGATCCACATAACTGCATTATCAACATATTTAAAATGTAATTAAATTGCTAGGCAGGGGCAGGTGGCTTAACACAATAACTTGGAGCAAAATGTTTTACCACTCTTTATTCTTAAATCAGAGGACTGTACCAAATCTACTTCTGTGTTTGGTTTGTAGATCAAAAGTATTGTTTTGGAGAAGGGAGAGAGGGAAACGTTCCCCCATAATGTTTGGTATACAGAGTGTTTGTTTTTTAAAATCCTGTTTGTTTTTCTTGTCTTTTGCTGCTCCGATCTCCAAAAGACCCACATGACGTCCTACATATATAGGAGATTAACTTGGTGTATTGCTGGCACTTGTATCTCTAAATTCTGCAAGAAGATGGAAAGTCATATTCTTTTACCCATGGCTGTACTTGAAATACGTAGGCGTGAATTAAAGACATGAACATGCAAGGTGCTTGCTTAATCTTAATTTTCATCCTTTTCCTTAGAAGATAAAGTCACAAGACAACCCCTGATTATTTGTCTTTGTTTGCAAGTGCTACAAACTCTTCACAGAAATGGGGGTGTATGTCTGTTGTCCTCCTCTTCACTTCTCAGGCCAAAAAAGTGACCAGGAAGTAGCCTGTCCAATGCTACGGCCTTCTGGTCCAGCTGTAGCCATACTATGTGTCATCACTTAGTGCGGTGGATTGTTGCCATAACCGGATAGTGCTACATTAACGTGGCATGGGTTGCACTGCTTACATTTACTATGGTGTTAGTCTCACACCCTTGCAATGCAAGGGAGCCCTTTTCATGTAGCATGTCAGTTGACAATGTAGCTTGTCAGTTGCTTGGTAGCAAGCCCACTTGTATTGCTTGATGTAATAAGGTAATTACATTGTGATGTTTAGCTAAGTACCATCCTGGTTGAAAAGTTTCCTCTTTCTGTCTTTGAGTAACATGCCCTATTTTGTGGTTTATCATAAAACTTGTCTTCCAAGGTTTTCTTTTCTCTTTCCTCTTTCTTTGTATTTTGTTTACGTTTTTTATAGTCCACCTTTCTTACAAGCGGACTACACACTGTGAGCCAGTACAATCACAAAAATGGGACATTCGATAACCAATGCATTAGATTTTAGAAGTCTGGAATCCCCAGAATGAATTGAAGCATAGCATAAGTTTTCACATGACACATTAAGTAGTACACAAATTACATAAATAGGATCCTACTTACAAATAAGGTAAACACAGCAGAATAGACCTCAGTCCTTAATCATTTATCCAAGCAAGTTTGTAAAACCATTTTGTGCAGTGCAACCCTATTACCTGCACAGAAGAGCCCTCTTGAATAGTTCAGTTTTGCATAGTTTGCAGAAAACCAGGAAAGTGGGAGCTTTCCTGACCTCCTCGGGCAGGCCATTCTGCAAGGTGGTAGCCACAATAGAGAAAGCACATGTATGGGCAGTTGTTGATTTTGCCCATTTGCAGGTTGGCACCTGCAGAAGCCCCTGCTGACTTGAGCGAAATTGTTGTGGCGGAGCATAGAGAGAGAGGTGGTCCCACAAATAAGAGGGGCTAAGGCCATGAAGGGCTTTGTATATGATAGCCAGTACCTTAAGCTGAGCTTGGTAACAGATGGGCAGCCAGTGGAGCATCTGCAGAATGGGAGTAATATGCATGTCCTGTCTAGCTCTGGTTAATTGCTGAGCATTCTGGACCAGTTGGAGTTTCTGAGTTGATTTTGAGGGGAGACCAGTGTAGAATACATTATAGTAGTCTAGTCTCAATGTTACTGTGGTGTGGGTCAGGTAAGGGGCCATCTTACGAGCTAGGCTGAGTTGGTAGAAAGCCTTTTTTGCAGCTGCATTGACTAGCTTCTCCAGTAATAAAGCTGGATCCAGTATGACCCCAAGGCTTCTAACTGAGTCAGCAAGGGTCAGTTGAAGATCAAAAGTGGGGAGAACAGTTTCTTTAGGACCTCCTCCTTCTCAAACAGCATTGTCTCTGTCTTTTCAGGGTTTAGTTTCAATCAGTTAACCACCACGGCCAGGCAGCAATTCAGGACCTCTTCCGCATCACCAGAAGCTTTGTATCAGGATATGTATAGCTGAGCATCATCAGTATATTGATGACAACCAAAGCTACGAGTGATTTGCCCTAAGGGCTTTACATAAAGATTGAAAAGCTTTTCTTTGAGATGGGCAGCCCATTCCTGAATCCCACAATGCTGATGCAATGCTGGCCTAGTTAGTCTATATTCTGTGCATTCTCGGCAGAGAAGAAATGCAAAAACAAAAAACAAAACAAAAAAATACCTAACCCAAGGAACTGAGTGCATAACAACTGCACTGGAGTTCATAACAACACAGCTGACAAGCATCAATCATGGTGCAACATTCCCATAATGCTCTTATGTCCTCCATATATAAAAGCAGCCAGCCAACAATATGGTGATGTCACCTTGCCTCCACTCACCCACAGAACAACGAGAAGGAATAAGGTAACATGGTGATCTATACTGTATAGAGGAATGTGGCATGCCTAGAGTGGGGCCATGTGCATGCCATACTCTTGGGATCTCTGCAGATAAGGCTTCAAATGCAAACATATACCATCCTTCCTCGTGTGCTCTAAGTATTTATGCCACGGTGTCTTAGAGATGCAACCCAGGGCTGTGTGTCCTATCAAGTAAGGTATGAGTGTCCTAGTACAGGAGTGTCCTGGCCTGGTACAGGAGGGGACAGGAGGGGTTGCAGACTTAGTTAGATTAGATGGTGCTAAATAGATGTTAAGTTGCTCCAAGGACTCTAGGCCAGAGCAGCAAAAAGTGGCATTTTTCCTTTGGATATAAAAACAGTAGCAATTGGAAGACCAGGGAAATCCTTATATTAACAAATTGGACATTAAGTAAATAGTCAGTAGAAACCACATTGGGATAGCATTACTTAGTTGCTAGAGGATGTGAAATCCTCGTAAGTAAAGTTGCATCCATAGATTGTAGAAACTCAGCTTCCTCCAGCGGTAGCATCCCTCTTTTTAGCGGAGCGATTCTCAACTTGTATTTCAGGCCCTTTTAATTAAAAAAAAATGTTTCAAATGTAGCTGATGACTAGAAGTGTGGTGCATGAGTGAGTTAACATCAGTAATGTATCATATGCATAATTCTTCAGAGTCTTAGCAACGTACAATAATAATGCTTTCATTCTTTTGTGGGCTGTATTAAAAAAATAGGTAGTACTTCCCATCTAAACTTATGAGTTTTGGCAAAGAGAATGACAGCGACATCTGCTCCAGGCTGTTGGGATTCCTGTTAGAAAATGTCAGTTCTTAATTGTGGAGGGAGAGGGGAAAATTCCTCTTTGGAGTTCTGTGCTGCCATATTTGTAATACAAAATGCAGCTGTTCAGATTCTTAGTTGGTTGAATTTCAGCATGCCATATGCAGACACTAGGGCTTCTATTGCATCTTCCACATACCTATTGGGGGGGTGGGGTATCGTCTCTTTCTGTACAGTCCACAAAATCAGAATTTAATATTTTAATTCAGTAGTTTTTGCAGCCTGTAGATCTCGAAATGTTGCTTTAATAGTTCATTGGGGTATTTTGTGCAGGTGTCAAACTAATTAATTTTAATAAATTGCTAAAATATACAAAGGTCATTGTGGTGCGCTGGATAACAAATTCATTTGGAGAGAACTGCGTTCTGATCCCATGTCTGCATTAGATTGTGTAACCCTGGTCTATGTCACTGGTTTTGAGTTAGCTGAATAATACGGTCGTGAGTGCAAACATAATAAAGAAGATTGTGCGGTACCTGCAAAATACTGCACAAATTCTGTGTTACTAAGTTGTAGCAGGCTAAAGTTCAGTTTCTACTGGAATTTTTCATTTTTAAGCACATGGAAACAGCATTAAGGTGCCTCTTAAAACCACTCACATCCTTCCATGCTTGTTCATCTCTGCTGAACTGCTTAAAGGCAGATGATTCTGGAAGCGGCAGCAACATGAAATAAGCAAAGACCTTGGCATCCCTTCATGTGATCTAGCAGCAGTATAAAGAAAAACCTGCAGATGACAAAAACAACTTATGGCAAATGTGGAGGCCTTGAGAAGGGAAGAGAAATCCTAGTACAATAGGTGGATTGCCTGTGAGAATCATTGGTGGGTGTTAATTAGCTTTGAAGCACAGTTGCTCTTATGCAAAGGTGTTTCTGGGCCTTGGGTGAAGTATTCTTCAGTCTGATGTGTTGTTTACTGGTTTTAAGCTTTGCTAACTGCTCTAACAATGGCAGAAAAGAGAGACGATCCTTTTCTGGAGGAGGAGTAGAAGAAGAGAAGCATGTAAGTAGTCCCAGTCCAAGGTTGCTCCTTACCTCTGCAACACATCTATTCTCAATGGTCAGCCATCAGTTTTTCTTAACTGGTTCTTCAGGTGCTTTCTGATAGAGATTTGTGTGAAAGAACCAGATAGCCTTTGGCAGTGCACTTGGAGTAGGGGAGAGGGAAAAAAATGCGTTTAAAAATGAAATATTTGAGAGAAGCCTTTTAGTTATGAATCTAGAATAGTCAAAGGCCCGGTTCAAGATGTGGTGGTAGCTGAACAGTGGTTCCGCACGAGTGGGTATCCATATGGCTGGGGTCACTTTTATAAGCTGTGCACTACAGCTGTTTTGCATGGAATGCCCTCACACCAGAATGACTTCCTCCCTTCCAGGGGCTGGTGCCACAGGTGTCAGGATGTTCCAAGGGATAGCACCAACCACATAGTTTCAGAGGGTAGCCGTATTAGTCTGCAATAGAAGAGCTAGATTCGAGTCCAGTAGGATCTTAGAGACCAACAAGAATTTTAGGGGTGGGATCTTTGACTCTCGAAACCTTATAACATGAAAATCTTGTTGGTCTCTAAGGTTCTACTGGACACAAACCACATAGTTCACTGTTTATGGGCACTGTGCTAACTGTGTGAAGCTGACCCCCAAACCATGTAAAAGTGTAATTTCCTGGCTACTGCATCACTAATGTCATGTTTGAACAGATGCTGAACTGAAACAAGGGCTGATAGTTTGATCGGCAGGGAGGGATCTGATACAGCTAACTGTATCAAATTTCGTAAGAGGCAGACGGCTGAACAATAGTTGGACATTTCATTTATTGTACAGAACTTCTATTTTGAAGTTAATACCCATGTATTTTGAGTCAATCCTTAATAAATCTTGATGAACAGTATGGAGTGCAAGTAGTATGAACTGGGGATTATTTTTTTTACTTCTTCTTCTTCTTCTTTTTTTAGTTGTACCATGCTTGTGCCCATGAAGGGCAACTTAAAAGAAGAACAACAAAAAAGAGCTGAGTGTAGCACAATTGTCGCAAGTCTTTCATAGCTTTACCAACTACGTCAGCATTTGCAAACCACTAGTCTTAATACATAATTGCTTTAAGAGGTTTCACAAGTAACCAATATCACGTGGATTGCCTAAAACCTGTGAAGCACAGGAAAGGGACACTGGCTTCCTGATCAGAGAGTAGCTTTCCCATTTGTGTGTCAGGTGCCCTTTATAGGACTATGGCAAAATTGCTTAGGGGAAATCGTGGGTCGTCTTGAATTGTGTTTGAGGTGAAGTGTATGGGAAATGGATCATATAAAAGCTATTGCATCAGCCTGTTGCTGATTTTCTGTTTGGGTTCCAGATTTTTTTTCCCTTAAGGGAGAGAAAATTATTAATCCATCCCTCTCAAAAAAATAGTGAAATCTCTGTATGAAGGTATTTTCTAGTTATTGTCGAAGGCTTTCACGGTCAGAGTTCATCGGTTCTTGTAGGTTATCCGGGCTGTGTGACCGTGGTCTTGGTATTTTCTTTCCTGATGTTTCTCCAGCAGCTGTGGCAGGCATCTTCAGAGGAGTAACACTGAAGGACAGTGCTCTCAGTGTCAAAGTGTGTTGGAAGAGTAATATGTATAGTCAGAAGGGGGTTGGGTTTGAGCTGAGTCATTGTCCTGCAAAAGTATCAAAGGTAATGTGCTAATCATTGTCCTGTAAGTATCAAGGTAATGTGCTAATTAGGGTGGGATATGTTAATGTGGAATCATTGTATCCTGAAGTGATCTGTTAACATGTGGAATCCAAAGCTAATCCAAAGACTACAGTCCACAATAGCCATGCAGATTAGCTTTGGATTCCACATGTTAACAGATCACTTCAGGATACAATGGTTCCACATTAACATACCACACCGTAATTAGCACACCACACCCTAATTAACACATTACCTTGATACTTACAGGACAATGATCAGCAAATTACCTTTGATAGTTTTGCAGGACAATGACTCAGCTCAAACCCATCTCCCTTCTGACTATATATATTACTCTTCCAACACACTTTGACACTGAGAGACACTGTCCTTCAGTGTTACTCCTCTGAAGATGCCTGCCACAGCTGCTGGAGAAATGTCAGGAAAGAAAATACCAAGACCATGGTTACACAGCCCAGATAACCTACAAGAACCGTATTTTCTAGTGGTTAAAATCTTGGAGTTGATCTAGAAGAATTGCATTCCAGTGCAACTGGATATTTAGGTGTTGGTAAACAAGAAACTATCACTAGGCATCATTAGTCTCTGTGTTAATATGTACTATTATTACTTACTGTATTTGAGGTGGTAGAATGGGACATATCACTATCGAACGCTAGCCTATAAAACAAAACGCCCTGCTAGTAGAAAACCTAGCATGGAGATGGAGTCTTATCGCTCCTTTTCCTGCAGCACTAGATTAAAACTTGAAGCAACTTTTAACATAGAGAAGCATTTATTTTTTAGCATCCACCCTTAGAGTTGTGGAGTATTCAAACGCTTACATAATAGGGGTTACCGCACTTTGTATTCCCAGCGATGATTTAAGAGTTTGAAAATGTTATTAAAAACATCGCTTTAAAAGGGTTTTTGGATACCATGGCTTATAAATGGTTGGAAAACATCTTCACAGCTAAAGGGGCCAAACAAAGTGCGAACAGTATTTTTTATAATGTTTTCAAACTCTTAATACATTGCTGGGAATACAAGTGCGGTAACTGACTTGCAGGCCCTTCTCCTTCACTCCAGATACACAAGGGCTGGCTAAGGTTCAGCAGTAGTGAGGAGAGAGACAATCCTACATATTCAGAGGTACGCTAGGTAAAGGTTAACGTGTTACAGTCATATATTATTAGTTGTGTTTGTATGGGGTGGGGTGCAGTACTCAGGAATGTGACTCTTTTGATAGATGGGAATTGCGATGGCTCTCCACAGTCTGGAGTGAGTACAGCTCCCTGAATGCAGAGGTGAATAACTTGGGAGAGGTGAAAACATGTGGTGTGATTTTTCTTAGTTTTCAGAAATGGAAATTTCCCTTTGGCCCAAGCGAGAGACTTTTTTGCCTGAGACAGCTGTTGCTAAGACTTTTGCCCATCAGGCTGTCCCCATTTTTTTTTTTTTTGCAGAAACCAAAGTTAGCCCTTGCTGTGACCTGTCCAGAAGAACAGAGTTGCAGGGAATGGCATTAAACCAAGTGAAAGGTGGAATTTTCTGGTTTTGCCTCTGTGGAATAGGCCATCTAACACGTGTGAGCGTGTGTTCGTTTTCCTTGATGATAAATTAGTGGTTGTGCTCAGTAGCTTGCCAACTTTTAGCTCCTGAACAATTCTTATAACTGACTTTTTATTTTTTAAAAAAAATGTTTAAAGCAGGAATATGTAATGGAAAGATTAATAGACACATCTGTGCGGCTGGCAGTTTAGTGTACGCAGGGAGTACATTTTCAGAGGATTACGCAAACTCCTTAAGATTGCCATATTCAGTAATAAGCTGCTAAATGGATGAGCCTCTTTATAATGAGGTATAGAGCTTCACTTCAAAGGAGAGACCTTGGATGACTTGCATCTTGTCTTCACCTCTCTGAGACTTCAGGATGCCTAAACTATTAGCCTTGGTCTGTAAAAAAAAAAAGAAGAAAAAAGAACAAAAAGGCGGGTAGTATTAGTCTTCTCATGGAAGCTCCAACTCATTCACTCTTCCATGCTCCCTAGTTGTGTTCTCATGCTACAGCCTCTTCATTAAGCTGTTATCGCAGAATTTGCCAGGGAGGAATGAGTATGGGTAGGCTGTGAAGACATGAAGCGGCCTTAAGCTGAGTTGGACCATTGGTCTTTCAATGTCAGCGTTTTCTGCTGCGACCGGCAGCATCTCTGTGGGGTCTCAGTTCTTCCGCGTCACCTGGTCCTTTTTAACTTGAGTGGCTGGGGCTAGCGCCTGGGTCCTAGTGAACGAAAAGCAGATTCTCTGCCACTGAACCATGCCCCCTCCTCTGGCTCCATGACAGGCACTGTGATTGCCACCCATGTTGAAGTCAAGGACCCCGCAAGCCTCTGGCTTTAAAAGGAGGAAGCTTCCTGTTTTTAATCTGTGTTCCACCTTGGAAAAAGTGGAGATGATTTTTTTAAAAATCCTTTTTGAGTGCACTATTTTTGTGTAAAGTTTAATTGCATAAGTTGTACAGGGAAATGTCGCTTCACAACTGTTATACTGGGTTACTTTTCAAAACTATCTTTCGTAAAGCTTTAAGACTTTTTTGTGCACACGGGCAGCTTTTGATGGCTAGGGATAATCTCATTAGATGGTGGTGTTTGTAGAGGGATATGTATTTACCTAATTTGAAGCGATTCTATAATAAAGTTGAGTTGTGCTTTCTGCTCTGTTCTCTAGATGGTTGGTTTGGGTATTAGCAGTAGTATGCACATACCGTATATACCCGTGTATAAGCCGAGGTGCCTAATTTCTCCCCAAAAATGGGGAAAAATTAGGCACCCGCGTATAAGCCGAGGGTCGGCTTATAACCCCTCCCCCCCACAGGCTTACCTAGGCTCCCGGCAGCAAGCGGCGTGGGCCTGGCGGCGGCGCGACCGGGCGAGGGCCGGGGCAGCTTCCCTGCAGCTGCAGAAGGCCGCCCCAGGCCGCCCTTGGCCGGGCGAGGGCTGGGGCGGCCGGGCGAGGGCCGGGGCAGTCTCCCCAGGCCGCTCTCGGCCGCGAGAAGCGGCGGCGCGGCCGGGCGAGGGCCGGGGCAGCCTCCCTGCAGCTGCAGGAGGCCGCCCCAGGCCGCTCTTGGCAGAAGGAAGCGGCGTGGGCCCGGCGGCGGCAGTAAGTTCCCTCCTCCCCCCTCCCCCTCCCTCCTCCCCCCTCCCCCCTCCCCCACCCTACCGTATTGACCCGCGTATAAGCCGAGTTCGGCTTTTTCAGCCCTTTTTTGGGGCTGAAAAACTCGGCTTATACGCGAGTATATACGGTACAAAGCCTCGCTTATGAAATTCTGAGCAAACTATTATAGGTGCAAGTGAAATATGTCCAAAGTCATGTGGCATCATAAACATCAGAGTATTGCAGTTTATACTTTGTAAACAAGAGTCTCCATCTGATGCATGAAATAGATAGCAGATGTGTTGGATATATATGCTGAAAGGCAGAGACTTTTACTTTAGAAAAGCTTAAAATATGCAATCCTGCTTTTAGTGCCAAGAATCAATTAAAGGATGTTCTTGTGGAGAAATTTCAAAAAAACACCTTGAGTCTGGTTGACACCTCTGTTTGCTCTCTGTCCTCCAAAACACCCTTTTATCTCAAGCTCAAAGTGTATTCAGAATAGTGATGTTAGCTTAGAGGAACCACTAAAAAATAGCCTTTATTTATTGCTTGGAGGCTCTGTGGCAGAAAAGCCAATATTTTCACATTGTTTATAGCTCGGGGAAAAGAGCCTATAATGAACAAAGCATAGAAATCCAAACGGTTGATTACAGGGAATTATACTTTGGAAGCTGGGTGTGTTTAGAATAGCCCTTATTCTCAATTTACAATTCTTTGATCACTCTACTACCTGTAGAAAAGCACTTGCTATTTGCTGGCTGTTAAAATGATGCATACTTGCCTTCTGGATCCTGAAGACTGTTCAGTGAAATATCCAAGCTAGAGGAGGCATGTTTCCTTGAATCAAACTGTAGAATAAAGTATATTTTTGGTGCATCGTTGCAGAATATGGCCTGACTTGCAAATGAACTGGAAGCAGTGAGAGTGGTATTGGAGACTATCATTTTCTGGCTGAAGGAAGTAATGGATGTGCATGAATACATTCTTATGCATGATCCAGGGCTGAGCCCCTGGTATTCGAAGAAGAGTTTTGGTCCTCCGGCTTATGTTAAGCCTTGGGTGTGTTGTGCTTGGATTTTGAACGATTTCAGAGAGCGAAGCTGGAGCCCAGCTTGATCAAAGGGCACTTCTGGTTTTCAGCTTGAATTGCTTACCATTGCCTAAGATCATGGAAGATAAAACTAAAAAGGCAACATTTCAAAATAGTAAGAAAACTGGGTGAAGTCCATTGTGCCCCAGCAAACAAAAGCAAGATGCAGAATTGTTCAGTGAACCTTGTTCAATTCAACTGTGCTTTTAACTTCAGTTTTAGTCTTTGAGCCTTTGGCATAATGTGAGTGGCAAGTAAATCCAAATAATTTACTAAAAGCAATGCTTAAGATGGGCTGCCTGAAGGAACTGTCTTGTTACTAACGTGATCATTTGCTGAGGCTCCTTTACAGGCTCCTTTATAGTCGATTGATCATTTCCCCCCGTTACTGCTGCATCCATGCAAGTCCTGATCCAATACAACAGTGTACAACCTTGCCTCTATATAGTAAATGATACTGTCCCTGGCAGTGTTTTTTCTGTAAGCTGAAAAATGGTGTCCTGTACTGTTCCTTAGCTGAAGACCAGACTTTTGGTGGAAGCGAGATGCCACTTCTTTTGTGAACATAATTTCTGTGCTTCCTCACACCTGCTTCCTCAGACCTACTTCCAGTGTTAGAACCAATGGGAAGTTTTTCCCGCTCTGCTTTTCAGCAGAGTCCCAGGTTGCATTTTGTATACTTCTCATCTAGTGGCTGACCTCCTACATACTTGTTGGGAGTTCTTTAGATACACATGTACTGGAAGAAAGTCTCATAAATAATTCGTCTGATGAAAATATTACCCCCAACTAATCAGTTGACTGTTGTAGTCAGATATTTAGATGGAATTGAATAAAGATGATAATCTTTTGGAATTTACTAAATGCGGCTATAATGTTGGTAGTGGAGAAAAATGACACAATCCTAAACAGAGTTACTCCTGTCTAAGCCGATTGATTTCAGTGGGTTTATACTGGAGTAACTCTGTTTAGGATTGTAGTATAAGATGTAGAATGTTCTACGCTATTACTTATGTAGACAAGAAAGTTATGCAAGATATTGGTTCTTGTAGGTTATCCGGGCTGTGTAACCGTGGTCTTGGTATTTTCTTTCCTGACGTTTCGCCAGCAGCTGTGGCAGGCATCTTCAGAGGAGTTAACACTGAAGGACAGTGTCTCACTGTCCTTCAGTGTTACTCCTCTGAAGATGCCTGCCACAGCTGCTGGCGAAACGTCAGGAAAGAAAATACCAAGACCACGGTTACACAGCCAGGATAACCTACAAGAACCAATGAACTCTGACCGTGAAAGCCTTCGACAGTATTATGCAAGATATGTTTGAAAGAACAAACCGTTTATGGTCTTCATGGACTTGTATTATAATATTGCTATTAATGCATACAGGTCATTTTTATTGAAAATATATTTCCATGGAAAAAATAAAGTTTTGTGCGGTGTTAGTAAGCTGAGAACCAGTACTGTGGGTTTTCTGGGAAAACCTGAATAAAAAAAAATTCTGATTCACAAATAAATAAATTTAAATACTTAAATAATATTAGCAAAAGAAGGCAAATGCACCATGGACAAGCACTGGGGGTCCATGCTTCATATCCCACATCTAGCCCATCAAACATAATTGCTTTGCAGCACAACAGCTCCAACAACTATAGAAAAACAGACTATATTTACATATGTGGGGTGGAAAATTTTCCATGGAGAAATATAGCACTGGAAAATTTTCTGGAAATGTTTTGCTCCGCATCAGTGCTGCGAGGCTGGGGTGGTGTAGCGATTAGAACATTGGGCTAGGATTTGGGAGGTGCAGGTTCAAATCCCCACTCTGCTGTGGAACTTTGCTGGATGACCTTGGGCCAGTCACTCTCTCTCTCAACCTACCTCACAGGGTTGTTGTTAGGATAAAGTGGAAGAGGGGAGAATGATGATTGGGGAAGAAAATAAGCAGGTAATTCAGTTACCCGGACTTAATTTTTTTGTTGAAGGTTGAGAATGAAAGAATGGGCTCTGCAGTGCCACAGAGAGGCAGTGTGTGTCCTTCAAAAGCCATTTGGGAATATTGAAAAGGCTCACCAAATGTTGGGGATTGCTGGAGGATGGGGCTTCCTTGCTGGGGTGTTCCTGTACACCTGTTTTGCACAGCAGTGATGGTCACAGCTGAGGTGCTAAGTGGCCACAAAAAATGTATTTCTCTTATCAGTAAATAATGGAATCAGTGCAGGGAAAATGCAGTATCTCTGCAACTAGTTTGGGGGAGGCTTCCAAGTTCCCTGCAGGAAACTTTCCTCCCACCCTCATGCTTTTTCAGGTAGTGATTCTTTGCTATATGTGGCAAGGTAATCATGGGATTGACTGCTATTCCTGGTCAAGTGATACCTTGAAAGCCTGTTAGCTGTTTGCTTAATAGTGAGATCTTATACAATCAGTTCTGCCATAACACGGTAGTTGCATTCCTTAAGATTTGCTATAGCATGATTTTCTACAATGTGGCAATGGGATTGTCCCGTAAAATAGAATGGAATAGGAGCAGGGAAAAGTTCCAGACCCCAAACTGGTTGAGATATTTTTACTCCAACTGGTGCATTAATGCTGTTTGTTATATCAGTGTGATGTTATGCTAGTAGTTATAGTATAAGAAAGCAATAGAAGCTAATTTACCTAGCGTACAGGAAGTTGCCCTCTGTGGGGGTCAGGAGAGTGGTCAGCATAATATTCAGGAGGAGGACTGCTTGTTGGGACCGAAGAAGAAGAAGAGTGGGTTTTTATGTGCTGACTTTCTCTACCACTTAAGGGAGAATCAAACCGGCTTACAATCACCCTCCCTTCCCCTCCTCACAACAGACACTCTGTGAGTAAGGTGAGGCAGAGAGATCTCTTAATAGAACTGTGGCTGGCCCAAGATCACCCAGCTGGCTTTGTGTGTAGGAGTGGGGAAACAAATCCAGTTCACCAGATTAGCCTCCGCTGCTCATGTGAGGAGTGGGGAATCGAACCCTGCTCTCCAGATCAGAGTCCACCGCTCCAAACCACCGCTCTTAACCACTACATCATGCTGGCTCTCCAGCTGGTGGAACAAGAGCTGGAGTTGCAGAGATGGAAGAGGAAGAGAGAGCTGAGGCTACCCATCAGGCACCACATGCTTCATAGTGATTGCTGAATTGCACATTTGCATCAGAATTGCCTCTTGCTGCACTGTGAAGGCTTGTCCAAAACTCAGATTTTGCTTTCTGTGCCTCTGGGTTTTCTAACCTGAATCAGGTTCTCTGTGGTGCATTATAGTGATTGTTTTCCTAATCTTCAGTTGTGTTTGAACCATTTCATGTTCTACAGACATGTGTTCTGGCAGAAATAAGCTGTATGGTGTGCACTTGTAAAAGGCTTGTTAACTGACAAGCAGTTATCACAGTTCAGTTTTAGCAAGGTTTTGCTCTCAGGTTCAATTTCACCTTCTAGAGAGTCCAGCAAATTAGACTTGCTAATTAGAGATCGTCCATAGAATCATGGTGGATAGAAATTCCAGTTTTTCAAAAAGGCAATATATAAGAACATATACATTTGTCCCACTTGATCCAAAATTCTGCTAGTGAAATCGAGTAAGCAGCCAACATAGGGTGGGGGAGGGGAAAATAGAAATAACAGGTGAATGCAATTACCCCCAAGCTTGTCCTGACATTTACCCAGGCTAAGAGACAGGTTTTCTGGGTACAACAAATTATTGTGCCTTCAAACAGTTAAGGAATGGAGATGATACAAGGTGGTTCTTGAGATAAACCTGAATGCTCAGGATCTGAAACAATAACTGCTTAGAAACACTGATCACGGGGGTTTCAGTTTTTTAAAATTCTAGAGTGAAAATATTTCTGGAAATTCAGCACAGTTATATCTCATTTTAAAAATGAGAATTTCTCAAAAAAGGAGGGGATTAGACTGACTTTGGATGGTGTAGCTCCCACAGTCCCCCTTGGGTGCCTCATTCTTCAGCTGTTGCTGTGTCAGAAAGGAAACTCCAGCAGGATATAATCGCCACCTTCAAATGGGTTAGCTGAGAAGTGAAACAAGAAAGGAGCCTTCAAAACAGGTTGGATGAGTAGGGCTGTTCGCTGCGCCGCTGTTGTGTTCCTCCCTGTTCTATAAAGCTGCGAGCTGATGATGCACACCAGCAGGAATAATGACATCCTAACCAATTTGGTGCACGAGAGCAAGTTTTTGACTTAATGCAAAACTTTTCATCAAGCAGGAGAGAGGAGGAGTTTGCTAGCTGTGGAAAGCAAAATTGCTTTGCAGGGGCTTGTTTTTCTAGGTAGGATGCTTTTACGATTATGTAATTCATTTCTCCTGTAGAGATGTAAAATTTCTGGGTTTTTCTTTTGAAGATGTGGGGGAAGACATTTTCTGTTTTATGCAGATACAGAAATTGGGGGTGGGGGAATCGAAACATATGTAATGCTTTCTGAAAACCTAAACTTATTTTACTGCTGTACCGTCAGGTGCGTTGGGTTGGATACTGCCAGCTTTTTCACTCAGTCAGTCTTTGTCTCACATGACTTTTGGCCATGCATGTCCCATGATCGCCAGGGTAGCTTTTTTGATGATCGAAAGTTGAATTCCTTCCTCTTTTTTTTACCACCAGAAAAACTGATTGTATCTAACCCAATATTTGTAACTGGAAAGCTATTCTGGAGCTCAGAAAACTGTGTTGCCAGTAGCAGAGAACTCATTCAAGCAGGCCCATCTGTATCTAGGCAGTTGCTTAGTAATTTGTCTGTACCTGTGCTGAGTAAAGCAAGAAGTGCTGTCATCTTTAATTAACAAACAGAAGGCCAGTTGCAATTTAACGATGAACAGTTTTATTTCAGCATAAGTTTCTGCAGGCTAGACCATCTTGCCTCACTAGGCAAACCTTTTCTATAGGCCAGAGCTTAAAAAAAGGGTCCCAGGCTCCAGGGTACCATGGTATCTAGAAATTTCCATTGTTCCGGACCTAGGATTTTCATTAGTCATTTATTTTGAGTGCCTCTTGGTGATTCTCAGTAGAAGTACAAAGCTTATTTACATGAGGCACAGAGGTTAGCTTTTTGTTGTGATGATAATTAGGATTACTCCATGTTTATATACTACTACATTTTTTAAAAAAAGCCAAACTGTGAAGAGTTTAGGATTAGGTTTTGTGGTAGCAATAATGACAAAAGTATGGTCATGAAAATTTAAAACCCTGAAGGATGAAAAATAAGTCTAATTCCTACATTTTTGGGGTAACGCCTAAAGATGAGTAAAATGTATGAAACAAGTGGTACACAACATGGTCAAGAGGCCACGAAATGCAGGAAGTAAGGGGTGAAATGTAATTCAGTAAAATTCAGGTCTCATAAAAAAAAACGTTCAGAGGCTATTCACAATAACAGCAATTGACCATTTCTTTAGTTTTGCTAAGCAAGTTAACAACTGACTAATGACTAAGAAATCCCAAATCCTTGTTAAGTGGGGAGTGCGGGGGGTGGGTGGGAGAGATTGTCAGACCTCTTGATGCACTCTAATTCAGTCGTTTTACACTGGATTCTCCCTTTGTAGCTGGCGACCTTCTTTGTCTTCTCTCTTGTAGAAGAATGGTGACTTCAGTATCAGTTGAACTTGGATGTCCGTGGATTGCTGTTATGGTTACAGATTGTTCCTGCATTCCTTTCCTAATCCTGGAAAAGTTGGATCCTTGGGTCTGGAGAAGGGGAAGGGTCATGAAATTGCCCTATCTGCCTCTTCATTGGTACACCTCTTCTGACAGAAGGAGAGGGGTGATTTGCCCCCTTTCCTCTATAGCAAGGGTTTGTTACAAGGGCCTGATATGATTTATATAAATGTCACATCGTTGGGCCTGGCTATGCCTCACCAGCCCAGATCGGGACTGGAAGGGGTGGCTGCTTCAGCTGTCTTGTGGACCAGATAAGAGCTCTCAAGGGGCTGGTTCCGGCCCATGGGCCTTATGCTTGACACCCCTGCACTATAGCCTCCCAACCCACGTGGCTATTGGTGGACCTCCACTAGGGGTGCTGAACTGAGCGCCACATGTCTTGGGGGCTCCCAAGGGAACCAAGATTTGTTCAAATCTGGGGTGTAATCCTGCACCCCTGCCCGATTCTAAATAGTGACTTGGGAAACAGGATCTCTCCTGCTGCCAACGAAGTACGGTTTGACCCCCAGTTTTGCCGAGAGAGCCATCGTGCGACTCTTGGAATCCTGGATGAGGTCCCGTCTGGCTTGAGGGGAAACCATTGCCGTGAACGTCTCTTTGGAAGTAGGCTCAGCTCTCCCCTACCTATTACCATCTAAACAACGATACATAAGCAAGAATACCTACTCTTTTAAAATCTGAGTAAGTAACAAGAACTCTTTCGTTTTACCTGGAATTGGAAGTTCCAAAGGAGTGGAAAAATATCTATAGAATCCGTATCCTCCCATCTGAGGTTTGGATGACTCTTTGACATTTAAAAACATTGGATAAGCCGGCAGGATCTTAATCAAATTGATCGGTGGATAGACATAACAATTGGGACTATTTGAATGACGGTATAGCCACCAATCAGAAATCTAGAAGTGTAAAGGGGAGGGACGAGCAGATCCCCTTCCACTTCCGGGAGGAGGCTTTTTTGAGTAAACAAATTCTCAAGCCACGTCTCATCCGGAATTATCAGCTATCGTCTGCCATCGCAAGAACATTACGGGATTTGAGACTGGATGTGTGGCACCACTGTGTAACTGGCAAATACTTCCCAAGTTCCTAGGCAAAAGGAAGGAACGGCAGGAACGGCAGACGTGCCACCTCTTATCCGGCCCCTGTAATATCACTCTACAACTCACAAAGTATACCTGTCCGGATTTTACAAATTAAACTACAACAAACTACCAGAAGCAGCAACCATGGAAAGTGAGATTAAACTCAAGGATCGACTAGCTTCTCTGAAAACAATATATACGAACTTGTTAATCGGAAACTGGATGCAATTTTGGGAGATCTTAAGGACATAAAAGACCGAATTACGACAATGAGATCTGAGATGAGAGAAGGAAGCTCCCCAAATTACAAACCATCAAAAGAAGAATTAAATTCTGCAAAGGAGATTTAGAGCTATGAAGGACTACCGAAGGATATATATCTGCAAGAAGAAACCGAACTGACCCAATTGACAACTATGGATATGAATGTAAGGGACTTTGATTTTTGGCTGTATGATTTACCTGATGAACTTTTCGATGTCAACTGGGAGAATTCAAAAGGGCAAAAAGCTGGAAGTACCGGGATTTTTCTTCTTGCCTTAGGGATGGAAGAAAACACATTGCAGATTCACTATTTCCCATCAATTTTCACAGAGGGAATTGCACTAACAACTTCCATGGATGCCCTTCGTTGCCTAAAGTTACTGGGAAAAAGAGGAAAATGTTGGAAATTCAAGATAAAGAGACTGGGTCAAAGGGTTTAGTTTTTTTTCCGGATTCAACTAAAAAGGACTGATTAAATGGCTTGGTTTTGACAAAAATAGAATTATTAATGGCAATAACATAATTGATACCTATTAGATAGGTGGGAGAATTGGAGGAATTAGAATATTCATTCCTAAAGGAAGTTAAAAATGAGACTTATCACCTAATCCATTTTTTAAAAATTTTTTTATATCTGTTCTTTCTTTTTATTTTTTCTTTCTTTTTCTTTATTTCAATATAAGTAAATAAATAACAAACGTTATAAATGTCTGTAACAATATTAGGATTAGAAACTTAAACAAAGGAGATTACAATTAAATGTTAAGATTGAGGGAGGTGTAGGGGAAGTCTCTATATTTTATTTTCTATCTATATATGGATGTATTTTCAACAATTATTAATTAGAATTTATACTTTGATGTTTACTTATATTGATTGTTGAATACTTTGTATAATCAGCATAGTAAAATAATTTAAAAAATTATTAAAAAAAAAACCCACATGGCTATTAGTCCACACGGGGCCTATAGCCTTGAGAAAAATCTTTCCTGGGGTCAGAAAGGATTCCCGGCAGAAGGGGAGTATGGTAAAGATCCACAGTCCTTGTATCCATGGACTGAAGTATCCAACCCTTGATTATTTATTTGTATTCCCATCTAACGTTTGGTGGTATGTGTGTGAGACTGGACGTGTGAGCCAAGACACTTGGCTGTGGACCTCAGATTTCAGAACTCTCTGCCCTAGGTATCCTGTCTGGTCTCATTGGTTTTGGCCTTTCAGAGATCTGTAAAAACCATTTTATTTTGTAGGGTATTTGGTTATCTGACATATTATTTGCACAGCTTCTTCTATGTTGCTGATTGTTTGTATTGCGTTTATTAGTGGGCTGCTGCTTTTGATGGACTTTGCTCTTAATTTTTTTATTCTGAATAACTTTTATACTTAATTTTTTGCTGTAAATCATTTTGATGGAATAGAAATTTTCTGAATAATAAATAATTGAATCAAGATTTGTGTCCCTCTCAGTCATTTGTGGGAAAGTTTCTTGACCACTTATGAAACACAGTCAAGTATATATACAAATTTGTATAAGGGGAGTTGGAAAAAAGCAGATATTTGAGAACCAATATTGTTAAGGCTGTTTTGAATGTTGTCTTGGGTATAGCAATTCCTTTCTGTAACCACATGTAGTTAGCAACCATTCAGTTTCAAGGAATCTAGAGAGGGAACCTCAAATGCTCTTAATAAACCGTGGTTATTGGTGGTGATGGACTGATGTTGATTTTTATAATAGACTTTCTTCATCGTAATTCAAGTACTTGCTCCAAGGTGAATGTATCCAGCTATTTAGACTTTTGATTCCATAGGTAGAGTTTTCGCTCAGCCACAGACTTCTGTTCAGCAAAAATACACAAAAGATTTAAGGTGGCAAACTTCAGGTTTGTTTGTGAGTTGTCAAAGCATGTGGCAGACAGCAATATGTTGTCTGGTACCAGTGAATCTCTAGTTTTTACCACTAAGGGTTAAGGATTCTCTCCTTCAGAGTATTTCTAATAGTATAGCAAGTTGGTTTCCTATTAATGTATCGGGCCCGAACAAACTATTGATGGGTGAAGCACAAAATGCATACTGTTCATGATTCTGTCTTTACAAATGCAAGTTAAGTAATAATGTTGCATTTTTAAACTGTCTTGCCCTGTTCATGCTGATCCTCACAGTCACAGAATCTTAAAAAGGCCACTGGAATCTCACTGAAAATTCCATTCAGCCATCCTTCTGGCTTCTAAGATTTCTGTAGGCATTGCTCACGAACTAAGCTTATCTTAGTTGCCCAAAGGACTAGAAACTTTCTTATTTGTATAAATGGAGATTTAGATTCTCAGGAAGTTTAATTCAATGTGCAGTACTACGTTCTGCACCTGGAATAACGTTATAATCACATTACAAGTAATTGTTATCTGTGTAGCACATCCATTTATTTCCCAAGAATTTCTCTAAACGTGAACCTGTCTAAATGCAGCTTTAGTTGCGGTCAGGGTTGAAGGCACAGAGAGGTGCAGGAGAAATTAGAGGCAAGGCAGGTGCTTGTGACATCTCCCCCCCCCCAATCAGGCAGTCTTCTGTGTAACCTGAATTGCTGATTGTGTAGAACACACAGGGTTGGATCCTAAATTTCTTCCTGTAATGCTGGAGTCTCCCTCTGGCACAAGAGACCTCTCTGGCATCATCAGAAGAGATCCGCGTGCTGTGTTGGTCTCTAAGGCAGGGCTAGTCTAGAATGCACTACAGGAATTGGAAGCACTGAAGCTGCACTTTTGATGCACAAGCAGCATCACAGTTTTGTCTATCATCTGGCTAACGGAAGTAATGCTTAAATTGGAATTTGAATCCTAGGTCACTGAGCTAATTGGGAGATTTGCCTTTTTTCCTTTCCAGGACTCAACAACTGATGCTGGCTTCCCACCCCCGCCAGGGAAATTAATCTCGACGGGTGCCCACTGAAGATTGACGTGCATGCTTGCTGAATTTCTAGGATTCCTCTGCTCCTCTTAATTGATTTGCTGAAGAGTCTGAAGATTATTTTTGTTTCCTCATGAATTATCTTTCACCTCTGGAAAGGTAGAGGTGAGTTCTTTTTTCCCCAGGTTATACCTCCTGTCCTTCTCCTCTCTCCACCTCTTTGACTGTAAGAATTGCTTCAACCTGTCAGAGATGCCTTGTGCATCTCTTCATGTGGAACTAATAGCTGGAACTGCCCTAAGCAGGAAAACTCTTTCTTCTCTGTTCTGCATTTGACGGGTTTGTTTTTCCTGTGTGTTAATCTTAGAAGCAGGCTATGCTGCATTTTGCTGTTACAAAACCTGTCTTCGAAAAGCATGGCTCTATTTGGGTGCTGAAAGAGCAGTGTGGGTTCCTTGCTACAGCACCAGTGCAAATGGCAGCCTGGAGTTGGGCTTGGGCAGACTGAGGTGACTTACTTGATCCCAGCAGGTAAAGCTTTTGTTAAGAGCAGCCAGAGAATAACGCTGGTAGAAATTGAGCATTTCACAGCAGGGGCTTTGACAAGCTACCCTTTCCATACTGACATATGTCACATAAAATGCTGCAAGCCCATTAATCATTGTCCATTTTTACCAGGGAATGATAGTATAGGGGCACTACCTCCCTGCTCCGGTGTTTTTAGGGTTGCCAGGTCTATCCTGTTCACTGGCGAGGGATTGGGGTGGGGGAGCGTTGCCAGCTTCAAGTTGGGAAACTCCTGGATATTTGTGGGTGGATCCTGAGGAGGACTGGGTCCTCAGTGGAGTACAATGTCATATAATTCATTCTCCAAACCAGCTATGTTCTCCAGGGGAACTGATCTCTGTAGTCTGGAGATGAGCTGTAATTCTGGGGGATTCCCAGGTTGCACCTGGAGGCTGCCATCTCTAGGTGTTTTAGACTGCATGTGGTTATGATGTATATTTCTTACAAGTCACAGTCTCCACACATTCTCCTCACCAAAAGTACTACATGTAAATTGCTAGAGATATTTTTTGGAGAACTGGCGATGTCAGTAAAGGCTGACGGATTACTGGACGACTTGGGTGAAGCTCCTTTCTAATGCCTTCCTTCATTAGCTGAGTTTTGGAAAGGCTGAGATTAGGATTATCAATTGCAGAATCTGTATGTTGCTAATGAAAGACCTGCATTATGGGGCGAACTTGTTTTACTGTCATTGAGAACCCTCCCTCGCAAAGAAGACTCTCAGCAGGTGGTATTTTCTGACATTTGTTAGATATCCTTACTTCCAGAACCACAGCTTTTTCTTTAAGCTGGAGACCTATTACTGTTACATGGTTTAATTTTGTAATGTGTCTAGGTGGTGTCAAGCTCAAATGGGACAGGTGGCTGTATTTCCTCTCTAGCAGATGCACTGAGAGCACACAAACTGTCCACATCAGTTAATTACTAAATTGGGGGTGGGATTGGAATTGGTCCCAAGCTATCTCCTTGTAAGCATTTATAGAATAAATGGAATAACAAAAATAGTTCCTAGTATGTTGTTACGGCACAAATGGCAGACATGAGTGAATACCTTTGACTATTAAGGTCATCTTTTCCCTGGGCTTGAAGATGGTTCTATATCTTGTATAAAGAGTGGTGGAATTCAATGGGCTATATCAGCCAACCTCAAAATAATCCCTTCCCCAGGTCATAGGTTTGATACCTCTGCTCCAGGGCAGTGAAAACCATGTGGCAGCTTACCTTTGCAGTGGCACTAAGAAAGATGGAAAGGAAGTAATTTGACACGGTCAAAGTGTATGTTCATGTTTTTTTTTTCCAGGCAGTAACTTAATACTTAAGGAATTACATTGGCATTAATAAATACATCAGGTTACACTCCTGAGTTTGAAACATATTGGGCTTCCTTGGTTTTATTCATATTTTTGTTGTTTGCTGCTATGGTTAATGACTTTGTACTATTTAACTGCTAAACTGTCTTTCTGTTTATTATTCTGTAGGATAAAAGCATTTGAAACAAACCATTTTAGACAATAAAGACTTTTTAAAAAGTGTGGTCTGTTTGTGTCACTAATAAGTACCACATATCCGCCAGACGTAGCTTTGTTCACATCATTTGTATATTATGTTGTTTAGCTCTGAAGAAATTCCAGCAGTACTAGTTGCTATTTTATAGTCTGACTTGGCTTTCTGCCCTGTCTCATCTCACCATGATTGTACTGATTTGCCCTTTGATTGGGGTCCTCCATGCTTACCCCAGTTCCCAAGTTCTGGAATGCGTTAGCTCTAGATACTTTAAAAATTTAATTCCTGTCATTTTGCAGTGCCTAGGGTAGGCCTACAGATAGTGAATGTGTCTGTGGGCAGAACTTTGACCAGTGTGAGGCTGCCATCAAAAATGCCATCACTATGTTGTGCATTACCAGCCTTATGGCAGCCAGTAAATGTGGAGTGGCAAAACACATAGGCTTGGGTCCTACGCTCCTGTTCCACTCTCCAGAAGAAGTGGGAAGTGATTTTTCCCCAGCATCCCACTCCAGACCCCCCCCCATGATATTCCTGAGGGTCCACTGATCTACGAATGTACAGTTTTGTGGGGCACAGAATGTTACAGTGGGCAGGGCAAGAGATAGAGTAGCTTAGAAATATATCATGCACAAGCATACTTCTTCAGAGCCAGTGTGATGTAATGGTTAAGAGCAGTGGACTCAAATCTGGAGAACCGGGTTTGATCCCCCACTCCTCCACATGAGTGGCAGACTCTAATCTGGTGAACCAGGCTGGTTTCCCCGCTCCTACACATGAAGTCTGCTGGGTGACCTTGGGCTTGTCACAGTTCTCTTCAAGCTCTCTCAGCCTCACCTACCTCACAAGGTGTCTGTTGTGGGGAGAGGAAGGGAAGGAGATTGTAAGCCGGTTTGATTCTCCTTAAAAGGTAGAGAAAATCAGCATATAAAAACCAACGCTTCTTCTTTTTCACTGGTAAGAGACTGGTCACTCTCCTTTTCTTTTTAATTTTATAAATGGATAGTTTTTTGCTTAGGTTATTTTTTTCTTGGTTTGCTACAACATTTCTTTCTGTGTTTGTTTGCTCTCTCTTTCTTTCTCTCTCACACACACATAGTTGCAGTGGAACAGAGGAAGATTCTGTTATTTCACCTTCAATAAGGCGAGTGCCTAATAGTAGCTTTATTGGAAAAGGCTGCCAAATGCAGAAATGAAACAAAATCGATAACCTACCAGAGCAGTTAGTCAGATGCCACACAATATAAAAAAGATTGCTTCAAGCTGTCATATATTAGCATTACTTAAACAGCTGACTAACACAAGCTGTTTTGTAGATTCGTCAGTAGTAGGTTGGGAAACAGACAAAAGGAAAGATCAGATATGAGGCAGGGGGCTCGGCAGGATCGTATCTGGGTCAAGAGCAAGAAGCTTACCAAGATTAGTCCAAGGCGAGCGGCTCTGTGGGAATTCAGGGAACAGTTTCAAGATAAGCAGTTTTGGGAATCCATTTTGTAGAAGCCAGAGAGCAGCTGCTGAAAAGAGGCTTTCTGTGGGTGCAGGCGGAGTACTGAAACCAGATCTGGGAGTAGAGGTGCTGTGGTTCACACAGTTTGCTCTCCTCTGAGTTTGCAACAAGTCAGATTATACTGGAACATAGCCAGCCCTGTGAATAAGTTAAGCTAGTAAAATGTGGGCTGGACATGCTACTGTTAGGTGGGTTGGTAATTGGTTGACCAACCGAACCCGAAGGGTGCTCATTAATGGCATAACATCCTGGAGAGGAGTGACCAGTGGGGTGCCACAGGGGTCTGTCCTGGGACCGGTACTATTTAATATTTTTATAAATGACTTGGATGATGGGATAGAGAGCATGCTAATCAAATTTGCAGAGTAAGGAGGGCGACCAGAATGTCTGTCGGGAGTGCTTTGATTGTGGGATCCTGCATGGCGGGGGGAGGGTTGGGGTCACTGGAGATGTGGGGGTGGGGAGGTAGTTGTTAATTTCCTGCATTGTGCAGGGGGTTGGACTAGATTATCCTGGTGGTCCCCTCCAACTCTGTGATTCTAAGTTCTCTTCTTAAGTTCGGTATCATCGCTGCTGTCAGGGAAATGTGGGGAAGATTATGGGTTCAGTTTGGATCTGAGTTAACTCGTGTTAAATTGCGTCTGTCTTAGGAGCAGGTCTCTTCACAGGCAAGAGCCAAAGAGTGTTCCCTTGGTCTACTTTTTAATAAATTGTGAAACTGCATGATTTAGGAACAATGCTGCCTGTACATTTAAAAACAACTAGAATTAAAGCCAAATTTGGGCCTTGACTTGTTCCACTGACTCAAGCGAGAAATAGCAGCATGCCATAATATGTAATCCTGTATAAACTCAGTCAGGGTTACTTCTGTGGTACTGACCATGGCTTTGCGTATGTAACTGTCCTGCCCCAGAGTCTGTGTGCAAAGGCCGCCAGAGGAGGGGGCAGAATTTGAGAGAAGAGCTAAAGTGGACCACCCAAACAAAACACCGATTTCCTTCCACTGTCCCTCCTCTTCTGAGTGTCTTGTGTATGGTGATACTGGTGCTATAGCACACTGCCAGTTAGTCGTATGTTGGATGTCACAGATTGGAGTGAGCATGTAAGTAAAAGGCTTGTCACATTGTTACCTATGATATGAGAACAGAATAAATTGCTCAGAGGTTTGTTTAGACAACATTAAGTTGTGTTGTACGGTAGCTAACAAGACACTTGCTTCTCGGAACAGTCCATAGCTCAGTGGTGAGAATAATTTGTTTAGCATTGAGAATAGCCTCCTCTTTCCTTTGAACGTTCTTGTCACATTTACAAGAACCAAAGGTGACTGCTCAGCTTGGATCACAGTAAATACTGTGAGAGCTTTAAGGTTGGGTGGAGAAACAACTCCTAGGGGTTTAAATAATCTGACAGAGAAACCCAGGACATTAATAAACCCTTCACTCTCCAAAGAATGAGAAGAAATTAGATTTCAGTTGGGTGGTGTGTTCTGAGTTCTTCAAGTACTTTCTGTTTTAATGTGCAGTGTGAGAGTTTCTGTTGCTAATGAGTTTGCAGGCCTGTGACTATAATAAAGGTTCTCTTGTGTATTTCCATGAGATACACTTTCAAATTCCATTATCCAAAGTGTCAAGAGATGAGTTTCTTTTAAAACTTTACATTTACAAGATGATGACAATGAGTAATAATATTTAAAATATTTGCTTATAGGTATCTTATCTTTCAAGTCCAAATTTGAACAGACCATAGCAAAGTGTTACTATTCTAGTTTGTCTGACTATTCTAGTTTATCTGACAACTTGTTAACTTTCTCATATGAATGACTTGTAGTGCAATCCTAGGCAGAGTTACTCCAGTGTAAGCCCATTGAAATGAATGGGCTTAGACTAGAGTAACTCTGCATTGAATTGTACTGTTCTTTCTAGCTGTGCCTTCAGACTACAGCAGCAAGCTGATGTGTAAAGCATTGTGGATCTAAGAACTAATTAACTGAAGGGGAGTTTCCTGTTTCATCAGGTATATGAGAAATTAGAATGCACCTGATAAAGTAGGATGTTGGTCTGTTTAAACTCAAGTTTCAGTAAACCAGTTGTCATTTAAGGTACCATCGTGGGGCTTTTCCTCCAAACGTATAGGCAATGTGCATCGTATTAAGAAATACACAAGACAGAAATATTGGCCTTGGGGCAAGGGGAAAGTAACGTAGCTTTTATTGATACTTTCAGTTTAGATATCTAGCTGTTTTTGAGATACAGTCAAGTTGGAACAGGTTAATATTTGGGAAAACTTCTATTACTTCGGTAGGATTACAGTGGAATTAGTTTCTTATATAGAGAAATAAATGGAACAAGAATGTCTGGTATGTTACTTATTCTGTAGGAAATGGAGAAAAGGTCTGGCCTTGTTCAGTTGTCATAAGAAATCATTGCATGTGAAGTGTGTGAACGGAGCTTGTTTAACGACTGCATTCTCCCCCTTGCCTCCCCTCGCACATGGAGTGAGTTTTTCCTGGTTTTGAAAGTCTGCTGTGACATCCAAATGCAGGTGCCTGGACAAACTGGGATCCCTATTCCCTATTCACAAACTGGGGTTGTAAAAATCTCTTCATTCCCTGTTTAGAAGCCCAGTTTATTGGGGAGGAAACAAGGTGCCTTTGTTCAGGTGTCTTGCTAACTTTGAGTTGGATTCAAGACTTCCTAAACCCAGAAGCCTTCTGCCATACTCCATACTTGAGGAAATGAGTGAGTGCAAGAACAAAGTGTGCTTATGCCCATTGTAGACTTGCCATGATGTCTGAATGCAGCCAGTGAGCGCATTTGTCTGATCTGTGATGTTTTGGTTTTATGCTCAAGACCTTTGGTCATGAGAGCTTAATAATAAACGGAAAACCAGTGAGAGCGTTCCAAACACTATAGACTTAAATTGGGCCTGAACCACAGAGGTTATACCTGCCTCTCAGTGCAAATGCTCTCATGGAAAATGTTTCACAGTAGTGTGCGTTGCATGTGAGTGGTGATGTTTTGATGTGAGCTTTATGTGGTATCCCTTTCGTGTACAACAGCTCTTAATTTGGATGAAAATCAGTGGAACTTGTACCCAGGTACATGTTTTTAGTTGAAGTCTGGGCAGAGTAAATGCATCAGGTGCTGTTGGTTGTGGTCTCGCAAGGAAGTCAGATGGAAGAAAAAAATGGACACTTTTGCAGGTGTAGAGAACATGGTTCCAAAGAACTTTAGAATGTTATGTTTTCTCCTAAGGGCTTTCTGTTTTTGTACAGTTCTAGAGGGTAGCCGTGTTGGTCTTCAGTAGAACAGCTAGATTCGAGTCCAGTAGCACCTTAGAGACCAACAGGATTTTTGGGGTATAAGCTTTCAAGAGCTTTGACTCTTGAAAGCTAATACCCCACAATCTTGTTGGTCCCTAAGGTGCTACTGGACTCTAATCTAGCTGTTTTTGTATAGCATCCTATCCACAAGGTTCAAGGCTGAGTAACTGCATGCTTTAAAAAAGAATATATGTGGCTGACAGCAATATCCTTTGTGTTGGGCCTAACCTAATTAAGAATTAAGTCTTAACTTTGCATAGTGTTCAAAGGAGTATGGGATGGTGCTGAAAATCCGTGAAAACTGAGGTGTGGTGTTTCTCATAGCTTACCCTTCTTATACTATGATTGAAAACTGGCTTAGCTTGTTTTGCTACTTCTTTTGAAAAAGATAGGTGTATGACGAATAGGTGTCATCAGTGTGTGTTGCTTTGCTCATAAAAATCTTCAATGGTTTGTCTTTCCCTTCCCTTGAAACCTGGGAAATGCTGACTGCCAACAGACTGTTTATAACACACGGTTTTAGAGAAGTTGTGGTCCAGCTGTTTCTCAGTAGCAGTAATATACAGGTCATGGTTTTAATTCTCTGAGTGGCTGGAGGGGCTTTTATGCAGATTTTCCCAAGGGTTGTTTTCTCTGGTTTGAAAACAAGCATGGGAAATTTCTCTCTGAGTGGAGGAGTTGCTTGTTTCAGTTGTCTTTGGGTCTTTGTGGCCTCTGGAGTCCAGTCCTGTTTCGCCATTTATGCACGGATGAATTTGCTGCTCCTTCAAAGCTCTTTTTTTAAATCCGCCTTTTAAAACGCTTATTAACGGCACCGAATCAAATGAGAAAGTCCGATGTTGATTGGAACCTCAAATTATGCAGTGGTATCCCAATACGCAGAACTTTGCTCCAGGGATGGGTTATCTCAATGGTGTTCCTCCCACAGCCATTAACACACCTCTTTCCCCGCCCTCTGAGGTCCCACACATGCGCGGGGCGTGGCGGCCACTCTCGAAAAAGCCTGTTTTCCGTTGGTGGAGATCTCACTAAGGACTATGTCTTCCTTTTTTTTTTTAAATTTCTCCCTGATAAAATAGCGATATACCGATAAATTGGTACCTCCCTCATGGGAGGTGTTGCCTAGGATTTGCCGCTCTCTTCATGCACATCTTCCCCACCCAAATTCTCAAAATGGGAAAACAAGAGGTCTCAGCATTCACGGCAATGGAAAAATTTGCATCTACAGAGCGGCAAATTCAAGTCAAAACCTCCCATGCAGAAGTATCTTGATTCCCAGAGCAAAGTTTTCTAGGCAGCCCAACGCAGAGGCTGCAAGAATCCTAGCTGCACAAAGAGAAGCAGGGTGTGCGTTGTGTGCCTTCTGCACAGGGTAAAAGGATTGGGAAGATCACCCCACCGCCTTCACCTCAGAGCCGCAGACCGTTCACTGGAACCTCCTGAATCCTCGCAGATCCCCCCCCCCCTGGCCCTGCTCCCCCAAAGAGAGAGTTTTTCCTTCAGGGAGCAGAATTCCAGAAGCCTTTCCCAGAGCATGCAGAGAATTCCAGAGCTTTTCTCCTGCAAGCCCCCCCCCAAAAAAAAACAGGCAAAATGTGGTCCCAGTATCCCAACCTCTAGAGAAAAGAAACAAAAACTATTGATAGAGAAGTCTAGCACTTTATCGCAAGAGTCGGCAAAACATTTTCCCGTATGGGAGGGCATGCCTTGGATTTGCCGCTCTCTAGATGCACATTTTTCCCAACGGAATGTTGAACACTCAAAAACAAGCACCCCTGCCTGCTTAGAAAATACATGAGAAAATATGCATTTATAAATTGGTTAATTTGAATCAAACCTCAAATGTCATGAAGAGGAACATGGGAGGTCTTGCCGTCGATTTGCCGCTCACTAGATGCACATTTTACCCAAAGAATGTTCAGAAGTAAAAAACAAGCACCCCTACTTGCTTTGAGAACTCACGGGGGAAGATGCATCTACAGGTAGAAGGGGGGGGGGGTTATGAGACTGCGGAAAAAAGTTGCCGGGATGTGAGAAAGAGTGAAGCAGGAGAAGAATATGCTGCAGGGCAGTGGTGAGATAGCAAAATAGCAATATATCGATAAAGGAAATGAAATAATTTTTAAAAAAATAATGGCGAGTTGTTTGCATTTACGCCACACTCTACGTGCGAAAAATGAACAGGGAAATGGCTTCCTCCCTCGACGGCAGGTTCGGAAAGGGGATGGGGTTGGGAAGAGCAGGTAGGCAGTACAAAGGCGGGGGAAGACCTGGGAGGGCGGAGAAGAGGCGGGGACAAGATCATTCACGGCTTTAATTATTCATGTAACCCAGCACGGATTCTTCGCAGCCACAGCGGGGCGGTCCCAAAAAGTTGCGTTTGAAGTGTTTTTCCAAAATGCGAGGTTTGTGAGCTCTGGCTGCGCAGTGGGGTCTGATTCATCGATTTCCCATGCAAAACTAAAAACAAAACTGCGGGGTACTTCAGCATGGACCGCGCAGCAAATTGCCATGCATAAAAAGCCCTGGTGTTTAGCTGTGTGCCTCTTTGTTTTCTAGAGTTGCGGTAAAAGTTGTAACCCAAATGCATGCTTTGCACCTGCTTCACTTTTGGGGATGCAGTTAAGCGGGAGTCATTCTGTTCCAGATGGTACAAAAAAATCAATGAGCATGACAGATAGATGCTAACTTTTTTCTTAGCATAGAGAAACATCAAGGCTTTAGCGCATGCAGTGTTCACTGAGCATTATGGTGCTTGCTTCCCCCACCACGCCCACCTGGCACCAGCAGCCTTAGAAGGTAGAACTCTGCCTTTGAGATCAAAGCCAGTAGCAGAGGTTCCATAACTTTTCAGACATATCAATAAAGTGTTACACAGGATGCAGAAAAAACATTAAAAAATAGAATAAAAATTTTAATCAAGTTTTTTTAAAAACCCTTGCGTAAAATGAAATTTGAATGTAATGTTTGTAACCTGTGTTACAAACATATGCCTCCCAAGCCAACATGCTGATTCCAAGCCTAGTATTTTTCTTTGCCCTGACCTGTATGGCCCAGGCTGGCCAGATCTCGGCGCATCTTGGCTGCGAAGAAGGGTTGGCCCAGGTTAGTACTTGGATGGGAGACTGCCAAGGAAGTCCGGGGTTGCTATGCAGAGGCAGGCAATTGTTCTTCTCTGTAGTTATTGGTTTCAGTATTTATTAGTACATCTCACTCTGTCAAGAAGTAAGTGATCTTTAGCCTCCTTGCACATAGAGAAAAGCAAGTGGAGATCTGTTACTTTTCAGATGAAATTAGATCTTGTAGAACTTTGTAGTTCAAAAGGCAAAAGTATATCCAGTTTTGATTCAAAAGGAGCCTGGTGGACCAACTTGCTATAAGGCCAGTTCTTTCTGGGCATATGTTCAGTTTTATTTATCTAATTTAATAGGCACAGTTTTAGAGAATTCTTTTTTGGTGTCTCCCTTTTATGGTTCCATATTTAGAATGGAATCTCAAAGTAGATAAGAGAGTAGAATCTACTCAGACTGAGAAGAATCCAGACTAACAACGTTTAGAAAGCAGATTTAAGAAGCTACATTAATAACTGGCTTCCCAGGTTTCAATGTTTAAACTATTTATATGCCGCTTAAATGTATACATGCCTCTGTCTAGCTTCTGAGATCCAATAATAATGATGATGATGATGGCAGTAGTATGTGAACACCACATCTAAAAAGTTAAGAGGCGGGCATTGCTTACCTGGTAAAAGAAATTATGAAGGAGCTTTGAGGGTGAGTTGAGAAAGGAGTGTCTGTTCCCAGAATTTGTGCTCTTCATACTTTTGTGATGGAGTCTTAATAGCTTGAAACAAAGAACTTTAAATTCCCTCTGAATCCTTGGTAGATGACTGAAAGCACTTTTTTAGTGGTTTTATTTTTCCTGTCCACTGTAACGTATTAAGGTTCAGCACAATCCTTGGGGTGGGGTAATTGTGCAGCCAACAGTCACAGTGCAGCCAACCCACCTCCTGAGTGGCTTGCTGTGCTGCAGCCAGGAAGTCAAAAAGAAACACTCCCCCAACCACCGTGGAGCAGCTATATGCAGTTCCATGGGCTGCACCATCATTTTTGCCTGCGTAACTTGTCACCACCAAAAAAGGGGGGACTTGACTAAACAGGTCCCCCCATTGTGGACGTACCAGGGCAGGATGCAGGAAAGGGGGAGAGGTCTCCGCCGGGCTGGGCTGCTGCCTGTCGCCATCTCGCGAGGCCACGCTTACCTCACGGTTTCTCCCCCGACCTTCCCAGTGGTCGGGCGGGGCGCCTGATGTCACCCCTCCCCGTGCCTATTTAAAACCAGCGCAGCCCAGCAGCCGTCCCTGGAGCTGACTAATCTCAGCACTGCCCCGGGGATGCTCCCTTTGGCACTGGCGTGAGTTGTGCTGGCTCCCATGTATGATGCTGCCGCAACACTCCCTGATGCCAGCATAAGTGCCCATTTCGACAGCGCTAGTGGCATTTACGCCAGTGCCAGGGTCATATTGCCTCCTAAGCCCGTTCGGCCCCCTCCCTTAGGATTGCACTCATGGTTACTTTTGAATGGAAAATGCATTTATATGATAGAGCCTGCTTTGGTTAAGTTGCATGCTAATGCCAATTAAAGTGTATTTGAAGGACTCATAAATGAATTTTAATATCAAGGAGAACTTCTTGCTTTCTGTAATTCACATCAAAATGTCTCCTCAGAGTGAGAGACATTCTTTATTAGAAGAGAAAGCTTGTTAAAAAGAGTTGGTTCTACTTCTGGGGAAACTTCAAGCACCCTACCAACTTCACCACAAACTGGACTGAGTTAAGAGCAGACTATGTCACAGTGTACCAAACAGGTAACACTGTTAACTGTACAAATTTAGCTACAGGTTTTATGCATTCTGGAACAATTTCCATATCTTGAATATAGCAACTCAAGGTAAAATGGTTTTCCCCCACTTTCTTTGGATAAGGCAGGAATATATTTTAAAATACTTTCTTTTCAAAGAACAGAGAAATAGCACGCTTATTGTGAAAATGGCAAGTGGGAAGCCAACTTTTTTTCTAATGAAACATTGGTTCACAGCTGCAGAGAGCAGCAAAACAAAATTAGCAGGGTGAACAGTCCTTTGGCCAGAAAATGTTCAGGAATGTATAAATATGTCAAGGCTGCAGCATCGACTGTAAACTGGGAAGAGCAGCTGATAACGTGTGCCAGTTTTCATGAAGCTGTCGGGAAAGGCGTCTCTGCATCTCTTCTCCAGTACTGCTTTGTCAAGGGTTTGAGAAATGGGAGGGTGAAGGGAGAGGTTCAGGATGCTGGACCTGCCATCACAGGAGTGCAATAAAAATGTTTTGTTGCAGAACTGCATTGCAAATGAGCTCCATAAATCATTACCAGCCCTGCAAGCAAATGTCTCTTTTGTAGCAGGATAAAATATTATGTTAGTAATCATGTACTGTAAGTGGACTGCAGCCTAGTTTAATTAAAAGAATTCCTACCGGAAACAGCCTCTTGCTTCATTACATCATAAAGTGATCATGTAACTTTCATAGCCAATTATGGGTTATTCAAAGTTTTTGGAAGAAGACTGAGCCTTAGAGCGAAGCCTGAGTGGTAGCCTTGATTTGGTGACTGTGCCAGGGTAGTCATGTGAGAAGTTGTCTTTTGTAAAAGTACAGCACCATGTGTGTGCTTGCTGCTCCAGTGCTTTTCTTTGCAACCCCTCTAATCCCATCGTGAAGCTAAAATGACTAAACTGAGGCTATCATACTTTGGTCACATTATGAGAAGACAAGGATCACTGAAAAAGACAATAATGCTAGGAAAAGTTGAAGGCAGCGGGAAAAGAGGAAGACCCAACATGAGATGGATTGACTCAATAAGCCATGGCCCTCAGTTTGCAAGTCCTGAGCAAGGCTGTTAACAATAGGGACATTGATTCATAGGGTCGCCATGAGTCAGAAGTGACTTGACGACACTTGACACACACCCAAACACACAATCTCAGCAGCTCTCAGCATGATAGGAAGGCTCCTGATGCAGCAACATTGCTTAAAGCAAGCAGATTTATTGAGCTTGTTTGCACTACCTGGGAACCCCATCTGTATTGTCTCAAGCTCCATGATGGGGTAGGGACATGATAACTGCCTTGGCTTCCAGCATTGCTTATAGTAAAAAAGGCCTTTCCAAGAAGTGCTTACATCACTATATATTTAGTGGCTATACAATGCGGGCTGTATAGTGTGTCTATTAAAACTGTTAGATTTGTGATTTTTTTAAAAAGTCTTTGGTAGCTATGTACAATTTAGGACTGGCTGTGCCTAGCTGACCTGTAGTTCATGTTAACTGGTTTATTATTATCCCAGTTGAGTCTTGACAGCTGTAGGGTATCTTGAATTACATCTATGGCAATTTTGTAGAATCCAATTTATTTTTTCATTAGGGTGCTTCAAAACCAAGTTCAGGTCTTGAATCCTTCCCAGAAAGCAGAGTCATGTTGCTGACTCCATATGACGGGCAAAACTGTTTTTCTGAACCACAATATGTGCATACAGATTAGGTGGAGGTGTCTGCTTCCTAGTGATGCCATAGTTTTGACAATTGGAGACCTAGTTAAGTTTTTGGAATTTATTATTCTTTATCTTTTCAGCTTAAAGGGGCTTCCATGGCTCACAGTAATCAAAATTTTAATACCAAGAAAATTTAAAAGTTCAGTGCAAATGTTCTTTTTTGAAGGGAATTCGTAGGAGAACAGGACCCAGGCATGTTGACCCAGGTACATTGGCTGCTTCATGATCTCCTTTGGATAGCCCTGTTGATGGCAATCAGAAGCTGAACTGAGGATAATGTAAAGCTGAAGTTGGATCCAGATGTAATGGACAGCCTGACTTCTGCCTGCTCTTCCTCTCATAGTCTCATGGGTGGCATTTTGAAGCTATAGGAGTTTGTTGATTGGTTAATTCAGTAGGCAAATATTTCTAACTTACTAGGGACACATTCAAAGTTATCTGTACAGATAACTGTCAGTGTGTCGCCAGGTTATTTAGTGATCTTGGTTACTGATGCGCTGCACTGGCATTTCATCTGTCAGTCACTGGGTTTTAAACATTTGAACATGATCTGAATTACGGTGAACATCAATAACAGCCTGGACAGTATGTGACAGCGATTCTTATTTATGCTCCAGAATAAAAGCTAATGGTCCTAATCTCATTTTGGAGTGTTACAACTGGCCACAGGTCGGTGTTAAGAGAGATGTGAGGTCTCTCAGTGTAGCCTCTAGATGTGTAACATGCTCCAGAAGAGCCATACCCCAAAAGCAAGATCGATGTATTTTGAAGGAAGGAGCTTTAACAGCCTGGCCTCTGCCATATTTTCTACACAGCTTTACTGGATTTCTTTTCCTCCCCATTTGTTCATTTAATTAAAGGGTGGGAAACAACATGATGTAATCGCTGGTTCTAGCATTACTTGAATCTGAGAACCTTGTCTAATTTTTACATGTATAATGCTGCCGCATATTACTGCATTATTTTATCTAATCTTTTAAACTATTTTCTTTTTTGTTTTGGCTGGATCTCGTTTAAATAGGTTCAGGGGGGAAAAACCCATCAACGGCATTAGGAGATTTTTCTGGAACCAGACTTTTCTGGAAGCTAAGTATAACATACAAAATAAACTTCTGTTTGCTATCTCTTTTTGCTCTACCCACATTCAGCATGGCAATGTAAGATCTGTTACGAACTTACCAAAGCACATCTATAATTTAAACTTGTAGACAGGGACCTGGCCTGAGGTGGGTCACCTAAGTGGAACTGCAACCATTTTTTAAATATAAAGGTCTTTTTTAAAGGTGAGAAGGAGTAGGAAGAGAGTAAATACTTATAAGGTACAAAATTCAGGCTGCAGTCTTGTGTGCAGGAGTAGACATCTATAAGTAAACCCTGTTAACCGCAGTGAGATTTACTTCCAGTCAAATACACACTCACCTGGGCTGTGTTGCAGGCTAAGGTTTAAGTGAGGACCCAAGGTCTAAAATGTTAAACGTCATAAAGGTTTAGGTTGGTCATAAGAGGGTTTGGGTTTGATATGGTTCTTTACAGATTTTGCCAAAGCATTACTCCTGGTTTCAGCACTCAGTTTTTATCCTGAAGACATCCTTGAAAGCTTTAAGCTGTTGCATTCCTTCACATTCTCTCTCAAGTGTCAGGAGAAAGCCACAGCCATAAACGATTATGCCAGATTGTATTTGCTATAAATTACGGACACTTTATTTTAATCCTTTATTGACCAAGTAATATTAATGCTGCATTCGAAATTGCCCTACTTGACAGACATCTGTTATTAATGTGCAGTGTTTCATATATATCTCTGTTTACCCTGTCAATAGAGGTTATTATTCATATTTAAATCTCCAGAATGACTCCTCCATACACTAGCCAATATTGGCTGATGAGTCAAATAGGCACTTAAAAAAGAAAAATTAACTCGGTTCTGTTCTTGCCTTTCTATTATCAGTTCCAGTCACTGAAAAGTCAATAATTTAAAGACTTTGTATTTATACAGTTCAACTACCTCATCAACCAATTAACAAATATTTATTGGCAGCTACATTTAGACTTCCATGAAATGCTGCCCATAATCATCTACCAAACCTTTTAAACGTATTTATTGAAGCATTTTTTTTTAATGTAGGATCTGATCGTTGGGCTCAGAGAAATAGCCAAACATGGCCCAAATAATACATTGTCTCCCTGAAAGCTTGAGCACAGTGTGGTGGTAGTTTGTGGTCTTGATGGGAGCCCCTTATAGGAATTTGTATTAGTCATACGAACCTTCGGTGCCATTCTGCTTACTGGAGATCTTTTAAACTGGTGCTTCCAGGAACTGAACCACTGATCTTTTGCAATCCAAGCATGTGCGCCATTACAGAGCTGAGGACTCTACCTTCAGAGCCGCCACTTCTTCAGTTTGTAGCAGACAGCTTATTGCTTTGTACTCTTTGGTTATTATCCTATGACTTAAAAAGAGCCTGAGCATATGTGTGTGTGTTTCCTTTATTTAGCAGTTATTGAATTTTCTACATATCTTCCACCCTTCCTAATATTAAATTGTGAAGAAGCTAGTGTTGGTGTCTGTTGCCATGTTAGCTGTAGTAATGTTTTCTGGAAGGACCTCTGTAAGTTTGTATGAGAGCAAGTGTAGGGCAGCTGCTTCATCATGGCAGGAAGCTTAAAAAGCTTTCGAACTGCGCCTTCATTTTTAGGATGGGTGCCAGGTATGTTTAATTCATCAGTGATCCTGTTCACCCATTTTGGGGAGGCCTAATTAGGCTGAGACCCAACATAGCACAAAGAAGGTGTTTGGATGGGCATTGCTCTGTTTCAAGGTGTGTTTCTTATGTTAACTGTTATTCTAGGTTTAACTGAAATCATAGGAAGAGCTGATTTGAAATTGGAACTCTGCCTCTATTAGGCTTCATGGTTTTCTGTTGGTTTATGATTCTTCTGCTGTGCTTTGAGCTTAGTTATTAATATTTGTGCTAATTGAGAACTGAGTGCAGCAAAGTCTGTCTGAAGAGGAGCTGATGCGTATTTTCGTCCTCCTTCCAACAAAGGGTTTGTAGATTTTGAGAGCCTAGGAGTGCCTTGTGGTGCTTAGCTGCTAGCTAGCCACCTGAAGGGAGCTAGCTTTCCTAATAGATTTTCTCTACCTTTTTAAGGAGAATCAACTGGCTTGCAATCTCCTTTCCTTCGTCTCCCCACAGCAGGCACCTTGTGAGGTAGGTGGGGCTGAGAGAGTTCTGAGAGAACTGTGACTTGCCCAAGGTCACCCAGCCGGCTTCATATGTAGGAGTGGGGAATCAAACCCAGTTCTCCAGATTAGAGTCCACCTCTCTTAACCACTACACTATGCTGTCATTCAGATTCTGTGGAGGAAAAAGGCAGCCCATGGGCTCATAACAAATAAATCAATGACAATAAAGTTTCAAGTCTTTTCTTATTCTGTTCTATCACTATAATGTTACTAATATATACAATGTTACAATATTCAATACACTTACAAATGTTTCAAATTATATATATAAACCAACATATTGGAAGGACAAAGCGAAAGAGACCATAAGACTGGCAAAACCCCATATGGGTGAAGAATGTAAAGCCGTGGGCTGGGCGCAAGTAGTCCTCACTTGAATAGAATAAGAAAAGACTTGAAACTTTATTGTCATTGATTTATTTTTTATGAGCCCATGTGCTGCCTTTTTCCTCCATAGTACTGATTCAGCGCTAGGTGTTTTATTTTCTTGGTCATTCAGATTCTGGCAGCCTTTGTGTTCTCTTGGCCAGTTTTGCAATCTGTATGAAGTTCAGGACAGCCCCAGGTTGTGTTGTCTGTTGTGTTGTATTTCACCTTTGGACTTAAACAACAAAGAATCTTGTGTATGGTTGCTGCAGGAGCAAGCCTGATGGTTCCAGTGGGGTAGCCATGTTAAATTCTTTGGTGTTGAATGGCATGTTCCTGGAGTTTGCATTCTCTTCCCATTATTACTTCTGCTTAAGTGTGGGTTAGTGGAGAGGAGACAGCAAGAGGACATAAAACAAAGATGCATTATACCTTCATACTAGGCACGGATCATTTCACTTCTTTCCATCTTCATCCCAGGGGGAGTCTTCTGCTACCAGAACGGAAAACTGCCCATTGCAGGGGCTTTCAGTTGCTTTAACTGCACAAGGCTTTGAAACCTGATTCAAGCAGGGAGCCTGCAGGAAAATGTAGACATTATTATATAATGTTGAGGCAGATAAGACTCAATACTGTAAAGCAAAATGCAATAATAAGCGGGACTTGGCTTGCATGGTTTGCTCTGAGGCTGCAGCCTCCAGTGCCTGCTTGCTCAACAAATGTGGTGTTAATTTACCCCTTCTGATTTATTTCCTAACTAACAGAATAAACAACAATTTCATTATAGAATAAAGTCTGTTAAGATTTGGCTGTAGAACTTGGTCTGAATGGCAGAAAGCCAGGCTCTGAGTCACAGACAACATTTTACCCCATGGTTATTGGCACATTTGGCTGAAGGGCCAGGCGCTGCAAAGGCTTTAAAGTCTCAAGTGACACCTGGAGAGTGCTGAGGGGTGGCTTCAGAGGGAGGAATGATCAGATAGCTGAGGGCCTTAGCCTCCGGACCTGGATATGCTAGCTGCCTGGGACTGCACATTCTCGTATCTCCGAGCACTCTTTCAGTAAAAGTTCCTAAAGGAATTGGAGTGTGCCCCATTGGTCTGCCCAGCTGGCAGATAGTGTGATGCTTCTAGTTGGACTGGGCCTGGTATAAATATTAGATACCAGTCCTCCTGGCCTTGTCTGGTTCACAGCGCAGTATTTCCTGCCTGCTGTACCAGGCCCTTTGCTTTGGCTCCATGAGCAGCTCAAGCTTTAGTCCAGCAACTGACTGGGAAGTCCAGGTTGAAAAATGCATACTTCTGGTGCAGATTTAGGGATGGCTAACTATGGGTGTGATGGGCCAGTGATCTTCAGCCTTTTCATACTTGGGACCTTCCTTTTTAACTCCAGGTGAAGCAATGCCTTTAATTTTACTGCATACCTTTGCTCTCTGGTATACCTCTTGTCTCTCTCGGGTAACCATTCATCTCTTTCTGGTACATTGCACATCCTTTGGGGGAGGGATACAAACCCACTGATTTTTAAAAAAGATCCAATATGATTTCAAAATAAAGCATGCTGATCCATGGGTGCATGTGTGTTTGAAGGGAATGGAAAATGCAGGAATAGTATTTATTTCATAGAGTTAGTTTAGGATGCAACATTTTTAATTTCTGTGATTCCGAATGTAAGAGCCGCTGTGCTGGGTTAAACCAGTGGTCTGTCTCGTCTAATGGCCTGTCTTGTCTAGAATGCTGCTTCCCACCATGGGGTCCAGTCAGATACCCCCGGAAGACCAACAAACAAGGCACAGAAGCCAAAGTTTCTTCCTGTTGCCCCTCCCCCAGCACTGGTATCCAAGGCATCACTGAACATGGAGGTTCCATTTAGTCATCATGGCTAACAGGCATAGATGGACCTTTCTTGGGGTTTTTGTTAAAAGATGAGATCCCAGCTATTAGGTGAAGTCAGTGGGCCTGCACCTAAGTGGTCATTAAATTCCCCCCATGGAGACATTATGTTTTCCCTTTTAATTCTAGGCGAGCCATTTTGGGTTCATATTAGCACTTGAATATTTTTACACAGGGGAGATTATGATGGTTATGGTAAAAAAAAGCCCCCTGTGGCTGTTGACTGCAACACTTTTCAGATAGCTCACAGGTGTACATCATTCTTAAACTGAGCCATACTACATGCAGAAAAGGACTGAGGCTTGCATCAGCACAGGGACAATGAAGCCATGCTTTCACTCCATCTGAAGATATAAAAAGTTAGCCATAGTTGGGGTGTCTCAGGCACTAAGATCACACACAGTTCCCTTGTAAAACAGGGATGCCAAGAAAAATGTAGTAGTCTTTATGGGCAAAGGTGGAGGTTAATTTTTGGTAGTACACAGTCAACAGAAGTAAAATTGGTAGTGCATGTAACTTCCAGAAGGAAAGTTCCATTTTTAGATTCTGAATAATCTTCCTTAAGTTGTAGGATTTCTCTCTAGGATGGCTCAACTTGCTATTTTCGCAAAACATATATAGGCCGCCAAATTCACACTTCTGTGTTTTCAAAGGAAAACTGCCAATGCTGCATTGTCCTCGTAATCTTTGGTGTGCCCTGAGATTTTGTCTGTACCTTGCACAGCTTAACTTTATTTAAAATGTTTATATGCCCATCTTTCCCTTGAGTATCTCACCTAGGCCTACCTGACACTTCCTGTGTTCCATCTGAAGACAATTGGGAGCCAGTGTAGTGTGTTTGTGTGTGTAAAGTGCCATCAGGTCACAGCCAACTTATGGCAACCCCATAGGGTTTTTCGGGCAAGATACTAACAGAGGGGGTTTGCCAAGGCCTTCCTCTGCAGAGCGACCCTGGTATTCCTTGGGGGTCTCCCATCCAAGTGCTAACCAGGGCTAACCCTACTTAGCTTCTGAGGTCTGATGAGATCATGTTAGTCTGGACCATCCAGGTCAAGGTGACTAGGATCTTGGAAATCAGGTTCGAATCCTCACTTGCCCATAGAAGCTTGTTGGATGACCTTGGGTCAGTCTCACACTCTCTGCCTAACTGACCTCACCGGTTGTTGTGAAGATAGGTTGGAAGAAAGGAGAGTAATGGAAGAGAGGAGACCAATGTAAGTTGCTTCAAGTCTGCATTGGGGAGAAAGACAGAGTGTAAATGAAGTAAGTAAATAAATAAATGCAACTGGATGACAATGTTATCCTCAACGTCACCCTTTTGTTCTCCTACTCCCCACTTGTGTTTTGTTTTGCACCGTTTTAAAGCCTGATGAAGAGTTCTGGGCAATTATACCAGTAAGTTTGTTCGGTAATTGTTGTCACGTTTGTTGATCCTGATAAAAAGTTAATATCCTTTCTCAATTATTATTTCTGGGTTTCCAGTTACTAGTTCTAATGAAAACCATGTATTTTCTGGTGCACAGAGAGTCCGCTGTTGAATAATAGGATAAGACCACTGAGCATCTGAGGCAGCATTTATATATTCCTACAATTGACAGTCACGTGAGTATAAAGAAAATTTCTTAATGATGCTCACAGGCCATTTAGGAACAGGCCCTGTCTTTGTAGCGCAAGCAAGACTGTTTGATTTTTCCCAAACTACCGTATATACTCGTGTATAAGCCGAGTTTTTCAGCCCCCCAAAAAGGCTGAAAAATCCCAACTCGGCTTATACACAGGTCAATACAGTAATTGGGCGGTTTCTCCTTCGAAGCCGCCTGAATCGCACTCCCGCCGGCCAGCTGATTCCCCCCCCCAGCGCGCTCCCCCCCACCCCCCCAGCACGCTCCAGCTGATTCCCCACCCACCCCCCAGCGCGCTCCAGCTGATTCCCCACCCCCCCAGCGCGCTCCCCCCACCCCCCCAGCGCGCTCCAGCTGATTCCCCCCCCAGTGCGCCAGCTGATTCCCCCCCCAGCGCGCTCCAGCTGATTCCCCACCCCACCCCCAGAGCGCTCCAGGGCGCTCCAGCCGACCAGCGCGCTCCCCCCCCAGCGCGCTCCCCCCCCAGCACACTCCAGGGCGCTCCAGCCGACCAGCTGGTAAAGCGCGCTCCCCCCTACACCCCCAGAGCGCTCCCCCCGGCCAGCTGATTCCCCCCAGCCCACCCCCACCGCACCGCGCCTTCTGCTGTGTGGCGGCAGCGGCAGTTTCTTCCCCCCCACCTCGCCCACCTCACCAGGGCTGGTCCTCCCGCTCTACAGCTGATCCGCGGGCCTCCAGCGGGCCTTCTCTGGGCCTCTTCCTCCCGCTCTAAAATGGCGGCCACCATTTTAGAGCGCCTCTCCCGGTGAGTAGGGGGTTTAGGGGCTCTTCCCCCTCCCCCCCTTGGATGGCACTGGGGTCGGGGTGGGTTGGGATGGCCCGGGAGGCCGGCGGGAGGGCGACCTGGGGCAGGGGCGAGACCATCCCTGCGCTCTAAAATGGTGGCCGACATTTTAGAGCGCAGCATTACCGGTAAAGGGAATTTCTTATTGACCCTTGGCTTATACACGAGTCAATAAGAAATTCCCTTTTCTGGCCTCAAATTTGGGGGGTCGGCTTATACTCGGGTCGGCTTATACCCGAGTATATATGGTAATTAATTTCCTACGTGTACAGTTGATAAATGTCTTTTCTCCAGCAAAATATTTTGTGAGCTTTTTATTGGTTAAAAAATGGAATTTCTGTGCTTTGTTAATGTTACGATTCTTATCCTATGATTAAAAGGTTGTTGGACTAAACAATAGCTTATAGCTGATAGGATCTAAGGAATGTGCTAGGCTACAAAGAGCAAATGCCTGATCATCAGGTTCACAGCTGGCTCGGTGTCAAGATGACTACTACCCATTCCTATGCTGCGAGGAATCCAGTTGTTGGTTTTGAGCATCAATTATTATTATGTATTAAAATAGTGTCACCCTATACATAGTCCTTTGCAGAATTACATCACCGGCAGCCATTGGTCTGTGCCTGGAGCTTTCCACATTAATTTTGGTAACTGCAGAGTCAAGGGAGGCAAAGGGGAAGGCTAGGGTACCAAGGGATCTATCTGTCACAGTTAGGTCCGTCTCTTCCTCCAAGGAGTTGAGGGGGAGTGTACGTTGTCCCCCCCCCCCATCCTTCAGTGAATACTTGCAACATCCCTTTGATGTAGGGTAAGTCCAGAGATTGTGTGTGATGGAGAACAGTTGGTTTTCATATGCCGATTGTGTCTACGACTTAAGGTAGCCTCAAACCAGCTTACAATCACCTTCCCTTCTACTCCCCACAGTAGACACCCTGTGAGGTAGGTGGGGCTGAGAGAGCTCTTAATAGAACTGTGACTTGCCCAAGGTCACCCAGCTGGCTTCATGTGAAGGAGAGGGAAAACCAACCCGGTTCACCAGATTAGCGTCCGCCGCTTATGTGGAGGAGTGGGGAATCAAACCCGGTTCTTCAGATCGGAGTCCACTGCTCCAAACCACCTCTCTTAACCACTACACCATGCTGGCTCAAGGTGTTCCCAGTGAGCTTCATGGCTTAATAAGGACTTGAACTTTAGTCTCCACTGTTTTGGCTTCGCACTCTTAACTGCTACAGCACACTGATTCTTGTGTGCGCTCTTAAACTGATGGTGACTTTGAATGTATGCTCGTAAGTGTCATTGTAATTGCAAGTGAGGGTTTAAGCCAAAGAGTTCCCAAAAATGTGAGAGAATTCTAGGCCCAAAAAACAGGATTGATGACAAAATAGCTTTGAAAAATTTATTTATTCTCTGGAGAGTCTGACCAAGGACTTTATCCTGAGTGTAGACTAAACAGGCCTTAATGACTTCACTCCAAAGCACCCTGTATTTTTCTCCTTTACTGTATGTCCTGATCTTGAAGACGCATGCATTAATTTCTAACAAGTGGCTTAACATAACATCTGTGGAAAGGCTGACCATTTAGGTTTCATCAAAATAGCCTTTTTTTGTATAAATGGGAGCTGGAAGAGTCATTGAATAACAATCTCTTTATTGCATGGACAAGCCTTCAGCTAGTCACTTGGGCCCTTCATTTTTGGCTGGGATAGGTGTGTTATGAAGTATCTGTAATTTTATTTACTTGTTCTTTTCACTCCTCTCCTTTGAGACATTAGGATTAGCAAAAGCCCTTTCCCAAGCATCCTCAGTACAACCCGATACAGCTTCAAGTATCACCAGGATGTTTTCATATAGCCTTGGAAAAATACACTGCCTATATCTGTGAATGAAATGCTGTGTTAAGTAACTGAATGTGCTTGAGCATGCCTGGAAAGCTAAATGGATGTAATATTGCATAATCTTCTTTTTTGTGAAGAGTATATCTGAAGATGTATCTTAGTTAGGAAGTTGTTCTAAAGCCTTGGCTCTTGGCTCTGGGTTGTCCTTGTGTACTCTTCCATAATTAGGTTTTGAAATAGAAGTTGCATTCCACAAACCTTGCATGAAGTGAAAAGTTGGCTAGTCCACTGAGTATTGAGCCAAACCTGCTTTTTGCTAGCAATTACTACAGGAATGTATGGTATGAAAGCAGGGACTGGTTGGGATTGATATGATATCATAGACTGGATGAATATATGTATATTTCAATCCACATTTGATTAGTATCGAACTAGGCATTCCAAAGAACATGGGGTTGCTCCGTTGAGTTCCCCTCCCACTCTATAATGTCTAGTTCAGCTTACACTGTGTCCTTTAGTCGTTGTTCTGTGTCCAGCCACACATTCTGAAAGGCTTTCTTGGTTGTGGCACCAAAACTTTAGAATTCCCTGCTTAGGGAGATTCTTCTCTCTCTCTTGTATCAGTGTCTTCCACCAGTGGTTGAAGACTTTTTTTTATTTGTTTGGCATACCCTCAATAATCGTTATTTGCCTCCTTGGTTCTGGTGTTGTATGTTTATGTGCTTTTATTGGTTCTCCTTGGTTCTGGTGTTGTATGTTTATGTGCTTTTATTGGATTATTTTTATATTTTTAAATGCTGCTTTCAGTTGTTCAAATGTTTTCATGTTTGCTGCCTTGGGAACCCTGATCGGGGGGGAAAGGCAGCATAAAAATGTTCTAAATAAAATAAATAAAACTTCTTATGAATGCACAGCACTGTATTGTTGCCAGCAGAAGAGAAAAGTTAATAGATAAAATCTTTATTTTATTGTGTGAATAAAAACAAACACCTTTGCTTCTCAGGAAATCCATGGACACTTTGAGTTGGTTACTTTTAAAGCTGCAATGCTAACCATATGGGAAGGTCATCATATCAAAAGCAATACAGTTACTTTTACCGCTTTTTAGAAGGATATTTCCTGTGACATAGTACCTGCCATAACTTTGGATCATCATCTGGCATGATGCCCCGTGTTGTTTTTTTCCCTTCTTCATCTATAATGTGTCTAATCTTGCCTTGAAACACGTAGTCAAACGTGGCGGTAAAATTGCAGATACATTTCAGGAGCAAAGCCAGATCTGTAAAGTAATTACTTGGCTAAACAATTTCCTTTTGCTTAGGATCAGGACTCGGTGAGTTTTTAGGTGATGGTAACAAGTATTTGTGCCTTTCCACAGCTGGGTGTTTACCCGAACATGAAGTAAAAAATAAAAATCAGAGAGGGGAATGCTGGGCAGCGTGTCCTGTGTATTATGAAAGAGGAGGTTTCTTTGAGGAGGTAGCTTTCAGTTCTCTTTTCTCTGTCTCCTCCCGAGACATCTGGGCAGAGGAAGTGCCACAAAACACATCCGCTCTGGGATTCAGTGCACTCGTGTCATATAGTATCTCCTCTTCTCTGGGCACCGCAGAACAATGTTGCTTAGCGAAAGACCGATACTAGAGATTTTCGTGCTTCAGAAATCCCTGCGCATTTCTTATCTTTATTTCGGAAAGTTCAGAGAGACAAGTTGCAAAAGAGAGGAGAGAAGGTAGGCCCTTGCAGAAAAGAATGCTGATGGGTGGGAAATGCGGCCCCTCAAAGTTGTTCTCTGTGAGAAACTTAAGATGCAGTGATGCTCCTTCCGTGCAGTCTTGTTTCCTCTTTGTGATTGTATCCACTGTCTTACCTTGTCTTTCCACTACTGTCTGTGTCCTTATAGTTTCTCCTATTCCAAAGCTGAACTGTAGCAATACATCCAATGCATCTGTTGTCATAGGATGTTCTGTTATGACATAGTAAAATATAACCAATAGGATATACCTTCCCCCCACGTTAGTTCTTTATTTTCTGCACAAAATTGTGCCAAGAGGAGCTGAGCTAGTTGAGCCTGATTTGCTTTCTAACCAGGCCAGGGATGGTTGACTGTTCATTGCTGATGGTGCAACAACTGCATAAACCAACTCCAGTCCATCATATAGAAAGCTGAACTTTGACCTGTGAGGTTGAACTTCAAGTTTTCCTTCTGCCATGGCAGAGTTAGGATGCCAGACACTTGACTAGTTAGATATTGTCATTACTTTAAATAAGCAGTGTGCTTTTATAAGTGGCAGAATTTACTAATATCAGTAATGTTGAGAGCAATGACAGGCGGGAGCTCTATTCTGTAGAACTTCACCCTTTGATAAGAGCTGGCCTGGCCATGCAGCAGAATGAGGCGGTATAATCCAGATTTGAATGAAGTCCGTTTTTCAGTGCTACTCAAGTTAAAAATAAAATAAAAAATTAACACCTTAATGTAAGCAAAACCTAGCACAGTTTGGCAAAAAGTTCAAATCCAGTCTGTTCGCTTCTGTGCTTATTTTCCAATTGAAATGAGATGTGATTTTCTTTAATGCAGAAGAGAATTAAAAATTCAGTGCTGTCTGAAGTGGAACAGTCCATTCTTTCACCTCTGATATCTGCTTATTCTGTGCCGCCTCGTCCATCTGCATGTGTAAACAGCCCAAATCAGTGTCATGGAGGTCACTGGCACCAATTCACAGAGATGTGTTTGAAGAGACTGTACATGTACGTGTGATCACATTCAAGCACTCCTTTATTTACATATTCATTCATGTAAGGTGGGCCAACGGTTATAGTGTTGTAGATGGTTTGAGGCTAAAAGAATGCTGGCTGGCCTAAGACTACCGGATAAATTAATGGCTAAGGGGTTTCAGCCTCACAGTTGATACTCTTGGCCAGTTCCCTTTCGTTAATTCCATGTGAGCAAAACAGAATCCACGTCATTCAGGGTAATGTAAACAGGCTAATAGATCAAATGCTTGTGGGAGATTTAGTAGGAGAGTTCTGTGATAGTCCCATTTACTTAGACTATGGGTTTTGTTCCGTTAGTGCCTTGACGCAGTGCTGTAATTTGCTGCTCACTTGGCGTGACCAGCAGTTGCCTACCGGCCAACACTCAAATGACCAGTTGTGTAGCACTGTGGCCAATTCACCTATGGCATTTGTTCTCTTTCCTGCATTTAAATACCATCTAGTTTTATAAAGATGTTAGAAAAAGGGGGTAGTATTAATATATCAGGCTGTACTCACAACTGTTAGTTCATCTTTTGTCTTCGGTGCAGCCCCACATGTGGGACTGTGCCTGCGCGCAGGCCTACCGCCGGAAACTTTATTAGCCTTAAGCCTCAAACTGGGGATGCCCCTCCCACCGCAGGCAGGGTCGGCCTTCACGCCGAAACGTCCGCATGCTCCTGGGCGGGGCATCCCCCTCCCTCCTCAGTTCCTTTCTTGCCGCCGCTTAGATCGGAGCTTTTGCCTTACCTCAGACTCGTCTTGCTTCTGTAAGTCGTTTAGAGCCGCGACTACCCGGCTCCCTTCTTCTTTTCCACCAGTCTAAAGAGGATCCTAAAAAAATAAATAAAAATAAAAATAATAAATCTCCGCTTATTCACTGTCCCCTCAACCCAGCGCTGAGGACCGCGATGGCCCCCCAAACCCCTTTCAAGCTCTGCAAGAAGTGCCCGGCTAAGATACCGCACTCAGATCAGCATGATCTTTGCCTAAGCTGCTTGGGCGAGGGGCACAACGTCTCGAAATGCTCGATATGCCAAGGCTTCTCTACCCGGTCTCGCAATGCTCGCACGCACCGGCTGAGCTCCAAACTTTGGAAAAAAGCCCTTTCAGCGCCCTCCCCTTCAACGGGTTCCAGAACTCCGGGAGACGCGCAGTCGACACGTTCAGTACCGACCCCCAGTACCAGCTCAACTCCAAGGCCTTCGGATCCGACACTCTCGGATCTGACCTATGTGGCAAAAAAGCATAAACATAAGTCCAAACACCAAGAGAAGCATTCCGGATCCGGTCACTCGGTACGCAGGAAGTCCGCGTCGACACCTAAGACTTCGGATCCGAACCCCTCTCAGCCGGTACCGACCCTGGTACCAAGAACACCTTCTCCACACCTGGGCTCACTGCTCCAATCCTTTTCCGACATTGAACTAGAACCACTAGAGGACCCTTTGCTCATCTTGGATCCGGACCCGTTGGATCCAGCATCCCTGGTACCGACCCCCTCGGTACCGCAGCAGATTCTCCAACCTGCTCCTTCCACGTCTACACCCACCATATCTCCAGAACTCGTTAAGGACTGGATCGAGTTCTGCAGGTTCAGACAACTCTCCTTTCAGGGAGAGCCAGTGGTCCTGAAGACACCTCAACTCCCTTCCCCCTTCACCCCGCTGACCCAGCGAACTCCCAGAGGGGATTCAGAACCAGATGACTCTGAAACCAGAGATGAGAGCTCTGAAGGAGTCTCGGAACCCTCACCAGATGAACTGGTAGGAGACACAGATGCTATATCCCCGTCCGAGGACTTGAAACTGAGGATAGAACAAATGATAAGGATGGCTGAAGCCCTTGATATCAACATTTCTACAGCTGACAACAGGCCTAAAGACAAGATTCTCAGTCGCCTATACCCTGACACCCCAGGTATTGCTGCCTTTCCTATCTTAGAAGGTCTCTCCGAAGTTGCCAAATCGATCTGGAAAAACCTGCATCCATCCATGCATCATCTAAGAAGATCGAGAATCTATATAGAACAAAGCCTGAGTCGGCAGAATTCCTCACGGTCCATCCTCCTCCTTCCTCTATAGTGACTACTGAGATGCAATCCAGGCAGAGACAGGGCCCACACTCAACGCCCGCAGTTGGGCAGAAGAACCTTCACCTCTTCAGCCCTAAGCTTCCGCATATCTAACTATCAAACAATTATGGGGGGGGGTACCAACTCTTCCTGTGGAAAAAAGCAGCCCCCCACATTGATCTACTTCCCGAAGAATCTAGAAACTCTTTGCATTTAATTCAAGTGGAAGCCACCCGCCTGTCAAGGCAACAAATTAACGCTGGCAAGCACGCTGCCGACATCGCAGCTAGAACAATGGCCTCGGCAGTCACCCTTAGACGTCATTCGTGGCTTCGTACTACGGCCCTCCCTTTGGATACAAAGTCACACATCAAAGATCTCCCCTTCGAAGGGGACACTCTCTTCGCCTCCACTACCACTGAGTTCCTCACAAATTTAAAGAAGGATCGCCAAACAGCAAGATCCCTCGGAGTGGCTCACCCGTTCCAACAGCAACAAAGAGACAAGCCGCAATACCGTCAGCAGACCTTCGGCCCTTCGTTCAACAGATATCAAAGATACCAGAGGTTTCAATCGTATCCTCAACAAGGGAAATTTCAGCACCACAGCCAACAGGCCCCACCAAAGCATAGTTTTAAGCAACGTTCAGCTCCCAACGTTCAACACAAGGACCAAAGACAGTCCTCCCAAAAGTTCTGACTAGCTCCACAGTCCAACCTAGAATTACTGTTCCTAAATAGGTTGGCTAAGTTTTACGAGGCTGGCGGACTATCTGTTCAGACGCCTGGGTCCTCAAGGTTATTTCCGAGGGTTACCGCTTGGAATTCAAGCTCATCCCTGTTTGTTCCCCCGCCAGTTCAGCGGGAGATAACCCCTTCCTGGATTTTGCACCCCAACTAGAAGAACTCCTCCTAAAGGGTGCTGTTCAAAAAGTTAATCCCCCTTGTTCTGGTTTCTTTTCTAGGATTTTCATGGTTGATAAAAAGGATGGGGGTTCCAGACCCATCATTGACCTCAGGTTCTTAAATAAATGTTTGAGAGTTTCAAAGTTCAGGATGGTCTCCCTACCCTCTGTTATGGAACTCATCACACCCAACACTTGGTTTGCAGTCTTGGACCTTAAAGATGCATACTTTCATGTGTCCATCCACCCAGACCATCGACGTTTTCTTATGTTCCGTTATGGGTCTGAATTCTTCCAGTACTCAGTCCTCCCATTCGGCCTTGCCACAGCTCCCAGAGTTTTCACGAAGTGCATGGCAGTTGTGATGTCATCTTCAGAGACCAGGGTTGTAGCGTCTACCCCTATCTCGATGACTGGCTGCTCACAGCCACTAACCCAGACACACTGTCCGCCAATTTGCAGCTTGTCCTATCCACCTGTGACAAGCTTGGCCTGAGGGTCAATTTGAAGAAATCAAAGCTGAACCCTTCCCCCAGAGCGCCATTTATTGGTGCGGTGTTAGACTCCAATGCCGGATGGGCGTTCCTCCCTAACGAAAGGGTGGCCTCTATCAAGAGTCTTATCCACCATTTTTTGAAGTGTAGACACCAACCAGTGGTCTCTATACAAAGGTTGCTAGGGCTCATGGCCTCAACCACTGCAGTCACTCCGTTTGCTAGACTACAAATGAGAGAATTGCAGAATTGGTTTATTAGGGCTTATGACTTTTCCCGCCATTCCAAGTGGCATAGACTATCTGTCCCCAGGGCCATCCTGAGATCTCTACGGTGGTGGCTCTCGGAGCCCAACCTCCTGAAAGGTATTCCCCTTGGTTACTGGAGTCCAGACTTTACTCTCACTACAGACACCTCCATGGAGGGTTGGGGAGGTCACTGTGGAGTTAATTCCATTCAAGGCAGGTGGACCTCTAGAGAGGCATCCCTACACATCAATTTTCTGGAATTACGAGCTGTACGTTACGTACTTACCTCTTTCACAGATATCCTCCAGAACTCAAGAACACTACTGCAGTCAGACAATTCCTGCACCGTATTCTATGTCAACAAACGGGGGGGCACGGGCTCCATCCCTCTTTGCAGGGAGGCACAGAGAGTTTGGAGGATAGTTCTCACAAACAACATAAAGCTAAGGGCTATACACATAGCGGGAATACGCAACACTTGGGCAGACTCCCTGAGCAGGGACTTTACCACCAATCACGAATGGGAACTGCAGGATCCTTTCCTCTTACCCATATTCCAGGAATGGGGCACCCCCCAGATCGACCTGTTTGTGACCAGGTGCAACAAGAAAGCAGTAGATTTTTTCTCTCTAACAGGGAACGACCCAGTTTCGCTGGGGGATGCGTTCCAAATCACTTGGTCCAACCACCTGTTCTATGCATTTCCCCCGTTCCCACTACTAGCAAGGGTCTTGGGAAAGATAATTGCAGACAATACCTACTGCATCCTGATAGCACCTTGGTAGCCGAGACAAATTTGGTTCACCCTACTGATGCAGCTGGCAGGAGAGAACTGCAGGGCTCTTCCCTGTCACCCAAATTTACTTCGTTGGGGCGGGCTGGCACACCACGATGTGCAGAGGCTACACCTCACAGTGTGGAGAATTCTACCCAGTCGTTAGTGGGTTGTTTGCCGTCAGTACAGGAGGTCCTTCTGCAAGCAAGGCGGCCTTCAACTCATTACTCCTATGATAGGAAATGGGACAGATTACTTGACTGGGCTAACCATGAGGGTCATTCCCCCTTTGTCTGCCCTCTTCCCAAGGTTTTAGACTACCTTTTAGAGTTAACCAAGAGAGGCTTGTCAGTCTTGTTGGTGCGCATACACGTTGCAGCGATTTCAGCTTTTCATGACACGATAGAGGGTATACAGCCTTTTCCCACCCTCTATCCAAACGTTTTCTGAGGGGCCTTAACAATCTGTTTCCACCAAACCCCAGGTTAGCCCCCCAGTGGTCGCTATCTTTGGTCCTTGCAAAGCTCATGCTGGACCCTTTTGAGCCCTTGGTCCATGCCCATCTTTCAGCATTGTCAGCAAAGGTGGCCTTTTTGGTGGCAGTTACGTCAACTAGAAGAGTGGGAGAGCTAGCAGCTCTACGTATTGACAGCCCTTTTCTCAAGATCTATAATGAGAAGGTAGTTCTCCATCCCAGTATTAGGTTTAAACCCAAGGTTATCTCCACCTTTCACCTAGCACAGGACTTAGTGTTGCCAGTATTCTTTCCTAATCCTTCCTCCCAGGCAGAAAAGACACTCCACACTCTTGATTTGAAACGTGCCATTCTTTATTACATTGAATGAACTAAGCACTTTAGAAAGTCTAGTTCACTTTTTGTTTGTTATCAGGGACCCAAGAAGGGAAGACCAGCATCCACTCAGTCCATAGCGAGATGGGTGGTCTCAGCGATTAGGATCGCTTACAAGCAGGCAAAGGTACCATGTCCCCTAGGGATTAGGGCTCACTCCACTAGGGCACAGGGCTCTTCCGCTGCTCTCCACAGGAGGATCCCGATCAGCGACATCTGTAGAGTGGCGACGTGGTCTTCGGAGGACATGTTCGTGAGACACTATGCGCTGGACCTGCAGGCCGGAAAGGATTCAGCAGTTGGCAGATCAGTCCTCCAGACACTTTTCTCCTAGTCGAGCCCACCTCCTGATGGGTAAGCTTGCTAAAATCCCACATGTGGGGCTGCACCGAAGACAGAAGATGAAAACAGAGTTGCACTTACCTGTAACTGCTGTTCATTGATGTCTTCGGTGCAGACTCACATCCCTCCCTTCCGATCCCGCTGTCGACCTAAAAAAGAAGAAAAAAGAAGAAGAGAAGAATGATTAGTGTATGTTAACCTATTACTTACCTGCCATTGGTCTTGGTCGGCGGCGGACAAGGAACTGAGGAGGGAGGGGGATGCCCCGCCCAGGAGCATGCAAACATTTTGGCGCGAAGGCCGACCCCGCCTGCGGTGGGAGGGGCATCCCCAGTTTGAGGCTTAAGGCTAATAAAGTTTCCGGCGGTAGGCCTGCGCGCAGGCGCAGTCCCACATGTGTGTCTGCACCGAAGACATCAATGAACAGCAGTTACAGGTAAGTGCAACTCTGTTTTACTCTTCATTTTGCCTTGAAGGGGGAGGGACTGTGGCTCAGTGGAAGAGCCTCTGCTTGGCATGCAGAAGGTCCCAGGTTCAATCCCTGGCATCTCCAGTTAAAAGGACCAGGAAGTAGGTGATGTGAAAGACCTTCCTCTGCCTGGGACCTTGGAGAGCTGCTGCCAGTCTGAGGAAACAATACTGTCCTTGATGGTCTGATTCAGTATAAGGCTGCTTCGTGGGTGTTCATGTTCTTTCAGAGAGGAAGCCACAAATTAAGCCTGATATTACAGTAACATGGTGACGTCCAATTCCCAGTCTACCAAAAAAGAGGGGCAGTGCATGGTGTGTTGCTGTGTTCAGCTTCTTTCTAGGCAGCACTGGCAAGCAGGAAGAGGAAGCCATCCCAAGTGGGTGGAGGGGGTGCAACCTATCCCCCATTGATATTTTTTAAAGGATGCCTTAAAGTATCCTTGTGGTGCTGCACATTACTTGTAGGCCAGAATTCAGCTCCAGGGAGAAAAAGCATTTATTGCATCTAGCCTAGTAGTCTGGCTTAATTTGCAAACATGTAAATCAATAAGATGGGTCCCATAAAGACTTGTGGGGGAGGGGGAAATCCTACCCCACCCTGATTTTTCTCCTCTTGCTCTGTCTAATTACCTTGTTCCTTTTTCTCAGTTGCCCTTTTCTCCTCCCCCTCCCCTCCCATTTGGCTGGTCACCCCTCTCCCCCTGGACAAAGAGAACACTGCAGGCTGCCTGGCTGATCTGTGTTACTCCTGACGGACTTCAGGGTCTTGTTTCTACACATTTATGGAAACCACTTCCTGCTGATTCGAGAACCACAGGCTGAGTTGGTCAGATGGGTGTCACTACAGGCAAAAAGTATTTTCACTGGCTGACTTTTCCAGGATTGGAGGCTGCATAGATATATCAGCAGAAAATTGTACAATTCCATTAAAAAAAAGTTCTGTCTCTTCTCCATACGTGCTCACTCCTAAAGAGAAAACAGCTGTATAAATCAACAGAAACTATCCATAAAGTAGAATGCTTTCATAATAGCAGTGGCCCTTTCCCCTCCATATTTCACCAGTGCTGTCACATTTTATTTCTTACCCAGAACACCGCCCCCAGGCTGATATAGTAAGTCTCTTGGGCCAACTGCCTTGCTTTGTGTGCGCAGACATGGGTTTGCCAAAGTACAGTAGGCTGGATATTTCCTTCTCCTTCCAAGTACAATATGGATTCGACATCACCTGCAGTTAAGGGGAAAGTAAAATATATTATCTTCCTGTTACCCTGGCTCACCATTTCACATCTCGAGCCTTGCTCTGCTGGCCGACCTCCTGCTTCTCAGTTTCAAATGTAGGCAGTAAAGCTTGAACTCACGTCCAACATTAATTACTTTGGTGAGTGGTTCCCATAGTGGGGTTTCAGCTCTGAAACACGAGAATTGGATGCATTTGGGTATAGCTGAAGGAGTATTGCTCCCATTCGCATAGTTTCCAGACATAGTTGCACCCTTTCTTCCCGATTTGTTGGTTTTCCAGGTCCATTTGGTAGTGTCCGAAATGGTGCAGCCCAGGAATGATGCTATCCTGTGCTTTTGCTGAATTTGCATAGCTTGGTGCAGACTCTGGGCTCCTGTTTGTCTTTTTCGAATGTACGTGAAGCTAGTCTTTTGTCCTCCAAGGGATGGTGGCGAAATGAGGAGCATGAGCAGTGAGTTACTTTTTTTCTTAACCGAAAGCTCATTGTAAAAGTTACACATTTTGTTTCTACTGCTTGTGGTTGGATTTCTTCCTTTCTTTCTGTTTTCTTTCTCCACTGAGGCTCAGGCGTCTTGAGCTGTTTCTCTGGTTAGATCAGATGTGCTTTCTTTTTGTGGAGCAAGTGGCACATGTGAACTTCCTATTTGTGGTGTTGAGTAAACCCCGAGGCGTTCCTGGGTCTGACTTCGTATCATGATAATTCTGATATAGCTGGAGTAACTGCTGCAGTTTTCACAATTCTTCGCTTTCAGTTTAGAGCATCAAACCACGGCAGAATCTTGCTATCCTCTTTCCACTGCATTAACCACTAAAGTGTTTTACACAACCTTGTGGATCCTGCCCTTACTTTATATTAAGGACCCCCCCAAGTCTGTTGTTTTTCCAGTTTGCTATTTTCTGTGCAGTGTAATGTGACTTAACAGGCCAGCTGGAGCAAGAATCATCTGACTTGGGTGTCTTCCTGATTCTGAAAGTTACCAGTGCTGTGACTACTTTGAGCAGACATCTTCTACTTCTGGGTACCATTTAGGCTTGCTATTTCCAAACATGGCTTCTTCTTTTTTTAAAAAAACAATTTTATTTTTATATATTAGGGTACAGAAAAAAGAAGACAAGGGAAAAAGAAAGGGGAAAGTGTGTGTCCAAGCTTCAGTGTAATTACGCATACATACACCCATCATCAACTTTAAACTTAAATTATTAGTTTCAAATATTAATTATTGATTTATCATTCTTCTAAGTTGCACACTGAAGAACAAAAAAGTTGTAAGCTTCTTGATTAATAATTAATAATCAGAAAATAACTATTACCATACAATAAGTACACACACATTTCTATATCAATTGGGCTAAAACTACAAGCTTCTGATGCTAAATATTTGTTCGGCATTCTACTTTACATACTAAAAAACAAAAAAACTTGAGGCACATGAATATTTGTCATATAGTGGCTGCCATTTTAATTTGAAATCTTCTATTGAATTCATTTTCATCAAAGTGTTAATAGTCAAATAGTTTGTTAATCCATTCAGTCATGTCTGGAGTGGTAAGTTGCATATAAGATTCTGGCAGCATATTGAAAGAGTTCTCTGTGAGTTGAGCTTGTGCATCAAGTAAAATACCTTGCTGTGATTTCATTCACAAATAAGAGCAAGCAAATACCTGGGCACATCTCTTGGCTATGCAGTTTTCTCAGGAAATTTACATGTCTGATCCCCATCTCTAGAGAGGAAATTGGGGCAAATGTACACATAGACCTAAGCAGGCTCAGCCCTGGTTAGTACTTGGATGGGAGACCACCAAGGAAGTTGCAGGGTTGCTACGCAGAGGTAGCAACGGCAAACCACTTCTGAACATCACTTGCCTTGAAAACTCTATGGTGGGTCATCATGAGTTGGCTGTGACTGGATGGCACTTTCCACCACTGATTGTTAGGCTGGGGAACAATGTGTGTCTAAGCTTGTGCCTAATCACACATTTTCGATGAACAAATAAGCTCCTGACATTTTCCACCCAAGGTGGAATGGTGTTTGCTGAAACCATGTGAAGATTTCCCAGAATTTTCTGTTGTTATGCTTTCTGTATAGGGAGCTGTTGCTAAGTTAGGCTGAAGCATGACAGAGCAAGCCTTGCAAAACACTTTGGGATTAGGGGTTTGCAGTCTCACCACCCCTTCTAACCTCTGTCTGTGTCTGTCTCCAGGAACAGGCAAGGAAGCACATTAAAAGCTTGCTTGTAGTTAAGCGGCTGTGTTTATGGATGTGGTCCATCATCATCTTCCTTTACTCTTTTCCCTTCTGGCTTGTCATTCTTGTCCACTTCCATATCTCCATGTAGATCAGTCTTTTGGAACTGGTCACCCACCAGGCTGAATGCAGTCTGCCGTGCTCAGGAGAGTTCTTGCTAACCACTGGCTTTTGCCACCTGAGACTGCAGAAACTGGGTGGGATGGGGCTGTCAAACAGCTGTCATGATGCGGTATGTGGCCGCTGAGTTGTTTTCATTGCAGGCTGTATGGGTTGGGAATAGATTTTTAGGGTGGCAGTTTTAATGTGTGTTTTTTAAAATGTTTTTGGAAATGCTGACCTAACTAACTACAGCTTCAATAGTGAGACAAGTATTGCTGTTAAAAGATTTTCTTTGCAGGAAGAAATGGAAATCAGCGGGGATCCATTCCTAGGTCTGTTTTATTAATGAATGTTTACTTCCTTTCCCCCAACCTGAATGACAGTGATTTTGGACTCCGCTTTCTGAATCTTTTAGAATTGTATCTACTTAACTGTCTCCCTTTCATTTTGCCATTGAGGTGGAAGCAGCAGTAGCACAACCACTACTGTGAGCTTTCTCAAGATCCTACTCACTGAAAAGTGTTCCCAGGGACTGTCAGTGTTGGTAAATACATTTATTTAAGCTGAAAATGCCAAAAAGGGTTTTTGCTCTACTATATATCATTTCCTTATTGATTTAGATAATCTTGCTCTAGCCAATGAATCTTACATCTTTAAAAGAATCAAGCAACGTCTCCTTGATGTAGAATTGCAGAATTTTAACCCAGCTCTTCCCCCCATCTGTTCTCCGGCGGCCCTAGGCCTTAATAATGGATCAGGTAAAATGGCTAGGTATCTAGATAACCTCGAGATACCTTCTCAACGCCACACTTTTCTATTAGCTAGGGTTAACGCATTCCCATCTAGAATGCTCTTAGGCCGATACCTTCAGATCCCTAGACATCAACACCTATGCACATGCGGTTTAAATTTGTTGGATACAATTGACCACATCCTTTTAGATTGCCCCTTCTATGTGACTCTGCGGGATAAACTGCTATTTACTTTGCTCCAGTACAAGAGATACAGGAGTAATGAAGTGAAATGCAAATTTCTTTTGAGTGATCATGGTCCTAAAATTATGGCTACCGTGGCTGAATTTCTTACAGGAGTTCTTAAAGAACAAGAAAAGTTTTATTAACTCGACTTGTAACTTATATGTATTGCCCTTTGGAGGTATATTGTTGTTGTTTTTTATCTCTGTCTTTTGGTATGCCAATAAAGGTTAATGAAATGAAATGAATATCATTTCCTTTTATGTTTTAACAGCCACCTAACCTACCTATTTCCACATAGGCAGATCCTGGCTATTGGCAGTCATCTTAGAAAGCCCACGTGTCAGGCTCACCAGAGAGCAGATCAAGTTTTTAAAAATGGCATCTCTAGAATGAGATTTAGGTTGACCTTTTGAGACCCCCAGTGGTTTTTCTCTTGTGATCTTTTCCCATTGCATGTCTGTGATAGAGGATGGGAGAGTTTATTCTAGAGTAGAACCCTGAGGATGTCAAGCTTTCCATTTTTAAAAGCAGGATTCCAGCTGCAGTGGCTACAGAGAAACGATTGCAGGTCTGTGTTGCATGTGCATCCTTTTTTGCCCCCTCTCCCCAATCTTTTCGAGAGTTTTCTGTCTTTACAGTTGTTCCAGAGGACCAGCGAATTGTAAATTAAACTCCCTGAAATCTTAAACGCAACTTGGGGAGGGCGGGGAGGGCTGGTGCAAGAGCTGCTGACGGGAAACACTGGAAAAACAAGTATGTGTGAAGTGGCAGCAGCTTTCTTTGCTTTGCAGCTCTTGCAAATTCTCAAATGCTGTTTCTTACAGGCTTTTTGGGGTTTCAGTACAGGCAGTTCAGAGGGAGCTGCTCAGGCATAGAGAAAGCTGGATGCAGGAAGCATGGCATAGGGCAGTCCTGAGGTCTAGATTAAGGAACTCCTGCCTATTACGTTGCCTGTTGAAGTGTGCTCTTACAAAAGGTTTAAAAAGTAAGCAGGCATGAGCAGTTTATGATTTCATCCCTTTATATATGTAAAGATAGCCTTGTTAAATTATGCCCCTCCCCTTAACTCCAAACTTTTGGTCTTTGGATTCTTTTCTAATATGGAGGGAAGATAAGGAACAGACAACAGTCCAGTGCCACAAAGGATGCAAACCAAAGGGAAGCAAGTTATGCCGCTGTGCAAACATGGCCTCCAGTCTCCATAGCAATGAATAGGGGGAGGTGGATTGGTGCCTTTATAGAGGTTTGCCAGCAGGACTGGTTTATTCTCCATTTCCTTTTAAAAATCTTTCTTCATCCCTTTTCTACCCACTGTTCCTGACACAGCCCGTTGCCTTGCCAGGTTTTTAATCGGCGAGAGCTAATAACCACATAGATAAGCATTCACTATTTTCTAGTGCCAGTTTATTAGATCAGCAGATGCTGTGGGGAGTATTTATTAGAGCATGCCATGTTAGTAATCCCAAGGTGTAATTAGACTTGCAGATTTCTCCTGCTTCCATAGTGCTGATAACATGGCACAGATGCTTTAGATCAGGGATGTCAAACATAAGGCTTGAAGGCCGGATCCAGCCGCTTGAGAACTCTTATCTGGCCTGAGAGCCAGCCGAGGCAGTCACACACACACACCCCAAGTCTGGGCTGGCGAGGCATGGCCTGGCCCGACCAAGTGACATTTATGTCATATCTGGCCCTTGTAACAGTTGAGTTAGACACCCTTGCTTTAGATGGGAGTGTGTGTTCACGGTGGTCGACATTGTAGATATTTTGTATAATCAAGTCTTATCAGTGGTATTTAAGATGCTGTTAGGCAACTAAGGCTTTGGGATTGGACTTTATGGTATTTGCACGGGGATAAATCTGTCTCTGTCTAAATGAGTATACTAATGCTCTCCTCAGCCTTTGTTGTTATAATCAGTTGGCACTGACCTTTCATCCCCTGTAGTGTTTTCTCTGTAAAGTACTGTTCTAATTGCTCTCTGCTCAAATATCATTAAAATGTTAGGAAACATTATCCTGAATCCCCTATTGAATTTCGAGTGTTTGCATTAGAGGCTATAACCCTAATTATTTTTTTCTGTTGGAAAGATTGTGATTATTAAATCATTTCTCTAGTATATTTCTGACTACATAATGCTTTTATTTATTTATGTGCCAAGCGTAAACCTCATTGGGAGGTCAGTAGGGATTACACAGGGTCCCTAAGGGGTTTTTCATCTAGACAACTTACAGCATTAGACTTCCCTTAGCATTCAGCAGTGTTACTAGAACATGCCTCTGCTCTCCTCTCTGGAAATGGGTACCAGGGAAATCATGTATGGTCCCCGCATTGGGATAATTATGCTTAGAGATTAAAAATTTCTGGAAACTTTGAAAACATGGGGGGAAAGAGATTTTGGGACAATTGAAACATGTGCCAATAGTTACTTTCCTATCAATTCTTACTTAACTGAGTTAACAACATAAAATGTATCATTTATAATTTAGCCTATAAAATTGTACAATTTGGCATATTTATGAAATTTACGAATGTTTTCATTTTCTATCAAAAAACCATGCAAGAATATTCAATACTTAATAAAGAGTTGCAACCTGCTGCACCCTATGCTACTATGCCTTTTGAGAGGTAAGAAAAAATTAAAAGGTGTAAAAACATTCTCGTTCTGGGCTCTCCAGGCATCTTGCAACTGTGGGTTTTACCATCACGTGCCCAGGGAGGCAGGACTAAAAGCTTCACTTCCTGTCTTCCTGGGCGGGATCTCCACCCTTATCCAGTTTTTCGTCCTGCCTTGTATAGGGAAGCAGCTTCGCCGATAGGCTCCGCCATAGGAGTACCCTTTCACCCGGGATTTTCCTCTGTCTTCTGATTCTTTACCCTCTGTTTCCTTGGCTCTTCACTTCCTAATTCCTCCTCCCCCCCCCCCAAAAAAGGAGAGAGACCTAGCCTCCCTCCGGCTTCTTTTACCTTCCCCCCCTCCTCCCACTTCCCCCTCTTCGCTCCGGAGAGCAAGATGATGGGCGAACCGGGCAACTCGGACGAGGAGCTCCTCTCCGAGGGGGAGAACGACCGAGCCCTTGTCGCCTCGACAGGGCGGAGTCGCAAGAGAAATTCCAACGGCCGCCTTTGTGGTTCCGCGGAATCGGGCACGTAGAGCCCAGGTGCCTCAAAAGCGGCGCGCGGCGCAAACCCGGGCGCGGAGGTTTCGGGCGCCACAAAGAGAGCACGCTCTGCCGAGCCGCTCGAAAATGGCGCCCACGGGTTCCCGCGCAGCGGCGAGTCGAGCAGCGGCATGCCGGTCGTGAGTACTCCTCCAGGGGAAGGCGCGCCTTTTAAAAGCGGGGGGGGCGCATGCACGTTTGCCCTAGATTCTCCACTTTCCCACAGGGAAGCCTTTAATTTGTTTACGGGGGTTATGGAAAAGCAGGCACAGATGCTGCAGGCTTTTAGCGAGTCTCTCTCCCCTCTGTTCAGGTCCTTGGGGAAATTTTCCCAGGATAGTGCTACGAGTTCAGACTCTGGAGACCCTCAGGGCACAACTGGTGAGGGCCCCCTAGAGACAAAAGGGCCGGGATGGAACACAAAGGCGGCAAGGAAATCCTCCCGCGCTCTTCAGACCAGGGCCCCCCTGGAGGATGACTCATCCATTTTGGGTGATTCGGAAGGGGGGGAGAGCAGAGAGGAGGGCGAATTTGACTCTGACGAAGACAACCCTCTGGTTTGGGAGGAACAGCAGCCTCGCCTCTTTGGGGCAGAGGATTTTCAGAGCCTACTAACAAAGGCTCTAGTTGCCCTAGACCTGAATGAAGAGCCAGACCCGGCTCCAGTGACTACCAGCACTAAGAAAAAAGGGTCAGGAATTTTTCCCCAGGTCCCAGCCCCGGCAATATGCCTTTCCTTTCCCGGAATATTTGGAAAACCAGGTCAAAGCAGAATTAGACAAACCCCTGGCCAACAGACAGTTCCCAGCCATCGTCAAGAGGCTCTACGCCATGACACTTCAGGCAATGGAACTTTTACGGGTACCTCTCATTGATGCCCCAGTCGCCGCAGTCCACTCCCCGGACCTACCCACTGAGGACGGCATGGGCAACATAAGGGACCCCATGGACAGAAAGGCCGAGAATCTGACCAAGAAAATTCATGACTCCTCGGCACTAGCCATTCAAGCCTCAGCAGCCACTTCAATCATGGCCAGAGCATCCATAGTTTGGATTAGAAAGATAGCTCAGCTGTATTCAGGCGAGAACCGCAGGGTTTTAGAGGGCCTTAATCGCCTCTCCAAAGCGGCTGCTTTCATGGCAGATGCGTCCTTTGACTCAATGACCTTCGCAGCCCGCAGCCTATCCTCCACCATAGCAGTGAGGAGGTCCCTGTGGTTGAGGCCTTGGCAGAATGAGTTCAAAACCAAGTCACTCACCCTCTCCTACCCCTTCAAAGGAGAGAAGCTGTTTGGGGAGAGGCTTGAAAAGATCCTGGTCGAGGACAAGGATAAGAGGAAGATTCTACCAAGGTCAGCTAGAAAGGATAGGAAATTCACCACTTCCTACCCTGCCTTCAGGTCCTTCCACACACTACCACGTTCCAGACCAGACCAACGCAGAGATGGCTGGAACAGCTCCAGGGGCTCCTTTCGCAGGGGGGGTGGAAAGTTTTTTCGTCCCCAACAGGGCCAACAGCATTTCCACCCCAAGGGAGATAAGTTCTCCAAGGGCAATAAGCCATGACGCTGAACAACTGGCAGTGGGGGGGAGACTGCAGCACTTCAGCCACAAGTGGGTCCCCCCCCACACAGACGTTTGGGTATCCCGGGTGGTGTCCGAGGGATATCGAATAGTGTTTGTGAACACACCAAAAACACACCTGAGGTCCCCCACATCACAAAAGAAAGAAAAGCACCAGAGAACCCTGGCAGCCATAAACCATCTCATTTCCATGCAGGCTATAGAGGCAGTTCCCTCCACGGAGATTGGCAGCGGGACTTATTCAGTCTTCTTTACAGTCCCAAAACGCAATGGGGACTGGAGGGCTATCCTGAACCTGAAGCCCCTGAACAGGGCTGTAAGGTACAGAAGGTTCAGGATGGAGACGTTGAAATCCATCATAGAGACCCTGCAGCCAGGGGACTTCATGAGATCCTTGGATCTGAAAGAAGCCTACCTGCACATCCTCATTCATCCAATGCACAGGAGGTTTCTCAGCTTTTACTACTCAGGGAAACATTACCAATTCAGGGCCCTCCCCTTCGGATTGGGCTCCGCCCCTCAAGTGTTCACCAAGGTACTTATAACCTTGGTGGCCACCCTCAGACTGGAGGGAATAAGAGTTTTTCCCTACTTGGACGATTTGCTGATCTGTTCCAGTTCGGTAACGGAAGCAGAGGCCCACACACACAAGGTAGTACAGACTCTATCAGAGCATGGCTTCCTGATAAATTTGGAGAAAGGCCAGTTGACACCCACTCAGCGCCTACGCCATCTAGGGGTCATTCTGGACACCAGCAGGAATTTAGTCTCCCTGCCTCCAGACAAGATACAAAAAATCAGATCCGTCGTCCTAACACTGCTAAGGGCAAAATCGGGGAAAGTAATGTTTCTAACCAAGTTGATGGGTTTAATGGTTTCTTGCCTGAGTTGTGTTCCCTGGGCCAGGTTCCACTCGAGATCGCTGCAGAGTCTTCTGCAGCCTCACCAGCAGCTGATCGCCAAGAAGTTAAACAAGAGCCTACTACTGGACCAGAGCTTCCGGTCCAGCCTACTGTGGTGGCACAACTCAAGGAACCTCAGCAAGGGGCTGGCCTTCCTGATGGAGGATCAGATCCAGATTCACACGGACGCCAGCATGGAAGGATGGGGAGCGACATGCCTGTCTCACATATCCCAAGGAACGTGGTCAAGGTCAGAAAAAGGTCTTCACATAAACGTCCTCGAGCTCAGAGCCAGCCGCCTAGCCCTGATCCAGTTTCAAGACACGCTTCGCCATCGTCACGTCTTGTGAGAACGGACAATGTGTCAGCCAAGGCACACATAAACAAGCAAGGGGGCTCCAGGTCGTCAAGGCTTCACAAGGAAGCAGTCCTCATATTCACCTGGGCAGAAAAGAACTTCCGGTCCATCTCGGCGGAACATGTCAGAGGGGTCCTAAATCTCCAAGCCGACTGGCTGAGTCGCCAGACATTCGACGAAGGGGAATGGACCCTCAACAGATCATCTTTCTCCAAATTTCGGAGAGATTCGGACAGCCAACAGTGGACCTGTTTGCTTCGGGCGAGAATCATCTCCTCCCACACTTCTTCACGAGGTACTTCCATCCACAAGCGGAAAGGATGGATGCCCTGGTGTCTCCATGGCCCTCGGAACTACTCTTCGCCTTCCCACCTCTTCCCATCCTCCCGAAGGTACTCAGAAAGATCCGGAAGGAGGAGGCAACAGTCATTCTGGTCGCCCCATTCTGGACAAGAAGGCCATGGTTTCCCAGTCTCAAGGAGCTGGCGATGCAGCAGCCTTGGGAGCTGCCCCCGATACCAGACCTGCTACTTCAGGGGCCACTGCGCCATCCAGACCCTCAATGGCTGCGCTTGACCGCCTGGAAGTTGAGCGGAACCGGCTCCTAGGACAGGGATACAGCACAGCGATTGTCAATACCATGATCGAGGCTAGAAAGCCATCCACTAGAAGAATATACGGCCTGTCATGGAAGGCCTTCGTTCTCTGGTGCAGAAGAAAAGATGTCGATCCTCTATTTCCTAGAGTTCCCGAGGTCCTGGAATTCTTGCAAGACGGAGTGGAACAGGGACTGAAAGCAGCTACACTACGCAGACAGGTAGCAGCTCTATCGTCGGTCATTCCTTCCATTAACGGCATTGCACTCTCCAGGCACCCACACATTCAGACCTTCCTGAAAGGAGTGATCCAGACTAGCCCTCCAACCATACACCGCTTTCCTACGTGGCGTCTCAACGTGGTGCTGGCTGCACTCACTAGGTCTCCCTTTGAACCCATCAGGGAGATCCCGCTAAAGATACTAAGAATGAAAGCAATTTTCTTAACGGCAGTTACCTCGGCCAGGAGGGTCTCGGAATTAGGAGCATTGTCAGTTAGGAAGGGCTTGTGTGTCTTTCATAGGGACAAGGTTGTCCTGCGACCGGACCCGACATTTGTTCCAAAAGTTAATTCGATGTTTCACTGGGAGCAAGAAATCCACCTGCCGTCTTTCTGCCCCAACCCTAGCCATCCAAAGGAAAAGGAGTGGCACAACTTGGATCTACGGAGAACCCTCAGGGTATACATTAAGCGTACGTCTCACCTGAGAAGGTCAGACTCTCTGTTCATCTCTTTAACCAACCCCAGCAAGGGTCTTAAGATGTCTAGGGCGGCTATTGGCTACGCCATAAGACAATGCATCGCTACGGCGTACCAAGCCAATAAGGTCCCGGTCCCAGAAGGGATCACGGCTCATTCAGTGCGGAGCTCTGCCGCCTCGGCAGCCTTCGACAGACAAGCCTCGGTGGAGGAGATTTGTAAGGCAGCCCCCTGGACATCAGTGTCCACCTTCACCAGGCACTATAAGATTAACACCATGGCTTCTGCCGATGCAGCCTTCGGCAGAAGAGTTCTGCAACACGTCTTGGAAGCTCCTCAGCCCGCCCAAACAGGGTAGCTCTTGGAGATCCCACAGTTGCAAGATGCCTGGAGAGCCCAGAACGAGAACGGAGCCTTGTTTACTTACGTGAGGACTCCTTCTGTTCTGGGATCGAAGGCATCTTGCCCGCCCAGAGCTCACTTCCAAGACATAGTAGTAATTTAACGAAACCAGTTTCAAGTTTTCAGGGGGCACACTGTAGGGGATTATACCGTCTCCTCCGTCCATCAACTTGCTCTCAATACGAGCGGGTGTATCCCCAAGTGCTCATGTGAATATGTTTCCTCTTATTTCCTTCTCACACTCTAATAATCCCGGGTAGCGTTGTTTCTGTTTTTTGCACTTACCTGTCTCCTTTAGCTCGGCGAGTCCGAAAACTGGATATGGGTGGAGATCCCGCCCAGGAAGACAGGAAGTGAAGCTTTTAGTCCTGCCTCCCTGGGCACGTGATGGTAAAACCCACAGTTGCAAGATGCCTTTGATCCCAGAACAGAAGGAGCCCTCACGTAAGTAAACAAGGATCCGTTCTATAGTAAACCAAAGAAAAGTGTATTTGCACAAAAACACTCGTATGGTCATAATAAGTAGGACTATCAGCTTATTTGGCTATTGTTAAACTTTTTAATGTTGAAATCACTGAACTCATAAGAATGTATTATAATTAAAGATAGCATAATTGTGATCAACATTATTTATGCTTAAAAGAAATCCTTAAAAATGTACATCTACAATGTACCTAGGAATTATTATCTAATGCTGTAGATTATTTTAAAGTAAACAAAAATCAAACTACACATTATGAGTAAAACCTTGCCTTTTATTTCATTTAGTCCAAATTGAAAAAAATAGGAATTTTCAGTGTTTCCCAATTTTTCCCCTGGAAAGGCCTCAGACTTGTTTTAAGAAGCATTTCATTTTAAAAGAGAAAACAGTTCGTATGAGTTTTCCCCCTCAATGGTTTCCCAAATTTTCCAATTTTTCGATTGAAAAAAGAAAGAAAAAAAAAGCTCTTGGCAAAAAGCAAACTCTCTCTCTCTCTCTCTCTCTGCCTCTCCCTCCCTCTCTTGTTAATGGTGGTTAAGAGCAGCGGACTCTAACCTGGTGAACCAGGTTTGTTTCCCCACTCCTACACATGAAGCCTGCTAGGTGACCTTGGGCCAATCACAGTTTTCTCAGACTTCTTTCAGCCCCACCTACTTCACAAGGTGCCTGCTGTGGGGAGAGGAAGGGAAGGCAGTTGTAAGCTGGTTTGAGACTCCTTAAAGGTAGAGAAAATTGGTGTATAAAAACCAGCTCTTCTTGTTCATCTGACTCAGGAGGGTGTGTGTGGACACCATCATCACTGTAGTATTGTGACACATGGTATGGTGCCAACGCAAGTGTTTATGATTAGGTTGGTAGATGTTAAACACAATCATTGCTAATTCTAATGCATATGTTATATAAGGGCCTTGAGTGAGCAAACCTATCAGATAATCTTTACAACCAGTTAGGACTGTTGTTTCAAACCAGTTGATCTTTTTAAAGGTCAAGTGCATTGGCATGGAACCCAAGCATTAATAATACTAGCTGAGTAGCTGTTGCTAAGAGCAGTGGTGTTAGTGTTGGTTTGAGAAATGAGAAGAATTAAAGGTTTGGTCTGCCTGCTTGTGAGAATGTGATCTCATTAAAGAGTGGGAACCTTGACAAGCCAACATATTGAAGCTCCTGTGTTTTCTCTAAAAGGAGAAAAGGCACCATATGCAGCGTGTTATACCTCTAATTATCAGACAAGATGATTGCTAATTAACAGCTGAAATAGCATACTTCTAAAGTATATGTTTAAATCCCTTTTTGGCAGATTCCGAAATTGCTGCTGCTAACCATTTGTAAGGAACATTTAATGTATAAGCATTTCACAGTTTTTTTTAAAAAAAAATCATTAATTTCTGTATCCACCTTGTGAAATTGACTGTGCAATGCACACTTTACAGATGGAGAACTGAGGTTAAGTGATAACGACTTGCTTTAGGCCACCTAGTGAGTTTTAGATTTTAATCTAAGGATACTGGGTCCAAAGCCAGTGTTCTGTCTGCTGTGCTTCACTTGTGTTCACGCACACACTTTTTCTCTTTCGACTTCTACTAATACCCATGTTGCTTTTTATCAGCACAAACCTTTAGATGCATCATTTTGGTCCAAGCACATAGTTTCATCCCTGTGAGTATGTTGGTTAACCACCATTAATAGGCTTCCGCTCTCTTAATATGTCCTCATAATGTTTTGATCTCATTTGCCCTGCTAGCTACCAAAGAAATTAAGTGTGTTATATGTGTATTGTGAGGGAGTGTAAGTATTGCCCCACCCTCTTTTTAAAGACTGCTTGTTAATTTTATCACCTAACAATCCCATCCATGAGTATACAAAATTGTATCGCTGTACTTTATGTCTAGGGAGAGGTCATATGTCCAAACTGACTCCATGCCAACATACTTTGCATATTTATCTTGAATATACAGCCATCTCCAGTCACTAATTTTCCCACATTCTTTAGCCCTTTGAACTCAATAGCAAAACTGGCTAACTTCAGCTTTTCTCTGAATATTCTGATTTTTCTTTGAAAACAATAAATGACAGTTACCATGGTTGCATGATTGAAAATGGGGAGGGAGGGGAGAGACAGAGACTTGAGTTCATGTTGCACACCAAATTGTATGCAAAAGACTCATAATAATTTGCAGTTGTGGAAGGATACTAGGTCTGTCTCCCCTAGGGTTGCCAGGTGCCCGCTGGTGGCGGGCAAACCCCCGGCAATTTCCCCTTCTGCCCACCGACCACCTAAAGGTCGGCGGGCAGATGTGCACACGCATGTGCATACCATGCACATCACTTCCGGTTTAGAACCGGAAGTTCCGCCTCGCGAGGGGCCTTTTACCTCTTAGTTTGAGTGGTAAAGGGCCGCTTTACCACTCAAACGAAGAGGTAAAGGCCCTTTGTGATGCGGAACTTCCGGTTCTAAACCGGAAGTGATGCGCGTGTGTGCATGTACTTAACAAGAAGAGCCTCCTGCCAGAGGAGGTAAGGTACCTGACAACCCTAGTCTCCCCCCCCCCATTGCCTCCCATTGTGGGCCTTTGGAACCAGCTATGTCTTCTGCTGTCCCAGCTGAGAGAGCACTTGAGATTGTGTTGAGGAAGTTTTTAGACGGCTGGGCAAAGATTGAAAGTCTTGGCAGGAAAAAACTTCCTGCGTGAGATTGTCTCAATGCATTGAGTGTACTATACATATCAGAGCTTTAGGGTTGCCAACTCCAGGTGGTGGCTGATGATCTCCTGCTATTACAACTGATCTCCAGGTGACAGAGATCAATTCCCCTGGAGAAAATGGCCAGTTTGGAAAGTGAACTCTATGGCATTATACCCCATTGAAGTCCCACCCCTCCCCAAACCCCGCCCTTCTCAAAATCTCCAGCTATTTCCCAAACTGGAATGGGCAACTCTACGTAGCTTTCAGAGAGCAAATCATGTGTACAGTTGGGCACATTTGGCAGCATTTTTTGTTAAACTAGATGTGGTATCATAATCTTGATATGCTTCAGTCTATGGAGTAGAATAATGGTGGGGGAAGCGCAGGTGGTTGTAGAAAGAGTATCAATCTGGTGAAATCCTTCAGGGATCAGATGGTACAATCGTTGCACCATTTGCCTAGGCTGTAGTCTGTAAATGGCTAATTAGTGCAGAAGAGGGATATGAGTATTCTCCGTTGCCCCCAGTGTAAAAAGCCACCTAGAAGGCAGAGGATTAAAATGCATGAGCTGTGATAGAAAAATAGCTCAAGATTGCAGGTGGTTGGGAAAGCCAAAAATACAGTTGTGCAGCAACATGTTCCTCTGAGCTTGCCAGCAGTCCCAGGTTGGAAGACAGGACGTGGTAATTCATGTAATTTAGAACATGCTAATCTGTATAATTTAATGCAAATTTAAAATAATACCTTTTGCAGCTAAAAATAGCACCCCCCACCCCGCAGTGTGAGTTAGGGGATGTTTACATAAATTCGTATGCACATCTTCCACAAGAGTGAAAGACTGCTTTCTGATTTCCTCCGTGAACTGAGACTGGTTTTGTGCCTAATAATCCAAACGGCTCCCTAGCATGCACTAACTAACATAAGGCACACTCTCTAATGCAGGCCTTATTGCAATGAATGGGAGCTGTCGTACAAGAACTCTGCTTGTCTGTGGGTCACCGTTTATGCTGCTTCATTTTATGATTCTGTCTTCTCAGTTATAAACTGGCAAATAATTCATGTGCCACTGGATTCACAGATGCAGGAACTTTCACAAGCCAGTGTTTTCTTTTGCCACACACACACACACACACACACACACACACACACACACACACACACACCTTGTCCAGTGAGCTCAATCAATCAGGTGTGTGCTGAATATTCAGATTAACTATTCAGGTAATGCCAATCAGTGTATTTATTCGATTTGCATTTTTAATTGAGACCCAATTATTTTATGGTATGGATATATAACAGAAGGGCAAAATAAGTTGCTGGCTTAATAATATAAAAATGGCCTTCCTGGATCAGACTAAAGGTCTGTGTAACCAGCATTCTTTTGCTAGCAGTGGTCAGACATATACCTCTGCTGAGTTATTCACAAACAGGTCAGGAAGGGGTGACATTAATCCACATTTCTTTGCAGGTGGATTGGAGGTCTGAACAATCTCTGTGGCAGCCTAAATACTTTGACACTGTTGGGGTAGGCTACAGTGAAGGATAACTAGCTTTTTCTTTCATTCTCCACCAATAAATAAGATTGGGGCTTCAGTCCAAAGCACACTTACTATAAACTAAGCCCATTAAACTAGGGTTGATTCACACATTACAAAGTCCGTTTGTCCTCCACTTTTGACAGATGTGTTGATGGAGTTCCATGCAGGGAATTTAGTTCCCAAGTGCATGCAAGCCAATTCAGTTTGGGGCCATGTCATGCAGGAAAAGGAGGGCTTTATTTCTTTAATTATTTGTACCCCACTTTTTCTCATGTCTTGAGGCTTAAGCCTTGCCCACTGCACCGTTGCCCTGACCTGAAATGGCCTGTGGAGCTGGTATTTCCCTTTGGGGAAATCTTAGATATATTGATGACTACATGTACATTTGCACAGCAGTGCCAATAGCAGCTCTCCTGGGCCAATTTCATGTCAGGAAAACAGTGGGGGGGGGGGGCTTAAGACCTCTCTCCTCTCGGGTCCTGATCCAAATTGGGTCTGCTCATGCCTGGAAATTAAGTTTCTGATGGGGAGCTCCCAGTGCATGTCTGATCAAAACTTGGGCATGAGGACTTTGTAACATGCAAATTGATTAGGAGCTAAAAACCAGTGTGAGGGGGAGGGAAGGAATGACATCCAGCAGACATCGCTGTTGGCAAATGACCGGAAGTGAAATCAACATGACATTGTTTGCCGGAAGTGACCTTGCGATGGATTTTACTGCCCATTTTCCCCACCCCGCTAAACAGCAGTCCTAAAGGCGACCCTAAGCGAGGCTTCTTTCTCAGCATATGTGCTTTAGGTTGTACTGCACAAGGTTTTATGTAAAGGAGAGAAAAAATCTGGAGACAGTGGTTTTAACGAGAGTTGAAAGTGGGTTGAAAGAGGCATTGCTTGTCTTCCCATGGTGTGTGTACACTCCTCTGTTTCAGCACACGGTCATCTCTGACCAAGCAGTTTGGGGCAGTATTTTTTTTAAGTGCAGCATCTGATTACCAGAGACAAATGTAGGTTGAGTATGTGCACTACTTGTAGTGATCCCACTTTCAAACTAGCTTCCAGCTATCTGAAAAGACTGTTAGCTGTCACCCAAGTGTACTGAAACCGAAAGCATGAAAGAAAACAAATCACAGTTAGAGGGTCATGAAATGGAAAGCAAAAGGAACAAATGCTTTACTCCTAGCAGGTGAATGAGGAGGAGGAGGCTGGACTGTTGTGCGAGTCCAGCAAGGAACTCTTGGTAACGGAACAGACCTCACTGGGGGCTGGTGAGTAACGGCTCACAGTGTACTGCAGGTAGGAGACTGAAAGTTGAAAGTGCTCGCTATGCCAGTCTCAGTTAAAGGGTCATGGCAGACGTGGGCGGCAGAGTCAAGAACACTGAATCAGAAATTGAAATTGAGTTGCTGGTCCCTGTGTAAATTTATGCCAAGTGGGTGAGTTAAGCATGGGTCAAACACAAGGCGATGTTCATCCCGGATTTTCAGTGGCGGCTTTTGGCGGCATCACCTTGACATTGCTACAAAGAATAGAATAACACTTCAGCTCTCTTATAGTGCAGTCCTAAAATACATGAGCGCATGTCTGGCTTTTAGAACATAAGCCACCTTTTCATTTTACACATTGCTGTTTTGTTCTGTGCTTGCTGCATCTGAAAGTGTCTAGAGAAACAGTTATATGACTGGCTGTGGGCTAACCTGAAAAAAAGGAACTAACTGGGGTTGACCACAGAATTGACTCTGGTTTTGAAACTGCCTAAAATCAACCCAGAAACTTCTGGGTAACTAGCTTGGAGAGCTTTGCAGTGTCTCCGAAGAGTCTTGGCGCACAGTTGCAGCGCTGAAGCAAACACTGCATGCTGGGACTGGTAGTCTCCATCACCTCTAGATTTAATGAAATAAAGTTAACGCGTGTGACTAATGATACTTGTTCAATGAGCTGTGCGGCTGGCTTTCCCTTTTGCGTCCCTAATGTGCCAATTTCCTAGTCTTGGCAGACTTGTACCTTCAATATGCTATTTAGTTCTTGAATCCTTGGGGGTGCAAAATATTTTTCCTGTGGCTGACCTTACTGTATTTTAGTAAACTAGGCAACACTATGCCTGTTAAGATAAATAAAGGATTTAAGAGCTCCCTCAGTTAATATCCGTTGATAGATTTTTCAGGGGAGTAGCAGAGTGGGTCTAGCACTGCTGCTGTTTCTCAGGTATCTGTTTGCTTGAGCGGCCCTGTTGCCATGGAACCTAACCACTTGCCACTCTTCTGACACCATTAATCCTTATAATGTGATTATTCATAAGGCTTTGCTTCTCATTAGGGCTGTGTGTTGGCCACATCAGGCCTTTCGCCTGATGTGGCAGTGGGATACTTGTGTGCAGTAGGACACTTTGTGTATACACAAAGCCCTGTACTCCTGAGTGGCAGTCCATGGCTGAGTTGGCTGGCCTGGCAATTTGCTTAATATCTTGATAAAGTAATCCTCATTTCATTCTGGGTTTTGCATTGAGGGTACTTGCCTGTACGTACTTGTAACTTATCCGAAAGGCATGGGACCAGAAGTGTTCCGTATTTTGGATCTTTCCGTATTTTGGAATATTTGCATATACGTAAGGAGAACTCGTTTATTATACACCTTATACACATAGCTCACAATAGGTAGCTGTGTTTGTCTTTAGCTGTAGAATAGAGCAAGAGTCCAGTAGCACCTTAAAGATTAGCAAAATTTCTGGCAGGGTATGAGCTTTTGTGAGTGCTCTAAGGTGCTACTGGACTCTTGCTCTTTTCTACTTATACACATGGCCTGAAGGTAATTGTATACAATATTTTTAATAATGTTGTGCATGTGGGGCATCATGGGGAACCTGCTGTTGGCGCGACCAGCCTGCACATGTGCCATTATATTACCTTTTGTGGGTGCTCAAACAGTTTTGGATTTTGGAGTATTTTGGATATCGGATTTCTGGGTAAGGGATACTCAACCTGTAGTATGCAAATATAAGACACAGCCTGCTCTTAGACTTGATAGCATGCTTGGAAAAGAAACCTCATCTTCCTTTTGAGTAAATACAGTGCCACCAAATGAATTAGAGACTTCTTAATTCTGATACATTCCTTGGAGAGTGCTGGACCTCAGATGACCAGGACTGAAGTCCCACAACTTGCAGGGATGGTTTTGGTTGAACCGCTTATGGCCTCTGCTTCCCACTGTGAAAGAATAAGAATTATCTACTACCCAACACCATTATGTGGACAATTATAGATGGAGGATGTAAAGATCAAGAGTTTATGGTAAGAGCCTCCCCCAAAGTCCTCACCATGGGGCATCTTTCATACTACAACCTTTTCATGTAATTGAGAAAATCCTTTGGCTTCTCTGCACTTTCCATATCACATGCTGCCTTGTTTGGTTGGTAAATATGTGTAACCTGCATGTGTTATGAGAACAATCCTGTATTTAGGGATTATTGATTACGATGTGAAATCTGTATTTTGGTACATTCAGACTTAAGGGTGTTGTGTGTGTGAATAAAATATTTAATTACAGCACAGACTCTCGACATTTCAGGATGTATCATACCAACATGTAATTGATTATGTGTGTTTGCTCCAGAGTAGCCGTCCCCAAGTTGTTATGTAAGGATACATAACTACATTCAATCAAATGTTAGTTTGGCCAAAGCCAGCTGTTTAGCCTGCCGTTTTGGCACAAAGCAAGAAACAATTTAACAGTTACTGGATGTTGCTGAACATAGTTTAGCACCGGGCCAGGTTGTCTGCTGTGAATTTCAATGGCATCTAAAATAATCCTGCAGATGGGGAGGGGGGAGAAGAAGATAACTGAGGACATGATAGCAGACTTCAAATAATTTTAGAAGACGGCTCTTAAAAGAAATGGCAGAGAGACTGTTCATGTAGTCCTGATGGAAAGTTAGAAGCAATTATGTCAAGGGACTGCATTGCAGATTTAGAAAAATAGTCAATTTCCTGGCTAGGGATGGGACGCAGGTAAGCATCCAGACATTTCTTTTTTTAGAAAGAACCTTGCTTTTCTAAGACATTACAGTTCTATGAGGGGCCTTTTGATAGGTAATGCTTGTGTGCTTTGATGCCTTTTACTCTTGAAATTGGAGTTTACCCTTTAGCATATTCTATTGTAGTAATCCAACCTCTGTCCTGTCTTGGATGGGTGGGTGGATTCTAGAGCTGTTGGGGCAGGTGGAAGTGTGACTGCCTATAGCCGCGTTGGCGAACCTATGGCACATGTGCCAAGTACGGCACACCGAGCCCTCTCTGTGGGCACGCGCGGGGGCAGTGGGGGCTTTGAAGGGAGCGCGGAGCCTTCCCTGGACTCCCCGCCGTCTGGCTTTGAAGCCGCCCCCCCTTCCCTGGACTCCCCGTGGCCCCCCCTTCTCTGGACTCCCCGTGCCCCCCCCCTTGTCGAGCTGGGAGGAAACCTCAGTATTCAGGTTAAATTGCCATGTTGGCACTTTGTGATAAATAAGTGGGTTTTGGGTTGCAGTTTGGGCACTCGGTCTCTAAAAGGTTCGCCATCACTGGTCTATAGGAAGTCCATTCCTTTTTCCTTTTTGTCTGATCCTGATGTATCCTTCCACCACCAAACGATTCCCTGTTCCCATAGGCTGCTATGGAATAGAACCACATTTCTGCTGAAATATTTTCACCTGTCCTCATGACCGGTGGGCTTGTGGATGCTGCACTGATGAATTCTAATTGTAAATATTACAGAAAGTCAGTAACCTCCTTTCTGTCACATGGCTGAAAGGGTAGGGGTGCTTCTATCAGGTTTGCCTTCTGTGCCAGAAACAGTGACCAAATCTAAGAATTTAATCACAGGTTGACTGATTGGTATAAGTGAACTTATCAAATCAAGGTTGCTATTCCACCTGAGTTTTTGGAGTTTTGGAGTCTAACCATGGCGTGTTGTGAGTGCATCAGCATCTTGGCAGCATTAAAAAAACTGACAATCAGGTGTTGAATTTTGAGCGAAAACTGTCTCTTCCATCCTCCAAAATGGAACACCAATCTAGTGAATCCTCTCAGTAGTGAGAGATATTTCTGGCTTCCCCCTGCAGTATGTATAGTGTCTGTAAAACTTTATGCAAGTGGTGTGTATCTTCAAAAACATGGCAGCTGGGAGCAGGTTGCTGGCTACCATTGCAAGCAGCAGAGAAAGGTGAGCATAGGAATTGAGACAAGGATAGCTTGTTAATAAGCATGGGAGCCCTTCTTGAACAACTGGACACTAGAATGAAGTTTTCAGACATAGGTAAAACAAGACGGGAACATTATTGGCTCTGTGCTTTGTGTGAGTTTCCTTTGGACGCAGAAAGCTGAACTTTTAAGTACATCAAAGCTAAGTGCATATGGAATCTTATCTCCCCACTCTCATTGTGAATGCTAAGATTCAGCTATTAACGATCACAAATTACTTTCAATGTTTGCGGCTTTGTCTCTACTGGATTCCTGCTCCCAACCCTTGCTCTGGAAAAAGAACTACTATGTTCCTTTGCTTTCTGGAACTGTAAGATTATCATTGGGATGTGGAATGGTATGTTACAGCCGATCTCATCTGATCTTGGAAACTAAGCAGGGTTGGTACTTGGATGGGAGACCATCAAGGAAGACACTGCAGAGGAAGGCAATGACAAGCCAACTCTACTTCTCCCTTGCCTTGAGCTCCTTGCTGGGGTTGCCATAAATTGGTTGCGACTTGATGGTACATAAATACATAAGATTATCATCACTAGGATCATAACACCTGAGCCAACACTCTCAATGATATGTTAAAGTTGATATAACTGCTTATTCTAGTCTCAGCTTCCAGCTACAACAACATACCTTTCATCTGTTTAAAGTTTCTGTACTTTGTAAGTCTTCCTCAATAAAAAAGCAGCAACTTGAAGCAAGCAGTTTTCTCATCTGTTTTTAACTCTTGGGGATTTATAGAGTTGGGTATCGATATGGCAGAGTGGGACAGGGATAGGTATCCTTGGAACTGAACTCTTGGCTGCAGAATTGCCAGTCTTTTTTTGTGCAAAATAAATATTTGAAACTGCAGCAAGAGAGAGACATCATAAACCTGATGAGACATGTATAATGTGGAAGCATGCCTCCCCATGGTTGAGAGGTACAGCCGAAAAGATGGCAGGAGATGATTTCCAAACAGCTGCTACCTCTTAGAGAGCCCATTCTGGCACCTTGCATGGGTATTATATATTTTAATAACTGGTCTCCTACCCTTTCTTTCCGTTCCCCTTTTGTCCTCACAATAAAACCTGTTAGGCTGGGAAAGAGTGAGCGGACAAGGTCAGCTTTGCGGCTGAGCAAAAGTCTTGAATCCGAGACTCCTCATATCCAGTTGAGAGCTCTGATCACTACAAACCTTGGCATGTGCACGAACACCAGGAGGCCTGTGGTTTATTCCTGTTTTATTCTTGTCCAAGTTCTTAGGCCTGTTAGCTGCTAACAAAGGTCTGCCTTGTGTGTGGCTTGCAGGGTTTTATTGAGCTTATGATGGAGTAACTCTGCATAGGATTTCACTGTTCTCTTTCTGCTATCATGAGGAGAATCAGTGAGTTCTGCAGGACATAGAGGCAAACACTGGAGATATTGTTCAGCCACCTCTCTGATTTCTGAGATTTCAGCAAGTATTTGCATTTGTAAAAACTAAAAGCTTGCTTTGAAATAAAATGCATACTGTGATTCTTGGGAAGCTGAATGCTGTATCTAACACCACGTTCCCTGTTCTTTCTACTATCTTGTAGACACACAATCATGACTATATTTGACATTCTATTCTAAAAACCCTCACACATAAAGACATAGAGCTGCCTTATACTGAATCAGACCGTGGGTCCATTGAAGTTAGCATTGTCTACTCAGACTGCCAGCAGCTCTCCAGAGTCTCAAGCTGAGTTCCTTCATATCACCTAGTGTCTGGTCCTTTTAACTGGAGATGCCAGGGATTGAACCGGGGACCTTCTGCATGCCAAGCAGATGCTCTATCACTGAGCCACACTCTCTCCCCTTCGACTCTTCTTATGTCAGTCAAGATGTTACACTTCATAGCTGTCTTTCATTCAGAATTATTTTACTCAGGTAGACTTTTGAGTGACCAACTGTATAGTCATTGTATTTAAGCACGTTTACTGCCTTAAAGATTCAAGTTTTTTAAAAAAAAAATTGACAGGAAAGGGATAGTAAACAAGATATAATTTACAATATCAGATACTATACCAAAACTAACAACATCAAAGAAAAGCCATGTTCCTATTTCATAAATTCTCTGCAGGTGGCACAAAGAGCCTTGAGCCGGAGGAGACGTAGATCCCTTGAGCATCCTGAGTCAGAGTCTTTGCATGTTCTTAGGCCTTCTAGTTAATTATGGGACAAATTTGAGTGCACATATTAATTGCACCAATGCTTTAATCAGCTATAAAAGTGAAGTACAGCTTGAGTCCTAACTTAGATAAGTGAAACAGTCCATTTAAGTAGGGTGTGAATGTGGGCACGTATTTAAACAGTATTATTATTGATACCCAGCCCAAACTAGCTTTGTTGCTACTTATGTGCATTGTTTCATGGCCATTCTTGGGGTGACTGTAAATTGTTGCACTCCCTTTTTCTTAATAGAAAAGAACAAGAGTCCAGTAGCACCTTAAAGACTAACAAAAATATTTTCTGGCAGGGTATGAGCTTTCGTGAGCCACAGCTCACTTCTTCAGATCATCTTCAGTTCATCTGAAGAAGTGAGCTGTGGCTCACGAAAGCTCATACCCTGCCAGAAAATATTTTTGTTAGTCTTTAAGGTGCTACTGGACTCTTGCTCTTTTCTACTACTGCAGACAGACTAACACCGCTACCCACTGTGAATTCCCTTTTTCTTGTAACAGCTACATGTTTTTTTTAACTCCTAATATACAATCAGCCCAGTTCTTTCAACCTTTCCTTATAAAACATATTCCAAATTCTGTTGTTCAAAGTATGTAGTTATGCAAACTCTTTCCCTGGAGGGAAATAGGTTGGAAAAGGTGAGTCAATCTATGATCAGTCCTCTTATATATTGAAAAAAATGTCTTCCCAGCTTCCATCCTGAAAGCATCAAAGCAACTTGCATCATAAACATGCTGAAACCATAGAGAACTGTTAGTAAAATTGGATTCACTAGAAATACATGCACACACCTTTGACAAATGATTAAAGGCTTTTTGGAAGCCTTGCATCATTTTTTAAAAATCCAAGAGTTCATGAAGCTGACATATACTGAATCAGGTCCCTGGTCTATCAAGGTAAGTATTGTCTACTCTGACTGGCAGCAGTTCTTCAGAGTGTCAGAGGTCTTTCACATCACCTGTTACCTGATCCTTCTAAATGGAGATGCTTGGGATTGATCCTGGGACCTTCTGCATGCAAAGTAGATGCTCTACCGCTGAACCACAACCCCACCTGTACATAATAAGGGACTGTGGTGCATAGCTATAGGAGGGAGCCATAGGATATCTGAGAACACATGAACACATGCAGCTGCCATATACTGAATCAGACCGTTGTTCCATCAAAGTCAGTATTGTCTACTCAGACCAGCAGTGGCTCTCCAGGGTCTCAGGCAGATCACCTTCTTGCCTAGTCCCTGTAACTGGAGATGCCGGGGATTGAACATGGGACCTTCTGCATGCCAAGCAGATGCTCTACCACTGAGCCACGGCCCCTCTGGGGTACCATCTCTATTCTGTAAAGTGATCATATAAATCTGAGCAGTGGAAATTGGAGCAGAACCTTGCTTTGAGAATATAAAGGATGGAAAGGTACATGGTGAAGGAGGCAACTTAGGCCTGATGTATTCTGAGTAGAATTCAGGACTTTATAGATCCTAATGTGCATATTGCATTGGGCTTGAAAGCTAAGAAGCAAACAGTGCAGGGTATATAAATGTTAGATATGCTTCTATCCTCCTATTCTCATAAGCAGATAGGTGATTGCATTCTGCACTGGCTGTATTTTTGGACCACTCTTCAAGGGAAGGTCTACAGAGTGCTTTGTAGTAATCAATCTTTCCCCCCCTAAAATTAGACTTTTCAAAATATAACAGAAATAACGCATGTCATACTCCCAATTACGGAAAGAAACCAAGAGGCATTATAATAACTCATAAAACACATAAGGAAACACTTTTTCTTTGGTCTTATTATTCCAAAATATAAACAATACCCAGTGCTCAATCTGAACTTTTAAAATTATTTTTTCTGGGCCCTTTGATAGTACATTAATTTAGTTAATAATGCAGTATTCCACATACGGTGGAACCATTCACCCTCCAAAGTAAGTTGTCAATTTTTCCATTTTGCTGCATTTGCCAATTTAGCAGCTGTAAGTAAGCCCAAGACTTAGATCTACATCTGAAAGGGCAATGTGCCATTTTAAATAACCCAACAGAATAACTTTTGGCTGAAGAGGTATTTTGCAACTCAACATTTCATTAAGAAAGTGAATTACTAATTTCCAGAAAAGGTTAAATTTTTGAACATGACACAAATATATGTTTTTTGTAATCTACCATAGATGAGCCTCACCTATGTGGCATGAGATGCCATTGAAACAAATATTTTTCCCCATTGAAACTCGTAGAAATAAGTTTTAGTATTCACACTTCAAATTGTCTAAATCAGGATTGGCCTGCAATTCCCTATTCCACTTTCTAATGTAAGAAGCACTTTCTTCAGCCACCATTTTGAGAGAACAAAAGTGGGGGGGAGAGCTACCACCGCTTGAGCGGGGTAGGTGGCACCAGCACTGCGCGGAGAGGTAAGAGCAGGAGCCACCCACTCTCCATCCTGCTGCAAGAGCTGCTCAGGTGGAAGGGGCATTGCTGCAGGTGGGGTGGGGGAGAAGTGGAGTAGGAGCTGTCGCCATGTAAGCCAGGCAGGTGGAGGTGGTGGTCCTGCAGGTAAAGGACAGGTGGAAGGGTACTGGACATCTTCGTGGCCTCTGTGCAGTCCCACATGGGATGTGCGCATGTGCAGGCCAGCCGTGGAGAACTTTTAGCATGGAAAGCTTCTCGAAGAAACAACCCCCCCCCCGGTCCGTTTCCCGCCTCAGCCAGCGGCTCTTCCTGCAGGCACACATTCCTCCCTTCTAATCCCTCTGTGGACTGCTGCAGTCTTCCTGGGCTGCTCCATGGCGGCAATGGGAGAACTGAGGCCACCTCACTGTTAGTGCGTCAGATGGTACTGGTTTGGACTGTCTACTCCAATATGAATCTACCCAACCATTATGGTCATCTTTAGGGCCCTGCTTTGGGTGCCTTCCTCATCTGAGGCTACATGGGTACAGTGCAGGAAAGGACCTTCTTGGTTGTGTCATCAAAACCGTAGAATTCCCTCCTTGGGAAGATTTTTCTGTAATCTCTGGCACTGTCTTCCCCCAGAATGATACTGTGTTATGTGACCTGTTGATATCCCGCAAGTCCTGTCCACAGAAATGCAGCAGTGCCTTTTGTAAAAGGCAGTATCGGTTGCCTGTGATTACCCTTCTCTATTTTTTGTTTATTTGAAGCCAGTAAGCGCACGTGCACTGGTAAATCTACAAATATTTGTACTTCTTCACCTTCACATTTTACACACCAGGTCCAAAGACTCCCATTCTCATCTTGATCTTTGTCTGATGAATATGACTTTTCTGCCCTGCCTTCTTCCCTTTTGGAACCTTGACAGTAGATTTCTCTGACCTCCTTTTGGTTATATTCCTATAATCCCTGTGCCGCTACTGCCGGCCACTGACTTCTCATTTCTCATCAGATTGGAGGAGGGGGTGAGCATGTTTCTAAGCTAATCTGCCATTCCTGATGTTAAATCCAGGTAGACCAGACTGAGATGTGATCAGATCTCCTGTCTCTTTATTTTAAATCAATATCAGCAGGGGTGAGTGGGTGAGTAGGGTTAGGATCACAGCTTGTTCCTTTTCCTTGGGGAGGTAGGAGCACTTAAGCAAACAGTCACAACAACTGTGTTCAATTAAAAAAAGGCTGCCTGCTTTTGAATGGCAAGAATAGGATGTTGCATATATTTTGCTTAGGTACTGCGGGGACAGAAGCTGGGGAGGAGGAAGAGTTGGCTGAGGTCATTAAATGACCTCAACAAAATCCTTCCTTAAGGCTGGAGGACAAAGTGCTGCAGTAGCCCACATCAGTGCGTAAAGCGCCATCAAGTCACAGCCGACTTATGGCGACCCCATAGGGTTTTCAGTGCAAGTTCAGAGGTGGTTTGCCATTGCCTGCCTTTGCGTAGCGACCCTGGTCTTCCTTGGTGGTCTCCCATCCAAAGACTAACCAGGACTGACCCTTCTTAGCTTCTGAGATCTGACAAGATCAGGCCAGCCTGGGCCGTCCAGATCAGGGCCATAGCACTTGTTATTAAATAAATCACCACAAATTCACTCGGGGGATGGGGGAGGTCAGAACAAGGAATACGGTGGGTTGGGATGAGTGTCATCTGGACTATGATGAGTAATAGCTGACTATCACAAGAGCAGAAAATAACCCTTATATGGATTTGGGCTTCTCTTTATGTTCCATAGCTGTGAGTTCCATTGGCTAATAATACAGCGTATGGTTAAAATAGTGCTGTTTCTGCTTTCAGGTGTAGAAGACAAGGCAGTCATAGTTGTTATGGAGTTAAATTAGGCAGCAGCTTTCAGACAGAAGTGTGAATATTCTTCCTTGTGTTTAACCAGCATGTTTTTGTTTTTTGTTTTTAATTCTGCATAGGTTGTGTTTGGCCTGTTCTTCCCTGGCTGTGAAAGCATATATAAACAATTCTGACTGATTCTCTTCCTTGCTATTCAGCTGAACCTGAGTTTTACTTTTAGAATTAGACTAGGCTGCACTGGTGAGATTGTGAAAATGCTGTCTCCTTTCCTTAAGTCATTTTTTTAAAGTGATTTAATCTTTTTTGAAACCTTCAGTTGTTTGATAGCCACTTCAAAAGATTCTGAAGATATTCCCTGGCCCAAAAGAGGTTATGATAATCGCCATACTTCAAAGGTATTTTTCCTCGAAGAGGGAGGAGTTCTGTATGACTCAGTGTTACTGGGTCTAATGGCCCAAGTTTCCATAGTAATGCTGCTGACGGTTTCATCCAGTTTAAGACAGCCTGAACTTTGCTTTCTAAGAAAGATCTGTCAGGTCTGCATAACGTAAGGCCGCTTGGGCCAGTTGCAGTCCCCCACCCTGTGTATTTGCAGCCTCCCAGGGGAACTGTGAACACTGCCAGCTTGCTGCCTTTTCCAGATCTTTAAGGGAGCATCCAAGGCCACCCAAACCCTTCAAAGATGAGGGTGGGATGTCTGCTGCATTGTTCTTTCTCTGGCCTAGAGCTGTGTCAAAGAACTTATGAGCCAGCTAATGCCTTGTATGCTGTAGAGCAATGGTTCCTTTTTGATACGGTGACCCGCAAGTCCAAATTTATTTTGTACGCTGACCCGTCCAGGGCTGGCCCAATGTTTTTTGGTGCCCTAGGCAAAGTATGACACTGGCACCCATCTATTCCAGCATTCCATTTTCTGTAGTACCCAACCAGATTTTTTTGAGAAACCTACAAACATCACACAAAGGGTGCAGCTGTCTCCACTGTGAGCCCCAAGTTAATCTCCTCCTCCTTTGCCAGTTGGTCCAGAGCTGGAGTTTGAGGAGGAGCGCTTAGGGGGCGCTGGGTTTGGGAGATACGCAAAGATGGTGGATGGCAGTGAAGAGGGTGACGGCAAGGGGCTCAGTGCAGTACTTCTCCCACAGCACGTCGAGGGCAGTGAGGCACTGCATGGGGCTGGGCAAGAAGGCTGGGCTGCTGAAGGAGCAGCACCAAGACAAAGGCAACACATGCCCATGCTTCTTTCTGTCCGCCTGTGGTTTTTCCATGGCCTGCTGACCCCCCCTTTCTTTTAGCTACTGCTGTGAAGTTACTAGTTGACTAACAGCTTTTCTCGCCGCATTCTTGTAACAAAGGGGGGGATTGAGAATATGAGAAGCTGGCAAGGAGGAAAGAAAGAGAAGGATGTGGGAGCCACCATTATGGAGGGCTGCCCTGTGACCAACTTTCAGAGGCTTCGTGACCCACTTTTGGGTCCCAACCAACAGGTTGGGTCACACTGCTGTAGAGCAAGGAGTGGAAATTGGGCTGTGGGGGAGTAGCAAAATGTAGAGGTTAAAATAAGAAGTACTGGTATGGAGAAGAAGAAGAAGAAACCTGAAAGGCTGTAGGGGAACGTGGCAGGAGAAAATCTTGGGAGAGATAAATAGAGGGGAACAGGTACTGGTGCAGAGAGTGGAAAGTTCCTCGTACGGCAGAAAGCTTGGGGAGAATTGATGGCGTTATAAAGAAAGCAAAGGAATGGAGGGGGTTCTGGTACCTGTGGTGCTCCAGACACTGTCGACACAGAGAGGATTTTTTAGATGAGATAATCTGTTAAAAGTAAAAGTTAATTGCAATGAAAAGTTTCTTGTAGTTACGCTAACAATGTAGCCTTCTTCATATTTTTATTATTTTTTCGGAGAAGTTTGAATTGTGTACTCTTAATAGAAGTAAATCTGTAGCTTTTCTCTTTAAGATCTGTTGTCAGAATAAAATTCTATTTTATATTTTATAAGTATAACTTTAAATGTACTTTATACATTTTATAAATATAAAATTCTATTTTACTACTTTTTTGTTTGCTGAAGTGTTTCATGGTTTCCTGACTGAAGATTTCATACTATTAAATAGTTCTTTATTTCCCCCCAAGTGTTCAGTATGCTTGCTGACCACAAATCCTCAAAAGTGACCTGAATCATGTTATCTTGATATGGAGATGGTAGGTTGGAAAACCATGTGAATTACTGTGGTTGTATGTAAAAAAAAAAAAAAAAATCCTAGAGCTTTGACAAATATGTGAGAACTCAGAACAGTCTCTAAACTTGCAACAAAGGTTTATGGGTGGATAGGTTTGATCTTACAGCCTAGAAAACCAACATGGATTTTTGCAGTGCATCCAGCTCCTTAACTAATGGCCATATTCCTTGTATTGTCACTTTGGACATAGTTCAACAAGGAATTATCTCAGTATTTCACTTTAGAGTGACCTTTTTGCAGGATGGACTCCATATCAATGATTGCCCCCGCAACCCCATGCCAGGGTTGGTAGATCCCCCACTCCCAGCTCCTGTTCCTGCTGCTGCTTGAAGCAGAGCTGGGAATTTTTTTAAAAGCCCTCAGGCAGATAACATGGTGTCACTTCCAGGGGGAAACTGGAAGTGATATCAGTCTAGGAATCACCATCAACTCTGTAGTTTCTGGTGATTCCTAGAGAAGCGTGCCATCACTTCTGGGTTTCCCTGGAAGTGCTGTCACTGACAGCTCCCTCATGTTCCTTGCCCCAGTCTCCCTCTGGTTGCCAGGCTGTGCTTAGCAACCCAACCCACAATATTGTCTTTGTACTTGCACAGAATCCTAAATTTTGGAAGGACCCTTATAGGCAGAGAAATCTAAGCTGGAGCATTCCTGGTTTGTAACATGAGTGGACAAACTGAAGTGCTGTGTTTTAGAATAAAGCTGATTTTGGAATAAGTGTACAGTTTATTCTGGGTGAGTTGCTTTTCCCCTGAAGGGTCAGATTTTTAGCTTGGGGGTGCTCCATCACAGCTGCTTGTTAAGTAGATTGCAGAGGTGACCCTGGAGTATATTTAACCAGTTTAAACAGGTTTGTCAACTGTGGCCATTCCAGTAGAGAACAGACCTGACCATAGTTAAACCTGCCTGAATTGCATCTAGATTAAACTACTGTGATATATTCTAAGTGGGGATACCTTTGCAGAATATATGGAAACTTCTGTTTATCCAAAAACTAGATATGTCATGATGATTGTATAAAACCAGATTTAATTACACTGCATTAGTTGTACTATTTATTTTTGGGCCCATTTCAGAGTGCTGACTTCAATCTTTAATGACCTAAATGGTTGGGATCAAGACCGAAAAGACATCCTCAATCCATAAACATTTGCTTGAGATTTGGGATTGTCAGGTGGTAGCATTCTTCAGGATTTGTTCCTAGAAGTAAGTTTAGGGGTCACTCATGACAGGGTCTTTTTGGCAGTTGTCTTTACATTAGGAGTTCATAAATGATGCCTTTTTCAGTGTGTTGTTTTTTTTAGAGGGACCTTTGGAATATTTTTATTTATATTTCTGATTTTAATGCTGATGACAGAGTTTTTATTGCTGTAGCATTTTATTATGTTCCTGGTATTATGTTGTAACTTTCTAATACAATGAGCACCTTATGTACTTGAAAATAGTATAAAGTCAGAATAAAATAATCTAAATGAAAATAAGTGTCTTGATTGCAGAATGCAGCCTTTAATTTGTCTGTGTTCTTGCATTTAAGGATGAAATCTGGATTTCATTAGGCATCTTGTAGTTGGAAAATAATTGCATTTTTTTTTAAAAGCAAAAGCCAGCCTTCCGTAGTAGAGTTCAGGAGGTGATCATGTATGTATGTATGTATGTATGTATGAATGTATGTATGTATGTATGTCTTTATAAGCATAAATTAACTACATTCTTTTCTAAACCCCAGAGGCTGCCTGTGTGTTCACCTCTTCAAAACATGCCTCTGCTCGCTGCCTCCTGCTGACAAAAGTTCACTCTTCTTCTCTAATCCAACTCTTTATCAAAACTGTGTTGCTTTTTGGCTCTTACTTGATTTAACTGTTGTTGGCAGCAGTGCAAACAGAGGACATCAGTATGCATATGTATCTCGGTAATAAAACGCCAGCACTTGAGGCCAAAGTGGGTACTAGGGAAACAAGGCTGGGTGAACATGGCGTATGAAGGTGCTTTTGCTAGTTGATTTCCCAGTTTAGCTGCCTCCCTCTTTTGGCAGGAGGGGGCTGTCAGATTATCCCCACATCTTTCAAACTACAGTAGTCTGCTTTAGTGGCATGAGTTACTCCTTTTGAATTTGGGAGTACAATTCCTGCTGGGGCAGTGAGCCCTTAGCAAATCCTGAAGTTGAGACTTGTGGGACACCTGGTAGAAACTTGACACACCAAGCTATGGCCAAAGGAGGAAATTACAGCCAGACTAGCGAAGAAGCTTCTTCACAACCAGTGGTCTGAGCAGGTCATGTGATTCTCGGTGAATCCCTGTAGTGCTTTTGGTTCAGGCTTGTTCACTTGGATTCTGCTGGTGGGTTCCTGCTCATTTCACCTATTCTTCAGTCTTGCCTTGCCTTTCCCCCAAGATTGAAAGAAGCCTGTTCTGACAGTTTTCCCTCCTCCCACTCCAAAGAGAGCATTGTGCCTCTTTGGTTGTCAAAACAAAAGTTGGAGTATTAAGGAAGGTGCTTAATGGTTGGTCCCACATCCCTTGGCGATGCTGTTGGGGACTTTTGCTATGAAGCACATTTCCACCTGAGTGAAAGTCTTGGGCCCCATCTGGGTGACAATTAAGTCTGGTTACCTAAGCTGTGGCACAGATAAAAATAACAAGCCAAGCGTGTTGTGGAGAGGGAGCGCAAACCCAGGGTACTATCTTCATTGTTTTCTCTTGTCGCTTAATTGAACCCCGAGGTCTCCTGCGCTCTGCGGGAAGTAAGAAACTTTCATCACTAGCTTATAATTATTTCTGTTTTGAAACCTTACAAAGAGGCATTAAAATTAAAATAATAAGGGCAGTGAGATATTGATCCCTTGGCAGGGAGGGAGGCTGGCGTAAGGCGGACTGCTGCTGCTTAGCTAGTTTTGTTTGTGAAGTGCTGTAGAGACACGGAGGACTCTCCCGTGCTAATGAGAATAATAACAATCATCATCACTGTGTGGCTGTAGGATTATGCTGAGCAAAGGTTAAAAGAAAGCCTAATAGGCTGAAACGCAAATGTGGTGCTTGAAAGGCAAAAGGAAAGCAGATCCACAAAGCTCAAGCAGCTCCTGTAAGAGCCTCACCCATCTCCTTGCAAAAAAATTATCAGTGATAGTAGCTACTTATGCACAGCAGGATGCAGAAAGAAAGATTTGCCTGGTACTTTAATTTTCAAATAATGGGCAGTGTGGTTTGGCAAATCACAGTGCTGATGCAGCTCCTGAAGCCACAATAAGCTTCAAGCACTTGACCCAGCAACTGTGTTGGACCGCTCTCTGGATTCTGAATACCAGCGACTGTTAACCAGGTGGTAACTCACTATGGTAGGGAGGAATGCAGCCATATTGGGAGCCAATCAGCTTATGTAGCATATGCTTGTGTGGTGCGGACTGTTTACCCTGCATCTGCATCCTGATCAGAAAATCCAGAAAAGCAGCTGAATGCTAAATTTCTCCTTATGTGGGCAGATGCTAAAGACGCCTAACTTCCAACATGGCTGTATACATTTCTTTCTGGATTATATTTTTATCCTGCCTTTCCTCCAAGGAGCTCAGAGCAGTGTACAAGATTCTCCACTCTGCCATTTTGTCCTCACAACACTCCTGTCTGGTTGGGTTATTTTATTTTTATTTACACCTTGTATACCTCACGTTTCTCCCCAGTAGAAACCCAGAGCAGCTTACACTGTTATTTTCTCCTCTGTTTGACCCTCACAACAACCCTGTGAGGTTGGTTAGGCTAAGGCTGGCCCAGGGTCACCCAGCAAGCTTCCATGGCACAGTACGATTTAAACCTGAGATCCTACTCTGACCTCTTCATAAGAACCTAAGAAAAGCCATGCTGGATCAGACCAAGGCCCATCAAGTCCAGCAGACTGTTCACACTGTGGCCAATCAGGTGCCTTTAGGAAGCCCACAAACAAGACAACTGCAGCAGCATTATCCTGCCTGTGTTTCACAGCACCTAAAATAATGGGCAATCTCCTCTGATCCTGGAAAGAATAGGTATGCATCATGACTAAGTATTCATTTTGACCAGTAGCCATGGATAACCCTATCCTCCATGAACATGTCCACTCCCCTCTTAAAGCCTTCCAAGTTGGAAGCCATTACCACATCCTGGGGCAGGGAGTTTCACAGTGTCTATGCATTATGTGAAGAAATACTTCCTCTCCGTCATACTGAAAGAGAGTGAGTGGCCCAAGGCCACACAGTGAGCTGTGTGGCATGAGGTTTGAACCCACATCTCCTTTTTCAAGGTGCCAAACTGCAAGATAGGCATTTATGTCACAAATTTGGCTGCAGTGTAGTGGTGCATTGCCTTTACCTGCAATCATACCTGTCCTGGAGATCAGCCAGCACAAGTACTGTTGCACCTGCATGCGAAGCCCGCTTAGCCGGAGGGTTGCAAGCTGAGCAGAGGATCAGGAAGCAGGCTGAGTTGGCACTCAGAAGCCTTCCCTTTCCCTGTTTATCTGCATTGTATTTCTTATAAGTGTGTGTTGTGCTGGAAATGTGAGTGAGGCTTTGCATGAGTGCTGGTTTTCCTCTTTCTGTGGCAGCTTTCAGCAGGACATGGTGGGTGTTTAGAAGACACACTTCAGGGTAGCCAGTAGACCTCTCTCCTCTCAACCTCTAGCTAAGTTTCCGATTCTCAGGAAAGTGCATTTTAACCTCCAGCTTCTGCTCAATGAATGGAAAATTACGTTGCAACATAAGCAAATTAGGTAATCTTTTCACTTGGTGGTCTTTGTTAACTCAGAGTTGACCAATCTCACTTGTGAAACTGAGTTATTTTTCCTCTCTGCCAGACCTGTCTTCACAGAGTTGAAATCCTCATTGATATGCAGAAATTTGGAGCTGCTGGAGGGATATGCATTGGACATGGAATCCCATAGCTTTCAGCCCACTGTACAGAACCATCCTCATTTTTATACCTTCCATTTTGACATAGCTTTACTTAGTGTCGAAGCACATGACTAAACATTCTAGTGAGGCAGAGAAAGAACTAATCATCATACTTATTATCATGTATCTGATATCCATGGATGACCACCTCTGTTGGATCAGAAAATCCAGAGCTATAGTAAATGCTTCTGAGAACATGGGGAGAACCCCTGGATTTGCAGAAAAATCCTAAAAGTTAAAAAAAAAGGAAGAGAGGATTAAAGAAAAAGGCTAAGAATATGGTTATCTTAGGAGACTACATTGCAAGATCTTGATTGCCATATCAGGTTGCTTAGGCAACCTAAAAGATTGCCAAGGACCCCCTGTAAATAAGAAACGAGGAGGTGGGGGAACAATAAAACCAACAGAGAGGAATGCAGGCAATGACAGGGCTGGGGTAAAATGGGAATCAGAAAGGTGTCACTGGGCCCAGCACAGGGATAGGACAGACAGGAAGGAGGAGGAAAAACTGTGTGGTCGAGTGACTGGACAGGAAGAAAGATCTGGTGGGCAGGAGGGGGAGAGAAAAAACAAGCAGGTAGGGGGCAAGCAGAACTCGAACAAGAGGGGGTAATATGGGAAACACTGGAAAGAGGAGAAGAGAGGAGATTTCCCTTCCCATCACATGTTCCCCTCTTGTTTTATCTGATGGTAAGGTGGGTGGCTCATGCGATCACAAACACAGCAGTCCAAGGTCATCACACACAACAAAGGGGAGTTTTTACACACTTGGAACTCCCAAAGTAACCAAAATGAAAAGAAGAAACCCCCTCAGAACGTTCTGATGAGAACCGAGCGTGATCAATTGGACACAGAACCTTGAGAATAGTAGACAAGAAGGGGAAAACAAGATTATGAGGGGGAAATTAGCCTGTTCAGGCTTTTGAGAAGTTTATAGAAACATGATGGGGGAGATTTAAACCTCTCCTCCTTGTTCCTCATGGGCCTTTTGCTTGTTCCTTCTAGTAGAATACTTCAGAGTTCAGTCTGCCCATAGACAATTTTAGGGTTTTTTTTCTTAGTGGATTTTTAAGCTTGCAGAAAAATATTGTTTTGTAAATTTTAAAAAGGCACGTGCTCCTCCAAAAGGCCTAAAGAAGACTGAGGATGTTCATTGCCCTCTTCAAGGTATAGAATGCTGAGGGCAGTTGAGCCTATGAAGATGAGGGGGGAAATGGAGGGATGGGGAGAATGGCCTATTCAGTCCCCTAGAATATCTTATAGGACAGTGATGGCGAACCTTTTAGAGACCGAGTGCCCAAACTGTAACCCAAAACCCACTTATTTATCGCAAAGTGCCAACATGGCAATTTAACCTGAAAACTGAGGTTTTAGTTTAGAAAAAACAACACATACATTAACATCTTTTGCCTTAAAAGAAAAACACAATAACAGAGCTTTCAATGATACAAACAACTTTTTATTGAAAGGTAAAAGTTTGCATTTGGCATGCTTTTGAACAATTAATGTTTGTTCAAAGCCCCTAAGCTGGGTGGCGGGGAGTCCGGGGACGGCACACGCGACGGCTGCTCAACTTACCCGATCGTGCCCACAGAGAGGGCTCGGCGTGCCAAGTCCGGCACGCGTGCCATAGGTTCGCCAACACAGTTATAGGAGATTTGGTTTGGATGGGGTTTTCCTCCACATCATTTGTTCCCCCATACTTATGCCCTCCACTTGTAGGCCTTTATTTCTTCTGGTCTGGGAGCTGAGGTCCAAAGCCCCAGTCTACATATTGTTGCCGCCTCCTTTGAAGTCAGTCAGGAAGCCCTTGCTGGGAAGGTGTAAAAAGAGCTCCCACACATGGCATTCAAGGAATCATTGGCTCAGTACCCAGTATAAAAAGGAAAAGATGTTAGCTATTCATTACTCTTTACCTTGTTTGAATGTTCTAGGGCTGAAGTCTGGGGATTCTGAAAATGCTGATTCTGCCATCTGGGCTACAAAGCCTATGTGACTTTCCAAGGTGTGGTCTCCTGACAGGGACATAGAAAGCTTCCAGGTGCATTAAAAAAAAAAAAAAAGGCATCACAGAGGGGAAACTGACATTTTGATGCACCATCATTAATGCCTTCCACATAATCTATGGGCTCCAGAAACTGTTTCTTTCCAATTAAGAAGCCTTATTAGTCGACGTGACAATAATTACTGAAAGTGCAATGATGCAATAAAGCTCAGCCTTACTATTGCATCTGGGAAGACCTTGTTGACTTACACCTTCAGGTCTCTGGGTGTTTTGTCACATGTTGCTAAATTGGTATTTGCACTTTCCAGACATGCAATTCATAGGTAACATCTATACAGGCTTGATTGTGTACTTGATCTAAAAAAAGGTTTTTCTCCCCCACTTTCTGTACCACACAAAAATATGCACGCAAATAGTATGTAGGAAGCTCAGTGACATATGTGACGTATGGGTGGTCTCTCCTTGCACATTTTGATGGGATGAGGAAGCTGTTTCTAGTGAGCTGGTTGATTGTGGCGGCATCAGAATTTGTACTCTCTTGGAGTATGAGGTTCTGCTGCTGTCAGTGCTGAGGGAACACTTCAGATGGTGCCTTCAAAACAGAGGTGACCTCTCTGGCGTGAATTCTTAGAACCTGCTCCTACTGCTGTGCAGACGCAGGTAGTCAGTGGTATGCTACCTCTGTACATAGAGGTTCCATAGTTATTTTGGCTCATTGTAATTGGTAGATATATCTTCCATTAATTTGTCTAATCCATTTTAAATACCATCATAGATACTAACCATTGCTGCCATCATAGATACTAACCGTTGCTGCATCTTGTACAAGTGAAGTCCCTAAATTAGTGGTTAGATTTTTAAAAACTGAGATTAAAAAATATCAGTCATTTTCTTTTCTAGTGCTTCCTTTTTTGAGATTTTCACCCAAAATGCCAATGATCAGGATAGGGAGAAATCTAGGAGTAGGCTGGATCCTTACAATGAGTGTATCAATGAAACAGGGCTATCTTCCTGATAGCAAATGCAAAGGTGCTAGCTCATACAAGGATCTGTGTAAGATTTTACTGAGAGAGGTAGTGAATGCCTCTTTATTTAGTTAATCACTGCTGATTAATGTGCGTGACCTTTTGATCTCCATAGTGGGATTCTTCGGGCCAAAACAAACAACAGTCTTAGGGCGCTTTAAAGACTAACAACATTTTATTTCAGCATAACCTTTTTGTGTGTTTGATCTTGCTTCATCAGAGGGATGGACAAGGAAGGCTCCCTGTTGTGTAAGCATAAATGCTCTATCCATCCAGGGGCCGCTCCGCTGTGTCTCCTCTGTTACTCACTAAGGTATTCCAGGTGGTGGCAGTAGCTACTGAAGAGGGGCTGGACCTAATGTTTGCTGGATTGTGTCTTAGGCCCATTTAACATATGCAGGCATAGTTGAACCAGACTTTCCCGCTTCCATCACATGGAAGAGCTCCTTTAAGGGGCTTTAAGCTCACAGGCTAGCAGTCCTGGGATCCAGCCCAGTAGTTACTGCCACCACATGATGTACCTTAATGAGTCCTAAGGGATACAACTGAACTGCCTCTGGCTGGCTTGAGCATGTATTCATGCATGAAAGGGAGGCTTCCTCATCTCTGCAAAGGAAACAGCTTCTCTCAGGTAGGTAGTGTTCATCTAAAACTTATACTCCATGCATCTCTTGAAATGAGATCCAACTTGTGAAAGTTTATGCTGAAATAAAATGTTGTTGGTCTTTAAAGTGCCTGAAGACACTTGTTTGTTTATGTTGTTTATTTCTTTATTTTTGTTTATTTTTTATTTCTTTATTCATTTATTTTACTGCAACAGACTAGCACAGCTATCCCTTTTGAATTCTTCAAGTCAAGGGTAGATTTCGTCCAGGATTCTTCTTCATTTTTTGTTACAAAATGGTGTAATGATATAGAAAGGGCTTCTCTGGGCAGCTGTTTCCAGATTGCTTCCACAAATGACACTTTAGTCCCCCATGTCTGTAACTCAAATGTTTTTTTTTCCACATATGGACATATGCAACTATATTACATGGAAATGGGCAGGGGATGGGGGGGTAGCATTGCCAGATCCAGGTTGGGAAAGTCCTGGGTAATTTGGGATGGAGCCTAAGGAGGACAGGGACCTCACTGGGGTACAATGCCATAAAGTCCAACTTCCAACGCATCCATTTTCTCCAGGGGAACTGATCTCTGTAGTCTGGAGATGAGCTGAAATTCTGTGGGATCCCCAGGTCCGCCCTGGAGGCTGGCATCCTTAGCTTCATGGTAAAGTGGGGAGGGGGTTTGAACCAATACACAATACTGGCTCTGTTGCAAATCATTAAATCTTGCCTTTTGTTTTAACAAGCATTATAATTCCCATTTTATGTATGAGGAAATGGAAGCTAAGGGTGATTCTTGTCTGAAGGTAGATGTGTGTATTTATAGCAGATTGAGGAAGTGGAGTGGATAGTATCACTTCAGAGTACAGGAGGAGAATATGTTTTAGTGCTCTTCTATTTAAAAGAATAATAATTAGAAAAGCTCGCTGAAAGTAGAGAATAAGGTCAACATGGAACTGTTCTGGCCTACCTGTTTCCCTGAAGTGCTAATAAATTGAGGGGAATATTTAAAAATATATAATCTGGAGTGCATTTGACCACACCAATGCCATCTCATTCGGTTGCTTTTGTGGATTCAGCCTTCCATCCTCTAAAATGGAGAAAGTGGCTGAACAGGGACTGAGGCTCCTCTGAGTCGATTCTTTAGGTTTCTAGCAGAGCGATGCTCTGTAGAGTTACTCCAATTTAAGCATTGTATTATTAGAATGCACAAACTTTTAAAGTCACTCTTCCCATTCAGCTCAAGTTCCAACCTGGGCTTGGCTCTGTCTCGGAATCTTTTGAACGCCATGGGTCATCCCTTAAACAATTTGAAATGGGAAATAAGTGTCTGAGCTGCATAACTAAGGGGATCACAACCAAAGTATTTCTTAAGAGGACTTTCAAACAAGCATCCCCCCCCCCTTCCAGTTTCTGATTTTCGAAAACAGCCTCTGTTTGGGAGGTCACAGAACTGTTACAAGAAGGTGTAGCAGGAGGTAACTCTGTGAGTGAGATAAAATCCCGGGAGATGTAAGCTATAGGTAGGTCAAGGCCAGAAAGGACAACTTCACTGGGTTAATAAGACTTAATAAAGAAGGCAACAAGCTGAATCAGAGAGCCAGGGCTTTGTACATGGAGATGTTGTGCGCATTCCCACCTTTGCTTATTGTGACAAAAACTAGCCTATCTAGGCAAGAAGCCATTTCAGCAGCTTTGTGGTCATTTCACAAGCAGTTATTCTTAAAAAACTTTTCCTCCTCTTAAAAATCTTTTCCTCCTCTTTGTCCCTCTTCAGCTCACCATTATCAGCCGTGTGAGTGATTGATGAACAGTAAGCCAGTTTGGGGAGGGGGGGACTTTTGTCTCTTCTGTTTCTTTGGTTTTTGTTCTCCTGGCAATTAATCATGATGCCCAGAAGAACAAGAGAGAGAATGAAACTTTGAGCTCTCTGTGACAATTCAGAGAGGGTACCTTCTTCCGTACCAATCCAGAGGTCTTGCTCAGTCACAGAAGAGGTCTTGTGTTGCAAGCTCAGGTTTTTAATTTCTTTTAAGCAGCACTGCCAACTTGAACCACTTTTATTGCACATTTAATGATGTTCTTTTCAGGATCTTGATGTATGAAGCTTCTGCTCTAGTATCTAAAGAAAGCTTGTGTTTGTAGAAGAGAGTGGCCTTCCTTGTTGCCTGGAAATATTAATATGGGGTGAGTGGGGGAGAGGTTGCTTTATCCCCGTCTGATGTGCCATGGTGTTCAGGCCATTCACTCACTCTCAGTCTAACCTACCACACAGGGTTATTGTGAGGGTAAAATGGAGAATTGTGTAGGCCACTTTGAATCCTCATTGGGAAGGAAGGTGGGGGTATAAATGAAGTAAACATGTAAGTAAAAATAGTGGCAAAGGATATGAATTATGAAACAAAGATTCCCCCCCCCCTCAACATCTGCAAGACAGGGATAATACTGTCCTTACAGAGCTAGCTTAGTAATTGCACACTCAATCAGTAAAGTGCTTTGAACACTCAAAATGCTTTGCAGTTGCTAAGTATTGTCATTAATTATGTGTGAATAATTGGTAGGTTTTAGTAGTGAAATGGAAGGGAAGGGGCACTCTTTCTCTTGTTTGTCTCAAATCCTGTCTCATCTAAAATTCAATAAGTCAATGCTGATTATACAAATATTATGGTAGGTCTAGACGTTCAGCCTATTCATGATGCAGGGTCCTGTGTAGAAGTACGTATATTGGGGCAAAGGAGAGGGAATAAAGATTGCATAGAATAAAGCAAGATAAGCAAGATTTTACTGTGTCCCACCAATGGAATTCAGCATATAAAACCAGGCTGTTGCTGCTCCTGTTGTGAAATTCTGTGTCTAAAGAGATAGCTATGATCTGTTTGGCATCTGCTTATCTTTATCACAGAGGCAATATCTTTATCTTTATCAAAGAGGCACTTGTATTTGGGTCTGGAGCAAGGGAGTTCTAGTTTAGTTTAAAAAAAAAAAAAAACAGGCAACCAGCGGTATGCTGATAGCAGATTGGCTCTTTCCATTTGTGGGGGATCATACAGCAAACTAGGAGCCCCGTGGCGCAGAGTGTTAAGCTGCAGTACTGCAGTCAAAAGCTCTGCTCATGACCTGAGTTTGATCCCGACGGAAGTTGGTTTCAGGTAGCCGGCTCAAGGTTGACTCAGCCTTCCATCGTTCCGAGGTCGGTAAAATGAGGACCCAGCTTGCTGGGGGTAAAGGGAAGACGACTGGGGAAGGCACTGGCAAACCACCCCGCAAACAAAGTTTCTGCCTTGGAAATGTCGGGATGTGACATCACCCCATGGGTCAGGAATGACCCGGTGCTTGCACAGGGGACCTTTACCTTTACCTTTTATACAGCAAACTAGAATTTTCTCCATCAATCCCCACCTCTTTTGAATCACTCCAGTGTGAATCATGTTAGAAGCATTAGTTTCTGTAGACATATGAAGGGGGTGGGGGCAGGGTTGATCACATTTGAGGAAGTTCTGCATCGGAGAAGATAGGGAGACCAGGCAAGTAAAGAGGTCTTGGCTTCCTTGCTGATATAAGTTCCACTAAGCAAGTACCCAGGTGCTGTCCTTCACACTTGCTGTTTGTATCATGTACTGCAGTGGTGTTCACTTTGTGGCTTGTGGAGAGCCATGTTTGCAATTGTTGTCAACCAAAAGAGCCACATTTACTTTCATCTTTTGCATGAGGCTGGTCAGAGAGGCTCACAACTAACCTGTTCTCCTAGTGGTGGCTTTTTCAAGGTGGGAACTGCCTGTCAACCTTAAGCCCCAGCAGGCATGGACCTTGCCCTCTTTTCTGAAATATGGGGCACTTGTCACGTTTGGGAACAGTGCTCAAAAGAGCCACAAGTGGCATGTCAGAGAGTCACATGTGTATCCCCTATTCTCAACGTCTGTGTTCTTGCCAACTGAACACAGTCAAACAAGTGGAACATGTGTGGAACTGTCTATTTTATAAGGACATCCATTCCGCATATCTCACCCCTACTCTATCTAAGTTCCCAGACGATCTGGAAAATTCTACACATGTCTCCTCCTAGCAGACCTCTCCAATGAGACCATCTCTAAAGTGGCCAAATTCTTTGCTGAGGCTTTGTGCATAAGAGAGCAGATATTCCAGACATTTTAATAATTTTTTGTATAATTAACTAAAGGTTATTAATTTTATCTCCGTATATAAATTTTATATTTATATGTAAATTGTGTTGTTAAACTGATGTTGACTGATCTTTTGATCATAGTAAACACTGTAATATACGTTGGTAGTGTGTCAATGGCTACCAGTCATGGTGGCTAAATGAATCCTTGATGTCCCACTTATATGATATCTGATTGGCCACTGTGGGGGAACAAGCTGCTGTATTGTATTTTCTGTATTGTAGGATAATATATTTGGTCTTGTAATATTGTTTTGGTGTTCAATTTTGAATATATTTATTGTGCTGTGTAAACTGCTCCAACAGTGCAATCCTAAGGAGAGTTATTTCAGTCTAAGACCATTCATTTTAATGGGCTTAGACTGGAGTAACTCTGCACAGGGTTGCGCTGTAAGTTTTCGAAGGTTGGGGTAAAAACCCGCCTTGAATGAGTAGTTTTGAGATGAAGGACAGCTAGCTGGCTGGGAAATTATTAAGTGCATTTATCCATCCAACTAACCTTATTGAAGATTTCATCCTGCCATGTCTGATTTATTTTGTTTTGGGTTTTTTGGGGGGAAAAAATAATTGGGGGAAGTTGCAGAGAAGTCATGTCATATGTAGTTTGGAGAGTGTTTGAGAAGATCCTTCACAACTTGACTTCTGACTGCATCGGCAAGCCCAGTACTTTTTCTTTCTGCTCCCTGTCTGTTCCTTAGCCATATATAGGGTTCCCAGATGCCTAGTAATGGCGGGCAATTGCCCACCATTTAACTGGCCTTCCCTCCGCCCCTCAGCTGCTAGGTTTACCCCAGAAGCAACAGGGATGCTCTAGCACATTTGTTATTTAAAAAAAAACACAACTATGGTTTCCATAGATTTTTTTGTGAAACGTGCTAGAGCGTCCCCATCGTGGCACGCACAGGTCACCCTCCCCACCATAACAAAACTCCCACCGGTGGCGAGGGAGCACCTGGCAATGCTATCCATACACAATAAGGTCCACCTTCAGCAATAAGCGCCTCTCCCAGTTTTTTCAAACACACCTTTTACAGCCATTACTTGAAGTAAAAGCTCGCACATTTTTTTTTACTTCCTTTGGAGCAGTCTTCCTACCGCTCCTCAAGCTTGTTTCAGTTTAATCTCTCCTTTATCCCTGTTCCTTGCTAGCTTTGCCTCTAGAGCCTGCAATAATTAACTCTCTGTTTAGTATTTGGAGTGGGGGGTATCTCTTGATATAGTAAGGAAGGGTTGTATATTTGTGGTTTTGATTATTGTTGGAAGCTGCCTCAGGTCTTAGAGACCAGTGATGCAAATTTAGTTAATTTATTCAAATATCAAATTTACATAAGATTGCTCTCAGTGCCGCTTTCACTTCACTTTCTAAAACTGTAGGTTCTCCTTCAAAAGTTTCTTCTTGGAAGGAATCTGTCATCCTTTCATCTCTTTTGTATAGTTCTTCAGTGTATCGTTCCCATCTTTTCTTTATTTTGTCCTGTTCGGTTAACTGCATAACTGGAGACTTCTAGAAACAAGAATCAGGGCTACCAACTTCCAGATGGAGCCTGGAGTTCTCCCAGAATTACAACTGATCTCCAGGCTACAAAGATGAGTTCTCCTAGAGAAAATGGCTGCTTCAGAGGGTGGCCTGTATGGCATCACATTCTTGCTGAGCTCCCTCCCCAAACTCCACGTTTCCCAGGCTATGCCGTCAAATCTCCAGGAGTTTCCCAGTCTCGAGTTGGCAACCCTAAACAAGATACTTATTTTCTCCTCCCTGCCCCATCTAATAATGGGACATGCAGCTGTTGAATTTCTTTAAGCAGTACAAGTTTTTAGAAACTTGCTCTTCGTCTGCAAAGCAGAGGCTGTCCCACTGAACCACACCCTCTTTCCTTCATCGCTGGGTCGTTTCCTTAGCCCTGTGAACTTTCTGGTTGAGTAATGTGGCTGTTGTGTTTTGGAAAATGTTTCATGACATAAGGGCCAGCTAAAAGGGTCCATAGGATAGAACATATGTCTTATGAAGAAAAGCTTAAACTGCTGGGATTTTTTATTTAGAGCAGGAGTAGGCAGTGGTCAGTATCGAACTTTCTAAACCTCCTCCCCATCTGCATTGTTTTTCCAAAGCAAGCAACCCACATCTGGGTCAAACCACTACATGGCAACTGGTTAAGGTTCTCAAGGTTCACATTGGTAAATCAGGTACAAATATTCTTCATTGCCCACCCATTAAAGGTGAGGCAGGAAAACATGGTGGAGATTTATTTTTAAAAAATCATAAAGTGGTGGGGGTGAGAGTCAGCGGGAAAAGATTATTTCTCACTCTTTATCGCTAAATTCAAAAAGTTAGCTGAAATTGATAGGCAGTAATCTAGAGGCCAAAGGAAGTACTTCTTGCTGCAATAAATAATTAACCTGTGGAAAGTCTGTTACCATGAGCTGTTGTGATGGCAACTACTATAAATGGCTATAAAAGGTGATTGGATGGATCTGCCGGTCTGTTGGTAGCTACTTGCTATGATAGACTTATAATAAATAGCCCTCAGCACTTGATATGCTGAAGTCTTTTAATATTCAAGATCCTGCCTTTCCTTTTCAAAAGAAAAATTCAAAGCGGCTAACAAATACACATTAGAAACCTAGGCCAATGGAAGAAACGTGACCTGATTGAACAGGTCACGCATTGTGGACTTACCCGGGCGGCTCCGGGGAGAAGAAGGGGTGCCCTCGAGGCGGGGGCGGGCTGCCCTCACCGCTCGTCCCCCGAGGCCCCTCCAGCCCTGCGGTCTTCCTGGCAATCGGGGGCGGCATGGGGGACTGACATCAGGCCGGCCACCTGGCCCCCGCGCGTCTCCCCGCGCCTTTAAAAAGTGGCGCACAGCTGGCCGCCGTCCTCTTTGCATGTGGGACGGCAGCGATTCCTGCCCATCCTTCCTATTTTATGATGTATTTCTTTTCCGTCACAGTTTTTGGGCAGTTTTTGCATGGGGTCTGATCCAAGATGGGAAGAGGTGCTTTTCCTTTCCATTTGTGGGGACCCCCATAAGGGGTCTTGGGATGGAGTACAACACCGGGGCTTGTGTTCGGTACATCGATACATCAGATGACAGTGTGGTGATCCGATACTTGGATCCTCCCACCATGGTTTTCCGCCAATGCTCCATTCTGTTGTGATCAATAAATCTGTGGCCATTTTATTACCCAAAAAAGTACTCTCTGTGTGTGTTTATTTTGCTATTTCTCACTCCCCTCTCCCTCTGCATTGTTTTTCCCCCTTTTTCTCTGGGGAGCCTTTCGACCCAGAGATTGTTTTGATGGGGGTTTTTTTGCTGGGTTTTTTTGCTGTGAGATTTTTTTTTGCTGGTTTTTGCTGTTTCTCACTCCCCTCCCCCTCTGCATTGTTTTTTCCCCTTTTTCTCCAGGGAGCCTTTTGCCCGTGGGGCCACAAGAGGTCTTCCTACCTTGCCTTCCCTTTACTTCAGAGTAGCTGGGTGTAGGTGTATTTCAGAGGGAAGTAGCCGGGTGAGAGTGAGCCAGGCAGGGTGATAGAAAGTACTTCGCTCTGTGTTTTGCTCCTCCTAACCGAGATGGATGTAGTCCTCTAGACATCTGGCTGGCCATTATTGGAAAGACAGTATTGGACTTGATAAGCTCTTGGTCTGATCCAGTGCTGGTGGTCTCATGATCCATCTAAACTATCATCTTATGTCTAAGTGACAGTAGCCCTATCCTGCTGTTTGTTCCCGAGCAACTGATATTTATTGGCGTGCTATTTAAGAATATGAAGGTTTCCTTCAGCCATCACGACTAATAGCCATTGATAAACCCATGCTCTGTGCTTATCCCCCTTTTAAAGCCAGATAAATCAGGGACCCTCCCCACATATTGAGGCAGCACATTCTGTACATGGGAGGTGGGGAGGACAGCAATGCCACTTTGCCTGCATGAGTGCCTGCAGGAGTTGCATGATGACATTACACCAGTGTCATCCTGATAATCCTCTAATTTGTCATGTGGACAGGCAAGGAATGTGCATTGTGTGTGCATGTTGGGAGGGATTTTGTCTAGAAACCTGAGGGAAACCCAAGGTTTATAGAATTTTTTTAAAAATTAAAAATAGAGGAGACTAATATATAGAAGCAATATCTGTAGCTTTAAGAGGCAAATGACCACTGGGATCTTGAGACTTCCTTCTGAGATCTCAGTGGCCATTTTGGGGGTTGCTAGGCAACCACAATAATATTGCCAACCCTTGCTTTCTGTCAGACAAAGGAAGGGGAGGGAGACGAAAAAAGCTAAAAGTTAGGGAGGAGAGAAGGAAGCAGGAGAAAAGATGAGAAGAAGTAGAAGTGAAGAGGAGAACAGAAGAAGGTAGCTGGGTGGGAGAGAAGAAGAGAGGAGAGGCTGCCAGGGGAAAAGAAGAAGGGAAAGCTGAAGATTGCGGGTACAGAGGAAGGTAGCTGGCAAGGAGGGAAGGAAGCTGGGACGGGGAGAGTTGTGGGAGCAGCTAGTGGGAAGGAAAGAGGAAATAGTATGGAGAGGGGGTACACCGGTAAAATGAGATGTTCTCTGCAAGTCTTTATGTGATGTATTTCATCTCTTTGTTGCTCATGAGTTCCAAACAGGACTCTCAAAGTAGTTAAACATTACAAAAACAAAAAACATTACATTAAAAACAAAATAAATTTCACTAAAGCACTTAAACCAAGCCGTTATCTGTAGTATCGTGAGACATTTTCTGTTGCTACTGTTTTAGTTATGCTGACCCAAGCGCCCTCAGTTCTCAGGGAGCTTGTATGGGCTGCATACAAGTCCCATGCACTGCAGCAGCATGGAAGTTGCCACATGGGCATTCTCCAAATTAATAAACAGTATTTGTGGCACATATATAACATAATCTGAACCTTGTACCTTGCATCTCCCTTTGGGAAGTCTAAAACCCTTGGTAAGCATTAAATGGTTGTGAGTTTCCTGTTCTGTGGGGGCATGGAGTGCATCGATCAGATGCTCTCTTATGGCACCGTGCTTCCGAGCGTTGTTTTCAGAGAGCTGTGTTTGCCCAGTTCCCCTGTGCTTGGCCAGAGTCTGCCAGGTGGCACCAGGGATCCCAGGAGCGGCGCTGTATTTGAGTGGCTCTGGCGGCATGTGTTTAGTTTAATTATCCAGTCAGCTGGTGTGGGAATCAAGCAGGACTCAGTGCTGGCGCTGAATCCTTCGCCTGTCACAGCAGCGGCAGCGTGCAGTAAAGAGTAGACACGCCAAATGGATTGCAAACAACCCAGAGCACATGGAGCTGAGAGTGGGCGACAGAGCCTTGCAGTGGCAGAATGTTAGGCATCAGGTTGCCGCTGCACACGCCAGGAGCCTGCTTGTTTAGCTGGAAACTACGTAGGTAAGGAGAGTGTGCCCCATTATTTTGCGCTGCTTTTAGCTGTGAGTGCCGTTTTTCGAGTCAGTGCGGCATTGAACCTTTTAGAAAATGCTTTTTTTCCCTCTGTGTGTTGCGGCTTCATGTGCTGGTGTCCTTCACCAGAGACCTCTGCTGTTTCTATGCACTCCACATCTGCTGAAGAATGGAGACGGAGGAGAGGACCCTTTGGTGCCTGTTATCTCTGTTTATGTAACAGTTCAAAGAAAAGCCAGTGTCCAGCTGCATGAGTACTTCTAGATTTTTTTCAAGCCAAGAGGCTGGCTGGCTCAGCTTCACTGTTTGAGCTCTGGTAGATTGAACTTTTTTGATAGCTTGTTCCCGTCTTCCCTCCGCCTCCTTCCCTGCCCTTCCTTCCCCTTTGCATTCAGCAGCTCAGGGTAGCTTTTGGATAATGCAGTAAGTGAAAAATTATATGTTCTAGCAGTGACCTTGAAAACCAGCATGCAAGTGTTTAAGTTGGTCATATTTGGCAAGGATCCTCTCAGCGGCTCATAGAAATAGACATAAAGCCCCCCTTTTTTTGGTAGAGCAGGGAAGCTTCTTAAAGGAACAGAAAGTAAGAAAGAAAAGAGCTCTTGCTTAGTATAAACAAGATGCCGATTGCTTAACAGTTGGTAATCATTGACAAGTCGTAAAAGCCGCAGAAAAAGTTAATTATTTCAGATTGCTTTCACCTAACAAGCCATCGCTCTTGCAAAGGAAATCTTTCTTCTGGTGGAAATTGATTTGCTGTTCTTGTTTCAGCAAGTTCTGAATGTTGTTGAGTGGGAATGGCGGACTTGTTAGTCTGGCATGAGGCTCCAGAATTTTTTAACAGGCACATTTTGAAAGCACAGCAGACAAAACCTGAGGGCCTATTATTTACGGCTACCTCAGTGGACTTGAGTAGCAAACTGAGTGTGTTAGCGATACAGTTGTCTTGTGCCTCAAAATGGCATGGCATGGCTTAGAAGCGCTGGGGCATCTCTCTCCTTAACGACCAATGCATGCCACTTGGATTATGCTAACGTGTCCCTGACAGAGTTTCCACGTGCCGGGCAAACAGAATTGGCACAACTAGCTGCGTTCAACAGGTGCTACGCAGCATGCAGGGGAGGACTGGACTGGACAAAGCTGCACTGTGGCAGTGACTCATTTCCAACTTGGAACTCTGGGTATCCGCAGTCTGTTACGATGCATTACTGAGTGCATGTCATATTGTGTAATGGTTTAAACCTGGGTGCAGGGAAGAGTGACAATATGGTTCCTTCTTAGGCTTGCCTTGTGATGATACACAATGCATACCTTCAGGGATCACTCGTTTCTAGAGTGTCAGGATCAGTTTGCGGCTGATAAATGTTCAGGGAGGTGGCGCAGTCTCCAGCGTAACCTTTTGTTCCTGTGCAGGTGTATACTCCCATTTATTTTTGGCTTAAAAACCTGAATTATGCTAAAGAGGTACAGACCTTCCTGTAATTGAACTCAGCATAAATAACACAGAGCCCCTCTCCCTGGCCGTTGTCTTCTTGCTGCTGGAGATCTTTGTGTTGTTGTTTTAAAGTAGTGAATTTCTATCATTGTGCACTCAAGGTTTTCCCCCTCCTAAGTGCACACAGTGTCATGTTTATTGTGAGCTTATGTGTTCATGGGTTTTAGTATTTCAGTCTTATTTGGAGGGGGGCGGGTCCAAAAAGCCTGTGATTCTGATATGACAAAGTATGGAGGTATGGGAAACACACACAGGTTAGTAATAGGAATCTGAGGGGCAAATTTGAAATGACCTTGGAGCTGCCCTTTATGATATCTGGTATCTCTGTTTGACAGAGAGGAGGGGCCGTGGCTCAGTGGTAGAGCATCTGCTTGGCATGCAGAAGGTCCCAGGCTCAATCCCCGGCATCTCCAGTTAAAGGGACTAGGCAAGTAGGTGATATGAAAGACCTCAACCTGAGACCCTAGAGAGCTGCTGCCGGTCTGAGTAGACAAATACTGACTTTGATGGACCAAGGGTCTGATCCAGTATAAGGCAGCTTCTGTGTTCATGTGTTGATCAGTCTAGCCCACATGATTTATTCTGACTGGCAGCAATGTCTGTTTTAAACTGGAGATACTGATGACTGAACCTGATCAAATTCTACCATTGAAGTATATCTTCTATCAGAATACTGAATGCATGAAGTTGCTACATACTGCATTTCATAGTCTGTCTCTGCTTTTCCTCAGATTAGTTTGCAAGGTGCTGCTCTGTGTTCCCTTATTTACAGAGGAGGAGATTTTAAAGATCTAGAACAGAACTTTCTTGGCTGTGGAAACTGTTGTTGTCCGGGGAGATACGCCTGCCACTTCTTTCATTTCGCCGCCTAAACATAATGTTCTTGTGTAAGAAGGCATTTAAAAATCTGTCATGGGTGGGGAGTTGTTAATTTTGTATAGGTTTTTCCTGTATCGTTGAATGTTCTTTGTTTTAAAGGAATTGTCATTTTGTCTTGTATGCTTATGGATTATGTTTCTGGTATCTCTGTTTGACAGAGAGGAGCAAATTTCACCAAAAAATAAATAAAATCAAGATGCTAAAATCAAGATTGGAAGGCAGACAAAATATTTTTCAGCACCTGTGGAGTGGTCTGCGAATGTCCATCAATATTTAGATTTCTAAAATCTTAAAACAAGCTTGATTTCTAGCTTTAACTGCCCTGAAAAAAAGGGGACATTTATGGTGTCGTATTAAAATACTAGTGCATTTCTGTTTGCCCACCATGACTCCTAGTCAGGGAGGCCCTAGAAACTCATTTAGTAAAGATACTAAAATTTTCAAGGAATTCTAAGCTCACAGAGCTGCAGTTGTCAAGGTGCTTTGAGGGAAACCATAAATATCATACCTGTTTCTGACCAACTGAAATTGTGTAGTATAGACAATCCTACCCAGCATGTTAGTAACTCAGTGTCTAACGTGTGGCATGGAAGTGCTACTTAAGAAGGAGTCTGCCTTTGTGTATATGTATATATAAAATCCATAACTGCATCTAGGTCCTTTACATTCCCAACTAATATTTGGTCCTTACAAAGCATAGTGCCGTAGACTCCCTTTTTATTATACCTGCCTGGTGGTAAGGATGCGGTTTTCCCCCCTTTGCTTTATTTAATTGCCTCTGTGCTCCAAAGAAGAAATTACCAACACTTCATTTCATGTTTTGATTGTTAGTGACCACAGAGGTTGCTATTATTTTTTAGTTTTTAAAATGTGGAACCATCTATCTTTTGTCCACCATCACCGAAAGGACAATCTCAGAAGGATTCAGAGGCCAGCTGCATGCTAGCGGATGACCGAATAAGCAATAAGAGTGGAATTGGGGCTGTGGGGGGTCCCCAAGGAAGGAGACTCAAAAAAAGAAGCTGTTTTCAGGACAGGTCTTAGCTATAGCATTATCATTTTGCCCTTGATCTTCAGTTCTTGTGAATGCGGAGCAAATGTGTAGTGCCTGTATTTGCTCTAGTTCCCTGTTAGATTAATGCATTCCTGGTGCCACTTTTTGGGGCACTCTGAATATGCTGCTGTGGGAGGGGATAATGTGGGACATTGTGGCTTGCTTTGCACCTCTCATGATATAGAGTTATCCAGGCCACTAACGAAAAATTATATTTGTCTTGTCTTTGGTAAGGGCCATGTGGCTATGTTTGATCCTCTTAGTTGCTCAGAGCAAGAGTCCAGTAGCACCTTAAAGACTAACAAAAATATTTTCTGGCAGGGTATGAGCTTTCGTGAGCCACAGCTCACTTCTTCAGATACAGCTAGAATGTGAATCCATCTGTCTTTAAGTAGAGGAGAGTGAATTTAGACAAGCATTAGTATGTAAATGTTAACAGTATGTAAATGTGAATAGCAGGCGTGATGGGATTAGGTGTGGTATGCAGATGAGTCTGTGATGTCCAGGGGAGAGATGGGTGTGGAGAAATCAGCATTGGTAATGAGCCATGAATGCAAGGTCTTTATTCAGCCCAGGTAAATGCATTGTCTGTAGTTTGAATATCAACTGTAATTCCGCAGTTTCTCTTTCCAATCTCCCTTTGAAATTCCTTTGTAAGAGAACTGCTACTCGTAAATCTGCAACAGATTTCACTCTCCTCTACTTAAAGACAGATGGATTCACATTCTAGCTGTATCTGAAGAAGTGAGCTGCGGCTCACGAAAGCTCATACCCTGCCAGAAAATATTTTTGTTAGTCTTTAAGGTGCTACTGGACTCTTGCTCTTTTCTACTACTGCAGACAGACTAACACGGCTATCCACTGTGAATTAGTTGCTCAGCAATTTGATCACTTTGCTGATTATTGGTGTCTGGTAAAATGTTCTGGCCACTGTGTAAGTATACAGGGGAGAGAGAGAGAGTGGTGGCATCCTTTTCTGGAGAAGAACAATGTCTTGTACAGGGTGAAGAGGAAGAGCTCTGACACACAAAGATCTTCAGGGCAACTTCTTTGGACCATCTAGACAAAGAATGTGTATTACTAACAGCACAGCTGTCTTCTGGTTTCTTGGGAGTGATCTGTTTAACATATTGTAATAAATGAATGAACTGGTGTTACTTAGTGAATTATTAAAATGTTATTGCCTCATTGGGGCAGTGTAAACCCCGCTTATGGCTCAGTTAGGAATCTACAGTGAAGCCACCTTTTTCTCTGGTGGGCTAACAATGGCAGAGAGGCAGCAGGTGCAGTTTTATGGCTCCATCCTTGGTCTATTGTTGGCCTCATTTACCCAAATTCCTACATTTTGATACTGCAGCTCAACATCCAGAACATGAGAAGATAACTTTGCTGCCAAGACATCCCCTCAGAAAATGTGGCAAACCAAGTATTCAGATTGCATGTGAGGATCAAGTAGATGGATGAAAACCCTACTTTTTGGGTTGTAGGGGTTGGGGCACTCAAGTCAGTGCTGATAGTCTTCAGAATTGTAGCTATCTGGACAAGTGCCTAAATACTTAATTTTTGTTAGAACTGTTTGGGGGGAATAGTTTGCCCCCTCCCCAGAAGGCAGGGGAGATTCTTTGCTTTCAGACACATGTCAGTCTAGGGTAGAATTTTTTTTTTAATTTTTTACCCTATTATATTAGGTGCATTGGAACACAGGCAGAAAGCTGCTGCAGTCGTCTTGTTTGTGGGCTTCCTAGAGGCACCTGATTGGCCATTGTGTGAACAGACTGCTGGACATGATGGACCTTGGTCTGATCCAGCATGGCTTCTCTTATGTTCTTATATTCTTATGAAGTGTAGTTTAATTCAACACTCATTTTTCCCCCAAGTTATCCTATGGCAAAAATTAATCCATCCCTTATTGGCCTGTGATCCACAGAGGCTGCTGCCTGCAGTTCCTCCTGTGCCTATTGTATTACTTTTTTTAAGTGTCAACAGATAGGCCAAAGAACTCTCTATTGGAAATGAAACTTGAATTAATGCTTATTTGACTTGACTTACCACTTTCCCCCCACTATTCAGATGGCTTCCTAAACAGGGTCACTGTGTTGCCTCCCAGTTTCTCGTATTTTTGAATGTTTCTTCACACACTGTACTGCAAGTGTGTTTTATATTTAATCTGTTTAACTTCATACTTTTAGCAATAGCATTATAACCTAGAGGTTGTCCTGAGGGCTCAAGGTGATGCAATGCTGGGTTTCCTTTCTACTGTTTTGAACAGGAGTCCCTTTCCAGCATGATCATGGTCCCAGGAGTAGGATATTCAAAGCGCTTCCCAGCTTCTTTTAGTATGTATGTTGCTCGCATGTCCTGTGGCTTGTCAGGGGAATAATGTTTGCCTGGTATACTAGCTCCCACAAGTGCAATAGTAGCCTTAATGTGTCTGTTACAGAGCTGTGAAAGGTAAAGCTGGTTGCTAGCTGTTCTACTTGTGTGTAATGAGCCACCATTGTTTACTAGGTGTAGCCTTCCTATCTCCCATAAGCACTCTTCCAGTGACCCAGGGGTTTCATTAGCAGGTGGTGCTTGGCGTCACTCTGTCCCACTGGATCTCACTTCTTTGGAGCTGTGTGAAACCTGTTCCATTATTTTTAAGTGTTGCACTTCGGCTTCCCCCTCCTTCCTTCTTGAGTATCCATGGAAAATCTGCAATGCTTTTCTGAACCAATTCTGTGCATTTGCCCCCTCCCCTTCCAGCTGCTCGAAAAGCAGTTATGCAAACAGATATGCCCGGTGGTCCTTTTAAACTGAGGATACTGAAGTTTAAACCTTGGACTTCTTGCATGCAATGCATGTATTGTATCTCTTAACTATAATTCTTCAACTTTACTGCAGATGGATGTTAAAACAATACTAGGCCGGCAGAGGCCAATGGGCTTGAGCTTCCAAGGTCTTAAAACATCCCACACAAGAGAATAACTGGATGGTTGATGAATGAGATAAGGAAACATTACTTGGGTTGATTAGAAGGTTGGTTGTGACATAACTTTTCATACACTCAATCCCTATTAAATGAGCATCTGCAGACTGTGATGTGGTCTGAACTATAAAAATACTAGAGTTGTATGGAATTTCTCCTTCCCATGCTACAGGTTGATAACGAACTGTAAGAGGATACATAATTTAGAATTATAGAATCATAGAGTTGGAAGGGACACATAGGCCATCTAGTAGAGCCCCCTGTCAATGCAGGATCAGCCTAAAGCATCCCTAGCAAGTGTTCATCCAGCCACTGCTTGAAGACTGCCTGTGAGGGGGAGCTCACCACCTCCCTAGGCAGCTGATTCCACTGCTGAAATGCTGAATGTATCCTAATCTACACATATTTCAAACAACTACATTTCACTGTATTTGCATGCCCTAGGGAACCATACCTGGCCATGGCTCAGCTAGGGCGACCAGATCTAATTACTAGTTGGTTCTGCCTCTGGTCCCCTACTGCTGCCTGGTGCAGCAGTGTGAGAAATTTGGGCAAAGAAGTGACATTGTGGCAACACCATGATGCCACTTCCTGTTGCTGAAACGCTCTAGCAATCCCCCCAAACTATAGAGTTTGGGGGGATTACTAGAGCATCTGGTCACTTCTGCTTACATGACTGGAAGTCACATCACTCGACTGCATCGCCAGTATATGCATTGAAACACAGGTGTGTAAGTGCTGTGTGGTGCATACAGTTTAATTTGATGTACCTTTTAGCCTGTAACATGTGAACTAGGCATAGGCATAAACTATGGGGGGGGCTGAGGGGCTCAAGCCCCCCCTGAACTTGGCCCGGGGGGGCTGAACTCCCCCCCCCCGGGCAACAAGTGCCCACATGAGGGGCTCAGTTACACTGGCAGCTGAAGCACAGTGCTGTCCTACCTTCCTGTTGTATCATATTACAATTTCCATGATTCTTTGGGGGTTTGTTCCTGTTTGTGTGTGTTAAGTGCTGTCAAGTCGCTTCCGACTCATGGCGACCCTATGAATGAAAGTACTCCAAAATGTCCTATCTTTGACAGCCTTGCTCAGATCTTGCAAATTGAAGGCTGTGGCTTCCTTTATTGAGTCAATCCACCTCTTGTTGGGTCTTCCTCTTTTCCTGCTGCCCTCAACTTTTCCTAGCATGACTGTCTTTTCCAGTGACTCTTGTCGTCTCATGACGTGACCAAAATACGATAGCCTCAGTTTAGTCATTTTAGCTTCTAGGGTCAGTTCAGGCTTGACTTGATCTATAACCCACTGATTTGTTTTTTTGGCAGTCCACGGAATCCGTAACGCTCTCCTCCAACACCACATTTCAAAGGAATCTATTTTCTTCCTATCAGCTTTCTTCACTGTCCAGCTTTCACACCCATACATAGTAATAGGGAGTACGATGGCATGAATTAATCTAGTCTTGGTGGCCAGTGTTCCTGTTTGCTAGTATGTATTTGTGTGTTTATTAAGAATTTATACACTGCCTTTAAAATACCTGTTCCTATGGCCCAAACAAAGGATCATGCCACTGAACTCTGCAGGTGTGTTCTCACCCACAACTATTTCAGGTTTGGTGAGGAATTATACCATGAAATCAGTGGCACAGCCGTGGGTTCCTGCATGGCTCCACAGTATGCCAACATTTTCATGACGGATCTAGAACAGCGGTTTCTGAACTCCTACCCATTGGCACCTCTTCTTGAGATTCATTGATGACATTTTCTTTGTCTGGACTCATGGCAAAGAAGCCCTCAAAAGATTTCACCAGGCTTTCATCAACTTCCACCCCACCATCAATCTAAGTATGAATTTCTCTGAACAAGAAATAAACTTCCTGGATACCACAGTACAGATACACAAGGGATCCACAAGCACCACATTATACTGAAAACATACAGCAAACATATACAGCAAACATATTTACATGGCTGCAGGTACCACCCCGACCATATCAAACAGTCCATTGTCTATAGCCAAGGCCTACACTATAATCGCATCTGCTCCAACCCCTCAGACAGAGATACTCACTTGAAGGAGCTACAGCGAGCGTTTTTGCAACTACAATATCCTGCTGATGTGGTAAAAAAGATGATTGGAAAGGCCAGAATGATAGCCAGGCACAGCTTGCTACAAGACAAACCCAAAGAAAATGACAATAGAACACCTCTGGTGGTCACATACAGCTCACAACTCAAACCAGTCCAGTGTATTATTAACCACCTACAACCAATGCTGGATTGTGACACTTCCCTCTTCAGAGAAGAGAGCTTCTAATGTGAAGCAAAAGCCAGGCCGACAGTACCAAGATACTTGGAAAAGAACCAATTTAACTATGTGTTGTGTGAATAAATACTTCCTATCTGTTTTGAATTTCTCACCCTTCAGCTTCAACAGATGACCCCACATTCTGGTATTATGAGACAGGAAGAAAAGCTTCTTCCTTTCTACTTTCTCCGTACCATGCATAATTTTATATACCTCTATCATGTCTTCCCTTAACCACCTTTTTTCCAGAACTGTACACAGTATTCTAGGTGTGGTCTCACCATAGATTTGTACAAGGGCAGTATGATAGCAGCAGTTTTATTCTCTATTCCATTTCTAATTATGGCCAGCATGGACTCTTCAGAGGAGAGAGGAGATCCTGGGGCAAAAGCAGATGGATATACACAACACTTGTTGAGATTTGCTACTTATTTCATGCTACAGTTACTGTTGCTTCTGTTTGGCTGTTTGGACACATTAAACACAGCTCTTCAAAAAAGTAATCTACAGTTCCATCAAGCAGAGCTTCTTCTTGCTTCTGTGAAGGAGAGTACAAAGCAACTGCGGCATCCAGGACAGGCTTTAGTGTCTGTGTCTTTAGAAACTAATATTTGTAGAAAAATGCCCCCCCCCCCTGCTCCAGCCTTTGGGACAGATTTAATCTTTCGTACCAGTAACTAAGGAACCTGAGCAAATGGCAGACAAACCTGCTCAACTTCATTCCGACTCCATTTACACACTCTCTTGCGTTACCGAATTCTTACCTTCGTTGCTGATCAGCAGGCTTCCATGAGACCATTCTTTCTTTTCCAGTCTCTTTTAAAAATAGTATATCTGTATCAATATAAAAATTAGAATAATAGCAGCAAGTTAAGAACCATCAGTTCCACCTCCTGAGACTTTCTTAGGATGTGTAGCTGCAGAGTTGAAGCAAGCTTTTTCTTGAAGCCGTTGAGTACAGATAATTCTTTTCCACCCACCCAAGCTGTCATGGTGGTTGAATGATGGCCTATCACAACATAGCTCAGATTTAAAATAATGGGATTCAAGTCACCTGAAATGGGCTTTGCACAGAACTTCACAGCCAGCGCTTGAGTCATGTTGTCTGGCCATACCAGAGGATGCTGGTAACTAACACCTCTTTGTTTGCTTGTTTGTCCAATTGGTAGCTGTAGAAAGTTTTAAGCAAGCCAAAGGGCAGACAGGAAAAGATGCACTCATTTGGTCTCGGTCCTGACTTAGAATGTGCCGATAAAAAGATATGTATAAATATTACAATTTTAAAAATTAAAATGTTGTTAAGCAGCAGTTATAGAAGAGCTCACATCCACGTCTTCATTTAACTTTCTGCCACAGAAACTCTTCTTGTGATATTCCTGTTTACATTTGGACTGTTTTGAGATCCTTCCTAATGGCATAGGTACTGAAGTTGCCCAAGGCCGTGAGTTCCAAGACTAACGTATTCCTCCTTGGACCAACAGTCTTGACACTTTTATTGAAATTTGCTAGAGAAAGTAGGTTTTTTTTTAAAGGAATAGCAAAGTTGAACCAACACTAGCATTAATGTTACAATTATAACAAATGCTTCTGTATAAACTACATTTAACTCCTTGCACATTAGCTTCTTATTTCTTTTTCTTTTTTTGCCATCAAGTTGCAGCTGGCTTGCAGCAATCCCATAAGGTTTTCAAGGCAAGAGATGTTCAGAGGTGGTTTGCCATTGCCTGCCTCTGTGTAGAGACCATGGTATTCCTTGGTGGTCTCCCATCCAAGTACTAACGAAGGGCAACCCTGCTTAGCATCTGAGAACTGATGAGATCAGGCTAGCCTGGTCTATACAGGTCATTAGCATCTTGGTTTTAGCTAAAAGTGTTGAAGTGGAGACAGGTGTACCACATTTTGAGTGGTCAAGGCCCTTCACCTGCCCTTCACCTGCCATGTTAGTTTACCAAGACCAAGAAAATTTATTGTATATGGCCGTTGGCCACCACAAATAACTAAAACATGGTAATACAACAAATAGTAGTACATACATACAGTGAGGGGAAAAAGTATTTGATCCCCTGTTAAATTTGCCCGTTTGCCTTCTGACGAAGAAATGACCAGTCCATAATTTTAATGGTAGGTTTATTGTAGCTGTGAGAGACAGAATAACAACAGGAAAACCCCCAGAAACCCAGAAGACAAAAGTCAGAGATTGATGTGCATTATAATGAGTGAAATAAGTATTTGATCCCCTATCAACCAGCCAGATTAGGGTTAGGGTTATGGTTAGGGTTAGGGTTCTGCTGTCGACAGAAGCAATCAATCCATCAGATTCCAAACTAGCCACCATGACCAAGACCAAAGAGCTGTCCAAGGATGTCAGGGACAAGATTGTAGACCTGCACAAGGCTGGACTGGGCTACAAGACTATTGCCAAGCAGCTTGGTGAGAAGGTGACAACCCTAACTCTAACTGTCAACCTCCCTCGGTCTGGGGCTCCAAGCAAGATCTCATCTTGTGGAGTTGCAATGATCATGAGAACGGTGATGAAGCAGCCCAGAACTACACGGGGGGAACTTGTCAATGATCTGAGGGCAGCTGGGACCATAGTCACCATGAAAACAGTTAGTAACACACTACACCGTGAAGGACTGAGATCTTGCCGAGCCCGCAAGGTCCCCTTGCTCAAGACAGCACATGTACAGGCGCGTCTGCAGTTTGCCAATGCACATCTGAATGACCCAGAGGAGAACTGGGTGAAAGTGTGGGTCAGATGAGACAAAAATTGAGCTCTTTGGCATCAACTCAACTCGCCGTGTTTGAGGAGGAGGAATGCTGCCTACGACCCCAAGAACATCATCCCCACCGTCAAACATGGAGGGGGACATATTATGCTTTGGGGGTGTTTTTCTGCTAAGGGGACAGGACACCTTCACCGCATTGAAGGGACGATGGACAGGACCATGTATCGTCAAATCTTGGGTGAGCACCTCCTTCTCTCAGCCAGGGCATTGAAAATGGGTCGAGGATGGGTATTCCAGCATGACAATGACCCAAAACACATGGCCAAGGCAACAAAGGAGTGGCTCAAGCAGAAGCACATTAAGGTCCTGGGGTGGCCTAGCCAGTCTCCAGACCTTAATCCCATCGAAAATCTGTTCAGGGAGCTGAAGGTTCGAGTAGCTACACATCAGCCTCGAAATCTTACTGACTTGGAGAGGATCTGCAAAGAGGAGTGGGACAAAATACCTCCTGAGATGTGTGCAAACCTGGTGGCCACCTACAAGAAACGTCTGACCTCTGTAATTGCCAACAAGGGTTTTGCCACCAAGTACTAAGTAATCTTTTGCAAAGGGATCAAATACTTATTTCACTCATTATAACGCACATCAATCTCTGACTTTTGTCCTCTGGGTTTCTGGGGGTTTTCCTGTTGTTATTCTGTCTCTCACAGCTACAATACTCCTACCATCAAAATTATGGACTGGTCATTTCTTCGTCAGAGGGCAAACGGGCAAATTCAGCAGGGGATCAAATACTTTTTCCCCCTCACTGTACATGCCATGTTAGTTAAAACTAGCTTTGCAGCTTGTGTTATGATTTGAATGAGTTAGCCCCCGGGCTTGCCTTTTCCATGTGCATGAAGCAAGGGGCCTATGCAACTTTAAATATCTCTATTTTAGAAGCATCTGTTTTTCTCATGTATTATTTCATATTAATTTCTCTTCAATCATACAAAAGTGTTGTTGTTTTTTTAGAAGGGGCAGAATAGTGTGTTTCTGTAATTGATCTGCCCCATATCTATATCAACTTCCATGCAGCTGCTGCTTCTCTTGGTGGAATTTTTCCTCCTTCCTTCATGGTAACATAGCTAACAGCTCTGTGTTTACCTTGCTCTGCACACCTGCTTGTTTCCTTTGCAGAGCTGACATCTCACTTCTGATGCATTGATACGGCGTTTTCAGGGTGACAGACTAAAAGGAAGCAAAAGGCAACACTTACATAGCCATTTACTCTACCTTCTAAATGTTTTAGAAGGTGGAGTAAGGGGGAAGAGGGGGGGCAGCCAGCACTAGTCCCTAAAAACTCCTATAAGAATTTAAGTACTGTGATTATGCAACACTAGATCGGTAAAATAATCCCAAGGGAAAATGTTGGCATTTGTCAGTGGTTGCCATGGTTACATCTGATTCTCAACCAGGGAGGAACAAGTGGGAATTCACTTATCCCTATTTGGAGTATAGTGCAGTATCACTTATTCAAATAGACTGGAGGGATTAAAAGGCAGTTGGATAATCAGGAGTTCAGGTAATCAAGGGATGGAATAGGGGTACATGGTGCTAGTAGTCTGTGGCCTGGAGTCACAGGGGGATTTTGAATAGCAGAAGTTCTGTTTGTGATCCTCAAAGGCCTGATTCCTAGGGCTGGATATATTTTGCTGTCCCAGGCAAGTACACTATGGTGCCCCTCTCAATCCCTTAACAAGGTTGCAAATGATCCTTTGGAGCCTCACAAGATACCCTGTGGCCCACCACTTACAAGTTTCGCTATTTCACCTAAATTGTTACTGCCCAAAGCAACCACTTGAATTGTTTGAGTAGTTGGGCCAGCTCTGCAGGGTCCAAAATCTCTTAAAGGAGAAGTAGTGTGCTAGACTGTAGGCTGTTGTTTCCCAAGCTGTATTATTATTCATCCTTCTTGGATTTATTTCCAAGCTTAATATTTTTTCTATTTGGGCTGAAAGGTGAAACTGCTTCTGACCTACACTGCCAGGGTGAGTGTTGTTGGATTTAACGCTGAGGCCTAGTTTGATTGGCAGGGTGCTCTGTGCTCCTGTGGAGTCGGCCCCTCCCTTTAGGTGGCAGTTACTTCTAATGGACGCTGCCAACTGTCATTCACTCAGTTTCACTCAGCACTCAGTCTCAGAAGGTTTCAGTCAGAAGTCTCTCTAAGTATAACTCTGTGTTCGCTCTCTGCCACACACTCAATGAAGAAGTAGCAATGTTTCAGTTAATATGACAAAAGTAGTACAAACCTCTTAAGGAGAAAGTTGCTTATTTACAGAACTTTATAATCTTTTATTAAATACAGTTTTCTTTATTTTTAAATACGCGTGCTTTAATATTCCTCCGCATAGCTTTTGGCTGTTTTTAACTCTGCTGATTTACACAGGTGGTATATCCTGCAACAAGTGAGTGCTGGGATATTGCCCCACATAAGGGACTGGATTAATTTCCAATTTCCCCCCTACAAGTGTAAGTGGGGTAACTGCAGTAATAGTTTTGTATGAAGTAGCTAATACTGCGTTTCTACAAGGGTTGCTATCTTGAAGGTGGCCAGAACACAGGCGCACCAGTCAAGAGTTGTCATGGGATCACTTGTACCCCTTTTTGAGAACATCGATTTTTCCCTTTTTGTAATTCAAAAGTTACAAACCCACCAAGCCAAATGTATACTGGACTGTGGAAAGAGTTCAAGAATCATCCAGAAGTTAGGAGTCTGGTGGTAAAGAGGAACGACCTTGCAGAATTTTGAGAAGAAGGTACTTGAGAGGAAAAACAAGGTGCTTAAGAAGAAAAACAAGGAAAGGCAATGGATGTGTCAGCCCTCTTTGCTTTAATTTCTTACACCCATTCTTCACAGCTATTGATGGGAAAACTGCTTTTAAGAAGAATTACTGGGCATGAGAGGATGCCCTGATGATATGGCCAGAATTGAATGTGAAAAAAGAATGGATGGGAGAGGCACAAGTGGGCAGGAAACTGATTCAGCCATTGGCTAGCCTTCAGGTTCTCTTTCTGGACTTCTTGGGATGTGGCTGTGGAATCTGTGATCCAATCTGAGGTTCCAGAACAAACTTTAGTAATAGCCCTTAGTATGTGCTTAATGCTTGATAAATACCCATGCTGTTGTTCAGCCTGTGCTTGAGATCCAGAGGACTATCTCTTGGACTTTTCTGCATCTAGATGCTGAAATGTGTGAAAAGGGACATACACAAAACCATGTTATTAACCTGGGCTTAGTCTTCCAGACACTGGCAAATGGTAGAACCTTTGCTCTTTGTATGGCATCACTGCCGTGTTGTGATTTTCCTGCATTGTGTTTTCCTGCATTGTGCAGGGGGTTGGACTTGATGGCCCTGGTGGTCCCTTCCAACTCTATGATTCTATGATTCTATGATCAATTTTAGCTGGAATTTATTCCCACAGATGAGCAAAAATGGGAAGAATCTGCCAGTAGTGGGAAATATAAAGCATTCAGATGTCCCTGTTTAACGGAATTCATGGAACGTATATGCCTTCTGCCTTAAAGCCACTTTGGGTCCTATTTTGAAAGAAAAACAGGTTGTAAGTATTTTAAATAAATAATGTTGTTCGCTAATTGTAGCCAGTATTGGGGAGATGTTTTCATGGTTGAGACTATCGTGTGTTATAGAATATCAGGTGCATTACTGGCAACAGGTGGAACTTGAGGGGAGGCAGGATGGCAGCTTTAGATGCTGGGAAAGCCAGGTTAGGTCTGGACATCAGGTTTGTAATCCGCTCTTGAGTTCTTAGTGAGAAAGATGAAACCAAATATTTATTTCTTTATTTGTAGTCCATTATTCATGGTTTGGGTGCTTCTTCTAGAGCAGAATTTTTAAGATGGGAATCCTTCAGCGCCTTAAGCAGATAGACTGGCCTTGGAGGTAATCAGGAATAATTCCAATTTTATATAGAAGGGCTGAGCCAAAGCTGCACACTGAGTCTAGAGAAAGGGGCTATGCACTGTTGGTGGGAATAAAATGAGCAAGCAAGCCCAAAAGGGCATAGGGTTGGTTGGCTGGAATTTTAGAGACCAAATGGGGAATTCAGTGAAACATTAATACTACAAATCAGTCTTGCCTATAGTGTTCAATGTTAACGCACATATGTCTTTGTTAAAGCTTAAAGAGTAGCATACAATAGATGATGAAGCTGTACATATATGAACAAATCCTTCCTTATTCTATCTAGGCAGAGTTTATGAAGGACTAACTACACTGACATATTTCCCCCCATGTAAAAATTGGTGCAGCTGACGGCTTCTCCATGGATACAGCCATGTCTTAATTTCACAGGCACCACCAGGGGATTTAATAGCATGACGTGCCATTCAGGTGCTTTATTTTATTGTCAAAATGTCACTCTCACAATTCTGTTCCTTTGAAAGGAAATAGAACAGAGGCTTCTCCTTGGTCTGAAGTAGATTATGTCTCACACTTTGAGCTTCCAAAATAGCACAAAAATGATTTTTGTAAGTTCACAAACTTGGCTTCATGGTGCTGACCATTGTATGCTCAGTGACCTTAAAACGGAAGTTCAGTGGCACTGCTGCTTTCACATGCTGGGGGCTCTGGGGACAAGATTAAAAATTAGTGGAGTGATATACTGTTTAAATTATATAGGCCTAACCTTGACTCACCTATTTGCAAGGGAATCTGCCTTACCTGCTGTTCGGTTCTCAGAAAGTATATTCATTTCTGGTAACCTTGCTACCAGCTTATCGTCTTCCTAGCATTTTTTTTAAGGCACATGATCTAGCCTTCAGGGAAACATAAAGGTAAAGAAGCTCTGACAGCTTTTTTGGTCCTGGTTGTTGCAAGCGGAAGTGGAGCAATTCAGAGATAGCAGCAGATGCTAGCACTGAGAGAGAGAGAGACTGGAGCAGCACCTTGGGGTCTAGTTCATTTGGTAGAAAAGCACTTTAATGTGATGCGATATTCCACCTGGAAAACATGAAGGCAGTACTGGGAAAACATCTGCAAGGTGTTGTTGGCATAGGTCAACAAGGTTATTCTTGTTGGTCAAGCCCGGAGAGAATGCAGGAGGTTTAAAAGACCTCTGTGTGTAATTTAACATGAGTCACCTAGCAAGGATATTTTGTGGCTGCCTGGCCCCTATCGCGGTGAAACCGGAATTGCTGTTGTGCATGGGCATGCCTTGTAGCTATGCTGAGCAGAGCGGTGAGTTGACTTGTCCATAATATTCAAGCTGAAAGGCAGCTATAGAGTACAATAAAAGGTTACTTCCTAAGGGATAATCCCTCTCCAGCAACATGCCTGTATACTATAGATCTTGAGTTGTGCTTTGAGAGACTGTCTTGTAATTATTATTATTTACATATTGCCATTAGGATGCATGGTGCAGTACAAAGTATAAGGAGACAGGTCCTTGACCCCAAGGAGGTTACAATCTAAAAGTTCAGTTGAGGAGGACAACTAAGGGGAGGGAAGAGAAATGAGAGTAGGGATAGGTGGGGGAAGCATCAGATATACTTTGGGTCAGGGTGTCAAACATAAGGCCAGATCTGGCCCATTGAGAGCTGTTATCTGACCCCCAATCCAGCCGAGGCAGCCACCCCCCACTCCCCATCTGGACTGGAGAGCCCACTGTGGGCTTGCCAGCCAAGCCAGCCACACACATACCCTGCCCATTTCGAATCTGGGCTGGTGAGCCCAGTAAAGTAAAAAATATAATTAATTGGCTTTGCCTGTGTCTTCTATAAAGTGTGCATCTCTGGTACCCGTCATTAAATTTTATGGTACACGTGGCCCAGCCTGGCAAAGTGACATTTATGTCATATCTGAGTTCGACACCCCTGCTTTATTTTCAGAGGAAGGGGCCTAGTTCAGAGACTTCATGCAAGACGTAGACTTTGAGGAGCAATTGGAAGGACGAGAGGGAGGTTGTGTCATGCAGGGGTTCTGGGAGGCAGTTTCAGGATGAGTCTTTTAAGAGATCAGGAGACTTTAGGAAAGCTTAGGGTGGTGGAAGAGGAGCAAACGTCTCTGGCACAGATATTTCAAGATATGAGCCCCTCTCCTCTCTCTGGAAACAGGCAGGTATTTATTCTGGGACAGTGATGACCAAAGTGGTATGAGATGAAATGTGAAAAAATACTGGTACAAATACAACTGCATTAATTTATTTGGATGGAACAAGTTTCTAGATGCCCACGTTCTGTAGAATAGATGACTCTTGTTATACCACACTTTACTGTTACTTAAAAAGTAAACCTTTCTACATTTCAGATTATTTCTACTAAAAATGCTCAGTAGCTATCTTAGGTGTTTAGGCAACAGTCCAAAGCACATTTTAGCAGATGCAGAAATTTTTCAATCTTGTCATCACATGAGAGTAAGGGAGGGTGGAGCAAAGGACTTCCTGGGTCATTTTTTTGTCACAAACCAAAGCTTGAATACAGTCAGCGTGTGAGTGGGGGACGTGTGTGAGCAATCTGAATGTTATGCCTCAAGCGCCGATATGTCTTCAGCTAGTTCTGGCAACACCACAGAACATCTTGGCCAGTAGTCTCTGGGTGGGTGGTCCAGCCAAGATACCTTCACACATGTATACCAGTTACTTTTTAATGAGCTGTTGGTATTCTTGTCTGGGCCATAGTGAAAAGAATTAATGCCTGACATTAGGAAGGAGTGTTGCTGTGTTAATCTGAGAGCCACAGATGAGATAACAAACGACGTCATGCAGAACCAGCTTGCGTTGGTGAAAAAGTGTCTGTGGTGGGAAAAGAATGCCACGAAAGAGATTGGATTTGCAACTTGAAGAGCAACCAGGTGGGCAGCATTCTCTGTAAACAACAGGCGCATGTGTTTAATGCTGCTTTCCAATTTATAAAAAAAATCTAGCGTCATTTCCATTAGCACAACTTTATGATAATGAAACCATGTGGCATGCTGAAGGGAAACAGATGTTGAGAAGAAGAAGGTTTGGATTCCCAATGATGTCTTAATGAGTAAAGAAGTGTTTTTCTTTCACAGAGAGGATATGTTTATAATTATTTCAAACACTTCGATTCTGCAACATTAGATGTTTCAGGAAATGGAATACTTTTTTTAAAGAATCTCCAGATTTGCAACCAAGGTGTGCAATTCTAAGTCAAAAGAAACCCAATATTTGATACCTCAGTGGAGATCCAGGCATTTATCATATGTCAGTTGCTTTATGGCGTTTTGTCAAAATTCTCTCTAGTGCACTGATGTATGCAAGGGATGTTGCCAGTCCAGCTACTTTGCTCATTTATAGAAGTTGGTAGCTCATCGAAACACAATTTTTGTTCTGTTCTTTTTTTTTTACTCTGTGAATGACACCATGGCTGGATCAGTCTGTGCTTGGCTTATTGGACGTGCCCTGCATTTGCATTCCAGAATGTTAATGTGAAGTTTGATTATACTCAATTGTCTGTATGTGGTAATGCTGACCCAAATTTGAGAGCTTCCTTTTCCTAGGAAAATTGCCAGGTTCTAGTTTTTATACCCCAAAGTAATTTCCAGTCTTTGGTTCCTAGGCAGATCACACAGGCCAGATCCTGTTCATGAGCAAAAAAAAAAAAAAATCTCATGGAGGCCACGAGGCCACACAATGGAACAAAGTGCCACTTGCATCCATTTAACACCATAGTCAATGCCACTGCTCACTACACCTTACCTATGCAATTCTACCAGTGTCTTACTGAAAATATTCCCCAGCAGTCTATGTTGAGTAGACAGGGCTGTGTTTCAGGGGAGGGGGAGATTACATTGACATAAATTAGACAGAAACAGCAAAAATTCTAGAAGAAGAAGAGTTGATTTTTATATGCCGACTTTCTCTACCACTTAAGGGAAACTCAGACCGGTTTACAATCACCTTCCCTTCCCCTCCCCACAACATCCTGTGAGGTAGGTGGGGCTGAGAGAGCTCTAACAGAGCTATGACTTGCCCAAGGTCACCCAGCTGGTTTCATGTATAGGAGTGGGGAAACAAATCCAGGTCACCAGATTAGCCTCCGCTGCTTATGTGGAGGAGTGGGGAAATCGAACCCGGTTCTCCATATCAGGCTCTACCGCTCCAAACCACCGCTCTTAACCACTACACCATGCTGGCTCTCTTCTAAAAACTTGTATGTGAATGTCTTGCCTTTCTGGTCATTCCACCAGAGACCTCAGAGTAGCCACCTTTAAACAATGTTGACCTCAACTCGACAGAACAGGATTTTTTTTTCTGGCAACCTGACTGTCAATCAAGGCCTGAATGGGGATTATGGTTTCTTCTCATACTGTAAGATCTGAAAGTAAGATTGTTAATGTATCTCTGACTTCTCCATGCATATTCCTTCATGAGGGTGTGGTTCAGAGCTGATGATGAAAGTACCTGATTTGCATGCAGAAGGTCCCTAGATTCAGGCAGTAATTATGGGAAAGACCTCTGGTTCAAAGGTCACAAAGAATGGCTGACATTGGATCACACTTGGCTAGATGGACCAATATGAGTCTGATTTTGCATTAAGGCAACTTTGCAACCTCAGAAGAAATTATTTGCTAAATATTTTTACTAATACATCTTTTACCTATTAGGGGTTAATTGCGGCCCTGCCTTTCTCTCATCCCTTTCCATGTTTGAGCAATGGAAAAATGAAGCAAATGCAGGCTACAAAGAGAGAGGGGGATGAAATGACAAAAAGCTTATGCCACCCCTGCGTGGGGTTTATAGTCAGGATGAGTGAAATTTAAACAAAGAACACAGTAGCTGGGGCTGTGACTTAAATAATGCCTCTTAATAATAGAGGGATCTGTAAAGCAGCAGAAGCAAGAAAGGTCCTGGGTGCAAAAATATGGCTAATAAGTAACTACTAGGCAAAACACAGGCAAAAAGTTGGGAGCTCATACACTGCTGCCTCTTGCCCCTCTTATTCTCAGCAATGCAGATTCAGTTCAGATTGTAAAGTCATTGTGGGCAGGGACCACTCTTGCTCTCTTTTTGTTTATACTATTTTATAGAGCCCCAAATACTGTGTGTGTGTGTGTGTGTGTGTGTGTAAAGTGCCGTCAAGTCGCAGCCGACTTATGGCGACCCCTTTTTGGGGTTTTCATGGCAAGAGACTAACAGAGGTGGTTTGCCAGTGCCTTCCTCTGCACAGCAACCCTGGTATTCCTTGATGCTCTCCCATCCAAATACTAACCAGGGCTGGCCCTGCTTAGCTTCTGAGATCAGACGAGCTCAGGCTAGCCTGGGCCATCCAGGTCAGGGCCCCCACATACTATGATAGGATAAATACTACAACTTCACCATCAGCCACAATGGGTATTGGGGGGGAGACCCTAAAGCTGGTGCTATGAGTTAAATAGTGTTTTGCTGTGTTTTAGAGATGGAGATGAAGACTGGCATGGAATCATAGAGTTGCAAGGGACCACCAGGGTCATCTAGTCCAACCCCCCGCACTTTGCAAGAAATTCACAACTACCTCCCCGACACACACACACACACACACACACACACACACACACACACACACAGCGACCCCTACCCCATGCACAGAAGATGGCAACAAAACCCCTCCAGGATCCCTAGCCAATCTGGCCTGGAGGAAAATTGCTTCCTAGCCCAAAAGCGGCGACCAGCATTACCCTAGGCATGTAAGATGTCACACCAGCAGACTTGTTCATCCCTGCCTGCTGACTTCATTCTGACAACCTTGCCCATCAGGATAAATTCCTTGTCATGCTGCTGAAGAATTAACCTCTCTCTGACTGCAAGACTTGTGTTAGACACCAAAACGAAGATCTCAATATGAAGAGCAAATATGTGTGAGCAGAACAGTTGTTAATGCTGATGTTTTAAATTGCTGCTGGAAAAAAAGTTGTTGTTGTTTTGCTATAATCTCCAGTAACACTATTTTAGTTGCCTCTTCTGCTCGTTTTTTTTCTTCCAGCCAGGGAGGAACATTTAATGTCATCATTTACGATGGTGACAATTTTTGATCCGTTGAGACAGATATGAGGATCATCTTTGGAACAGTTACCTTCTGGGGAAATGATAGGAGATCCTACAAGACAGGGTGTTTTAGCAGGAAGCATTTCAGTTGACGTACTGTGTTGCTAATAATTAACCCTGAGTATTGCAGGGCTCCAGAAATTAATGTGGAGAGATCCGGGTGGAAGAGAGTTTCTCTGAAAGGCTTGTTGGGGCACATAAACTCTCTCTTTTTTTAATTGTTCAAAGGGGTCTCTTTCAGTATAGAATTGGGAATGTTTAGCTGGATGGCCCCTGACTTGGAATGACATGGTTTTATAGTATGATTACCTTTGTGGGTAGGTAAAAGAGCTACAATGTCTTTTGTTAACTTGGCCAAATCTCCAAATTCTGTGCTGCTTCAGTAAATCGGTAAATTAAAAACACCAAAATTGTTGTGATGGTTCTGACCAAAGGTCCATCTGTGTCATCTACAGTGGATAGCGGGTTCCTCATACGTAGGACATGAAAGGGATGGTCATCTCTTTATGGTTGTCCCTCCCAATATCTGGCTTCTATTAGCATATTGCTTCAGAACACAGAGATTCCATTTAGTGTTCATGCTAATAGCCATCGATGGACCTCCTCTATGAATGTGTATGGCCCCTTTTTAGAAAGCTGTCTAAGGGCCAGACTACTTGATACGTTTTTAACGAGTCGGGTCTGGGATTGCACGTGCAGCTCTAAAATGGGACAGATGATTTCCCCCAGCGCTGTTTTGGTGCAGAAAAAACAGCACAGGAGGGAAAGCGGGGGTTGCTTCTCCCCACCACCACCACCCAATGCCGTGGTCCCAAGCCAAATTGGGCTCCCACAGACTTGTAAAACAAAGTTTCCTGCAGTTGTTGTGTGGCTGCAGGAAAAGCAAGTCTGGTCTGGAGAAGCTGGACCCAACTTGTTAAAAAATGTATCCTGTTGTTTTCCCCTGAGATTGGAGGCATCACCACATCTTGTGGTTGTGAACTCCGTAAGTAAATTATGCACTGTGTGAAGAAGTATTTTTTTGGGGTAAACTGTGAGCCCGACATCAATCAGTTTCATGGGGGATCCCTACTAGAACAGGAGAGGGAGAAGAATGTCCTTGTGACTGTTCTATGTATACTTGGCTATATCTCCACCTAACTCCCCCTTCCCAAAAACCCCCCACACAATTTTTAACTCTAAAAATATTATCCTATGTGTAGCTATCCTGTCATGGCTGTGAACCAGCATGGTGTTGTGGTTAAGAGCGGCGGACTCTAATCTGGAGAACTGGGTTTGATTCCCCTCTCCTCCACATGAATCCTGCTGGGTGACCTTGGGCCAGTCAAGGTTCTCTCAGAGCTCTCTCAGCCCCACCTGTCTCACACGGTGCCTGTTTTGAGGGAAGGCAATTGTAAGCTGCTTTGAGACTCCTTACAGTAGAGAAAAAGCAGGATATAAAACCGACTCTTCTTCTTCTGTGTTTTTGGCCAGAAGCTTTGCAGGTTGAAAACATCAGGTGCTGGGGTACTGGCATTATATGCTTCAACAAACCTATTCCCGTTGGGTGGCAAGCTGCCTCCCTATTGTCCCGATCTGTCAAAACACATATGGTTTGTCTACAGTGAAGGAATGTAGGGAAATTGTTCAATATAGCAGTAGATTTGAACATCCACGTGGAACAAGCTTTTGCCTTTGAAAAAAAGCAACAATAAACCATGTAATCTAAGGACGAGTTTATGTTCAGCGGAACTGAGGCTGTTCCCGGACTGCACCAGTACAGGTGTTTTTTGTGTGTGCACATCTTAATGTGTGTGTTGCACATCTTAAGGCTTTATCACAAAACAAAACAACTTCTGCACACAGAAAATAAAATGTTAAAGAGATTAGTAGGATGAACCCATTTCAATGACATGCTAATTTTCTAGTGCAGGGGGTTTTATAGATGAGGGAGAAGTCAAATATGTGTTCCCTCACCTGCAGTCTGAATGTAGTTCAGGCCAGGGGGAAAAACACACTTTCCTACTTGATTCTGCTGTAAATCATCACCCATCTAGGTATTCTTGTACCAATATGAGAGTGAATCTTCCACCCCTGGGGAAATTCTGGATGTTCGTTTCCTTGTAACAATCCATAGCAATTTATCACCAATCTGTTTTATTTCTACTTTCCCACCTTCCAGAAAAACAAACCCCAGGATATTCATCATTCTGGCTTGACAGCTGGTTATGTCCGTTGTCACTGTCGTGACCATTCTGAGATGCTTTTTTGTTCCTTATATTGTACTTGTTGGCTTGACTTGTTGCTCACATTACATTTACAGCCGCCAGCTTCTTGCTGGAAAGAATTCCTGGACCTTTTTATTTGTATTGAAGGTGGTCCCTCCAAATGATGGTCTATGTTTTTAAGAAGTGACTTTGCATTAACTATTTTGTAGCTACTTGTCTGCTTTTCCTAGTTACCAAAAGTTGAGTGGGGTGGGGAGAACGGTAATAACTTCATGGTCCTCTGTTTTATGAGTGCAAAATGCTTTACCTCTTTTATCCTGTATTGAGAAAGGGCTGCAGCTTGCTCAAGTTCATTGAGTGATTGAAGTGTGGTATAGCTGGGACCAAATGCTCACTGGTCTGGGTATAGGTCAGAGTCCTGCACCAGTAGTGGCTTTGCATCCTTAACATGTATGTGTGCCTTGGTCATTTTGTGTTCCGGGGATGAGATGTTCCTGCTTGGGGTGGATTCAGTGCTTAGTTTGGAGCAGTTTGATTGAGGCCTTTGTTCACTGGACTTCCTCTGCAGGCTCTTCTACTCCACTACTTCACTGTTGTCACTGGATGCATGTTATGGTCTCCACTTGAACTATGATCAAATTTCGGAAGCAGATGAGCTGTGCAGTGGACAGGTCATGGTGGTTTTCAACGCCTGGCTGCCGTTGTAGACTCTGCCATTTGGGCATGAAGGTTAAGGGGTGTTGAATAGCAATTCCCAGAGAACAAATTGCTACATAGAACGAGCGATTGCTGGTGGTGTTTCATAGGTACTATTGATGTGTAAAATTTGAGCGCCTTCCTGGCCAGTTGCTGAGTAGGACCTTGTCTTTCAGCACTAGCTTGGCAGCTAATAATTTTCATACTTCTCACTCCTGTAGCACCTTCCCCCAAGTGGATCATAAGTGCTTGGTAAATACCAGTCAATTAAGCCTCCAGGGCTGAAGCCAGATAGGCAGGCGTCTGTGCAAAGGATTTGCTCTTGGGATAGGAAAACATTAGGTTCCTATCAGGAGTGTCTTTTACACTGATGTATCTTGCATTGATGGCTGTCATTGCACACGCATTGCCTAGTCTTTGGAGATCCTGGCCATGGGCAAGCAATTTTAGAATGTGGAAATCAGAAATAAAACAACTATTAATTTTCTTGGTTCCCAACTGCACTTTTCATCTCCTCTGAGCCCTAGTCTGCTATCAACAGCATTGCAAACAATAAAGGAATGGCTTCTAGGGAGGTCCTTCCAGGTGGTCATTTTTGGGAGGAGACAGCCTATGCTCAAGAGATTTTGGTGCCCGAGGCAAGAACTCCTCCCCTCCATGTTAAATATATAGTAATCTAATTTTATCCTGAGAGACAGTGTGTTGTAGTGATTAAGGTGTCGGACTAGGGAACCTGGAAAACACAGGTTCAAATCCCCACTTGTACCATGGAAGCTTGCTGGGTGACCTTGGGCCAGTCACACATTCTCAGCCTTGACCCTGGCTAATATTTATATGGGAGACCAGAGTCCTGACATGGAAGCAGCCAATGGCAAACCACCTCTGAATGTCTCTTACCTTGAAAACCCTACAGGGTCGCCATAAGTCAGCTTTGACTTGACAGCAAAAAAAATAATAGTTCTATCCTAAAATATTCTCCCTCAAATGGCTGCCTTGCTTGCTGGTACTGTGACATGGAGACATATAATCTGCTTCTGATTGTATCCATAAACATGAAGTGGCCTTTGGAGCATGCCTGCATGGGCTGTTTTGCCTAGATCTGATATGCTCTTTCAAGGCAAGGTATGCTCCATTGGTACCGGGTCTTTTTTTCTCTCTTCCCTGGCCATAGAGATCCCAGTGCTTGCATGTGGGAAGATTTAGGGTTGGGGGTTGTCATGACCCTTGATTTTACCTTTCTGGAGGGTTTCTCTTTGTACATTTATTTCAGAGCTTTACGGTGGCCTACTTTTCATACTCACTCCAAGATTCCTGAGCAAGTCTGCCTGGTCAGGTGGTTTGTGCAGGTCCATAGCACAAACTAATTTCCTCGCAAGTGGGGGGCAGTTGGGTTAAAAAAAATCGCCTCCATGGTTCTTTTAAAGTAGGTGCTACCAACTTTGAGCCTGTGGGTAGTTTGGAGTTTTGAAAGAGGGGAGACATGCCACCATAAAATAGCTTCCATGGGGTGGACTTCAACGTTTTTGTTTATCCAGGGGTGTGTGGAGAATGTGCCATTTTAAATATATTTGTGCTTATATTTACTGGAAGGGTATTTCCCAGTTTCCTTCCCCATACAGACTTTTAAAATTAATGTAATTAAATATTTAGGTGGTGGAAACTGCTTCAGTTTTTGAAGGGAGTAAAGAAAATGATCAGGTAATAGCTTAATTACCTGAGCTTATTAATGTGTGCACCAGTGAAATAAATTATGGTGGGCTGTCACCATTTTTATATCTTTGTGGGATCTGGAACCCTGATAAGAGAGATCAGTTGAAGCCAATATCCTGTACGGTAGATTTTGTTTTGGATGTGTGAGAAGGTATTCTGTAGGTGGCAGGTGCTAGGAAGGTGAGGTGGGTTTCCCTGGCTGAGACCGAGGAAGTATAAATACTCCATTCCCTGTGCATTGTAGTCAATGCCCCTCTCATTCTTCCCCTTCAGCTGGTGGCAGAGCTGTTGATACACAGTAGTTTCAGTCAAATACACACACTCATAAAGACAGTGAGTTAAACCATGAGCTCAGGCACCTGTTACCATTTATACTGTAGCTTCTGGCCAGTTTTTGTGGGCAGCAGATGGAACTGGGCTCTTCCTCCAATATCGCCACCTCCACCGTAAGCTCTCCATCTTCCACATTACCTCTCAAAGCCAGCTGGAGAAGTCCAGTAGGGTCAAGGATAGAAAGGCTTTAGGAAGGTGCGGGGAGGCGGGGAGCCAGGGGAAGGAGAGTGAAAAGTGATGATAAAGACTAGAAAGAATGTGAAGGTGGGCAAAGAGCAGCAGGAAACTAGAAAAGGGATAAGGAAAGAGTGTGGGAGGGGGTCAGGAAATAAGTCAGCAAGCAGGGACCAGGAAACACAATACCAGGTGCCCTAGGGTGGCACGTTGGGGACTGCTGTTCTGAAGTGAGGGAAGATACACAGTGTAGGTGCTCATTAAAAGTAGAACTGTAGGTTTATGTTTCGGTTCTTGACTAGTACTGCTTCTGAACCCTGAGAAAGGATCCTTTGGACAATGCAAATGTATACATAGACTAGATTATTTTTTCCTAAGTGTTGTACGGTGTAACTGTACCAGTAGCTCCATCTGTCAGCAACTCTGTAATGCTCAGCCTGGGGGAAGAGAACAGCAACGTTGGTTTAGAGGATTATGGGAACCTGCTTTTGATTCTAATCAGGAAGCTGCCATAACAAGGTAGCAGCTTGGGAACTGCCAGTCAAGGATCTGCGTCCTGTTATGCTGAGGGAAACCTGCATTCGCTGGTTGCTGGAATAGGTTGCGTGAAACAGGTGAGATGAAAACCCGAGCGGAGTTTGGCTTGGAAGCAGGTGCCCTTTACTCATCCAGTGACAGATGGGTCCTGATTCTCGTCCTTTCCCCACTCCACCCCCAGGCAGCTTTAAACTTGTTTTCTTTGTCTGGTAACTGACGTGGCTCATTTCACATAGACTGTTGATGCTTCCTAGTTAATGGAAGGTCAATAACAGAATATTCCACTTACAAACCCAAGTCAGAGGTCTGCCTTCTCTGGCTCAGTGGAGCTGTTTACTTAATGCGTTGTATATTGCCTTCTGCCTTGCTGCACCAACAGGTGGTTTCAGTTCTTGGTAAAAATTGAGAAATCAAGATTTCAGTCCTGAGTGCTTGAGCTGGCGAACAATGAAGTGCCTGGGAGGGGAGCTGTGTAGATGTGTCCTCTTGGCTTGCTAAGTGTGCTTTTAATTACTTTTAATTGAGACTCTGCCTACATTTGCACAGATGGAAGCCATTTTGATGATGGCAACCAGAACAATAAATCACAATTGCCCAAGTAGGAACTTTTCCAGCCTTTGACATTATTTTGGGAGCAACTCCCTAATTTGGCGTTTCACTGCCTATGGATGCAAAGATAACTGTTTGAGGTAACAGTTTGTAGACGACAGTCTCCTGCTCGCTCTCCTGTATGGCCACGGCAGCAGCTGCCAGAGGGTGAATTTTGCCACCGCCATGGAGAGAGGAGCCCGGTCACTTGATCTTCATCTCCAGACAGGAGCTCATCTCTGCCGCGTTCCTTGCAAGCCGCCATTTTCTCCAGGAGGGAAAGAAATGGAGGATAGAGACAGGCTAAGAATATCAATAGTTTAGAACGTCAGATAAGAATTAAGGAAAATTAGGGATAGAGTAGAAATGTTTTGTGGGCTTGTCTTGTTTGTGGGCTTCCTTGGGGCACCTAGTTGGCCATTGTGTGAACAGACTGCTGGACTTGATGGACGTTGGTCTGATCCAGCATGACCTTTCTTATGAAAGTGGCATAAAGAATCTCTCTCTGAAAATTGTTGAAAGCTGCAGAGCTAATGCTCTATGCTTAGGCAGGAGGAAAAAGTGTATGCTGAGGCAGGAGGAAAAACTGAAGCACTGGGGGTGGTCCCGGCTCAGGGGACAGGAGGAGGAAATTGAATCCTGACTCTCTGAGCATAGGAAGAGAACGCCCTGCTGCTGAAGATGTTCTCCTTTCCTCAGAGTAGAAGGAACCCTCACAGGTAAGCCAAGGTTCTGTTTCCCCCGATCCACTGCTAGAACTAATGTGGGATATGGCCCACCCTATGGCTGCAGAATTTCCAGTTTACTACCAGTAATGGTTGGCCAGACCTCAACAGTAGTTTCAGGCATCCCAGGAGAAACAGTGCCAAAGAGTCCCTGCTGACAATTCTGGGATTCTTAGTAACTCTTTGGGTGCTTTCACACATACCAAATAATGCACTTTCAATTCACTTTTAATGCACTTTGCACCTGGTCATTTGTCAGGGATGCTCTAGGCATTAAGCAGGGGGTTGGACTAGATGGCCTGTATGGCCCCTTCCAACTCTATGATTCTATTATTCTATGATCTATAGATTTTACTGTGTGAAACAACAACATCCACTTGCGAACTGTCATTAGTGTATTGAACGTGCATTATTGAACATGTGTGAAAGCACCTTTGTCTCCTTGTGGCAGAAACAGTTGGGTTGTTTGTCCATTACAAAAACAAATATTCTTCAACATATAGAGGCAACTCTGGGCCAGGACGAAGGAGGGAAGTTAGAGGGACAAAAACCAAACTGGAGCCAGGACATTCCTTCCTTGCTCAACTTCCAAGAGTTTCTGAATGTAAGGCAGTTCAGAGCACCTGAGTGACAACAGGAGAGCTTTTTTAGACTAGAGCAACCTAGACATGTACTCCGTGTTCAGCCCATAAGCAGGTTTGGGGAGCCCTGCATGGAAGGAGAGATCTGCTGAGGAAAGGGCTTTTTTATTCACAACCCCATATACTCCTAATCAGAGGGGTGCACAAGACCCCATCCCTCACCCCACCTGGACTATCCCTTGCCCATATCTATAGATTTCCCATTGGCTGGGCTAGAACATGACCAAGCACATGCCTGTAAAGTTAGATCACTTTCGCCTTTGCTCCTGAGGAGCGAAGAGAGAGTAAGACTTGCCTGAGGCCAACCAATAAATCTATAGCTGACCCCAGGCTTTCCAGCTACATGTACATGAGACCCAGTGTGGTGTAGTGGTTAGGAGCGGTGGTTTGGAGCGGTGGACTCTGATCTGGAGAACCGGGTTTGATTCCCCACTCCTCCACATGAGCGGCGGACGCTAATCTGGTGGACCAGGTTGGTTTTCCCACTCTTCCACATGAAGCCAGCTGGGTGTCCTTGGCCTAGTCACAGCTCTCTTGGAGCTCTCTCAGCCTCACCTACTTCACAGGGTGTCTGTTGTGGGGAGGGGAAGGGAAGGAGATTGTAAGCCGGTTTGATTCTTCTTTAAGTGGTAGAGAAAAACCAACTCTTCTTCTACCATAAACACTGTGTCTGCTACATCATCCTGGGTATATTGTTCCAAGGAATCGGATGATAAACCATTTTAGCTTCCTTCTCCCCCCCCTTTTTAAAAACCCCTGCTGTTGTTCTTAGGAACTAGATGTCTTGTCAGTTGCAACCCCATATCCTAAGAGCAGGACATATGGAGCAAGGGCAGCGCACGGATCGTTTGTGTGCAAAACCGTGAACACCCCACTGATTCCTCCCCTCCTGATGCCACACCATCAGATTGAGTAGTCACCACCTTCAGGCTCAGAGGCCTCCTTTTGAGCTCTTGGGGTCAAACAATTTTCCAGTGAACCATCAGAGTTATTTTTAGGATAGTTTAAATTGTTTTTGGCTTGACGGTGTTGGCAAGGGCTGTTGCAAAATAAGCTGGATTTACAATTTTTTTAAAAAAGCAGCGGCCCTGAATGTATTACATCAAGGGTCTGAATGGAGCCAAAGATTTCAGCTAAGCCTGCAGTTCTGTTCATAACTTCCCTGTATTTTATTGTACTTACAGGCAGTAGTGTCAAGGTCAGTCTTCTTGTCTTCTCTCAAAATTAGATTTGGGGGGAGCACTTATTTTGTGGCCCCGATCCTGAAAAACCACTCCTTTTGAACAAACGGACCTTGCATTCATTAATGATGTTGCAAGGCTCGTCTGGATGGTTTTGTAGCCTGCCATGAGCACAGCCAAAAGTTTTCATATTGGTGTAATACTTTCTGGTGTGAATTTGAATTTTCTTGAAGAGGAGCCAAGGATATAAACAAACATTGGGTTAAGCACAGTGGAAAGTTTTGAAGGAAATGGGTGAGCAGCAAGGGAAAGTTGAGTCTAAAATAAGTGTGCAGCTCTTGTACCCAGAGCAGATGAGTTTCGCAGTCTCTCAGAGTTCTAAAGAGCCAGGATTTTCCCCCTTAACTGCATTAGTTTTGGCATCGCTTTCAACTTCAAATAAAATAAAATTAGATTTGCAGTCATCCTGCTAGGCTGCTGGTTCCTGACCAATGGTTCTCTTGTTCTTCATTACATTGTCCCTTGTAAATTAGGACAGCTGACTGTGGTTTCCACTGCCACTGGCGCAAAAAGGGGGGGTATCGATTTGCAGTGGTACTACTGCTAGGAAGATCTCTGGCTCTGAGCAAATGCTTTCATCTTGACAACAGTGACTCAAGCATTAGCAAAAATATGATGGGATGCTGCATAAGGAATCGTTTCAGAATAACTGGGTGATTTGAAATGTTACGTGTCAAAGCTGCAAGCTTGGAGCCTACTTCCTTGGACATTGCAAAAGCTAAAGGGGTGGTTCTGTCTGCCACTAGTAACAAGCACAGACTGTGATCCCGACCTCACTTAATAGGCAGTGGTTTCCATTGAAGGCACTGGGATTTTCTTGCAAGTTTAACATACTTAGGATTGAAGTTTTAGTCTCTGTAGGGTCAGTTGCTAGGGATGTAATCACAACCCACATGAATGTCCTGCTGGTAAGGTGTTGGCAGGAGATCTCTGTGAAAACTGATAGGAGTTTTAATGAACAGGTGGTATTTTTAGCCAGTCTTTTTGCCCCATATTTTTCATTTTAAAACAGCGTTGTGTGTTGAAGGTGCCAGCTTTTAAAAAGTTAGTCGGAGAATTTGGGTATGGTTGTAACTTGAGGCAAGAGGACAAAAGCCAGCGTCAAAATCCAGGCTGACGAAACGTTCCTTTAGGGTTATGTAGTGAATGGTTTTCACTTAGGATCGGACTGATTATTTGGGAGGACACCCCCCCCCCGGTGGATTGATTGCACAATCTAGAAGTATTTTCTCCAAAAGAACTTTATGACAACATATATCTCTGTTACCGTTTTTTGCAAAGTGGTGCATTGGAATTTGGATTTAATGACCTGGTTGGGGGTCGGGGGCATCGATGAACCTTTTCCATTTTTACATAGTGTTGGAGAAAGTGTTCCAAGCCATGCTGCTGTGTTTAACACCTGGGGAGATGCAAGCCCCACTGTTGTGTGCACTAGGTGATGGAGCCACAGTACTGTCCCCAGGCCAACTGCTTGTATGTGTAGGGATCAGGCCTGGCCAGCCTTTCTCTCCCCCCCCCCGCCCCCAGGAGGTTCTGCAAATCTGAATGAATAAATAGTGAGTGGCAAACATTTTGAGACAAAATTGCTGTGGAAAGAGAAATGACACTGCTGGACAGTGGGCTCCCCTCCTTCCCCCTTCGCTGGACGACTTGAATCGCTCTTCCTGAACCTTCTGGGGGCGAATTGCTTATTACCTTGTTCCTGCCCCCTTTGTGCTTTTACGTTCCTTACTCTTTTTTTCTTGCTCCTCCTCAGGTGTGAAGTGACTCAACATGAGTGGCCTTGGGAACAACCCGACGGACCCGGCTAACCCGGATTCCCAGAAGAGGAAGGGATCCCCGTGCGAAGGTTTAGCCCAGAGGTATGTATGGTTTTGCAGCTTTGTTCCTTCCGGGTGTGTGGGGAGGGGTTGTTGTTTTGTCCTTCTGACGCTCTCATTCTGCACGAGCAGATGGGAGCAGATTTTATCTACTCAGATAAGTTCACACTTCCCACCAGGGTTTGGCTCTGTGTGTTTTGAGTAGCTGCTGTGGAAGATGGAACATAACTCCCAATCTGCTGCTCTGATTCTTGGGGAGCAACTGGTGGTTGCTTGTTCAATTCAGGCTTCTAGCTCAACCCATTATCTAGGACTGATCAGATTACAAAGCCAAAAACACGTACGTGCGCGCTCTCTCTCTCTCTCTCCAATTAAATAGAATGCTTAAAGCACATCCTAAACTCTCAGTGCTAATTAAATCTTAGAGGTGGCTGTTTCCGTAGGGTTATAGCATTCTCTTTTTTCATTAAGCAGTAATAATTTTGCTTCCACCGTAGACGGGTAGTAGAAATCTCTGAAAGTTCATTTTACCCAAAGACCAGATTTTAACTATGGCTGTGATGTTTAGTCATTTAATAGTTTAGATCAGGATCTCCAACATAGTGCCCATGGGCACCACGTTGCCCACCAAGTGTTTTTAGGAAGTAAGCTCCCATGACAAAGTGGGGATTTGAGCCCGGTTTTCCTAGATCTTAGTCCAACTCTTTTTACCACTACACCATGCTGGCTCTCATTAAAAAGGTATATAGCCAATACTATGTAGTGGTTAGAGTGTCAGACTAGGATTTAGGAGACCCGGGTTCAAATCCCCACTCTGCCATGGAAACTTGGGTGACATTGGGGCAATCACACACTCTCATCCTAGCTTGCCTTGCAGGGTGGTTGTTAGGATAAAATGGAGGAGAACAGTGTAAGCTGCTTTGAGTCCCCACTAGGGAAAAACTTGTGATAGATATGAAGTAAATAAATAAAATAAATTAACTTGGCAGTAGGCTCAGTGTTTATTATTTTTAATATCAGCACAAAACACTCTGGGTAGCTTGTATCATCTTGAAAGTAGAGGTGCTTTTGAAATTCTCCCTACCCAAATTTCTCCAAAACTTAGGGTTTGAATTCATTTGGTCTTCATTTCATGCTGGTACTGATAGTTCAGAATCTACTTTCCTTTGGGATTGACCAGAATGCACAAAGCAAATGTGTGCAGTTATTTACTGCTCCCCCACCCCACGGACTGTATTTATTAAGTAAATTAACAAACCATTCGTATGCATGTGACCTGTTTTTATAATAGCTGATAGCACAGAGGAAATACACACAGTTTGTATCTGCACTTTCTGTTGGCTATATTTTTTCTACCTAAGTACGTATTGGCATGCTTCTCAGCATTGCTAATGACAAAATTATCTATGCAACCAACTGTGCAGTCCTTTGCAGAGTTACTCCAGTCTGAGCCTATTGATTTAGAAAGGCATAACTATAGGTAAGATTGCACTGGCAGGCTTCTGCCTGTAAAGAAAGCACCATCTGGTTTCTTTGCATGTATGCACTCTCATAAACTCCTTTGAAATCTCACAGTAAGAAGCTCTGTGCATGAGAATCACCAGGTTTGAAAAAGTAAGGTTTTTCTTGCCCCCAAATGACCTCACAGAGAAGTACACTTCTAACGGGTGACATTAAAATACCCCCAGGGTGAATTTGCTACCCCAGTTGTGCTTTTTTGTCAGAATGCATATAGAGGTAGCTGTACAACTTAGTCCTCTTTGGCTCTTGTCACCTGTACAGTAGTAAACGATTTCCCCAAAATATAGCTGGTTACCACTTGCAGTTTCCTTTTTATAAACAAAAAAGCTTCTAGGGTACAAAACAACCCAAGAAATCTGCATTTCGTCAATGGGGTACTTTTTAACCTCAAGGCTATTTAACATATGCGGTAAAAAAACCCCACCAAGGTTTATTAAGAGAAAACATACGCTTTCTTAGAAGAGGCATTGTGCTTCTGAAAGGGGGAATGCCTCTTTTATGATGGCTAGGATGTTTGTGTGAGAGCCAGTGTGGTGTAGTGGTTAAGGTGCCAGACTAGGACCTGGGAAACCCAGGTTCAAATCCCCACTCTGCCATGGAAACTTGCTGGGCGACCTTGGGCCAGTCACACACTCTCAGCCCTGACCCTGTCTAGTATTTAGATGGGAGACCTCTCAAGGAATACCAGGGTCGTGGCATAGAGGCAGGCAATGGCAAACCACCTCTGAACATCTCTTGCCTTGAAAACCCTACAGAGTTTCAACTGTGACTTGATGGCACCACCACCATAGTATTTTTAATGCGAGACAGCCTGGTGTAGTGGTTAAGGTGTAGGGTTAAGGTCTGGGACACCCAGGTTCGAATCCCCACACCTGGCTAGTATTTGGATGGGAGACCTCCAAGGAATACCAGGAGCATGACACGAGGCAGGCAATGACAAACCACCTCTGAACATCTAACCCTACGGGGTCGCCAGAAGTCAGCTGTGACTTGACGGGGGGGTGGGGGGAAAGCCTGTGTATCTTTAAAAACAGTATGTTCTTCAGAACTATTTTTATGCATAGTTTTATTAATTTAATTGTTTAATTAAACTATTAATTAAAATGCATGTGATTAATTAGCCAGTTTAAATCAGTTATCAGCTGTCGTTTTATATTTCGGCCTACTCTCATACATTTCCCCCCTGCATTGAAGTCTAGAAAGTTTGAAGAATTGCTGATAATGGCATTTGGTGTAGCAGAAAGATTAACCTACTGAAGTCATGCCCGATGATGCTTTTATGTAAGGAAAATTGGCCTTCTCGCTCCTACAGTTTGACGGTTGCCGTAGCAACAGGGGCATGGAGTTTGAATGTTTGCTTTTTAAATCCTGAAATGAATTCCATGCACAAACTGATCTGCTGCGTTCTTTTAATTTTGCTTCCATCAAAATACTGCACCACTCTCGTAAAAAGTGTTTACCTGCCCTTTGATAATCATAGAAAAATCTACCCACCTCAGGGCTTCCCCCAAGTTTTAAAAAGAGCAGATTCCCCCTCCCCCAAAACTGTTTTGGCACTAGGCTTTCTCCTTCAGGAAGTGCTAGGAGATTGGGGAGGGGGCTTGCTATAGATTATACTTACACTTACTGTTTGCTGCTTTTAATCACCGCCCTCATTATTACTGGGCTACATATGGTCTACAGTGCTAGAGTGCAGAGCTGTGTGCAACCTTCAAAGGACAACATTTGAAAAGAATTATCTAAGGGAAGTCCATGTTAATTCGCTGCATCCAAAACAGAATTTTGTGGCACTTTAAAGACAAAATTAATTTTGTGAACCAAAGCTGACTTTGTCACCTTCAAGAAAAACATGTTGGGGGTGGGGGGAGAAAGAAGCAAACGTTTTCAAGCAATGACCAGAGGTTGCTTTGGGGGAACAGGGTAGGCTTGCTGTTATTTGGGGCTGTGTTTTGTTTTGTTTTTTTGTAATGGGAATAGAGCTTTATCTGCTTGACCAGGGTAGAAGTGGTGTGAGCAGATGGGGTAGGGGGACTGTGGCAGGGCTGTGGCTCAGTGGTAGAGCATCTGCTTGGCACGCAGAAGTTCCCAGGTTGAGTCCCCGGCATCTCCAGTTAAAGAGACTAGGCAAGTGATGTGAAAGACCTCCACCTGAGACCCTGGAGAGCTGCTGCCGGACAATACTGACTTTGATGGACTAGGGTCTGATTCAGTATAAGGCAGCTTCATGTGTTCATGTTACTGAAAAATCATGTCACTCATCCATTGGTGATGCCATCAGCACTATCCAATAATGGCCATGAAAATCAGGCTTGCTATTGATGAACTGACAAGGGTGGGTATTGCTGTTTGCCCAGCAACAAAACTGTTATAGATGTCAAGATAGATGCTCTCTCTCCCCCAGCCCGCCATGCAGCCTTGAGGAAAGGCCTCTGGATCCCATTGAGCAACTCACCATTGCAACTGTTGCACTAGGGGGGGAAACCAGCCTGGAAAGGCGCTGTAGGAACATTCTGCAAAGTGCAAGATATGAATAATGAAAGCAAAATGGAAGCTTCTCGCTCTTCATCTGCATAGTTGTGTGGCATATCGGATGTTTCTTGGACTTGCTTATAAAGCGATTGCTTTAGCAGCTTTTGCAAACAGATTGATTGCCCTTTTCTTAATTCACTTCTGCCTTTTAGCTTATTAACTCAGTTTCTTGGCGTGCTGCCGTCGCAATTTCTTCCCACCGGCGATTTGCCAATTTCTTTTTGCTTTTACCGGCCACTTTATAACTTGATCGACTATGTGGTTGCTTTGTGTTAATAGTTGTCGAGTTGACCGTGGTGTGGTGAGGTGCAAAAAGAAGGGCCTGTTGAGCAAGAGGTTTGATTGAATGCTCCTGTGCTGCAGCCAGAATGTACTGGATTTCAGTCAGCATAAGAATTACCAATGAAGTCTCCTGCACAAAAATAGCAGAAGGTGTTAATAAATACTTGGTAAAATAATCGTAAGGAGCAGAGTGGTAAGCTGCAGTACTTCAGTCAAAGCTCTGCTCTCAACCTGAGCTCGATCCTGACAGAAGTCGGTTTCAAGTAGCTGGCTCAAGGTTGACTCAGCTGTCCATCCTTCCGAGGTCCGTAAAATGAGTACCCAGCTTGCTGGGGGTAAAGTGCAGACAACTGGGGAAGGCAGTGGCAAACCACCTCATAAACATAGTCTGCCTAGTAAAGTCTTGATATGGCATCACCCCATGGGTCAGTAATGACCCGGTGCTTGCACAGGGGACTTACCTTTAAAAATAATCTAAGCAATAACATGTGAAATGCACATCATCTCTGGTATAAAAATATTATTTACTGCTAATAATATGACAGTATAAAATATACTATGATGTGATACCTACATAAATGCCAACATTATTTTTAGAGTACATTGAATATATGTACACAGAATTCTTCTACAGGTTGTTCTTCATGCTCATGCCCATATAAAACAAGTTCCTGACCAGTATTGATCAGTTGGCCTATGCAGCACCTAGATAATTGAACTGTTACATGTGGATTGTTTGCAAGGTGCTCTTTATATTCTCAGGCTTTAGTATCAACAGATGGTATATTTGTGCCACATAATCCATAAAAACATTGAAAGTCTGGTAACTCTGATAAAAAAGTCATATAATACCTTTTATTAAGACCAAACAAAGCTTAGACATATCCTACATAAATAAATCAATAAATACAAAAGTGTGTAAGCTTTCAAGTTTTCCAGAACTATTTATCTAGCTGATTTTTTTAACGAGAATAGAGAAGAAAATAAAATTGCTCAGAGCATGATCTTAAGGTATATTTGTCAGCTGAATACTTTTCTGACTTTGGTGGGCACAAGGTGTCAGGTTGCACCATTGGCATGCTGAGGAAAAAAAGCAGAACCTGGAATTCATTCCATTGAATATAACATCCAAAAGTGGTCAGACACACAAGATGGATCAGACGGGTCCCTTAGAAGGCTGAGGATGAAGGGCAAATGAGGCAGTCCTTATATTAACAATACTGGGCATTAATTTTAGCTGGTACCCTCAGTGCAATCAAAATATCCAGTATTATTATCTAGTGAAGCCACCAAGGTTCTTATTCTGCCAGGTTCCTTCCGTTATCAGCTAAATTCTGGTCTTTTTAAGTAGACAAAAAGAAAAGAAAAGAAAAAGAAGGTAGTCATGTTGGTCCTCAGTAAAACATGTGTATACATATATTTATTTAATTAGTTCATTTATAGTCTGCCTTTCTCACAGAGGCTGAAATAAATAAATAAACATAAAAGCTATGTAGCCCCCTTTATTAAGGTCAGCCAAGATAATACTATACAAGTGTTCTAGAGCCCTTCATCAGCCTGGATATTAAAGAATATAAGAAATGTCTCTCAGACCATAATCTTAAACTCTCTTCATCAGCATTGTGTGCAGAATGCCTTGCTGACTTCAGTATGGACAAGATGGGGCTGATATCAGGATGCACCCATGGCATACTGAGAACAAGAAGCAAACAATGAAATCCATCCAGTAAAAAATATGGCAACCAATAATGATGCTGATTTGTGTTGATTTTGTTGTTCCATCGATAATGGAGCAAGGCTGTGATGTGGATGGAGTTGGTTCAGATAACTTTGCAGAAGTTCACTGAAACCTACCACCACATCTAGCCATGTCAATGTTCGAATAGGTATAGGTTGGTAATAGAATGGAGATGGTTGCTTTGGATAGCTTTTACAAAGAACCCGCAAATACTAGATAATCCAGGTATTCGTGTATGTTAGACTTGATGTGAAGTTAGGACTTGGAGTAAACAAGTTTAGGCTTTAGTGATGGAAGGGCAGTAACTGGGAATTGGTTTTCTATAACAGCAATGAGAAACGGCGCAGGGAGCAAGAAAACAAGTACCTAGAAGAGCTGGCAGAGCTGCTTTCAGCCAACATTGGAGAGATCGACAGCCTAAGCGTCAAACCTGACAAATGCAAGATTCTGAAAAAAACCGTCGACCAGATTCAGCAGATGAAGAGACTCGAGCAAGGTAAGTCAGCAGCATCCTTTGGTTTTTCATTGGTATCTGCTGTATTGGGGGCGGGGGGAACCGCATGACATTCAAGAGAGGAGTGGGGTTGTGAGGTGTGCACGTGAGCCTTCGCTCTCCCCCATACGCACCAGCCAGAATGGATGTTAATGCTGCTTGGCAGAGGACATTTGCTGATGCACAAAGGATTTGTGAGGGTGAATACACACTACTCCATCATCTTATCCTGTTTTAAGAGGGGATCTTAGGAATGTTGTAACAGCATAGCTCTTGTAGAAGTGCACTTGGGCTTTAAAAAATTTTTGTACCTGGCAAGGACCTGTCTTTTGAATATTGGAATTGCATTTACTTTACTTGCAATTACTTGCATTTTGAATATTGGAATTGCATAAGTTTCTTACATGGTTGCATCTGATATCCACCCACAGTAACCACTTAACTATATTTTATCTGTGCACCGTGCTGCCTTCTTGGTTGTGCTGAATTATTGCCCTTCTGATATTCCATTTGTGTAAACTGAACAACTGTTTGAGAAGCAAATTCTGCCCAACTCTGGGTCATACACGGTTCTGAGATGCAGACTTGAAGCTTTAGAGAGAGATCTAACAAGTGTGAAAGTAATAAAGATGGGTCTGGGGAAATGTATGGTATTGTGGTACACTCCTTTCTGCACTCCCCTGTTTGGTTTGTTTCTGTGTGCTGTGTAAAATGACCCTCTATCTGTACAGAACAGAAGTAGTTATATCCCCCAAATTGTTTCTGCTTTCCATTTAAAGACCAAACTAGAGGTGATGGCAGAAGATCCACGAATAGATCTGCCATGGGCTTTTTCTAGATTCAAAAAAACCGTGGGAAGGAGGATTCAGGTTGGGGTTTAGGGCCTCTGGCAGGAAGCTAACTTTCCCCCCCGTCTTGCCTAACGCAAACTACATTTCCACCTTACCTCCGAGAATAGAATTATTGGGCATAACTTTATGTTGCACAGCATCCTTTTTGAGGATGGAGGGGAGAAAGGGCCAGTATTGGCATCGGGGAGAGAACAACTGGGATATCTGAATAGAATGGTTCTGTCAATAAATTATCCAGCTTTTGTCTTCACCACTTGCATTTCTTTGCTTTCCCAGTTGTTCCAGGGAGAGCTCTACCCCTCTTGTTTCTCCCCCACCCTGTGGCTAAACCGCTAGCAGTTGGGAGCATGAGAAATTGTTGCTTGCCAGTGGCTTAAGGCTTGCCCTGGAGTCCCTCTGTGCTTAGAAGAGAGGAGAGGGTGCTTGCGTTTCTCCCTGAATAGAATGCTTGCCTGGTGGCATTAGCAGCTCTTTCAAAAGACCAAATGTGGGGCGTGTAACTTGTCAGTTTGCCAGGAGACGAAGGCTGTGCTTAGCATCCCCCAAAAAAATTTTCTGTGCGAGTGGAGGCAGCCCTTTTATCAAGAATGAGGGAGTGGAGAGGTTCATGACACCAAGGCTCCTTTCCCAAGAGTCGCCCAAAAATATCTCAGTAGTTCCTCCATCTTTGATCTGTGACATGTGTGTTCACACGTTAACGTGCTCTCGGTGTGCCCTGTCATGAGTGACACCTGGAAGTATCTACGGTGCTCGTCTTATGGTCAAAAAAAGGGCTGTTTACAACTGTGGGTACCCTTTTGAACCAAATGTTGGTGGCATGTCTGCTTTATTATTAAAATTAAATAGCCTCATTTTCCTAGGGATGATTATTGAAAACAAAATTGCTATATTCCACATTGCAAATGTATGTTGTTGTTCCCCATGGTGGGGGATGGTTTTTTTGTTTTGTTTTTGTGGGGGTGGGGTAGAAATTTTGGGGGAATTGATAATATATGCAATACTTCTTTATCAACCCTAAACTTGCTTTACTGTTCGCAGAATAGGAATTATAATTTATAACTTAATTATATATTTGTTTTTCCTATGATGCAAGTGAAAATGGGGATATTTTTTACAAGCCTTTGGTTTAATGGACTGATTTAATCTGGGAAAGTTGTGATAAGGAGGCTGTTTTTAATGGGTTCTGCTTGTGGGCTTTTGCTACCATTCTCCTTTTTGTCTTGCTTCTTGTTGATAGCTGGGTGATTGTTGTGTTTTGTATTTATATGATATTATGGAGGGGCTGATTTTGTTCTTTCGTGTGTTTTATAGTTGAATATTTTAATTATGATGTAAGCTGTTTGAGTGGTATGATGTTATGTGTTAGAGAGATGGACAGACATTTTCTAGCAATATTTAAACAAAACATTCTGAATCTGGTTTGAAAGGTGCTGACATTCGTACATATTTCAAAAGCAGAGGGTCCTTAGGAAAGACCTCCTGGAGAGATGGTGTCATTCATTCAGAGTAGACCATTGGTCAACTCTAGCCTAGACAGACCAATGGTCCAACTCACTTGTGAGACAACTTCATATTTCATTAGTCAGGTGGAGGTCGGAGGTCAGTGAGGCACATGGTGTATGTCTCTGGCATCTCCAGTAGAGTTACCAAACCCCCACTCCTGGCTCCCACTGCTGCCACTGCAGCCAGCAGGAGAAAATGAATCTTTAAAAATTGTGATTGGGCAACAGCATGGCATCACTTCCAGAAAAAAAACTAGAAAGGATGCCCAGTCTTCTCTAGGAATCACCTGAAAATCTATGGTTTTACTGTAGGGTTTCCAGTAATTCCTAGAGAGGCATGCCATCACTTCTGGGTTTTCCCCAGAAGTGACGTGTCACTGCCGGTGCTCCCCCGTTTCCCCTCCCCGGACTAATCTCTAGTTAAAAGGATCTCATACCCTTGAAGAGCTAGTTTTTACAGTTCTTTAAAAATGTTTCTATTAAGTCTTCTCATAGTGTATAAAAGTTGATCACAGTAAATTCTGTCTTTGCCTCTGTTGCTGCCAGCTATGCTTACACAGGGCACTAATGTTTGATTTGGAGCATTCAGAATATGACTGAAATACTCTGTAATAGTTTCCTTCTTTTTTCCACAGCTACTCAGACTGGGCCAGCCCGCAGTATTGGGGCACTGTTAAGTGTTGACAAGGCTTTTACTTTTTAAGGATGTACCGATTAGTTCAAGGTTCTCCCAGTTAATTGCACAAACTCTTGGTGCTAGCTTTGAAAACAGAATAATGCTTCCGCACATGTTAAAAGAATTACAAATGAAACTTTCCCCCCTATTCCTGTGTGGGTGTTTGATGTTTCTGGAATAGGATTAATATACCATTTTAGGCTATATATGAGGGAGTCATTGGCATGGATCTTTGTAGCTAGGGATGCGGCTGCTGAACACAGATTCCATACAGCATTGTCCGGGATGGGGTGGGGGGCGGAAGACGGCAAGGTAGTTTAGCAAGATCCATGCTGAATAGCTGTGATGTATCAGATTTCATGCCCAATAGAGATGGAATCTGAAGAGGGTTTTCTAGCAGGTAAGTACTTGAGAGTTTCCTGCTTATTGGCACTCTAGCATTCATTAGTTTTCTTGGCACTGCACAGCAAGGCTGAACATTAACTAGGACAAGCGCTACTTTACTGTGCAGTTCTCTTTGAGCTTTGCTCTCCATTACCAATTTAACTGCTTCTGCTGACCATGTTGTTTGGGGTAGATGGAGGGAAACATCACTCTTTTTCATTCTGTTTATCTCTGGACCATTGAGCATGAAAAGATGGCAGAGAAACTGTCCATTACAAATACCTTTGTGCTGGAGTCAAGGGCTGCTGTTTACGCACCCATCTTTGTGCAAGCATTGGAGTGTTTGTCACTTTTTCTAGCTTCCTTCTGTTCCCAAACAATCTTTGTTCCTCACAGCACCGAATTTGTGAATGCCAATTGCACATTACATTTTTCAATCGGGCTGTTGTCAGTGATCTTCACCTTTGACTATACATAGAAATGTGTGAATGTATTTCAGACTGGCACGCTGGAGATGTTTCTGTTCTGCTGATATTAAATAGACTTCCAAAAGTGAGTAATCCACTTTTGGTCCCATTTATGCCTTTCAAATGAATGTGTTCTTTTGCAAGTCTCAACAACTGGAGACCTTCCCAAGAGTTCTAAGACCAGGAAAGGGCAAATGATGTAGAATGTTAACTGAAGAAGAGTTGACCTATGGGAGTTGGCGTCAGGGGCTGTGCTCCATGTCTGGCAGTAGTTTACATCTGAGTCCCAGAGGGCTAGAATTTTGCAGGGGGGGTGGTTTCCAACAAACGATTGTTTTTTATTTTTTTAAAGCTGAGATTTCAAGGTAATATTTATTGCCATGAAATGCAGATTTGTGACCTGTAACATAATTTGTTCAGCAGTAGAAAAGTAAAATGTTATTGTTCATCCTGCAACTGAAGCTTATGGCTTTCTTCCTCTCACTCCTCAAGTGCTTAGTGTCCAGATGCTTCCAATCACAAGGAGTGATGGTTATAGCTGACACATGGCACTTGAGATTCCATACATAGGAAATCATGATGCTGGATTCATTAGAACTTGCAAATTCTTTTAACTATGTTTATATTATATATTAATTGTTACTGTGTTCTGTCCTTCCTGAATGGCTTCATCATAAAGAGTAGCAAGAGAAATTGAGCATAGCAAGAGCATCTCATGATATCTGATTCACACTCATCTGTACATCTTGACAGTGTGACCATGTTTGCAATGGACAGATTGAATGGGGGGGGGGCTAGAAAAGTGCTCACCTGAAAATAAACGTTAACTGAGCTGGGTCAGAGTCCAAAAGTGAGACTTCTGTGTGTATGTGTTCTTTTGCAGTTGTCTCTTTGGAAGAAAAATGCAGCTATGCCAAGATGGTGGGTGGCTCAGTGGTGCCCAGCCATGCCCAGGGCTGTGCAAAAATATTTTTAAACACAATTCTGTGAAAATGTTGGTGCAAGTTAAAGCAGATTAGATATATCTGGGCTATAATTGCTTGATGTGGGAACTCTTCATATTTGATACTTGAGAGCCAGCGTGGTGTAGTGGCTAAGAGTGGTGGTTTGGAGTGGTGGAGTTTGAGCTGGAGAACCGGTTTGATTCTCCACTCCTCCACATGAGCGGCGGACGCTAATCTGGTGAACTGGATTTGTTTCCCCACTCCTACACACGAAGCCAGCTGGGGAGGGGAAGGGAAGGCGATTGTAAGCTGGTTTGATTCTGCCTTAAGTGGTAGAGAAAGTCGGCATATAAAAATGAGCTCTTCTTCTTCCTTTGTGTTTGGAAGAAATTCCAAGGTTCAGCCCTGATTTGGATTATTTAGATAGCAGTCCTCCCCTGTCCCCAGCAGGTGCTATTGAGAGGTATACTAACTCTGTACATGGAGGCTTCATTTAGCTGCCATGGCTAATAGCTGTCAATAGGCCCTGTGTGAATGAACAAGATGAGGCAAATAGGAAAAGGGGGTCTGTTTGTTGCTATGGACCTTCCAGTAGGCTGGGAGAAGGGTTTTAAATCAAAAAGGAGGTCGACTGAAGCCCCTTCCCTTAGCAGGCTTCTCTGGTAGGAAGCATGTTGATTGGAGCTCTCTGCAAGCAGCAAAGTTGTGGAGCAGAAGGTGGAAAGAGGAATGGAAACAATCCACAGTTAAGCCTTCCCTTGCCAAAGGTTCAGTAGGGGCAGTTCCTCCTGTTGACAGATGCCTAAGTTTACTTCTCCTGAAGGTTTCAGAGATCAGTTCTTCCTCCCCACCTCAAAGCATCTGATTTAATTCTGTCCCTCAGAATAGCAGGAGGAGCCTGAGAGAATAGAGGACGTATTCTAATCCCAACCTATAGCTGAGGACCTCTCCTCTGTCCCCTTTGCATGCTGGGCTGCTGTTGTTTAAAGTATCAAGCAAATGCTTTTAGAACAGATTCCCGGAGTTGGAACCCTTCCAAGGCTAGTAATGTACAGTTGGCAGGACTTGCAGTTTGCGGCTGTGGCAGCAGTCTGAGGTTCATCTGCCAAGACAGCCATAAACACAGCAAAGGAAGGGGGCTATGCAGTTAATTTTTCAGCACTCTGCCATCCCACAAAGGTTGTACAACGGTTTTGAGCCAGTGCAGCTCTGCAAATGCTGCTTTTCAAGCAGTTGTGCTCGGGAAGGAGGCTGGGGAGAAGCAGAGCAGCTCTTTGGATGAGGTCATATTTTGTTGGGGGGGGGTGCAAGTGAATGAGTGAAAGGGATTCAAGCCTTGCATGTCAGTGAAAGCCAAGTTGGCTTACTGTTGACCCCCTTTTTATGGGACTTCCGGAGTGCCTTGCTGGTTCAGACCAAGGTCTGTTTAGTCCAGCTTTCTGTTCACACTGTTGGTCAACCAGGTGCCCCAGGTAAACTCCCAGGAAGGCATGAAGGTAGCAGTCGTCCCTTGTCCCCAGCACCTGATATTGAGAGGTATGGTACATCTGTACACGGAGGCTTCATTTAGCTACCATGGCTAATAGGCCCTGTGTGAATAACAAAACTATTGATATTACCGTGCTTATCAGGTCAAAATTTTAAAAGCAACAGTATCTGTTTGTGGAGCTATGGATTTTTGGCGTCCTGAAATATGGGAAATTCATTGTATTCTAGAATAACTATTGTCTCCGTAAGATAAGGGGCTTCCTTTAAGAGGAAGGTCATTTTATGCATCTATAGCCTCCTGTAATTTTCTCTTTAGAGACACAAGAATAAGTACCCTTTCTGGGTTACAGCTTTGCAGAGGGAGCTCCTTTTCTGGGGGTTCATCTCATGGTTGTGACTTTAGTGTTTTAAAGCCACAGCCATTATGGGGGTGATCTCATAGATCTTTCCCCCAAAGCTGGCATCCTTCCACCCCCTGTGGGGTTCTAGTGTATTGTAAAAGACCCATGTGCTCAGCTTTACTCATTATAAAATGTGGTCAGCTTCACTCACAATAAAATCCATGGATTTTATAGTCTCTTGGACTCCCTTGGGTCTCCATCAAATTGTGATGGGCCCATCACATGAAGGAGGTCACACATTGGATTTAAATTTTTGCACTGAGCAGCTGAGGGAAAGCCTGGTTTCGGAGTTAGAAATTCAACCTGAAACTTATTCTGATCACTGCCTACTTAAAGCCAAAGTGAACGTGGCTCCAACATGAGAGGGGGCCTGGTTAAAATGGCTTGCCCATGGAATCCATTGAATCCTACTGGATTCCAGAATGCTCTGGGGGATTTTAGGGTCCCAAACACATGCTCAGCTGAGGCTGCAGTGGGAGTTTGAAATGCAAACCTCCTTGAATCTGTCTACAAGGTTGCCCCCCTATGACCACTCCTGCCCCTGGGGTATAAACCATCCCCCTGGTTTACCATGGAACTGGTTAACCTGAAGAGGGCCAGGAGACATCTAGGACGAGGCTGGCAACAAACTTGTACTGAATCTGATAGATTATGCTATGGAGTCCTTTGGAAGACCTATGAAGCAGCGAGGATGGTGGCAAAGAACTGTTAGTATTCTGCAGATATATCATCCGCTAGTTCACAACTATCCCAATTGTTCAAGGTAGCTCAGCAATTACTGACACCAAAATCTGAGCCTTTGTTGTCTCAGGAAGAGACAATTAGCTGTGTTACTTTTGCCAAATTTTTGGCTGACAAAATATCAAGAATGTGCCTTGATCTGGATGACATCCATGCCAGAAGAAAGGCTTAAGACACTGCCTGGTCTATTTATGGATCATTTTGACCCATTTTCTGTGATGACAAGATCCTGGGATTGATGAAGGCCACTACCTGTACTCTGGATCTTTGCCCATCCTGGCTACTAAAATCATGTAAGGACAACATCAGCAAATCCTTAGTATCTATTATATATCTGTCACCAACTCAGGGCACCTTCCCTTGGCCACTCAAAGAGGCAGTTATCCATCCGCTACTTAAAAAACCATCCCTACAGAAAAATGTTGTGGCCACCTAATAGGTAACGGTAGTCCCCTGTGCAAGCACCAGGTCATTACTGACCCATGGGGTGACGTCACATCTCAAAGTTTACTAGGCAGACTGTGTTTACAGGGTGGTTTGCCATTGCCTTCCCCCTACACTTAATACAGCTGCAAGAAAAAGCCTTTCTTCCAACTCAGCCTAACCTGTAAGATGGCCCCTTACTTGGATAAGGCTGATCTGTCCACCTGGATCTACGCCATGGTGACATCCAGATTAGACTACCGTAATGCACTATTTGCTAAGAGCCTCATAGCACAGAGTGGTAACCAACAGAAGTTGGTTTCAGGTAGCTGGCTCAAGGTTGACTCAGCCTTCCATCCTTCCGAGGTCGGTAAAATGAGTACCCATCTTGCTGGGGGTAAATGGAAGATGACTGGGGAAGGCACTGGCAAACCACCCCATAAACAAAGTCTGCCTAGTAAACGTCGGGATGTGACATCACCCCATGGGTCAGGAATGACCCGGTGTTTGCACAGGGGACCTTTACCTTTTTTAATGCACTATTTATTGGTCTTCCCAAAAAAACAATTTGGAAAGTCCAGTTGGTGCACAGTGCCACGGCTCAACTAATATTGGGAGCTAGATGGAGCAGACATATTACTCTCATTCTATAATCACTCCACTGGCTGCCCATCAGTTACCAGGCTCAATTTAAGGTACTGGCTGTCACATACAAAGCCCTTCATGGCCTTGGACCCTTGTATCTGCGAGACTGCCTCTTCACCTATTCACTGCCATGGGAGCATTGCTTATCTGAGCAGTCTTCTGCAGGTGCCAACCTGCAAATGGGGAAACTAAACAACTGCCCGTACATGGGCCTTCTCAGTCGTGGCCCCCACCGTATGGAACGGCCTGCCTGAGGAGGTCAGGACAGCTCCAACTCTCCTGGCTTTCTGCAAACTATGCAAAACTGAATTATTCAAGAGGGCTTTTCTACACAGACAATAGAGAAATGATTCACAAAGTTACTTAGACAAATTATTAGGGACTGTGGTCAATACTACTGTATTTAGCTTGCTGGAACTTAAGGCCCTGTTATGGAATTTTTGCATCATTTGATGTATCACGGTAAGACTTAAGCTTTTCGTCAGTTCTGGTTTTTCCCCTTTTCCTGATTGGTTCTACAACCCGGATCCTATTGTATTGTTTATTGAATTCTCCACCCTGTTGATTGTATTGACTCACTCTGTGTAATTCCCCCTGAGTGCAAGTGAGAAAGGCGGACTATAAATTATGTAAATAAATAAATACAGTTGCAGGCCTTTCAGAGTTACAGCCTTATCCATGTAATAGACTATTCAAGAGTGGGAGAGAGCAAGGTCTTGCGATGACAGATCAGGTGGCTGCCAGGTAGCAGTAAATTAAACCAAGAGTACCAGATGGTGGCGCTTGGAGTGTTGGCTGAGATAGCAAACTGGCCTCTTTCTTTCTTTCTTTCTTTCTTTCTTTCTTTCTTTCTTTCTTTCTTTCTTTCTTTCTTTCTTTCTTTCTTTCTTTCTTTCTTTCTTTCTTTCTTTCTTTCTTTCCTTCCTTCCTTCCTTCCTTCCTTCCTTCCTTCCTTCTTTCTTTCCTTCTTTCTTTCCTTCTTTCTTTCCTTCTTTCCTTCCTTCTTTCCTTCCTTCTTTCCTTCTTTCCTTCTTTCCTTCTTTCCTTCCTTCCTTCCTTCCTTCCTTCCTTTTTAAAAAACAGGCACACTCTGTGTCCCCTCCCCTTCTCCATGCTGCGGTATGTAGCTGGGGAGGAAAAGCCACATTGTTGATTCAGAGATCAAATCAGTGTGATATTTGCTCTTTGGCAGAATGTCAGGTTTTGGCAGTTGCAGGCCTCACAAAAGTAGCGTGTAAGAGACTTGAAGCAATTGCACTTCAAAGGCAGTGTCATTCCACTAAAGCATTTATTATGCTTTATGTGAGAGGGTTGTTTTATTCTCTATATGCATCATACCAAATGAGTTCCCATCATTGATGGTTGGAATGTGCAGAGGTATTGCAGAACCATAGCTCCTCCCCAGTGTTGCCTGTGCAGGAGAATGTCCCAATTGGTGTCGTGTACAAGTAAATCTGTGTGTATGTGTAAGTGAAAGTGTAAAGGGGGTACCATTTAGATCCCCCCCCCCGGCACCAGAAATCGGTTTAGGTCAGCCATGAGTTCCAAATGTAAAAGATGAGAAACCAGTTTCTGCCATGATCCATCCCAGCATTTGTGTGATCAAGACGCAACTTTCACACAATCCAGTGTTTGCTGCTACTTCTCTTGTCTGTTTGTGAAAGTGGAACAGAGTCAAAGGTGATTTTGCCCTACCTTCCCAGAGCAGCACCAGTTACCTTGCCTATGGATTAATCCACAGCCTGCTAATTAAAATAGACTGCAACTTGATTTAATTACATTTCTAGGACTATTGACATATGTACAATCAATCATAATCAGACTAAAACGATCCACACTAAAATCCCACATCCTTAAAAGCTTTGCTCCAAAAGGCAGCCCGATAGAAAACAACATTGCAGCCTGCTGGATCAGACCAAAGGTCTCTCTGATCCTGCATTTCATTGCCAAGAGTGGTCAGTCAGAAGCCTCCGGGTGGTCAAAAGCAGGTTCTGAAGGCCACAGCCTGCCTCTGCTGAACATACTTCCAGAGAACTCTCAGGCTTCTTGAACTCAGGGCAGGGCGTCATCCAAAAACTGACTCTGTCTTCCAAGTGCTTCTGCCACTGAGTGTGCACCATCTGGGTAAACGGTGACAGTTTTAACTTTTCTGGTTTTGTTGTTGATGATGAGCTGCTATGGTTTGTGAACGTTATTGACTGGCTATTTTATTAGTGTTTTTATACTCTCCCCTCACCTGAGAAGCCTGATAGCTGAGACGTGGTATATATCTTTTAAATAAAATCAGTCAATCTGGTGGGTGAGCTCATGGAGACTTTCAAATGCAGCCACTTGGGTATAGCTATGTGTGAGGATCTATGTTTGGAACAGGAGCATTACATGTTTTACTGATCATGAGCATATAAGCACATGTTCCCTGTCTCCCACCCTTCCCACTCTTTTATTTCACCAACACCACTACTTCCAGACTGGGAGGAAATTAATCTGGAGAACCAGCATGGTGTAGTGGTTAAGAGCGGTGGTTTGGAGTTGTGGACTCTAATCTGGAGAACTGGGTTTGATTCCCCACTCCTCCACATGAGTGGCGGAGGCTAATTGGTTGGTAAAACTGGGTTGGTTTCACCACTCCTCCACATGAAGCCAGCTGGGTGACCTTGGGCTAGTCACAGCTTTCTTAGAGCTCTCTCAGCCCCACCTACCTCACAGGGTGTCTGTTGTAGTGAGGGGAAAGGAAGGTGATTGTAAGACGGTTTGAGTCTCTCTTAAGTGGTAGAGAAAGTCGGTATATAAAAACCAACTCTTCTTCTGGTTGAGGCTGCTCCTGATGGCAGGCTAACGTTGCCCACTCATCTGGAGTGTCTGGCAGGAAGAGGATGCACATCTGTGGACTTTAGCCATGCTGATCCACAGTACTGTAACTTCCAGATTAGACTAGTGTCAAATGTTCTACGTGGGCTTGCTTTCAAAGACCTCTTGTTAAGCCTCAATTGGTATTAAGTATAGCGGCAAAACTCCTGTCTGAGTCAACTATTTGGAATGTGTCACCCCAGTACTGTGTCAACTGTGCTGGTTATCCTTTTGTTTCTGGGCCCGATTCAAAGTGCTGGTTAATACCTTTAAAGCCCTTCATGGCCTAGGACACTGATACTTACTGACCCACATCTCCTGGTATGACTCCCACATGCCACTTAGGTTCTTCCAGCAGCCCCTTCACCTTGCGGTACCCTCTCTTAGGATTGTCCATAAGGCAACAGCTGGGTCACAGGCTTTCTTTCTGGTAAGTCCAGTCCTCCAGAATGGCCTACCACAGTGGGTGAAGAGGGTGTGTTGTTGTTGTTGTTGTTGTTATAAAATTTATTAGCTGCCTTTCTCCCTTTGCAGAACTCAAGGTAACTTACTATTTAATGATTATTTTAAAAAAAACACCATTAAAAATAATGTAAATAGAACAACAATTTTAAAAGCACAAATGTTCACTGGCTGCATTTTGGAAGGCATGCAAGACAGTTCTATTTCAGAGTACATTTGGTGTTGGCAGGTGTGGCTGTGTTTTTAATCTGCAAGGTGTTATTTGTTAATGGACAGTTAATGCTTTGTGTCCTTGCAACTAGTTGCACCTTGAGTCTGAGGAAATAAGGCAGGATACAAATATTTTAAATAAAAGTGCCATTCCTGTCCTTCCAAGTGCCCATCCCACAGTTTGACAACCGAAAGCAGAAGGGGATGGTAGCAACCGTAGGGCTACTGCTGGAAATGCCCTTGAGTATGCCCTTATTGGACTTGGCACATGAGATGGAATAATCAGAAAGATGCTCTCAGCTGATTTGAGAAATCAGAAAGACAGAACGGGCCAGGCAAATTCTAAAGGGTGTCTTTGTACTTAAATTGCCTCTGAGCCTCTTTATGTTGTTGTGGGTAATGCAAAAGAGAAGGCAGAGGAGCAGCATTTATAAGTCAGATGAGTATTCTGGGCAGTGTAAGTTTTGTATTCACATTCCAGACCAGACCATGTAACATTCTAAATCTTGTTTGTGGAACAGCCAAGCAATGAAGAAGTAGTGACTTAGGGCTTCAAGAGTCAAAACCTGCAGCACAATCAATATATATAAGTAATTAGACTAATTGTGTTGACATGCTCAAATGTGTCCCTGCCCAGCAAACTCAGCTCCTAACAAGAGATGAGGAAAAGAACAGGAACAAAAAAGGCACCCTGATAAGATGTCTGCCACATTCAAGGAATTTTACTGAAATAATTGAGATTTCTCAAGAAACACATTATGTTGGGGCATACATGCTCCCCAACAGTTGGTGGTATCCAGTTCAGCCTAGGAGAAGATTTTCCCTCAGCAATCCTGTGCACCCTGCCCCCCCCTTTTAATAGACCTAGAAAGGACTCCTCTCTTATGTGCAATCATGGCAATTTCTGTTGCAAAGTCCAAAAGAAGGATCATAGTGGTCAAAACTGTGGCTTTCTAGTCTGGTTACAGATCCACTTGTTCATACTTTCCCCTTCAGAAATCAATAGCAATGTCTTTTGTAATACAAGTTTGCATCCCTTTAAACAAGCAAAGTATACATAAATGTAACTTAGGGTTTCATACTCACACCACTGAACTAAGGAGATTTGAATATATCAAATTTGAAAGGAATCACATTTAGGTAACCAGATGACATCTGACAGTTATTGTGGAGTTGTGGATTTGCATACATTTGTTCAGCAGTGTTAATCCCTTTTAAATTGTCTGCTGGAACATAACTAAATTCTGAATTTCACACCTGATAATTTCTAAGAACTCTTGTAGAAAGACTTTGTCCAGGATTGACTGAGGTTAGTAGCTTCAGATGATTACCATCTGGGTTTCTCTTTATTTCTGCCCAGTGCCAATTCCCCTGGTACTTGGCATGGTCTTACATGCCATGATGTAGTGGGGTTCTGAATGCTGTACTTTCACATGGACACAGGAAGCAGCTATATGCTGAGTCAGACCTTTGATGTAGTGGGGTTCTGAATGCTGTACTTTCACATGGACACAGGAAGCAGCTATATGCTGAGTCAGACCTTTGATATTTCAAGGCCAGCTGTGTCTACAGTGACTGGCAGTGACTTTCCAGCATCTCAGGCAGAGGTCTTTTACATCACCTACTAACTGATCCTTTTAATTGGGGATGCTGGGATTGAATCTAGGACCTTGTGTATATAAGTCATATGTTCCATGACTGAACCATTACCCCTCCCAGTGGCCATTTCCTTTTAAATCGGGGAGGGGGGGGAGGCAAGAAGTGGAAGGTAGTACTTAACCATTCTAATAAGAGCATAAGAAAAGCCATGCTGGATCAGACCAAGGCCCATCCACTCCAGCAGTCTGTTCACACAGTGGCCAATCAGGTGCCTCTAGGAAGCCCATAAACAAGACAACTGCAGCAGCATTATCCTGCCTGTGTTCCACAGCATGTAATATAATCGGCATGCTCCTCTGATCCTGGAGAGAATAGGTATGCATCATGACTAGTATCCATTTTTACTAGTAGCCATGAATACCCCTCTCCTCCATGAACATGTCCACTCCCCTCTTAAAGCCTTCCAAGTTGGCAGCCATCACCACATCCTGGGGCAGGGAGTTTTTTCCTTAAGAATTGATCACATGATGCATCCTTATACCAAGGCCCCCCTAGCTTCTTATTGTGTGTGTTATGTGTGTGTTATGGCAGCCCTGTGGATTAATGACCTCCAAAATGTCCTATCATTAACTGTCTTGCTTAGATCTTGTAAACTGGAAGCAATGATTCCGTTTATTGAGTCTGTTTGTCTCATGTTGGGTCTTTCCTCGTTTCATATCGCCTTCAACTTTTCCTAGTTTTTTATTGCCTACTCTGATCGGCAGCATCTTTCCAGGCTCTCTGTTAGGCACCTCTGCCCAAGATTGTTTTTAACAGGTGGTGCCATGAATTTAACCAGGGACGTTCTGCATACTAAGCATGTGTTCTGTCACTAGCTTTCTGTCCCCAGGTTCATAATTCTCCATCCCTCTGTACCAGGTGGGCTCCAAAACTAGACACAAGCCCAGCTAAGGGGGAATGACTGGGAAGAGGGGATTCGCAGGAGAAAATACTGAGCACTGCATGCAAGTGAGATCAGAACAGTTCTTCTAATGGACCCATGAGTCATGAGTTAAAGTGGTTTAAAACAACACAGAGAATTTTAAATAATTTTTTGGCTGCCACTGCAAAGGCGATGCTGTATCTAAACTTAGATCATTAGCTCATCATGCCTTGATTGTTGGCACTAAATCTGATCCCATCCATGTAGCCACGTTGAATTTTAATAGAGTTCCTCCCTTTCTCCATTGGTTTAAAGGAGAGCAAAATTGTGAGCCAATCAATGTGTTCTGTAAAAGGTATTCAGCAGTCTTGGGTGTTGGGAATGTTACTAGTAATGAAGGCTGAATTGTTCAGGGATCTTTAGTCTCTGCTTAAACGTGTCAGGACCTAGGAAGGTTTTTATCTTGGGGGCGAAGGAGGGGGCTGAAGGGACACAACTAAGGCTTATGACATTTTGAAGTATCTAGAGAGAGAAAATATATATCTTCTCTCAAAATCCTGGGAGTCAGGGTACTTCAATCAAATTAATGGGCAAAACAAAGAGAAACAATTTATCATGCAAGCCTTCATTAATTTGTGAGATTAAGTGCCACAGTTTATGACGGGCAGTAACATAAACGAGGTGGGCTTATCACTGACTTTTAGCTGTGATTGATTTAAATGAACCTTCAGAACCAGGAATCCTCTGACTCACCAGAGAAAAAACCCATCAAAAGGGATTCATTCTGTGGCCTGGGAACTCAGTTCTTTGCAGTATACCTGACCACCATTTACATTCTTACTTTAAAAAAAAAAGTGAGTGAACATGGTTGGTTGAAAAGGAATTTAAGATAGGACAATGTGGTTATCATAGGAATGTTTGATCCTTGGGAACACGTTGAGGATTTTTTGGAATGAATGGTAATTTCATATTAGCACCCTAAATGTTTGATGGAAGTACAACAGTTTACCCACGTTTTTAGCTTCATATTTTAGCAGCAAACCTTTCTGTTGTTACTGTATGCTGGAGACACACAATAAGGGATGGTTACCTCAGACTCCATGTTTTAGAACTACCCAGAAACATTGGGCCAGCAAGTCTTGGAGACAGGGCACCAGGCTAGATGGCCTGCTAGTCTGCTTCTTCTCTCATGAATTCCTTCTGCTCTCATGAAACTTGTGTTCCAAGCCCAAAAGGCACAGCATTACACAGTGATTGAACATCAGCCTCTGTGTTCAATAATAGCCCCCCCCCTATTAAACTGAGACTAAGAGTGTGAGACTACAATCTTACTCAGGTTAGCTTTCACTCCCCCCATCCCATATCTAAGAGGAAGAGTTGGTTTTTATACCCTGATTTTCTCTGCCTTGAAGGAGTTTCAAACCAGCTTAAAATTACCTTCCCTTCCTCTCTCCACAACAGACACCTTGTGAGGTAGGTGAGGCTGAGAGAGTTCTGAGAGAACTGTGACTAGCCCAAGGTCTCCCAACTAATTTCATGTGGAGGAGTGGGGAAACCAACCTGGTTCTCCAGATTAGAATCCGCCGCTCATGTGGAGGAGTGGGGAATTAAACCCGGTTCTCCGGATTAGAGTCCACTGCTCTTAACCTCCCTGTGCCTGACTTGCTAAAGATGAGGGCGGGCTATAAATCTATTAAAAAAAAATTGCCACTACACCATGCTGGCCAAATGCTGCTTTTGCAAAACGGAACCCCCCCCCCCATTACTGTCCAGTCTCCATCTCAAAAACAATGCTGGATGTTTGAAGGGATGCTCTCTTTTGCTTTGTGTCTGATTTATGTGACTTACAGTAGCTTTATTTAGCCCATAGTAGCTGCCCACTTGATCAAAATCATACTGGTATTGTAGTGTCCAGTTGATCGTCAAACTGGCAGCTTCCGCTCATGGTAAACCAGTAAAGGACCTACTCAATCTGGGAAGGTGAAAAAAGCAATTGCAACAGTAATAGTTCTGTTTGCATGGATCATCATGTAAAAAAGAAAAGAAGAGAAAAGAACAAATCTCCTTCCCCCTATCTCTGTTTTTAAAAGAGTGTGGAAGAAATTGAAAAAGTAAAAATGGGCTTACTGAGGCCTTAACTCTGGACTCTTCATAGCAGTAAAAGCATGTTTGTAACTGGACTTCAGTGTTCTTGGACCAGGCTTTAAAACGTGCTCTCTCACCACCCTTCAGCTTAAGAGTAAAAAATGATTGTGTAGCTCTGCCCATCCTGGGGATCCTTTTCCGCAAGTAGCTGTGCTTGCCATCCTCTTCTGACTGTGGCCCTGATGAAAGATGGGGAATTCGATCATATTCAGAGTGCCTTTCCCTTGTCATTATTGGATCCTCAACCCAACCCTACTTATCTTAAATTTACTGGAAAGCGTGTCAGAGGCAGGTTTGAGCCAAACGGGCTCTTGTTTTCAAAAATTAAACACTAACCTCAATGGCTCTCCAGATGAAATGTTCACGCAAACACTTTTGAGACCTTTAGTTCACCTAAGTCTCGAACTTCATGCAGACACATTCCACATACCTGAAGCACCAATATATGGAGACATGAGCCCTCCCCAACTCGCTTGAAGCTTGCCAGAGATTGCTGTAGTTTATAAACTTGCCACCCACCCGTCCATCTTTGGCGGTGTGTTATGTGAGCAACTTACACAGCAGGTTGCGGTAATACACATCCCTTGTAAATGAGTTGTAAAAATTTCCCTGGGTCATGAATTCCAGTAAGCAGACAACCTCCACCACAACTTTTATTTCAGTAGGACTGAGTTGCTGCCCTCATCTATAAAACTGGTCTCCCTGTATCCTCCCTGTGAATCTGGTTTCTATCAGGAATTGATTCTGGATACAGACCCTGGTCACTGCTATAAAAATCTGTCTGCGCAGTAGCGCAGGGCAGTTTGCTCTACATGTGTTTATTTTATAGAGCCATACCTCCTATGAAGCTAGTCAATTAAGTTCTAATTCCTCTGCTGACAGATTCAGTCTAGTTGACAGATAGAGGTATGGCTCATTGAGATTAAAATCTTCTCCGCCAGAAAGGATTGAAAGGAACACCTTCCAGATTGTACATCCGCGTTTTCGCCCCTAGGGGCTTCATCAGCCTCAAGAATGAAGTGAATTTCTTATAATGTTTGTAAAATTTCTGCGCCCAACAGGCGCAATGAACAGTTCCTTGCAAATTTAGCCTTGCAGGCAAAGAGAAATATTTTGCTTATTTGCTGATTCACTTTGAAAGAACTTAACAAAGCTTTTTTGCTTACATAGAAAAGTATTTTTTGTAAATATTGTCATGTCTTTTATGTTGTCACAAAGGTGGTAGATAACACGGTTGTATTAAGTTAGTTGTAATTGTGTTTATATAAATTTGTAATTTGCATATACATGGAGCTCAGTGCTATTTGTTCATACTAACTAATTCATTATAGCATAGGTGTTTTTTTCTCTCAACCTCCAGGTACTAGCTGGAGATCTGCTATTACAACTGATCTCCCGCTGATAGAAATCAGTTCACCTGGAGAAAATGGCTGCTCTGGCAATTGGACTCTATGGCATTGAAGTCCCTTCCCTCCCCAAACCCCACCCTCCTCAGGCTCCGCACCAAAAATCTCCCACCAGTGGCGAAGAGGGACCTGGCAACCCTACTTGTCTTGTATGCACAGCTTGAACAGATCCCACTCAAACCTAAGTGTGACTGAATGAAATGCGATGTGGCTTTCTTTCTTTTCTGGAGCCTTTGCCTTATTGTCCTGCTGCTGTTTTGCAGGATATAACTGGAGGGGAAACCACAGCCCCCCCCTCCGCCATTGCAACCTTTTTACCTGTCGCCAAGCAGGAAAAAAATTACAATTATTGGGAATAGCATTGGTTGACTTACGGGAACTGTCTGCATTCCTGGGTAGAGCTTCTAACCTGAAATGTTGAATTGCATGTTTACATTACCCAAGTGGTTTCTTATCAGAGCTGGAAGCAATAATGAGAGAACTGATAACACTGGAGGTGAAATAAAATGAGCCAATCTGCCCACTGACTAATAGCCATGGTGCCAGTTTGAATGAAGAAGGCTGGCAGGGGCCAGTCTGGGTCTCATTGAAAGGTAACCATTTGTGACTGAAACATCCCTTGCCATTAGTGGACATTATTCCTGGTGGTGAAGTATGTAATAGCTTTGTAGAAGGGCTGAATTAGGGGGCAGAGGCTGAATAATATCTGGTTTGCACTGATAGTATTTTTAGATGAGGGTGGGTTTGTTGTATGGATACTTGTTGTGCGGATACTGAGAAAGAGGCATTGTTGCCTAATGGAAAGACCAGGGCAGTCTGCTTATTTACTTCTATCCTGACATCCAGAAAAAGTCTAGGGTGGCCTGGGAAACGGTTTACTGAATAAGTACAGTCAGTAGAGCCAATCAAGAATCTCACTTGACTGTTTTTTTAATCAAAAGCAAGTTTATTCATTTATTTATGGGTTTTTTTATATCCCCCCCCCCGACTGGGGACTTGGAGTGGCTTTTCACATCGTTCACCCTCCTCCATTTAATCCTCACGACAGCAACCTTGTGAGGGCAGGTTAGGCTGACAGATTGTGACAGGCCCAAGGTCACCTGGCAGGCTTCCATGGCTGAGTAAGAGATTCAGATTTGCTCATCCCAGGTCCTGGTTCAAAGCTCTAACCACTATGTCGCACCATCCCTTCAGGCTGTGAAGCCAGATGATGCCTTGTGAAAATTTCAAAGCCAGAAATGGGGCTCAGTAAGGTTTTCAGGTGTCAGGGATAGGGCCTTCATTTGCCATGTGTAGTGCCTTGCCCTTCCCATGAATGGCAGAAGAATAAATCATTGTGGAGGGGCCATGGCTCAGTGGTAGAGCCTCTGCTTGGCATGCAGAAGGTCATATGAACACATGAACAAATGAAGTTGCCTTATACTGAATCAGAGGTCCATCAAAGTCAGTACTGTCTACTCAGACTGGCAGCAGCTCTCCAGGGTCTCAGGCAGAGGTCTTTCACATAACCTACTTGCCCAGTCCCTTTAACTGGAGATGCCGGGGATTGAACCTGGGACCTTCTGCATGCCAAGCAGATGTTCTACCACTGAGCCACAGCCCCTTCATCCCAGGTTCAATCCCTGGCATCTGCAGTTAAAAAGGGTCAAGTAGTAGGTGATGTGAAAGACCTCTACCTGAGACCCTGGAAGAGCCACTGCCAGTGTGAGTGACCTTGATGGACCAATGGTCTGAGTCAGTAGAAGGTGGCTTCATGTGTGGACTATAGGGAGGGGGGCTGGAGTTCAGTGCATAAAGCCCCTGGCATCGTCATATTCAGATAACAGAGTCTTGAGTTGCAGCTTTGAGAAAAGATGTCTGCCAGAGACCTTGGAAATCTGTTGCAAGGCCCAGCAGGGCCATACCAGGCCAGGTGGTTAGATTTGAAATAAGGCAGCTTCATGCATCAAAGTAAGATTATGTGTATATTCACTTATGTTTACAGGTTGCAGAATTCAGCTTTTCTGGCAGCAGAATTTGGATTACTTGGAATTTTGAAATGCACACAACTCTGGCTTTAAGCAGGACTTGAGGGAAGGCTAAGGAAAAGGGCTCGGCTAGCAACATGAGGTTGTTCCTGACCTAGAAAGTGGTGTGGCAGGAAGATAAAGAGACCGGGTTGTTATTAGAAGTTGTATAGAAACCTTCTTCAGAAGATTTAAAAGAACATTAATTTTCATCAAAAAAAATTACAGAAGTTTCCGATAGGGGAAGGAGGAGTTGCCACAGAATCAAGTAGCATAAAACTGAGTTTTTATCTACTAATCAAGTGAAAGAAACATGTAGATTTCAGTCACTTGGAGCTGTGGAGTCTGATCTGGAGAACCGGGTTTGATTCCCCACTCTTCCACATGAGCAGTGGAAGCAAATCTGGTGAACTGGATTTCTTTTCCCACTCCTACACACGAAGCCAGCTGGGTGACCTTGGGCAAGTTACAGCTCTCTTAGAGCTCTGTCAGCCCCACCTACCTCACAGGGTGTCTGTTGTGGGGAGAGGAAGGGAAGGTGATTGTAAGCCGGTTTGAGTTCCCCTTGAGTGGTAGAGAAAGTCAGCATATAAAAATCAACTCTTCTTCTTCTACTTGTCTTGGAAGGCCAAAGCTATGTTGCAGCTTGGAGGCTGATTTATTGTGGCTTTAGTACATCGGACATTGAAAGTAGGTGTTTCCAGGAAACAGCCTTTAAAAAGGGTTTTTTAAAAAGTGCTGTACTGGTTTGATTTCTGTGAGGGGTCCAGAGAAGTTCGATTAACAACAAAAAATGCTACAAAGCTCTCTTACTGTTTTTTTCCTCCTATTACATCAATGAGCAACTGTGGCAGGACACAGTCTATGGCACTGCTAGGTGGATTTGGCATCTGGTCCCAGCCACGGCTGCAGCATCCAGGCAATACAGCACAAGTTCCTTCGGCAACCTGGCAAAAGATGTCTGGCCTCAGTAGTGTCCTGCCACTCTTTCCCTTGGGAAGGTCGGTGGAACGTCAGTGGCCAGGGACCATTTAAAGAGCTGGGTGGGTGGAGATGCACAGGTGGAGATGTAATCCCCGAGACGACAGGGCAAGGCAGACTTTCTCGTGAGGTAGCCAACATACCTAAGCGCTAGGCATTAACTAGGCAGAGAGAGAACAATCCAAAGAAACATGGTCTTTGCATGCAAGCCGCACTGACAGATCAGAGGCCAGGAATGGCAAAATACAGCCCTTCCAGCTGAAGATGTAAAGTATGTGGAAACATTGAAGCCATAGGGAAACATTTTGGGAGATTTTGGAAAAAATTGAAATACAGTAATTTTCATCAAGGCTAAACTTACTGCTTTAACAACATGGTGCATCATTTATAACTTGGGATATAAAATTGTACTATTTAACACATTTATGAAATTTAAAATTATAATTGGCTGCATGTTTGCCAGCAAAATTGCCAGCACTAAAGAGAGAGAGAGAGAGAGAGAGAGAGATACAAACTCCTTTGCCCTGTGGAACAGGTAAAGCTGTTTTGCACATGGTCAGACTATTATTGGCTCATCTAGTTCGGTATTGGTTACTCAGACTAGCAGCGACTCTCCAACTTCCCAGGATGAGGACCTATTAACTTGACTGAACCTGGGACATTTTGCATGTAAACTAGCACTCTACTATTGAACCACAGCTCCCCCCCCCCAAAAAAAACCCAAATTGCTGACTAAACAGGCACGGAGTTAGAAGGACAGAACACTAGAATGGGATTTGTTGGGGGGGAGTGTAACCACATAGTGAGAGACATGGAGAGGGACTGCAAACAGGGGATTGCAAGACTGCTGCTTCATATTTTTAGTATTCCCTGCACATAGAAAGCTAGCATGTCAGGGAAAGGTTACTAGTTTTTCCCCTGACATGTTAGTTTTCTGTATGCAGAGGCTTTTTCTTTGGAGCCTCACTCCCCTACCTGCAGTCTGAAGTGGCAACGTACTCTGTTGCTAAGAACCAATCATAAATTGTGTCACAAGGCCAACCAGTTCTTTAATGAGCAATCTATAGGCTACATTGGGGCTTCTGAGTCTCTTCTTGCACTGCTGTTGCCCCTGTGGATTCTCCCTGTGACTCATGAGGCTGCTGATGCTGCTTCTGCCCTAACCTTTCCCTCATCCCAATTACACCGCCAGGCTGATTTTTGCAACCCTTTTAACTTGTTGCTCTTATCTAACCATGTAAATATTAAACATGCAAGTTTTCTATCTTCCAAGCCTTCCAACGAGAGAGTAATCTCCCCCCCCCCCCCACACACACACACTGCTTGGTCTTTTCTGCTGTTTCTGCTGGGTGAACATTCTGTGTTGTGTGTTAATTAATGGTATGACTGTGTGTTGAGTTCTTGGTTGATGGTCACACCAGAGCGTATTACATCTGATTTTAATTAACTTAAAATCAAAGCTCTACATCAAGGAAGCCGCAGCCCTGTGTGTTCTGTTGTCTCCCCGGTTGCTTGGTGAAACACAAAATACCAGCCACCGATTGGGGCCTCCGCGATGATGCCTTGCTGCGTTTTGGAGGGGGCGGGCAGCAGGGCCAGAGACTTCTTGCAGCAGAATCTTGTGCTGTCCTCGTTTCTTTCTAAGCTTCTCCTCCCGCCTCCGCTTTTTAAAAAAAAAATTATTTCACTAGTGTTCAATCCATGTTTGTCAGCTTTCTTTGCTGTGTGTCGATTTACAGCCATCGGCTCTTTTCGGCCTTTCTGTGTCTCCCTTTCTCGTGCTGTGTCCTGCTTCTTACAAACACTGCAAAACACTTTGGGCTTCAGGTGGGCTTTGATGTGATGGCATGCTCATTACAAAAAACATATCCTCTGCATTGAACAAACTGGCATATCACAGATAAGGTAGTCAGTACCATAGCTTTCTCCCTGCAGCTTTTTAAAAATGGTCAGTCATGTGAGCCTGCAACAGCGGTCTAAGGGCAGCGCAGCCCAGTAATGGATGTACTGCCTCACCTGCTGTTTGCTGTGTTTAAAGGAGAGCTAGCCTGTGTGACTGGGGCTATGGCTCAGTGGAATGTCCTCTGCTTTGCACGCAGAAGGTCCCAGGTTCAATCCCCGGCATCTCCAGTTAAAAGGATCAGGTATAAGTGATATGGAAGACCTCTACCTGAGACCCTGGAGAGCCTCTGCCAGTCAGAGTAGACAATACTGACCTCAATGGGCCAATGGTGTCTGATTCAGTATAAGGCAGATGCATGTGTTCATGTGACTACCTACCTATCTACCCACCAACCCTCTTTTACACACATTAATCTAAACTGGCCAGGCCTGGGGTGCTGGTGTCACTGGGTGAAAATAGAACATTCATCAGCCCTTCTCCCCCATATTCCTTCCCAAGGAGGGAAGGAAGATTCAGAAGTAACAGGGAATTAACATGAGCAAATATCATTCTACATACTATTGCTTTGTTTCAGTTGAAGTTTCAAAGGGAATAAGGACTCCTGCTGCACACCTTGCAGATGCTCAATGAATAGGACTCAGGGAATGGGGCAAGTATACATTGGTAACCATCAGCACAGTCCCTGTTGATTTTCCTAAGGGCAAAACAAATTTATGAGAAATAGAGAGGGGTCCTCCTAATTCTTACCCTTCATAATATGTAGTAAGATGATCCCTGTGGTTATATTTCCCTGCGTCTGCCAGCCAAAAGGAATACGAGGCTTCATGACGGGAGAGTAAGCTGTGGAGAGGGAGAACTTGACATGGGGATGTTGTATTCTCATAACACACAGTTCTGCCCTGAATCTCAGGTGGCCGTTCCCTGATTACAAAGGAAAACATGGAGCCACGTTCTTGTATACGCAACCCTAAAGGTCTTGACACTCTGCAGCCTGATCATGCAGTAGTACATCGTTGCTTTTCAATACGTGATGGTTTACAGGGGGGAAATTCGTTTTTATGGAACTCTCATTTGGATTTCCACTGCCCATGTTGTGAAATGAGGGTGGGGCAGAGTTTGCTAGAAGAGCAGGCTGGAGCTTCAGCAAGTACGGCATACCAGCTGCCTAATGGCGGTTTGTCTCTGGTGTGTTTGTCTAACAGAAGGGATGCTACACTGGGTCTGTAGGTTTTGCCATTCTCAGGAGAGAATTTTCCAAGGCTGTACTCTGAATTCTCTTGCTGGCTGTGCGTTTTTGGTTCTCCTCTGAGGCTCCAGGCGTCTTGAGCAATGGGTTATTTTCCTTGATCCATCCGGGGAAGGCAGGACAAAAAATCGAACTTCCTGTCTTCCTGGCGGGAAAATAGCCTGGAGCAGCCCAGTTTCCTCCTGCCTTCGTATGGGGAAAGTAGGTCTCTGACCTAGCTCTGTGCTTAGTCAGCGTAGTTTACTATTTACTTCGCTTCCTTCCTGTCTAAAACTTTATTTCTATCTTTCTAATCCTCCTCTTTTACCCTCCCAACCTTCCCTGTGTGTGTTTTCTACCTCTCTCTGGGGTTTTTTGTAAGCTGAGGGGATCGGGGGAGCGATCCAAGATGGCCGACGCCATTAAGCCCCGGGAAGACGACCTATTGTCTGTGGAGGATTACCAGCTAGGTCTGGTACAATCAGGCAAAGCTCCTCACGATTCTCCCAACGGCCGCAATAGCGAGCCCTTAGGGATTGAAGCGGAGGACGCGCGGGGAAGCGCGGAGTCCGAGCCGCTACAAGCAGCGCCGAAAAAGGCGCGAAAGTCCGCGCCAGCCAGATACGGACCCAGGAAGAAGAAACGCGGCCCCAAGCCTGCCGGTTCTTCAAAACTTACCAGCCACAAGGTGAAAGGGGGAAAGAAGCCTCATTCTTCCCCTGTATCTGTGCCTGTGAGAGCACCCGCGACTCCTCCAGCGGCTGTCTCCCCTGTTCCAGTGGATGATCCCTCCAGGGCTGGAGTTGGTAACGTACCCCCCCCTCTCTTGAAGAGGCGGGAATTCGCCATTTTACTCAGCAAGAAGCTGATGATATGATTAATTATGCATTACAAAGACAGTGGCAAGCCTTCCAAGCTTACCAATGCAGGATTTCCCCCCCCCCTTTCCATGGGCTGTTCCCCCCCCCTCTCCCTCCCCCCATGGGCTCTCCTCCCAATCCCTCTGCTCAGTCTTACAGAGACTTTCCAGGGGGACTTCCAGGCCCTAGTCAGATGAACCTTACCCAGGTTCAGCCTCAGACTCAACCTCCTGCTCCAAAGCAGTGGCCTACCAAGGCTGCATTAAAATCTAGGGGCCCTGAAACCCAATCTACACAATTGGACTCTATCTTATCCACTGAGTCGGATCCAGAGTTAGAAGAGGGCGAGTTTGATTCCAATGAGGAGTCCTCTCACTCAGATGAACAGACTAATAGGCTTTTCAATGGGGACGACTACCAATCCTTACTGGCTAAGGCAATCTTAGCCTTAGAATTAAATGAAGAGGACCCCTCTCCTGAGGAAAAGGGGCCTAAATTAAAACAGGGGGTTAAGGAATGTTTTCCACGTAAGAAAGCCCCTCACAATTTGGTACCCTTTCCTGACCTATTCTCCAGAACGGTCAGGGAGGAATGGGATAATCCTTCAGCCACAAAACAGGTGCCTCCGGCAATTAAGAAATTATATTCCTTGGCACCACATGCCATGTCTTTACTTAAAGTACCCCTTGTAGACGCACCAGTAGCCGATCTGCAGAACCCGGGGCTGGTGCCAGAAGATGGTATGGGTACATTGAGGGATCAGCTTGACAGAAAGTCTGATTCCCTGACCAGAAAAGCCCATGAGGCTGCTGCCTTGGCCATTCAGGCCAACGCAACCATGTCTATTTTTGCGAGAGCCTCCTTTCTTTGGGTCAAGAAATTGATCCAACTGGTTCCTGATGATAACATCAGGGTTATCGGCGGCCTAGAGAAGGTCCTAAGCGCAGTCAGTCTAATGGCGGATGCCTCATTAGACTCTATTTCCTTCTCTGCCCGCTCCATGGCCTCAATCACCGCCGTCAGAAGGGCCCTATGGTTAAGAGCGTGGCCAGCAGATTTTAGGGCTAAAACCACACTTATGGCTTATCCTATTCAAGGGGAAAAGCTATTTGGAGAAAAATTAGAAAAAATCCTAATTGAGACAAAAGATAAAAAACATGTCATGCCCAGACAGTTGCGTAAAGAGCAGAGGCCTGCTAGTTACCAGCCCTTTCGTTCCTTTCGCCCCTCCAATAGGGGCAGGGCAGAATATAAGAGAGGATCATGGACCACGAATTTCCGGTCATTCCGCAGAGGCGGACGGTTCCAAAGACCTCAATCTAACAGAGCTGACAAAGGGGACAAGTTTCCCAAAACCAACACCCAGTGACGCCCAATCCATGGGCATAGGGGGGAGGCTTCAGTTTTTCAGACAGGTCTGGTTGGCCTCCAATCCCGACAACTGGGTTTCCAGGATAATAACCGATGGTTATCTTCTGGAATTCTCAAGCAAACCACGGGACCGATTCATTTATTCACCGATCTCCCTCAAAAGGGAGAAAAGAGACCGGACACTCAGGGCCATTCACCATCTCCAACAGATCAAGGCCATAGAACAAGTACCCATGCAGGAGAGACATCAGGGAGTCTACTCTATATTTTTCACCGTCCCGAAGAAAAACGGGGACTGGAGAGCTATTTTGGACCTCAAATATGTAAACAAAAAGATCATTCGCAAACACTTCAGAATGGAAACGCTCCGTTCTATTGTGGAATCCCTACGTCCAAACACATTTATGACTGCGGTAGACTTAACAGAAGCGTATCTGCATGTGCCTATCCATCCGCACCACAGACGCTTTCTGAGATTTGCAATCGGACAATCCCATTTTCAATTCAGAGCCCTGCCTTTCGGTTTGGCTTCCGCCCCGAGGGTCTTCACGAAAATCCTCGTCACCATCGTAGCGGCCATCAGGCAGGATGGAATCCAGATACATCCGTATCTGGACGACATCCTGATCTGTTGCCAATCCAGAACCCTGTCTCTCCAACATACATCTATAGTAATGCAATCTCTCCAACAGCATGGGTACTTGATCAATTTAAGAAAGAGTTCCATCACACCATCCCAATCTCTGATTCACTTGGGGGTCAGAATAGACTCTCAGACAAACACCTTATCTCTCCCATCAGAGCAAATTTCCAAGATTACCACCTTGACCTCAGCTCTTATCAAATCAAAGTCAGCTCGCCTAATGCGACTGGCGAAACTCCTGGGACTGATGATCTCGTGCATAGCAGTGGTACCATGGGCACGTTTCCATTCAAGGCCTCTGCAATGGTTGTTAAGGCCCTTTCAGAAGGATATAGCCAGGAAAAGGGACAAATTGATTCCCCTTACCCACAAAACCAAACAGGGTCTGGTTTGGTGGACACGCAAGACAAACCTGCAGAGATCCAGTCATTACATTCACGACGAACCATTACAAGTGTTCACGGATGCCAGTCTAGAGGGATGGGGAGCCACATTCAACAGACGCATAGCCCAGGGACGTTGGTCATCACACGAGTCAAAACTGCACATAAACATTCTGGAACTAAGGGCGGTCAGACTAGCCCTGCTAGAATTCTCCGAGTCTCTCCGAGGTCATCATGTCCTCGTGAGGACCGACAACACCACTACAAAGGCACACATCAACAAGCAGGGAGGGACAAGATCATCCTCCCTACACCAGGAAGCAGTGGCACTGTTCACCTGGGCACAATCACACATACACTCGATCAGAGCGGAACACATAAAGGGAGCCCTCAACGTCCAAGCGGACTGGCTCAGCCGTCAGACTGTAGACGAGGGAGAGTGGTCCCTAGAAGCAGATGCCTTTCAGCTCGTTACTTCCAAATTCGGCGTACCGTTAGTAGACTTATTTGCTTCAGGCGAAAACAAAAGAGTACCAAGATTTTTCTCCCGTTACTTCCACCAGATGGCGGAAGGAACGGATGCACTCACCAGTCCATGGCCAACGGGACTGATGTATGCCTTTCCCCCACTACCAATAATTCCAAAGACGCTAAGAAAGATTCAAAAAGAAAGAGCCAAGGTCATATTCATTGCCCCCTTTTGGCCACGCAGACCGTGGTTTGCAACCCTCTTGCAAATGTCAATACAGGAACCATGGAAAATTCCATCCCAATGGGGAACTCTCCGACAGGGGCCACTAGTTCACCCAGACCCCGAGTGGTTTTGCTTAACCGCATGGCTATTGAGCGGGGAATGCTTTTAGATAAGGGTTTCTCACAAGAAGTCACAGAAACCATTATGGAAGCGAGGCGTCCAAGCACCCAGCGCATATACAATGCGTCTTGGAAAGCTTACGTACGCTGGGCATGGAGAAAAAAGATCGACCCATTGAACCCAGGCGTGCAAGGGGTCCTCGAGTTCCTCCAGGAGGGAGTAAGGCTTAAATTATCAGCTTCTACCTTAAGGAGGCAAATAGCTGCAATTGCCACGGTAATCCCCAACTTAGAGGGGTGTTCCACATCCAGACACAAACATATAGTAGCCTTCCTAAAAGGAGTGTCACAAATCCAACCACCGATCTCTCACAGGTTTCCCTCATGGAGCCTTAATCTGGTTCTTAACGCACTGACTTGTGCCCCATTCGAACCCTTAGATTCAGTACCCTTAAAGTTCCTGCGCATGAAGGTTCTGTTTTTAGTAGCCATCACCTCCGCTAGAAGGATTTCGGAAATTAGGGCGTTGTCTATCAGGGAAGGTCTTTGTGTTTTCCACAGAGACAAAGTGGTCTTAAGGCCGGATCCAACTTTTCGCCCAAAAGTAAATTCTCCCTTTCACTCTTCGCAAGAAATTAATTTGCCTTCTTTTTGCCCAAAGCCCTCCTGCGCAAAAGAACGCGCCTGGCACTCCTTAGATCTTAGGAGAACGCTTAAAATATTTATCCATAGAACACAAGAATTCAGGGAATCTGATTACCTGTTTATAGGTATTTCCAACCCAAATAAAGGTAAGCGCATGTCAGCAGCAGCAATCAGTTATACTCTCAGACTCTGTATCGTCGAAGCCTATAAAGCCACTGGCACGCCAGTCCCAGAGGGCATAACCGCTCACTCCCTGCGTAGTGCGGCAACCACGGCTGCATTTAACAAACAGGCCCCACTAGAAGAAATTTGCAAAGCAGCAACCTGGTCCACAGTTTCCACCTTTATTAAGCCCTACAAGATCAATACATGGTCTTCTGCACAAGCATCCTTCGGACGAAGGGTGTTACAGCAGGTGGTTTAAGCAGTTTATTTCCCACCCGTTTGGGAGCTCTTGAAGGTCCCATTGCTCAAGACGCCTGGAGCCTCAGAGGAGAACGGAGCCTTGGATACCTACCGTGAAGGCTCCTTCTCTCCTGAGGCGAAGGGCGTCTTGCCCACCCAAAAATATATCGGGCATTAGAAGTATCAGGCATTAAAGGTAGCTCACAGTCAAATAGGATAAAGCTTCACTAGACTGACATTAAAGAATGTTCTGATTCTAGTTACTGGATTAGGTTTTCTCTTTGAGGGATGGTGGGTTTTTTTCTTACCTTTCCTATCTCGTATATACTGTTCCAATTAGTTATGTTTCTGTACTGGTTGTTTATGTTATCAGTTTTCGGTTATAATTACTTTCCAATGAGCTAGGCTAGTCGGGAACTGGGCTGCTCCAGGCTATTTTCCCGCCAGGAAGACAGGAAGTTCGATTTTTTGTCCTGCCTTCCCCGGATGGATCAAGGAAAATAACCCATTGCTCAAGACGCCCTTCGCCTCAGGAGAGAAGGAGCCTTCACGGTAGGTATCCAAGGCTCCATTTACACTGAATGTCATGGGCAGGCAAGCCTGTTGACTTTCTGGTCATAATCTGAAATTGTTTCTTCATAAAGGACTGTGAAAGTACCGTGCTGTGGTTTTGGCCGTTTCAAGTTGAAGCTGCTTTGGAACTGAGGTTTCCCTCCACTGCAGTGCTTTTTATATTTTTATTTTTTCCTTGTCTCAAAAAGCCCAAGAGAAAGAGGCTCCCAGCATTAGCCTGTTTCTGCGATCCTCTCTGGTATTTCAGTGATTGAGTACAGGTATAGTATCCCTTATCCTGACGTCCCATATCCGGACTGATCCGAAAACCAGACACTTTGAACCGGCATGCAGGCAGATCTGTGCTGCCTGCTTTCAATGTTTGCTATCACCTAAAAAAATAAAATACAGTGTACACTGCATCATAGGTGGAGACTGAAAGTCTGCTGTTGTTAGTTTGTTGTTTCTTGATGCTCTTCTTTTACAGCTAATGCAGGTATTCTGGTGAGATAGTTACCCTTTGCTTTCTGATGGTTCAATGTACCCCAAATTATTTTAAAAATATTGTTTAAAATTGCATTCAGGCTATGTGTATAAAGTGTATATAAAAATTAACGAATTTGTGTCCTATCCCCAAGAGATCTCATGTATATGCACAATATTCCAATATATGGAAAGATCCAAAATACGGACCACTTCTGGTCCCAGGCAGTCCAGATAAGGGATACAGCCTGTATTTCCATCCTCTCATCTTCTCCAGAGCAGTTGCGTTTGGCTAGGAATGTTTGTCCCTCTCCTCCTCCCCTCAGCTCCTGCTGCAAAGAGATTTCTTGATAAATCTTGCCAAAGAGATTGTTTGGTAGCCTCAAGGCAACTGTGCAAAAAAACTTTGCTCTTTCCGGGGAGTGGGGGGAGTCTGATTATGGTGCTGTTCACCTAGCTAACAGGAGCCTGAAAAGAAATGACTGCCTTTAGGTGTCATGGTGGGGAGCACTCTTACAAAAAGGAGCACATTTCAAAAACTGACCAATTTATTGTGGCATGAGCTTTTTGGAACTAGAATTTGCATCTTCAAATACCATAGTAAATCTGATAATCTTCAAGGCACTACATGACTCCTCCGATGTTCCAGCCGATATGGCTACCACTCCAGAGCATTTACAGTTGATTAAAGTGGTAGGTAGAAAAATCAGACAGTCAAGGAAGAGAGGGAGAGAGACAGAGTCACCTCTGTCTTCTAATTGGGTACACCAAATCTGCCCCCTTCAATTTTAGCTTAGTGTGTATTCAGAGCTTTTTGATTTAGGAAGTGCATGAGACTGTGACTTTTTCTTTTGGAACAAGTAGGGAAAGGCAGAAGCTTTAGCCATTTGCTTTCCCGTCTCTGCAAGTCATCTCAGGGGGCAAACACCCCTTCCTTGCATCAAAACTTCTTGCAACGGGAACTCAAGATGTGTACTTAGTCACCTGGGGAAGGGGCAGATCAGGATCATAAAGGAAAGGGAGGTTCTCCCTGCACTGTTTCCTGAATCGGAAATCCCCCCCCCCATCCCAAGCGGCTTGAAACCCCAGAATAGGAATAAAAACCCTTAAAGCAGCTGGCGGAGAGGCATTTTCAGTCTGGGGGAAAATATGAGGGGGGGAATGCTTCTCCTTCCTCAGAGCCACCATGCTGTTCCAGATTTTGGATTCCTGTAGCTGCTTTTAGGACTAGCAGTTGCATTTGGGGAATTCTGGCATCACACATAGTTGGCCTTTAGTTCTCAGTTTCCAGCCCTGAATGAAACTCAAACAAGACGTGTTCTGTGTTTTGGAATCTATAGTATTAAAGCTCTTAGTTTTTAATGAAATTCTAAAGCCTGGCACTTCAGCCCTTGCAATGTAGAAGATTTTAAAGAAGTATGTTAAATTAAGGCAGAGGCCCTACTTGGGGAGGGGGAGGTTTCAGTTTGGCTACTCCTGTTTTTATTTCTGCTTCAGCAAAGAAAAACCCCTGTGAAAGCCCCCACGTTCCCAAAGCAAAGGGAGTGGAAACTGCTCTCAAGCACAATAGCGAGGGCCATGGCGCCTCGTTCCGCCGGCTAATCCTCTTGAATAATAGGCTTGGAACTGCTGTATGAAACTATTTGCTAAAGTTGGAGGAGGATTCCACAGCCCAATTAAAGGATTAGAATTGAAAGCCATTGCATTACTCTTAAGTATGTGAATATAGGAATTTGGGGCGGGACCGAGGGAGAAATCAGTGTTCATTCTAATGCTGTATTATACCAGCATTATCTTGGCCCAAGGGCTGGCTTTTGGGGAGGAAGTCTTTTGTTTCATATTGTGCGTTGTGACTGCTCCGTAAGTGTGTTTTTCCAGCTTCATCCCTCAGCATGTGCAACATGCTCTACGGCTGGAAGGTAAACCATTTTAGACAGCTAGTTACGGTTTTCATGCACTCAGAAGGCAAAAGGTACCAAAAGGCTGTCTACATCACCCCTCGGATGCAGGCAAGGCTCCCTTCAGATCCCAACAGGAGAATCTGGGCACTGTATGTCACAAGCAGAGAACAGCAGTGCCACAGAGATTGCCTGAAGTCAGCTCAGGCATTGAAGCCCAACCACACATTGCAGGATAAAAGCTAAACGAACAAACAAAAAGTTGTTTGGCCATCTAAACTGGAGAAGATTCCCAAAACAGTGATCAGTCATAAGAACATAAGAAAAGTCATGCTGGATCAAACCAAGGTCCATCAAGTCCAGCAGTCTGTTCACACAGTGGCCAACCAGGTGCCTCTAGGAAGCCCACAAACAAGACTGCAGCAGCATTGTCCTCTCTGTGTTCCACAGCACCTAATATGATGGGCATGCTCCTCTGATACTGGAGAGAATAGGTATGCATCATGACTAGTATTTATTTTGACTAGTAGCCATGGAAAGCGCTATCCTCCATGAACTTGTCCACTTCCCTCTTGAAGTTTTCCAAGTTGGCAGCCATCACAACATCATGGGGCAGGGAGTTCCACAATTTAACTAAGCATGAGCAAAGTCCTTCTGACCCACTGCAGTTTTATTGGTTCATCTTCATGCTCTGCCTGTCCTTCATAATCATAGAATCATAGAGTTGGAAGAGACCACCAGGGTCATGTAGTCCAACCCACTGCACAATGCAGGACATTCACAACTACCTTCCACACACACACAACCAGTGATGCATACTTCATGTCCAGAAGATGTCCAAGATGCCCTCCCTCTCATGATCTGCCTAAGGTAATAGACTCAGCATTGCTGACAGATGGCCATCTAGCCTTTGTTTAAAAACCTCCTGGGAAGGAGAGCTTACCACCTCCCAAGGAAGCCTGTTCCACCGAGGAACCACTCTGTTAGAAAATTCTTCCTAATGTCTAGACAGAAACTCCTTTGATTTAATTTCAACCCCGTTGGTTCTGGTCCAACTTTCTGGGGCAACAGAAAACAACTCGGCACCATCCTCTATATGACAGCCCTTCAAATACTTGAAAATGGTTATCATATCACCTCTCAGTCTTCTCCTCTTCAGGCTAAACATACCCACCCCCTTCAACCTTTCCTCATAGGACTTGGTCTCATAGTTGTTGGTGCCCAGTTTGTACCCACCCAGCCATTGCCTCAAGCAGTAAAAACAGAGCAGAAAATGTGGGGGGGATACAATGGGGATTTAAAAAAATTATGTTTCATTCAAAAATACCTATTTGGCCACTGGTTCATCAGGGGATCTGTAAGGCAACCATCTTTCAGAAGGTTCCAGCTATAGTAAGCTGTAGAAGAAATGACCACTGGCCTGACCCCCTTTCTTCTCTGCTTTGACTCTGCATTGGTGCAAGACCCCCTTTTTTGCATTCAAAGCAGTGGGAAACCCATCTCACACAGCCTGGCCCACCCCTGGATTGACATTTCAGCCAGCCCCTCCAGTTCTTAATTGTGCATTGGTTTTTCTCCCTACTTGTGTCTCCATGTACACATTACAAAGTGCTCATGTTTGTTGGTGAACAGCTAGAGGACTTTGTGTCACACATGCCATGGGAGGTTTGTGCCTCTCAGATGCCTCCCAGCTGTTTTTTTCTTTGCGACCACAGCACACGGTAGGGGGGGAGCAGCTTTAGCCTCCCGACCACCACGCTGTATTCATATTCACAAACTGCCCTATGGAGCTGCTATTGGTTCTATGGTGAAACGATCATGTAAGTAACCTGAGCTACACCTGGCAAATGCCTCTTCGAGGGCCTAGAGACTTTTCCATATCTGTTTCTAAACCAGGACTGCCTCTGACAATAAATAGCTGGTCTTTCTTCCTTCAGCCCTGTGGTGTTCTTCTTGGTTTGTTTTCTCTTTTCCTTGCCATGTACCTAGTCTCTGACCTTACTGGCAAAAGCGATTGAAACATTTGTTCTGCTTTTCTGTAAAGAGTCTTTGGAACAGCTCAGATGGACTCAAAACTGGAAGCAAACTCTCTTTGGCTTGGGGAAAAAATCTTTCTTTTTGTGTGTGTGTGTTGCAGAAAAAACAGCTGATGACGATGTGCAGAAGTCTGATATCTCTTCCAGCAGCCAAGGAGTGATCGAAAAGGAATCCCTGGGGCCTCTCCTTCTGGAGGTACGTGCAGAAGAGGCAGTTGCTCCATGTTATCCAGAAGGCTTCACTTTTCTGTATTTGTAACATTGTGACCTTTTAAATATCTAGAAGTGTTTTTCCTTTTAACATTAGCTGGGGAGCAGAAATTAAGATTCGTGAAAGAGGCCGTCGTGGAGCCCCCAGTCTTTGGAAAATAGAGAAAGTGGGTTAGGAAACATCTATTAGGCAAATGAATTCAGTATGCCTAATTGTGTGTTAAATCTGGAGACAACTATAACAAAATACTGCCTCTGAATGCTGTTGTGTAGTTCTTGTTTGTAAACCCCAGCATTCAAAGGCAGTTAAACTTCTATATACCAGTGCCAGAAGGCAACATCAAGGGAAGACCTTTGCCTCCATGTCCTGTGGTTGGTTGGTTTGTGAAACAGGATGCTGGCCAAGATGGACTTCTGGTCTGATCCAGCACAGCAGGGCTCTTCTTAGGATTTTTAAAGCAGCTGACCTGGAGGGAGGAGATGGTTGTTGTTGTTGTTGTTGTTGTTGTTTTAATTAATTGTACAAAAAACCAATACAAAACACATAACAAAAAAGTAATACAAAACACATAACATTGCCTAAATATTTAAAACTACATTTCTTAGACAAGACATTTCTGAATAAGTAAAGTGGGTCTGCCATCCATCTGGCATCTATTATTCTAAGACAATAAAGTGAATATACAAAATCAAGTTATATATATGCTATAAATAAGCCTAGTAGTTTTTAATCTGTTACACCATAAAATTTAAGGGAATGAATTTATCCTTATGATAATATCTTACGTAGTTATAATTGCTACATATGTTTAATATAAAGTTAAGATCCATTATTAATTACTTATTATAGCCATCCCTGTTATAACAATTCATAATAGTTTATTTCTGTATCACTTAACAGTATAATCAATATTGATAAGAGATGGCTGTTGTTGTAAAGGGAGCTAGGAAACTACAGCCCCATTAACTTGGCTTCTGTCCCAAGTAAACTCGTACAGGGCATTAATAAGACTAGAATTATTGACCAAATGGGAGATTTAGCATGGCTTCTGCAAGGGGCCCTCTTCCAATCTTTTGAAGTTCTTTGACAGTGTCAACAGGCTTTTGACAAGTCTACACATAAGCATCTATGAAAGGTTTCCAGATATCTAAAAATATGTCCATGCACAGTCGTCATCTATATGCCATACGTCAAATGTGTGTAAGGCTGTAAGGTCATCAATCCATTGGAATAAGGAAGGTGGGCATTTATCTCTCCAGTGTTGTAATATAAGTCTTTTAGCAACTGTAAGTACCGGAGGGTCCATCAGTGAGCCTCTAGGGGACAGGCAAATAGTTTAAAAGTATGTAAGATTCATCAACGATGTCATGTTCTCTATTTCTTTTCTGTTTGAGGTTTGTAATTATTTAAAAAATAACAAAAATAACAAAAACAAGCTTTCAATGAAGTCCTTCGCTGAATTTACCTGAATAAATTGAGTTATGGCGTAAGAGATCAGGCCATCTTAAGAATCACTAATTGGTTAAAGAACAGCAAACAGCATATAGGAATAAACAGATTTCACAATGGCAGTATGCAGGCAGTGCAATTCTTCCAAGGGTCTATACAGCTCATGCTGCTATTAATAAAAGTTGTAGAGTCACAGGTGAAGAGAGAAGTAGCTAAGTTTGTGGATAGCACCAAATTCAAATAAACTGGAAAGATCTCCAAAAAGATGTCTCAAAACTGGGTAAATAGCTAACAGAATGGTAAATGAGTTTTAAGTCATGCACGCTGGTGCAAAAAAATTAATGCCAACTTCACATTTATGCTGGTGGGATCTAAACTGGCTGAGACTACTATTGAAAGAAAACTTGGAGTTTTGTTGACAGTTCATGGAAAACATCCACTCATACTATGGAGGTGGTGAAAAAGGCAGACTTTATGTTAAGGATTATTAGGCCAGATACTGAAAATAAAACATTCCTTATAGTCCTGTCTTTATCGATGATGTGTCTACTTCTGAAATATGGTCTCCAGTTCTGGTTGTCCTATCTCAAAAGGGAAATTATGAAGTTGGGAAAAGGTGCAGAAAAGGACATCCAAATGGACAGAGAGGTTGGAGCATCTTCCTTATGAGAAAAGGTTAATACATTTGTGGCTTTTTGGTGCAGGAAAAGATAATAAACGGGGGAAATGGTAGAGTATTTCTAAAATTATGAATACTTCGTGAACAGTGAAAATAGATATTTATTTTATGCCTTGTTAGTGGCTGCTAGTGCATTTGGATCTATCTTCACCCTTTTTTTTGCATGCCCTTCCTGCAAAGAGCTCTGGGCAATGCACATGATTTGCCTTCCCTTCATATGACACTTACAATAACCCTGTTGAGGTAGGTTAGGCTGAGAAAGAAGGACTGGCCAAAGATCACCCAGTGAGTTTCATGGCTGAGTGGAAATTTGACCTTGGGGTCTCCACAGTCCAGGTTGGTGCAGGGTTAAGAGTGGCGTACTCTAATCTGGAGAACCAGGTTCAATTCCCCACTCCTCCACATGAAGCCTGATGGGTGACTTGAGCTAGTCACAGTTATCTCGGGACTTTCTCAGTCCACATGGAGGCAGGCAATGGCAAACCACCTCCAAATGTCTCTTGCCTTGAAAACCCTACGAGGTTGACATAAATCAGCTGTGCCTTGATGGCACTTTCCACCACCACTCCACAGTCTTAGTGTGACACACTAACCACTGAAGTACACTGGACTACCCACTGAAATTGGTTGGGAGTAGATGGAAGACAAAGTCCTTCCTCCCTAGCCTTTGCCTCTTTCAGACTCTTATAGGCAGCTTTCCACATCTGTTTCCTATTCCATATCCCACTTTCATTCTTGAGAGTTGTTCATTGGTCCCAATTAGGCCATAGTCTCCACTCCTAACTGGAAGAATGTTTTGGATCACTGCAGCTAAGTTGCTGCTCCTTCTGTGATCATCAACTGATTTATCTCTCATCTCCTTTGTCCTCTCCCCCACATGGGCCCTAATTATATGTCCCAGGACTATGGTGCTGTCATGGGTTACTGGCAGACTACAATAGAGATTAATGCAATGGTGAATGGTATGGAAAGATTGGGCAGTAATTATTCTCCCTTCCTCTGACAATACTCTCATTCAAAGGTCACCCAGTGACATAGGTGGGGTGTTTGATTCCAGAAAAACAAAAGAAAGTACTTTTTCCATACAATGAATAATTAACTTTTGGGATTTGCTGCCACAAGACATGTTGATGGCCACTGGCGTAGATGAATTTAGAAGGAGATTTGACAAATCCATAGAAGATAAATCTGTGATCAGCTGCTAGTAATAATGGTCAAATAGGTCCTCCAGAATCAGAAGCAGGAGAATTCTGGATTACTTGTTGCAGGGGCATAAATAGTGGAGGAGAGCTGTTGCCTTCATGCCCTTCTTGTGGACGTTCTAAACGTGTTTGCCTGGTCACTGTTGGAAGCAGGATGGTGGACAAGATAGCCCCTTGGCCTGATGCACCAACCTCCCTCCTGCTCTTACATTCATGTACAACTCCTACATGTTTATAGCAGAGGATAATGCAATAGAACACAGCATTGACTCTTGTTTTCTGTAGTGTTGTTTAGGCTAACACCCTGGTTCTGTATAATCAGTCATCAAAGTAGGCTGGAATCCACTTTGCACCCATAAGCTTGCCTTGAAAGGTCATAAAAATGTGTTCTTGAAACTCTTGAGTTGCAGCTTGGTGGCTAAAGATTAAGAGGCTAGGGTGAAGGCAGAAAAAACCGCAAGTGGTCTCTTCTGTCCAAAGTGATCTTTACTGCAACCTTAAATCACATGCCATCACATACTGATAGACTTATTAATCGTCCATGGGGGTATACGATTGGACTACAGTTTCTTCTACTGGAGCATGGTACATAGGATATTTCTGGGCTGAAGCATGGGCAAAATGGAAGGTGTTGGGGTAGAACATGGAGGAGTTCATGAAGTACATGACAGACTCAAAGAAATAAGACTTGTTGGCATCCAGTGGAACCCTTGCAGGACTCATGTATGAAAAAAGGGCTTGGTAGCTAAAGTAACTACACTACTGGCTGGTATTAACTTGACAGGTTTTTAGAGGCAGGTTTTGAGAAGACTGCAGCCTTCAGCTCCATGTTGTCTTTTCTAAAAGAAAGGCCATTTCTTCTTCACCCTGTCCTCTGAAGAGGCTTTTGTTCATTTTTGGACATAATGCAGATCTTTTCCTGGGAATAATCTGACTGGAAGAACAGTAACTTGCATTAAGTGTTAGAATGGCACCAAATTGTAGTAATTTATGTACTGAATTCAAGTACAAGACCTACATTTTGAGGAGCTGTGGATATTGGTAGGTATAGCAGACTCCCAGAAAACTCAGTGTTACCCCCACCCAGGGAGTCATGTCGTCATTGTCTTCTGGGAAAGCCATGGGGGTCTTTATCTTGTTGTCTCTGTGATCCATGAACCCTGCTTGCCTGCCTCTCAAAACCAGTTTTCTTTTTTCATTACTCTCAAATTTAGGATACTCTGGAGGGAGGGAGGGGCTCCTAATTTTCAGAAATTGATTATTCAGTACCAGTTGCACGCTGGTTAGGCATCAGGCTGGCTGTGTTAAATGGAACTGTGATTGATTTACACTCGATATTGTTGGTTAGCTGCTGATTCACTGTGTTCCCTTTGCCCATTTCATTTCCTGCCTGACTTATTCATGCTGCTGTTTTCTTTTCCAAATACTGTAAAACACATGGTGTTGGCTTTTCAGTGCAGGGCTGAAAGAAGTGCTGAAAGAGGTGCTGAAACAGGCAGAAAGTTAAGAAGAAAGATCTCTCTCTCTCTCTCTCTCTCTCTCTCTCTCTCTCTCTCTCTCTCTCTCTCTCTCTCTCTCTCTCTCTCTCTCCCTCTCTCTCTGCCTCTCTCTCTCTCTCTCTCTCTCTCTCTCTCTCTCTCTCTCTCTCTCTCTCTCTCTCTCTCTCTCTCATACACACACACACACACACACGGGAACCTGCATGACTCTTCTCTGCAAGCCCCATCTTTCCACGTGTGTGTGTGTGTGTGTGTGTGTTGTGCAGAAGCTTCCAGTTGCTTAGCAGCTTGTAACAGATAGCAGCTTGTGACTAGGGGAAATGGCAGGTCATGGGCCAGTGGCGGTCATGATGCGAGGTGTGTGTGTGGGGGGAGTGTTGGGGTTTGGTTTAATTTGAAACTACTTCCCATTTCCAGCGGCTAATGCAGAATGGGGAAAACACAATTTTTAGAAAACTTACTCAATGGAAAATAAAGAGTGTGAAGCTAAGTAAATCATGTCTTCCTGCTTTGCAAGGCAATCAGTTACACAAGAGAGGGGAACTAAGGCCGGCGTGGGGAGCATTGCCAGTTCTGCACATGTGGTGGGCTGTGCCTGTGAATATATAATCTCATATTATGAGGCCCAGAGGGATGGGGCTTCATCAGTCCCTCTGCATTTAGGCAAGATTTAAGCGTCCCTGGACCTTAACCGAGGGAGGTCTCTCTAGCCTACTATCAACTGTATCCACTTGTCTGCAGGCTGGATTTTGTTTACCATACTAATTTCCTCTGTTTCTAGTCGTTCAAGATCTTACATCTAAATCCAGAGTTGTCTCATGTTAATGTTTACACAAGATGCATTTTGGCTTCCCCCCCTCTCAGAGACCAAAATATTTTTGGTGTCTCTGTCCCAGTCTTCCTTTCTGTTCAAAACCAAATTACACCAATTTATATCCTCTATGTCAGTAAAAGCCTTCCATTTGGTAAATGCTTGGATGAAGCAGAACATTTGAGCTTGGCCCCTAAACTCGCACGGGTACATCTTTGAGGAATAGAGCCATCTTTTTTTCCCCCATAATGCAAGTTGAGATGCTAGAAAAGGAATCAGAGTCTGGGTTTGAAAAACCAAGGCACATAGTTCCAAAGGACCTCAGTGCCAATCCTTTTGGAATGGGTCAGCTCTCCTCTCCTTTTCCTAGGTCATGGCTCCCAATCTAAGCAATAATTTCCCTTCATTTATACTGGATTTTCTCAGTGTTGTAAGGAAGCGTGGCAAGTAGGAAAGTGGTGCCAGCACAGCCACTGTGAGCTGTGGAGGGGGTGACAGAGGTGCAGAGGAAATGGCAGAAGGAAGAGTCAGAGGCACAGCAAGCAAGTTGGGTGAGCTCAGCAAGCCTTCGGGGCCTCAAAAGAAGGCCACTGCTGTATATTTTTAAGTTAAAATGATCAAGAGCACCATCTCTACGTTGTGTGTATGTTGGGGAGAATAAGACTATCCTAGAAAGAAGGTACCTGCTGATCATATAGGCCTTTTATGCAGGGACGTTTCCTCTTGGTCACATGCACTGCGCCGACTGCTTTGGGGCTTCCTTTTGATTATGCATGCCTTTTCTGCCCGTCAGAGGTCGGCTCGCTCTCCCCGCGCATTTTGCCCGTGTTTTCCAGATGCTGTTTTAGTCAGACTCTGGAAAATACAGGCAAAACATGCAGGGAGAGCGAGGCGACCTCTGAAGGAGGGAAAAGGCATGCATAATCAAAAGGAAGCCCCAAAGCAATTGGTGGGGTGTGTGTGTGACTGCTGGGAAACATCCCTGCATAAAAAGCCACACACAGTGTTACGTTGAAGCCATTCTAAGTCATTACACACACATCTCTTTGCTGGATCATGGCCATGTTTAAGGTTAAGTCGTCCAATGTCTTTTTCCTGTGTGGGGCTCTCTTGGTGATGTCACAACATGTTGTACTGCCCAGGAAATTTTGGCATGATGACTGCGTTGTGGGGTTTTGATCCATTTGTCTGGGCTGAAGAAAATTCTACTGATTCTGTTGACTTCATGTGGGGAAGAACACAAGTCTGCCCTTCAATTTAAAAAGTCCTGGAAATTTTCATTGCACCACACAGTGCTAGTTTTGACTTTTCTTGTTGTTCTGGGCCCTGCAGGCACTGGATGGTTTCTTCTTTGTTGTGAATCGCGAAGGACGAATAGTGTTTGTGTCTGAGAACGTGACAGGCTACCTGGGCTACAATCAAGAAGAGCTCATGAACACAAGTGTCTACAGCATCTTGCACGTGGGAGACCATGCAGAATTTGTCAAGAACCTATTGCCCAAGTCCCTAGGTAAGGAGCCTGACTTTCCTTGCACTCTTGCAAAAAATGCTGCAGAATCAATTAAGCAGCTTGTCAGGTAAAGGTAAAATCCAACCCAGGCTGTCATTGTACTTTAACAGAATTGCTGTTCAATAAAGTTCAGTGCTTAAACGTGGGTTAGAAGCTATTCCCGTCACATGCATGTGGTTAAGCTCATGTGTCTGTGATTACATGCATGTGTGGGTTTGCTGCTGCTGCTAATTTTAGCTTGTTTTCATTGTTAATGGCTGGCTTTTTAAAAATGGGTTGAAATTTTTTACATTTAAAACTTTGGCTCATCACAGTGGTTTAACAATTTGCCATAATGAGCACTGGAAGTCCTCAGACCTGCATGTTCTCTCTTTCCCCCTATTTTCCTGTTACATGTGGCACAGATATTGGAAGACTTCCTGGATTGCAGCAAACCCTAGTTCGTTGTTAAGTATGAAGCAGAAACTATGGCTTATTTCTTGCTTACAAATCAGGATTCCAAATTATGATTAAACCATGGATTGGAATCCTAAATTGTAGGAAGAAACCAACTATAGTGAGTGGTTCAGCCATTACCACAAATAGTAGCTTCCCAATATCCAAGATTAACACAATGGCGAGGGAGGGGAAGGGATGGAAATGCATAAACCTGAAAACCTCCAAGGCTTGTTGTCCTAACAAACCATGGTTTGTCATTGTGCCTGAACACAGCCAGTAAATAATAGTGCCTTGGAATAGTTTGTCCTGGAGCAGGCCTGGTGACTCATTGATATCTTAAATGGCTGTCAGGATCTGGTACTAGACACAATTGTTGTTCAACTGTCCGCAAATGCTGAGCGTGAGGCACTTAGCATATACAATAGTGGCAGCTTGTTCTGATACGTCTCTTTAATTTAAAAAAGCAAAATATCTCCAAAAATACGAAATTTCAAAAAGGAACTTGAAAAGTGTAAATAAAGGGGTCGTTTTTCACACTGGATGAAAACAAACTGTGAGATTCCCCAAAGGAACGCTCAAGAGGATTAAGTAATCTAATTTGTGACCAAAGGCTACAGAAATTGGGTGGGGGGGAGTAGCTTAGGAAAAAGTATCATTAGGGAGAGCAAGACAAACCAGATGTGTATAAAATTATGAACTGTCTGGAAAGAAGGAAGTTGTACGTCTTGTAACACCCACTTGTGGGTCCACAGCACACAATGTGTGTTAGTGTTTCATCCTTTCCCACTCTCTGGTTCGCTAGGGCTTTATCTTAGTTGATTTAGCACTACTTGGAAGGTGCCAGAGTTTAGTAGGTGCAAGCTGCACTTGAGAGCACAAGCGGGTGGTTCAGGAGATTAGGAGGCGGCTCTATTTTGCAAGCAGATCCAATTTAATCCTGTCGACGACTTGCTCGCTGCCGTTCCAAATGCGTGTCATTTAATCTGCATTTAAGCTCATTTTTTGAATAATATGCTTACTCAAGAGCATCATAATGTAATTCCCAGTAAGAACCTCAGTTGACTACTCAGCCAGAAAACCCCAACAGATGTAAAAGCTTTGCATTCTCCACTGTGGAGGCAGAATAGGCTGAAAACATGAACTGTTTTCTGAGGGCTAGGCTGAAAACTGAGGCCACAGTTACTGTAGTGGCGTGCTAAGCACATGGCTGGTTTCAATCAAGGGGATTCTTGCTGCTCTTGGATCAATGCTTTGTTCAAGGTAGGTCAGCTCCGAGCCCCGTCAATCTTGCTGGTGTTTAATCGACTCGGTGATGAGGCTCTTCTTGCTTAACACATCTCTGCTTATCAAAGTTATGGCCTATTAGCGAAAGCCTTTATCGTTGGCAGTCCGCAGATCCAGTGAACTCCTCCGAGCTGTTAACAGCCACTTTGGCCAAGTCCAAGCAGCCTGCTTAAGATTAGAAAGACAGGCAGTATAATTGTATGTAGAAGGAAGAACAGTAAGCATTTTATATAGAGTAAGTCGAGACCAGAGATAATGTGCAGTGAATAGAGGGTACGGGCAGATGGAAGTTTCCATTCCTCGCTTTTCATCTGCCATGCAGAGTCCCAGAGGGATGCCTTCAGGGTGAGTGGCGGATGAGAGCAAAGGGTGAGATGAGAAGTTTCTTTCCTCTTGCTGCACAAATCCCTCCTCCACAATCACTGTGTACTCATGTCCTAAGGCATACCCATCTGTCATGTGCACATGACCCATGGTTATCCACAGACATACATGTATACTAGTACGTGGACCATGCACATACATTGCATACAACTCCCAGCCAGTCATACCTGCATGCACGCGCACACAGAGTAGCTGTACAGAGGTCAAGTTTCGTCAGGGCTGTGAGCTATGCCCGGTGGACAGAAGGATGAAGAGAGAGTCAGCATGTTGCCGCCGCCCCCCACCCCCAGGACCGGAATGCAGGAAGGATGATTAATCAGATGTGATGGTTGGAACTGGTTGGGAGCAGCAGGCAAAGCACCGAGAACTTGCAGGACAACACCCTGAAAGCTTACTGGTGTGTGTGTGCCCACGTACACATACATACTGTCCCTAGAGTGTGCTGTGTCATTGTCCAGAGGTCTCCTTGAATCTGGTGGTCAGCTGAGTGAACTCACTTCCTTTGCATGAACATTCAGCTGGACAGGATTGGCACATGATCGCGAATGCTGCCAGTTTCAAAATCAGTTCAGTTTAGCCAGTGCCATCCCCTTGAGTATACACTACCTTCACATCGATTTGAGCATGGCATGCATCAGATTAGCTCTATTGAATATGAGATCGACTTAAGCTAATTCAATATGAGGCAGGCTTAAATCAATATTTCACTTAATAAGGTCTTAAACTGATTTTAGCTTGCTGCGATGCATGCTTGTATGTGGGCATGGCTTAATACTTCGTTGTTGTACTTTTAAAAGAAACCAGTTTCCCATAGAACGGTCTTAACTTCTATGTTTGGCTTAATGTGTAAGATCTGGATAAGGTTTTCTTTGTGCCGTTTTTAATAGTGAGGCAGAAAAATACCTTGTTTTATGTGGCTTTTTCAGACTCTTGCTACCAAGGGAAATAATCACATTTGAATGACCAGCCAACCCCTAAGGATGGAGGGAAATTGGGGAGGGGGGTATAACTGAATAGTACAGCGTATGCTTTGCGTTCAATGGTCCAGGTTCAGTTCCTTGTATTGCCAGTGCTGAAAAAGATTTCATGTAGTAGAGCTTTAAGGAGAGAGGTGATACTCAGTGGTAGAACACATGTGTTACACATAGATGTTCCCAGTTCAGTCCTCAACACCTCTGGCTAAAGGAATCTCATGTAGCAGTTTAATGCCATATAAGGCAGTTTCACATGCTCATATGATCAAAACACACTGCCAAGCAATCTCCAGGGAGATTTAATTGGGTATGTCTCAGTGCCCTGCCTGTCAAAGAGCTCCAACCAGCCTCCACTAGCTGGAGCTGCTTTGGTTTAGTCAAAAGTTTCCCAAAAGGGACAAAACATTAAACTCCAGGCTTTCACCCCAAGTCTAATCAGTAGCTGCCACCAACTCTGGACCAAAAGTTAAGCCTCCAGGCACGGGGTCTAGAGTAACCCCTGCCAAGCTTCAAAAGTTAAGTGCAACGCTTACCCTGCAAGGTAGAGGCCTGCCAGGGAAAGATAACACTCCCAAAATGTCTTAGGTTCTTTTGGTAGGTGGTTTTTACACTCAAATAAGGCACTTAGAATTTAGGCTTGGAATCCCAAAATCAAAAGACACAGTCCATTTAAAGGCTAACAGTTTATTTATCAGAGTTATGCTGGTTTACAGGAAAGAAAAAGTCATGAAGTTTTAAGCAAGAAAATAATAAACTATTTAGCATAGCTAACTAATACATTCAAAAGCCTTTTTGGTTCAAAGGGATTGGCAAAGGTTTCTTGCATCATTTTTATAGTTACCAAGTTCCAAAGATTCTTCCAGCATTCAAGAGTTTCAAAAGGTTGTCCCAAAGGTTTCTCCAAGCAGGTCAGCTTGACCAGAGTTTCCCCCTCAAGGGCCAAAATCAAATGGGTTGTGATGCCGCCAGCACAGCTCTCCTGCTGTACCCCAAAGCGTGCAAGATTTGCTCAGGACTGGTCTGTCCTTATATTCGTTTTCTCAAAGGGATGGGCTCATAGAAGCCAATTGAGAAAACGAAAGGAATTAGTTGTTAATTAATCTCTTGATAAGATACTGCTTAATGTGTACCAGTGTTGCCTGTACTATCTGTCATTCTTTTTGCAAAATGTATGGGTTCCTTTCTGCTGAGGTTGTGATTGCAAGCTGCCTCATACATGACTTGAACAACATAGCCATATATGCCCACAGGTCATAACAACTCAAACAAGACATGAGAGATGCTAGGGAGATCTCATAGCTTGGTTGTAGAACATGTAGTTTGCATGTAGAAAGTCCCCAATTGCAATCCCTGGCATTTCTAGTTAAAAGGATTGCGTGTGGGAACGCTGAGGAAGACTTCTGCCTGAGATCTTGGAGAGTAGCCACCAGTCAGAGTAGACAGGACTCTGTTAGGTATGCCATTTCTCTGACATGCTACAAGGCACTTTTATGTAACCATATGAGGTTTTTGGTGGTTCATCATGATTCTGTACCACTAGCAGAATTTGGATAAGTCTCCAACACTGGTCTTCTGCGTATCCATTTCTTCAAAGTCTTCTTCAATAGCCTTTCTCCAACCCCCTCTTCCGGCAGTAAATGGAGTTCCTTGGCCCCAAGAATCCACCAGACGCAACAGCCATACCTTCAACTGCAGAATGCTGATCCGTCCTCCAGACGAACCAGGTGCAGAGAACCAGGAGGCCCGCCAGCGTTATGAGGTCATGCAGTGCTTCACGGTGTCTCAGCCGAAACTGATCAAGGAGGAAGGTGAAGGTAAGATAGAGGATCACTTCTTTGGAGACGGAAATAGTACTTGCTTGTGCTGCGTTGCATTTCTTGGTGTGTGTGTGGGAGTATCTGCAGGCTGTCCTCAATTGTCCTCTTGCAGGACATTTCTTGCAAGGGGATTGCAGCTCTGTAAGGACTCAACTGCGGCATTTTCTGCTGTCTGGACTCACAGCTCACCATACAGCCTGCAAGCTGCATTTTAGGTTCCCGAGGGGTACCTTTTGATGATGGTCCTGAGGGGATTGTTTTTGGGGTTGGCTTTAGTCACCCAGTTCCCTATTGGAGGGTTTTTTTTTTGTTATTGCTTGCTTGTACATGTGTTATAACATTAATCCACCATCCTTTTGTACTTTGGAATGACAACCCATTTTTGCAGTCTTCGCCGTAGATAACTGGCCTGCACTCTGGTCTCATGCAGCTTTAGGCATTCAGTTTCGTGTGCCACATTCCTCCTCAGAAAGTGGGTATCTTCTGTGTTGAGGTGATTCTTTCATAAACAGCTTGTTCTGGGGAGCAAAGTAAGGACTGTTTCACCCAATACAAAGACCTTGTGGCTTCCAGGAGCCAATTCTGATTGGGATCACAGTGTGCATGGAGAAGGGGTTTCATCCTTCCCTCTCATGCCATTTTCCATGCCTGAAGCAGCCTTGGGGAGCTGCTATTTGCTTAACTAGGAAACTTGCATGTAATATACATCTGAGTTTCCCAGCAGAGGAAACAGTGGCTTCTCAGGGCCATTTTGCGTCATGAAAAAGGCTCAGGGAAGGCTGAAGCCCCTCCTCCACACAGGCTGTGGTCCTGACCAGAATTGAGGCCCCCTGCATATCCGGGAAGGACAAAACTCCCAGTGCACGTTTGCTCCATGTGTATGGTGAACTCTAATTTGAAGAACCGGGTTTGATTCCTCACTCCTTCACATGAGCAGTGGATTCTAATCTGAGGAATTGGGTTGGTTTCCCCACTCCTCCACATGAAGCCAGCTGGGTGACCTTGGGCTAGTCACAGCTCTCTTCGAGCTCTCAGCTCCACCTACCTCACAGGGCATCTGTTTTGGGGAGGGGAAGGGAAAGTGATTGTAAGCCGGCTTGATTCTTCCTTAAGTGGTAGAGAAAGTCAGCATATAAAAACCAACTCTTCCTCCTCTTCTTCTTCTCCAATGTCCTCATGGAGGCCATGAAGGTTTTGTATTGTATGGCCCTAAGCCAGCAAAGTGAGAGGAAAGCAACTGGGCCTCCGTACAAAAGTTCCTCTCTCTTGATTTGGCACTAAGTGAAAAGTTCTGGGACATCCCGCTGAAAACAGCCAGCATTATGTGAATCGTGAGAACCTCGTCACCCTTGCAGAGGTATGAACTGTCCTTCAGTTGCTGCCCCTGAGATTGCGTGTGCTCAGCTTGCCTAGGCCCATCTGTTCAAGAGAAGGAGTGAGGAGGTAGACACAGCCCTCGTGGGAGGAGGAGCAGCAGGGATGTTTTTGTGCCGATCTGGTGTTCCTTTAGAGGCAGCACTTCCAGTGCTTGAAATGGAAATGAATCCAGGGGGCCAGAAGGCCGGTTGCAGACATGCACCTTCCTTTTGCTAGTTGTGAGGGTAAGGAGATGTTGCCTTTCACGACGCACCTCTGTGTTTCCTGATAATTGGGACACTCCTGTGGCAAGATTCTCTGTGCTCGCTTTTCTAGCAGTAACCTAAAAGTACTGAAGTCCTTTGAATTATATTGTAAAAAAAAGAGTTGCTTCCAAAGGCTCGGCTATGAGCTTTGACGGATGAAAATGTATTGCAAGGTAGGAAGCCTCATGTTCTAAATTTGGGGCTTTCTAAATTGCTTTCCCTCTCCAGGGTTGTCTCCCCTGATTTTCCTCCAGCATCTCTATCGCTGTCTCTCACATCCCCATTTGAAACCAAGAGCACTTGATAAATACTGTAGATCACTCAAGCAGCTGCAAGTTTGAATCTCGCACCTCCACAGGGTGTACATACCAGCCTGGATGCCGTTCACACATGCCTAGCAGATCTGGATTTTGAACTGAGGACATGCATATCTGCACTCTGGCTTAGCCCCATAATACAAGAGACACTTTTCCAGCAGAACACTTTAGGCTTATTTCTCCATAGCAGCCATTTCGTTCCAGTGCATTAGCAGAATTAATCCATTGCAGTTTACACAGGAGATCATGACTGGAAGGAATAAATCAAGGGGGGATCAGGGTTATGAGCAGATACTTTGCCTGGAGCTGATGGTTGTTGGCTTTCACTGCAGCCTTTATTTTACAGTGCTGCCAGATCCAAATAGCCTCAGAATTAATTCTCCCAAACAGTAGAATGCACACACACACACACACACACACCATGCCAATCCCAGTCCTCCTTCCCCAAGCAAACGTTCTATACACTCTAAACTAGTGCAAAGGGTTTAATTCATCTTAACAATGCTGCTTTTCATTGCAAAATGTAGAAAGGCATAGGCTTAGATTTGGCTGTAATTTTCCTCCTGAAGCTCAGCAGAGGGGGAAAAAACAAGCTTGAGCTTCTTCCAAATTAACAAAGATTGGGTAGATCAGCTGGCCAGCCTTGCTTTCACCCTAAACATGAAGTCAGTGTGGCCCAATTGGCTGGGAAGTTCTCCTGTGCAAGACCCATCTTCGTGTAGCAGTTTCCTTCCTTCCTCAGGCTCTAGTCCTCTAACGGTGCATTTTGGTCCAAATTGTTCACTGCTTAGTGCTCAGTTTTTTAAGGGCGGGTTATCGAGAAGATGAATTTCATATTACAGTTGACTCCAGAAACAATCTGTCCTCCCTTTGGCAAATTCCTGCATCTCGTCTGGAGAGTCTGCTTCACTCTTGGAGAGCTGTAATGGAAAGTCATGGGTGTGTGACATGGTGAAGGGGGTTGCAGTGTGGATGGCAAAGCAGTGGTGCAGGAAAGGTCCCAGATTCAATCCCCGGCATCTTCAGTTAAAGGGACTAGGCAAGTGGGCGATGTGAAAGACCTCTATCTGAGACCCTGGAGAGCCACTGCCGGTCTGAGTAGACAATACTGACTTAGATGGACCAAGGGTCTGATTCAGTATATTGCAGCTTCATGTGTTCATGTGAGAGTCAAGAAAGGAGAAAGGTGGTGTGACCCAGGAGCCAGGCAACATTGTGTGTGTGGTGGTGGGGAGTGGGGTAAAGAAGTTGCAGGCACAATGTGGGAGTCTTTTTCACAAGTTTCACAGGTCAGTGGGGGAGGGGGAACTCACTTCCTTATCTTTCCCGCTTCCAACTTTGTTGTTTATTTGATCATGGCAGATTTGCAGTCCTGTCTGATATGCATCGCACGAAGATTACCTCGAACCACGGCCTCCACCACTTCAGAATCTTTCATGACCAAGCAAGATACTACAGGTATTATTCAGAAGGACAACTGAATGCTTTCTCCCAGAGAGCCGGGATGGAGATTCATGCGTTCTTAAACAGTAATATTAGGTTTGTCAGTTACAGGTGTGGACTAAAGAGTTACTTCATAGGAAAGGTGGGGTTTCAGCTGACGTTTGACAAAAAAAATGACATCCCCATGGCATTGTTTTGCACAGAGGTTCTAGGTATAGAGGAGATGGGATGGAGTTAGTTTAAGAGCTAGAGAGGAGAACAATGTAAGCCGCTTTAGGTTCCCATTGGAGAGAAAGGCTGGATATAAATCAAGAAAAATAAAATTAAAATAAAATAAAGGCCTGACAGGTCACAAGGGTGGGGGATGATGACAAAGGAAGGTCCCATGTGGGAATGAATGGGGTTACAAGAACAAAAAACAATGTGGGTTGAAGACTGAAAAGCCATAAAAGTAAGAACAAAGAGTTTGGGTTAGCTATAGAAAGAGACTGGGTATCTTTGTACATTTACTCCATAGATGCTTAGTAATATAAAAATGAACATATAGTTGAAACTTTTTTGTTTTGTTTTGTTTTGCATTGCTAACATGGCTATTTTCCATTTCCGTTGATCAGGTAAAATCATCTCCATTGACACCAGTTCCCTGAGAGCAGCAGGCCGGACTGGCTGGGAAGATTTAGTGAGGAAATGCATCTACGCTTTCTTCCAGCCTCAGGGCAGAGAGCCATCTTATGCCAAGCAGCTATTTCAGGAAGGTAAAAAAAAGGAGGGGCTCTTCTCTTTGCATGCCCCTGCGATTGTTGCCAGGATAAGTGCTTTCCGGACTGAAAATAAATTTTAAAATACCAATGAAGAAGACAAAGAACGTTAACAAAGAAGTCCTAAGAAAGTGGCTAAAATGGCTGACTAATGCCCGTGGCCTCTTCAAGCTGGCCAGGGGAGCTTGCCCTATGCAGTCAATAGAATTCCAGCAGGCTGCCAATCATCTCTCTGCACTGCTGTGGCAACCTGGCCTGGAGGCAGCTGGCCGCAAGCTTGGGTGTAGCCTGCCAACCCGTAAGCTTTCTTATTAGCCTTTCAGGAAGCGGGGGGGAAAACACTAAGGTACATGATCCAAGTTATTCAACTGTTATTCCCCAAGGAGGAGGCAGAGAGGTCTTAAAGTTTCTTAAGAGAGGTGGTGACAATGTGATTAGATCATTGTACCAGCACCTGGTTCAGACATTCAGAACAGAGTGGTAACGTGGTGGCAGAACATGTAGGGGGTTAGTTTACTGCACTGTTTCAGACCATATGAGATAGATCACGATGGGTAGCCATGTTAGTCTGTCTGTAGCAGTGGAAAAGAGCAAGAGTCCAGTACACCTTGAAGACTAACAAAATTTCTGGCAGGGTATGCGCTTTTGTGAGCTGTGACTCATGAAAGCGCATACCCTGCCAGAAATTTTGTTAGTCTTTAAGGTGCTGCTTGACCATATGAGAGCCAGCGTGGTGTAGTGGTTAAAGTGTCAGACTAGGATCTGGGAAACCCAGGTTCGAATCCCCATTCTGCCATGGAAACTTGCTGGGTGACCTTGGGCCAGTCACACACTCTCAGCTTCGGCCCTGGAAAGTATTTGGAAGAGAGACCTCCAAGTAATACCAGGGTCGTGACACAAAGGCATGAAATGGCAAACCACCTCTGAAAGGCTCTTGCCATTAAAATTCTATGAGGACTTTGACTTGACAGCAAAAAAAAAAAATTCAGACCATAGGTGAGGGTCTCCAGCTCTGAATATTCCATTGCTTAAAATATTCTGTTTAAATACAAAACTCCCTGCAACTAGAAATATAAGCTCTATTCCCCTCTGTCTTCTTTCTCTGCACTTTGCACATTTTCTAACCTAGGGGAGCCATCCCAAAATATAATCCTCCATCTGAAATAGCGCAGGCAATTCCATCATTTCTCTGCCACCTCATTGTTCTTCATGTGTAGACCAGGCCTTAGTCTGAGGAGATTCACGTTCAAATCATACCAACCAGAAAGTTCCCTGGGTGACCTTGAGCCAGTCTCTCTGTCACTGTCAGCCTTTACCTACCCCCCAGGAATGTTGTACGGGTAAAATGGGAAGGGAGAGAGAGCCATGTTCTCCCTTGTCTGCTGGTGTTACTGTAACCTGTACCCTGATATCGGGGCCAGCAGTAGAGGGATGGGCTGGTTTGGGTAGCTCTGGTTGAGATCTTCATCACAGACCATACCCTGTGCTCCTCCTAGGACACAACTGGGGGGGGGGGGCTTCTGTGGTATTGCCTAGTTTATGGAACTTCCTTGGCTCATCAACCAATCTAAAGACATTCTTATTTATCACAGCCTTTCTGTAAATTTATGCGTCTTAAAATCTGCCCTGGTCTTCATTTTATTGAGTATCCTGCCTTTCCTTTTATGAAATGCTGCTGTCTGCTGCAGCTTTTATTTGTTTTATTGATTGCCAGCTTTGAAAATCCACTGTCTCCTGAATGTTGTTAACTGCTGGTCTGTTTAATTTTAATTTGATTTTTATGGTTTCTTCTGCCTGTTTTATTATTGTTTTTACTATGTCTGCTGAGGTGGACTTGTTTTGCGAGTCTGTTAGTTTGAGCTTAAATGTTTTATGGTTTGAAATTATGGGTTTTTTAAATTTTATTTCTTTTTGTAAATTACATTGTAAACTGCCTTGTATCTATTTTAACATAAAATGTGTTGGAAATAACAATGTTGTATAAATGTATTCTGCCCATATAGAAAAAGTGGGGTAAAAGTATAATGACTAATAATTTGGGGGTGGACTCTTTTTTGCATTTGTATAGTGCTTTACCTAAGTGCTTGATGTTCTCATATATTATATCAGTAATAGCTGCAAGAACTTTGCAAGGTGGGCCAATACTACCATAAGACAAGAGGTTGTCTGAGGCTATCAAAACAGCAACCAACCTACCCATGAGTGTGTCCTCCTTGAGTTCCTCTGTACTCTTGGAGGATTTCAATGTTCCCACTCAGTACTTAAGTCTTAAAAAATTGGATCCTTGTCTACTTTCTTCTCCACCCCTTCCCTTTAACTCCTGTAAAAGTGGCCCAGTGCAATCCCCAGAACATTAATTGGTTGATGGGGGGGGGGGTTATCCAGCCCTTCCCAAGCTCTGGGCAGTTGGTAACAATATACTCCCGTTCAGCAATAGATGCAAAAAAAATGCAATACAAGACCCCTCAGTGAAACAAATCAGATCCGTACAGATCAAATCCCAGCCCTCTTTCAAATAACTTTCTGGAAGGGGCAGGGCTTTCTTGAACACTTTCTAAAGCCTTTTCCAGAAGGGCGTGGGAGTAATGATAAAGGAAGCTTTTGAGCAGGTGGCAACAGTACATACCAACTGTGAGGAGAAGCATATGGAGTGAGCACAGTTGACACAGAGGTTTGTACAGGGAGAATCAGCTCTTCAGGGAAATCTGGATCCAAACACCTGTTCAGCCACAAATTAACTTGGATAGTGTCTGGGATAGATTTATTTATTTGTTTGATTTTGATTGAGGGGGGAGAACAATCACTGTGTCAGGCTGTTTTTCCATTTGTAAGCTTGCAGGTATGATGGAAGGACCCTGCCCTCCCGAAAAAAACCCCAACTGCTGTATATTAGAAGCTCTATAGAAATGATTAGTGGTGATGGTAATGGAGGGCAAAGCATCCCAGCATATGAAAGCACCTTTTCATTTCCCCCCTCTCTCTTCCCCCCCCCAGTGATGACACGGGGCACAGCCTTCAGCCCATCCTACCGGTTCACACTAAGTGATGGGACCGTGCTGAGTGCCCACACCAAGTGCAAACTCTGTTGCCCTCAAAGTCCGGAGATGCAGCCTTTCATCATGGGCATTCACATAATTGAGAGGTGAGTCTTCAGATGCCCCCCCCCCCAATTTTGTTGATTGCTACTTCTTCATCTTTGGAGGGGGACCCGCTTCAAGCATGACAGTTTTCCTTTGCAGAGATCATCTCTTGGTAGGAAAATATGTGTTCACCAACATGCATTAAATGTGATGCAAGTCCTGGTGGAGGGCTGGCAGTCGGTGCTCACACATCATGAATGTGCAGACAGAGCCATTGCCTGCATATGCCATAAGGGCACCTGTAGCAAATAAAGCACAAAATACGGACCCCTAACGCTCATGGTTTAGCTCCATGTTGGGAGATTTTTAAGTATTCCGTCTGAAAAACTTGGGTAATCGTCTCCCTCTGAGTCTAGTTGTGTTGAGCCAGCTTCTTCAGGCAACCTGACCACGGGCAGATAGGCCCACAAGTAGCATTGCAAGACCTTAATTCTGAATGAAACATTTTGGACATTTCCAAAGAGTAGTGGAGAGAGCTGTTTTGTTTTTTTTAATGACATTGGCCTTTTATTATCTTCTCTCTCTCGTCCCACCCCTTACAGAGCCCTTTCTCAACCCACTTCTCCAGCCACTGTACTGTGGAATATTTTCCCACAATGGGCCCGGGAGAGGACACAAGAGAGCCTGGTGGAGGCAGCTGTTTCCTCCTCCAGTATTGTACACACTCCAATATGGGGGATTGTGGAGTGCAAGTGGGAGACAGTCAGTGGTTGTTGGATGGGGTAAGGAAATTTGGAGGCAGTCTGAAAAAGCGATTTTTCATAGTGTCTATGCTCATCACTCTTTTGCTTTTTGGTAACCAGGTTTTGCAAACTTTTGGTACTGTTTCTGAACCTGATAGTCAACAGTGGGACAAATGGATCTTAATACAATGGCTATTGTAGGTTATGATGGAGGCTTTACATCTAGGGCTGCCAACTTCCAGGTGGGGGCTGGAGATCTCCCAAAATTACATCTCCAGATGACAGAAATCAGCTTCCCTGGAATGGCTGCTTTGGAAGGTGTACTCTATGGCATTATACCCTACTGAGGTTCTTCTCTGAACCCACCTTTCCCAGGCTTGTGAAGAAAAGAAGACCACCGGGACCCTGAAACTCTGGGAACTTTGATAGTGTGTTCATTGTTCCCCTACTAATGTATTTTAGACCATCATCTTAATCCAGCTTCTTTGCAGTCTTGGAATTGAGCAGCTTCATGCTCCCATCTCAAGGTGTCTTCTTTCTCCCTTTTGGACCTGCTGCGTCTAATCTACTGGGTGGGTGGAGGGGCTGTGCAGCGGACACGTGCAGCTGTGCAAATTAGTCACTATTTTGGAAACATAAGAGAGAAGGAAGCATGTTTGGATAAGAGCGCACCAAAGGTAAGTGACGTCACAGAGAAGGGCAGATGTGAAATGAGAGTCTGGTCGCATGACCACCTTAAAGAGAAGTTTTAGCTGTTCTAGATTCAAGTCCCACCTGCATTTGGAGAAATGTTGAGCTTCATGTAGAAGTTCAGACTAGTTATAGGTAATCACCATGACTCCTCAAACCCTCTCTGTGTTCAGAATTTAAGACTCCATTTGTATAGAACGTTGCCTCCACTGAAGTGGTTTTGGAATGATTTCTGCAGAGGCCTGTGCATTATGTGGGAATTGGCTATCAGTGCACATTTTCCTGGGACAAGCCAGAAGCCAGCAGATATCTAGGGTCCTGCTCCCTAACCTTTCCCAGAAGTCCATGTAGATGACCAGTTCCTTCATAATGTTTTTCACATGCATGCCTCTGCCCCCCCCCCAAATAAGAAAGAGCTAGTTATAAGGGAACCAACCCTTAGAGCAGGCAGACATCTAACCCACTCCTTTTGTTTCCCTACTGACCCCCCCTTTTTCTTCCTGACCAGAGAACACAGCACACTGTCACCTCAAGACAACACTAACTCTGGAATGCCACTTTCTCGCGTCAGTCCTTCACTGAACCCCAACATCTCTCCAGGACAAGGCATGGCGCTGCCCTCCACTCTCCCTCCCGCCAATGGTAGCATGTTAACAACCAGCGTTAACCACCCACCCGGGTCCGGCCTGCACGGCAACAGCAACGTTGCCACCAGCCAGCCCAGTTATGGATGTTCGCCTGGGAACCAGATGGGAGCTAATGTTGCCTTAAGCCAGGGACAGGCTGGCCCCCAGAACAGTAACCATCCATTGAACCTCAACAGCTCCCCTATGAACAGCCCGGGGGTCACCCCGACACAGTTCATGTCTCCCAGGCATCGGGTAAGCCCCGGACTGGTCCATAGGCCCAGAGTGCCAAGCAACCCTTTCTCTCCCAGTATGCCTACCACGCACTCCCCGGTGGGCATGGTGGGCAACTATAGTGCCAGCACAACAGTCAGCAACAGGCCTTTCCCGGGGACCCCTTTAAACTCCATGCAGGGGATGGCCGAAGGGCCCAGTCCCCCCATGGGATACTCCACACCCCCTCCTGTCCTGCGGCAGCTGAGCAACCAGAACTCGCCCAGCCGAATGGGAATGCAGCCCATAAAGACTGAGCCGAAAGACAGCAAGGAGATCAACTCCATCCTGTGCGACATGATTCATTCCGACAGTGGTCCGAATGAGAGCAAGCCCTTGGAATCGGGATTGTTGCACAGCAGCGAGAGACACTCGGAGGGAGACGGCAAGTGCTCCCAGGCCCCCAGCCACAAGCTAGTTCAGCTCCTGGCTACCACGGCGCAGGAGCAGTTGCGGCACACGGATGCTGACACCAGCTGCAAAGAACCCATGTCTTGCACGGGGGCCTCTGGGAACCTTGCGGGCAGCTCGTGCCCCTCGTCTCACAGCTCTCTCACAGAGCGGCACAAGATCTTGCACCGACTCCTCCAGGAGGGCAGCCCTTCTGACATCTCCACCCTCTCCATGGAGCACGACAAGAAGGACAATGTGCCCGGTGGAACCTCTGTCACGCCGCAGACCCAGACCCCAGAGACCCCCGATATGAGACTGGAGTCAGACGCTGCAAAGAAGAAGGACTTGAAGGATCATCGGCTCCTTCGCTACCTGCTTGACAAGGATGAGAAAGAGCTGGCAGCCAACCCCTCCCTGAGCCTGGATGATGTGAAGGTGAAAGAGCAAACAGACCAAATGGATCCCTGCAACGTACCTCCGGCCCCGCTGACTAAGCCCCCTGCTCAGGAGGAGGTGAAGCTGCAGCAGCAAGGCCAGGTAGGAGGCTCTTCCTTGTAAGAAAAGCACAGAAATGTTACTTTGGAATTATTGTTGGCTCACGATACCCCCCTAGACCATAGTTGGGCAGCGTGGCTTAACTCTGAGAGGTGAGCTCAAAGTACACTCCTGGGTCTGGGGGCCTATGTAGGACCTGTTCACACATTACCATTTGCATGCACAAGAGCCAGTATTTCTGTTCAGGTGAGTAAAAGTATTGTTAGCCCGAGGGTCCTGGGCTCTTAACAATATCTGAAAGAGAAAAGAAAGTACAGTTATATTTCTATTGCCTTTATCCTACATAATCAACAATGCTGATTCTGTGAACGCAGGCAGATCATGAGAGAGAGGACAGGAAGGGTTGCTTCAGTGTTTGGCTCTCGTGGCCTTTTCTTACATGCCCAGGGTAATGCTGATCGCCACTTTGGGGTCAGGAAGCAGTTTTCCTCCAGGCCAGATTGGCCAGGGATCCTGGAGGATTTTTTGCTCATCTTCTGGGCATGGAGTAGAGGTCACTGTGTGTGTGAGGGGGGGGGGTAGTTGTGATATTCCTGCATTGTGCAGGGGGTTGGACTAGATGACCCTGGTGGTCCCTGCCAACTCTGTGATTCAATTATTCTAGTCCAGAGGTAGTTAATGGGGTGGGGGAGAAAGGCTGAAAAAATGACAGTAACTGTCCTGCAAAAGCGTTTGTTTTTGGTCAGATACCTGGGAACAATCTGAGCCTCATCCAGCAGGGCTTTGTTACATTCATTTTGGTGGGTTTAGGATGTGTCACTGGCCACCAAGACTAGATTTAATTCATGCCATCGTATTCCCTATTGCTATGTATGGGTGTGAAAGCTGGACAGTGAAGAAAGCGGATAGGAAGAAAATAGATTCCTTTGAAATGTGGTGTTGGAGGAGAGTGTTACGGATTCCGTGGACTGCCAAAAAAACAAATCAGTGGGTTATAGATCAAATCAAGCCTGAACTGACCCTAGAAGCTAAAATGACTAAACTGAGGCTATCGTATTTTGGTCACCTCATGAGACGACAAGAGTCACTGGAAAAGACAGTCATGCTAGGAAAAGTTGAGGGCAGCAGGAAAAGAGGAAGACCCAACAAGAGGTGGGTTGACTCAATAAAGGAAGCCACAGCCTTCAATTTGCAAGATCTGAGCAAGGCTATCAAAGATAGGACATTTTGGAGGACTTTCATTCATAGGGTCGCCATGAGTCGGAAGCGACTTGACGGCACTTAACACACACACACACAAGTAGACTGTAGTGAGCTGGATGGTAAATCCTGAAATGGGGGTGCAGGACAGGGGGAGATAATGTTTTATGAAGTGTTCAGCCACATAAAGTTATTTTAAGGAGCTATGGGATATTCGAATGTAGCGAGTCCTGAACCTGGTAGCCGATTCTGACGTGTGGTCTAAGCATCTCATAGGGCGCTTTCGGTCTCCTTTCCGTTTGGTGGCTGGGGACTGGGGACTTCAAGGCAGCCTGATCTCTTGTAATTGAGTCGTTAAATGGCAGTAGAATCCTGCATGAGAGATTTTGGTGTATAAATATTCATTACAACTGTCTGTGAATAGAAGAGGGCCTCCCCTTTAAAAGAAAAGTCAGGGAAGATGACAACATGGATAAGGCTGTTAATCCTTTTTCTCAAATAGACCAGAGAAACTTGGCATTCAAGAACAAGCCAGATAGCCCACTTGTTGCTTTGTGTCAAAACGGGATGCTGTATTCAGGGAATGCTGTGTGTGAATAGCCTCAACAAACACACACCATTTCGTTCATGCATTTGTCAATCCCCTCTTGGTGATCACATCACCATTAGGACTTCAACTCTCTTTGTATCCTACTGGAAAATAGTTTTCTTCTGATGGCTTCCATCAGCTGCTGTGCTCCCTCCTTGGGTGCTCTGGTGATTTTCCTCTTCCAATCCACCCCATTGCTGGTCACATTGTCTTTAGGCTGCAAAAGGACACAAAGCAAAAATTCCTACTTGGAAGACAAAACTGCTGAGCCAACTACTGCTTTGGTGGGCAGTTTGTAAATTGTGCTTCCGGGGCAAAGCACAAAGTCAATTTCTCATACTTCAAGTTGGGTTGCAGCACTAAACCAGGAAGCAAGGAGTGTGTTTGGAAAGGACCCTGGGGACTACCCATCCCTCAGGTATTCAGCAGGAAAGTCAGCCAAGCATACCAGCTTGGACTTCCTGGCCACTTCAAGCCATGTGGACCAGAAGGGGCTGGGAGTTCTCAGTGTGGCTTTTGAAAAGCACATTGAACTCCTGACTTTATCTTGGCTTGGAGGGAAGAGCTTGCAAGGACTTAGCAGGTCACATGTTTTACAAAACTGGTTTTGTGAACTAACAAAGTGGCTGAGGCCTTTTAGTGATCATTCAAGATCAACTGCGGCACAACTTATCGTTACTTGCATCAACTTAATTTGGGAAATTAGTGTGTGATAACACAAATTCCAACGAACCCAGCCCTTCTCCAGAGACAGTCAGCTGCACTACCTTAGGGCACCATTAGAGTTCCCATCCTAAAAATCTCTCTAGTCTCTTCAGGCTTTTATAAACGTAGGGGAACATTATCAAATGACCCCCCCTTTTCTCCTTTAACTGGTAAAGAAAGGGGGAAGATAGGGCCATAAGGACAGGGTTAGGGAAATTGCCATGTAGGTGGGAAAACCAAATTTTCCTACCTGGACAGCAGCCATCCAAGAGTTTACCGTGATCTTTCCCAAAATTTCATCGTCACAAACCGTGTTTGAGAAAGATTAGGGGAAAAAAACTGGCTAAACCCCAGGAACTGGTTAAAACAAAATCAGTATCCAAAAGGATCTTTTCAAACTGGAAGAAGGGGAATTAAAATGGCAAATGAGATTCAATGTGAGCAAGTGTAAAGGGATGCATATTGGGGCAAAAAATTCCAACTTCACATACACACTGATAGGATCTGTGCTGGCAGCAACAGACCAAGAAAAGGATCTTGGGGTGGTAGTGGATTGCTCGATGAAGATGTCAACCCAGTGTGCAGCTGCTATGAAAAAGGCAAATTCCATGCTGATCATAATTAGACAAGGAATAGAGATTAAAACTGCTGCTATCGTACTGCCCTTGTACAAATCTATGGTGAGACCACACTTGGAATACAGTGTATAGTTCTGATCACCACACCTTAAAAAGGATATTGCAGAGTTTGAGAAGGTGCAGAAAAGAGCAACCAAAATGATCAGGGGACTAAAGCAACTGCCCTATGAGGAGCAGTTAAAATGCTTAGGGCTTAGAAAGAAGGCAGTTAAGGGGAGACATGATAGAGGCCTATAAAATTATGCCTGGTATGGAGAGAGTGGACAGGGGTAAGCTCTTCTCCCTCTTTTATAATACTGGAACGGGGGTCATCTGCTGAACCTGGAGGGTGAGAGGTTCAAAACAGATAAAAAGAAGGATTTCTTCACATAATGCATAGTTAAATTGTGGGACTCCCTGGATGTGGTGATCGCTGCCAACTTGGAAGGCTTTAAGAGGGGAGTGGAAATATGGAGGATAAGGCTACTGATGGCTACTAGTCAAAATGAATACTAGTCATGATGCATACCTATTCTCTCCAGTATCAGAGGAGCATGCCTACTATATTAGGTGCTGTGGAATACAGGGAGGATACTGCTGCAGTGGTCTTGTTTGTGGGCTTCCTAGAGGCACCTGGTTGGCGACTGTGTGAACAGACTCCCGGACTTGATGGGCCTTGGTCTGATCCAGCATGGCTTTTCTTATGTTCTTAAGTGCACAAATGCACTGTGATGCTCTGGGGAAGCAGGGGAAAACCCCACTTCCAAAAAGCATTGATCTAGGGCAGATAACCCATATGAAGATCGCCTGAGATTCAAGGCAAATTGCACAATAGAAAATGATGCAGTAAGAAGAACAATGTGGTAGATATAACCAACAATACAGTAAAACTGGGTCACAAAATCAGAGAGAACTGCACTAAGAATACTATAGAATACAGACAATGAAACAGGATTGCAAGATCGGAGAACAGTGCAGTGAAATATTATATTACATACAATAAACAGTGTATGAAAGCTGGATGATGCAACAAGACCCTGTTTGCTTACTGTGTTGCTTTCCCTCTAATTGTATTATTATATCCCATTCCTATCTGAAGTACATTTCTCAGGCTTTTCCCTTTGTTCGGAGAGTTTCTAAATTAGGTATCTTGTGTCAGTGAAGAGAAAGAGAAGGGATGAAGTAATCTAAGTAGACAGGGCTGTCTTTTGCAGTTTTCCCTGCCATACTTGAATAAATATGGAGAGAAGTATGAAAGTGCAGTCTTTGGGGAGAGATAACCTTGAATGTGAACAAATGAGATGTAGCAGTCCTACATCAGTGGGACCTGGGTCCTGTGGGGCTTATTTCGGTTCCTCAGGGGCCTGTAAGATGGAGCCAGGCATATAGTTGAGGCAGCGACAGTTTCAGTAGATCAGCTCGCCTCCCCCCCTTCCCTTCCCCCCTTTCCTCCCTTCCCTTTCTTCCTTTCCCCTTCCCACCTTTTTCTTTTTCCTGTTTCTCCTTCATTGGTTCCTTTCCTTTTTTCTGGTTTTCTGCCTGTCTCAACTCCTCGGAGGAACTTTGAATTCTGGGGCACTATTGGTTGTCTGCCTACGACCATTTATAAGCCAGCTCACCATTAGGAAGAGATTAGTATCATATAAAGGTAAAGGTAAAGGTCCCCTGTGCAAGCACCGGGGCATTCCTGACCCATGGGGTGACGTCACATCCCGACGTTTCCAAGGCAGACTTTGTTTGCGGGGTGGTTTGCCAGTGCCTTCCCCAGTCATCTTCCCTTTACCCCCAGCAAGCTGGGTACTCATTTCACCAACCTCGGAAGGATGGAAGGCTGAGTCAACCTTGAGCCGGCTACCTGAAATCAACTTCCGTTGGGATCGAACTCAGGTCGTGAGCAGAGCTTTTGACTGCAGTACTGCAGCTTAACACTCTGCGCCACGGGGCTCCTAGTATCATATAGTAGGTACAAATTAGAAACGCCATCTTTTAATTGAGTAGTGATTACAATTTTAAGTTTATGTTTTTAACCCATATTGTATTGCATCTGTATTTATTCTCTGTTGCTGACGCGAGAGCTGGTGGATTGTGCCAACGTCCAGGAATGACCACCAGAACCACTAGAGCTTATAGAAATGCAGTTGTTTATTTACAGTGCTATATACACACTCTCTCCACCTTAACTCCTGAGACAGACTCACAGAGTCTTACACTTATATACAATGCCACCACCAGGCATCAATTAGCAGTACATGCTTAGTCACTTTCCAGGTGCAACACCACACCTCAGCCTCTGGCCTCAACTGGATCTGGCCAGTATAATCAGGCCTCCTAGGGGCTTTCCAGGCCATTGCATCAGCCTATGGTTGACAGTTAGATCCCTTCCATCTAAGTCTGCCTGTCACAGCTAATATGACAGCCTTGCATATTCCAACAGTTGCAAGCCGCCCTGAGCCCGACTTGCTTGGGAAAGGGAGGGGTATAAATAAAATAAAAGTATTTTAAAAAACTTAAGGGGCACTTCTTCTGCTGGCAAGTAAAGGGCTGGTGCATTTACTGGATTTGCCTTTCCCAGCAAGATCAAGACACAAGCGCTCCTCTTGCTCAAGACCAATGGGAGGGCTTGACCTCCTTGGAAAGCAAGCAAGGAACAGGCCGTGGACTTCTGATCCCCAGCAGTATTGGGATGGGGCCAGTCCAGGTGCACAAGCCATCCAAATGTTCCCTTGGGGTGGCAAAATGTTGAGGGTAAGCAATAAAGCATCATGCAATTCGAGAAGTGCACCCCAGAATCCCAGAGCAGCACGTAAAATAGGCCCAGAGGAGAGTAGCTGTGAAGGGCTTGGCTGGAAGGAGTAGCAGCCTCCTGCCACAAATTCCCGGGATCATGATGAAAAGCACACAAGTAACAAGTCTGTATTCCAGAAGTTAATACACTATGTATATTTAAGGAGGAGAAGTTGTGTGGCCTTTCAAAGACTTAGCAACAATTTTATTCCAGGATAAGCTTTCATGGACTACAAATTTTATTGTTGGGGGAGACCCTTAAAATTGAGATATGTTTTTAAAAAGAATAGGTTGCATTAATTAATCGTCACTTCAAACTGAAACCAATCAAAAATACTGGTAGCTGTGCTTCCACAGATTCATCCCCTATTATCTCAACTCTCCGTTCCCCTTACTTCAGCTACCATTGATAGCCCCATAGTTATTATACTGGACCACAGGTGGGGTTACTCATGGCATATCATAGTCCTAACTAAAAATTATGTGCAAATGTGTAACGAAACCCAGTCAATTCTCTTTCAGAGAGAGAGAGAAGCCAGTTTAGGTGAAGGCAGTTTAGAGTAAGAGAAACAGCAGAAGTTGATGAGAGAAACTGCCTTTTCATTCCAAGTTGCTTTGCTTTTCTCTCTGTGGGGGGTTCCTAACACGTGTAGACTGTTGAAAACGTGCCTTTGGATCACCATGGGAGGAAAGTGGACAGGTGGGAAACTGTTTGGAACAGAAGTGCAGCGAGTAGAGAAAAGAACCTCCTCCACACAGCTCCTCTGCAGTTCCTCTGCTCTAAATTGCTCTTCTAGATGCATCTTCCCGCTCTGAAGGAAGGGCATCTTGATCTTTGGGTGTTTCTCGCCCATTGCTAGGGGTAGGCAGGACTAAACTAACAACTTCCTGTCTCCTGGCGAGGAACACCTCCCCTTCCAGTTCTTCTCCTGCCTTCGCTGGGGTGAGAGCGTTGCAGCCATAGCTGCTGCCTAGGTCTAGTGAAATTAGGTTAGAATAGATTCTTTTCCTTACCTTGCCGTATCCAATTGTTTTCCCTCCCTACCCTCCCTCTCGTTTGGATACGTTTGTTTTTTACATTTAAGCTCCCAGCTCTGCCGACCATCAGCTGAGTCGCGGGAGAAACAGCTAAGCCACGGAAAAGACGCGGCAAACAAAATGGCTGCCGGAGAAGCTGCATCAGAGGACATCGAGCTCCTTTCTGATGCAGATCAAGAATTGGCCTCAAAATCGGCTCCCGCCTTTAGCTGCCCTGGCGGACTATTGGAGAGGGAGACCAGAAAGTTGTCGCCACCATCTACTTCGGCTGGAAAGTCGCTGAAGATAAACAAGTCTAATGGCGGGGGGGAAGGCGGCAGCTGCAAGCACCAGCTTAAGCAGAGTTCCGCTTTGACCTCTAAGGTCCCCGCCGGATCCTCTGCTGCGCTTTTGGATGTGGAGCCCAGGATACCGACAGAGGGTAAAGTAACCCACCCTTCTGAGGAAGGGGGAACCCCCAAGAACCCCACATTTGAACAGGTACATGATATGATAGAGGGCTCCATGAAAAGACATTTTCAGAGGCTAGCACTGATGGCTAGGGCTTCAAATGCCTGGACAAAGAAGCTCACTCAGCTTCTGCCCACCGCAGATAAAAAAATAGCCGAGGGCCTGTCTCGAGTGCTAAAGGCGTCCTCCTTTATGGCAGATGCCTCCTTGGACGCAGTGATCTTCACTGCTAGAACAGTTGCCTCCAATACGGCCATTCGCAGGGCCCTATGGGTAAGGCCATGGTCGGCTGAGTACAGGTCCAAGACCATGTTAATGGGTCACCCATACAAGGGTGGAAAGTTATTTGGAGAGAGACTAGATAAGATGCTCTCCGAAATTAAGGATAAAAATAAGGCTACCCTTAAATCTCATAAAAAGGAACCCCGTCCTGGCAATACTCTCAGTCCTTTCGATCCTACCATACCTTATCCAGGTTCAGACAGGATCAGAGATGCCCACACTGGGCTCCTCAGAGAGGGTCCTTTCGACATTTCAACAGATTCAACCGCCCCTCACAACCACAGTCCTTTAGGGCGGACAAACCTGACAAATTCTTCAAAGGAAATAAGCAGTGACGCCAGGGATCCAATGATGGGGGGAAGGTTACAACTTTTCCTTCCACAATGGCGCCACTCCCGGACAGATGCCTGGGTACTACAAATAATTCAGCAGGGATGTCTAATAGAATTTCATCACAAGCCTCCAGATCGCTTTGTCGCATCGCCATGCTACCGCAGTGCTGTAAAACATCAGGGAATGATGGAAGCCATTTCTCACTTGATCCGGATCGGGGCCATAGAGGAAGTACCTTTTCAGGGACATCTCCAGGGAGTTTACTCCATATTTTTCACAGTCCCCAAAAAGAATGGGGACTGGAAGGCTATCCTGGATCTCAAATTTCTCAATCGATTCATCCAGTCCAAACATTTTTGCATGGAGACACTGCGAACTATCATAGAGGCACTGCGTCCAAACACCTTCATGACATCTATAGATCTCACAGAGGCTTATATGCATATCTCCATCCATCAGTCCCACCGGTGCTTTCTGAGATTCAACTATATGAACCTTCATTTTCAGTTCAGGGCACTACCATTCGGGTTGACATCTGCCAAGTTTTTTCCAAAGTGATGGTGGCTATTGTGGCGATGTTAAGGAAGGAAGGAATCCAAGTACATCCCTACCTAAACGACCTACTCATATGCGACCCCTCATACAACCTGGCACTTCAGCACACCACTCGAGTCATCACGGCATTCGAAACACACGGCTTTCTTATAAACAAAGCCAAAAGCTTGCTAAGCCCGTCGCAGAGGATCTTACATCTGGGAGTGGTCATAGATTCCACCACTAATTCAGTATTCCTCCCAACAGACAAGGCCCGCAAAATTGCGGCGGTGGCCAAGTCCACGGTAAAGTCGTCACGACATCGACTGATGGCTCTAACAAGGCTCCTAGGCCTCATGGTATCATGTCTAGGCCTGATTCCTTGGGCTCGCTTCCACTCCCGACCACTTCAAGCAGCACTGCGTTCATTCCAGCTGTTCATCACACACAAGATAGACAAGACCCTGTCCCTCAGTCCGGTGGCCAGGACAAGCCTCTTATGGTGGACCAAAGTCGACAATCTAACAGTCGGACAACCATATCTACACGAACAGCCAGTCCAGGTGTTTACAGACACCAGCCTCGAGGGATGGGGAGCCACGGTGGCAGACTCCTTTGCTCAGGGCATATGGAGCCAGTCAGAAACATCTCTCCACATCAATCTCCTCGAACTCAGGGTAGTACGCCTAGCCCTCATCAAATTCCATGACCTTGTCAGAAACAGATATGTGCTAATCAGGACCGACAATGTGGCGACCAAGGCCCACATGAACAAGCAGGGTGGGTCTCGCTCCTCTCACCTGCACCAGGAGGCATCAGCCATCATGATCTGGGCAGAAAAACACCTTTTGCCTCTGAGGGCAGAACATGTACCAGGCATCCACAACACTCAGGCAGATTGGTTAAGCCGTCAGACCCTCCAGGAAGGGGAATGGATGCTGAATACTCAAGTCTTTCAAGCCATCACCAGCTGGTTTGGAACGCCCACGGTGGATCTGTTCGCCTCAGTCCAGAATCGTCAGGTAGAAAGGTTCTTCTCCTGGTTCTACCATCCAGAAGCAGAGCAAGTGGACGCTCTTCTGACTCAGTGGCCTCCGGGTCTCCTATACGCCTTTCCACCACTGCCTATCCTTCCGAAAGTCATCAGGAAGATAAGGGCGGAGAGAGTGGAAGTCATCCTGATCGCTCCCAATTGGCCACACCGGCCGTGGTTTCTGGCACTCATGGAGCTCTCCACCAGGGCATCTTGGCAGATTCCGACATCCTCGGATCTCCTTAAACAGGGACCAATGATTCATCCAGATCCTGGATGGTTTCAATTGACCGCTTGGAGGTTGAAAGGGCAAGGCTATTAGCCCTTGGTCTTTCCGTGGAGGTAGTGGGGACCATCCTTAAAGCCAGACGTCCTTCTACTACAAGGATATATCAATACACCTGGAAAGCCTTCTCCAGGTGGTGTCATTGGAAGACGATCAACCCTAACTCTCCTAAGCTACCTCAGTTACTGGACTTTTTACAGAACGGTGCGCAGCAGGACCTTAGAGAGGCAACTTTACGAAAGCAAGTGTCTGCTTATTGCCTCAGTCTGTCCGGATATTGATGGTATTCCTCTGTCATCGCACCCTCAGGTTAAGGCTTTTATTAAAGGAGTAGCTCAATCTACCCTTCCAGTGAATCACTGCTTCCCTACCTGGAGACTGAACACTGTACTTTCTGCTCTAACCAAAAGTCCCTTCGAACCTATGAGAGAAGTTCCCTTACGATTAGTAAGCATGAAGACCTTATTTTTAGTTGCCATAACCTCTGCCAGGAGGGTTTCAGAATTGGGTGCTCTCTCTATTCGCAAAGACTTATGCATCTTTCACAAAGATAAAGTCGTGCTACATACTGATCCCTCGTTCACCCCCAAAGTGGGTTCCCGGTTTCATCAGTCTTAGGAACTTCTCCTCCCTTCCTTTTGTCCTAATCCTTCTACTTCCAGAGAGCAGAGTTGGCACACCTTGGACCTGTGTAGAGCTGTTCATATTTATATATCTAGAATTGAATCCATTAGGAGAACGGAATTTATGTTTATCTCCATTTCTGCACCCAACAAGGGACTTCGCATGTCCCGACAGTCTATCAGCACATCCATTAGACAATGCATCAGAAAAGCCTACTTAGTCAGTGATCTCCAAGTTCCGAATGGGATCACAGACCATTCACTCCGAAGCACAGCCATGTCGGCAGCATTTTTCAAACAAGCCTCGACTGAAGAGATCTGTAAAGCGGCTACTTGGTCCAACGTGACTACCTTCATTAGACATTATCGAATCAATACTATGGCATCTGCCGAAGTGGCATTCAGCAGACATATTTTACAGCACGTGGTGGAAGATGATGAGGACTGAGTTCCCATCCGTTATTTCATTGCTCTTGGAGATCCCAAAGATCAAGATGCCCTTCCTTCAGAGCGGGAAAGGTACATTGTTTACTCACCGAGAAGGTCCTTTCCACTTTGAAGTAGAAGGCATCTTGCCCACCTGGAGGTGGCAACATCATCTTACAAGGGTGGACTGAAGCACACCAAACTAGCCTACAGATTCGATCGGCCTAATAATATTGTAGCAATACATATAGAATCGTTCTAAGTTTATCGTTCAGTTTATTGTTGTTTGTACTCCTTGTTAGTGAGTGCCTTTCCCTGTCTCTTGAGCTTGCTGTAGAATAACTGGAAGGGGAGGTGTTCCTCGCCAGGAGACAGGAAGTTGTTAGTTTAGTCCTGCCTACCCCTAGCAATGGGCGAGAAACACCCAAAGATCAAGATGCCCTTCTACTTCAGAGCGGAAAGAACCTTCTCAGTGAGTAAAAAATGTACCTTTTCGTTCTCTCTTTTTTATATAAATAAAAAGGCCACAGGGGTTATGTGTATTTGCGCATACTCTTCCTTTAGGCTCCGAAGGCCATAGTGGAAATGTCATGGCACAGAAGGAGCAACCAATTCCCTGTTTTTGTTGCCCATCATTGACAGAATGCACACATTTGTTTTCGCGAACACGGCGGATGCCAAACTCCAGCTGGTGGACATGGCTATGCTAGCTCCTCGGGAGTCTGATTCTGAAATTGTTACCCTTGTGTGAGCGTAAGACTGAGTCAGCCTTTGAAACATCTTGCTATGTGGGTGTGAGAGTTGAAGTCTCTTGTTTCCAAACAGGGACTGTGTCTGCTCAAAGTAAGCTCATTTCCCCTAGCAAATGTGTTCACTCTCAGGACATTTCTGGATGTTCACTTTTTCGAGTCCCTGAAGTGCTATCGCTTTCAAGATCGTACTGTAATGAGTTAGTTCTCCTGTACTTTTCTTCTGTTGCATTATTATAAAGGGTTTATCTGATTCCTCTCCCTCCCCCACTGATTCTTCCAAGCACTGGGTGTACTTTCATCAGACTTTTGCAACTGCTAACGTAGTATTCTGTACTCTGATGCAGCACTGGCCGTTGTGAATGTAATCGTGGGTTCTGGTTCCTTCTTGGCAGCTCCTTCTCCCTTCTAATGCCAGGTTTGACACATCAGCACTTTTAGAGAAGCCGTGCATGTTAGGCAGACACCAATTTGTGCCGGGCCCCTGGGCTATTGGAGGTGCCTTGCAGCTTCTGCCCTTCCAGTGCAAAACTTCCACGATTGTTTCTATTTAAGCATTGCTTGCAATAAATAGTTACCTGTGTAGGAAGAGAACAAAGGTTAAAGTGAAGTTGAACATTCTACACGATTTATTATTTCTAAGCAATGGGACTTAGATTAGTTCATAATGAGGAGCAGTAGCGTGTAAGGCTAGCTCTGTTTGGAAGGAACAACCCACCAGTATGTTGAGGCTGGAGACAAGTGATTGTTTGCCCCTAAGAGAATCGAGGAGAAAAATGAAAAAGCTGTCATGGTCTACAATGTGTGCATTTGGTCCCACTGTCCGGGCATAATTGTCTCTATGACAAATAAGTGTGAGACACAAAAAAATGGCAACCTCACATCAAGGCCTCCTCTTTACAGCGGCTGCTGTAAAAAAGGCAAATTCCATGCTGGCCATAATTAGACGAGGAATAGAGAATAAAACTGCTGATATCATACTGCCCTTGTACAAATCTATGGTGAGACCACACTTGGAATACTGTGTACAGTTCTGGTCACCACACCTAAAAAAGGATATTACAGAGCTTGAGAAGGTGCAGAAAAGAGTAACCAAAATGATTAGGGGACTAGAGCAATTGTCCTATGGGGAGTGGTTAAGACACTTAGGGCTGTTTAGCTTGGAAAGAAGGCGGCTGAGGGGAGACATGATAGAGGTCTATAAAATTATGCATGGTTTGGAGAGAGTGGACAGGGAGAAGTTTTTCTCCCTCTCCCATAATACTAGAACACTGGGTCATCTGCTAAAGCTGGAGGGTGAGAGATTCAAAACAGATAAAAGGAAGTATTTTTTCACACAACGCATAGTTAAATTGTGGAACTCCCTGCCCCAGGATGTGGTGATGCCAGCTTGGAGGGCTTTAAGAGGGGAGTGGACATATTCATGGAGGAGAGGGGTATTCATGGCTGTTAGTTAGAATGGATACTAGTCATGCTGCATCCCTATTCTCTAGTATCAGAGGAGCATGCCTATTATTTTGGGTGCGGTGGAACACAGGCAGGATGGTGCTGCTGCACTCGTCTTGTTAGTGGCTTCCTAGAGGCACCTGGTTGGCCACTATGTGAACAGACTGCTGGACTTGATGGGCCTTGGTCTGATCCAGCAGGGCCTTTCTTATGTTCTTATGTTCTTATGTTCTCTTTCCGTGATAGAGTGTTATACAGCTTGCCTTAGGCTCGTAGGTATAGTATGCATGAGCAGATAGTCTAGGGAATAAATGTGGACCATTTAACTTTTGTGAACCTATTTGCCAAATTAATCTGCCTCAGGTTATGTTATTGGTACGTTGAGCATTCCTCCAATGATGGGGCATGGGGGTGGGAAAATGCACCAGTTGACTGGGACATGAGTCAGTAGTGCTACATGTTTTTTGGGGGGAGTGTCTTCTGGAGTGGCCCCAATTTTATATGTAACATGCAGTCCTGCCTTCACTTCTAGTAAAGAGATTTTGCAGCTTTTTCAGCGCTCCTGAAAAACTTATTTGAAGAACGGCACCACGTTCAGTTTTCTTTCATGGTAGTAGCACTTGTGGGGCAGGTTTGCTGTGTTTCCCCACTTTTCAAATGGCAAGTTGTTTGTTATTGGGGGGAACTGGGGTCTTCCCCTTGAGGCAGCACATTTGTTGCTCACTGTAAGTACTTTGCAGAATGTGTGGCTACACCAGATTTCACAAGGATGTTTTAGAGAGCGTTCCTCTGCGGCTCGTCATTAGCAATGTTGCATGCATGATCCAGAGGTGGTTGTAGCACCGCACCAGGATGAAGGGTTTAGCAATAGTCCCTTATCCTCCTTCTGGCTGTGGCGCAAAGACTGACCTGTGGCCTTGCTTTCTTCCTTCAGTTTGCATCCGACCTTGACCAGATCCTGCCCACATTGGACAAAGCGGCCCAGCTGCCCCCAGGTCTATGTGGCTCGGAGACAACTGAAACCGGTGGCCTTGCTGGCAAGCCAGAGATCATGCCCTCCTCCCTCCAGCCCAGTACCGCAGCAAGAACACCCACTGGAATGAGCAGTATGTACCAACACCTATTTTTATTCCTGGGAGCTGTTTCCTGTCTTTCTACGATGCCAGGGCATTTGCTCATAATGCTTCAGTTCTGTATCTGATAGAACCTACTTAGAGGTTGGTTGAGAATAAGACGACAGTGGAAATTGTCCTTTGAATCCCGTTCACATCCACCTCCTTTCATAAAATTTGATTTGGCAAAAATGAGGGGGGTGGACACGCCAGCTTTGTAGCCTGTGGGTTTAAGGCCACCAACATGGCATCCACTGATGTGTTTCCTGGTGCTCACTTGCCGCCCTGCTTCCTGACCCTTTCTACGCTGCTTCACTGTCCTTTTCAAAATAAAACAGGAGTCCAGTGGCATCTTAAAGGCTAGCAAAAGTTATTTCAGGATAATCTGGTGGCACTGGACTCCTGTTTGTATTTTACTGCTAATGCAGGCAACCCATCTGGAATTGCCCTTTTCAGGATCCCTTCTTTTCTTTGTCCTTGTTCATGCTCCTTTGGGGGGGGGGGGTGTTCCTTTGCCACCTTTTGCATTCCTTCCTTCCTTCACCTTTCTCTGCCCCTTTCAGTCTCTTGACTCACTCTGTCTTTAACCCTATCCCAGACCACTTCTCCAGCCAGCTTTGAGGTGTGTATGAAACGGTGATGGGAGGATGGAGGGTATGACAGACAGGTTAGGTTCCACCTCTCCCTGAGAGCGACCAGTGGGAGTTTTAGGGATAGGGAGTTGAGTTTGCAGTTGGGAGTTGGCAGCTGGGGAGAGGGAAAAGGAGGCTGTCTGACTGAGTGAAACTGTGGAGAAGTACTGCTTATAGTGGTCTGAAAATAGTCAATTTGTAACCAAAGGGTCCCAGTTGTGGGAACGGGACCACAGTTCAAAAGTTTGAAATGTTGTAACTTCTACCTTACTTTCCTCAGTGTTATGTCAATACCATAAATAAAAGTTAATTTCTTGTTTTGATTAACCCTATGGGACTGCGTGTCTAAGGGCAAGAAGGAGTGTCACAGGGGTATTAGTGGGGGTGAGAGGAAGAGAACCAATCTACAGCCATTTTCCACAAAGTCCAGACACCAGCTACAGCTTCAAGATTTACAAGTGCCTGAGCTTGCAGCTTGGCTCCCATTTGTCTTCCTTACAGGCAGGTGTTTGCCTTGATAGGACTTTACCCCAATGACAGTTCTGGCACCAGGGCCCTGCAATATGAGAAGTGAAAGTCAGTACAAGAAAAGTTAGAAGAGAAATAGGAAGAAGAGCATTTGTGCTTCCCCAACCTCAACCAGAAAACCTAGGCCACTCTCCTAGTATCTGCCATGTCCTTAGTACCCGCATGCAGGTCCTTAGTACCCGCATGCATTACATGTGCACGCACACACACACCAAGTAAAATTAATTGCACCTGGAGACTCCCCATTATTGGCTTCAACTGGATTCTTCTAACAAGTCCCCCAGGTGGTACCTAAGTCCATCCAGCTCAAGTTATTTCAATTAGAAAAATAGTAGGCTTGGGAAATTACACTGTTTTTATATATTTATTAGCCACCTTTCTACATTATAAGAACACAAGGTACGAACTATTATCTGAACATTTTCTTGGGCCCTTACGCAATCTGAACCCCCCCCCCCCCCGCATCATTTCATTTAACCAAATTGTTTTCAAACATTGATTGGGGGGGAGTTAGGATTAGCCCCTCAATTTTGTGAAGGCACCCACTCCCCTTCTCAACATTTTTTTAAAAATTTGATTTGATTTGATTTATACCCTGCCCTCCTAGATTAAGGTTTTTATTATTCAGATCACAGTTTGTGTGGCAGATTTTAGGTTTTGTCTGGAGTCCTGGGTCTGATTCTCACCACTTTTACTTTGAAAAAGTATAATGGCATCTTAAAAGTTAACTAGTTTACTGCTGCAGGAGGTACGAGGTTGCCTGCTTCATCAAATGCATGAAATGGGCAGTTTGATTAGAGTGGGGGATTTTATGTACGGGGTTTGTGGGAGGGCCCCCCCCCAGCAAAAAAAGAAGCAGGTTCACATTTTCTTCTCCTTCAGCTCTGTTATGGGCACCGCTGAGATGGAAGGGACAACCTCCCTTTCCGCCCCCAATTCCTTGCCCCCTGCTGTCTTTAGGACATAAAAGCAAACTTCTCTGAAGGTCTTGTGTTCCAGACAAGTGCCAGTTCAAACAACCAAATTTGGATGGTGGTTTGTCCTACTCAGTTGGATTTGGGCTGAGTCTGGCATGTCAACAAGCAGTTAAAAGATTCCTTTGCTGCGCAGCTGATTTGTGCCCTGCCCCCCATGTTGCATATTCTGCAGTGTGACCCATTTCTGGACACTTTTGCAGTTGCGTGATCAATGTCCCTTTGACTCTCTGCTGAATTCCCAGCCTGTAATCTCTCAAGCCTATTATTTGTTTGCCAGAGACAGACACTCCCCCTGAAGACTTAAAGTGTGGCAAGGAAATTGGGAGCTGATCTACAAGCTGGATTTATGGCGAAGCAGCTATGTGAACATTTCTCCAGATGTTGAGCCCACTTGCTCACTGCTCCAGGCTGGCCACAAGCCTAAGCACCACTGGACTTGGCGGGGACATATTCCAAGTATAAACTGAGTAAATTAAATCAGCCCTGTAAATAAGTCCAAGGAAGTTATTAGTCCGGTTAGTTCAGGGGTGGGGAACGTCAGGCCAAGGGGCCGTATAAGGCCTGCGAAATCATTTGGTCTGGCCCTTTGAGGGTCCTGGCAGATCTCTAGCTCAGAAGGATCTAAGACTGGCGATCCGCCCCCTCCTGCGGACAGGAATAGCGTCTATTCAAGGTAGATGTGAGTTTGTTTTGCCGAGAAAAGGGACCTTTTCCCCCCCTTGCAGAAAAGTCATTATCTGTGGAGCTGCTAGGACCTCCCAAGAAACTGTGTTAACCCTTTCCCACCTGGGCCGTGGAAAAACTACGTGGCAGACATTCAGAGCTGTCTCTGGTCATGCCTCTTGGCTAAATGTTTGACCAAATATAGCAGGCTAATTTTTAAGTTGATAATTTTGTATGGCCCGCGAATGATGGTATAAAGAGCCAAATGACCCTTAGCAGAAAAAAGGTTCCCCACCCCTGGGTTAGTTAATTGTGGCCTTTGAAAAAGAAAGAAGACCCATGTTTTGCACAATTTCCTTACCTAGTTACCTGGAGTCAATCCTTGCTTACCATAGATGACTGGCAAGTGACTCTTTCCAAGCATGGGCTTTGTATGATTTGTTCATAGTACGGGTTTTTTTATTTGGATTGGGTTTGGTATAGAGTTATTCCCCCCATTCTCCCATCAACTTATTTTTGACTCCCCCCCCCCCCGCAGCTGTAGACCAATAAAAGAACTCAGTAACAGGGAGGAAGTATTTGCTGGATTCTGTAATTGTTAGAAAGCACCTAAGACAGAAGATCGAGAGCTTTTTTACATCCACGCTGGTATCCGGGAAAGGAAAAGCAGACCTTAAGTCAGGAGAGGAGATTTCTGAATCCCAGTTGAGGTTTGTGAATGACAGCTATACAGACACGAGAAGCATTAAAGAGGCAGACTGCCTTCTGACAGTAGCGGGAGCCATCAGATGGTGTGAAAAGGGAGCTGTCAAATCCCTAATTGGACCGATTGACCACTTGTCCCATCACCTCTCTACCGACTCCCCTGAGAAAACATGAGACAGCTGCTTTTCACTCAAGCCTATTATTTGCGTTGTGAAGACTTTTATTCCTAAGTCAGAAATCCCCTTGCCTTCAGGGAACCTGGCATTAAGGCCATTCAGGAGTCAGTGACATGTTATGACAGGACTTAATTGCCTTGGGGGAGACAAGGGTGCATTAATAACAATACAGAAAGTTGCTAACAATGGACAGTCAGTGCTGTATTGATTGCAGAAAACAAGAATTACAAGATGGGTAAGGTGATCACTTTCTCCCCCTTCCTCCAATTGGAGTGTCTCCTATTTAATAAGGCTAAATAACATGAAAATGTTCTGCCTGGCAAAGCGCCCTGTGGAACACAAAAGCTTACACATGCCTTAGACCAGAGGTCTTCACTGAGTAGTTCGTGAGCTGTCAGCAGGTTGCCGACTACTGCAGAGTAGCTCATACATTCCTTAAAAGACTCAGGAAAAGATTGCCTTCTTTTTTTCTTTTCTTTTTTTGCTCTGGGCTTTTTATTTTTTTAAAAAGCTTTTGCTTCATAGGAATTTTTTCTGTGCTGCTTAGCTGATAGCTTCATTTTTCGTGGTCTTCCTAGTCCATGTTCTTTTTCTAGGACAGAACAAAACTTGGTAACATGCGGTGGGGTAGTATCTCAGGATATTTTTGGATGAGGGGTTGTGGCTCAGTAGGAGAACACCTGTTTTCGATGCAGAAGGAGGTCCCAGGTTCAGTCCCTGGCATCTCCAGTGAAAAAAGGATCAGGCAGCAGGTGAAATGAAAGCCTGAGACCAGGAGAGCAGCTGCCAGTCTGTGTAGACAATACTGACCTTGGTGGACCAAGGGCAACTGCATGTCTTCATTACTCAGAAGTAGCTCTCATTAAAGAAAAGGTTGGCGACCCCTGCCTTAGACATAGTCTAATTAAAAAGATAGGCGCTTAACCACATTGGACTACAACTGAACTCTTGTCGGAGCTCAGCATGGTTAGTTAAATTCACACAGCACTAGACCTTAAGGCTATTACACCCGCAAACATGGTGAAAATCTGAAATTCCAGTTTCTGACATTTTTCAAGATTGTTTCTCAATTATGAGATGTTAATTTTTAAAAAATCTAAATCTTGGGTCATAATAAGTTTTAAAGCAATAATGGCAAGCATTAACGTTACCGGTTGCTGTTGATGGAAAGAGCTGTCTAGTCGCAGCCAACTTACCATGACCCTATTCAGAGGTTCCGTTGCGTGCCTCTGTGTAGCAACCCTGGGCTTATCTGGTGGTCTCCCATCCAAGTTCTAACCAGGGCCAACCCTGCTTAGCTTCTGAGGTCGGAGTTGCCTGGGCCATTCAGGTCAGGGCAACATGCTTGGTTAGGTAAGAACATAAGAAAGAACATAAGAAAGGCCCTGCCGGATCAGACCAAGGCCCATCAAGTCCAGCAGTCTGTTCACACAGTGGCCAACCAGGTGCCTCTAGGAAGCCCATAAACAAGACAACTGCAGCAGCACCATCCTGCCTGTGTTCCACAGGCATATTATATACAGGTTGACTATCCCTTATCCGGTCTGCTTGGGACCTGAAGTGATTCGTATTTTGGATCTGTCCGTATTTTGGAATATTTTAGAACTTTTACATATGCCCAATGAGAAATCTTGGAGATGGGATCCAAGTCTAAACAAGAAATGCATTTATGTTTCATATATGTTCTGTATATACTTTATACACATAGCCTGAATGTAATTTTAAACAATATTTTTAATAATTTTGTGTACATTGAACCAGCAGTGGCGCTGCTGATCACCTGTAATTAATCTCTGCATGCCATCTCAAAATGTCCAGTTTTTGGATCAGTCCGGATATCGGATGTCTGGATAAGGGATACTCAGCCTGTACTAGTTTTTCTTGAAACCCTTAAACAAAGAGCATCCATCAGCGGCAATATACACAAAATTAAGTTAAATTGAGTTAACATTTCTATCTCAAATTGATTTCGGATTGCACTGTAAAATCAGTTTCTGTATTTTGGGCTCTCAATCTCTCCTGTAACCAAAAGTGGCAGTGGATCAAGAGGCCTTTCATTGTGTTAAGAAAGCTTCATTGATTTAATTTTTGCTGACAGATTTTGGAGAGGAGCATCCTCTGGTGGATTCTGTGGGAAGTTCAGGCCATGGAGGAATCTACTAAACAACCTGAAATTTTGATTAGACCCATTGAAATTGTGCAATTGTTAATTTGAGGCAATTTGTGGCTATTCAGTTCCTGCCTTTCCCCTCCTTTCTTGAAGGAAAGTTTGGGGGGGTGGCTGGGGACCAGGAGAAAAACTGTGCTGTCTTGCATGGACGTTTTACACTTTAATGGTAAACTTGTGCATTTTAGCCAAATCCTTCTTTGACCCTCCTCAACATCATTGCTAAATGCCATGCCAAATGTCAAGGAAGTTACTATGATCCTTTTGCTGATCTCTGAACTGTGCTCCTCTGTTATATTCGCCATATTTCTAGCTGTTAACGGTGGGCAGGGAATGCAAGCAGTCCGGTCCTCATTTGACTTCTGTGACTCCATGGAGCCAGTTCCGCTCAGGACAGCGCCTTTCCCTGCAACAAATGGCAGCAGTCCCCATCCCGGGTTACCATCCGAACAGACCAGGGGGGCAGTACCTGGACCAAACCCTTTCCAGCCTGAGACAGGTACGTAGGGCCAACAGACACCTCTTCCTGGTGCATGCTTATTTATTTAAAATATTTATATAACTCGCTTATTTCTTTAGACTCTGGAACTAACAATGCAAGACAAGCTGCAAGGACACGAAAACATAAAAGTCCATTAACAAAGAACATCTTACAGATTAAAAACACAACCAAATCTGCCAGAGCAGTTTACCCACCACCAAATATGCCCTCTGAAGTAGAACCCTCTTGCACGCCTCCCAAAATGCAGCCAGTGAAGGCGCCCTATGCATCCACTGTGGTAGGCAATTCCAGAGGACTGGACCTACCAGGAGGAAAACCTGTGACCCAGTTGTTGCCGTACAGTCAGTCCTAAGAGCGGGCCCCACAAGGAGACAGCTGACTGAGGAATGTAACTGGCATGGTGAGAGTATACCAAAAAATTTCCATAGTAATCTCAATATACAAAAGTAGAAAAGGGCATGAGTCCAGTAGCACCTTAAAGACTAACAAAAATATTTTCTGGTACGGTATGAGCTTTCGTGAGTCTTTTGTTAGTCTTTAAGGTGCTACTGGACTCTTGCCCTTTTCTACTACTGCAGACAGACTAACACGGCTACCCACTGTCAATATACAAAATTATTTATTATTCACTCATCAGTCCATTGAGGTAGGCTGGCCTGAGAAAGTAACTTAGGCTTCATGGCTGAGCAAGCATTTTAAGAAAATATAAATAAAAGTAAAAATCCAAGGCCCAAGGTTATACACTCCAAAAATTATGTAAGTACCAAATATGTATGCATTTATTTCAGGATAAAACCTAATACCACATATAACACATACAGGGCATTGCAATAACCTACCAAATTGACATACTCATATAACACAGCAAGACATAAAATAACACAATTATACTCTGACCATACGCATTTCGGCCATACAGCCTTCTTCAGTGGTCTAAGCAATCAACGTTCCAGACTCAAAGATATTTAAAAATATATTAAAAAATCATTATGACTACATGTGCATTGTTATTGTAAAGTAACATTTAAAATATAAAACTGCAATCCTTCTTCCTCTGTGTTTGACTTCAATCCCAAGGAAAACTAATTCTTGTATATATATCCCTCTTAAATGAGGGGGATGTAATATTGCAGCCATAAATACAATTAACAATATCTCATAGTCAGAAAGTATTCATAAAGTCCGGAGTAGTAATCCGGATATAAGCAAATGCAAGCCAAGCCTGCCAGCTCAACCTTTAACCCTAATGAGAGACACGAGAGAAGACGATAGCTGTGTTGAGAGGCAGCGAGGAAAGCATCTTCAGTGTAGAAACTAAAAACATTATTAACTTTCCAGTGGCACAGTAAGAGATTTTCTCTTCAGTGTTGCACATGAATATGCTAAAAGTTAGAAGCTTTATCTCAGTGCTGACAATTTATATGTGTATTAAATCAATGAATATTTGTTTATTTGCTTATTTTAATATACCTATAGACTGCTTTTCCTAATGTATGCTCATAGCAGTTTCCAGATATTAAAGATGTTTTTTGGGGTTTTTTGGCCATCAAGTCACAGCTGACGTATGGCAGCCCCTGTAGGGTTTTCAAGGCAAGAGATGTTCAAAGGTTTGCTATTCATTGCCTGCCTCTGCGTAGTGACCCTGGACTTCCTTGGTGGCCTCCTATTTAAGTACTGACCAGGGCCAGCCCTGTTTAGCTTCTGAGATCTAATGAGATCGGGCTAGCCTGGGCTACATAGGTCAGGGCAGACATAAAAAGTACTGTAAATAAATAATTAGAACGAGCATTCTAACCACCATTAAAAGAGCCAATGTAAAACCCACATTCAGCCAAAGGCCCTTCTAAAATTCTGTGCCTTGCATTTCTTTCTGAATTGCAGAAGAGATGATAAAGCCCTCACTTCACTTGTCAGCCTTGTCCATCGGAATGGAGCTGCCGCAGGAAACTTTCTTTCCTGGCTGAGGCTGGGCTAACCTCTCTTAAAGAGAGAACAGAAAGTGGACCCAGATGGGAAGATGTAAGCTCCTCTTGGGCTCACATGGGGAACTGCAGTCCTTTAAAACCCCTGGTTTTGCCAATGACACCAGGTCTGAGACAGCGACCTTCCTGTTTTTCAGATTATATAGCAGAAGGACCCTTTTGCACCCTTCCGGCACCACTACTGAAATCCATAAATATCAGCGTGCAGTCTGAACACACAGTTTGACCAATTGAAACCCTACAAATCCCATGCTGTGGTAGCACAAGCAACAGAACCATATGTCAAGTCGCAATTCAGTTTTGCCACATTTTTTAATCACCACTTGGGTCTACGGGCAAGTGTTATATAATAGTGAGCAATATACTCCGCTTCTGATAAATTCCACAGGACATCTATATCTGGGTGTGGAGAATTAGGAATTGGGTTTTAAGAATCAGTCTTCTTCTCTCCCTTCCCCCCACCCACCCCCTGCCACACAATGCTGGGCCAAAACCTCGTGTCCATAATGATAGATGGAATTGTCTGCAGAAGGCTGACAGAAATTGAGACTTGTTCTCACCTCTGGTTGGCAACTGGCCTTGAAGGAAAGTATTCTGGGACATAGAGCCAGCCGTTAGGGAGCTGGTTGGCCAAATTAGCCAATGAGCTTTGGCCTGCAAAATCTTTTCCCGCTAGACCTAATAAGGTCCTTAGCAGCTCGCAAGATGATTGCTTGTGGAAATAAGCTAATTTCCCTCTCTGAGGATTTTGCTCGACTTTTGCAACCTGTAAGCTTTATAGTTCCACTTTTCCTTGGGAGAGAGAGCATAAGACACAAGCGCTATCTATGCAGACTGGGATGAAAGGGCCCCCTAGCACAGCCCTCTGTCTCGGGCTGTGGTCAGCCACATGCCCTAGGGATGCTCCCGAGCAGTTTTTGGCCTCTTGCGGTGAGGAAACGAGCTGCCCTGCTTTGTAGGGGCTTTGTTCACACGGGTGTGTGCCTTGTTGCCACAAATAGGTATGGTCTCATTATTGGACTGTCCTTGGAACACAAGGGGGGCACTGTTTGATGATGCTTGATAGAATGAAGATCTTGGAGCACGCATTAAAATAGAAAAAATATCAGGATGTACAGCTGCGATCGCAGCATCTGGGGTGGTTGTGGTTACCAGTTCCACTTCACATAAGTCAGCAGGAGCATGGAAGAACAACCACCTTCAGCAGACACTGAGGGATGTGATTTCGTCTTTTCCATGTGGCACATTCCCTTGCTCAGCTGGAATCGACAGTGTGGCTGCTTGCTCTTCCTTTATTTTCCTGTTGCCAGGCAACCTTAAGAACACTTCATTGCTGTTGCACAGTCCAAGAAGAAAACGAGGAGTCGCCGGTTGACTTTGCCCTCCAGTCTATATCTGCGTTTAGGCTTTTTAAAATCTAGCAAACGGGGCAACGGGGAGATGGTCTGTGGCCAGGACCCACCTCAGGGCCAGTATTCTCAAAGCTAGGCTGTGGATCTCAAACCTGTCAGGCAGTTAATTTTTTGAGACTCCCTTACCACTAAGAAACCACTGCCACTCCTCACACATCGAAAATGACGAGAAAGGGCTTCTGGTACCACTTCCAAACCCAGCAGTGGCCCAACCCCGAAGCAAACAGCGGCGGTGCATGTTAGATACCATTGACGGGGATGGACAGGCCTCAACTATGGGCACAACCCACCAGGAAATCATCCCTTGTGAGCCGAGCCCCATCAAAATGAATGGCAGGAGCCACAAAAAAAAAAAAAAGACAGTGCCCTGCGTAGCTCCTCTTCATTTCAGCCAGGCTTGAGCAGGAAAACCTCCCAGTGGACTGTTAACTATATCTGAGAGTGAAGTGGGTGCACCCTGTCCCATGCACAGAAGCTGAGAAATCAGGCCACCTATAAACCAAGATTAGGGTCTCTGCTTACTCAGGGATTTTAGCTGTACTGGGAAAAAATGACTTTTCAAATGAAGCAAAAGAAAGAGAGCTCCCTCCCCCCAGCCTGATCAGGACTAAATAAGCTTCAGGAGCCCAGAATGTTGATTGATTAAGAACAGGGAGAAGGGAAATTAGCTTTTTGAATCCCATAGATTCTACTTGTGCCTTTTCAACTGGTTATGATGGACATGCCAGGAAAAACATCAAGAAGAATCAGACTTCTTTGTTAATTGCCTTGTTTAACCCTATATAAACTTGGAAATATGAGTCCTTTGTGTGTGTGTGTGTGTGTGTGTGTGTGTGTGTGTGTGTGTGTGTATGCAAAGTGCCGTCAAGTCGCAGGCAGCTTAACCACCTCTGTTAGTCTCTTGCCTTGAAAATCCCATAAGGGGATTTTCAAGGCAAGAGACTAACAGAGGTGGTTTGCCAGTGCCTTCCTCTGCATAGCAACCCTGGTATTCCTTGGTGGTCTCCCATTCAAATACTAACCAGGGCTGATCCTGCTTAGCTTCTGAGATCTGACAAGATCGGCTATACCAGACTGCCTTCCCTCCATGCATCCTTTAGACATGTAAATTTAAAATTGCTTACTAAGGGGCACACGGGGTGGGGCACAGTTTTTGGGTTCTTCACAAGTAACTGTTGTCCAATACTCCTTATGTAACCCAGTCCTCATGGGTATCAAAAAGCCAAACTGAATGTATGATGATGGGGGGGTCTATGAATAGATCTCTTACAATTTTGTGAGAGGAGAGTGCTCCTCGCCATTCCGATGGGGGGAGGCTTTCATGGATCCAGTGCGACAAATGAGTGCAGCATGCCTCTGACCCACAGCATCCTCTACGCAGGCATATCATTAGTCAGAATACTCCTTTGTGAAAACAACAAGCTGGACCTGTGACCCAGATCCACCCATCGCTGGAAATATATAGAGAGAAGCCTTCAGGCTCCCAGCTTAATTTGCCTTTCCTGCTCCACTTCAGCAAACTGAGTGAATGTGGCGCTGCAGGGGAGGCCCTTGAGGGCATGATTACGCTGTGCTTTGAGGGTTACCTGGAGGTGACAGGAGCTCGAGATCAGCCTGAACCGTAAAACAATAAAAGCCATCACAGGAGGGGGTGGCCAATATCTTTAGTGGAGCAGCAGGCACACTCTTTTTTCTTCCTGTCATGATCTGAGAGTTGTACCACCTGCAGCATTGTAAGGAAAGAATCCCACCCAGAGCACATTTCTTGGAGCAGAAATACATCCACCGATGTAAGGGGGGGCCTTGATGGTTGCTCATGCCAGTTGATAATGTTCCACCTCCTCCCATGAATTATTTCTTTGTTTAAAAGGAACTTTCAGCAAAGTGCTGCTATTTTTATGCGTCTGCAAGTTGCCCAGGGTGGTTAATGGCCTGGTGACCGCTTGGCTTTGGAACTGGTTCTCACTAGCAGGCTATCCTGATGTTTGAGCCAGCTTTGCTAGTCAGACTCGGCCATCCTTTAGTGTTTTTGTATTCTCCCACTTTGCCCCAAGACAGACTAGGCTTCTCTTCCTTGGATCTGCTTGCTCACAGACTTGACATGTTACATTATTCCCCCCCTTTTCACCAGGATTATCTGAACTGGAACTGGGAGTCACAGGGCACCAGTTTCGGCCACCAGAAATGGGGGAGCAGATCCCATGGCCAGACAACTCCATGACCTCCATCAACCGAGGACCTATGAGCAAACCAGATGAGTAAGTACAGAGCTGTGGGTGGGGTTGTTTTTGTTGTCATTGGTGAGTGCTCCTGGGCAGGATTGTGGGCACAGAGTAGCACTGGAAGGGAGCAAGGTGTGACTCTTAGTGGTGGAAAGTGTCATCAAGTCGCAGCTGACTTGTGGCGACCCCATTGAGCTTTCAAGGCAAGAGACGTTAAGAGGTGGTTTGCCATTGCCTGCCTCTGCATAGCAACCCTGGACTTCCTTGGTGGTCTCCCATCCAAGTATGAATCGGAGCTGACCCCGCTAGGCTTCCAAGATCTGTCTCACATGGTGTGTCCGGGCCAGGGTGGCGTGACTCTTACCTACTTACCAAATGTGATATGCAGCTTGAAGGGGGAGCAGCTTTGGGGAAGTAGTGCTCATTTAAGTACACTGTGTGCAGCTGCCAGGTTTGCGCAGCCATCTTTAAGAGAAGAAAGGAGCAGCAACAAAAACATAACAGTCTGACTTAAATGTGTTTTGTAATAGGTGGGAATCGTAGAAGGGTTCCCACACATGATCCAATGTTTATTTATAAGGAAAATATCATTGTTTTTCAAAAGATATGAGAAATTCTGGATATCGCTTTGGGGCTTTATAGAGAGAAATGTCAACCATTATTGTAGGTGGTATCTCTGGAGGAAGTACCTGAGGGAGGCGGGTTATGGAGCAACTCTCCTTCCTCCCTCCTTGTGAGGTCCCAGTTAATAGAAACCAGGCCACCTGATGTTGCCAAGGATGTGGACCGATTTTGTCCCTCTCAGCTGTGATCCAGATTGCAAGCCTGTTCGTTTTGCCCCATAGAACTTAATGGGGGCCACTAAGAACCCTTGCCTACATAGCTATCCATTTGGAATACAAGCATACCTCTGAGATATTGCGGGTTCGGTTCCAGGCCACCGCAATAAAGCGAGTCATGTGACCTTTTTTTGTGTTTCCCAGGGCATATAAAAGTTATGCTTATGCTATGCTATAGTCTATTACACTGCAATAGCATTATGTCTAAAAATGTACTGTAATAATAACGGGAAAGTTTGAAATATTGCAAGAATTACCAAAATGTGACACAGAGACATGAAGTGAGCACATGCTGTTGGGAAAATGGCGCTGAAAATATTGCTCAAAAATGCAATATCTGCGAAGTGCAATAAAACGAGGTGTACCTGTACTGCCATCTAGGGTCTAAGATGTTACCAAAAAAATTTGTTGTAGATATTTGACTTTGCCCTGAACTGTTGTATTAAACTAGACCCTGCACAGAATGTTACCTCCTCAGCTCCCAGTTCTTCCCTGTGCTCTCCCATCCACCCTGCCTCTTTTTCACTGATTCTCTTTACACAGTTACTTTCGCTACTTCCCTCATATAAATTCTGCAAAAACAATCCCGAGCGTCCAGCCCTTTTTGTGACTGTAGTGGGAAATTAAGGGCACTGGCATAGGGAGGGACGCGCAGCGTCTTGAGTTAGCAGGACTTAATGGCCTGAAATCTCCCTCGCCCATCCCCTCCTGCTCACCCAGATACTAGCCATGTCAGCTATTTTGGAATGGTTGAGGAACTCAGGACAGGCAGAAGGAGCCCCAGTTAGTGAGCTTTTGAGTGGGAGAGGATCCAGTTACAGGTTCTTGGCCTCGTGCCCCAATTTTCCATTTGGCCAGCCACCTTAACGCTAAAATGGAGAGCGATATGTAAAGCTTCTTATGGTTCCATTGGTTACTACATGAGCTTTCCCTAGAGAGAACTGTGACTGCTTTTTGGTGCAGGATCTATGCTGAACAGGGTTGCAGGGAGCCGCTCCATTCCTTCTGTGAAGAATTCATGCAAGGAGGGCCCACTGCAGGGACCAGCTGCTGCAGCTCTTATGACCGTCCTCTGGAAGTCAGGAGGGGGCATTTTTATTTCTCTTTCCACTCTGCTTGTCTCTGTGTGTGTGTGTGTGTGTGTGTGCTTTTGAGGGGAAGGGGAGCTGATTGTTCTGCATGAAGGGGCAGGGCGGGATAATATAACTCAGAGAAAGAAACAGGAGTAGGTGAGGAAAAATGAAACTTCTTGGTCATATTTAATTTCCCTTTCTCTATAAAATGTTCATTTAAAAAAAAAATTCCTTACTCTTTTGTTCAGCCTCTTCTGCTTCCTTTAATTAAATCTTTTAATTCTTTCCATTCATTATTTAGATTGTGAGCATGTGTGGGAAAATATATTTTGGGAGGGAGGGGAGGGAGGTTAAAAATCACTGTGTTCGGGTTTGAACCCACAGGGATGGAGTGGGGCTCGATGTCAGTGAACAGTGGATTTGAATAGCCTAGCTGCACTGGGGTCTCAGGAGTATGAGTGGTGACAGATTTCCTTGTGTAGCTAGACAGGAGTCCCTCTGGAGCGTCTGGCTCCATCGTTTTAAATAGGAAAACTTGCACCAACCTGTGGTCATATGAAAAAGAACCTGACTTGCACATATTGGAGACAGTGAAGATACAGAGAATCCCGGCCTTTGTTCCCTTTTTTTGGCATCTTTACACAATACTTTTTTTTTTTACACCTAACTTTTTTTAAGTGCAAACCTGAAACTGTAGTGTGTGAATGTGGAAAAAAAGCATGTATCTGAATGAAAGAAAATGCATGTATCCAACATGAAAGAAGCCACAATTGGCTGCAGCTCCTGCCAGAGTGTATGTTCAGTGACAAACCCAGGTGCGTTGTAATGCATGAAAAGCCCTTGAATCTCAGAGGGAGCTTTGTTCCTTCCAGTGTAACCATAGATCTATTAGTCCTTAAGAGGCCACCAGGTTCCTTCCTGTGTGCGTGCCTTCCATTTTGCAGTTACTGAATCTGTACTTGAGACTGCTGTACTACTGCACGCTTTTGTCTTTTCTACCCGTTAGTTTGAGCAGAAGCCAACAAAACTTGTCCTGTGACTTAGCTGTGCCTCACAAACAGTGTGTTTGTTGGGAAGCTGTGCCTCGTTAGGGACTAGTTTTAAGTCCTCCTTGCGTTCTCGTTCACCCTTCTTCAGCCTCCTTGAGAACCTTGTCTCCCCACCCCCATTAAGACATGTGCGCTGGCAAGACTGTGCACAGCTAGATCAGTTCCAGTTACTTACATATGGTGCTCATCTGGAACCGAGTGAGTAGACTTGCTGACTCCTCGGGAATTTTTGGCGCTGGAGAGCCCCTCTCCTCTGGCTCCTTCGTGCTTCCCAGTGAGTGTGATGCGCCCGCCCATGGCAGTGCCAGATCCCAAAATCCCATTGACTTATATTAGACTTGTCATCAGGATGTGTCTCATTACACGTTCAAGCAAAGGAGATTGGAAACAGCTATTCAGATTGGAGAGAGGAAAGGAGGGGAAGGCGGACGACAGGAGTTTTCTTGTTTTCTGCCTGCTGTTCTTACTTTTCCCAAGCCAGTTACAGTTTCAGCTTCCAGGGATTTCATATTGTATAAAATCTAACTACTGATCCAAGTAACAACAACAATAATAATAATGCCCAGTAACAAGCTATGTGTGTATACGTGAGTATATGTGCGCCGTCAAGTCACAGCTAACTTATGGCAACCCTGTATTGTTTTCAAGGCAAGAGAAATTCAGAGGTGATTTGCCATTGCCTGAGTGAGTCCTGAGGGAACTGTGACTGGCCGAAGGTCACCCAGCAGGCTTCATGTGGAGGAGTGGGGACTTGAACCCAGTTTTCCAGATTTGAGTCCACCACTCTTAATCTCTATACCACTACAAAAGATAAAAGAAGCAAGAGAGGCCACGCCCCCTTAATTTGAAGGGTAGGGACCAGCCAATGTTTGGCTAGTGCAGGAAAGATGAGAACAGGGTGCTGCAACTGAGAGAATGCTGAGGACTTCACAGCATCATGCCAGAGGACATGAGGGGTGTGCCATCTCTTGGCATGGAGCCTAAACAAATCATCCACAGCAGAATGGTGGCACTGGCTCACGTTCAGCGGGCTCTAGGAACTGCCTGGCCATGTTAACCTCTAGGGCTGGCTGAGTGGATCTTGAGATGAGAAAGAGTAATATGAACATGTGAAAATGCTTTGTACAGAGCCACACTATTGTTTGCAGTGGACTGGCCATGATTCTCCAGGGTCTCAGGCCAAGAGAGGTTTCTTTCCTAGTCCTATTTCCAGAGACCATTTTTAACTGGAGATGCCAGGAACTGAATTTAGGACATCCTGCAAGCACAATGTGTTCATATCACAGGGCTATTGCCTAGTGATCAGCCAGGAAAAGTACAGTGGAAGAGACCAGTTTCCCTGCAGACATACACACCATCTCTCTTGTGTCCTTCCTTCATATTTCACCATTTCACCACTAGCTTTCTTTGTTCCCTTCTCCTGATCCTGCTTCTATCTTGCCTTCCCTGTGCTTGATGGCTGTCTTTCTCTTCCTCTCCAGCAAACCGCTTCTCGTTCCTCCTTTGAGATCTTCCTTAAAACCAAATCTGCCCTTCCACAAGACCTCCCCTCGACCACCTGAGCCTCACCTGTTCTACACCTTGTGCAGTGGTCACCCTGCTCTCTTCCTATATAGCCCTCTAGTCAAGAAGTGTTGTCTCACCTTGAATTCTTCCACTTTCTCAATTTATATAAACTCTCTGGGTATGGAGTGTTCCACACAGGATCTAGCACACCCATCAGTGCAGAACAAGCAGCAGTAGCAGCAGTAAAGATTTGGGATTTGTGCCGACGAGTCATCTAACATGGCTGTAAAAACCATGCAGACACTTAACTTGGGACTGATGTCGTCCCTGGTGAGTGTTTCCTGCACTCCAGAAGTGATCAAAGATGGTGTGAGTGTGTGTGTGTTCAATTTGGATTTTTGTACATTCGATATAACATTTTGCCGAGTGAATATTACAATCTCTAATGTAAAAAAGGGATATTGAAGAGCTGGAAAAGATGCAAAAAAAAGGGCATCACCAAATGTTTAAAGGATTGGAAAGCACCTTCTCTGAGAAGACGTTACATTTTTTTGAGGCTTTTTATTTTAGAAAAGGAATGGTTGGGAGTGGGGGCGGGGAGGGAGACAGAGTTTTATAAACTTAAGTTTTCTCCCTCTCGCATATTAACGCTAAAAAGGATGATCCAGTACATCAGATTGGTGGTAGATTTAGGAGTGACGAAAGGAATTACTACCTTACAAACTATACCATTAATTTTATTCACCACCATAAGATGTGGTAAGTAGCTTAGGTGGCTTTTGAAAAAGAATGGACATGTTCATGACTATTAGCCATAAAGCCTCCATGTTCAGAGGCAGTTTACCTCCGGGTACCAGATGCTGGAGAGAGCCAGTGATTCCTGCCAACCATATCCCTGGCCCATCGCTGTTATCCACTAGCCCTACCTACATCCGTTTGTTGTTTGTTTATGGTATGTAGTGCAGATGTTAGTTGATAATTCTCCTTGGTCACTCTGAAACAAACATTGGCCCTGCACTTTGGGAAATCCTGCTCTCAATTTGTATACAAGAACACTGATGGCTTTTCCTTCAGAGAGAGGCACTGTGTATCACAATGATTTCAAGGCAGAAAACAGGCATTCCAATGAGTCGCCTTTCCTGTGTGCATTATTGTCCCTACAGCCAGTGTATTACTTCTCAGCTGGATGAGCTCTTGTGCCCGCCCACCACGCCAGAGGGACGAAATGATGAGAAAGCCCTTCTCGAGCAGCTCGTGTCCTTCCTGAGTGGCAAAGATGAAAATGAGCTGGCAGAACTGGACAGAGCTCTTGGCATTGACAAACTGGTCCAGGTAGGGAGCTGACTCATCTATGTCACTGAGACCTGCTGGTGATGGTCTTTGGGAACCATTTTTCAGTATCTACAAGACTTGGCCAAATGTGAGGAGGACTAAAAGCACACTGGAAACTTCCCAAAACACAGCAGCGACCTTGAGTCACGTCCTCCCAGAAACTTGGAGAGAAAGATCTCTGGACACGACTACACTTTTCTCCTGGAAACGTTCGGCTGGATCCTAATTCCTCTTCTGTTCACGGAGGGAGCATTTTTGCTAGGGAATTTTCCCCTCCCGTGCAGCATCCTGTGCGGTCCCCAGGATCCTTCAGTCCTTGGGGTCTGCATTTGGGGCAGCACAATAAGCTTCCATGGGAGGAAATTCCCACTCTTCAAGTGCTGCTGCACTCACAGTGCTTGGAATTGAACCCATTAGTTTCTGTAAAGCCATTTATGCATGGGTGTTTCCTTGCGTTCTCCCCACCGACTACTTCAGAGCTTTGCTTTGGTTATGCTTGCATTTTCCGACCATCAGAGGTCGCCTCTTTCTCTCCCCCCCACCCCCCGTGTTTCTGCACGTTTTGACCTTGTTTTCTGGATTTGTGTTTAGCCAGCATCCAGAAAATGCAGTGGAAATGAGTGAAAGCACACAGGGAGAGCAAGGTGACCTCTGACAGTCAGAAAATGCATGCATAATCAAAACAAAGCTCCAAAGTAGTTGGCAGGGTGACCACAAGGAAACAGCCATGCATAAATATCTTAAGTGTTTACACTTCCAGTTTCTCGTTCCCTCTTCCTTGTAGCTTGTACTCTTCAATTTATGCCGAATAAAAAATGAAATTTCAGCAGTCCAAAAAGCTGATAGTCTGCAGATATTCTTTAATTAATTAATTTACTACATCAGCTTTGGATTGATTCATTACATATTGAACATTACATCAAATGGAAAGGGTTAGGGTTAACAACTCTAACCTTAATAGACAACTGAGTGATCAAAGGGGGGAGGGTGTGTGGAGTGGTTCAATGGATGCCAAGGAATAGGGGGTGAAGCAGACCCCACCCCCACCCCAGTTTGAGAGGTTTCTATAGACACAGGGCACAATGCAGAGAAAGATGCTTCAGTTCACCTCCCAGCACATTCAGCGGAGCACTTAAGAGCTAACGCAAAATTGCTAATTTCAGTGGTACTTGAACAGCTGGCTTGTGCTTGCTGCCTTCACCTTTAAAAGCTTGTTAAAAATTACGCCTGTGGATACTTATTGATATCTTTCATCCTCGTTTTCTTAGGGGCTTTCATGGTAATAATGTTTTGCAGTTAGATAGCACATTTAAGGGTTGGAAGCATTCTACGTAGGTCAATATCTCCTACAGCAGCATGGTAAAGGTGGGCGGACACTATTACTCCCCCATATTGTTTGAAGGGGGAAGGAGCTGAGAAGAAATAGTGGGTTGGTTAAGGCCACCTAGTGAATCCATGGCCAAGGCAAGATTTGAACTGAAGGCAGCTGAAATATTCCAGCTCAAAGTAGACTTCAAGAGGGATACACGGCATCTCTTATTTTTAATTTTCCCAAAAGTAAATTTAAACTTAGCAGAGCATAGAATCTCAGGCTCTTCATTGCAGATGTCTGAGACGTACATCTAAAATGAATGTGTGAATGTGAAAAATACATTGTTACATGCATTTCTGGTGCATTCATCATGGAGCCAAGGTTGGCTGTGGTTTTCTCTCCAGCGCCCACATTGTACTATGCGTGATTTTGTCATTAATCAACAGTGAAACGCCCTGAAAAATATATCCTGAAGATTTGCAGCTGTGTTTGGGAGCCTTCAAGTGCAGTGCCCAAAATGTGATTGTGCGTGGTTTTGGGTTCATTAAAGTTACTGTGGTGAATCTCGGGGGACCTCACACTTCTTTCCCTTTTTGAACAGGGAGGTGGTCTGGAAACACTAAGTGAGAGATTCCAGCCGCAGCAAGCAACACCACCGCCATCAGCTCTCTTGATGGATCAGAAACCTGGCATGTATTCGCAACCGTATGCCTCGGCCTCTCCCACCACCAACCTCCCTGGCCCTTTCCCGGGTATGGTCAGGCAGAAGCAGCCTTTCGGCCCCATGCCGGTCCAGGTCCCACCACCCCGTGGGGCCTTCCCCACCAACATGGGGATGCAGCCCCGACAAGCTCTCAACAGACCTCCAACAGCACCCAACCTGCGGTTGCAGCTGCAGCAGCGGCTCCAGGGACAGCAGCAGGTGAGCGTATATACTGGTTGGCTGGTCCATAGCCCAGGCTTTGCTTCTAGGGCCACATTGCCCTTTCTGTGCTGGCAGCCTTCCAATTTCACTTTCGTATGTTGAAAGACAGCCCCCCCCCCATTTTAATTAACTGGGGGCCACCGGAGAAAATGCTCCCAAGGCCATTTTAACTGCTCTGCCTGGATGATGACAAACTCCATAAGGTGTAGTCTGTGCACACCAGCCCCCCCCCCCACTCCTTGAATTAGGTGTGTAAGGTAAGATGCAAACCTGCTTTTGTTACCAGATGTTCTCCTACGTGGAACTGATGCTTGTTCCTGTTCCAGGTATCTTCTGATATCAGAGCCGTGGAGATGAAGGAAAAGAGCTGGGGGTTGTCTTTTTATTTGTTTTGCTGTTCCAAGAATGGGGGAAAGGATGGCGGTCCTTCTCTCCCCCAGTCTTGCCTTCTCTCCATCCTCTAGATCAGAGTTTCCCAACCTTTTCAAGTGTGAGGACCCCTTGCAATATCATATTTTTCAAGTATGAGGACTATAAATAATGTAAATAATTGTTTAAAAACATCAAAAAATTTGCACGCCCATCATATGATAGTAGTTGTACTATTAGTATTCATTAATTTTAAAAATATGTAATGACAAAAAGATCAAAATGTCAGTGCACATATGGATTCGTGGAGCCCCTGCAATATCTCTGCACCCCCCAGGTTGGGAACTCCTGCTCTAGATGTTCTTTAGGGCTCTGTAAACAACCAGCCCAACTGTAGTGTGAACTTCCTGGCAACACTAGATCCCCCTGACGAAGCACAGGTGAAACATGCAGGGATTGTCAAATTGAATATTTTTCCCACTGCACCAACTGCTCTTTTGCTCTTTCTTGTTCTGGTTATTGGCGCGGCCCTCTTTTATGCACTTATGTAAACAACCAGCCCTCCCTGTTAGATGGTGGGAAAGGGTTTCCATGTGCAACTGCCGCAGAATGATACAACCTTCCGAACTGTAAGGTCTCCCTCATTGCCTCCTCTCTAGTTGATACACCAGAATCGGCAGGCTATCCTGAACCAGTTTGCAGCAAATTCCCCAGGTGCCGTCGGCATGAGGGCAGGCATGCAGCAGCAGATCACACCGCAGGTAAATGTTAAAGAAAAACCCTTGAGTCCCTGAGTTTCTCATTATAGGGGAAATGGATGCCCGGTCAGTAGAGCCAACGCTTCTGGTCTGTAATGCTTTATTCATGTGGTTGGGCCTCTCTCACCCTTGGTGCCTACCTCATTCTTTGTGCAGCCAGTTGGTGCTTTGGTTTGCTTTTCTGGTACGGCTTTTATGAATGGTGAACCCCTTTGCAGTTTTGCTACTTTTTACAGAACAGTGAGTGCTGTTTGCTTGAGCTTGACTGAAGAAGGGATCGAAGCGACTAAAGGGGGTCGGTTCATAAACTATATGATTCCTGGGATTGATGCTGTTTGTCAGGATGTCTCCCCTCTGCTGCAACACATTGGGGAAGGGGGGTGCTTGATAAGAGAGATGGGGAGGTTACACCTCAGGCTGAAAGGGGAAACTGAATGCTGATTCACACCAACCCAGGACTGATCCTGGATGCTTGAGGAACGTAGTGCTACTCAATGCAGTGGGCCTGGGAATGTAAACCTGTCCTTGGGATGCTCTGCCTTCAGGGGTTGGATTGATTTCCAGTGCACAGGAAGATGAAGCTGGTGGGGAGTGCTTTTCAGATCAATCTTGCCATGCAGAGAAGCAGTCAGGCAAATGCTTTGCTCAGCAGCCTGCTGAAGTGAACATGCCACACGTTCAGGGTGCCCCCAAGCCTACAGATGCTGTGGTATGTTATTTTTTCCTGTTGTAAGACTGAATTGGGACCTGGAGAACAAGTTATTCCAGGGTTGACAGGCTTAAAGGTTTGGGGACCCGTGCTCCGTGAGATCTGCCTTCCCTTCATTTCTCAAGGGAACACCTTGATTACCAGTCTGCTCAGCGTGATCAACTGAATGTATCGACACAGTGTAGCAGTAGTAATGAAAAGGCAAATCCATTACTAGGCAAGGGATCACAAAACAAGACAGCCTTACCTCCAAAAGTTGCAGTGCTATAGCTTAGCAAAACGACAACAGAGGGACAAGGCTGAGGTTTGTGAATAGTGCGGAGGAGAAGAGTGAAGGAAAAATGACTCTTTCAGAATGTAAAAATGACACCGGCGATGGTGATAACTATGTCATCGATGGCTTTTTAAAAAAAGTTTTAAATGAAGATGTGGCGGCTGTTGGTAAATGTGGATGTGATAGCCAGCAGGACAGCGTCCACATTCAGTGAGAATGTACATCTGGCAACCAAGATGGTGAAGATTAACACTAATGGTTGCATGCCACCATTACATGTTGCTCAAACGTCACTGAAGCATCTGTCGGGCTCTTTCTGGATGGCAGATTGCTTGAACTTGATGGGCCATCAGCCTGACAAAGCGTGACATGTTTACGTTCACAAAGTTTAACGAAACCTGTAAGCTGGACGAGAGGGAGAAGGAACGGATTTTGGGAGAGTTTCCAAACAGGTTGTTTTGGGGAGGGACACGTTTGTGGGCATGAGGGACCGGAGCATAAAGGAATGAGTGTTCATAGTGCTGTAGTCCAACAGCAGCTGTTCTTCGGCACAAGAGCTGGGGGAGGCGGGGAGGCAGCTGGCGTTTCTCCACACGTTTTTTTATCAGTTAACAGCTGTACTCAAGCCAGGAAGGTGGAATGTTTGTTGGTAGCTGTCCCCAGCACAGAGCTAGGCAAGTGAGACCCCTCCAGGTTGCATTTAGGTAGCTCTGAAAGGGCCAGGTTTTTGTTTCATGTGTGTGTGTAGGCCATAAGTCAGATGTGGCATGACGGCAAAAAAAGGTCTTTATATTTTTAGGAGGGTGAGCTCGTCAGCTGACTAGCTGGACTCACTAGATCAGCCTACAATAAATCTACTTTGCCAAAAACTCTAGGGCTCTTGCAGTGTGGGGGTGGGATGGCTTTTCATTACTCTCTGGGCCAAACAAATGGCAATTGCTGCTTTACCGGATCAGACCCAAGATCCGTCTCTCCAACAGCAACCATCCCCTCCCTTCTAGAAATTCACTCTACCAAAGAGGCCCAGTAGTTCGGGCCAGGAAGGAATATCTCTGCGTTCCCTTGTAGATCAGTATTATGGCTCACCCGCTTGAAATGCATGGATTATTTTATTATAAGCATCATTTCCCAGGGTGTGCGACTGAAACAAATATTAATGTGTGTCAGCTGCCATTGTATTCTCATACTCAACGTGATGTGCAATGTTAACACTCACTTAATCGAGCCCACTTACTTGCACCTCTGTGCGTTGTACTTTAGATGAAGGGGGAGGAGCGAATTCTGCAGGATTATTTGGCGCTCTCAGCAGCTGGGTGGGAGGCAGTCGGTCTGCAGCTGGTCCTGACCAGAGTCTCAGCCGTGGCCCTGAGAACTCTTGAGGTTGCACGTCCCAAGCTTGGTGTCGGAGAGTCAGCCAGAGAGCATGTGAGCCGAATGCAGTGGATCAGCTGGGGACAGAACAACAGGGTCACCGGGCCAGTAAAGTATTCAGGGCTGAGAGGCTCCTAGGTGCAGGAAGGTGCTGAAGGTCCATCTCTCAATCAGGAGACCGGATTAAGGTTTTGGGAATGGACCAAATAATTATAGGGAAAAGGTGCAGACTTCAGCTGCACACCCAAAAGCACAGAGTTCAGTATTACTGAGGCAGATTCCTGATGTGGTTGTGCTGAGGATGGTGGCCATGAGTGCTTCTGACCAGCTGTATCTGACTTACCAGCTCTCCCTTTTCTCCAGCTCAGTTGATCCGCCTAGGGTAATCCATGCTTTTGTACTCTTGTGATTAGAGTACAGCAACATATTCTGGGTGGGACTGCCCTTGAAGACATCCCAGAAACTGGTTTATGGCGCAACAGCCAGTGTGGTTCAGTGGGTAAGAATGGTGGTTTGGAGCGGTGGATTCTGATCTGGAGAACTGGGTTTGATTCCCCACTCCACATGAGCGGCGGAAGCTAATCTGGTGAACCGGGTTGGTTTCCCCACTCCTCCATATGAAGCCTGCTGGGTGACCTTGGGCTAATCACAGCTCTGTTAGAGCTCTCTCAGCCCCACCTACCTCACAGGGTGTCTGTTGTGGGGAGAGGAAGGGAAAGTGATTGTAAGCTGTTTTGATTCTTCCTTAAGTGGTAGAGAACATCGGCATATAAAAACCAACTCCTCTTCCTCCTCCTCCAGCTAATGGAAACACACCTGGCCTATTTTAAAACACCTGCTTTGGCTGCCAGTTTTTTTCCAAGTTTAACTCAAGGTGCTGGTTATGACCTTTAAAGGCCTTCACAGCCAAAGGAGCCCCTCTCCCCATATGGGCCTGGGCACCAGTTAGGGTATCCCCCTGCTTAAAGGGGGGGGGAATATCCCACCTGGCATCCACCAGAGCCCGTTCCTTTTCAGTAGTGGCTCCCCCCTTGTGGAATGGGCTCCCTGATAAATGGAGGATGGCACCACCCTTAAAAGTTTAGGCTGTGCTCTAAGGCTCTTTTATCTGCTATGGCTTTTTTCATAGGGTTTGAGCTAGAGTCATTTTATTCAGAGGAAAAAGTCAGGGTATAGAGACTTTAATAAATAAATATTGATGGTGAAAATGTGTATAGAGGACTCTACCTTGGCTATAGATGAGCTTCGTTGACCCTTCCGCTCCGTCACTCTTCGGATGACTTCTTGCACGTTTTCCAGCAAAATGGTTGTACCTCTGTTCTCTAGCAGCGGCCACAAGCCCCTCTTTTACCCGAGCCTCACCGTTTTCTCTGTCGTTGTCTTCCTCCTCCTTCACCTCAGCCCCCTCTAAATGCACAGATGCTGGCCCAGCGCCAGCGTGAACTCTACAGCCAGCAGCACCGGCAGAGGCAGCTAATGCAGCAACGAGCCATGCTAATGAGGCAACAGCAGAGCTTCGGGAACAACCTCCAGCCATCAGCTGGGGTCCCTGTGCATCTGGGGGCCGGGCGCCTCCCGCAGGCTCCTCCACAACAGTTCCCCTTCCCCCCCAGCTATGGTACGAATCCAGGAAACCCCCCTACCTCCACCAGCCCGTTCTCGCAGCTGGCGTCGAACCCTGAAGCGGCATTGACCAGCCGCAACATGGTGAACAGGGGGATGATGGGAAACGTTGGAGGACAGTTCGGCTCTGGGATGAACCCTCAAATGCAGCAGAACATCTTCCAGTACTCAGGCTCAGGTGAGTCTTGGGCCAGGCCTGGTAAGGGGTATTCTTACATCTTGCTGGGAGGAAAGGATGGTGGTCTATCAGCTTGGTTGTTCAAGACCCCCCCCCCCAACTCTGGGACAGAAAATAAGGCTCATAGTTCTCCTTAGGAGATATGTGTGTTTTACTACTCACAACTTTATCCCACCCTTTCTCCAAGGAGCTTGAGACCGTAAACATTTTATTCTCACTATAACCCTCTGACATTTTGGAGGACATTGATTCATAGGGTCACCATGAGTCAGAAGCAACTTGACGGCACTTAACACACACACACACACACATATAACCCTCCGAGGTGGGTTTATTTGAGACAGAATGGCTGGTACAAGGCTGGCATTTGAACACGTTGGCAGATTTGAACTCAGGCCTCCCCAACGGTAGTCCCGCATACTGACCACTGTACATCAGCGGATCTCAAAACTGCTGACACCAGGAGCCGAGGCTGAGAGGCAGTAGCTTCTCTATGGCTGCCTAGTGAGCTTTTGGCAGAGCGGAGCTTTGGACCGAGGGCTTCCTCATTCTAGTCTCTTAGCCCCTGTGCTTCACCAGCGCTCTATACAAAGGTAGTCTCTGACTGGAAGCGGACAAGGGCTTGTCCAGGGGTTGCCAGTCATTCAACAGGGGCATCATTGCCTGCGGTGTGCACACTCATTCCCTCTTCCATCCCTGATCAAGAAGGGCTTGTGGGGATTTTTTTTGTAGTAGTTCAGAAACCCACAGACTTTGTTTAACCAGATATATTAGTGGAAGAAAAGAAGTGAGGGTTGGGAAGGGGCTGTGGCTCAGAGGAAGAGCCTCTCTGCTTTGCATACAGAAGGTCGCCAGATTCAATCCCCAGCATGTCCAGTTACAAGGACCAGGAAGTAAGTGATGTGAAAGACCTCTCTACCTGAGGCCCTGGAGAGCTGCTGCCAGTCTGAGTAGACAGTACTGACCTTGATGGACCAGTGATCTGATTCAGTATAAGGCCGCTTCATGTGTGACTTTATACACCACTGGGATGCATTCAGATCCTGAGATGCCCTTCGGCAAACAGAGAGCAGTTCCACTCACTCAAGGGGAGGTCCATGATTTTTGTGAACATCCCTTGCCATGCCCGAGTGTTGGACCTGTGAATGCCATCAGCAAAACCAAAACAGAAAGGGGAAGAAAGGCCTCAACCCAAAAAAACCAGGTACCCAAAGAAGGTTGACAAACTCCCTAGTAAGTACGAATACCAATGGGTTACATAAGATAAACTAGCAGAACTTTAATACAATACAAATAGCTTTTAAAAATATCAATGTTATTTCAAAATTTATTGAACTTCTTAAAACTATTTGTATTGTACTAAAGTTCTGCTTATTTATCTTATGTCATCCATTGGTATTCATACTGTTATTAAGGCGTTTGTCAGCCTTCTTTGAGTACCTGTGGATGCCCTCACATTTAGTTTGGCCCCCAGAAGCCAATTTTCAAATGCTATGGAGCAACAGCAGACAGAGAGGCAGGAATTGCCTTAGGATCCATCTTGAAGCCTCTATTGTAACCCCTTCAACTCTATTCTCTGGTTAGTTTTTAGGAATTAAGTTGTCCTGTTCTAGGCTAGAACTCTGGCCTTAAAAAGCAGCGCCAGGATAAGCCCTGATGAGCTCCATGGCACAGATTCAGCTATAGAATTCAGCGGACGCTAGTCAGCTCCCAGACAGCTTATTGCATAACCATCTTCCCCAGTCAAGCAAGAAGTTCAGGGTCACTGAACCCACCAGGGCATGGCAGGATTTCCAGCTTGACCATTGTCCCCTGAAGATAAGCGATTGCCTGGTAGACTGCCGTACCAGAGGCCCAAACTAAGGCTTGTTCTCTTTTTTCCTCCCCCAGGAATGGGTCAGCAAGGTGAGGCTGCTTTCACCCCATCTCTCAGTCCCAGCAGCCCCCTGATGTCGCCACAGCTCCCTCCTTCTCAGAGCCCCATGCTCCAGCCAGCCCCACCCACGCCCGGATACCAGTCACCAGACATGAAGACGTGGCAGCAAGGAACTATGGGGAATAACAAGTAAGCACAATTCTAAGGTATAGACACTCCAGTTTTTCAAGATCCAGACTTTAGCAAAGTTTTTCAGCAATGCCGTTTTAGTGATCAACAATGTAGTTTTACAGGAGGGTCAGTTTCCAGAGGCAGTGGAGGGTGGTGGGCTGGGGTCTCTCCCCCCTCCCACATTGGCAGGTTCTTTGGCCGCAGCTGGCACTCCAGGCCCTCTTACCTTTCAGGTGACAACTGGCAGCCCAAATGGCACCCCTTGGAGGTCTAGTTATGGCCCTGAGGCTGCCAGTCCTGGGACCCATCTTATAGAAATGTCCAAAGTTCAACACACCCAGTTTGTTCAGCTTCTCCTTAGATGTCATACACTGAGCTATTCCTATTCCACACCTCTTAAGATTTTCTTTCCTGGGTTTGCCAGAGCCCCGCTGTTCAAAAACCTCAAGGTAGAATCGTGATTTGCACAAGCATTCTTTCTTCTTAACTCAAGCAGAAACTATTTAGTCATTGTTCATCAAGGCTGCTGTCGAGACGGTTGTCAAGGGGCTTCCTTCCCACTTTCTTCTAGCTAGGACATGTGGGTGGCCACTCTTGCCACCAGTCTCACTGGGAGTGCCTAATCAATCAGTCATGGGACATACAGGAGTCTGTATGTGTATATTCTACACAGTGAAGTTCTGAGACTGAAACCATGTAGACATTCACTCCTTTCCTATCTGTAACTCCCCTTTCTAATTTTTTTAAATGTAGTGTGTTTGGCCAAGCTGGGCAACCCCAGCCCCCACCAAACCAGCAGGGAATGTACAACAACATGAGCATCACGGTCTCCATGGCTGGAGGGAATGCCAACGTCCAAAATATGAACCCAATGGCCGGACAGATGCCTATAAGCTCACTTCAGATGCCTGGCATGAACCCGCTGTGTTCAGAGCAGGTTAGTGCAACCAACAATGTCGTCCTGGTGCTCCCACAGACTCGTCTCAACAGTTCCAGCAGAAGTGGATGCTTTCCCCGCTCACAAAGAGCATGACTCTCATGGTCGTACCATGGTGCTCACCCTGGTAATTGGTTGGCACCAAAGACTCAACTAGATGCTGCTGCTGAAGAAGAGCTGGTTTTTATACCCCGCTTTTTCTCTACCTTTAAGGAGTCGCAAAGCAGCTTACAATTGCCTTCCCTTCCCCTCCCCACAACAGGCACCTTCTGAGGTAGGTGGGGCTGAGAGAGTTCTGAGAAAACTGACTGGCCCAAGGTCACCCAGCAGGCTTCATGTGGAGGAGCAAGGAAACAAACCCAGTTCACCAGGTTAGAGTCCGCCACTCTTAACCACTACACCACGTGGCTCTCAGCCATAGTGGCCTTAAATGCGTTAAGTCAGTGCAGTCCTTTTTTGCTCATCTTGTTTTACAAACTGTTGTTGAGAAGAATCGTAACTATGTGTAGACATACTGAAGGTCCAGGTTCAATTCCTGACATCTCCACATTAAGGGATCCCAGATATCCATGTGGTCTGGGATAAGGAGGGCTGATGAATCAGCCCATCCCATGCAAATCTGCCTGCAGGTTATCAGCAGCAGTAGCCAGGTGGAAGAACACCAGAGATGAGGTGTTTTCTGTTCTGGCATAAGTGCCTTGGAATTAACTTCCATCAGGCTCCAGGATAAGACATTTTTATTTACCCAAGCTTTTATGAGTTTAATTCAGCTTCCCAATCATAATATATTACCATTTCCTGTGTCAGGATGTAAAAAAAAATGTAAATATTGTGTTAGGATCTCCGGTTTAGTAATTGCTGTTTTAAGATGCTCTTTACGTTTTTGTGTACTTCATTGGATGTAAAAATGTGAAATAAATCAGGTGTTTGGAAAGGCCTTCCTCTGTGCCTGAAGTTTGGTAGAGCTGCTGCCAGTCCAGGGCAGACAGTCCTGGATTTGATAGAGAAATGTTTTACTTTGGTATAAGGCAGCTTCGGTTAAGAAGAAGAAGAAGAGTTGGTTTTTATATGCCGACTTTCTCTACCACTTAAAGAAGAATCAAACCGGCTTTCAATCACCTTCCCTTCCTCTCCCCACAACAGACACCCTGTGAGGTAGGTGGGGCTGAGAGAGCTCTAACAGAGCTGTGACTTGCCCAAGGTCACCCAGCTGGCTTTGTGTGTAGGAGTGGGGAAACAAATCCAGTTCACCAGATTAGCCTCCGCTGCTCTTGTGGAGGAGTGGGGAATCAAACCCGGTTCTCCAGATCAGAGTCCACCGCTCCAAACCACCACTCTTAACCACTACACCACACTGGCTCTCCAGCTGACTTGATTAAGTCACATGGCTTGAAGTCTTTCTGAGAAACTGTAAATTGCACCTGTTGATTCAATCCTTGGAAGCATTAACAAAGCCAGTAATGGCGTTCAGGGTGCTTATTATAGGATAGTTGTAGGTGGAAGCAAGCCCATAGGGAAAGATTTGCTTCCACTGATCTGTAGGTGCTGGGCCTCTGGCTGCGGAACTGGACTACTTTCCCTAATATTGTTCGGGGCGTATCCATGCTACACATGCACTGGTTTTATGCCAATTGAGCTGTCATGACTTTCCCAAAAGGATAATTGAAATCATAGTTTGGTGAGGGTGTTAAGAAACATTCAGCAGTCCCTAGGATCCTTGCCCCCACCCTCACAACCAATAGTTCTCAGGGCAGCTTGCAGTTTATTTGTACGCAGTTTAGAAATACATCAAATGTTTCTGAATTACAGTTCTGGAGCCATTCAGAAATGTCAGCGCCTGCTGTTTAGCAGTGTATGATCACAATCCCTTCAATGTGACAGGGGTATATTCTGATGGTCACACAGTCAACAGCAGGACTTATAATGCTTCTCTCTGAAAACTTCTCTCATGTAGCAAAGCTAGTCTTGAGACTCCTTAACAGTTCTTCGTTCTCACTCCTCTGCTTGCACCAGTGATGAACAAGGAAGGATATGAAAGGCTGCAAGATGATCTCTGAATTCTCCATGTTGGCTCTTTCCAGGTAAATGATCCAGCTCTCAGACCTGCGGGCCTCTACTGCAACCAGCTTTCTTCTTCTGATCTTTTGAAAACAGAAGCAGATGGCGCACAGGTCAGTAAAAGTCTCCTAAGCCCTGAACAAGATATTCAGGGAAAGCTGGAACGGCTGCCTCGGTTGCTTTGGGAATCATTGCACTGCATTTCCCCTGCAAACGATGAGTGTGTAATAAGGGCTTTTGTAGGTTGGGACCCTTTGGGATGCCTGGGTCCAGAAAGCCCATCCCAAGGGCTGTCCTAGCTGGGACTGAATGTGACCGGAGATGGCCAGATCTCCTATGTTATCTGGCCTTATGGTCAATGCACTCTTTTTGGCAGCAATTCCAATGTTCTTCACGGTGCAAGACAGCTGCCAGAACAGCAGTACTGCTTCTGCCCCTCCCCTATGGCGAGTAGAATTCTTTCTGATTAGTTTCAGAGTAACTCAGGCTGCCCTGAGACATTTAGGGAGGAGGAGCAGGCTAGTAAAAAACCTGGGTGTTTTTTTTTTTTTTTTTTTAAATAACGGCAAGTAAATTTGGGATACTGCAGTTCAAAACTGGACATGTCCCTCCCCTCCAACCTGAAATGACCCTCTGCCAACCAGCGTATAACTTTGTAGAACATCTGACCCATGTAACCAACATGACGACTAGGATCATTCTCAGCAAAAGAAGTGAGGTTGGAAAAGTAGATGCTGCACAGAACTAGCATTGCCAGTTCTTCTTTGAGTCGAGCTGGGCATCTTCATGTGTTGATAGGATCAGCCACATCTCCGTCTGGTGATGCATTTGGAAGAGGTCCCCGGTGACCTACAGATGCAGGTGTACCTAGGGCAAACCACCCCCAAATCCTAACAATGCTTATGTCTTGATTATTTGGGGTGGTCGATTAAAATTTGTTAGGAAGGCTGTGTTTTCACATAGGTCATTTATGCTTGGTAATTAGCAGCGTGTTCCAGGATGAAGTGCCCTGCATATTTTTTTGAGTTTTTCACGCTGAATCTTTATTAGGAAGTGGCTGCGAAGCCGGCGCATACCTGCTTCGCATTTCTTAAGAGCCTTTTTAACGTGACTTTTTGTATTTGCTCTGCCCCCGCCTCAAAGTGACAGCCACGGGTTAGCAATGCAAATGGCGGTTGACTAATGGAAGGAACAAAGGAGCAGGCGAGTGGGGGTGGAATTACTCCTTTTGCATTGAGGACCGTGAATAGGCATTTTAAAGGTCGCATTTTTAAAAAGAGCTTTGAGCAAGCATCAAAATTGACCCTGCATAAAAACCACCTCTGTTAGTCTCTTGCCATGAAAACCCCAAAAAGGGGTCACCATAAGCCGGCTGTGATTTGAAGGCACTTTACACACACACAAATAGCCACAGGGGAGATTTTTCAGTGCCCTGTGGTTTAAAAACAGTATGAATTCATGGCAAGAGTCTTATCAGGAAAACAGCCTAACTACCATAGGAGATGGCAACATCTGTCGAGCTTTTAATCAGAGTCCTTTGAAACATGTATAAAGGAACCAGTTTTGTGACACCCAAATTTGGATCCCATTTATTAACCCTTTGGGTTAATAGGAATAAATAGGAAGAGATAAAATTTCCTTGCATATTCATAGATGGGACAGTCAAAACAACCATGGAAAACATCCTCATTGCCTTCTGTCCACAGACACACAACCTATGTACAATCAGCACTCTCCCAGATAAAGGGAGGGCATTGTCTCAAATTGAAGGGTAAACATAGCCTCAAGGAAGCCTGGAAAAGTGAATTTACCAAGATAACTTTCTAACCCTTCTATATACTGGTCTTGGGACAAGGTGCCAAAGCTTGAAACTTTTGCCATATCTTGGCATGTACTACGCTGTCTGAGTTTAGTTGCCATTACTAAATCCACAGCTTTCAGCAACTAGGGCAGCAAGCCACGATGTTGTGTGATGTGACCACATCCTTGCAATCATTCGGTCGGATCCAAACTAAATTGGCAATTTCTACAGATTCTCCCTTATTGTGACAGACCCCACTTGTGGAATGTGTCAGGGTCCCCTATCCCCCCAGGAGCAGCGTGGAGATCAGAGGGCTGCAGTGGGAGGGGGGAGGCAGGGAAGTTCCATTCTGCTGTTGGAAAATTTAGTCTGGGTCCATACGAACATAAGAAAAGCACTGCTGGATCAGACCAAGGCCCATCAAGTCCAGCAGTCTGTTCACACAGCGGCCAACCAGGTGCCTCTAGGAAGCCCACAAATAAGACAACTGCAGCAGCATTGTCCTGCCTGTGTTCCATAGCACCTAAGATAATAGGCATGCTCCTCTGATCCTGGAGAGAATAGGTATGCATCATGACTAGTATCCATTTTGACTAGTAGCCATGAATACCTCTTTCCTCCATGAACATGTCCACTCCCCTCTTAAAGCCTTCCAAGTTGGCAGCCATCATCACATTTTGGGGCACTGAGTCCAACCCATAGATTAGTTTATGTGACTTCCACTCTTTTTCAGACCTGGAAAATGGAGTCTCCCAAAGCTTTGCTTGTTTCAGATTTTCAGTATTCCAAAATTTCAACCAATAATATGACAGGGTTGCATGAACTCACTCCCAGATTTTATTGTAATCCCAGCCCTGCTCCTAGATATTGGGGGAATGGGGGGGGGGGTAATGTAGGCAGTCCTCATAACTATTTTGTGCAGTTTTAAGCAACCTGACTTCTGCAAGCTCCCATCATTCAGCTGAAGAATGATTCCTCCATGGGATAGCCATCCAAACTGGGTTCACTTTGCAGCACTCTTTCAGCAGAATTGAAGTCCAACAGCTAACACCGGGTGCACGTGCGTTCTTGGCTTTTGAACCAAGATTCCAGCCTTAGTGTTTAACATTTCCTTGCAGTGAGATCAGAGTTCCTGACTCCTTGGACACTCAAATGAGGAACACGCAGAATCTGGAACTGAGGGGGGCCGTGTATGGGAAGGGAGTGTATATATGTTTAACAGCCCTCATCTAAAGAATAGTCTGGGGACACTGAGCATTTGTTGCTGTGTGCGGAAGAGGCAAGGACTTGATGCTATGGGAGCTGGGAAATCTCCAAGATGAGAAGGAGTAGGGGAAATTCTAAGTAATCTGTTACAAAACTGAAAGCAGACCAGAGGAATATATTGAATGGCGGGTAAAGAACATCGAGTATTTCAGGTGTCTGTCTGTAGTCTGTGACATTCTAGGACAATGTGGAATGCTTTGAAATGAGAGAGTCGTTTAAATTATAGAATATTGGCCATATTTGGAGCTGAAGAAAGATGCTGGGGATCATGGGAAAGCAAGAACTGAGAAAATGAAAAGGAAGGCTTGGTGTTACTTTGTGGCCCCAGCATTAAGCCTCTCCAGTATCGCTGAGACCTTCCTGTTGCCTGCCAAATGTGAGGAAACAAATCCCTGGTCTGCTATTTTTACCGGTTAAAAAATAGGCTTTAGTGTCAGGCAAAAAAACCCTCCTCATTCCTGGTCCCAAAGAGGCCAAAGGGCAAGCATTTATAAGGGGGTGGGAGGTGCAGAAAAAGTGGAAGAGAGAGAACCCAAGAGTTGGGCTGCTTGAACTTGATATCACAGAATCCCCTGAGATTGCATTCTTGCCTCCATCTTGTCTGCCTGACACGTATCACTGTCGGGCAACCAGAGGGGTTGAGGGGCTCCCGTTATCAATTTGGGTTGCTTTCCACACCAGTTTCTGGAGACTCAGGATTGCTGCTGCTTTTCTTAATGCAAAACATGTGACCTTTTCAGAGCTCCGATCCAAATGAGTGCAGCGGTTTTCTTTTTGTAGGGCAAGAAGACAGAAGAGTTCTACTCTGTGGTGACTACAGACTAGAGGAATTCTCTAGTGAGTTTCCACTTAACCGTAGTTCCTGCTCAGCCAGCCAGGGGGCCCTTTCCCATTGCCGGCTAAAAGCCTCTCTCCTTTCTTATGTCCCAGCAGGTGCAGCAGGTCCAGGTGTTTGCTGACGTGCAGTGTACAGTCAACCTGGTGGGGGGAGACCCTTATCTGAACCAGCCAGGCCCCGTGGGCTCGCAGAAGAGCTCGGCGGGCCCCCAGACCCCACAAGCCCAGCAGAAAAGCCTCCTTCAGCAGCTACTGACTGAATAACCCGCTTTTCAAAGGAATGTGAAATTTAAATAAGACATACAGAGATATATAAATATATATATATATTATATATTTTTCTGAGATTTTTGATATCTCAAACTTGCAGCCATTCTTCAGCTCTCGTAGTGTTTGGAGCAAAAAAAAAAAATTTTCTCTCCCTCCCCCTTTTCTTTCTTTCTTTTTTGTAAGTGTTGGATGTCAGCAAAGTGACAAGACGGAACTGTTGAGCCAAAATGATAGATGATCCTTATTTTTGTAATCAGTTGCTGGCTTCTTATCCCTGTTGGCGGTAACTTGTGAAAGGGGGTTACAGGAGTGAGGGAAGGTGTTGGGGGGGATCCAAGTTCTCAGTTTCAGCTGGATCTGTCACTGATTAGTGTCTTCAACGAAGCAGGAATTGGGTGAATAATGGCACTTGTCTCTTCTCTGAGAAGGAATGTTTTTAGCTGTTCTTAAAAAAAAAGTACACCCTCACCCGCTGCACCCCCCCAAATATGTTTGTGCAATCAGCTTTTTCTAGCAATTGTGAGTATGTCGGTTTTAAAGAAAAATAATAATAATAATAACAGAGTATTTTGACCCACCATTTTTTCCATGTTTTATGCTGGTATATAGAATGCCTCTTTAGTGAGAAAGAGGCCCTCTGTGTATATGACAACTGGGTGGGAGGGAACATACAAAAAAAACTAATATAATAATTTTTGACAAGAAAACAAAGTACCATTTTGGGGGATAATTGCAATATTTTTAAAGGGGAAAGGAAGAGGCGGCTGTGGGAGCATTCCCTCACGGGCCGCTGCTGTGATTATCCCATTCATTGCCATGAGATCTGTGGGGGGGGGGGTCTGCTCTGAAGTGACCCCCCCACACACACACACACACAGGCCTCATTGAAATGAAAAGGAAGCAGCAGAGCAGACACCTGTGGCGAGTCGCACCCTCTGTCCGATATTGTAGATAAACATTTTTCCGATTAAAATTAAGCAGTCAGTTCTCTCTGCTTTGATTGTGTTTAACAGCTAAGGGTAGCTTGAAACTATTTAAAATAATACTGATTATGATTATTATAATAAAAGGCGATTCTCTGTGAATGGGAGACAAGCTTATTCTTTGCCCCCTCGAACCTTTCATTGTAAATAGCTCAAAACCTCTTGTATAAATTGGTTTCTTTCTCTTTTTAGTTGAGGGTTGCTCTTAAAATAGCATTGCTTTTGGAGGGGGGGTATTTCTTTCCTCTTCCTCTTTCTGAAATTTTGTTGATGTGTGAAAACAAACTGTGTAGCTTTTGTTAATTGAATTTGCAAGAGTTTAAAAAACAAGAGACAAAGTTGGTGGCTACCGTTGCATTATTGCTTGGAAAGGACAACCAGGGATTTTTCATGGGCTGGAGGAGGAGCATCTTCACGGGGTGGGGACCAAGAAATAAGAGAGAGCGAATGCTGTCAATACCCCGACCTGGATGGCCCAGGCTAGCCCAATCTTGAAAGCTAAGCAGGATCACCCCTGGTTAGTACCTGGATGGGAGGCAGTGGCAAACCACCTCTGATGTCCCTTCTCTTGAAAACCCTTGATGGCACTTTCCACCACACAATGCTGTCAATGGAGGGTGATCTCCACTAAGACAGGATAACCAAGAGGATGTTCAAGGCCATTCTAAAGAGCAAAGAATGGATACCTGGACAGGCATGCTCAAGTTCTCTCACAGATATTACATAGGTAAGTCTTTGAATGTTGTTAAAGTCCAGGACACTCAGCAGAAGGATGTGAGTCTTTGCTAGAATCTGAACCAAATAGCAGGCACATTCTTCCCCCTCCCCATTCTGCCCTGATTACAAAATATGGATAGGTCCTACAGAAAGCAAGTTTCCCTTTCAAAGCTGTGCAGAATGAGCATTGACTTGAACTACCATGGAGAAACTAAAATTTCACGGGGCTGGTAGACACAGTCAGAAAAACACTATCTGGGACTGGCACACTGCCCAGTTTCAAGGACAGGTCAGTTCCTAGACAGCCCCAGTTAGACAGAGCATTTGCCACCTCTAAGCATGACATTCATTCAAGATATCAGGCACCCCAGCCTTCACCAGAAATACCAGAGGGGAGAAAGCATAGCGCTAGTGTTTGGTGTCAGACTTTACTATCCTGAGCCTTTCAGAAGCTGCTTGGCAGCCCCCAAACAGCCATTTCAGCTTTATCAAGAAGAACACAGCAGCCATCAAAAACAGAGCTAAGCAGCAGTCATGTGAACTACAAATAGCCAAAGTAAAACCCCTGATTCTGTTTCTGCACCCTTGGGTGCTGCAGCACAGGACCAGTGTTATGACCACTTCACAAGCATGCAGCCAGGTAGCAAACGAGTGCTGGAACTTCACAGTGAAGTTTCCTACCCATTTTGAACGGACATGAAAGAGTATTTTAAAGGAATTACCTTCCTTTAAGGTCTTGCAGAAAAGAATGCTCAGCTGTCCTTTGGGGGTTTAGATACAAGGTTTTCCACTTCAGATACGTTCCTCCCCCCCCCCTTTCCTGGCACACAGTCAGGAGGCAAGAAGTTTCTAGGGGGCTGTAAATGGGAGCAACGGATGAAGAATGCAAAAATCTGAAGGCCTTCTCAGAGGCCATTCTTGGCTAGGCTACTTATTCTGTGAAATACCTTGTCTTTAGTCCTGTTCATCTGCTCTGCCTCAGCTTCCCCTTCCCATGGAGGGTTCTGCTTTATTGCTCTTTCTCTACCTAGCCCCTAAAGTGACTGCAAAATTCATCATTGAATTTTAACACCAGATCACGTGTGACTAGAACCTCTGCATTCAAAACCGGTGTATCTGAATACCAGTTATGGGGCGGGTGGGACATAAGAGTGGATGGCTATTGCTTTTTTGCCCTGCTTTTAGGTCTTCTGAGATGGTCACTTAGAATGCTGGACTTAGGACATACCTTTGGTCTGATCCAGCTGAACTATTAATATACCCCAAACCGCTTTCTAAACGTGGCAAAAATGGCCTTTGCCCCAACTCAAGAATCAGTACCCGCAGTCAAGCTTTATTCTCACCGTCCATAAAATACCAGTAAAAAAAATTCAGAAGGCAATGGCCACTCCTTTGAGCTTGACAGCACCATCTCTGTACCCGTCCCTTTCTCCCAATCAAGCTGTGCCACCTGCAGTATAAAATATACATTGACAAGCTGGGAAGGCAGCAAGAACTTGCCAATGCTTCACTTCTCTTGCTCCATCTGGCTTTGCTTCTCCCCACCCCAGGCACGTGCACACTCATTTCCCCCTCTAGTCATCTCATATATTTTCTTCCTTTTCCCTTGTCTAACCCACTCATCTACTTCCCTCCCCCTCCCCCCTAGCCCCCCAAAGTCACTATCCCTCCCTGTCCTCTTTTTGCTCCTCCTCCCCATACGTCATTTTTCTTCTAAGGTTTCAAATTGTTGTGAAGATCTGGACTCCACCAGGTTTGCACAAAACAATACTTTACCCCTGGGTATCATCCTGCCCCAGTATTTTTTGGTTAGCACAGAGGGGCCACCCACTGATATGTGATGGATAATAGTGCTTACATAAGCAGTTACCACAAGCAGAGTTTGTGTGTGTGTGTTGTAAACAAAGGTGCTGTGTACACTGCAGCCCATCTTGGCAACAAAACTCTTCTTAACACTACTGTCATATTTTAACAAAATCCCAAAGAGGAATATTATGTAGAACCACATGCCACGAAGGATTTTGCCTCTGGGTTATTGTTTGTGCGAACACATGAAAGCCATACACCAAATGTGGATAAGCACATCTTTAATTCTCTCTACAGTCACACATTGGTTGACAGAATATAGTTGCCAGCAACATGCAGTGAGATCATGGTTCTCCAGCCAATTCTTATGCCTTCTGGTGATCCTGCTACACAGCAAAGCCCCGGAGATAAATTGCCTTTTCCCAGTCAAACCTGTACATGAGCAGAGGGAAGGAAGATCATTTCAGCAGTTTGAATTTCTTCAGATGACAGTGCACTTCCTCCTTAGGGTAGGGGCGGAGAGCAATGCAAGTGGGAATGTCTTCAGGCTGTTCCGTCCACACTTTATGATCGATGCTGTTTTGCTGCAGGGCCTCAGCTAGTGCAGTCAAAGCACTCTTGTCTGGTGCCTGTGAAATGGAGGGAGGAAGAGAATCAGTCTGCACTCCAAGCAAACCACTGTGAACAAGCTCCAGCAGTGATGGTTTTCATGAGATCCCAGCAAAAAGGTGTGGAGAGCAGACTGCCTCCACTTTTGTCAGCCAGAATACACATGAACAATAACATATCGGAGACTTACTTGAACCATACTATCAGAGCTGGCCTAAATCTATGGAATAGGATCATTCCAGATGGGGCCTGGACTTCTCGAATCGCAATGGAGCTCCAGATGATAGATCAGTTCCCCTGGAGAAAATGGCCTCTGCAGAGAATAAACTCTGGCATTATACCCTGTTCGGGTCCCTCCTGTCCCCAAACCCTGCCTTCCCCAGACTTCACCCCTAAAACTCCAGGAATTTCCCAACCCAGGGCTAGCAACCCTATGCAGCCAAGCTATTGAGGCAATCCTGTGGCTCCCAGCTACCTTGTAACACAGGCAGAAATCCTGGGCCGGAGAAGGAAGCATGATAAGATTTGTTTAGCAATGAGAGGCAAGTCAGCTACCTTTTTCTTAGTCTAATGAAAAAAAGTCTTCAGGTATGACAACAAGAATATGGTGGGGGTAGAGAGAAGAGAACAATTTCTCCATATATATTAAGTCTGTCTTTCCCTTGGGTATGACTATGGAGACAATGTGGACCATCACCAGTACTGGGATTTGTACAAGCATCCAGAGTCTGCATTTTATATATTTATAGTTAAGAGCGCCAGCGTGATGTAGTGGTTAAGAGCAACAGACGACTGGGTTTGATTCCCTGCTCCTCCACATGAAGCCTGCTGGGTGACCTCGGGCTAGTCACAGTTCTCTCAGAATTCTCTCAGCGCCACCTCCCTCACAAAGTGTCTATTGTGAGGAGGGGAAGGCAATTGTAAGCCGCTTTGAGACTCCTTAAAGGTAGAGGAAAGGGGGGGTATAAAAACCAACTCCTCCTCCTCTTCGTAAAATATGCTCGTTCAAAATCTGCTTTGCCCATTCTACATAAATGTACAAAGGAGCATATACTTTGCATGCAAAGACAATCCTGTATGAAAAGGCCTGAGCCCTTGGAGAGTGGTTTACTGTTGGCGGATTTGTATTGTCAAATATGCTTGGTATCTCCTAGATTCTGGTTCCAGCATCTCATGTTTAAAGAGGTTGGAAGGAGCCAGGAAAGGGGCTGCAGAGCTACTGCCAATCACAGGAAGTTGAGCGGGCAGGACAGAGCGAAGAGAACAGGAGCCTTCCCCCCTGTTCGCATAGTATGAACATACATATTCCGTTTTACAACATTAACATGGTTGCACGTGTTACAAAATAAAGCAGCCTGTAGCCCGTTAAAGGCGAACAAAACAAAACGTATTTCAGGATAAGCTGTCATAAGTCAGAGATCATTTCATCAGATGGCTGAAGCCTCCATCCATTAGACAAATGCACTGATGTTGAAAACTGGATATACGGCGTTTCTATAAGGCGAGGAAGAGGAAATCTGGTCAGCCCTAGAGGCTACTTTTGAACCTTTAGGCAAAACATACGATAAATGTCCTTATTACTAATAGGCAAAAAGCAATTTCTGCCCCCTCCTTTCCTCCCCTCCCCACCCCACCCCACTGTGCTAGGGAAGAGCCCCGCCCTTTCGTCTCCATAGCAGCCACGGAACTGAACGGAGCCCCGCCCCCAGCGCAGCAAACCGCGCCTACCGAATGGCGGCACTCTAATATGACGTTGGCCCACGTCTTTTTCTCTCCCCGGCCTTACCTCCAGCACGACGGTTCTCATGCTGCCGCCCTGGGCCAAGTAGGCGCCGGTGTCAGGATGGTCGTAGTACGCATGCGTCACTGCCAGGGCGGCGTGACAGGCCTGAGCTACCAGGGCGCCCAACGGCCACGAGAGCGGTTCGCATCGGAGGTCCCCCCTCAGCACAACGTACTGCACCAGCGCGCGCGCCGCCATCTTGCCGTACGTACACGGGGCATTCTGGGAAACTGGGTGCTGTCACACCATACCGAGGAGTGGAGTCCCGGTGAAAGGGCATTGTCATCTTACCGTACTGAGGGGGTAAGGCAATGAGGGAAGCCATCTTGCTGTACGGAAGAATAAATGAAATCATTCGATACCTTTTTTTTTTTTGCGGGGAGGGTTACTCGAAGCGCCGTTTCTAACGATAAACGAATTATATTCGCTCCCCCACTTTTTAATTCTGCGCCTCTGTGGATTCCGCCAGAAGCATACGAAGAGATGATTGGTGGAAGAGCGCGGTGTGTGTCGGGAAAAGGCGGTGCTTATGTGGGCGGTTGCTCATGATGGTTTGAGGAGAGCGGCGGGAGTTTTGAGCGCGCGGTGGACGACAGGTCGGTTTGGGCGAGCAGAGGGGCGGCCTGGCGATTTCGGCTGCCAGTGCCAGAAACAGTCCCTGTGGGCGCCTCTTCGGAGCCCCCGCTCCTGGATCTAGGCTTGACTTATTTACTGTTCATGTTTTATTGATATCTCGCTTTTCTTCCTAGTCGCGGCCCAAGGCGACTAATTGCATTGTTATCCACTTTGTCCTTACAACAAACTCGTTAGGTGGGTTAGGTTGATCGATTATAACGGGCGCGAGGTGAGCCTGGGGCCTAATCCAGCCCTCTAACACAATGCCAGGCCGGCCAGCAGGTTGTAAGCAGGAGCTGCCTGGAGGGAGGCTGCAGAGCTCAGAGGAGTTGCATGGCTGCCAGGCAGGCTGTGCGATGGCCAAAACCAAGCCCCTACAATTCTAGGTATACTGTACCACAGCCTTGTAAAATAGGTCTGTGCTGTGGCTATGTTGTAGCGCGGGGGGATAATGCTGAGAAGCAGTGAATTGTCAAAGACTACCCGGTCAGTTAATAGCAAAGATTTCTTGATAATTGTCTTCTTACTAATGCCCTTCTGGAATTTCCTTTAGCCAAACTGGAGAGTCTCTGCAGGATACTAAGTGGACACAAATCTGATGTTAAAATTGGGCACATTTGGACAACAGGCAAATGTTTTAACCTTCCTTACCTTCCAACAGCAATAATAAAGGACCAGTAAAAAGTTTCAAACCCTGATCTGGATAGCCCAGGCTAGACTGATATTGTCAGGGTCGACCCTGGCAAGTATTTGGATGAGAGATCTCCAGGGAATACCAGGGTTGTGACGTGGAGGCAGGCAAACCACCTCTGAACATCTCTTGCCTTGAAAACCCCACCAGGGTTTGCCATAAGCCAGATGTGAGTTGATGGCAAAAAAAAAAGTCTCAAAGGGAGTCTCCAAGATGGAGTTAGTGAGTCAGCATTCATGTTTGATGCTATCCAACTTGGATGCAATAAGTACTGGGGATAGCTCATCATGAAAAGCAATTGTTCCTCTTTAGCTATGTACGCTGTTTGGATTCATGAGAAGTTGCCAATTCATCAACAGAGTGGTTTACTGTTTTGACTGGATATTGTTTTCATTGGTATTTTGTAATATAATGTCACATACTTTGTCCTGGGCTTTCTGTGTGTGTGTTAAGTGCCATCAAGTTGCTTCTGACTGAATTAATGTTCTCCAAAATGTCTTATCGTTAACAGCCTTGCTCAGGCCTTGCAAACTGAGGGCTTTCTGACTTCTCTGTAATTACTCCGTACAGCCCCACACTTCTAATGTTTGTATTTTGGGGTATAATTTTCTCTGGCTGCTGAATGTGACACTTGCAGCATAAGCTTTTACAAGTCAGTTTGTCTGAGGCACTGGTTCCCAACCAGGGGTCCATGGACCCCCAGGGGTCCGCGAGAACTAAATTAAGGTCCGCAAAACAAAGTTCTAAACCCATAATAAATTAATATTTTCAATTAAAAGTTCTCTATTATAAAATATATATATTCAAATATTCTAAGTTTAATGTTTAACAGTTATGATTAAAGTTTATTTTCAAATTCTCTGAATTTTTATTTTGAACCTTGGGGTCCCTGCACCGAACAAAAAAGTCCTAGTGGTCCCTGGTCAAAAAAAGGTTGGGAACCACTGGTCTGAGGCAATACTTTTTTTTTAGGCTTTACAGTACAAAAATACTTTTATTTAAATCTTAAATTTTGGGAATAAGAAGACTGGTTTTTTTAAGCATTTTGTTCTCTCAGTTTATGGTTTTTCAGGAGCCCAAGGGAGAAGCTGTGTTTCTGGATTTTGAACCAACTAAGGAGATCTTGTGGTTTCTGCTTTCTTAACAACTGGAAGTGAAGAATGGGAGAACATACAACTTCCTTGAGGGATGGTAAGTTGGGTGGTGTTGGAAATCAGGGGACATTCTGTTCTACTTAGGAGCCGTGGGACTTCTAGGTCTAATGACAGGTGTTTACATTTCCAGTCGTCTTCCCTGAAAGGGGAAATTGGGAGCCACGAGCACCTGAGCTAGTAAATGAGCAAGTGAGCTTATGCCTTGTGCAATATGCATAACTGAGGGGCAGTCGGCACTCTCATTATCACAAAGACTTGGGCAATTTCTATTTAATCATAACCTGGTGTAAGCAGTTGGTTGCTCCTTTATGTTGCTTGTTTTTTCACCCCTTTCATCTTTCTGGCTGAAAATAGCAGAAAGCTGCTAGTTATTAAGATTAGACTGTCCTAGAACAGTCTTCCTAAAACAGTGGTAGTCACAAAAAATCTCATTGGTTTCAAGACACAGTTGGATGAACAGGATTTTATGCCTCAGCTGTAGCTCATCAGGATATGAAAGAATCCATTACCTCTTTTTCCTTCTTCAAGTGTCTTCCTCTTCTGCTTCAGAGATTGCTACAACTAGAGATGGCATGGGTAGGACCAACTTGAGACCTGTAAAATTTCCTCCTGGGAGATTTTGTGGTGCTTCGTATGCAGGCCGAGGTGCCCATTCGTGTTGCCCCCCAAAAAAGACAGCCAGGTTATTTTTCTGGCCCCGACACTTTGGTTCAATTTTCTAAGTATAATGTGCCTAAAGGTAAAGGTCCCCCTGTGCAAGCACCGGGTCATTCCTGACCCATGGGGTGACGTTACATCCCGACGTTTCCTAGGCAGACTTTGTTTACGAGGTGGTTTGCCAGTGCCTTCCCCAGTCATCTTCCCTTTACCCCCAGCAAGCTGGGTACTCATTTTAGCGACCTCTGAAGGATGGAAGGCTGAGTCAGCCTTGAGCCGGCTACCTGAAACCAACTTCCGTTGGGATCGAACTCAGGTCGTGAGCAGAGCTTGGACTGCAGTACTGCAGCTTACCACTCTGCGCCACGGGGCTCCTAAAGCCTACAGCATTCTGTATTCCCAGGCGGTCACCCTTCCAAGTACTAACCAGGCCTGACCCTGCTTAGCTTCCAAGATCAGACGAGATCGGGCGTGTTCAGGGTAGTATGTGCCTAGTTCTTTCTTTATGGTCCACTGTGGTCTGTGTTATATCATTTATGTATTTGTGTTACTTACAGTCTGCCTTACTCACTGAAACTCAAGGCAGATTACATTGTGTAAATCAATGCAATCAACAAGATGGGATAAGATTTGGAATGTAGAAATCTGAAACCAGCCAAAGTATTAACATGACAAATTAAACAATGCAGAAATTACATACTAGGATAATAAAGGCAGCAACAGATAACATCAGTCCCTTTCCCTTTATTAAAACAGCTTCCCAAATTTTGTAAAAATGCTGTCCTGAATAATTCAGATTTGTATTATTTGTGTAATACCAGAGCAGAAGCCTTCCTGACCTCATCAGCAGGCAGTTCCATAAGGTGGATGCCATAACAGAGAATGCAGGTGTTTGGGCATTTGTTGATCTTGCCCATTTGCAAGCTGTCACCTGTAGAACGCACTGATCAGATGGGTGAAGCTGTTCTGGCAGAGCAGAAAAGGAAAGGTGGTTCTGCAGCTATGAGGACCAAGGCTGTGAAGAGCTTTGTATATTGTAGCCAGTACCTTGAATTAAACCTGGTAACTGATGGGCAGCCAATGGAGTGACTGCAAAAATGGGAATAATATGCATGCTCCGCCTAGTAATAACCAAACTGCGGCATTCTGCACCAACTCCGAGTTGAATTTGAGGGCTGACCTTTGCAGAGTACTTTACAGTAGTCCAGTCTCAATGTTGCCGTGGCATGGAACCAGATGGCCAGATTGGCTTAGTCATAGTAAGGGGTGGGGGCATCTTCCAGGCCAGACTTAGTTGGAAAAAAACAATTTTTGCAGCTGCATTAACTTCTCCGGCAGTAATGTTAGATCCCGTATAGCTCCTAGGCCCTTAGCTGCATCAGGAAGGGTCAGCTGAACCACACTGAATGTGGGAAGCACCACGTCCTTCAAGATTTCCCTCTTCCGAACCAGCGTTACTTTGTCTTATTACAGGGTTCAGTTTCAATGTATTTACTCTTAACTATTTAACCACCGCAGTCATGCAGTGGCTCAAGACCTCTACCACGTCACCAGGATATTTGGATAAGGAGATACAGAGCTGAGTGTTATCAGTATATTGTTGATAGCCAACCCCATAACTGAATGATTTGTCCTGAGGGATTTATATAGAGGTTGGATAGCACGGGGGAATAGGACTGCACCCTGTGGAATTAATTAATCTGGATTATCAGTTGAGCATTGGGCCCTACCATGGAGTGTGAAACGGGCTTTAACCTACTCCACCGTTTTGTCTTTATGAGTGAGTGCGCATGATCTCCCAAATTGTGCTTATATTAAATTCTTTATGGGGCAAAGAGGCCTTTAGTTGGTATGGATAACCTCTCATCGCATTGTTTGCAACCTGAAGTAGAAACTGTTCACTGTAATTTTTAATGCCAAGTCTTGAGTTTTTCATCTCCTTGCTGCAGAGATATTTCACTTGTACTCTTTGCAATGGAAGGCACCCTTTGGCTGCCCTTCTCTGTGTCCACCTTTTCTCCGTAGGTGTCTTATCGCATCTGGAAAGCTTGGAGGCTTCTAGCCACCAGCTAGCACTGAAACAAGGAGAAGGGGAGCAGCATCAGGAAAATGTGACCAGGCTGAAAGCAAAGATCAAGGAGCTGAGACGCCAGAGAGACAAACTGAAGGCCAAACTGAACATGAGTCGCTCTGGGGTAAGTGCAAAGTGTACAGTATTACCTCCTGGGCCCAGGGCATGCTTCTCTCCTAGTTTAAGCATCATACATCAGGAGTAACATGATAGGGGGAGGGTCAAGAAGATTGTGTGTGTGCACAGGTGCAAGTAAGACACAAGTTTAAGCTGAAAGCCCAGAGTTCGTAGTAGCTGGATCTGAAAAACTGAGAGAGAAGGTTTATCTGAACCAGCTGTGGAAGTAAAGAACCTGGTTGAATATGAGAAGCTGTATGTAACTGGTGATTTATAGACATACCTGTGCCCTGTTGGTCTGCTGCAGTTGGGAGGGGGTTTTCTCCAACACATTGCCACAGTTACTGAATTGTGCAGGGTTTTCTTCCTGCCTGTCCCATGGTGCTCAAGATCAGTTTATTAATTTGCTTTATTTATAGCCCACCTGCCTTGCTGAGAATGAAGGTGGTTTCCAGAATAAAAACAGTGTAGTCATACAGCATAAGACATGCAATGAACTGTGCTGTAGTACAGAATTAAAAGACAATGAGGACGACTAGCTGCCCAAGGCAAGTTGTACTATGAACAGCGTAATAAGTGGAATTACAAAGGTGGAAGATGGTACGGTAAAAAACACAGGGCAATGTGTAGAATAATCATTGCAATAGACTACTATTCCATTATGAAGGCACCCTCCTGGACTCTTCATTCGACTCAAACATTCAGTGCTTAAGGCTGTCGTAAAGGAAGACCCGGATAGGCAAAACCTACAGACAGGTGACGAGTTGGAGTGATGGCTAGGGGTATGTGTCCTCAGGCTAGCAGGGACTCGCCATATTAGAAGTCACAAAGTAATTTTTCCATGCACAAGGATGAGATCAGGTTAGGAGGAGTGCGGGGGGGCATCCTTTCCCTTGCAGCTTAGCCTGGTTCATTTGGAGCTCTGTGCTTGTGGCCTGGAGTGCAACAGAGGGGGTTTCTGTTGGGGGAGGGGGGCTTAATAGATCGATGGACAGACAGCCTTGGAAGCCAAGGCATGGAACAGCTTTCCTCCTGGCCCCTTCCAGTTCTGAGTCATGGTACTTTTGAGTGCCAACCTGCAATTTCAGTGCCAGCCAACCCACGGAAAGCCTGTCATCGTCCTGCCTGGCTGCCATTGTTGGTAATTGCCTGTAATTACAAGTGGTAACGATCTATGATGGCTTGTCACATGAAAGCTGATGATAACAGCTTTTTCACTGTCAAGTGATTATATTAGTCATATGAAAGCTGCAGGAAAGTGTGAGCTCAGTTAACTGGGCTGGAGGAGCACGGTGGAAATTTGGTTAAAGGTGTTTGAGGTGTGCATTCCAGCCTGTTCCAATTCTACAGGAATTAGCAGATCTGATCTGATTGGGGAAATCAGGAGTGACTGTGATACTTGATCTTTTCTTTCTTTCTGTCTTGCCTTGGATCCACTAAAGTGTTTCTGTGGGTTGATTTCTTCCTGCAGAACATAGCATCACAGAGCCAGAAGGGGCCATACAGGCCATCTAGTCCTACTCCCTGCTCAATGCATGATCAGCCTAAAGCATCCCTGACAAGTGTTTGTCCAGCTGCTGCTTGAAGACTGCCAGTGAGGGGGAACTCACCACCTCCCTAGGCAGCCGATACCACTGCTGAACAACTCTTACTGTAAAAAACCTTTTTCTTAATATCCAGCCAGTACCTTTCTGCCCATAATTTAAACCCATTATTGCGAGTCCTGTCCTCTGCTGCCAACAGGAACAGCTCCCTGCTCTTGACAGAATTTCAAGTACTTAAAGAGGGCAATTATGTTCCCCCCTCAACCTCTTCTCCAGAATGAACATTCTCAAGGCCCTCAGCCTTTCCTCGTAGGGCTTGGTCTCCAAGCCCCTGATCATCCTTCTTGCTGTCCTCTGAGCCGCACCCCTTCTTGATTCTCTGTAGCTTATCAGGGACGAAGATGCCACCCAAAGTACTACTCAGACTCACCAGGCTGCAGGCGCCAGCACACAGGCCCTCCTGGAATGGAAGGTGAAGAACATGAAGAATCTGCTGCAGATGTTTCATCTGACAGGTACTCTGATACACTGAACGCTCTGCTCCTAGTGATTGTTGGCTTTGTTGTGCCACCACACACAGACTCCGCAGGCAAGATCCAACTCTGACATTCTGCCATCATCGATTAGCCATGGTAGGTAAATGGAACGTCACTGCTTAGAAAGGGTACCTCTGAGTGCCAATGGGTGTGGAGCAACAGCAGGAGTCATCTTTGACCTTCCTGCCATGGGGCTGGGGTCATTTCAGTGGCCATCATGGGAAATGGGATCTTGAGCTAGGTGGACCGTCGGTCTGATCCAGCAGGGCTGTGTTCATGTTCTTATGCTGTTTTTGATAATCTCTATTATTTTAATTTATTGTTTAATAATCTCCAGCATGCTATACTCATGGGAAGGAGCATGGAACCGTCTTTGTGGTTTAGTGTTCCTTCTCATAGAGCAGCAGCCAAATCTGAAAACTCATTTTCTCAGGGTGCTGGAATAACGATGCCTTTTTGTCTCCAAGGCATCAGTGGGAAACTGACCAGAGAAGGAGCCTGCCTGTGCATTAACACCGCGTTCGAAGGCACTTACTTGGACTCCTATTACCTGTATCTGCGCATACAGCAACCTGTCCAGATCCAGCGCCACACAGTCCCAGCCTTCATCCCCTTGAAACAAATAGCTGACGAATATTTGCAGACAGACATCAAACGCTTCTTCTCTGTGCTTTCCGATCACCTGAACGCTTACGTTGGGAGGAAGTTCCAGGCACAGCAGTTACAGGTAGGAGCATCCCAACTGTACGTGATGATTGACATCTCAAATGCACTCCAAAGAAGTGCGAATACATGTGTGTGCATGGAAACAGGCAGCGCATCTCTTATTCAGCTGGGTCTGCTTTTGCCTACACTGCTGTCAAATCCCTACAGTTGAATGATCTTTCAGAATAAAGTGATGTTACTGAGGCTCAGTAGTACACCCTGGGTCTCTGCAAGGCAAAGGCTCAGACATCTGCATGTGGCCGCTTTAGACATTAGGACTGAAGAGCAGGTGCTCCTGGTCAGCAGCTAAGGGGGCATATTTTGAATTGAGCAAGAGCAGACCGGCCAGCAAGAGCTGCTCAGTCCACTGAGTTGCTTAGGTTCCCCTATGCGTGAGTTTCCCCTTTATGCGCCTCAGCTGCTCACCCCCCATTCACCCACAAGCTGGGTGGGTCTCAAGAGGGGATCAGCGAGTGAGATGCCAAACTCATAGTCTCTTCATACTGGGGACAAGGGGGGTGGGTTAAAGATTCACATGCATCAGCTTGGCAGAAAGTAGCTTGGGTACTTAAGAATGTGTGATGTCTAGATGGGAAGTGCAGGGGGGGCAGGAAAGCTGGCCGTTTGGCCCTACCTGACACGGCCACACTTAAAGCAGCCATGTGCTCCTTGTCCACTGCGCCTCTCTTGTGACTCCCTGACACATGTATAAAGCAGGCAGCTGTTGCACTGTAGATGTGTGCATTCCATTGTACACTCTTAATCTGTAGTGTGCCAAGTGGCTATGGGGGGGGGGGCTCGAGGTAGTCACTATCTCAGCTTCACCTACGGTGCAGGGTTGCTCACAGGTACACAAAGACCTGAGACACACTCATGACTACTAAAATGATAACCATAATAATGTTCTCTTTTTAAAGCTGCAGTCTTCAAAGTGAAGCTCGAAATGTTGTGAGGGAAAGGAGTTTGCTCTTTCCATAAACTCTGGGAGAGGTGTACGTACAAGTTTCCCAAATAAATAAGGGATTGGGAAGCTGTGAAAGATTTTTGATCCAGGGTCCTACTCTTAAGCCCTTCACTTTCCTGCAGCCCATGCTTCATGTCAACCCTTCCACAAACTGTTTAAGCTGCAAATGGAGAGCAGGACTGAACAACAGGGTCCGTTCCAGGGTGCAGCCATAAAACAAGGTTGTACTTGCCTGTCCCTTGTTCATCAAGTGTCTTTTTTGCGCAGGCACCCATGGGCCTGCACGGTCCCACGTGGGGCTGCACAGAAGACACAGAGGAACTCGTGGGCCAGGCCGTCCAGGGGACCCTGCCCCATGCAGCCAGGAGTCTAGTTAACCCCAAGGTCATGGAACAGCCACATGAGGGCAATGGCTCTGCTTCCCCATCAAATATTGCAATAGATTTGGATCCCTCCAGTTAATATCTGGAAAGAAAGATGGGGGAGCAAAGCTGCTCTGCCTATCATCCCATAGCAGGGTTAGGCCAGGAGACAAGATGGCCGATTCTTCCATTCTGTGAAGTTTGTGGGCTTCAGAAACAGCCAGAAAGGAGCAGCGCCTATTTTTCATTATCCTTTCCACTGATATGTGGTTTTCTCCCCTTTCAACTGGAATTAGGGCTTCGATTTGTCCTGCCTGTCTGGATTGAGAAACGGGTGTCCTACACAGGCTTTTTCCTTCAGGTTGGCGGACTTCTGAATAAGGCAGGCTCGAATCCTGAACGAAGCAGAGCAGTCCACAAATCTAAGCTGACATCTGACATTCTGCTGTCTTTTGCCCATTGGAACCCTTTGCATTCTGAGTTTCGTGCGAGTCTGGGAAGCGGGACGTTTGCACCCTGTGACTGGCTCTCGTACAGTTCTCCCCCTCTTTGCTTGCAGGAGCATTTTGCTGCTTTCCTCGCAGGGCCCTTGCAGGGGAATTCTCTGTACAATCTGCTGGAGTTCAGCTATAGTGTGGGACCAGGAGGCAAGACTTTTCCCTTCTCAGCCAAGCTAACGTATGGAGACCCCTTGTGCTTCCTCCCATCTGAAGCCACCGTGGCATGTAAAGGTGAGAAAACTGCAGAGTGGGGTGAAAAGACACCTGTATGGTTTTTAAAAATGATAGAAGAGTTGCTAACAAACCATTTCATGTTTACCTTGTCAACATAGTCCTTAAGCTCCCCCCCCCTCCAGTTTCTGCCTTCTGTTGAGGTACAGCCCTGTATGACAAGCCACTGGTCTGAGCCCCTCTTTTTGCACTGGCTGAGACTTGGCAGCAATCTTGCTGACAGAAGGTTGCCCCCAGCCGCTGTGTGCATTACAAGAGTGGTGCCTGTGTGTGATCGTGCACACCAGACTGTGTAACAAGTAACATTGCTCTTTTCTTCCTGAGAGTAGTGATCAAGCTGCAGTCCTTGATCTTCGTGGAAAAGAGGCAGGGTTGTTTATGGCCTTTAAACAAACTTCCCTCTTAGATATTGAAGGGTGAATAGGATGTGTTTTGTCAACCTATGAAAATGTGTTTTATTATTTCAACAGATAGCCTCCCTGTGGCTCAGGGGCAATAAAAGGTGTCCAGCCAAAACACTGCAGGAAAGAATGAAAGGGAGTAGAGAGCAAACGGTTCCCATGCATTGATTTGGTCGCGCACTCACTTGTTCTTGTCTACCAACAGAAGGTGCTGTGGCTTCAGAGGCAGAGATGGCAGCCAGTCACCAGGCCTTATTCCACCAGAAGACTCTTCACGAGGTCTTCAGATCCTTCACTGACTCAACAGAAAGCCTGAGTCCCCGGGAGTTGTCTGCTTCCTCGAAAGGCGTACCTTCAGGCTGCGGCAAGGCTACTGCTGTGTAACCCTTTCTAGGTGGAGAGAATCCAGATCTCTGCCAGCAGCTGTCTCCTGCCCAGAAGACCTTTCTGCTGTGTGTGTTGCTGAAGGGCTGGTCTTTTCTTTTGCTGCAGCCATCACTGGGATGCTCAGAGATCCATCTCCCTCATGAACTTTCAAAGAGCTTTCAAAGATGTGCAATGAATACCTGGATGAAAGAAAACAAGGAGTAGGAAGACCTCTGGGGACTCAAGCAGTCTCTCCATCCACATAAGGGTGGGAAGGTCTAGCAGCCGGTTCCCATCGGGAGCTGCTCTTGGTTACTGCAAGAACCCCATTTGGGCCTGCACTCTTCCTGTCACACATTTCAGCTCTTGCTTGCTGAGATTTCCACAAGAGAATCAAAATGTCTTAGGCGGGGAGTGCTGGAGTGTTAGCTCTTCCAGCATTGCTGCTGAGATATGTTTTGTGTGTGTGTGTGTGTGTGTGTGTGTGTGTGTGTGTGTGTGTGTGTGTGTGTGTGTGTCAACTGTATGGCTAGGGGTGGCTTGGAAGTCTTTGGGACTTGGGACATCCCGCCAAGCAGTTATCCTGCATGGCTTCTTTCTGAGGAACTGGGGTTGGGTGGAGGCTTGCCATCTGAAGGACAGCTAGTGACTTAGCTGCTTTCACTGTGGGGCAAACAATTTTAGAGGACTTTTATTATGAAACAGTTGTTTTCCATTTTTAAATCAAATATTTTAATTTGTAAATCATAATTATATGGTCAAAAATAAACTGTTCACATCAGGGGTAGGAAGACTAAACAGGAAAGAAGGCCATAGCTTTTTGTATTGTGAAGTTCCTGTTTACACTGATTATAGTATGTATTGCTATATTTTATTTAAAAATTAACAAACAGTAAGCAGTTTAGCTCAGAAGTCTGCCTTTTCATTGCTCCTACCCTTAATTGCACAATTTCTGATCATTTTGCCAATGCAATTGTTTCTTCAGATGTTGTGTATTGTTGCGTAGTGGTTCACCCTTCTGAAACTATAACAATATTTATTGCGATGGGTAGCGCTGTTAGTCTACCTATAGCAGTAGAAAAGAGCAAGAGTCCAGTAGCATCTGAAAGACTAACAGAATTCCTGGCAGGGTATGAGCTTTTGTGAGTCACAGCTCACTTCTTCAGAACCTCAGTTGAGAAGTCCCATGGTAGAGTTGTCCTCTATGCTGTCTGTCCATGCTGTCTGTCCTGCTGTATTGTAACGACTGAGTGGCTTAAAAAGGTGACGGTAGACCCCTGTGCGAGCACCAGGTCTCATACTGACCCATGGGGTGATATCATAGCACGATGTTTACTAGGCAGACAATGCTTAGGGGGTGGTTTACACAAATATTTTTACATTTTTGTATTAAAATAAAAAGAGCCCAAGGAACAGGACTTCCTTCTGCTGGGAGGAAGGGCATAGAGCCTCTTGACAACTGAGACCAAAGGTGATCATAAGATGGTAACCTTTTCGGCATTTTAAGAATTTCCCTATTTTAACTTGGTTTAGTACATTTCGTGAAAGCCCAGGCCAAAGCAATGCCTTTGTTCAAAGTGGAGACATCCCAGTCAGTCTGGGACTGGGAAGTCACCTTTAGTCTCTCTAGCCCAGCAGTGCCTCCCTTGACCAGTGCCAGTTCTTCATGGACTCTGCTTGAGAGGGAGCTTTTTCTCACAGCCTTATTATAAGGGTATTGCGGGTGGCTGCAGGGCCTTCATACAAGCCAAGTAGCCACAGACCTACAGCTGTTCTTACTGCTGCTCGCTGCTACTAAGAAAAAATGCCTCTGCACTATTCTGCTTTATATCAGCCATTGCTTCAGACCAGCTGTGGTCCAATAACAGTCCATGTTGGGGGCTGGACCTGCATGGCAGCAGAAACACAAGGGTGAGGACGTGTAACCAGCGCCCCTGCATCTGTTCCTGAGGCTGCCATCCATGGGTCCTCCTGGCTCAGTGCTGATGGCAACAGCAAGAGCACTGGAGTGGATGCCTGCCCCCTTCCATCCCTCCCCCCTCCACCAGCAGCAAACCAGCTGGGCTCACTCAAGTGGGTAATGCCACTAGGAAGGGCAGGCGGAGGTAGTTACATAGTCATTGTTGCCTGCACATGGGCACCAAAAAGGGCAGGTCAATCAGTGGGTGTGATCAGTGGCAGGTCAATCAGTGGTCCGTGGAGCTCTTTATTTTTAATACTTGCCTGTTCTTTTGAATTTGAGCCCAGTAAATGGCCCTTATTCATTGAGTAGGCGGGCCCAGTGGGAGGGACACCTGGTTTATTGAACAGTGCAGTTAACTTGTTTGCTATTAGTAGCTGTTGCAAACTGCTGTTAATTCCTGCTCATAGTGCTGTTGTCCATCAACTTGTGTCCCAGGAGTAACCCAAATCTTAACATCTTAAAGCATAACTGACCTGCGGTGGGCAATCCTGCATTTGCGGTGAGTGTCAAGTGGGATCAAATCAAGCTTCACATATTCCAAGGCTCTGTTAGAATATCAGCAACCACGTGGTCCACTAATGCCCAACAATCTTCTTTCCCTACCCTCTATTACTATAGCCCTGTTCACAAGTTACAGTGAACATGCGTTCAATATGCGAGCATTTAATTTTTCTTGATCTGGGCATTGACTAGTTTTTATGTCATAGTCAATGCACATACAGCTGTGTGATTCAAAACCCAGATGTATCCAGGTACTGGTCCCCAGTTTAATTTGTAAAGTGAATGCTTGTCAGTAAAGCGATGTACATGTGTACAGGTAGCATGTATGTTCACTGTAACATGTGAATGGGGCTTATATTAAAGGGTGTTTTTTTAAAGCATACCTCCCTTTTTGATAACTGTGCCAGAGCCTTGCTCCTCTTTAAACAAAAGCTGGAATTCCTAGGGGCTGAGAGCGACGCTGCACCGGGGCAAGTAAAATCCGTTCGTGGATCCTATTGTTCGCGCTCCAAAGACCCCCACCAAGCACCCCCATCTCAGCCACACGCCACAGCCACTTCCCACAAAGAGAACAAGAAGACACGGCATAACTTCTTAAAATCCAACTGGTTCTATTTGAGAAACTAGAGAAGTAATTACAATTGTGTTTGTGTGTGTATTCAACGTAACAATTGGATGAAGGCAGTAATAAAAACAGTCTTCCACCAGGCCTTATAAATCTCTTCCTTTCAAGCAAGAGCAGCAGAAGGTGCAAAGTGCACTCTGAATGAGCCCCCCCTCCGGGCTTTTGGAATTAAGACACGATTAAAAATATAAAGTTAATCTGTATCTTTTATATATATTTATATATTTGAAATAGGACATCTTAGAGGCAAAAGAAAGAGACTGCACTCTTCCCCCCCCCCTCCACCTATGGTGATTTGGTGGCAAAGGTGAGCTCACTCTAAATTACTAAAAATAAATCCCATGCGTGCCCTTGTGTGGCTTTCTCTCCCCCACAGCTGCCTGCCGTTAATGCCCACCCTGAGTTTGCAATTTATTTCAACAATAAGCTCTAGGCAAAGGTTAGGTCTGTGACAGCTTAAAAGCCCCAACAACCTGCCTCTCGCTTCGACTAAAAAGATAGGCGCATAGCGGAGATATCGGGCAAGGCAGTCCTACCTGAGCAATGCTGCACTGGGGATTCAGCCTCCCCTGTCTACATTCAGATACAAACGTGTGCAAGGCCCTGGCCTCGTGCAAAACACAGGCCTCTCCTGCCAAGTTCCCCTTCCCCACAGCTACCCCAAGATGCAAAGGCTGAGGAGAGCCCCCTTACAACTAAACTTTCGGAGGAGAGGAAAAGGGGCTGAGGGTTTCTCAGAAAGGTAAATGTCTGTGGTCATGGTGTTTGTATCAGTCTCCCACCTGGAGTTGTCAAGCGCCGAAAACCATTTTTGCCTTTGGGGCATCCTCACTTTGGTACCTGCTCCGATTCGTAACCTGCTTGCAGAAAGCCCAAGCGACGTCACGAGCTGTCTACCACCTGGTGAGGCAAAGTCACGGAGGAGCCATTGACGAAAGAGCCTTGCTTATCTCGCCCTTTCATGAAGTAGGTCAGCAGTTCTCCTTTGCCCTTAACGAAGATGTGCCCTCGGCGCACAAAGCGGAAACAGTATTCCTTCAGGACCGATTGGGTCTCTTCCACCACCTGCAGGGGGCAGCAAGATGATATACCGCTGCAACGACTAATCAAGCTTGGGGCTTTCTAACCAGTGGCCCCCTTTTTTATTCCAGTTCATTCTGCTGCCTGGCAGCATCTCTTTCCCTAATAGGCAGGCTCACAGAGGGGCCCATGGCCTCACAAAGCTCTTGCCGAACCCTGGAATGAAACTTGGGAAGGGGGTTGGTTGGTTATGTTTATATGATTTTCCCATGGAGAGTGGGGAAATACTGAGGTACGTTTCAACATAGATGGAAACCACTGATGCCGAACAGTCTTAAAGAATATTTCCCCCCTGCTTTTCTGCCTTGCTGGGGACTCAAGTTGAAATACACACCCCCAAAAAATGTTACAAAGCACTTTCAGGCATCCTGAATAATGCACTTTCAATCCACTTCCAATGCATTTTAACGATTGTTTGCAGGTGGATGTTGCTGTTTAACACAGTAAAATTCAACTGCAAAGTGCATTGAAAGTGCATTATTTAGGATGTGTGAAAGTGCCCAAAATGTTCAACCCAACAGGCCCACAACATAGGTGACAAGCTACAAGGGTGTCCCAGGGTGGGGCTGGTTCTATGGCCAGGACTCACATAGCCACGGGCTAAGGGCCAAGTCACGCCCAGGCCTGAATTACCTGCAAAAAGGTTGCTAGATTGGCGTGGTTCTTGTTTAGGCCAGGAACTCCATCTCCTCCCTCCCCACCTGCAGCCACAGTTTCCTAGCTACCCTGCTGGTACCTGGTAAGGGAAGAGACTATGTCCTTCACCAGCCCACCCCACTCTCCCAACTGTTCAGCACTGATGTGCTGCTACCAACATCTTTTTCACTTTTGTTCATTTGCATCCACTGAAACCTATTTTGCTGCCCCCCCAGGGGGGGGCTGAGAGGGTGCACCCCACCTGTATATTTCCCATGACTCCTGTAGACTCCATTCGGCTGGCCACATTCACTGTGTTCCCCCAAATGTCATAGTGAGGCTTGCGGGCACCGATGACTCCTGCCAGCACGGCTCCTTTGTTCATGCCTGTTGGCGCCATTAAAAAAAAAAAAGTTTCGGCTTAGCGCTCACATATACTGTCATCGTGGCTAGTTTAAGATTGGGGTGGGAGGAGTGATTAAGAACTTGACAAGCCCAGCTGCGTCAGACCAAAAGTCCATCTATTCAACAAGCCCACCACCAAGGGCATTTGTCCCCAGCACCTGATACGCAGGGGTACACTGCCTCTGGAACATGGAAGTTTCCTTAGCTTCCACAGCTAAGAAATGCACATAGATGCATTCTCCATGAACTCGTTCCTTTTTAAGCCAGTGGCCATCACCACATTACATCACAGTGAATTCCATACACCAACTCTGCACTGCATGCAGAAACACTTCATTTTTGTCAATTTTCTGAACTTACTGCCAATCAATTTCATTGAGTGACTCCAACTTCTACAATTAAAGGGAGAGGGATTAAAAACGTCTCTATCCACCTGCATAAAGCTTTTAACAAGCTCCCCCTGATTTCCTTTCAGGGGTGGTTTGAGCTCATCGTGAATTCAACATGCATACATGCTTGTGTGTGCACGCCCCCACCCCCCACAGGTCTGACTTGCCTATTCGCAGCATGAAGTTATTGAAGGACTGGTAGTTGATGTTCATCAACGTCTCTTTCATGGCTAAGGCAAAGTCAGCAAGGTCCGCTAAGTGCTGCCAGCGCTCTTTTTCAGAAAGATCTTCCTTCTGAGGACAACAAGAGTGAGGGGGAAGAGAACAGAACAGCTAGACGCCGAAGAGGGAAACACCGAGCTTGAGCCGCAGGGGAATAAACAGCAGCAACTGGATATAGCCAGAGGTCACATGATATAGCCACCTTGCTGAAGCAAACGTGTCTGGGTCTGCTCAGTGCCTGGACAGGAGGCCATCTGGCAACCCCTCGTTTGCTACCTTGAATTCCACAATGGAAAGGAGGGGGGATTCAAAAGCAATACATTTTGAAACATATGAAATAAACAGGTACATTTGGGCACCCCCACCCCTCAGATCCGTGTCACTCAGTTCTTCCTTACCTTAACTGCATTATTGTATCCATTGGTATTGACATCCGGAGTCACTCCGGAAGCTGCCATGTAGGTGCTGCCAATAGTTTTGATCTTGGTGATACACCGGAACTGGGGCTCGTCCAGGAGCTGTGCACATCAGGAAGCAAAGGGACACCCCAGCCCCATCATTACTGTAGGCATCCACTGGTTGATTACCCTCCCTACACAAAAGGAAGGCTAGTTCTTTCTTCCCCCCCAGGAGTGCCAGCAGGAAAAATAAGCAGCCGGCTTAAATTCACATACAATCTACAGGTATGTACAGTAGTAAATAAAACTTTATGCACATAACCTACTTTTGGAAGGGATTGTATTATATTCAGCGCTGTCTTCTTCTTAGGTAAATATGATGGAGAAGGCAGTTGAAAATGCCAAGGAAACACATGGGACACTGTGGGCCGGTCCACATACTTCCCTGGCCAACAATTCCCTTCCTGTGGTGGAAAAGTGGGGCAGATGTGCCCTATTCCAGGAAGCACGTGACATACCATCAGCACCTTGAGACAGTTTAGCTGCAGTAGTCCTTCCCTGGCTGGAGAGGAATTATGTAAAAGCTTGTGTGTCATAGCAAGGCAAGGGAAGAGAATCCCAGCTCAAGGCGTCCATGCCATTGCTTCTCCAACAAAGCATCAATATATCTAATTCTCCAGCTGGCCAAATCTGTGGATGCTTACATCCAGAGATTAGAGCCATGAACAGATAAGAGAGATCATTCTATAAAACAGAAAAATATTCCAGCTTTGCAGAAAAATCTGAAATCTAAAAAAATGCGTTGTTTTTAGTGCTTTCTGCTCCCAATCCTTAACTTTCATAGAGTCCTCACAACAAGATTAGTGATCCCTGCAAAACTCTCTCTACAAAGGTGCAAAAGAGTCACCAGGATAAGGCTTTGGCTGACTTTGGGCCAACTGATCACTCTACCCCTTCTGCAGACGGGATGGACTCACAGCATCAAAATCCGAGATGATCTCATTGAGGAAGCGCAGGCACTCGATCCCGCCGTTGTTGATGCTCTCCTCCGTGTAGAAGTCCGCAAAGTTTGGGAGAGAGGCAAACATGACACCAATCTCATCGTAAGACTGGCTGTACAGCTCCTGCGGAGCAGGGAAGAGGGAGAAAAGAAAAGAGCCACAGCCCCAGTTTAGAGGTAGCGCTTAAGAGGCGTTGTGACTCATTCTCTGGAAGTCCAACTATAAAGCTAACTTTTGCATCACTCACAGCAATTTCCAGCCATAGGTAGATCCAGATCCTGAAATGAGGACATATGCCTGACCATCTGCATTATCTCTCTTTATTTTATTTATTTAAAATATTTATATCCTGCTTATCTCCTTAAACTCAAGCTGCCTAACAAGAATTGCCTTTACAGCCAACCAAAAGCCCAGCATTCTGTGTCCCAACAGCTGCTAGCCACAAGTGAGAAGATCACAAGCAGAATGTTAAGGTGATAGTCACATGGTAGTGATGACCTGTCTCTGTAAGAGATATACTGCCTCTGCTCATGGAGGTTCCATTTAGCTCTCATCCAACTATTTCCCCTAATGCAAACCGTCTCAGTATTGATCCACGTTTGGAAGTTCTGCTCTTCACCCCATCAATGTTTACCTCATCCCGTTTCTTGGAGCCAAGGAAATGTCGAGCCACGTGCTCTGGCAGCATGTTGGCAACGAGGGCCTCATTCCAACGCCTCATCTCATACACGCGCTCCTTCTGATCATGCACGTCGATCTTCCACAAGAATAAAGTCCTGGCCAATCTCTCCACCTGCCATGGGAGAACAATGATGACACAAATGTCTTTCTAGGCAGCATTTGCACATCTGTAGAGCACATCAGTACAATCACACAGCCACCGCCGGACCCAGACTTAGTCCAACTAGCCCTGAGATTGGCCTACTCTGGCTGGCAGCTGCTCTCCAAGATCTCAGGCCCATCAATCACATTTGTATCTCCCTTTTATTCCAAGGAGCTCAGGGTAGTATATATGAATCTCTGTTCCCCATCTGATCATCAAAACAACCCCTGTGAGTTGGGTAGGCTGAGGGTCAGTGACTGGCCCAGGGTCACTCAGAAAGCTTCATGGCAGAGTGGAGATTTGAACCCAGGTCTCCCACATCCTAGCCCACATTCTAAGCACCCTGGCAATTGCTCCTGTCCCATTTTCTTGCCATGTGCAGAATCCCCAGCAGGACTGCTGTTCCTTTGTCTGTCGCTTTAGCCCTGGTGTTCCTTTCCACAGGACTGAGAGAATATGGCTGCCCATCAGTTACCAGGCACAGTTTATGGTATTGCCTATCACAAAGCCCTTCATGGCCTTGGACCTTTGTATCTGCGAGACCGCCTCTCACCCTATGCTCCGCCATGACAGCTTTGCACATCAGAGCAGGGTCTTCTGCAGGTGCCAACCTGCAAATGGGCAAAATCAACAACTGCCCGTACACGTGCCTTCTCCGTTGTGGCCCCCATCTTGTGTGACGGCCTGCCTGAGGAGGTCAGGAAGGCCCCCACTCTCTTGGCTTTCCACAAACGATGCAAAACTGAATTATTCAAGAGGGCTTTTCTACGCAGGCAGTAGACTTGCACTGTACTAAATGATTCACAAAGTTACTTGGAAAAATTATTAAGGACCATTATTATTAGGGATCAGTGGCCTATACCACTGTGTATAAACCACTAATGTTGAAACTAGGATCCTGCTATGAAATTTTGCCTCAGTTAATGTGTCATGTTAATACTTATGCTTTGCTTCAGTTCTGTTTTTAGGTTTCTGGTTGGTTCTACAGCCCCTAATCCTATTGCATTGTTTACTGAATGCTCCATCCGTCGATTGTATTGACTCTGTAATCCATCTTAAGTCCTACTGATAAAGGCGAGTTGAAGAAGAAGAAAGAAGAAAGAAGAAGAAAGAGGAAGAAGAAGAAAGAGGAAGAAGAAAGAGGAAGAGGAAGAAGAAGAAGAGTTGCTTTTTATATGCCGACTTTCTCTGCCACTTAAGGGAGAATCAAACCGGCTTACAATCACCTTCCCTTCTCACCACCACAACAGTCACCCTGTGAGGTACGTGGGGCTGAGAAAGCTGTGGCTAGCCCAAGGTGACCCAGCTTCGTGTGTAGGAGTGGGGAAACAAATCCAGTTCACCATATTAGCCTCCGCCGCTCATGTGGAGGAGTGGGGAATCAAACCCAGTTCTCTAGATCAGACTCTACCGCTCCAAACCACCACTCTTAACCACTACACCATGCTGGCAAACATATAAATACGAATTCACAGTGCTGCGTCCTTTTGGTCCCTAGCAATTTCAACCCAACCTCATACCATTCAGTAATAATGACACGGGGCCCTCCAAATCTATCTTGGCACCAATACACCACAAGCCACTTTCCTTCCCCTTGGCTGCTTCCTCGCTGAGAGAGGACCAGAGAGACAGAAACAACTGTTGGGTTGGATCCCACGGATCTGTTTCACTCAGGGCAAGGAGCCTTCTTCAGCGGGAGGCTTCTTGTGCAGTGGGAAAGCACTTCCATCAGTGGAAGAGATCAACAGGATCCAAATCTCTGTTTATGATGGCAACCACCAACCCAACAGCCACCAGAGCGGATTACTTACGTGGCGTGAAAAATAATAGAAGCTCAGCATCATGATAAACACCATCACTGTCATGGAGTACTTGGATGGAACCAGTGTGGACCTGCAGAGAGATGCAAAACTAAGGCCAGAGAACCAACCACGTGCCAGAGCCCTTCCTGGAATATACCACTTCCAAACTGTAGGTATCACATATCCGACTGTGCTTGTGGGGTTGGGGGATGACTCTGTATGTAGGAAACTAGCACATCAAAGAGGAAAAGCATGCTCATATTCTAGATGCTGGTATTCTAGATGCAGGCAGTTCTGGGTTTCTTTACATAGGAGAATCATAAAAAAAAAAATCCCACACCTGCAATCTGAAGTGTTACAGTCTAGAAAATGGATCACGATGGGTAGCCATGAAGAAGTGAGCTGTGGCTCATGAAAGCTCACACCCTGCCAGAAATTTTGTTCGTCTTTAAGGGGCTACTGGACTCTTGCTCTTTTCTAGTCTCGAAAATGGTCTACCATGTGACTTGGGTGAACTCATAAGATCTTTTCTAGTGATCCAGACACCTGGGAGGGAGAGAAGGCTTTGAGTGCTCTTTTAGCACCGACCTAGACACCCACCCTAACACATGGCACATCAAGCTGCCCTCAGGTGGCATTCACAGAAATTTAGAATTTTAGCGTAACTCTTGTCTGCAGCCTCCGCTGCTCCAGCTCCACCACCCACAGACACCAGAAGGCCTCCCACTTCCCCAGAGAACTCCTCCCTATGCATGGGACTGCCTCCCAGAACACCAGCCTGATGCCACCTCTCAAGGCCCACCTTCAAAACCCACCTCTCTCAAAAGGACCCAAGCCCCTTTTTCACCACTGAACTTTAGCTTAAACTGGAATGAACTAATATTCTTCCTCAGCCTTTCCTCGCCTCCATCTCCCTCCCTTCCCTGCGTTCTCTTCCTTGGGTCAAATTTTAGACTGCAAGCTTCTCAGGGCAGAGACCGGCCTTCTCGTACTCCATAAAGTGCTGTGGCACTTCAAAAATGAAGTGTTTTTGTTATTGGTTCTTGTAGGTTATCCGGGCTGTGTAACCGTGGTCTTGGAATTTTCTTTCCTGACGTTTCGCCAGCAACTGTGGCAGGCATCTTCAGAGTAGTAACACTGAAGGACAGTGTCTCTCAGTGTCAAGGGTGTAGGAAGAGTAATATATAGTCAGAAAGGGGTTGGGTTTGAGCTGAGTATTGTCCTGCAAAAGTATTGTCCTGTAAGTATCAAGATAATGTGCTAATGAGGGTATGGTATGTTAATATGGAACCATTGTATCCTGAAGTGATCTGTTAATGTGTGTAATCCAAAACTAATCTGTATGGCTGTTGTTGAATGTTGTCTTTGTCTGGAGGTTTTTCAGGGCAGGAAGCCAAGCCTTATTCATTCTTAAACTCTCCTCTTTTCTGTTAAAGTTGTGCTGATGTTTATGAATTTCAATGGCTTCTCTGTGCAATCTGACAAAATAGTTGGTAGAATTGTCCAGTCTTTCAGTGTCTTGGAATAAGACCCTGTGTCCTGTTTGTGTCAGTCCATGTTCAGCCACTGCTGATTTCTCAGGTTGGCCAAGTCTGCAGTATCTTTCATGTTCTTTTATCCTTGTTTGTATGCTGCGTTTTGTGGTCCCGATGTAAACTTCTCCACAGCTGCAAGGTATACGATATACTCCTGCAGAGGTGAGGGGGTCTCTTTTGTCTTTTGCTGATCGTAGCATTTGTTGTATTTTCTTGGTGGGTTTAAACACTGTTTGTAGGTTATGTTTTTTCAAAAGTTTCTCCATCCTATCAGTGACTCCTTTAATAAATGGCAAGAATACCTTTCCTATGGGAGACTGTTTTTCTTGAGTTTTCTGATTTTTGTTTGGTTCAATGGCCCTTCTGATTTCATTCTTGGAGTAGCCGTTTGCTAGCAGTGCGTGATTTAGATGGTTAGTTTCTTCCTTGAGAAACTGTGGTTCACAGATCCGTCTTGCACGGTCCATTAATGTTTTGATTATTCCTCTTTTCTGTCGGGGGTGGTGGTTGGAGTTTTTGTGTAAGTAGCGATCTGTGTGAGTTGGTTTCCGGTAGACCTTGTGACCTAACTGAAGGTTTGGTTTACGGATGACAAGGGTATCAAGAAATGGGAGTTTACCCTCAATTTCCTTTTCCATGGTAAACTGAATGTTTGGATGGATATTATTAAGATGGTTTAGAAAGTCCATTAATTTTTCTTCACCATGGCTCCAAATGGTAAATGTATCATCTACGAACCTGAACCAGACTGTAGGTTTGTAAGGTGCTGATTCTAATGCTGTCTTTTCAAAATATTCCATGTAAAAGTTTGCTATTACTGGACTGAGTGGACTTCCCATAGCTACTCCATCAATCTGTTCATAAAATTCTTGATCCCATAGGAAATAACTTGGCCAACCTGAGAAATCAGCAGTGGCTGAACATGGACTGACACAAACAGGACACAGGGTCTTATTCCAAGACACTGAAAGACTGGACAATTCTACCAACTATTTTGTCAGATTGCACAGAGAAGCCATTGAAATTCATAAACATCAGCACAACTTTAACAGAAAAGAGGAGAGTTTAAGAATGAATAAGGCTTGGCTTCCTGCCCTGAAAAACCTCCAGACAAAGACAACATTCAACAACAGCCATACAGATTAGTTTTGGATTACACACATTAACAGATCACTTCAGGATACAATGGTTCCATATTAACATACCATACCCTCATTAGCACATTATCTTGATACTTACAGGACAATACTTTTGCAGGACAATACTCAGCTCAAACCCAACCCCTTTCTGACTATATATTACTCTTCCTACACCCTTGACACTGAGAGACACTGTCCTTCAGTGTTACTACTCTGAAGATGCCTGCCACAGTTGCTGGCGAAACGTCAGGAAAGAAAATTCCAAGACCACGGTTACACAGCCCGGATAACCTACAAGAACCAATGAACTCTGACCGTGAAAGCCTTCGACAATGTTTTTGTTATTTCTTCACTTCCCTTATACCACCACCTTTCTCCCCAAAGGAGACCCAAAGGGGCTCACGTTGTTCTCCTCTCCTTCATTTTATCCTCACAACCTCCCTGTGAGGTGGGACTCCATATCCTACTCCAACATTCTAACTATTGCACCTAGTCTGACATTCTAACCACATTCTAACCACTGCAACACACCGGCTCTCCAGGATAAGGAATAAAAATGAACACCCACATTTTAATAAGTGACACAGGCCATGCCGATTCATAACCAGACCCAGGAATCAACACTAGGTGGCCCTGGCTGCTCTGTGAGGCCGTCTCCCTTTCCTGGGGTAGAGGCATGTTCTGGGCTCAGAGCGTCCCTGTCGGCTCTCCCGTGCCATTCCCGGCCCAAAGGTGCTTACGTGTTCTCCTGGAACCTCTGCTCGTCGTACTTGTCAAAGATGTGCCGCCAGGCGTAGATGTTCACCACCCCCACGGCCCCGGTGATTATCAGCATGAGGGTGAGCTTGACCATGTGGCTGACCTGCACCAGCATAATGGTGGCGATGAGCGCCAAAACGGCGATGTAGCTGTAGTACTTGGGGTTCTCCACACAGGTCCCCACAGGCAGCTCCGGCATCGGCGTTGTCATGTTGGGGACAGAGTAATACTGCTGGCAGCTGAGCTGAGGAGGCACAAGAGAATATGGGACCGGGCTCGTTTGCAGCTAACTGGCAGAGTGCCCGGTCTCTCCTGCTTCAAGTGAGGAGAAACATTCGTTTCTGAAGAGGCAAGGAGACTCACTTGAATCAAGGATATGCATTTATAATTAACACAATTGGTTAATTTGAAACCAATGGAAGAATTCGAGTTGAAATGGCAGCCTTTTTACGATTATTATTCAAAGGCTGTCAAAGACAGGACAATTTGGAGGACTTTGATTCATAGGGTCGCCATGAGTCAGAAGCGACTTGACGGCACTTAACACACACACATTCAAATGGCATATAAATAATCTAATATATTAGAAAGCAATTTAGTAGACAATCTGCAGTGATATATAAAGTGTAGGTATGTCTAGATAATTGAAAGAGCTCTAAGACGTTCTAGGGTTAAAGATCAAGAATAGAATTTCTGATAATATTCTCCTTTTCCCTTTTAAACACAAACTATGTTAAGGCTCAGAGGATAAAATATGTTTCCTTTTATTTTCTCCCTTTCCCTCCTTTCTTTTTTCTGTATCCTTAAAATATAAAACAAATTTTAAAAAGGAAAAGAAGGATGTGCATGTATAGAGACTGCCAATGTGACAAGTTGGTTCTTGTGCTTCTGTACCATAGTTCATAGCCTCTGGTTTCCCCCACACACACAGCATCTCACACTTTATCCCATCCTTCATCCAAGGAGGTCATGCATTTCCCCTCCATGTTATCCTCACAACCACCCTATGAGATAGGTGAAGCTGAATGACAGAGACTGGCCACTGCTGAAGTCACCCAGGGAGCTTCCTTGCAAGAGTGGGGATTTGAACTCAGGTCTTCTTATTTTGACATTCTAGCCCCTACACTGCACAAGCATGAGCAGATGACGGCACCTGTACCAAGTCAGCCCATCAAACACAGCTCTCTCTATTCTGATCTCACCAAGAGCTTCCGGATAGCTGGGCAGGCTTTGTAACTGGAGGTACCAGTGATTGAACCGAGAACTTTGAGCATGCAAAGCACACCCTCTGCCACTGGGCAACAGCTCTTCCCAGCATGCTCAGAAGCCTCAGACGTTAAGACACCCAGGATGCTCCTGATTCATCAAAACAATCCTACCTCAACTCCTGTCTGCAGGATCGAGCCTTCAGAATAGCTTGGCACAACTGAAGCAGCCTCACTGTTCCTATTCAGCCTTGTATGACAGTGTGGCCTGATTGGGGAGGGGGCTGTTGCTCAATGGTTGAGCATCTGTTTGGCATGCAGAAGGTCCTAGGTTCAATCCCCGGCATCTCCAGTTCAAGGGACTAGGCAAGTAGGTGATGTAAAAGACCTCTACGTGAGACCCTGGAGAGCCGCTGCCGGTCAGAGTAGACAATACTGACTTTGATGGACCAAGGGACAGGGTCTGATTCAGTATAAGGTAGCTCCATGTGTTCATGTGATTCAGAAGAGCTGCGTTGAAGCCACACTGTTTCTGCAGAAGTAAAGATTTCCAACCGATTTTCCCTTCTCCCTCCCACATCATGTCCCCCCAAAATCCTGTTCCGGGGGAGAGGGGATTTCAAGAAACAGGATTTCAGGGGGTAACTCAGGCTGCCAGAGGAGTGGGGGAGGTGGGAAACCCGAGCTCCCCAGGTGGAAGTCCTTGCACCTGCAGAACCACCAGCCTGGATCCAAGCCAGTGTCTCTCATACTGCAGTCTAACAAGGCATGAAATGTAAACATGCCAGAGTCACCTCTCTTCCTCATGCTAGCATGGCACCAGTTCAAACAAGACCCTGGGTATGTGTGGTGTCACACAGGCAAATTCTTCTCTCCTGCCAGCACCACATTTAAAAGAGGCACTAAACTTCTCACATGCCCCTTTGATTAGGACTGAACAAATGTTTCCCCGTACTTTGCATACTTGCGGTTCTTTTGCACACTTTATTCTGCTGGTCCTCAAAACACTGGGAAGGGTAGAGATCAGAACGCAGAAGCACCCGCTCCTCACCCACCACACACCCCATTGCTTCACTTTTTAATGGTGCCCACGCAATCTTCATAACTTTAAAGGTCATTCAATTTTCTAATCATTGAAAAAAGGTAACGAACTTCTGCACCCAGGGTCACTTTTTACATTTGCCGGGACCAGCTGAAATACATGGAACAGACATGCCGCAGGCTAATAGTCGCAGGGTCCCACCTTTGAGGGAGGCAGCCTGGACCTAACTACTTTCTGAATGTGTCACATTTTCACCCTGCCCTTCGTCAGAGTTGCCTGCATGTTCTCCACTCTTCTACTTTATCCTCTTCACAACCTTGCGAGGTAGGACAGGCTGGGTGGGTGGGAGAAGGGCACCTACTGGTCCAGGGTCACCCAGTTTGCTTCACAGCTGAATAGGGATTTGAATCAGAATCTCCCTAGGTCCAATCTGACATGTTAACCTACTTTCTGGGGTTCCCTTTAGTTGTATGAACCAGGGTTGCCAGAGAGCAGCCCCTCACTCACTAAAAACAGCAGTATTAGAACGGTGTATCCCAGGAAATGCAATCTCCATTCTTCTCCTGCTCATTAAAAGCCTATAATTCTTTCCCCTCTTCTGACTATAGGTGGGGAATGCTCAAACACATTGTGGAACACGATCCTTGTGTCACGCTTGTTACAAGAAGTAGTAAGCATCACAGCCTCCTTCTCACACACATGGGTAAAAGTCAGGGCCCGCATTCCACGCCCACCTCTTCTTCAAGCTGCCCAGCATGGAAATGGCAGCATTTTCATATCAGCTATGGGAGACAAGGGTTCAAGGTCTGGCCAATTATTAACAGGTTCTAAAAATAATCTGCTGCAGCTGGCCTTTTGCTAATTTCACTTAATGCCCTGCACTGTACAGTTCTGTAAACAATTATCAGCCAACCCAGAAGAAGGGAGGTCATAATCGACGTCAGTAGCACGGCATGCCACAAAAAACAGGACTTAAAAAAAGACACACTGGGAAGAGCCCTGGGGTTGCTTCAAATGGACCCACTGCACGGGTTAAATTAAATTCAACACGGAGATCCCTGTCGCTTTCCCCTGGTGTTTATGATTTTAATGTAACCAAGAAAGGTTGCTGTTAGGAGCGCTCTGCAGAAGGACCGCTTAACCCCTCCTCTTCTGCCCTTCTAATAAACACTGTTACTCCCCTCACACACTCCATGGTTCCCCATACCTCTGTCCCAGAGCAAGGATGAGCAAAGGTTAAAGTGACTCTCTCCTCCCTGCTGCTCTTCCATTCCAGATTACAGCCTTCCGAGGCTTCTTTTCATTACACAAAATGCCAGGGAAAAGGAGATACAGAACGGTATGTCATGTGCAGTCTGGCCTGCAGTTTTCCCAGACATTAAAGGTGGCATGATAGACTTGCTCATGGTGTGAACGCCCAGTTTCTTTCATTCCGCTGTATTCTCTGATCAAACTGGTGCCGCTTCACCAGCCTGCAACAATGTTCACGGCTGTATTAACTGGGCGTTATTGCCAAATTCCAAAAGATCAACGTTTTTGCATCTGTGGAATGTCTGCTCTGGAGGACTTATACCACTACTTATTTGAATGCCCTCTATATGTGGAACCCAGGGCTAAATTTCTTGCTGGGTTGGGGTCCTGCCCTAAACACTTGTCCTAGGGCTGAGAAATTAGTATTTTTGTTAAAAGACACTGATGGGTTTGTTTCTTATAGGACTTCCCTGTATGCTCTGGCGGCAAAGAAAATAAGGTCCAATATGGTTGCTAAGAGAACCTTTGGGTTGATTTTAATGGTTGCTAGGTCCCATTGGCTTATTGGGACACCACCACAATTTTTACTTATTATTTCTCTGAATGCATCGAGTTTAGCATAGTTTTATTATGTATATTTTAGCATAGTTTTATTATATTTATTATAAAACCAGAATTTTATTAACCTTATATTTCCTTTATTATGTATCTGTGGTATCCTTGACATGTTTGTAATGGCCTATGGCTAAATGCAAATAAAACCATTCATTCATTCATTCACCAGCCTGCAAAATCTGTCTGAAATGAGTCCAACCACCACACACAACAATGCATCATACTGTATTTTTTTTAATTATCCAGCTTACCTTCTTTAAATTACCCCCCTCCCCACCCCCACACACAAAGCTGGAACTCCCTGCCCCAGGATGTGGTGATGGCTGCCAACTTGGAAGGCTTTAAGAGGGGAGCAGACATGTTCATGGAGGATAAGGCTATCCATGGCTACTAGTCAAAATGAAAACCAGTCATGACGCATACCTATTCTCTCCACGATCAGAGGAGCATTAGGTGCTTCGGAGTACAGGTAGGATAATGCTGCTGCTGCAGTCATCTTGTTTGTGGGCTTCCTAGAGGCACCTGGTTGGCCACTGTGTGAACGTACTGCTGGACTCTGATCCAGCATGGCCTTTCTTATGTTCCTATGTTATGTTCGTAAAGGAGATAACAAAGAAAAGGGATGCCACAGCTGCTGTTCATAACTTATTGCTTACCATGTCTACGATGTCTGCCATTGTAAGGATGAAAATGGCGGACATGGCCCACGTGTTCCTGGCCCATCGGGTCCGGTCAATCCAAGTGGAAAAAGCCACAAGCTTTTTGGGGAAAACCTGAAAGGAGAGGAAGACGTTCAAGACGCAAAGACCATTTCACTAGTCATCCCGGTCTTGGCACTGAGCAAATCAAAGGCAACCTGTGAGAAAGGCGTCTGCACCACAGGTGTGCTTCATCAATGCGACAAGAGTTTACAGAGAGGGAGCAGCCATAGCCAATCAACAGAAGTCTACCACAAGACTCTTACATTTGGGATGACTTTCCGTGGCTGGAGTAAAACTGGAAGCTGGGTGGGAGAATGAGACACTAACAGTCCATTCCTGAGGCTGAGGGCCAAATCTCTTTAGGAGGTGGCATGACCCCTATGCCGGCATCCGTGACACTTGCGCCATGCAGACTGGCACAGATGCCAGCCCCTCTGGGCCATGGTGGCAGCACGGCACTCAGACGCCAGCAAGCCCCCCATGCCGGCATTCTCCCAACGCAAGTCCCTGCATTGGCATCCTGGGAGGCGTTCCCAGGTCGTTCTGAGGGGCAGAGCTGCCTTTAGGCAGCTTCCAAACCCCTTTCGCCCCAGGAATGCCTCCCAGGGTGCCAGCGGTCCTGCACCACCTTTTTTGGGTTGTGCAGACCCACTTTCCCTTATGGGGGGGGCTTCCGCCCCATTTTTATAAAAAGGCTTCCTACCCCCTCCACGGTGGCTGGGAAGCTTCTGAGGTTTCTCAGCTGCGTCTTCCTGGCCACCATGGTTGCCCCCCCCTCCCCGGAATGGGCTGATAATGCTGGTTTATCAACTTTGTGTTTAGGATGGCACTGCCCAAATTACACCCTAACCTAAACCTAATGGGGGGCCAGGAGGGAATCTCCCTCGTCTCCTACTTCATTTTACCTCAGGTAATTGAGACGCCAGAGGCTTTATTCAGTTCAACAATAAGAATAACAGAATTTAATTATACTTCACAGGGGAAAGTATTGGAGGAAAAACTAGTATTAAGGAAAGGTACAAATGTTCTACATAAATAATGAGTTGCTCAACAAGTACAGCACAGACGTTATTTTACTTAACCCAGTTTTCCAACTTTTTAAAGTAGCTTAGTGCCAGAACCTGCACACAGAGCATCATGTGTATACTCCTGTGCCTAAAACTAGGAGGTGTGGAGATTCTCCCTTCTCCCTTCCTATTTCTCTCTGTGGAATTACTTCACAGCGCTTAAAGCAATTCTCTCACAGTACTTGGGCCAGGAATACCTCTTTCCTCAGAGACTATTCCTCCCCCTTGAGACTAGAGTAGGGACTGTTTTTTCCCTCCCAAACTTTCTCTTTTGTCACCCAGTCCCACTAGGCACAACCCATCACACTGGTGCTCAGAGTAAAAACAACAACAACAACCCTTTTCCCCAGCAGCTCAGAGTCTCCTCCCTTAAGCTCTGCCCACTCCCTGTATGTCCGTCTCACATACAGCCACTGACAGACATCAACCCTTAGTCCGTCACACACCCATCTAAGTCCATTGAAGTACATGGGCTTAGAAAGGTGTGATTATGCACAGGATGGCACTGTTAGTTCTCGATAGTGCTGGAACGAAAGACGGACGGAAAGAGAGAGATTGACTAAGGGTCACATCACAGTTGGGTTGGGGCCCCTGAAGACAACACCATCACACTCTATACAAAACTGGCCACCGCAGTGGAAGCACAAGTGGAGGGTAAAATCCCAGTTTCCCAAGTGATGTAAATATTACAGGATGAAGGATGGGAAAATATGCGCTATTAGGACTGCCTTAAGAGCAGGCATATAGGTTCATCACTACAACTAAATAATAACTGTGCATTTATTTGGGGAGAACTGCAGTAAAGGCCCTTAAATAGGTAAAGGTAAAGGTCCCCTGTGCAAGCACCGGGTCATTACTGACCCATGGGGTGTCATCACATCCCGACGTTTACTAGGCAGACTTTGTTTATGGGGTGGTTTGCCAGTGCCTTTCCTATTCATCTTCCCTTTACCCCCAGCAAGCTGGGTACTCATTTTACCGACCTCGGAAGGATGGAAGGCTGAGTCAACCTTGAGACGGCTACTTACCCTGGGGAAAATGGCAGCCAGCGAGCAAAGGGTCAGAATGAGCAGAAGAACCTCGCCGACAACAAACGTCACATAATTTGCCACCAGCCTGCAAGGGAGAGGGAAGAGGAAGAAGAGAGGAAAAAGGGACAGATGGATAAAGTGTAAGTACTTTCAGCTCAATTTTTAGGCAGTCAAATTATTTATTTTAAAATAACATAACTGTATGTTGCACGCATTCTTTCGCACATCACCATTTAGCAGACAGCTCTGCCTCCCATGAACACAGGCTGAAAAAGGCTACGGCGATTCCCCACTTCCTTTCTCACTTAACCGAGCGGCTCCTTTCAGGTCCATTAGGACAGATCTAACCAATGCTCACCGTGGGTCAATGAAGATTTCCACCAGGGCGGTAAAGAAGAGGACAACGCACGAACAGCTGAAGGCTGCCCCGCTCTGCTTCTCCTTCTCCACAGAGTAGCGTGTCTCCATCTCAGGGACAATGAAGCGCATGGACAGGCGGTATGTGGACTTGCCCTTTAGCCTGTCAGAAGCAGAAAGCCATCCCCCCCATTAGCGGGACTTAGGTGATTGCTGAGGGCACCGAGGTGGGCTGGGGGCACCGGTACGCTCAGAGCAGGGTCCGGGCAGGGCCAGATCAGCTATGGCAGCCCTGAGGACCTCTGCCAGCCACAGAACAGCCCCCCAGGTTCACAGCATGATCATCATCAGCGCTGGAGGTCAGGGTATGCTCACTCAGCTGGTCTTCTCCTGCCCCCAGCTGGCCCCATCCCCATGATGGAGGAAGGGAGGAAAAGCAGAAAGCTGCACACTACACACCATGTGGCTAGCAGCAGCAGCTCCTCTGCATGCAGCCATGGAGCAATGGATGGTGCACCTGGGTGACAGTGACTCCAGACATGAGAGCCAGCGTGGTGTAGTGGTTAAGAGCAGTGGTTTGGAGAGGCGGACTCTGATCTGGAAAACCGGTTTTGATTTCACGCTCCTCCACATGAGTGGCAGAGGCTAATCTGGTGAACTGGGTTGGTTTCCCCACTCCCAGACACGAAGCCATTTGGGCGACCTTGGGCTAGTCACACTCTCTCAGCCCCACCTACCTCACAGGGTGTCTGTTGTGGGGAAGGGAAGGTGATTGTAAGCCGGTTTGAGTCTCCCTTAAGTGGTAGAGAAAGTCAGCATATAAAAACCAACTCTTCTTCTTCTTCAGCTCACAGCAGAGGGCATCAAAGTAGCCCAGAACACCAAAAGCTCTTCGGCCAGCCCTGCAGAAACATGGGCAACCCCCCTACCTCCGATTATATTGTTATTTCTAACACTTTCACATTAAGATGGATCACAGGCCCTGTCTCATCAAGACTTCAAGCCACTCTTCTTCATCCTGAAAAAACTTGTTATTCCTGGCCATGCAGACAAAGGCTCAAGGCTGGAGTCTGAAACAACCGTGTCCGTTTGCTTAAAGCCCACCTCTTTAGAAAAATGTCTTGTATGTGTGTGTGTGTTTTTAATCCCCAGTAAAGCTGCCCCATTCTGAAGTGGGAAGCAGATAACGCGTGCAAAACGGCAAAGCTAGGCGGAGGAGGAAGAGGAGGAGAGGAGGTAACTGGTGGAAGCAGGCGCCTGAAGGGATCATTTGAGCTTGGGAAGAAGCTATGTGGTTCAAAAAGCAGTTAGACCAGTGAGGGAACGGTTGGCCCACACCCAGAAGTGGGAAAGCTGGTGCCAGAAAAATATTTATTTTATTTATTTACTTCATTTATACTGCACCTTTCTCCTCAATGGGCACCCAAAGCAGCTCACACCATTCTCCTCTCCTCCATTTTATCCTACAACAATCCTGTGAAATAGGTTAGGCTAAGAGAGAATGACTGGCCCAAGGTCACCCAGTGAGCTTCCACGGCACCAGTAGGGATTTGAACCTGGGTCTTCCAGATCCTAGCCCACCACTCATAACCACTACACCACACTGACTTTATCTAGCTATCAATCACATTTTTATCTTGCCTTTCCTCCAACAGCGCTCAGGGGGGTGTCCAGCGTTCTCCCATCCCCATTTTATTCTCATAACTCTCCTCAGAGATCGGTTAGACTGAGACAGAGCGACTGGCCCAAGGTTAAATTTCATGACAGAATGGGGATTTGAAATCTGGTCTACACACAAAGGGATGTCGGAGGAATCACACAAGGGGCTCTGAGAGACTCACGCCTGCACCGTCTCCCTCTCCAACAAGGCTTCGTTGAGCAATTTGTTCAGCTCCTGTTCATTCTGCGAAGCGTCTACTACCCTCTCTGCCAGGTCACGCAGCCGCAGGCGCCTCCGAGGGTTGGGAAAGGAAGGGTTAACCACCTGGACAGAAAGCGAAACAAATGAAAAAATTCATGGAAATGTGGGGGGGGGGAGAGAGATGGCTGGTGGCCAACCAATTCTAAAGCTGGTCCCTACGCTAGTAGAGGAAGAAAAAAAAAGTTGCTTAAGCAGCCCAAGTCTGATGGAGAAACGAAGGCAAAGAAAACAAAGCTCTGATTGAGTATTTCAATATGGAAATTAACACCTCTAGCCTACCGAAAGCCAGCGTGGTGTAGTGGTTAAGAGCGGCGGACTCTAATCTGGTGAAAAGGGTTTGATTCCCCACTCCTCCAAATGCAGCCTGCTGGGCGACTTTGGGCCAGTCACAGTTCTCTCAGAACTCTCTCAGCCCCACCTACCTCACAAGGTGCCTGTGGTGGGGAGAGGAAGGGATTGTGATTGTAAGCTGCTTTGAGACTGCTTAAGGTAGAGAAAAGCAGGGTGTCAAAACCAACTCTTCTTTTTCTATCTATGTTCTGCACTTAGAGGCCGATTCCTGCTTCTGTGCAGTCTGAACTGCTTGAGGGGTGTTATTTGGAGCAGGGGGCAGCCATGGCAGGGGAAGGCCTGCTAATGGCAGAGCACTAGTTTTGCATGTCTAAGGTCCCCCCTGGCATCTCCAGTTAAAAGATCTCAGCTACCAGTTTTCAGTAAAGACCTTTCTCTGCCTACAGCCTTGGAGATCAGCTACCAGCCACAGTGGACAATACTGAGCTAGATGAACCAATGATCCATAGGAGGACGTTTCATGTATGTCCATACGAAGAAACTGGAGAAGAATTAAGGTCCCTCTAGCAATTGATGATGAGGATGGTACAGCCACTTCATGTACTGCAACGTGCTACAGAAATGATAGATTACAATGAACAACTAGCAAAGCACAAGAGGGCTAGTATATTGCAAGGAACTGGGGGCAGAGGGGGTGGGGAATGTGGCACATATCTGTATGCTCTATGGAGAAACACACTGAGTGCCCGCCCCCGCCTCCTATCACCACCACTGGATCCCTGATCAGTAGGGTAGCCAGCTCTGGGTTGGGAAATACCTGGAGATTGGGGAGGTGGAGCCTGAGAAGGGCAGGATTTGGGGGGGAGGGACTTCAATGAGATATAATGCCATAGAGAACCTTCCAAAGTGGGCATTTTCACCACGTGAACTGATCTCCGTTGCCTGGAGATCAGTTGCAACAGCGGGAGATCTCCAGCCACCACCTGGAGGTTGGGAACCCTATTGATCAGGCCACCCAGTGCAGAGGGCATAATTTTGCCTTCACTCTCCCCATGTTAAGACTCATGTACACATGAAGCTGCTTTATACCAAGTCGGTCTACCTAGGTGAGTCCTACCTACTCTGCCTGATAGCAGTTTTTCAGGTAGCCATCTGTCACATCGCCTACTGCCTGATCTTGTTTTAAACTGGAGATGCAGAGGGTCGATCTGGGGACCCTCTGTATGGAAAGCTCAGCCTCAGCCCCATTCCTTATGCAGCCACCCACTCCTAGCCCACCATCTACCTGTACAAGGTGTACCTGGGAGCCACCATTAAGGTGGGGTCTGAGCCTGCTCCCTGGACCCAGTGATGTTGGGAATCAAACCTCTTCCTATCCGCATAGTCCCATCCTTTCATTTGCATGGCCCTCATCCTAGGTTTTGTTTCAGGGTCACACTAAGGTGTGATGGAATGTTAATGTCATAATGATAATCAGTAATGACGATGCAGTCCAGACTATGTTTGTTCTGCAATCTAAGTGATTACACTGGGTTTGGTATTAGGTGCAGAATTCAGTACAAAACACTTCCAGCCCTAATGGCTTAGACCAGGGGTCCTCAAACTACGGCCCACGGGCCGGATCCGGCCCATCAGGGTCCTGAACCCGGCTCCCTCCGGAGCCGCCGCACCCGTCCCTTCCCCAAACTAAGGTGGCCGTTCGCCGTATAAAGCGTCGTTGGCAGCAGCGGAGCGGCGACACCCACGCTGACCCGGGAGCCGCCGCCACCGCCTCTGGACCTTCCCTGCCGCGGCTGCCCTGAAGAGCCGCCGCTGCTGCTGCCTTCCTTTCCCCAGGCGCGTGCGCGGCTCGGACTGCAATGTGCCCCTCGCCGCCTCTGCTCCTCCTGCCGCAGCAGCCGCCACAGCCCTGAAGGAGCCATGCCGGGCTGGAAGAAGAACATCCCCGTCTGCCTGCGAGGCGAGCAGGAGCGAGGCGAGTGGGCGAGCAAGCGGCGGGGCCCCCGCATGAGGGGCTTGGGTGGCGGCACCTCCGGGGAGGGCTGAGAGACCCCCGTCTCCCGCCGGCCTCCTCCTGCGCCCTTCCCCCTTCCCCTCAGGTGCTCTTTGCCAAGCAGGGGGCCAGCCCACCTCCCGCTCCAGAAGGTGGGAAAGGAGGGCGTGTGGCGGCGGGGGGGGGTCTCTTAGCCCAGCGAAGGGGGGAGTGTCGGCCATGGAGAGGCACCTGGGGGAGGGGCGGCACGTCCTCCTGCCGCAAGTTAACTTTTCTTTGCCTGGGCGCCTGGCTGCCTTCCCGTTTGGGCGGGGGGGGGGGGCTAGCCGGCCCCCAACAGTGTTTGAGGGACAGTGAACTGGCCCCGTTTAAAAAGTTTGAGGACCCCTGGCTTAGACTATAGATTTAGAGCAGGAGATTGATGTCCCATGAAATCTGAGAAGATTGGGGAGGGACCGGTTGAGCTAAATTTCCAGTGATCAAGGAGATGGCTCTTCGGTGTCCTTCATACCTCTTTGCCCCTCTCAATGGCTAGCAAAAGCAAAATAATTATAGAAACCAAACACAGGTGTGCAAATTGCCTCAATTTAATGTATACATGCAGCAGAATTGGGGAAACTTTGGCACAGGAGTTTGACGGTATTTTCTTAAAAGTTGCACAGCTTCCCCCTCCTATAACGCATTCCTTCCCTTCCAGTCCCTCCCACCCCTCTTACCCTGGTGTCCAGGTCCTCCGCTTCATCCGGGGTGGTACAAGTGGTGTTAATGCTCCCATTGCAGTCTTTGGTGTTGATCAGCTGTGGCGAGTTCCCGTGGGACGACGAGACAGACAGCTTCTGCAGCATGAAACAAAGAATGGGCAAAGGTAGTCAAGGTGACTGTTGGCCCAATCAAGAGAGCAGTGCCCAGAATGATGCCTTCTCAAACTGGGATGGGACCCCAGAGTTCAGGCTTTGAAGACAGGACAGCTCCCCATCAATCTCCCTCTCCTTCCTCCTTCTATGGAAATACACAAGCTACTTATTGTAAAGTGTTGTGGCTCCGTTTTGATTCTACTTCAAAGGAAGAGACTAGCTTAAACATGGAAACTATGTTTACTTGTGGTGATGGTAGAACGTACTGTCAAGTCACAGCTGCCTTATAGCGACCCCATAAGGTTTTCAAGGCAAGTGACATTCAGATGTGGTTTGACATTGCTTGTCTCTGTGTGGGCTGCAAGAGTTCTGAGGGAACTGTGACTGGCCCAAGGTCACCCAGCAGGCTTCTGTGGCGGAGTGAAGAATTTAACCTGATTCTCCAGATCAGAGTTTTTGTCTGATTGCGAGATTTATTTTTAGGAAGAGGGCATGAAGGCGCATTCTATCATGTGAGCTCCCACTTGCAGACTGAAGGGATACATTTCTCACACAGCTATGCCATTTCAGTAAGATCTGAGCTTATCTCTGCATACTCCTTAGTAAAAAGGCGAAAGATTTATACGATCTGAAGAGAAACCTGATAACTCTGACCCACACTGGAAGCACTGCAATATGTTATAGTGGGACAAAGGAAATTTATCCAAGAGAAAATGCTTTCTACTGCCTTCTCCATAATATCTGTAAATGCAGGCTCATTATCTAAACCCCCTGCCCCAAGACCACACCTTCCCAGAAAGCCCTGAAAAGGAAAAGAAGAAAAAGAAGAGTTGTTTTTATATTCACTTTTGTCTACCAAGTCTAAAAGAGGCTTACAATCACCTTTCCTCCCCCCCTCCATGCACAACAAGCACCTTGTGAGGCAGGTGAGGCTGAGAGAGTTCTGAGAGTGACTAGCCCAAGGTCACCCAGCAGGCTTCATGTAGAGGAGTGGGGAATCAAACCCAGCTCACCAGATCAGAGTCCACCGCTCTTAACCACTACACCATGCTGGCTCTCTCAGGGGTCTGTACCTCCCCTTACATGACTCCCTTATTCTGCTCATCCCCAGTAATCACTGTCGATTGAATAGTAGTAGGGTAGTTTAACAGCATCTTAAGACAAGCAGTAATCCAGTAATGAAAAACAATTGTGAATTCTGGATGATGGCGTGTTACCACATAAACTGATGCTAACGTGCAACCCTTTCATGCACTCTTGGAAGCCAAAGGAGTGTGCTGACAATACACACGCAACCACAGCATACCTTCAGCTGTGGGTTGTGCTCAAAGGGAGTCGAAGCAAGAGCCAGTATCTGACGTTTTAAAAGTGACAAATCGAAACAAGGAAGAAAGCATCCTCTTTAGCTTTGAATTATTAGTCCTTGGGACAGGCTATTTTAATTCAAGGCTGAATGGAGAATGAGGCTTATTAATTGACTCCATTGATTCCTGCTTCCCAGGAGATAGAAATGCAAATATAGAAGTGTAAAGACACATACACAGGCTGTCTCCACCCTACTGTTTTGCTCTGCCTGGGCTTCCAAACTGGAACAGTGTTTTTCCATACAGCCGGCTGTATCCAACAGTCCAATTTCCAGGTTTTCCACTGCTTTTCTCCAGTCTTTTCCAAAACTTGGTTTGTTGCAGTGTTTCCAGAAAGACGGCAGTCCAAGCATGTATGGATGGAAGGGTGTGTATTTTTGAAGCATCTGCCCAAATCCACACCATTTTCCTTTCCTCAACCCCATGTGCTGCCATCCGACCCCATACACCACCAGAGTTTTTTTTTTCTTAATTGGCAATTTAAAAAAAATTGAAAAAGCCTTCTGGTGGTGCAGGGGGAATAGAAACCAAGTGGCAGAAGGACAGGTGAAGTAAAGAAAGTGTGTGGAAAACTGCCAATGATCACCCTCTGAATGGGAGATATGTGATGACAGAGTCAGTATCCTCCATTTGCCCTTTGAAACGCATTCCTCCCAGCTTTGGTTGTGGGTCCTGTCAGTTTTGCCTCCTCCAGACCAGGGCAGGTACAAAACTAGTCCCCTCTTAACTGCACAGCCAGCCTTGAGCAACTACATGGCTAAGATGTAGGAAGGCTCCCATGCTCCTGGCTTCCTGAAAACTATGAAAAACGGCATTATTCAGGAGGTCTTTATTTCCACAGGTAAATAGGACTGTACTGTTATGAAATGGTTCAGAAAGTTGCACTGGTAAAGGTATAAGGACTGCAGTCTAGACTGCCTATCACCATAAGTATGCTCCAACTAGATAGCTTCTACAGCACTTAATGAGCTATGTTTAAATGCTTATGCTTTGTTTCAGGTTTGTTTCAGCTTTGTTCTAAATTTCCATTTGGTTTTCAGATTTCTGTAGTCTAAACCCTATTGCACTGTTCATTGGATGTCCTGTCCTGTTGATCGCACTTGATTTATAATCTGTAATTTGCCTTGAGTCTCAATGAGAAAGGCAGACTATAAAGTAAAAAAATACATGAATGTAAGATCTCACAACCAGACCTTGGGGGGGGGGAGGGAGAAGGAGAAGGGTTTCTCTGCCACTTAAGGGAGACGGGCTTACAATCACCTTCCCGTCCCCTCCCCACAACAGACACCTTGTGAGGTGGGTGAGGCTGAGAGAATGTGACTAGCCCAAGGTCACCCAGCTGTCTTCGTGTGTAGGAGTGGGGAAACAAATCCAGTTCACCAGATTAGCCTCCGCCGCTCATGTGGAGGAGTGGGGAATCAAACCCGGTTCTCCACGCTGGCTCTCTTAGGGAGCAAAAGTAAAAGATCTTTTTAAAAAATTACTGTTCAGCCTCAAAACACGGCAGCCTGAAGCTTCTTGAGGTCAGCTCCCTCCTCCCACCTCGTCCCCTCTCTGAGGCAAATCGCTCAACAGTTGGCACAGGAGCAACACTGTGTAAACTTGGCAATGTGAAGTTCGAAAGGCCTCTTCACAAAGCAGATTTGTAAGCATGCACCCAAGGCATTTGTAAAGCTAAAAATAAAAAAATGTGAATATGTCAAACATAACAGACGTCCAGTGGCATCTTAAAGACTAACAAAACTTATTCCAACATAACCTTTTGTGAGTCAGAGTTCACTTCATCAGATGCACCAGAGTGTTGAAACATATACATCAGTTGTAGCTCTCTTCGAATGTATAACTCAAGAGCAAAACTGGGTCTACCTCTGTGTAATGTGTGAAATGGTCCACAGCGTTTTTGCTTTTAAGGTGCATTTTAGGAAGACGATGAGACTGAATGTACCTATAAAGATGACTACCCTGGGGTTTTGTGGGATATTTTTTCTTTAATTTTGAGTCAAGCAGTACATGGGAGGAGTGTGGAGCTTTCAGGATAAGTCCAATCAATCACCCTTCTTTGGATTTTGAGAAGCTGGTAGGTATGGAATTTGTTGGAAAGGATACTGGTTTATGTTACTGTCACAGTGGTTCAGGGGGAGAAGGGCAGGGGAAAACCAGAGATAGAAGACTCTGCTTCCCCAGCCCCCCTGAAGTCATTTGGCTGTTGCTTGCCCCTGAAACACTGGGTAGCAGCTTGTCACTTTAAGATCTGAGGCAGAATCTGACAGCCAAAATTCTGGCTCTTCTGTCCCACACAGGGCTTATTCAGCTAAGCACATGGCCTGGCTCAACTGAGACTTGGCACAGGCATATAAACCAGTTCTTTTGCACCCAAGCATCCAGGGACGACACGTGCTCTGTTATCCTAAAAAAGATAACTGTGTTTGGAAAACAGACGACGGAAGGAAGGAAATTGCCTATGACTACTTGTATAGGGAAAGGGGAGCGGGGAAAGATTTCAGACGCAGATGCAAAGCAGAGTTAAATAACATGGTAAGTTAATGCAGCCTGACTAAACCGGTCCCCTAGTTTAACGGCTTACTGTTCTCCTTAGATCCCGAGCCATGTTGCTCTGACATGATGGTCTGTCCTACATGGGAGGAACTTCCCTTGCTTGCTTCTGGAAAAAGCACGTGTAACTCTCCCTTGAAAGATTTGTCCATCTTATTATAATCACACCCTCTTGCATGGATAAGTGGTCTTTTCCCCCTCTGGCTGGTGCTAAGCCAATCTGTTGATTCCTTTTGGAAGAGAACCCCTGCCCCTCTCTCTGGGGCTTTATGATTAGCGGCACTGTTCCTGCCCCTACTGCCTAAAGGTCTACCTTGGTCTTGGAGCTTAACTAGAAACAGGAAAATCTTAAGGATCTGGATGGAATACATGATGGTCACTGACAGAAAGCCCGCTTGGAATGCTTTAGTAGTGTGAAAAAGCTTCCACACCGGTGGAAATGAAATCATCTACTCTAGTGGGGGAAGGTGTTATAGAGTTGGAAGGAATCTTGGATTTCGTATAGTCTGTTCAGACTCTTCTTAAAGGCCTGCAGTGAAGGACAGTCCATGAGACAGCCTGTTCCACACCTGAAGAGCTCTTGCCATTAGGAAGTTTCTCCTAATATGCAGCCAAAATCTACTCCCTTGCAAATTCCAATCATTCTTTCTAGTCCTGCCATGTGAAGCAAGAGAGAACAAGTCTGCTTCACCGTCTGTGTGACAGCCTTTCTGATATTTGATGAAAGCAATTACTTCTCTTCTTAGTCTTCTTTTCTCCAGGCTAAACACACCCAGCTCTTTCAACCTTGCAGTCTTGATACTATTGAAATAAACATCCGTTATTTTCAGAGGATCCATATAGCACCAGCCGAAACGTTGGGCGAAAAGGAGGTTTGCCCAGCTCTCAGCTGTGCTGGTGGCAATGGTTTTCTGGGTATGGGAGAATGGAAGGGCCCAGTTACCTAGCAACCACAACATGCTTAGTCCTCCTTCCCATAGTCAGGCACAATAACTAGTCCTCAATGCACAAGAGAAGTTAATCCACAGTAGAGATGGTGGAAGCGAAGAGAAGAAAAAGGGAGGATTCTGGGGTGTGGGTGGGGACAGGAGAACATTACTTGAAGTCCCAATTTAGGACATGGAATGGTCCGTGCCAGGATTTGGCTTATTGAGATAGGGACAGGGGACATTAACAGAATCATACAAGGAGTTTAGCAACTTATTAATGAGATGCAAACAGTTGTATAAATTATCTTTAATATGGGAAAGGGTATGAGGCCTGTCATGATACAGCAGCATTCAGATATTTTCCCCTGTATAATTACAGATATCCAGATTTCTCTTGCTTACTTTGAGCCAAACAGTCTTTTTAAAAAAAATCTTGCTTTGTTCAGTGACAGCCCCTGGATTCACAAATAATTACAAGCCTTGCTTTTGTCTGAGATGACACTTGTTTGAGAGCTTTGAGAGGTGTTTGTCAAATGCTGATGGGCAGCACACAATCAACCGCCACTTACTCATCTCTTTGAAGTCAGCCTGTTAGCCTTCTGATCTTGTGTAGGAAATAATGCTTAGGCGAAGCTATTTATCAGACATCAACATATTAGCATATTATTAATCCTGAATCAATTAATTTTACTGTTCACCGGATAACAGGAATCAGGTCACCATGTGGTTTATGAGACCAACCATCATTCCTAAGTGAGGCTATCTTTAAAAAAAATGTCTAAGGAAGAAAAGGAGTGCTTGTTTCTGGAACCATCTTTTCTGGCTGACTTCACAGATATTCTAGATTTTTGGCTTCAGGATGCAAAGATCACACTCTTAGGTCACAGAAATGTTGTGGGTTAGGAAATCAGCATGACTGAGCACTCTGCTATACAAAACAAAAATGCTCCAAGCCCATCCAAAATAGCATGACAATTTCCCCCTGCTATCAAATGTCCTGTGTGGAGGGGTTGTTTTGCAGAAAGGAGCATTCAGCCTGCAAATCTGTGCTTTGTTCTTTGTTCAGTGTTTGCATTTACCTTTCTCTCAGAAAGACTAACCATGCAATGATATGTACGGTAAGTAAGTTACTTCAGTCTATTGATTTCACATTATTCAAGATCTATTGCACTATTAAACATCTATTTTTCTTTCACAAGAGAATTAACTCACCACACTTGCCAAAACTGTAGGTAAGAGTAGTCCCCTGTGCAAGCACCAGGTCATTACTGACCCATGGGGTGACATCACATCCTGACATTTACTAGGCAGACTTTGTTTATGGGGTGGTTTGCCAGTGCCTTCTCCAGTCATCTTCCCATTACCCCCAGCAAGCTGGGTACTCATTTTACCAACCTCGGAAGGATGGAAGGCTGAGTCAACCTTGAGTCGACTACCTGAAACCAACTTCCATTGGGATCAAACTCAGGTTGTGAGCAGAGTTTGGACTGCAGTATGGCAGCTTACCACTCTGCGCCACAGGGCTCTTAACTGCCAAACCTGTAAATACCACAAAATACACAATGAAATCGTGTTTGCATTCAGGCTGGTCTTTAAATAAGACCATGGTGGTGGCAATTCTACCAAACTTTAAGGGACCAGATAATCTCAGTTTTGCTAATTCTGAGGTCCTGTGGTGGGGAACGTCCTGGACTCAACAGGAGGTTGCTTGGGGCAGGAGAAAGCTTGCTACCCATTTGGGCTATAACAGCTGATGGGTAGTGACTCAAGGAGGTTCAGAAGAAGGCAGGTCTCAACCTTGGCTGCTAACTGGCTGGAACCCTGCAATGAAGAATTTCTGCAGGAAGACTGGGACAGTCAGAGGACACATAAACTACATAAAGTCGCTTTTAAGGAGGGCCGATGAGGACAGCACTTGGCTACTACCTACAGTCAGCAAGGAAGGGAGACAACAAGAGGAGGAGAAGGAACAAGATGCTAGAAATTTCTTCTCCTCCTGATTCTGATTCATGTCTGTGGGTGACATCGAAGGCAGTCCAATGGAGAGACAGCCCCTCCCCCGATGCCCCCAGCCTGCACAATACTCCATTCTAGCCAGGTGATCTAAAGGGAGATCAGATATAACTCCCCAACATCAGTGTACTTTTGTCTTATAACAACTGGATGGCAAGTGATGGGCCAGAAATGTCAGAACTAAAAGCTAGAATCTGGAAACAATATTGTGAGGAACTGCTCTGTTTCTTTTTCTGTTCTGCCCGTACAAGCGGCAATTCAGACCTTTGCTAGAATATTGGTTCAGGCTTTAGCTGAAATGTTCCCTGTGTAGGCCTCTGCTGGAATGTCCCGCTCGCTCGTTCCCTCCTCCCCCCTGACCTTGGCTTCCGCAGGATTGTGCTAACAAGCTTTCTTGAGGTCTTTGATGTCTGTTCAGTAGCCTAGCCTGGTACTGTTATCGTTTCGTTCCCAAAACATGTAACCGACACCTGCAATGTAGAACTGTTTATAATCTCACTCTTTTGTAATAGTAAGCACTTGCAGCTCGGACCGTGTAAGGGCCTAGTTATACCTGATGCTTCGAAATAAAGTTACCTGCTTCTGGATGGTCGTCTGAGCGAGTGATTTTATGGGAATTGCCCAGGGTGGCTGGAAAGCCTTACAAATATGGCTTTAAGCACTCCTGTTCTGTCAGAAGCCCTGATCTGGATAGCCCAGGCTAGCCCGATCTCCTCAGATCTCAGAAACTAAGCAGGGTCGGCCATGGTTAGTACTTGGATGGGAGACCACCAAGGAAGTCCAAGGTTGCTCTGCAGAAGCAGGCAATGGGAAACCACCTCCGTCTGTCTCTTGCCTTGAAAACCCTACAGGGTTGCCATAATTCGGCTGTGACTTGATGGCACTTTCCACCTCCACCATTCTGTTGGAAAAGGACTTGGGAAATTGGAAGGAAGTATAATAGCAAGAAGACGATGCTTAGAATGGCCGTTCAGCTTTTAAGTGAGCAGCAGCTGAGTAGCATTTTGCTGAGTTTGCTTTCCTCACTTCTGCACACAGGTACTGGAGATCTGGGCATGACAAGAGATGTAAACCTTCAGGCCCTATTTCCTGGGGTCTTAGCCTGAGGGTTGGAGCCTAATGCTGGGCATAAGATCAGCTGGTGGAGAGAGAGAAGACTCGCTGAGCAATCCGAAGCCTTCCCCCATTCTTTTCGTTTGCTGTTGTACTTATTTTTCCTTTTTATTATTAGATGCTTTTGGGTCCCCGTTGGGGATAAAATAAAATAAATAAATTCATGGGAAAATGATAATGGCATACTCTCCTGCTTGTACAGCTGGAAGCTGAAAAGGCTCAGCCAAAAAGAGAGGCAACGGTTGCGCCAGTCAGTCAAGAGTTTTCTGGAAGGTTCTGTGCTGAGGCCAGAATATGTGTTCACTTCCCAATATGGGACTGTGCAGTAGATGTGAAGAAGGAACACTCACCACACCATTGATCCCGTTCTTGAGTGGCTGCTTGGGTACTAATACAAGGTAGGTTACAATCCCCTTCTCCTTCAAGTATTCACACCGTGATCCACCATCTCCTGGCTCCACCTCAAACTCTCCCTTCAAGCAGTCCATGGTGCTCTGAGAAATGTGTACACGCCTGCAAGGAACACCAAAAGCAACCAACTATTATTGGTCTAGCACTGACACTGAGGCAAGGAGATTCCAGGGGATTAGAGATCCTTAGGCACAGGGTTAGATCCAAAGACCCATGAATAGAAAGTAGGGCACATGACTGAGGGCCTTTTCGGTGGCAGCCCCGCAATTATGGAACAACCTCCCCAAGGAGGTGCGCCTGATCCAAGGCCATGAAGGGCTCTGTATCTTAAATTAAGCCCAGTAACTGATGGGCAGCCAGTGAAGCGCCTGCAGGATGGGAGTAATATGCATGCTCCATCCAGCTGCCAAGAATAGCCAAGCTGCACCATTCTGCACCAGCTGGAGTCTCCAAATTGATTTTGAGGGGAGACCAACTCACTGTGCATTGCAGAAGTCTAGGGTTGACATTACTGTGGCGTGGATCCAGGTGGCCAGAAATTATACATTATTATTACATGGAAAAACACTTCTGTCATTCAACATTTTAGCACAACTTCTGGGAGCAGATTGGCAACTTTCACATGTGGAAGGACCCCTTCAAAGCCAACACATCTTTAAGCTATGAAACTCATTAACAGAGGGTGTTGTGACAACCACTAGCATTAATGAGAACCAGATTAGTGACTGAAAACATGCCTCTTGAAGACCTAGGTTCAAATCCCACCAACAAAGACTTTATGGGATCAAATGAGATACTGATCATTAACTTAGGCTGCAGTCCTATACACACTTACTTGAGACTAAGTTCCATTGAACCCAAAGGAGCTGGGCTCAGTAAATATGCATAGAACTGGACTCCATGTCACGTAAACGATTTCTGTTCCCCAATATACAAAGACTTGGTATTTTTTTACACATCCAACAAACATGAGTAAAATCAGCATCAGATTTATTGCTGCACCATCAATATTCTCAATCACGTTAATAGCTCTTATTCTCCAGACAGGGAGAGAAGGAGAGTATGTGGGAGAGGGACAGATGGAGTGGAGGAGGAGAGGAATCCGTGGAGGACTTAATAGGGGGACTCCCGAAGGGCATCTTGTCTTGGCCGGGGCCCCCTCAAAAAATAAAAACCTGCGATGCCATTCCTGAAATGTGATAGGGGGCTGGTGTAGGCATGGGGTTGGCTCCAGTGACTATAAACAGAAGGAGTGCACGACACAATCTTTTCTGCTTCCCCTGGCAGTCCACTGCACCCCCAAAAAAGATAGTTCCAAAGCTTGGGTTCCCTCAAAAAAAAAAAAGAGATGTGGCATAAAAAAGAAGAGGGAATCATCAGAAATCTTACATACACACATACCAACACATTTGTGTAAGCACTTGCTCTATTCATGGAAGAACAAGCAGAAGAAAACGGAGGGTATGAAACCATGACTATTTGTCCCACTACCCTCTGCCACCTTTGGGAGGTGGTGAGTGCTCCTTCCCTGAAGGTTTTTAAGCAGAGGCTAGATGGCCATCTGTCAGCAATGCTGATTCTATGACCTTAGGCAGTTCATGAGAGGGAGGGCATCTTGGCCATCTTCTGGGCATGGAGTAGGGGGTCAATGGGGTGTGTGGGGTAGGTAGTTGTGAAATTCCTGCATTGTGCAGGGGTTGGACTAGATGACCCTGGTGGTCCCTTCCAACTCTATGAGTCACTGGGGGGGACTGATGCATACTGATGCGCTACACATTACTGACAGTCTACACATAAGGTTCCCCAATGAAGAAAACGGAGGCTCATGGAGAACATTTCAGGTCCAAAAAAGAGAAAGGAGCTCCCTGTCCCTGCATGCTGCTGTGCCTGAGAAGTTTACATTTCAACATGGAACTCCCCGTGTGCGTCTGACAGCACCAGGAAAGACAGGACCTGGGCAGACATGTGAACAGTGCCATATGAAGTTGTTTGTGTGTAAAGTGCCGTCAAGTCGCAGCCAACTTATGGTGACCCCTTTTTGGGGTTTTCATGGCAAGAGACTAACAGAGGCGGTTTGCCAGTGCCTTCCTCTGCACAGCTAGGTCCTAAGTATTTACTACTGCATGTGCTCACACCCGTCAATGTTTCCCCTTGCCTCTCCCTTCTCTCTCATCCTTTTACTGTCTTTCCCCCACAACCTACTCCAACAAAATTTAGACATAAGCTTGTTAAGGGACCTCTTTCTTATTGTGTAAAGCAGGGGTCCTCAAACTACGGCCCAAGGGCCGGATCCGGCCCCCGGAGGGCTTTTGTCCGGCCCGGGGACCGAGAAAGCCAGTCCCCCCTTGCCCCCCTCCCCAGAGCTTTTCTGGGCTTCCTGGCCGCATGCGCCCAGCCGGAAGCCTCCCTCCCGCCCCAGTCGCCCCCTTCCCTGCTCCCTCTCTAGCCCAAAACCCCCTTTCCTGGTGGGAGGAAGGGGGCGACTGGGCGGCGTGAGGCGGCAAGACGCCTTGTGCGCCGCCCAGTCGCCCCCTTCGCCCTCTTCCTCCCACCCTCCCTGGCCCAAAACCCCCTTTCCTGGGCACATGAGGCATCTTGCTGCCTCGTGCACTGCCCAGTCGCCCCCTTCCCCCTCTCCCTCCCAGCCTCCCCAACCCAAAACCCCCTTTCCTGGGCGCATGAGGCATCTTGCTGCCTCGCGCGCCGCCCAGTCTCCCGCTTCGCCCTCTTCCTCCCACCCTCCCCGGCCCAAAACCCCCTTTCCTGGGCACATGAGGCATCTTGCTGCCTCGCGCGCCGCCCAGTCGCCCCCTTCCCCCTCTCCCTCCCAGCCTTCCCAACCCAAAACCCCCTTTCCTGGGCGCATGAGGCATCTTGCTGCCTCACGTGCCGCCGGGTCACCCCCTTCCCCCTCTCCCTCCCAGCCTCCCCGGCCCAAAACCTGCTTTCCTGGGCGCACGAGGCGTCTTGCTGCCTCGCGCGCCGCCCGGTCGGCCCCTTCCCTCTCTCACCCTCCCCGGCCCAAAACCCCCTTTCCTGGGCCCAGTCGCCCCCTTCTCTTCCGCAGCACGCCCCACCGGGAGACTTCTCTTATTCCCTAGCTTTGTTGCCTGGCTGGGCCTGGCCTCCTCGAGCTCCATGCAGAGGCGCCTGGTCCTTCGGGGCCCTCCACGATGCAGCCCAACGTGGCCCTGGCGTTCCTGTTTTGGCCGCAGTCGGGCAGCGTTCTCACGGCTCGGGGCTCTCTCTCCTCCCGGGGGTATTCTTGTGGCCTGGAGGTAATTGTAGGGCCCCTTGGGGGGTGGGCATATCTCCAGGGAGAAGAAGAAAAAGACTTGTGGCCATTTATGCACAGGAGGTTTGCCTTGGATTTGCCGCTCTCCAGATGCACATTTTCCCCATCCGAATTCTCAGAACTCAAAAGTAAGCTCTCCCCACCCCCGGGCAGAGTTTGGAGAATTCGGATGGGGAAAATGTTCATCTGGAGAGCGGCAAATCCAAGGCAAAACCTCCAGTGAATAAATGGCCTTGGTTTTTACATGCCGACTTTCTGTACCACTAAAGGGAGACTCAAATTGCCTTACAATCCCCTTCCCATACTTTCCCACAACAGATGCCCTGTGAGGCAGGTGGGGCAGAGAGAGCTCTAACAGAGCTGTAACTTGCCCAAGATCAGCCAGCTGGCTTCGTGTGTAGAGGTGGGGAAACCAACCAGGTTCACCAGATTAGCCTCCGCTTCTCACGTGGAGGAGTGGGGAATCAAACCCAGTTCTCCAGATCAGAGTCCCCGCTCCAAAACGCCACTCTTAACCACTACAGGGGGAAGGTCCTGGCTTGCGAGGAGGATGCTTTTCCGGAGAGCCCCCTTGGCCACCACCTCCTCCCCCGCACACATGAGGAATTTGTTCATATTTTTTTCAAACTATAGTCCGGCCCCCAACAGTGTTTGAGGGACAGTGAACTGGCCCCCTGTTTAAAAAGTTTGAGGACCCCTGGTGTAAAGCATCACAGATATTGATGGAAGAAGGTGAAGAAATTCAGACTGGCTCACTCCCACAAATATGCTCTATTTGTTTTGCTCTCAAACCATTATGTTCTGATTCTGGAACTGGATTTTCTCAACTCTGGCCTTCCCTAAAACGATGGTTTTCAGTGCTTTAAAATTTAGGGGTGTAGGTGCTGAGTCCTCACTTCTTAATTAAGCATGGTTATTGCTATTAATAGTCAAGCCCTGTTGCCCAGAAACACGCACACCGACAGTCCTGCCTTTGGCATGCTTAGAAGTATGCACATTTATTCACTTCCTTTGCTTCCTGGTTGGCTGTGCTTCACTCATTTGCTTGATCTTTGCCCTGAAGCTATCTTTTTGACAGCTGATGGGACCAAGCATGTTCTAATTTATTTGTTCTTCGTCACAGCTGCCAGGAGACAAGAGGAAACACGATTGCGTAGGCAATCTCCAGCACCAGAAGAAAGTGTCCTTCCAAGTGGCCTTCCTATTAGGTCCCAACATGCCTGTTAGGGTACAAGCAACATTTATCCAGTCCCTTCTTGAAATAAATGCTATCTACCTCCAGTGATTCTCCCATCACTTCTGAAAGTGGGTTAAGCTGGCCACTGACTGAATGTTACCAGAATCTGAAGGGTCAACTCCTGATTGGGCTGCTTTGGATTTGTGGACTGGAAAAGATTGTTTTGCTCTTTTAGAAAACTATAATTCAGTCCTTTATCGTGCAATCTGCTTACTTGTTATAAAACCAAAAGCAAAAGAAAATCTTACAGGGATTGAATCTTAACGTCTGTAATGTGAACATGTAAAAACCCATGTTTGGGGGCAAGTAGATAGAACCAAAGCTGAAATGGCTGAACTGGTCCTGTCTGTGCTCCCTCCTGGCCTCATGATCTCCCTGCAACAGAGATGAGACCTACTTTTGGGTCCTGACCTATCCTTTGAGCACCACTGGTCTATGTCTTGTACCCTAACAGGCATGTTGGGCTTTAAGGCTTTAAGAGGGGAGTGGACATGTTCATGGAGGAAAGGGGTATTCCTGGCTACTAGTTAAAATGGATACTAGTCATGATGCATGCCTATCATCTCCAGGATCAAGAGGAGCATGCCTGTTATCTTAGGTACTGTGGAACATAGGCAGGACAATGCTGCTGCAGTCGTCTTGTTTGGGGGCTTCCTAGACGCATCTGGTTGGCCACTGTGTGAACAGACTGCTGGACTTGATGGGCCTTGGTCAGATCCAGCAGGGTTTTTCTTATGTCCATAGACAATCTGCAAAGGGATTCTACTTGGCCATCTTGGTTTTATGCACGAAGGGCTGAATAAAGCAGGCTAAGCTGCAAAGGGAAACTGGGTTCTCTTTCCATAGGGTCAGGTATGCCCTAATGACTGCTGTTCTCACTGCACATTGCTTCATGCATCTGACAAAGTGGGAATAAGCCACAAAAACTCATGCCACAGCACAACTTTTTTTAAGGTGTCACAAGGCTCCTAGTTGCACAAGTGTGTACATGCATGTTTTTAACAACAGAGTGACATTGCTAACTCTCTGCTACTCATATCACCTCAATTTCTGGAGCTGCTTGATTGTATTCACGCCACTCTCACAAACCTACTCATCATTATTATTACTATTACTATTCATTATTACTATCAATGTGCACAGCATTTCACAGAGAAGACAAGAACCTTCTCTGAGGAGCTTACATTGTCAAATGTAAACAAAGAAGACCACAATGAGAGAGGAAGGCGGGTGAGACATTGGGGATAGAGGAATACGCACTGATTTCAGTTACAGAGGCAGCAGAGGGATTTGTGCCAGTGGGGAAAAGGGGATTGAAAGAGTGGTGGGAAGGGACCTCATGCAGGTGTTCTTTGGAGGCCATTCCAGACAAAAGGGGCCAAAAGAGAGAAAGGACAAGACTTTAAAAGAGGAGGACCACACTATGCATTACTTATCGGCAAAACAACTTGAAATTTATAAATCACATAAATATATCCTACTTGCTGTTGATCTTTGCTACCTCCAGACACCCAGCTTTCTCCCCACTCAAATGTGGCTTTTGTGTTCAGGTAAACAATCAGCCTTCCAAGATACATGTTTAAAAACTTTGTCCACAGCTTTCCGCTTTTTATGGGTGATGCTTCGTAACGTGAGGTGCATGAAAATCACAAAGAGGTAGCAACCCTCAACCCTGACAGTGAAACCAGTCTGAAACCAACTTAAGACACACGCTCCTTATAATGCTGGGACTGCTGGAATCTTCAAGGCATGCACAGAAAGAGAACAATGAAAAAGCCCGGGGCCAAAGGAAGAACTTACCCTGGGATTCCACCAGCTTCCATTTTATTAGCCACTGTCACATCTGTGGACCAAACATCGTACTGCCAGCGCTTCTGTCCCAAGACCCCGCCCAGGACAGTGCCACTGTGTACGCCTACACGCATGTCCACATCTGTTTTGGTCTTCTCTCGCACATAGCTGTAGAGGAAGGGGTCATCAAAAACAATGCTTATTCTACCTCTTGAGAAACAACCTGCCCCATCCACTCATTGGCCATTTATGCTTGGTAATTAGCAACGTGTTCCAGGCTGAAGTGCCCCGCATATTTTTTTGAGTTTTCCACGCTGAACCTTCATTCAGGAAGTTACTGCAAAGCCAGCGCATACCTGCTTCGCATTTCTTAAAAGCCCCTTTAATGTGACCCTTTGTATTTGCTCCACCCCGCATGGAAGCATTTACTGAAGGAACCATGAAAAATCACACAGTTGGCTTAGCTATGCAAATGACCATTGCCAATGGCCATGCAAAGGAAGGAGCAAAGGAGCAGGCGAGTGTGTGTGTGTGTGGAATTTCTCCTTTTGCATCAGGACTGTGAATAGGCATTTTAAAGGTCGCATTTAAAAAAAGAGCTTTGAGTGAGCATCAAAATTGATCCTATATAAATGGCCACAGGCAGGCAGAAAAAACATTTGTTACGTAAAGATCTGAACATGGTGCCAGTCCTGCCTGCACAGCTTAAAGCATGCAACACATATTTTAAAGGACCACTGCAGTTAATATGACGAGAGTCAGAACCCGACTGGAAATTACTTCTTTTTGTCCTTCAAAGGTTACTTTTTGTATGACCTAAAGAATATGGAACTTAGGCAATGGGTCTGGGGAAAAACTCTTTCTGAGAGTTGACAGGATGCTGCCAGTTGGGAGTATGCCAGTTGGAGTATGGTCTATCAGACAATACTACTGGAAAAGTATAGTTACTACGACGTGTCTGACACTGCAATCCTAAGGAGAGTTACTCCAGTCATTTCCATTCATTTCAATGGGCTTAGACTGGAGTAATTCTCCTTAGGATTGCACTGTAAATCTCATGTTGCTGGGGGATGTTTGAATAACAGTATCTTGTGGGACAAGTGAGGAAAGCTCCCATACAGGACTGCCTGGCATCAGGGCATAACACTGCTGGCGTAGTTACTTATAGCATGGTCTGCTCAGCCGACATAATTTTGAGGAAGTGGCACCCATACCATTCCAGTAACTTACGAATAAACACACAGCTAGCACCTTATATCTTACTTGCAAATACAACTTATGTTCTGCAAGCATAGTTTTGTTCCTGGAAAATTTCCCTCTCCAATCCAGGGACTGTTAACGTGTGCAAAAGGGGATGTCTGAGACCTTTGTGATGTTTTCAGACTTGCTCTCCTAGCTAACCACTGCAAATGCTCCTTCCCAAATCAAAGGCTGGTTTGTGTATATCAACAGACAACTGAATTCCCGTACTCCAACATTTTGTCTGAACTGGGCCTTGGTTTAGAACTTAACTAGAGAGATGGCTTCATGCCCCACATTTCAAGCAAGAGAGGTAGAAATGTTCGATTTTTACTCTTTTTTAATTATTAGGGATTCACAGACTACATGTATACTAAATTTCAATTTTCTACCTGTAGTATTTTAATTATTTTAGGGAGGGATGATGTCACATTGTTACAGCCCATTTTCGGACTTTTCTGCCAACCATCTTGACCTCTCTATATGCCTGTTTTCTATGTGAATGTGTGTGTGCCACACTACATGGAACAACCTTAATTTTGATCTGCCTGGCTTTCAGGTACCACTTCCACAACACTCTATCATTGGCTTAATGTAGTGGTGTAGATAAGGCAGGAGCACAATCTTTGAATGCTAGTAGCTGTCCTGAGCATGGAAAGGCCAGGATATAAATTACAAAATTACTGTCTAATGAGCTAACTAACAAAATAATTAATGCATGCAAAGTTGCCTGATTTGGACACATTTATTCCAAGATCAGAATATAGACTGTGTTTCTGTATTTCTATTTAGTTATGGCAGACAGGAAGGGATGCTCCTTTCTTGAGGTCAAAGAAAACTGTGGCAATCTCTCCAAGACAGAGCTGAGAAACCCTGGGCCCAGCCTTCTTGTCTCCTCTTGCACCTCTGTACTTGGAACTATAGCTCCTTGTTACTATAATGCAGCTGGCAATCTGGCTTTTGTTGCTATCCCCCTAGTAATTTTCCATAAACAGCTCATTTCAGGGACAAAATTTTCCATCCCTGAGACTTCAGCTAAGCGTTGATTCTTGTTCCAGAAAACTGGAGGGCTAATTAGCCGAAGACATATTGTTTGGTTTTAACTCTGTGGGTAGACAGGAGACCTGGAGAGATGAAGGATTCTCCATTAGAAAGACATCAGCGCCCACCACAATGTGTTCTTCAAAACCAGTCACGCTTTGAGGAAAGAATTTTAAACAATTAATCCTTAGAAGAAGAATCAACCACTATGTGTATGTAAAATGTTTTGTGCTTGTTCTGAGCACAGTAGAAAAAGGACAGGAGGTCCAACTGAAGGCCTCTGAAGAATAATAATCCTTCAGGGGTTTTCTTGTCTATATGACATTTCTGCACAGTGGATTAATCAGTGAAATCCTAGGTTGCATGTTAAGTGCCGTCAAGTCACAGCTGACTTATGGCGAGCCCATAGGGTTTTCAAGGCAAGTGATTAAGCAGGGATGGTTTGCCATTGCCTTCCTCTGCAGTGTCTTCCTTGGTGGTCTCCCCTCAAAGTACCAACCCTGATTAGCTTCTGAGATCTGACGAGATCGCGCTATGCTATACCATTCCACATCCCTTGCATGGCTCTACTCCAATACATTTAACAGCAGAGCAGCGATCACAAAAATATCCCTTGGGGAATCTAAATAAAAGAGATTTTTCTTTATGACAGACAAGTTGTAGATAGACAACAAAAAATTAAGCAAAACTCAAAGGACACACACTGAGATGGAGAGAATGCTTACGAAATAGCCTCCACCATGGCAAGACCCATGAGGATGGAGCAAACAGCATGGTCCTCGCGATAGTCCGGCAGCCCACAGATGCAGTAATAGCAGTCTCCCAGAATCTTGATACGCAGCTGATGGTACCTCTGAAAAGAGTGGAGTATTCAAAAAATGGAAAGCTTACCTTTTAGGGACGCCAAGTCATTACACGACGAACTGTGATGTACCTTTAAACCCACTGGTAAATTAGGGCCTAATCACATACTACATGTCCTTGTGTTTTCCCCAGTCCCAGTACCCAAGATTGCGAGGGCCTCATTTGGATGGAGACAACAGTGAACATGGAGAGAGACTTTAACCCTTCTTCCTTCTGTGGCATTTTTTTCTCCTGAAACAATTCTGGTGAGCTGCTATGTGCCCCACTGGGGTAACTTATGCGTAGCTCATCAGTACACATAAATGTTCCTCCAACAGGGCAAACAGTGGCTGCCCAGGGCTGGTTCAGAGAGGGGGAAATGGTGCAGGGGGGGGACTCCGAAGTCCTCTTTCCCAGCATGTCATGTTCCTGATTCAAATTTAGCCCCTGAATGCCTGGGAATTGTTCCAAGCACAGAACTCCTGAAGCACGTCTGGACCAAGTTAAATATACTGTAACAAATCCCCATTCTGCCAAGGGAGCTCAAAAGGTGACCTTGGGCCAGTTACACACTCTCCACCTAACCTACCTCACAGGGTTGTTGTTGTGAGGATAAAAGGGAGGAGAGGAGGACGATGTAAGCCACTTTGGGTCCCCTTTGGGGTTAAAGGCGAGGTATTTATTTTATTTAAACATTTTAATGCCACTGTTCCACCTGTTCAGGGTCCCCAAGGTGGCACAAAGTATAAATGAAGCAAAAATAAATAAATACACATTTGATTAGGGCCTTTCTAACCTTCCCTCCCCACACATGACCATTTTAATGATATTCCCCTTGAGGGCCCTAAATGGGTGGAAAGGCAAAATACAAATGTGTTAAGTACATTAATTTAATAATTATGCTTTCTTGTTTTATTTTATACATTATAGTTATTAACACAGCTGGCATGTGGGGCATTTCTCTATAAGGAACATTTCTGCATATAATATGGAAGCCGTGCACAGCTTTAAAATGCAAATCCAGCAAGGATATATCACATTAAGTTAATATGAAAACATATTTAAATGGAAAACCAATGTTTGGTCACAGTTTACAAGAATAACCAACTTAATGCAAAAGTTTGTCTTCTTTCTTCTCCCTTTTATTTGCACAAGCTCAGTTAATTCTACCAGTTTGGCCATTTCCCAAATGTTATCTAACTATTTGCTAACTGAGAGAAATATTGTGCCATTTGGTAAATTTTAATTGCTGTTCAGAACTCCATATGAAGCTAAATCCTGAAGAATATTTTTGGGGTTGAATGCTATTTCATAATTTGTTGGCAACCTGACAACATAACCCCCTCTCCCCAAACAAATCTCAACTTTTAGGGCAAATCCACAATATATATCAATTTATCAGAGAATCAGCAGCTATAGGTTAAATATTTAGTCCATGAGGAATGATGTATTAGCAATACACAATTTTATTGCGATTTTCTAATGTCAGATTAACACAGGCAGAAGCCTGTGAATCTTTTGTGAAATCTTGGGACACACATTTTCCTGCAATACCCCCTATTAGCTATTATTTCCATTTAATCTTATTTATATCCCATTGAGTCTTCTAATTCTAGTAAACAAGAACTTACAGCCCATTCCTGAAGGGGGGGGCGAAGCTCCTTAGAAGCTGATGTGACCCCACGCTGGCGTAGGTGCCATCTTAAGGGGGTATCTATGCCGGCACGGGGGCAAACACACTGGTGTCTGGGAGCACCTGGCCCCCGCTTCCAGCACAGCCATGCTAGTAGTGGGAGGGGGGTGTTCCTGGGGTGTTCCGAGGGCAGGAGCTGCAGTTAGGCAGCATCCTCACCCCCTTTTGCCCCAGGGAATGTACCCTCACTCTGCGGCGGTGCTGTGCCACCTTTGTTTTGGTGGCGCAGCTCTGTTGGAGGCAACGGGGGATTCCCCCTTTTCATTTGTTTGTTAATTTTTAAACTTCTGTTTCTGCTTTCAAGATTGGGCTGCCCGTCTTGACAAAAGAACCTCAGTTGTTTTGGCATTTGTTATGATAGTTCCAAATCTAGTTAAGGGCTCCGTTTTTTACATTGTTTGACATTAACAGTGCTGTCCTAAGCAGAGTTACACCCGTTTAAGCCCAGTGACTTCAATGGACTGAGGAGGGTGTAACTTTGCTGAGGATTGCACCGGAAGTCTCTTACTTGGAAATCTTGGAACTGGAAAATGCTCTCATTATTCATTTGGAGTCTCAAGGCAAGCACTTTCCTCTCTGAATTATGTCCATGAATCTTACTATCTTACTAACTCACGTATAATCCAACTGTGTTCATTTCCCAACAGAACAAGGCCTTGATTAAATACAAAGGAAGTTAACAATGACATTTCAGGACTCAGTAATTTTTTAAATGCATCCCAGGAAGATAATGTTGCTGGCATAAAAGGATTAACGTATGAGTTTAAACAGGATTTAAATGATCCTCTGTAGAACCATAGGAGGTACACAAGAGGAGAGCAGGGAGAATTCTTGCTTCTGTATACACCACAGTTGATTCATACCTAGCATAAGTCATAAAAATATGGATTTTAAACAGCTTCAATTCGTTCTTAATATTGGGGATGTTCAGCCCTAGAAATATCCTACATGGCAACTCATCAAGGAACTTCAAGGAAATGGGTCAACCAGCACACTTACTGCTGCTAGTTTATCGAAGCGAGCAAAGAGCTCATTCAGAAGCTTCACCAGTTCCTGGGCACTGCATGTGGATGACAGCTGTGTGAAACCAACAATGTCGGCGAAGAGGATACTGGGGGGGGAAAGAAATCCATGAGAAGCAGAGAAAATACCGTAAGCAACCATCCGGATGCAGTAGAGAAACTATTATACTTACTTTCTGTCTATCACGTTTTTATCCCAGTGTTCTATCAAAGAGGTTCGTGGTACACATAGTTCTCTTCCCTCTCCCCATTTCACAACAACCCTGTGAGGTTAGCTGAGGTGAAAGAGACTGACTGGCCCAAGTTCTTCCAGTGACCTTCACAAATAAATGACTGGGCATTTAAATCCAGGTCTTTCATTCCTAAAATAACACTTAAACCTCTGCGCCACAGTGAAATAAACCACATCTTTCCAACCACTGTTTATTAGTGAAAGCATGATATGAGCTATCTAACGTAAAAACATCATTCTGATGATGTCTTCTGTCATGGTGAGTTTCTAGCTCTTATCACTCGACTGAAAAGGCTGAGAATACGTGAGCAGTGCCGGATAAAATCTCACAATGGCTGACCAAAAGATTCAGATGCCCAAACAAGAGAAATTCAGTGGCAAGTCAATGCACTGCAAAATGTCCCATGACTAGCAGAAGGAGAATGGGTTACACAAAATTAAAAATGCAAATGTGTTTAGTTTGCATAATCTGCTCTGCATCCATAAGCTAAAACAATGACAGGATACCCAAGACTTTGTTGATTAATCACTTAGTTTTTTAACAGATGTATTTTAATGATTATTATATTACTAGCCTAGCTTTAAGCTGCCTCAAGCAAGTCTCTGGAGAGGTGGCATATATATTTGCAAAATAAATAAATAAGACCGTGAGTTCAGAATCATAGATTCAAGTCCCATCTCTACTATGAGAGCCAGCGTGGTGTAGTGGTTAAAAGCGGTGGACTCTAATCTGAAGAACCAGGTTTGATTCCCCACTCCTCCACATGAAGCCTGCTGGGTGACCTTGGGCTAGTCACAGTTCTCTCAGAACTCTTTCAACTCCACCTGTCTCACAAGGTGCTCATTGTGTGGGGGCGGAAGGAAAGGCGATTGTAAGCTGCTTTGAGACATCTTACAGTAGAGCAAAGTGGGGAATAAAAAAACAGCTCTTCTTCTTCTATGCCAGATTATTTGTTAACTTTGGGCCATCAATACCTTTAATCTACAGTTCCCCTTCTGTAAATTCTGTGAAAAATGAAGCTGCTTTTTACTGAGTAAGACCCTTGGTCTATCAAGGTCAGAACTGCCTACTCTGACCAGCAGCAGCTCTCCAGGGTCTCAGGAAGAGGTCCTGCACATCATCTACAACCCGATCCTTCTAAATTAAGGTGCTGAGGGGATTGAGACTGTGACCTTCTGCATGCAAAGCAGATGCGCTCCCACTGAGCAACAGCCTCTCCAATGATGCTCTTCCAGGGTTTGCTGAGCTCTGCCACTATGTTCTGCTCTGTTGTTCACAACCTGCCACCCCATAAAGCAAAATCTACTAAAGCACAGAACACTCTTGGTAGTGGCAGCCCATATGTAGAACTCCCTTCTGTAAAAAGCCATGCAGGTTACCTGACATTCTCATGGCGGTACATGTACATGGTGTTAAACTGCTGCATCTCCTTTTGACTTGCATCCTTCTTCATATCTTTCAACATTTCATCAGCTACATGCTTGGGCAAAATGGAAAGCATCAATCCTTCCTGGAGTGAAGAAAGAAAAAATCAGAAATAATCGTAAGAATACGAAGGAATATTTATTGGCAAGGCTAAAGGCATTTCGTGTCAAATCGCCTCAGAAATACATAATTCTTACCCTATCATCAGGATTACTGAACTGGACAACATGGCTGTGCAAACACAAGGAGCTTGCAGTAGAATCACTTTCCTCTGCCTTCAGCAGCCTTCTGCAACACTTAAAAAGGCACTGCTGGACATAGCTGAGTAGCAAGAACTGGTATGTTGGTAGGGGTACAGTGGGGTGCTGTGAGAAGAGGAAGGTGAGGAAAGATCCCACCCACTGCAAGCTCCTTCCTCTCATAGAATTGTAAGATTCAAGCCATTATTATGATCTTTCTCCATCCTATGACAGAGACAGACAAGCTGTCCAATTACAGATAGATGGATGGATGGATGGATGGATGGATGGAAGCTTAATAATAGGCATGCTTCACATGCACACAAGGTCACAGGTTCAATTTCTGCCATCCATTGTTAAAAGCTGTGGCTCAGTGGTAGAGCATCTGCTTGGCATGCAGAAGATCCCAGGTTCAATCCCCGGCATCTCCAGTTAAAGGGACTAGGCAAGTAGGTGATGTGAAAGACCTCTACCTGAGACCCTGGAGAGTCACTGCCAGTCTGAGTTGACAGTAATGACTTTGATGGACCAAGGGTCTGATTCAGTATACGCCAGCTTCATGTGTTCATGTGCTTTAAAATGAGCTTTAGCCCATGTCTTATGGGATTCATACCAAGTCTTCCTCCACCGTCATTCTAGCCCTTTTCCTTGTCGTTTTCATTGCCACAGCCTCTCAATAAACCATTTCAAGAACTGAAGTATTAAGAGTGGGAACCCAGTCTACCTCACCTCATCTTACTTCTCGACTTGGACACGGAGATGTCATGTACTGTTTCTAATGAACTCCACACGACCTTGTTCAATCCCTGAGCAACACAATTACATTTGTTAACGAATTCCAACTTTGAAACGTCATAACGTAATTGGCCGGAAAAGCTGCTCTGTTTAGAATTGATTTGCTTGATCACATTTGTACCTATTGCTGTTTCTCGAAAGATATTAGGGCAGCACACACAGGATTGTCTTGTTTTATCCATGCAACAATGTTACAAGGGCACTTTATTCAAAAATATGCTTCACACTTTATGCAGCAAGGTTTTACCAGTATTACACCAATGTTTCCTGCAGAAAACAAGTAAAATGTGAATAATAGACCTGCATTCCCAAACACATTAGCCTAGGGCTGCCAAGCCCCCAGTAAAAGCACGGAATCCCCCACCCCTAGGTTCCATTGCCAAAAGGCCTCATCAATAACAGGAAGTTATTGCCATAGAATTCCTGACAATTCCTAGAGCTACCTAGAAGTAACAAAGGGTAGCTCTAGGAATCACCAGAAACTCTATGATAAGAAATAGAGTTCCTGGAAGTCCTAGAGCTACCCTTTGTCTCTTCTGGGTAGCTCAGAAAATCTGGAAATTTGTGGTAAGAATTTCCTGTAGGTAAACAAGGCCTTGTTTTTATTTTTTTTCCTGCCACTGCTTCCAGTGGTCAATAGGACCTAGGGAAGGTGGGATCTCCTGCCCTACTGGGGGCAGCCCTACGCTAACGTTTTTAGGAACACAGGTCTATTATTTAACTTTACTTGTTTTCTGCACAAACACTGGTGTAATAATGGTAAAAACCTGCCCCCACCACTAGGGGCTTGGCAGCCCTGATAAGCAAATGGCAGCCCTACCCACAATCTTCCTGCTGGTTGCCAGACACAGCCTGGCAACCCTATAGTGAAGTGCTACCTGTCAGTTCCTCAAGTTCATAATCAGGACTTCCCGTTACATACATATACGTGACTGGGAGTGCACATCTGCCATTAACGCTTTTGTAAAAAAAATATCAGTGTGTAACAATGGTGTTGCCACAGCAAACATGATTATCACCAAAGGTTAGAAGCAAGCAGCTCTGAGAGACTATGACTTGGCCAAGGCCACCCTGGGGCCCATAGGGTATTGCTAAAGGGCTCCCAGCAGTGGTTGGTGACAAGGAGGAATGTATATCCCATCTTGGTTCCATGTCCATGAGGCTATCACTGGGAACACAGTGGAGGAAGGTCCCAGTTTGGAACAGGGGCTGAATTCAAGTTATTTAAAATCATTTATAGTATTATTAACTGAACCAATTATGATTCAGGACGTGGCAGAGGGAGTTTACCCAGCACTGTATCTTACCAGTACCAGCAAAAAAGATTTGTATAAGTGGATATCCCATATAGGAAGAAATATTTACCATCAAATCTTGTAATGTTTCCATGAGTTCTCAGGTGGCATATAACACCTGCTAGATTACCTTAGCATTTGGCTTTAAAAATGAAATGTGGCAAGTTTTCCCTTCTTCTGTCTTGCTGTTGTTGCTCCTCTCCTTGTCCCTATTTCACATAATGTGTGAAAATCTTCTTAGACAAGAAACACATGTTAGGCCCCTCTGAGAGTCATCTAGTGATTCTCTGAGCGCCATAAAGTACTGTCAGGTTGGCACTAATATGCTAGCAGGTTCTCTCTGGAGGGACTCACAATGGAGTCAATGATTGACGCCAGTATGCATAGGGTTTGGAAGCAATGACTTGGGTAGGATGACCAGAGACAGTGTTGCCAGACCCACCCTGGCAACCAGTAGACAGGTGGGGCAGGGACATGGAGGGGGCAGTCATCAGCAACTTGTGACATCACTTCTGGGAAAACCGGGACATGAAGTTATGCCTCTCTAGGAATCACCAGATAGAGTTTTTGGTGACTCCTAGGGAGGACTGGTATAATTTCCTATTTTTTTCTTGGAAGTACCATCAGTCCCCTCTAGGAATTGCCAAAAAAAACCTCTATAGTTTTACCATACAGTTTCCAGCAATTTCCTAGAGAGGTGTGATGTATGGTATTGCTGACAGCAATTTAAAAGAAAATTCTCCCACTAGCTGCTGAAGTGCCAGCGGACAACACCTGCTGGGTGCAGGAGATCTTCCACGCCCAATGGGTGGGATGTACCTTTAATGCAATAATTCCCAAACTAAATAAGCTGACAGAATTGCTAGTATGTCACAAGAAATAAAGAATTAAATTCTATTCCACAAAGAGTCTGCCTGCTGCATCTCTGAATGATGAACTACTGTAGCCTTGCCTCCTTCTAATCAGCCTCTACCAAAGTGAGTGATTGTACTGCCAACCTGCATCTTGTGATTGGATGATTTCTGGTGCAGTGGCAGAGCAGAATTAAGGAGGAAGCATTGTGTTGCAACTCTCCAAGATAATTGTTCTGGTCTGCCCTACTTCCAGTGAAAAGGCTCACCCAGACTTATGCAGAAATTCAAGAGGTGGTCTCTTTTTAAGGTGGGTAACTCTTAGTCTTCCGTAATCAGCCCAATTTGAATCATGTTTATTGGGAAATAAATTCCATGCAGTTCAATAGGACACATTCACAATAAGTAGGCATAGGATTGCGAACACTGAATTGTATTAAATTAAATATTAACGTGTTTGGAGGTGTCTCTTTGTTTTTTTTTATTGCAGGAGCCAGTCCAAGAATTTAGAAGTCAGACTAATTTTTCATCCTTCAGGGTCTTGTCTGAATGACCATCTTTTCTAATGATTGCTTTCCAAAAACTTTATTAAAGCTGGGACAGAAGTATTATAGTATACAAACAAAATCACGTTAATTGTCATCACCACAACAGAAAACTAGTTTTGACCCTAGCCCAACAACTCCCCAATTTCTCATAATTCCATTACTGCTGTCAAAAGCTCCATTTAATTGAATACTGGAACCAGTATAGAAGGCAGCTGGTTAAGAAATTAATTCATCCACCACAACCACCACCACTGAATGGTGTAAAGTTAGGTTACAAACAAGCAATGACAAGAACTTCATGCACATTTATTTTTATGTCGTACAACAAAATTCTCTGAAGCAAAATGATAAATAAATGGATCCAGACAGTCTTTTTGCTTAGTTTCAGCCAATACCTCTTCTTAATACAGTTCCTGTTCCACATTGTTTTTGTCCATGCACATCTCACAATCCCAAACATAGCTGTTTTGGTGGTCAAAGGGAACCCTTTCCTCCTGTGGAAAAACTGATTGAATGCGGCCCTTCATACTTCCACTGAGATCTATCACTGCTAAAAATACTAGGTGCCACAATTAAATTTCTAGGCACCATGGCAACCTGGTACCTGGGATTTGTCAAGCCCTGTTTTAAAGGTAGTATTATTAATACCTGAAGAAGGATTGATATGAAATGGGGATTTACCATGCAATTTATGGTGTATTTATACGTCATCAATATATTTAGTATGATATTTATGGTGTCATGACAAATATACATTTTTATTACAAAAGATGTGACAATAGTGTTTGTGCTAGCTATTCTTTGTAAAAAAAATGGGGAAAAGATTCTAGCTTTTGCCCCTTCTTTTGTGTTTGTCCACAGGATTGCACCCTAAAAAATAAACTTTGTAGAGTGCAAGCATGCCTTCCATTTCAATTCAGAAAAAGTGCCTTAGCTATCAGAAGGAAAATACTGCTTCAGTATTATGTAGAAGATGGAATTTAGGTAGATGCAGCATATCACACATGACATACTGAAATGTTAGGCAGGGCAGGCAATGGCAAATCACCTCTGAACTTGAAACCCCTATGGGGTTGCCATATGTTCACTGTGACTTGATGGCACTTTCCACAACCATACCTGCCAAAATCTCCTGTTCTGCATATCCTACTTCTCTTCAACTGCACAGAAAGCTTATATAAACCGCGCACCATGCAGCACTGTACCCATCTACTGCTAATTTAAGCTGCCACCCATGCAGCTGTTTGCATGTATGAATCTGGTCCAAAATACATTAGGGAGTTCCAGGTTAGCTAAGCCTGCACAAAATTATTTTTAACAATAAAGAAGCAACGAACTAAATATAATGCACAATCACCCGACACGGCAGCTGATAAAATGTTTTGACAGTATCATCCCACCCATTGAGAATGAAACACTGAAACCAATTTTCAACAAAAGTACATTATCTAGAATGAAAAACCAGCAGGAACCGAATCACTGCATATCTGCAATCAGATTTTCCACATACCTCAACCCATTATGAACAACAGAAGAATCTGTAGGCTTCTCTCCACCACAAATATCTCCGATTCCCAACGGCACGCAGGGCCATTTCACCACCCAAGCAAAATCACACAGATCTCTTCCATCCCAGACCATCCCTTCTGAGGGCCAAACTAGACACAACTGCATCCCCATGTCCACCATGGGGACACTGCCACCATTTAAAATGCTGCAAGGCCTGATCCTGATTGGGCCCACAGCATGGTAGGCTGAGGCACTCTTGTTTCCCCCATGCCTTTTCAATGTTGTGACCTGCTACCTGTGTCCCGCTACATATGTCGGACCCAACACTGAGACAGATCCATGGTAGGCATGAAATTCCGAGCAGTACCAGACAGCATAGCCTTGGCATCGATTTTGAAGTCCCCCTGAACCAGAAGCCTGGGGCCCTCCAAAATCAATGCCAAATCAAGCTCAGGCAGGGAGACCTTTAGGCAGTGGGTAAGACAACATACAAAATCTCAATTCTGTCATGGGTGGCCAACTTGGAAAACTCCTAGAGATATAGCCGTGGAATCTATGGAGAGTGGCATTTGGAGAGAAGTGTGGGCTCTATGGGATGGGATTCTATAGAGTCCAGGCTCCAAGGCTGCCATTTCATCCAGAGAAACTGATCTCTGTAGTCTGAAGCCCAGTCATAATTCCGGGAGAACTTCAGGCCCCACCTGGAGAATGGAAACCCTAATTCTGTCTCAGGAGCTGAGGAATAAACCTGCAGCTTATTTGATCAGAGGTGACAGCATGGTGAAAGAAACACACAAATACGCCATAAGAAGCAAAGTCTCATTCAAATCACATTCGACTCTTAATAAAACTGGCTCCAGCCACTGTTCCAATTAGTTTCACAGAATCCGCTACTTGGCTACGCTTGAGCATCAAACGCCAATTGACTGTTCTCTCTTAAACAGAGGAGTTGGCCTGCATTTAACACCTCATCCTTCATTTCCTGAAAGTCTCTGGATTGTCAAATCATCCTCATTAAAACTAAAGCATCAAATTATCCCCACTGCATCCTGCCTGAGCAACTCCCAAAAGAATACGAGCGGCAGCAGCAGTATCAACAGCAAACATTACCAGCTCCAGCTCCCAACAGTGTTCCAGCCTTACTCGGTAGCCTGCCAAGAATGTTCATAGTCACCTTATAGCCTGCTCCAAACATTATAGATTCCCAACACCAGCTACCACCTCCCACGCTGCACCAACCACATATTCTAAAACCAAGCCAAGTAAAGGAATAAACCCAGCTGCAACCTGGCTAAATCGCCCCTACAAAATTCTGTGCAAGAATACCCTGCCCCCCACCCCCAGATATAAATATGCATGCTTTAGTTGTTGGATTGTGGGATGTGAGAGCTAGAGAACTGGGAATAATTTTCTTTTATAGTTATCTCACTAGCTAGGAAGGAAAATGAGAATCCTCGAACATTAAAGGGACCACAGAAGTGAGCGTTGGATGCTAGAAGGGTTGAGGAGGAAAGCTCAATGCAGGTGAAAAAAGCCTCCTTTCTTTTTTTTCCCTTTAATAAATTTTATTCATTTTCAATAAGGGGTACAGAAAAGAAAAGGGAAAAGGACAAATGGGAAAAAGCTGACATTTCATTTATGTGTCCGTGCCCTAAATAACTCATTTCCCCCCCCCACAATAATATCTCTTATAAATATGCAATGTTTAACTGATATTTTAAGACTCGTTAATACTTCATTTCTGTTTTGTGATTCGTTAATGTTTACTTAAAAACTCCTCTAGTGTCACTGCACATGCCTCTGCATTCACAATGGCAATGAAAGCAACAGAGAGAATCCTCCCCAGGTGGATGCAACCCAAGTCAGCTGTCTGCATGAACTGAATGCACCCAGAGCATTCAGCAATATTTCAGGGGGTTCTAAAACATATTCTCAGTTTGTAGGGTGGGGGGACACTTGTTCGCCAATCCCCAAGAACAAAAGGAGCCATGAGCCAGCCCTCTTTGAGACCCTGCCAATCAATGCCCAAGTACTACCCGAATGCATTTGCCATCCACACAACCTAGACTTTTCCCACTTTAAAAAATACTGACAAGAAAGGAGCCCTTGCAGATACCCAAGAAAGAGGGGAAAGCTCTGCTGGAGAGCCAAGGGAATGTTTGCTTGCTTTGTGTGTGTGTGTGTGTGTGTGTGTTTGTGTGTGTGTGTGTGTGTGTGTGTGTGTGTTCTATGGCACCAACAGGGGCAACCTGTCTGGAGAAGTTTATCATCTGCTGTCACGGAAATGAGTTGCCATAGCGACTCTACCTGACATCCAAGCCAAATTACAGGAAGTAAAGGGATTGGTGCTCAGGGAGGAAGGGAGGGAAGATTCATTGTGTGTGTGTGTATTAGAAGAGAGAGCGGGGACAGAAGCTGTCTTGTTTTTCCAGGTGCTCCTTCCCCTCCTGCCCCACACAAACAAGGAGTGCTGCACATTTGGGGCAATGCAAGCAGGGCAATCTGCACAGAGGTTTCAGGAACAGTTTGGGAATGTAATAACCACACTTCCACATTCTGAAGTATGTACACAAGAAGTTTTCTTTATTAGGCTGTCCCCACTGCTTTTGGTTTGTAGTATTCCCGCACCCCACTCTTCAAGCTGGGGATTAGCACTTGCTTTTCAACTTATACCACAGTTTTGCCATTTCAAAACTGGGAAGAGGGGGAGAAAGAAAGAGAGAGAAGAGGACCTTCCTCCCCGCCATCACACTTGAATCCACCTCCAGCTTTTAGTGTGTCCCCCTCCCACACACACACATACATATACAGCTACCACTATCGTTCTTGAGCCTGGAAGAAGACAAAAGTCCAGGTACCAAGACTCACTGGAAAAAACCATAGTGCTAGGGAAAGTTGAAGGCAATAGTAAAAGAGAAAAACCCAACATGGAGATGGATTGACTCAATACAGGATGCTACAGCGCTCTATTTGCAAGACCTGAGGAAAGCTGTTAACGACAGGACGTTTTTCAAGTTAATTAATTCAAAGGTCCCCATAAGCTCAAAGAGACTTGACAGCACATCACACACACACACACACACACACTCCATCGTGACTTAATCCAAATCCAGCTGAAGACCTCTATTTCCCTTTTGCAGAGACCAGATGGAGAAGAGGCAGCACCCAGACACATTTCTACCATTCCTGGATCCAGACATAACTAAGAAATGTTTCCGCAAGGAAGATATATAAATAAAATGTAATTAAAAGTTCCTGGAGGAAGCATTTCTTAGTTATATCTTGGTCCAGGAATTTAATATTGTTTTTGGCTGCTCTAAGTTGCTGAAAAGTAAGAGAACAAAACAGAGCAAATAATTAAATAACTACTCAGTTTTCCTTGTGTGCTCTAGGGAGAACTGGGGAAAATATTTAAACCTTGTAGAAAGTAGAGCTGCATTCTGCGACCTATATAAATATGCAAATTGTCCCATCACTTTGCATAATTTATGCTGCTTCTTCCAGGAAGGAGCAAAGAGCTTTGCAATGTGCCACCACGGGCTTCTAAGGCTGAAGGTAGACGATATTTTTCCCAGACAGCAACTTAAAGTTGATTTAAAAGAAGCAGCCCTGTTCATGGCATATACTCGTCTTGATAAAAGGGTTTTGCTGGGTGATTTCTCATCTCAGCATTCTCAACACAGCAAAACTGTGTTCAGTTTTGGACACCACAATTTAAGAAGGATGTAGACAAGCTGGAACGTGTACAGAGAAGGGAAACAAATATGAGGGGTCTGGAGACCAAGTCCTATGAGGAAAGGTTGATGGAGCTTGGTATGTTTAGCCTGAAGAGAAGACTGAGAGGTGATATAATAACCATCTTCAAGTATTTGAAGGGCTGTCACACAGAGGATGGTGCCGCGTTGTTTTTTGTTGCCCCAGAAGGTCAGACCAGAACCAACAGGTTGAAATTAAATCAAAAGAGTTTTCGGCTAAACATCAGGAAGAAGTTTCTGACAGAGCAGTTTCTCAGTGGAACAGGCTCTCCTTCTTTGGAGGTTTTTAAGCAGAGGCTAGATGGCCATCTGTCAGCAGTGCTGATTCTCTGAACTTAAGGCAGATCATGAGAGGGAGGGCAGGAAAAGTTGCGTCAGTGTTTGGATCTCGTAACCCTTTCTTATATGCCCAGGGTAATGCCGAACGCCACTTTGGGGTCCGGAAGCAATTTTCCTCCAGGCCAGATTGGCCAGGGATCCTGGAGGGTTTTTGCCCACATCTTCTGGGCTTGTAGTAGGTGACACTGAGGGGTGGAGGGAAAGTAGTTATGAATTTCCTGGGATGTGTAGGGGGTTGGACTAGATGACCCTGTTAGTCCCTTCCAATTCTATGATTCTATGATGTCTTTAGCTTTCATTCACACACATAGCATTTGTTCTGTTTCGAAAACCCAACAATCTTATTTTGCCAGGGAAAGTGAGACCAAAACAGATTCATGTGGTGTACCCCACTGATGTATTTCTGAAATCACTTTAACTCTCTTAAAAACTGATATCTGAAGAAGTGAGCTGTGACTCACAAAAGCTCATACCCTGCCATAAATTTTGTTAGTCTTTAAGGTGCTACTGGACTCTTGCTCTTTTCTGCTACTACAGACAAACATGGCTACCCATCATGATCCATCTCTTAAAAACTATTACTTCACTCCACTCAGAGATGTAGCCAGGCACTGCCCACACTTGTACAAGACTATGGAGCCCAAAGCGATTAGATACTTACTTTGTTAAAACAAGAAGAGCCCCGTGGTGCAGAGTGGTAAGCTGCAGTACTGCAGCCCAAGCTCTGCTTACGACCTGAGTTCGATCCCGACAGAAGTCGGTTTCAGGTAGCCGGCTCAAGGTTGACTCAGCCTTCCATCCTTCCGAGATCAGTAAAATGAGTACCCAGCTTGCTGTGGGTAAAGGGAAGATGACTGGGGAAGGCACTGGCAAACAACCCCGTAAACAAAGTCTGCTTAGTAAACATCGGGATGTGACGTCACCCCATGGGTCAGGAATGACCCGGTGCTTGCACAGGGTACCTTTACTTTTACCTTTATGTTAAAACAAAAGTTGAAGTTTTCAGGATGATCAATTCTGTCCCCAAAATTAATTTCTGGATTTGTGCATTGCTCCGAGCTACAGAGAGAAGCTGTGGTTCAGTGGCAGGGCTGCCGCTTGACATGCAGAAGAGAGACCTAATTATATTTTTAAAATAGTATTCAGTAGCAAGCTTGAAAAACTGCTGTGTGCAGTGAGTTACACATGGCACAGAACAAAGAGTGAATGGTGTGCTAGATTCCTGAGAGGAGACAGAGTAGAATGTACCACTTCAGACTGGGGGTGGCATGCTGCATTTTAGAATGCTCCCTTGTGCACAAAAAAAAACTTCCCTGCAAGTAGAAAACCAGAATAGGTGGGAGTTGGCAGGCCTTAATTTCTCCTTTCTTCCTGATTCTTGCATGGATTTTCTACATAGAGGTGACATTTTTAAATTGTTTTTCACTGGTAGGGTATACAAATGCAGAAAGTCCGAGGTTCAATCATGGCATCTACAGTTAAAAGCTCAGGAAGCAAGCCAATTCACTGGAACAAGACATTACGAGAAAAATGGAGGATTTTCAATGTTAAAGCAGAAGCAGGGGGACATTTGCGGCGTAGAATTAATGGACAAAGAGTACTTAAACCTACCCCCATCCACCTATTCTCTTCTGCAAGTTGGTCACAAACAATTTTAAATTGTTTTATTTTCCACCCAGGCTCTGAAACTGGAAGTGCACCTAACCGGGGGTGGGGACATTAGAGAAGGGAAGAGGGATCTGTAGAGAGAGAACTGGCAGATGCTGGAAGTGTTACATTTTGTGTACATTTTTTCTGACAATCAGAAAATTAATCTCAACATCAGAAAAATATAATTTGGAAAGAGGCTCCAAGCTCATGCACCTTTAGCTGGGAATTACAGCAGATTCAAACAAGGCGCATTGCTGCAGAAAACTCCAGACGACATGAGTAATAATTCAGATTGTATCAGAGGCAAAGCTCTCCCTCCTGTTTTACTTTAACTCTCACGGCTCCCTATTATGGTGTTTAAAGATGAAGCCTGCCAGACTAATTAGCTCTTCTGTGGCTTGGCTAATTGGCTGTGTTGCTGATGAGGCCAGGGCAACGTTTGCTAAGAAAACCCGAGATATAACTTGGTTCTTGATGCAACCAAGGCAAGAAGGGTTGGGTAAAGGGGATCTAAGACGTCAAGGAAGGGAGAGGTGGCAACAGCAGGGTAGAAACAGGTTGAGTATCCCTTATCCAGAATGCTCAGGACCAGAAGTGTTCTGTATTTTGGATCTTTCCATATTTTGGAATATTTGCATATACATAATGAGATATCTTGGGGATGGGACCCAAGTCTAAACATGAAATTAATTTATGTTTTATATACACTTTATACACATAGCCCGAATGTAATTTTTAACAATCTTTTTAATAATGTTGTATACAATGAACCATCAGAAAGCAAAGGTGTATCTATCTCACTAGAATACCTGTATCAGCTGTAAAACAAGAGCGACAATAAACAACAAACAAACTAACAACGGCAGGCTTTCAGTCTCCACCTACAATGCTGTCTACAGTGTATTTTGTGTGTGTGTGTGAGAGAAGAAACATCAGAAGTAGTTGAGGGACCAGGAAGTGGGGTCCTCTAGGGATGAGGAGGCTTTCTCTTGTATAGGTTTTTAAAAAGTTTCCACCAGTCATCTGCCTCATTAAGAACGGTTTTTGTCTTAGAAGCCCAGTTTTCAGATCATTCCGGTTTTTTGATGTCCAGTTAAGGGATACCCAACCTGTATATAAGGCCAATTTGACTTAGCCACATTTCTAACTTTGATTTTCAAGTTCGGCAAACATATTTCACATTTCTGGCACACCTATATTCTGAAATCCAAACAGTCACATTTCAGACTCAGGATCTCAGTAAGACACACGGAATCCATAACACAGAGTCATGGCAATATAATCCCATGCAGAGTTATTGCAATATAAACCAATGGTTCTCAAACTGTGGGTTAGTACTGTTGGGTTGTTGGATGCAGCTATGTTTTAATAGGAGGTTTTTATAGTCGGTGTTATATATTTATTATTTCTATTGTTTTTTAGATTGCCCATTAAATTGTATTTTACTTTGTTGTAAGCCACCCCAAGCCTTGCTTGTCAAGGGAATGGTGGGGTATACATTTGATAAAATAAATAAGCAAAGGTTGTGATTCTCTCACAGGTGAGTCAGTAAGCCTGGAGGAAGAGGAAGAACAGGGTGAGTTGAGAAAAGAGGTTTAGGGAAGCTCAACGACAATTTTTGGGTTGCATCTGCATAACGTACAAAATATCTGCAAAAACAGGTCTCAGTAATGCTATAAATGTATTCATACTAAACTTTAAAAATAAACTTGTTCAGAGTTAACTAATGTCAAATCCCTGTGTTTTATTGGGTGGGGTGGGGGAAGATGCTTTGCCCTAAAAGCACAGTAAGTTTAGAAGTGGATCCCACTTCAACAAGTCTGAGAGCCTGGAATATGCTGTCTGGAATATGCTGTGTTTTGTCTGGTGTATAATATGCACCCTTCCGGATACGGCCCTTTACCTAAAAAGCTGGCATTACTGCCATTTTGAAGCCTCCAAAAGAGTCTATTGTAAGTATTTATGATTTAGCTGACCTTTTATTAGACGAAGAACCAGTGTGGAGTAGTGGTTAGACTGCTGTACTGCAACTGCACAATCCTGGTCTCACTTCTGGGTCAAAATCCCCAATCTGTCATGAAACTAAGTTGAGCCAGTTACTCTCAGCCTAACCTACCTCCTAGGGCTGTTGTGACGATAAAAATGTGGGAGAGGGAGAAAGCACTCTACACTCCTTGGAATAACGGGGGTGTGGGGAGAGATCAAAACGATGATATATGAATAAAAGTGGGCCGGTTACTGATGCCTCACAGTGGCACAGGCTCACAAAAAATGAAACGGCACAGACCCTGGCCAAAAAGAGAAAGGGCTGTTTGAGCCATGATGGTTAGTTCTGTGGTCTCTGCTATGAACGTTTAAAAATATTTTTCAAAGGCATGTTCTAATTTTATTTTGGGATTTGCTCTGAATGTAAATAACTTGGTTAATTAAGTGGATTTTACTGTGAGCCTACAGGGGTTACTCTTCTGTAGCAGATACAGGGAGCGCGTTGCTATGGGGACTGCACTGTCATCATGGCCTCCCTCCCTCCTCGACTTCCCCTCTTGATTTCCCTGAGAACAGCCAGCCTCGAAGTATAAACAAGGAGAAATCCTTTCAAGAAGAAGTAGAAAAGGGCAAGAGTCCAGTAGCAGCTTAAAGACTAAGAAAAATATTTTCTGGTAGGGTGTGAGCTTTCGTGAGCCACAGCTCCCTTCTTCAGATAACCGAAGAAGTGAGATTTGGCTCACGAAAGCTCACACCCTGCCAGAAAATATTTTTGTTAGTCTTTAAGGTGATCCTGGACTCCTGCCCTTTTCTACTACTGCAGACAGACTCACAGGGCTACCCACTGTGAATTTTCAAGAAGAAGTAACAGTGAGTAGCGGGTGGCAAATGTTAAGCTCCAGGGTTCAAGATTGATCAATGAACATATGAGAAATCATGAAGGGACAGACTCAGGTGAATGGTTACCTGATCCAGATATAAGGCAGCTATGGGGGCCCACGTAGCCTGGCAGAGACAGAAACACCATTCAAAGAAGGAAAGGTCTGTGAAGACAGCACCTCTAAACCCCAGAGCCACGGAAGACCTATCATCACAATGAGTACCAGGTCACTGTCACTAAGAGAATCTAGCTGTATGTCATATAGCACTGCGGGAGTTCAAGACTCCAAATAAAACAAGTCGTTTAAGGATCACTCCTTGTCTTAGAAAGTTGATGCCTGGCTGAACCTTTCCAAGATAGGGATGGGCTTTTCTGCCTTTGTTGTGAGCAAATTGGGATGTCATTCTGGATGGAGTCTCACCGCAAGGATTATGGCGGGTACTATTTAGATAAAACAGAAGCCCAGCAGCTAACAAACTTTATTCCAGTATAAGCTTAAATTAAAAAAAGAGAGAGAGAGAAATCATGAAGGAATTCCTGTTAGCGAATGGGTTACGATCAGCAAAAAAAAGGCTATGAGTAGGACTGTGTGCCAGATGGTGCACCCAGGTAGTCTAGGTGTGGTACCAAAACTCTTCACTCAGTGTGAGCGGCTAACAGTTAAAATGCTATGCAGAGTTACTCCAGTCTCAGCCCATGGAAATCAATGGCCTTAGACTGAAGTGACTCTGTTTAGGACAGTACTGCAAGAGCATGACGGTCTCCTTAGGCCAGGAGACATGCCACCTGCAATATGGAGGGCACTAAGACTGGCACTAGAATACAGGTTGACTATCCCTTATCCGGAATGCTTGGGACCAGAAGTATTCCGCATTTCAGATCTTTCCATACATTGGAATATTTAGAAATTTTGCATATACATAATGAGATATCTTGGGGATGGGACTCAAATTCATTTATGTTTTATATACACTTTATACACATAGCCTGAATGTAATTTTAAACAATATTTTAATAATGTTGTGTACATTGAACCATCAGAAAGCAAAGGTGTAACTACCTCGCCAGAATACCTGTATCAGCTGTTAAACAAGAGCAACAACAAACAACTAACAACGGCAGGTTTTCAGTCTCCGCCTACGATGCAAGGTACACCTATTTTTTTAGGTGAGAGGAAACGTTGGAATCAGGCAGCCCGCATCTGCCTGCATGCTGGTTTGAAGGGTTCAGTTTTCGGATCTGTTCAGATAAGGGATACTCTACCTGTAATGCCCATGTATGCAAAGTGCTCTGTATGTTTGTTTGTTTGTTTATCTCCTTCGCTTTTCTATCCAATGGGGACCCCAAGTGGATCTTTTCCACTGTATCCTCAAAATATTCAAATGTGCTATATACCGGTAAATGTTTAGTATTACTAGGACATCATTTTGTACTAGTCAGACCTGACCCTGGTATAGCACTGTAGCTAAGAGCTGGGATTCCAGGGAAAAATTCGGGCCCCCGCGCGCCTTCACGGGGCTTCCCTGGAATCCCCGTGAAGGCGCGCGGGGGCCCGAATTTTCCCCCGAACTCCAGATCTCGCACCGAATTTCAGGGATCCGAAGCGGGAGAAAAAGTCTCTGGTTCAAGCCTCACCTCAGCCATTAACCCAACTGATAGTGTGAGGCAAGCAGCACACTTTTCTGTGGTAAACATAAGAAAAGCCATGCTGGATCAGATCAAGGCCCATCAAGTACAGCAGTCTGTTCACACAGTGGCCAACCAGGTGCCTCTAAGGTAAAGGTAAAGGTCCCCTGTGCAAGCACCAGGTCATTCCTGACCCATGGGGTGACATCACATCCCGACGTTTACTAAGCAGACTTTGTTTACGGGGTGGTTTGGCAGTGCTTTCTCCAGACATCTTCCCTTTACCCCCAGCAAGCTGGGTACTCATTTTACCGACCTCGGAAGGATGGAAGGCTGAGTCAACCTTGAGCCGGCTACCTGAAACCAACTTCCGTTGGGATCGAACCCAGGTTGTGAGAACAGCTTGGACTGCAGTACTGCAGTTTACCACTCTGCGCCACAGGGCTCTTAGGTGCCTCTAGGAAGCCCACAAAGAAGAAGACTACAGCAATATTATCTTGCCTGTGTTCCACAGCACCTACTATAATGGGAATGCTCCTCTGATACTGGAGAGAATAGGTATGCATCATGACTAGTATCCATTTTGATCAGTAGCCATGAATAGCCCTACCCTCCATGAACATGTCCACTCCCCTCTTAAAGCGTTCCAAGTTGGCAGCCATTACCGCTTCCTGGGGCAGTAAGGTTGCAGCCTGTTTCATTCTTCTTCTGAGCCTAATCCACTCTGTCCGTGGAATTGATTTAGCACGTGAAATGGGCTGAGGCCTGCCAGCCCAAGTTCTCCAACGAAGTCATCACAGAATAGCCAACTTCTCTGAGCGCGAGGGAAGAGGATAATCCTTTCCTCAAACCCAAGACAAGCTCCACAGTTTCTTTGATGACAGTCAAACGGTGTACAATGGCTAGTCAGCAAGTTACCTTTTCCTCTTACCATACCTCATTGCCCAGTTACCTTTTCCCCTTAACTTCAACCGTACAAATTTGAAGTGGAGAAGAAAAACATTGTTAAAAACTGCACTTTGCCGAGTTGCTGTAGAAAGGTAAATACCACCAAAAGGTTATATACAGGACTTGTGAAGTCAATTCATTCTGAGGGTTGGATAAACAATGCAATTCTTCAATTTTTAAATAATTTACATGACTATTTTTTTTCCAAAACAAATGTCTAGACCTTTCATTCCTTAAAAAGCATTAGCTATCATTGCATGCAGACAAAAATTCTGAAAAGTACTTATCTTTTTAAAACATCCTCTTACTCAGGATCTGTGATCTAATTATGTGTAATGTTTCTTGGCAATTATGTATCTGAAATGCTGGAATATGTTTTCCAAAATGAAAATTCATAAAAACCCCACAACTGTTCATTCTGATTTTTCCCCATTCTCTGAATGCACAAAATGTCTCTATATATGGAGATGATTTGGAGAAAAATAAAATACCACCCCAGCTTCCAATTATTTGTACGGTTTTTGCAGAATCACAAATCATATTCACTTTTCACTGTTTGTTGCTGTTAATAAAACTAATGTTTCACTTGCATTCTTAGCAGTCCTGCTGTTGATCAGTTTCCATAAATGCCCATATGGAGGGATGTGGATTTTCAGCAGTTTTCACACCACACAGATAACCTGTAACCTGGATCTGAGAAAAGATCATTTCTATGCCTAGAAAACTAATTTGTGATTCAGACAGAATCCTGACCGAAGCACAGATAGCAGACAGGAGAAGAAACAAGAAATGGGTAACCACACAGTCTTTTCACATACAGCTTTTCCTGTGTTTTTGGTTGCTGAACTACAACTGTTTCTCTCTGAGCTTTGTCACGTCCACATTTTCCATTTGTTGTTAGTTTCCTCGTCATTATTTCTCCATGTTTTCTCAAACTAGCTTTAATCCAAATTGAGCAAATAACATAAAATGATGAGGGGAAAAAACAAAATGAACCTCTGTGTAAAAGGACCCTGTGTCCAAGTTTAATAATATCTTAAGAAAAAGTTTCCCAAATATGATTATCAGTTTGACTTAAGCACAGAAACATAAAATGCTCTCAAGTTTAAAAGATCTAGCCTTCAGGAAGTTGCCTTTCTGACACTTAAAAAAAAGTGATCTAGCAACGGTGATCCATTTGCAAAAGGAAAGCAAGTGCTTTCTACTGGAATATTTTATACAAATAAAATATGCAATAAGTAATAACAGTACACTGAACACATAAGAACTTAAGAACACACAATTATACACAATGTATCCCTTATTTTATTTCAAAAGATTTCTATCTTGCCCCTCCAAAACTCAGGAAATCATAATTAAAACCAATGCACTTTATTGGTTGCAACTCTTACAGTGCATTCCTGGGGGGGCAAACCGCAGTGGCGTCCAAGGGGTCTAGCGGGGCCGGCGTCCGTGCCAGTTTGCAGGGCGCAAGTGGCACGGATGCCAGCATAGGGGTCATGCTGCCTCCTAAGGTGATTCAGCCCCCAGCCTCAGGAATAGGCTGTCGTTATATTACAACTGTGACATTGTCTTGTGAGATTTAATAAAAACTTAACAGAAACAAAAAGTAACAAATTTAATAAAATAAAGTGTAATAAAAAGTTGAAAATATATTATTTGTAAAGCACTTTCAAAGCTAACCACCTTTCATTTCTAACCAAAATTCTTCATGTCTAATTTGTAGCAGTTATAGGGAATCCACATGGGTTCCCTCAAAAGTTGATTTTCCAAGGCCTTTTGGCATGGGACAGTCCAGTGGTAGGTATGTATGGTGGGGGAAGGAGCTTATAACTTTGACAACAATTTTATAAATAGATGGTCAGATAGAATGGTGGCAAGAATTCTGTGAAGCAATATTGTTCAAAATTTTCACTAGGAAAACAGCTTGAGGAAACCAAAACGAAGTGAGCAACTTAAATAAGCAAGCAAGCAGGCCAGTCGATCCCACCTATGCCCCAGGGGCATCACTGCCCTGCACGTGTATGAACTCTACTGGCAGGCCAATTTGCCCATCTCCCTGTGTTTTCCTTTCAGAGGGGGACATTTGGGCAGGAAGAATTTCCCAATGATTTATACCCCCCTCCCAATTTATTATCTCTGATACTGGTTAATGAGCGAGTACCTACCAGAAGGGTAGTGAAATAGGACAGCACATGTACAAGATAAGGATGCCTGCACACTCAGGGGACTCTACAAGTATGCAAAAAAATACCATTTTTTATTTTACAAAGAAGAAAATAACTCCTCCAAATGACCTAATGCTTCAGGATGCATTTAATACTGGGAAGGGAAGATGGAAAGACAGGAAGAAGGGAAGGATTGGCATCTTCAAACCCTAAAGAACTTATAGCATCCTGGAAATTCCCCACAGGCCCCAAGTTGTTATTTCTATAAGTGAAGCATGTATAGAACTGAGGTCAATTCCCACACTAAAGGAAAAATTCCCTGAGCAACCCTCCCTATTTCTTTCCACTTCCATCACACTGTTTTGTGCTCCTCACAGGGGACCCTTGTAGGCTTGCCAGAGTAATAGCACAAGGCTTGGATTGATGTTACTGCAGCTTCCTTCAGCAGCACATAGAGGCCTTTTCAAAGACCCATCTACAACCCTCTGACGACTGTATAAGTCTATCTCCCCATGAACCCAAAGCTCAGGCTGACATCAATAGCACTTTGGTGATGCTAATCAAGAAGGTGTTATCAACAGCCTTGTGTCGGACAGACAGCAGGAACGGTGGACAGGGACCGGCAGCTGTGAATTGGATGCGACTGAGTCTATAAAAAGGGTGCCGTGTATTTTTAACTTCTGTCCAAATATACCCAGAAATGGCATGTGCATCTGTCACAGTGTGATCACACTACATACAGGTTGAAGTGGCAACTGAATGACAACAATAACAAACTGATTCACTTCCCTCAAGGTCTCGGTGGTCCAGAAAATGACCTGAAACCACACAGCACGCTTCTACTGCAGCAGCTAAATCAGGTCTGGACCTGTAAACAGCCTGTCTGGGCAAACATATGACACTGAGTCAAACTGCTGCTCCATTCTCGCCCATTATTATCTACTTTTGACTGGCTGCTGCTCTCCAAGGCCTCAGGAGGAATCTTGGCTAGCCCTGCTATCTTTCCCTAGACTAGAGCTGCAAGGGACTGGCCCTGGTCCACGGAGCAATAGCTCCTCCCTCATGAGTGGCTTTGGGTAAGTCACAACCACTTACTGTAACCAATTTCACAAAGTTGCTACAAATATACAATCTCTCCTACACTTTCACAACTCATTCCTGATGTAGATTGGGACCATGAAATTTCTATGTTATGTTTTGCCAAGCAGAAAACAAAACACAAATGAAACTGAACTGGTGTTTGGAGCCGGTAATGGGCTGGGTGAAGGTGAACAGCTAGAAAGTTAATCCTTACAAGAGAGAGGTTCTCTGGGTTAGCAGAAAGGCAGACCTGGGACTTCAGATCTCCCCTGTCTTGGATGGGGTTATACTCCCCTTGAAAAGCCTGGTTCACAGCTTGGGAGTACTGCTTGACGCAGCAGTCACCTTGGAAAACTAGGTGGCTGCTGTGACTCAGAGTGCATTTGCCCAGCTCTGGCTGGTGTGTTAGTTGCATCCGTTCCTGGTCAGTCAGATCTAGCCACATCTAGACTGGACTACTGCAATGCACTCTACTTGGGGCTACCCTTGAAGAGCATTCGGAGGCTGCAACTAGACTGCTGGTTGGAGCCAGCTATCAGGAGCGTATGTCCCCGATACGACAGCAATTACACTGGCTACCAATCAGCTCCCGAGCCCAAGTCAAGGTGTGGGTTTTGTCTCTTAGACTTACATAGCTTGGGACCAAGCTATCTGAAGGATTGCCTTCTCCCATATGCTACTGCCTGGGAATTAAGATTGCAGGGAGATGTCCTCCTGACTGCCCCACCAATTAACGATGCTCATTTGGTGGGTACACAAGAGAGGGCCGTTTTTGTGGCAGCCCCACAATTATGGAACTACTGCTCCATGGAGGTGCGCTTGGCCCCTAATTTTGATATTTAGGAGGCAATTGAAGATAGTTTTATTTAGGACAGCATTTTGGTTGATCTAGTTTTTATTGTTAGCAGTCCTAATTGGAGGGTTTAAACTGTGACTTTTATGGGTTTTATGACTTGTTTCTATTGTGTTTTTATAATGTTTTATTTATATAGTAAGCTTCCTTGAGTTCTGCAAGGGAGAAAGGTGACTAACAAATCTTTTAAATAAATAAATAGAACAGAAGTGATAAGGGATTAAGTCTCTGCTTCAGAAACATACAGGTTAAGAAGAGCCCAATGGCACTTTAAAGACTAACAAAAATGTATCCCAACCTAAGCTTTCGTGAATCAGTGCTTACTTCATCAGATGCATGTAATGCCCATCCACAATGGCTATAATTACACCTCAAGTTACAAGTTACAAGCTGCTATTGATGGACAATAGACGTATCTGATGAAGTGAGCTCTGACTCACAGAGGTAACACTGGACTCCTGCTTAATTTTTTCTGCAAAAGACTCACATGGCTACCCCTCTGTAATACCAGTTAACAGCAGCACAAAGCACAAATCCAAATTGATCTGAAATCCCTTGCTAACTCAACCCTGACACAGACACATGCAGATTCTGCGACCAGATGACCACCACGACAAACTTGTCCTCTAGGTACATCCAGCCCACTTTCTTGAGCATCTTGTGTGGGTGTAAAACAGGGAGAAAACACTTGCTGCTCTCAGCTCTTACCTGCTGCTGGCTTTGCTCCTCCAGGTTGAGCTTGACCTCCAAAGACTGCCGGGCTTCCAGGAAGGCTTTGCGGTGCTTCCGGTCTGCCATGTAGTAGGACATGACGCCCACACAGATGGTACACAGGTAGATGGAAACATTGGACAAGATCTTAAACGGAAGAGAAAATGACAACCATCAGTCTTCAGAAGACGGGGGTAAAGTACAGGATGGAAGATCAGGGCAGCTGGGACCAGCTTCCCACTTGTGACATCACTGAGCCCTTTAGCTGAGATTCACTGTACTGTGGCATACATTCTACACTGAATTGTTGTAATCCACATTACGAGAGATGTGCTGGAGAGGTCAGAAACATACTCAGTTGCTTAACATGGAGTTAACCAGCAAAGTGTTGCCTACTTTGAATAGCAGCAACTCTCCAAGGCAGAGATCCTTCCAGCCTTGCGACTCAGATCTGTTCACTTAAGATGATGGTCCTCTACCACCTAGCTATGGCCCTTCCATTTAAAAAGTGAATGAAACTCCTTTATACTGACCCACATCATTGGTTCATCTAGACCAGCACTGACTATTCCAATTGGCAGCAGCTCCCCAAGGTCTTAGACAAAAGTCTCTCCAAGCTCATGGCAACATAGGGTCCTTCTGGACACTAGGCATGTGCTTACCACCAATCCATGGACTCTACCCAAGTCAAGGATTAGCCAGTGAGGATGACGTAGAGGGCAGAAACCTCTTCAGATTTGTGAAGGAGGCAGAACAAACATGGGGAGTGGGGAGTGATGGCAATTCTACCTCAACCTAAACAACTTTATTTCAAAATATGTATTGAGCAAAGCCCTGACCTGGATGGCCCAGGCTAGCCTGATCTCTTCAGATCTCGGAAGCCAAGCAGGATCGGCCCTGGTAAGTATTTGGATGGGAGACCACCAAGGAATACTAGGGTCATTATGCAGAGGAAGGCAATGGCAAACCACCTCTGTAAGTCTCCTGCCTTGAAAACCTTACTGGGTTGCCATAAGTCAGCTATGACCTGACAGCACTTTACACACACACTGAGCAAAGTTTCTTTGCTTATGTTCAAATGAAATGCATAAGTCAGAGGCAGAGTTTGCCATTGCGATCTCGCTCTCCCACATATGTGCATAATCATTCTACCTTCTTCAAGAAGAGCACTAGAATCATGACAGGGAAGAGGCAGAGAAATTGCTTGGGGTGAATCTTGAGGAGGAACTTAGAAGTTCCAGGCACAAGAAACATCACAAGAAGGCAAAGATGAAAGAATGTGAGGAATAGCCTGTGTAGTATAATAGCTGAGTGTTGCGAAAGAGAGAGATCAAGAGAGGAAGCATCCTTAACTCCCATCTTGTAATTTTTTCTGATTAGATTGCCCTTGATATGGTGCAACTGGCAGATCTACAAGCACACATCCATGAAGAAATGCACAGGAGTCACCAGCTGGTGCTTCTGGTGGTAGTGGTGGCGGTGGAGAAAGAGGAAGAACAGTAAGAGTTAGTTTTTATACCCCGTTTTCCTCTACCTTAAGGAGGCTCAAAGCGGTTTACAATCGCAAGCCCTTCCCCTCCTCCCAATAGGCACCTTGTGAAGGTAGGTGGGGCTGAAAGAGTTCTGAAAGAACTGTGACTAGCCCAAGGTCAGCCATCAGGCTGCATGTGGAGGAGTGGGGAATCAAACCCGATTCACCAGATTAGAGTCTGCCGCTCATGTTGAGAAGTGGGGAATCAAACCCAGCCCTCCAGATTAGAGACCACCACTACACCACGCTGGCTCCAGGTAGGTGGCTCCAGGCTGCTGCTTCATAGCAGTCTGGGCAAGTCTGCCCTACCAGTGGATCCAGTCAAGTGTAGGTGCCCCTACCATGCCAAGCAGCAAGTCTTCACAGAATAAAACAGACAGCATGAGCAAAAATGGCAGCAACTTAAAAACTTCATTCTACAAACAAAAATCAGAGTTGCCAAATGACAGGTGTGCTCCTGTTCTTTTACCAGCTCAGTTTGTAAAAACTAGCCAGTGAAGCCTTTCATGATCTGGAGATAAGCAGGGTCACTCATTAATGGCTACAGACCAACCAGCTATTAAAGGCAGGGACTGGTAGAAACACTGACTAACTAAGACCATCACCTACAATGAGGTACGGTGCGTCCCAGCTGTTCCCAAGATGGCCTAAACTAGGATATGGAGCTAGGTTCAGTCTGAATTTCTTTGCCTTGCCTGCCAGACCTTCCAGATGCCCTTGCTCTTATCTCCTCTTCATTAAAACTTGTTGAGCTGTTTTGGAAAAAAAATTATCAGGTCTCTTAAGCATCTAAGTGCCCAGAGGCTGGATAGCGTCTGGGGACAGCAACTTTTAAAACAGAGCTGGCATCCAATGGGCACACACAGTGAACAGTTTGTTACGTTTAATGCTCAGTTAAGGAAACAGACCCAACATAACTTGACTGAATGCTGCTACAAAATATCTGATTTTAAGGACTGAAAAAGGGAAGCCTATGAGACCAATAATATATTGCAAGGAGGACAGCTTTCAAAAGTGTTTGTGTTTGTTTGTGTGTGTGTGTGTGTGTGTGTGTGTGTGTGTGGCGACCCCTTTTGGGGGGGTTTCATGGCAGGAGACTAACAGAGGTGGCTTGCCAGTGCCTTCCTCTGCACAGCAACCCTGGTATTCCTTGGTGGTCTCCCATCAAAACTACACAGCATGTTTTCAATAGATGCAAAACCAGCCCCTTCTTCCTTTCTGGATCTCTTCTTCCTTTCTGCACTGACTATAAGCAACTCCATAAAGTAATCACCTCTTTATGACCTCTTCTTTAATGGGCTCATCTTACCAGAACTTTGATCATATCAGTCATTTCCTTGTGCCCCTCTTCCTATCGTATGAGCCATTTTTCAAGGTTCTAGTCCCTTTTTCAAAAATGGTTCACCCTGCACTCCACTTTATTATTATTAATAATAATAATAATAACAACAATAATAACATTTCTACCCCGCCCTCCCCAACTCGAAGGTAGGGGTCAGAGTGGCTTACACAGTCTAAAGCACAATAAAACAATAACCTGTTAAAATAGTTTAAAAGACAATTTAAAATAGCCCAATAATGCCCCTCAATGGCGCCAAAACTCCAGAGACAGAAATTTGCAGGTAATAAAATTAATCTAATCACCCCCCAAGGTGGTATAGAAGGGGTGGTGCTCAGCAGCGGGGAAAGGGGGGGAAAGGACTAGGGAGACCAGTAATTACAATGAGAATTGTCGCTGGCCTCAACCATCCTCCCCCTTTTGCCATCTTCTTACTCCTACCTCTGTTCCTTTCACCATCTTGCCAGGAACTGTCTCTCCTCTCACTTTATCAGACTGAGTTAATGTGAGCAAAACACTAAGAGAGGGGGGTGCGCTATTGTGCTATAAAAATTTGGCCCACCTTCGCCTGCCTAAGGCGGTCAGGAAGGCTGCCACACTTCAATTATTGCACAAGCTATGTAAAGCAGACGTTTCAGTCTGACCCAGCCAGGTTGCTAACTGGTACTAGTATACTGTTCAGTACACTACTCCGATGCTGTAATCCCACTTTATTACACTGTTGATTGCATGTATACTGCTCCGATTCCATTGTTTTGAATTACGCAGTACTTCTTGAGTCTCAGTAAGGTGGACTATAAATGAAATAGATTAATAAAAAACCACATGGACCATGCTATGACAATTCTTCACAAGTTTCATCTGGTGCCAGTCTGGTCCTGGATCCAACTTCAAGTGTGAGTTTTAATCTCCTAGCTGGTCTGAACTCAGAATACTAACACCCATATCCACACGTTGATGTCCTCAGAGGCACTCCTCTATTGCCCACCCCATCAGTGGTCCAGCAGGGAAACATGAGATAGGACTTTCACAACTCTCCCCAGAGAGAACCAACTCAACCCCTTCCTCCTTCATCAGATTCTGATGCCAGATCAAAACTAGTTTGTTTGTTTTTTGTTTGTTTGTTTTGCATTTCATAGAATCATAGAGTTGGAAGAGACCATTTGGGGCTTATACCTGGCCCTGCTGGTTACAGTATTCATTTCAATTCTGCAGCCATTCAACATTTTTATAGTCCTGTATTTGTGAGTTTTCAGCACTAATCAATTATTTCTTAGCAGCTTTGGTGAAGCTGTTTCAGGCAAAAAGTAGGTTATAAATATTTTAATACATAAATTTCTGGCTGGCCATTGTTGAAGACTGGATACTAGTCTGGATAGACCTTTGAGTTGAACCAACACAGCAATTCTAATGTTCTGAAGAGAAGCTCAATGGACTAAAGGCTGCCTACAGAGGTGCATTTTATTTACTTATTTAAATATTTATATCCCTCTTTTCTCTGCACTGGGACTCAAAGCCGTTTACAAATATATATATAAATAAAATTTACGCAAAGAAATGCAAATACATATAGCACAACTCCGACATCCTGGGCTAGTCCTAGATTTACTGGATCAGCTCACTCAGGGCACAGACTGTGAGCCATAGGGTTAAAAAAGCTTGTTGGCACCTCTGGCCACATCTGATCTATGTACCTGCAACAGAGGAGGACCGGAAGCTCTGCTCCAATTTCATAGATGTTTCCTACCTTTCTACCCTGCCAGCACGGCTCTTAAGGGTTGTTTCCCTATTTCTCCCCAACAGGAACTCTCCTGGGAATGCTTTGTGATGAAGTATGGAATGAAGTCTGGATGAAGTATGAAGTCCGTGATGAAGTATGGAATTGCATACATATTCTTTCTGCCTGCTTTCCATTTATGCCTCAATGGAGGGGTGGTTAAACATTAGGATTAACATTTGGATATGTATTATTATTACAGAGACATGCATTGCAATACATCAGATACATATAAAATATGTGTTCAAGTGAGCATCGGGCACCCATCCATGCTAAACTTTTTGCAGTAGAGCCCCAAAACGATGATAAACAGGATAGTTGACACACCAAAACTACGGCACAAATGATGCTCATGCAGCTCTGTTCTTAAGGCATATAATCCTCTTTATACAAGGCGGTTAACTATGAAAGGAAAGCTTAACATGTTACAGAAAAAGCACAACCTTGCATTTCCACAGTGCACGAATGTGTATGAAATTTACACCCAAGAGCTTCAGCCGAGCGAGCGCAGTTCCTAGGAGAACATTTCTCAGGCATCCTCAGCCAGCATTTCCCCTTTCAAATGTTACTTCAGAAGGCATTACGAATACAGCGTGGAAACATGGCAGCCCATTTCTTCTGGAACAGTTAAAAGCATCTCTTAGGGCAAAGCCACATTTATCCCGCTTCTGTTTTGCCAGCTTTATGATCCAGCAGGGGAAAGACACAGCCTGTGCCAGCTGACCGAGACCCAAAGGGTAGCAAATTTAGGACAACAGTCCAAAAACCACTCTCCCCTCCACACAGTTACATTTGGCTGGTGGCTGGCAAAGGTTGTGTTTTTCCAAGCATAAGTACTTTTTTTATAAGAAAAGCAATTTTCTGGATATTAATTTAAACCCATCGTCTTTGGCGTTGCTAAGAGACAATAAACAGAATGGCATGTTTATCGGGCACTGTATTTGAACAGTAGGGTTGTTAAAGGGGGGAAATTACTGTCACACAACACTGTGTAATCTTCCTTCCTACTATAAGATAAAATATCAATAATGAACTATGTGAAAACGATGCTGAAAGGTGACTCCTCCACAGGACCCCTGTTCACTCAAGGTGGAAGCTTTCACTATGGTTTGCTACCCATGACTTGGAAGTACTGTAGATGTTTATTGTAAGTATGGTCAATTTTCACTTGGTTTGGCAGGATAATACTTTCCAAATGCCACAATGAATGGAAATAGAGCTAATTTCTAAACTAAGAACTTGTAGCTTAAATTAAGAAGCTACACTCTCCTGCTCCTTAATCCCAGGATTTGGTTACTGTGCTTAGACCCAGAATATGTTGTGTAATAACAGCGAACTGAAGTTGTTTCCTGAAAAATCCCTGGCTCCAATGAAACCCTAGAAGTCTGTAATTACTACAAATATTTATTTAGTGCCAATGGTACAATCATGCTAGGAAAAGTTGAAGGAAGTAGGAAAAGAGGAAGTCCCAGCATGAGATGGAAGGAAGCCACGGCCCTCAGTTTGCAAGACCTGAGCAAGGCTGTTAACGATAGGACATTTTGGAAAACATTGATTCATAGGGTCGGCAGGTGTCGGAAGTGACTTGAAGGCACTTAACACACACACACACACCAATGGTGCGCCAGGTATATTCTCAGTACATTCACCTAGATACCTTTATCAATGGCTACGTGCCAAGATGACTAAGGAAACTTCCACACCCAGAGGCAGTTAACCTCTGAATACCAGTGCTAAGAAGCAACATCAGAGGAAGACCCTGGTCTCTGTGTCCTGTTTTTGGGCCCTCCAGGATGGGTGGCTACTGTGTGAAAAAAGGTTGGACCATGGGTTTGCTCCAGCAGGGTACCTCATACTGTAGCTATGTTACAGACCCCTGCCCATCCATATCTTTATTTTATTTAGAAGGAGGAGGAGGAGGAGTTGGTTTTTATATGCTGACTTTCTCTACCACTTAAGGAAGAATCAACCCAGTTTACAAGCACCTTACCTTCCCCTCCCCACAACAGACACCCTGTGAGGTAGGTGGAGCTGAGAGCTGTGACTAGCCCAAGGTCACCCAGCTGTCCTTACATGTAGGAGTGGGGAAACCAACCTGGTTCACCAGATTAGCATCTGCCGCTCATGTGGAGGACTGGGGATTCAAACCCAGTTCTCCAGATTAGAGTCCACCACTCCAAACCACCGCTCGTAACCACCACACACGCTGGCTCTCATTTAGCATTTCTATGCCATTTCTCTGCCATCAAAACAGCAGGAGGACACCTTTACCTCGGAACCACAACCTGGGCTCTTGTAACCCACCTGTCTTTCAGTTCCTTGCACCATTAGATAGGATGCAGACATATTGGCCACAATCCAAAGCATCCCTCAGTGCCCAAGCCTGTAACCTGTACTGACCTTTAAGCCCTGGGGATAAATCTAACAAGAACTCACGACTGCGCACATCACTATTTAGTAAGCCCTGGTCCCGGAACAAGATGATATGAAAGAGCCTCCTGATCTTGACCCTGGATTAGGACAGGCCTGCTTGTTTAGCAACAGAACATCTCCAGAGTGGAAACGACGGAAAGTCTGTTGCAGCAAAAACAACAAAATCTCGTGGCACCGTGAAGACTAGCAAATTTATTGTGCCATAAAATGTATTATGGAGCTGCAGCTGCTCCCCACCGCCTAATTGCAATGCTTCAATCTGTTTTTCTGCCTCCAGTCTTCTGACACAGCCTTGCTTCACCTAGCAAGAGCTCCATGGTAGGAAGGGAGTCATCAGGTGAAGTTTCCCTCAACACTGCTGGCCCTCCACCTCTTCCCCCCTTCCAATATGACAGCTCCTGATAGGTCATCAGCATCTTAATTTCTGATTCCTTCCTTGTTCTAGTTTTCTGTGCTCAGGTTTGACATTGCCTCTTCTTTCCTCTCTCTTTCTTCGTCCCTTTTTGCCTCAGCATTTCTGGAGTGTAAATCTGCATGAGGCAGGAACTCTTATGCATTTTTGCCCAGTATAATACACTCAGTATGTATTGAGCTCTCCCCCCACCCCAAAATTGGTGATGGTTAAAGCTGTACCTCTTAGATTTCTGCTTGCCCTGTAACAGCCTAGCTGATTCACGATAACAGGCAGGTGGAGGGGGGGGTTATAAGTAGCAATAAGAGGGAAATCCCTTTCAGCAGGCACTGAGGGGATGGTGAGGGAAACACCCCCCAACATAAATGCACACCAGTGACTTGCTATTTTTAACACCTTGTTGTTGCCATGACAACCAACCAGCTCTGAAGCAGACTCACTGGCCATTTATTCATGGAAGGTTTTGCATTGGATTTGCCACTCTTTAGATGCACTTTTCCCCCATCCATATTCTCAAAACTCAACAATAAGCCGCCATGCAGAGTTTTGAGAATTCAGATGGGGAAAATGTGCATCTATAGAGGGACAAATCCAATGCAAAATCTTCCATGAATAAATGGCCACTGGCTCTGCAGGCCATCGGAAGCCTAGCCATTAGGGCTACTCCAAGAAAGCATGTAGAGAAAACAGGTCCTCGCTTCTCTTTTCTGCGGAGGCCTTTTTAAATCTGAGAAACCTCAGGAAATCAACAACTGCCGGAAAATAAAGCTTTGAGTGCCCAAGCAGCTGTGGTTTCTCCCTCAGCAATTCATACACTATATAATGAAATTTGCTACCTTTCCTTCTTCTCACCCCCCCCACACCATGTTGTGCAGCTTTTCCTCAGCACAAAGATACACCATGTAACTGTTTTATTAAAAACAAAATAGCCCTGGCCTATAAAAAGGTGGCAGCTCTATAGATAATTTGTTTGTGCTGCTTTATTTATAATTTAGCCTCTAATTAGGGTTGCCAACTTTGGGTTCAGAAATACCTGGAAACTTGGGAGTGAAGCCTGGGAGACTGGGGTTTGGGGAGGGGAGGGACCTTGGTAGAGTATAATGCCATGCAGTTAGAGTTGCCAGCTCCAGGTTGGGAAATACCTGGAGATTATGGAGGTGGAACCTGAGGAGGGTGGAGTATAGGGAGAGGAAGGACTTCAATGGGGTATAATGGCATAGAGTCCACCTTGCAAAGCAGCCATTTTCTCCAGGTGAACTGATTTTTGTCACCTGGAGATCAGTTGTAATCCCAAGAGATCTCCAGCCACCACCTGGAGGTTGGCAACCCTACATGCAGTCCACCTGCCAAAGCACCATTTTCTCCAGGAGAAGTGGAATAAATGTTTAAAATACATACATAACAATGTGTGCTTTAATTATTATTAGTTATGATAATTAATAACAATTAATATTTTATGTTTTTATTATATTTTATTTTGTAATCTGCCTCAGGCAGTTTCCCAGAGAGGCAGCATAAAAAATTTTCCAAATAAAAATAAATAAAGTAAGGAGCTCTATTGTTGCTCATGAAAAATGCTCATGTAAATTAGATGCCTCAAATACTAAAAGCCAGCTCGCAAATATTGTTCCTATCTTTTTTTCCCCTACAAAGGCATAAAGTAATACAAGGAAAGTCAAGGGCATGAGCCTGAATGGCCCAGGCTAGCCCAAGCTTGTTAGGTCTCAGAAGCTAAGTAGGGTTGGCCCTGGTTAGTTCTTGGATGGGAGACCACCAAGGAAGTCCAGGGTTGCTACATAAAGCCAGGCAAAGGCAAACCACCTGTGAATGCTTCTTGATGTGAAAACCCTATAGGGGCACCATAAGTCAGCTGCAACTTGGCAGCAGTTTCCACCACCACCAAGGGTATGAGGGGAATCATTTGTTGTGGTTTTTTAACCTTCTCCAGTGCAACACTCACAATCCAAATCAAGCCTGCCCTTTGTCGCTTCTCAGGGCCAAATTATATAGCTGGAGTTCTCATAACAGAACCTGAATGTAACTTTTTGGAACAAAACTGCACCATTTCCATCTATCCATTTTTTCCCCCTTGCCCACCCTTCAAGGAGCTTGGGACAGCATATATTATTTCCCTTTCATTGTTTAATCCTCACAATAACCCTGTGAGGCAGGTTAGGCTGAGAGAGAGAGAGAGTAACTGACCCCAGGTCATCCAGTGAATCCCCTGTCTGAGAGGGTATTTGCACCTCATCTGACACGCTCTCCAGTACTTTGCTGGCTAAGCTTGCAGGTTCTTTCCCTTCCAGATCTCACTGCCTAAGAATTTCTGCTACAGTGATGGGCAGACTACACAGGACATTATCAAAGTGACTGTTAATCAGATGTACTATTGATCTTTGGGCATACAGATGGAACAGCAGCTCACATATACGAACCACACACGCATGCCAAAAATGCTGGTTTGGAATGGATCTACCCTGTGAATCATAGTAAATTTGGGACACCTTGCTCCAAGATTAACTTGCAAGGGAAGGGTTTTTTTAGCCCCTTTCAGTGCCCCTGAGCTGTGTTATTGTGTTCTTCTGACTCAGGAGGCTGCGGACTCCCTGCGGAGGCAGTCCAGGGCTTCAGTTACCTACATTAAACGCAAGCAATTAGCTTTAAAGAGGGCAGGGAGATGAAGAAGCTGAAAACACAAACAAACCACAACAGCCAAGAGGCGTAGCTGATGGAAAGAAAACCACTGGAGCTGACAACTTGCAAGAGCACCGCAGTTATTGTGATCGTGACTTTGTGTTTACACAACGCTCTGTAAATAGCACAGGACTTGACTAGCTAGGCAACCCCTGACCCAAGTAGGTTGGCATCTAAATGGAGGAACAGCAGTGTTTAATTTGAACAGGGCCCTGGGGTTGCATGAGAAGCTGATAATTCTAGCAGAGAGGAATGTTCTTAAAACAAATACCAGGGGAACCTGTGCCCTGGAATCATCTGGTTAGACATTACAGTTCCTCTCCCCATTGATAGGCTGCTTAAGAAGAAGAGTTCTTCTGAGCATGTGCGTTCAAGTACTCGTTACTTAAATCATGTGTATCACGCTTCTCTATGCAACTCCAGACCTCTTATGGCAGCAACTAAAAAAAACACTTTGAATTTAAACCAAGCCATTCCAAAAAACAACAACACTAAAATCCAGCAGAAATCAGAAAATCTGCACCAGCAGCAATTCAGCCAGTCTTAATTATCAAAAGTCTTGCAAGCAGGCTTTACATTTTCCCACAGAAAGCCAGGAAAGGGAAGAACATTCTTTGGGTGACTGATCTATAACTGATATTTTACTAGGGTTGCCAGTTCCAGCACAGGCAATCCTTGGAGATTTGGGAGTGGTGTCTGTGTTAAGGGGAATTTGGAGAGGGATTTCAACTAGAATCTATGGTATACCATACAGTTTGCCCCCTGAAGCTGCCATTTTCTCCAGGAGAACTTATCTCTGTAGTCTGGGCATCAGTTGTAATTCCAGAAGAACTCTAAGCCCCACCTGAACATTGGCAGCCCCACTCACACACTGTAAAGCAGTACAGAGCAGAGACATACAGATGTCGTGGGTAGGGTTGCCAGGTCCCTCTTCTCAACCGCGGGAGATTTTGGGGGCGGGGCCTGAAGAGGATGGGGTTTGGGGAGGGGAGGGACTTCAATGCCATAGAGTTCAATTGCCAAAGCGGCCATTTTTCTTCAGGTGATCTGATCTCTATTGGCTGGAGATCAGTTGAATTAGCAGGAGATCTCCTGCTACTACCTGGCAGTTGGCAACCCTAGTTGTGGGGTGGTTATATGGGGAGACACTCATGAGGTATGTGTGTTAAGTGACGTCAAGTCCCTTCTGACTTATGGCAATCCTATGAATTTAATGACCTCCAAAACTTCCTTTCACTAACAACCTTGTTCAGCCTGGGACTGTCAGAGCTTGGGTACTAAGCAGGGTCAGCCATGATTAGTACTTATATGGGAGAACATCCCAGAAGACTGGGGTTGCTATGCGGAGGAAGGCAATGGGAAACCAGCTCTTCTCGTCTTACCTGGATCACCCCGTAGATAGGGATGCCATGAGTCGGCTGCAACTCAACGGCATATTCTCACAGGTGTGCTGGAACTTCAAATCTATGAAGAACTTTCATAGATCAAAACCAGCAGGGCCCAACAACATGTAACTAGCCAGTGCAGCTGCAGTAAACCCAGCTGTGCTCCTCCACGTCCAAACAGAAGAATGGGGGGAGCAGAATGGGACAGAGTGATGGGTGTCTGATGCCTAGCCCAACGGAGGAAGGGGATCAAAAAGGATATCCAGTTTCAAAGATGGATGGATCCAGAAGAGTTCCACAAGACTCCAAACGTTCTAGGATATCTACTAGAAGCCAGATTCAATTGAAAGTAACTGGAAACATGTCCCATTTTTGGCCCTTCGCTGTTGTGGAGTTTCTCTGAAGAAACTATTGAGAACAATGCTGATGACATGGCCAGAAGTTATGGATAAGCTTCAAAAACGATAGCAGGCCAAGAGGGGAAACCCTAAACTGAAAGTAAAGGAGACTGGACCTGTTTGGCTCATATAAAATCAGGTTTGTGGAAAGAAAGTGTTCAAACAAGAAAAGGATTGCTTGCGCATTCTATGGAAGGTAGATCAAAAAGCAGTGGAAGCCAGGTAGACTGTGGCTAGGGTTGCCATCCTCCAGGCACTAGCTGGAGATCACCTGCTATTACAACTGATCTCCAGCCGATAGAGATCAGTTCACCTGGAGAAAATGCCCGCCTTGGCAATTGGACTCTATGGCATTGAAGCCCCTCCCCTCCCAAACCCTGCCCTCCTTAGGCTCCGCCCCCAAAATCTCCAGGTATTTCCCAACCCAGAACTGGAAACCCTAACTGTGGGTAGGGTTGCTAATTCCAGATTAGGAAATTCCTGGAGATTTTGGGGGCCTCCAAAGCATCCATTTTCTCTGGGAGAACTGATCTGTGTTGTCTAGGTTGGTGGTCAAGCCTAATGAAGATAGGGAAGGGGGAGGTGGTATGGTTGGGTCTGTCAAAGGTGAGGTTCGAAGAGAGAATGAGAAATGAGATGTGGGTGTTGGAGGGGGGGCACTGGCTTCATAGAAAGATGCTGGGGCTAATCTGGGGAAAGGATTTTAACAAGGTGGGGAGGAGAAAACCAGCAGTGGCGAGCCTGGCATCTAGGAGAGGGCATCAGCTCAAACCTGGCCTCTGACTTTTGCTACACCCTCTACCCACTGCCTTGTTTATGAGCACAGAGGCTCTAATTTTTCACCCTCTTCTGCTGCTCCTCAAACACCACTCCTGTCAGGGCAGCCGGCTTATCACCAGCACATTCCCAGAGGGACCATCCAAACATCCACATAACAAAGATCATAATGATAAAGCAGATCAGCATACAATGTTTATTTCTGGACATCGTGTTCCTCTTTTTCCAATGTGAGGAGACTCGGGCATGCTGCGTTGCCAAGGTTTTGCTGGCCCTGTACTCCCTGTACCACCGAAACAATTAACAGAGGGAGAAACAAGAAGCAACCGACCAGGCTGCCGCTGCAGCGACCATACAAGCTGTGGCTTTGCTGTCACCCAGATGCACCCTTCCCAAATAGGAAAAATGTCCTTAGTTCAGGCTTCTTTAGGGCTGTTCTTACCCCTTCCCCAAAGGGAACAACAATCCTGTATGGCTTTCTTTGGTTGGTTAATTTAACTGTATGCAATCTTTTAAAAACAATTAGCTGAGCTAGGACAAATAGAAACGGCTAGGAGGTTTCAGAAAACCTAATCTGATAGAAGTGAATACTTTTTCTGCATGGACGTTAATGGCAGCTCAAACCTACATAGTGTCAGCTGATAAAAAGCCCATAAACTGCAGATGAGTCAAGCTGGATGACTCAGACAAGCAAGCCAAGCCACACACCACATTATTAATACTACATGGCATATATTCAAATCCAAGTATTTCAAGCACTAAAATCCCTTTCCAGAGCCGTGTAAGGTATGCAAGGATTACTATCCTCCCCATGTTACAGCTGTGAAACTGAGAGAACGGAAGTTAAAGTAATACAGGAGCACTAAGTGCTATATCAGGAAACCTAAGCTTATTTAAACAGACGTACTTAGAGTAGACTAGTTAGGTCCAAAATGAGGTGGTTGATATGAAGCTGGCCAGGTTTGGGGCCAGGGCGGACTCACATCAAGTTTTAGTAGGCTACTTGCTAGTGGCAACTCGCACCAGAATTAGGGTTGTTTCCTTGCACATAAATGAAAAAATAAAAATGTGTGTCGTTGATTCCTTTGTAAAAGTTTCTTTTTAACGTTTCAAAATAAATAAAATAAATAGGATTTTAAAAGATGAGATGGGCAGAAACCCTTGGCAAGCACGTTGAAGCATCTATTGATGACAGGAGTTCACCTAAGCCAGCCATTTATTGGCTAGGGGGGCACAGGGAGGGTGTCCCCTTGGTGGGGGGCATCATTCATCTGAGCCTTAGCTGCTGTATGTTATGGGTGGATTTTGATGGGGCTCAGCACTTCTTGGCACAGTTCTGTGCCAGAAATTTTAAAAAGCCTTACATGTCTGAGAACAGCCTGTATTAATGATGCTCCTCAATGAACCTGCCCATCAGCTGAAGTCATCATTTCAAAAAAGAAGGTGGAAATTAATACCCAAAAAAGTAATATTTCAACCACAGGCATCCTAGCTCACACTATACTACCATCAAAAAGGGCTTGTTATGTCTCACATTTATAACCTGCTTTGTTCCATCACAGATCTCAAGCAGGTTTGCAGCAGAGACACCCCATCAGGCATTGGTCTGACCAAGATCTGCTTAGCTTTAAGCTTGTGGGTATTCAGATATCACCCCAGGCCTCACTTTAATCGCTGAAGAACCTACAGCTGATTTCCCAGGAGCTCAGGCACATGGTGGCCCAACTATTTTCTATTCAGGCTCCAGGCCTTTTTCAATCAGTCATGCTGTTAGTCTTAAAGCAAATCACCTGTAAGCTCCATCATGAGGACAAAACATGATTCATCAAAGCCACCAGCCAAACTGGCTTTGTCTACAGTGCTGTGATGAATCACAGCCTCCATTTGTGCAAATGGAAGCAGAGTCTCAATTTAAAGAAGAGCACACGAGGGGCTTAGACTCAGAACCGTCCTTCAGTGCCCCTGGACTCAATTCAATAAAAGTAAAACAACAATAATGAAGATTATCTTTAAACATGCAAAGAATGCTTTTCTCTGGCTGATGAATTGAGCTTATCTACACATGATGGTTCCTAGGAATGTACCATTTTAGATTTCATCTGTGTAGAGAAACAGGATTATGTTATTTGAAAATTCTCCCACCTCGTCATCTCTCTGCCTATTAAAAAAAAAAAAAAAGAGTCAGGAAGATCATAATAACCTAACCTTGTTTTCACTGTGGTAGTTTTCAATATACAGAGAAACCTGGCAGCAAATTTTAACATATGATTCCCCTGCAATCTGAAATCTCAAAGCCCCAGGAACTCTGTCTGTTTATCCATCTGTTTCAAGGCACAATTAAAGGTGCTGATTTAAACAGCTTGAGGCCAGGGCACCCAAAGGATCATCCTTTCCCATACTATCCAGGCTGCCAGTTAAGATCTGCCTCTCAAGCCCTGGTCTCTGAGCCCCTGCCCTCAGAGGTGAGACGGGTGGCAACTAGAGGCAGGGCTTTTTCTGTAGTGGCACCTTGCCTCTGAAATGCTCTCCCCCTTGAGGCCACCTGGCACCTACTTTACTTTTGTTCAGGTGCCAGGCCAAAACACATCTTTTTAACTCAGGCTTTTAATTAAAGGTTTTGTTTTACCAGCTTTTTGAAGAGTGTGCTGCTTTTTTTTATAGCAGAGTGAATTGCCCAGCTTAGCCTGAGCTCCTCAAAACTTGGAAGCTAAGCAGGGTTAGCCACAGGTAGTATTCTGATGGGAGACTACCATGGAAGACCAGGGTTTCTATGCAGAGGAAGGAGATGGCAATCTGCCTCTACTTTTCCCTTGCTGGATGGGGTAGCCATGAGTCACTTGTGACTCGATGGCCTGTTCTTTTTCTTCTTCTATTTTAAGGGTAGTTTTTGTGCTGTTTATGTTCAGCGGCTTGTTTTTATACTGTTATTTTGTTCTACTTTTAAGCCTCCTCAAGCAGAATTCTGAAGGGCGACAGGAATATCCAAAGTAAATAAAATACCGTAATATTAAATGACTTATTTGCATGTGTATATTGGATTGTTATCAGTTTTCACAGAGCTTCTAAGTAAGATCGAATGTCTAGCTTGAACACACAAATACTTTTGCTTTAGAAATCAAACATTAATTGATTCTCATCCAACCAGCTGTTCTTACCTATTCCTTTGACTGCAGCCTGAAATATTGTAAAACCTATTCTTGGGTTGAACCATATCAGAATCCCCTCAAAAAATACTCCTATAAATAATTTTAAAATGTGTTAAAATAGTCTAGAACAGCTCCTTTCACAGTGACATCAAAAAGAGTCATCATCATGTGATTCCCCCCATTCTGGTGTGGTACAGTCAAGGAACAGGTTTACTATGGGATGAGCTATTTATCCAGAATGGGCCTCAGAGCAACAACTGACCATTTCTTTATTATCAGTTGATATTTATCATCAGTCTCTAATATATGTGGAGAGAAGCAGCCACGTGGGCACTCCATCAGCAGTACAAAAAAAAAAAACACCCAAAATGTGATTCGGTTCATGCCCCCCTCATGCAGTACAGTGATGAATCATGCCCAGCCTAAAGGATAAACAAGGAAACAGCCATGTGCCTCCAAGTCATGCTAACTGGTTCTGAAAAATAAATCCCATGTATTTAATCCCTATACAGAAGTCTCAATTGCGCAAACTTCTGGGATTTTCAAAAAGGTTTCCATAGAGTTTTGGGGAGAGTGATAGAGTGTCTTCCCGGTGCAATGCCAGTGCTTCCGCATCACGCTGGAAGTGATGTCATCATGTGCGGATGCAGATCGCTCCCCCATTTTGGCCGGGTTGCTTCCGCTCACCAGACAGCTGAGGGTTGCTGGGCAGCTGAATGTTGTTGGGCAACTGTTGGGCAATTGATAGGGAACCCTATCCATTGAAGAGAACCCAACGTGGGCAAATAAATGCCCACCAAAAGAAGTGCACAGATGCCCCAGCTGTCCCTATTTTCTTCATAATTTGGCAGGAGGGAGGGGTGGGTTTTTTATGATGATACACTTTTTAAGATCTCTGTTGCTTGCCAGGGCTTTCTCAGACTAGCACCCTTGTGATCTGTCTTTCCCACTATTTCTGTTTCATCAATATCGCCAGTGTACCCTTCCCCACACACTCTTCTCCTGTGTATTGGCAATCCAGTCTAGCCTGCCATGTTGGATCACATGAAGCTGCCTTATACTGAGTCAGACCATTGGTCTTTCAAGGTCAGTATTGTCTACTCTGACTGGCAGTGGCTCTCCAGGGTCTCTGGGCAGAAGTCTTTCACACCTACCACCTGATTTTTTGTTAAACTTGATTTAACCCAGGGATTGAACCTGGGACCTTCTGCATGCAAAGCACATGCTCTGTCACTTGTTTGGAGCTTTAAGTGATAAAACATATGAATCCAGAGTGAGGCTGAGCTATATTTCCAGTGACTGTGAGGTTGGTTATAGTTTACTCAACTTTTGCTGTTTCTGCTGTTTCCTCCAACATAAAATATATAGAACAAACCCATACAAACCTTGCCACAGGGGGGAAAAAAACCAGCTTATAAGCAGTACCCAATCTTATTTTCATCATAGGCCATTTATGCATGGCTGTTTCCTTGCGGTAACCCCACCAACTACTTTGTCTTGAATATGCATGCATTTTCCAATCGTCAGAGGTTACCTCGCTCTACCCTCACATTTCCACGCATTTTGCCCGCATTTTCTGGATTCGTGTTTAGCCAGCATCCAAAAACCCAGGCAAAACACACAGAAACGCACGGAGAGAGCGAGGCGACTTCTGACGGTTGGAAAATGCATGCATAATCAAGGCAAAGCCTTGAAGAAGTCGGTGGGGATGACTGCGAGGAAACAGCCATTCATAAGCGGCCATATATGAACTTCTATTTCAGCCCTATTCAAAAGGCAGGGGCAAGGGGCAAGGAATACCCTGCCTGGGCGGGGGGGTGGAGTCCCCGTCTGTGGAGGTCTTTAAGCAGAGGTTTTATGGCCATCTGTCGGGAGTGCTTTGATTGTGGGATCCTGCATGGCAGGGGGTTGGACTGGATGGCCCTTGTGGTCTCTTCCAACCTTGTGTGATTTTGTGAAGGGTTCGGCAACCTGAACAGGTCTTGGTCTTTTCCCCTTAATAACAGAACTGATTTATAGGAAGCTAACAATTATATGCAAACTACAGGCCTGCAGCCAAAAAACTGGGAAGTTATTTAAGATAAAGAAGCAACCGACATGCTTAAAGTTTATCTATTTAGATACTAAAACCCCACTTCTCTCCCCTAATGAGGACTTAAAGTGGCTTACAACATTGTGCTCCCTTCCTCTATCTTTTCCTCACCACAACAACCCTATTAGGTAGTTGAGACTGAAAGGCTGATACAAGATCACCCAAAGAGCTTCTATGGCAGAGATGGAATTCAAACCTGGTCTCCCCAGATCCTACTCCCAACACTCTAGAAGTGTTAGAGTGCAAGTGGCAGACTGTTCCATTGTGTCAGCTTGCCCAGTAGCAAGTGGGCCCTGTGGGCCACTGATGAAGTGGGCCCCCTTAAACATTAGACAATACGTTAAAAATAAAAATTAATAAAAAATTAAATGATAGCCTTATAGTTGTGGGTGAGGCCCCCTTTGTCTCCTGGCAACCACTATTTTTAGACCCAGTCCACCACTGTTAATGCCAATGCTGTGTAGTGGCTAGAGTATAGGACTAGACTAAGTTTTGTATGAAGCAGGTGATATAGATTGTATTAATTGTATTAATGGATATTGTTTGATTTTGGTAATTATATTTTGAATACAGAGACTTGTTATTTGAGGATTATTTGTTTTAATGAGTTTTTGATATTTAGGGGGGGTTGTAATATTTTTTTAAAATAGGACTAGGATCTGGGAGACCCAAGTTCAAATCCCCACTCTGCCATGGAAGCTTGGGTGATCTTGGGCCAGTCACACACTCTCAGCCTAACCTAACAGGTTTGTTGGGAGGATAAAATGGAGGAGAAGAGAATGATGTGACCTGCTTTTGGTACCCATTGGGAAGAAAGGCAGGATATAAATTTGAAGTAAATAAATATACTGGCTCTTCCTGACTCCTGGCTTTCCTGACTGCTGCAACTCCTGGACTTGGGAAGTTCTCCTCCTCCCTCTTCACTGCCCTCCAACATTTCTGACTCCTTCCTCTAATCTTCTTTGGAACAGATTCTTTTTACACTCCTCTTCAGCATCTTAAGCCTGTCTCTTTTTCACCACCATCCTGCTTTCTCCTACCCATCCTTCCCTAAGCCCATCTGTTTGTCTGCCATGCCCCTCCCTAAGATCTGTGGAATTCAGCCAATGGCACACACACACACTCCTTGGCTTGCCCTTCTCTTCCATGTATGGTTGTCATCCTCCAGGTGGGGCCTGGAGATCTCCCAAAATTACAACTGAACTCCAGACTTCAAAGATCAGTCCTCTGGAGAAAATGGCTGCTCTGGAGGGTGGACTCTCTGGTGGTATAACCCACTGAGGTCCCACCCCAAACCCCACCATTCCCCAGTTCCACCCCAAAATCTCTAGGAAATTCCCACCCAGGAGCTGGCAACCCTACTTCCATGACATCAGTACAACTAAGCCAATCACCACCACTGTCAAATCTTTTAGTGCAGTACAACAGAGATAAGCAAGATGGGGTTTACGAAGGTTGCAAAATTAAACGGTTCTTAGCACAAGAATGCGAGCAGAATTTTTCATTTAAAAGAGGTTTTGAGTGCCAAGTGTATACAGGTGGTTCACTGGCAAGAGAACTGGAAGAGACTTCGCTTCCCAACATATACGTTGTTCTTGTCTCCACTGTCACTTCTGGTTAAATAGGTAAGTCAGGCTTTTCAAAGCATACTACCTCCCCCCAGCAATATAGCTTTCTTTTACAATATTCCCTGTCTCCAGCCTAATCAAATCCTCCCCAAAGAGCTTCCTGCTCAATATTTTGGAGATCTGCTATGCAGTTTTATATCATTGGCTTTTTAGAATATTACACATGTGCACAGGGCCAAGTGTGCACACACACACACACACACACAAAGCCCTGAAGACAGAATAGGAGCACGCGCTCCATCTGTCACAAAACACTAGCCGTCCAGAAATAGCAACGTGATAAACACACACTCCATGCTTGCTTGGTGACACACTCAAATCTCAAGTGTTAGCATTCACAGCTGTGATACAAACAACCTTATGAGAAAAAAATCTTTACAAGGCAAAATACAGTCTCACAGAGAGGAAACACAACCAACCCCCAGCAGCGATGGGGCCGGGGGGGCGGGGGCGGTAAAGCAAGCTCTATGCTAAATGCAAAGAGGGCTGATTTTATAATACACATGAATTGAGTCTAATCTACATGCTTTCATACAAATATCCATATATGAATACTTTGAAAAGCAAGACACACCTATCAAAACAATGAAGTTTTTTTTTACAGGTAAATATGAACAAACAATCTTAAAAGTGGTATCATACAAATCAAAAAGCTCCCAGCCTTTAAAATATCAGCTTGAACTGTGGCGGCAAGGAGAAGGAGACTGATTTCTGGCAGCAAAAGCTGAATTTAAGTTTGAATGCATTTAACTGTTATCCTCTTGACATTTTTATGTTTTTCCTGTTTGTTGTTTATTTCTACATTTTCTGTGATAGTATCAGTAAATTTATAAAACTATACATTTTAAAAAGATCAAATTTATTGTGGTTTTTATCCCATTTTCCTTGAAGGATTTCGGGACAGCACAAATGGGACACCACCTCCGTTTCACATCTACTTTATGAGGCTGCACACTTTTCTTGCCTCATCTGTCATGTAGGGTTTCCAACCTCCAGGTGGGGCCTGGAGATCTCCCAGAACTGCAACTGATCTCCAGACTAAAGAGAAGTTTCCCTGGAGAAAATGGCTGCTTTAGAGAATGAATTCTATGGCATTACATCTTGCTGAGGTTCCTGCTCCCCCAACCCTTGCTCTCCCCAGCATCCACCCCCAAATCTCCAGCAATGTCTCAACTCAGAGCTGGCAACCCAACCCCACAGCCACTCATTTCCCCTCCCTCTGCACCACCAGAGGGTTTCAATTGGCATTTGATAGATTGCTACAACATTAAATTGTCTATTATCAAGATCTACTCCTAATTCCCAACTCATTATTTTTTTGTAAGTAAACACATCCCAAACAATTTTTATCGCAGAGATATAGGCTGCAATCTGTGTGCAGGGAACATACACAACAAGATCATTTAACAAATGGATTAGATACGCTGCCTTAAAACGTCTGTCTAAATACTTAAAACGTGGGTATTCCCCTTTAAGTGCAAGCCAAGGGGTAAAGCAGAGATTAACGCTGAATAGTGTCTTATTCCTGTGGAGCACAAGAGTGAGATCTTGTATATGCAGCAGCAGAGGAATAGAGGAAAAAATAAAGGCCATCTGCGTGTGCTAACCTATGCATGTAACTGAAAAACTGTCCACAAGCTGGTGTTGACGCTAAGACTTTGACTATGTACATTTGCTTGAAAGTAAGCCCTGTTGGGATCTATGGGACTTGTGTGCGTTAAGTGCCGTCAAGTCGCTTCCAATTCATGGTGAATCAATGAATCAATATCCTCCAAAAGGTCCTATCATTAAGATCCTTGCTCAGATCTTGCAAACTGAGGGCCGTGGCTTCCTTTATAGAGTTAATCCAGCTCATGTTGGCTCTTCCTCTTTTCCTGCTGCCTTCCACTTTCCCTAGCTTTATTGTCTTTTCCAGTGACTCTTTTCCAGTCTATGGAACTTACTTATGTGAAACCATTCATAGCGCTTAAAGAAAAATGTCTGCTCCATCCCTTGTTTAGAACACTAGTTGACTTTCAAACAGTACCCTGGGTGGTAGTTTAGGCAAGGAGTGGCCCAAAGTCACCCAACGAACTTCCAGAGTAGGGATTTGAACCTGAGTCTCCCGTATCCTAGACTGACACTCTGTCCTAGTAGAAAAGAGCAAGAGTCCAGCAGCACCTTAAAGACTAACAAAAATATTCTCTGGCAGGGTATGAGCTGCGCCTCACAAAAGCTCATACCCTGCCAGAAAATATTTTTGTTAGTCTTTAAGGTGCTACTGGACTCTTGCTCTTTTCTATTACTGCAGACAGACTAACACGCCTACCCACTGTGACTCTATCCTAGGGGTGTCAAACATGAACACATGAACAGATGAAGCTGCCTTATACTGAATCAGACCCTTGGTCCATCAAAGTCAGTACTGTCTACTCAGACCGGCTCTCCAGGGGCTCAGGCAGAGGTCTTTCACATCACCTACTTGCCTAGTCCCTTTAACTGGAGATGCCGGGGATTGAACCTGGGACCTTCTGCAAGCCAAGCAGATGTTCTAACACTGAGCTACCGCCCCTCCACACAGGCCGGATCCGGCCCCTTGAGAGCTCTTATCTGGCCCGCAAGCCAGCCGCGACAAATACACACACACACCTGCTCTCGATCTGGACTGTTGAGGCATGGCCTGGCCCAATCAAGTGACATTTATGTCATATACGGCCCTTGTAACAAGTGAGTTTGACACCCCTGCTCTATCCCCTACACCAGGGGTTCCCAATGTAGTGCCCACGGGCACCATGACACCTGCCAACACCTTTCCTGGTGGCCACCAAGTATTTTTAAAAATTGGGTGGGCCAAGTGGGATTCTTGTACAGGAGGGCTTCTGGTTGGCCACTGAAGATCTGATCAGCTACACTGCCTTTGGAACGTCTTCCCCCTTGACGCTCATCTGGCACCTCCCTTACTTTCTTCAATGCACCAGGTCAAATCTTTACCCAAGCTTTTAAGTAAGGGCTTTTATCTTTTTAATCTGCTTTATGGTTTGCTCTTAATCTGAGGATTGTTCTTATCAATATCATTTTGACTGCTTTGTGTGTTATATGTAGGGTTGCCAGGTCCCTACTGGCAACTGGCAGCTGGTGGGAGGAGGGGTCTTAACCCAGAGGTGCTTGCCCGTGATGTACTGACATCACTTCCTGTACACACCATGAGTTACAACAGCATGCTGACTTTAAACTCTATGGTTAAACCATAAAGTTTTGCCCAAATGCCAGAGCATCCCCGGTGGGCCCCAGCGGCATGCTGATGTCACTTCTGGGCACACAGGGAGTGACTTCAGCAATCCAGGATGCTGCTGAGGTCCTCCCTATTTTGGCACCATTTCCCCCCCCCTGCCAGCCAGCTGAGTGGCGGCAGTGAGCACCCACTGGGGACAGGGGATGGATAAACAAACAAACAAAAGATTATGGGTGATCTAGCAGGTCCATTTGTAGGAGAACAAGAACAAGGGTGATCTAGTCCTTTACCATATTGAGGAGAAAAGCAAGCAAGATGCAAAATGGGTTAAAGTCTAATGACAGGCAGAATATTTACATTATTTTAAATATTAAGTGTGAATCCAGAAAAGCAGTGTTAGATCCACACTAGCAGCAGGATCCTTCTAAGCACACTGGTTTCAATCAACTTAGAAGGGTGTCACTCCACTTAGGGTGGCACTTCAAATTTTCCATGACCAGAAAGAAGGCCCTTCCAGCAGCAGAACTGAATTTTCCTAACTCCCCCCTCACCCTCCAGCCTGCTGATCTCCTGGGGAACAGGATGAAGGACAAACTGTGGGTCTGCAGTAGGAGGGGAAACTGGCAGAAGTTGCGTATCCCCCACCCCCGATCCATTAGTGGAGCCAACATTTACAGTGGGGAGGGTCCTACTACTATCTTTCCAGTCCGCAGAGCAAAGTCTGAAGCCTGCCTGCAGCCTAATGACCGAAAGGGCTCTAAAGGTAGTCCCCTGTACAAGCACCGGGTCATTACTGACCCATGGGGTGATGTCACATCACAACGTTTACTAGCAGACTATGTTTACGGGGTAGTTTGCTACTGCCTTCCCCAGTCGTCTACACAACTGTGTGTACTGTAGCATCGGATGGTGGTTAAGAGCGGTGGACTCTAATCTGGAGAACATAAGAAAGGCCATGCTGGATCAGAACAAGGCCCATCAAGTCCAGCAGTCTGTTCACACAGTGGCCAACCAGGTGCCTCTAGGAAGCCCACAAACAAGATGACTGTAGCAGCATTATCCTGCCTGTGTTCCACAGCACCTAATATAACAGGCATGCTCATCTGATCCTGGAGAGAATAGGTATGCATCATGACTAGCATCCATTTTTACTAGTAGCCATGACTAGCCCTCTCCTCCATGAACACGTCCACTCCCCTTTTAAAGCCTTCCAAGTTGGCAGCCATCACCACATCCTGGGGCAGCGAGTTCCACAGTTTAACTATGCGTTGTATGAAGAAATACTTCCTTTTATCTGTTTATCTCTCACCTATATACCCGGGGTCGCGTAAAAATTTCTCGGGCGAAAAGGGGTCGCGAGTGGAAAAGGTTTAAGAAGCCCTAGTGTAGAGGATTAGGGGAAAGAGAAAACCTATGCTGTAAATAGTAAGACTGTAGGAGAAACCAGCATGAGGCTCACTATACTAAGACAAAAAACGTAAATAAGACAAGGCTTATCAACTACTAAGATACAATTTACTATGTTATCAAAAGCAAACAAAAATGAAAAATTGAAAACAAGAATGCACTACTTTGTGAGCGTGTTAATACACACGGAAAGCCTCGCAGGGCTTAACCAAACGCCTCTCAGGACTTAAACCGGTGACGAAGTAGTGCATTCTTGTTTTCAATTTTTCATTTTTGTTTGCTTTTGATAACATAGTAAATTGTATCTTAGTAATTGATAAGCCTTGACTTATTTACGTTTTTTGTCTTAGTATAGTGAGCCTCGTGCTGCCTTCTCCTACAGTCACACTGGTGTAGAGGATGGCATGTCAGAACAGGACGTTATTCCCAAACCCTGCACTGCCATAACACTTGCTGGGTATCCTTGAGGAAGTCACTCTCCCTCAATCTTTCATGCCTCACAGGTTTGTTGTGAGGTTAATAGAGGGAAGGGAGAACCACACATGCCGCCTTGAGCTCCTTGAACAAAGGATAGGATAAAAATGCCCTAGAAAGAAAAGGAAGAAATGTGGAGCTTAAGCTCCTCCCCCTTCCTTGGATTGGCAATGGACAGAGTATCCTCCTAGAAACTCTGCTGGCAGATGCTCTACTCTTCCAGCTTTGAGTAGGATCCAAGGGTGTCTTTCTTCTGAAGCGACTCAAAGAAGAAAGCCCCAGGCCCTAGGAATCATGTAAATAGAGCATGATATCGTGTCAAAACAGAGTTGCCAAGTCTGGGTTGGGAAATTTCTGGAGGTTTCAGGGTGCAGCTACTAGTCCATTTTGACTTGTAGCTGTCCTCCATGAACATGTCCACTCCCCTCTTAAAGCCTTCCAAGTTGGCAGCCATCACCACCTCATGGGGCAGGGAGTTCCACAATTTAACTAGGCTCCTCCTCCTTCCTTGGAGGAACTCTACCAGCATTCTAGAAGGAATGGTTCCTTATCTAAGAGTTACCACCTGAATTCTATTGCTTTCTTCTTCCCTTTCTGCCCCGTTCCTTCTGTGTCGAGTAAATTATATTGTAGGTGCTTTCAGTCTTGAACCTTCTTGAATGCAATGGCAGAAAGGACCTATATAAATGTATCAGACAAATAAGTACATGTTCACTTGGGCTGAGGATCCTTCACTGAAGATACAGTGGGAAGCAACCCAAGTGAATAAACTGTGAACCGTGAATATCAGAAATGTAAACATAAAACATGTCCTAATATGCACGAGACAAAAGGTCTTTTGGAAATTCCACAACTGCAGTATCCAAGCACAGAAATTGGTATTAAGGACAGACAGTGGTTTAAAGGCAGCCAAGGCTGTGACACTGGTACAGCTAAACAGGTCTCAACCGGGCTCTGTTTATTCATTTAGATGCTTATACTCTGCTTTCCTCCCCAATGGGGACCCAAAGCAGTTTACAACATCATTTGCCTTCTCTCCATTTTATCTTTACAACAGCCCTGTGAGGTAAGTCAAGCTGAGAGTGAGTAACTGGCCCCAGGTCATCCAGCAAGCATCTGTGGCAGAGTGGGGTTTCCTGGGAGCTCCACATGAGCATTAGACATTAGTGAAATAAATTAGCATCCTGGAAATTACAATTTTTACTTTATTTTTTCCAAAACCAAATTTCTAGCCATCATGGCTGCACACACATCTCAAAGCAGTATCTGGTGAATCCTTAGAAATCACAGTGGGAGAATAAATAAATGCAAATTTTCAAAATTTATACAAATTGCAGCTTTTAACTTTTCTTGGTTCAGAGCTTAGGTTATCCAGCTAAAGAATTTATTGGGGGGGAGGGTTTTGCAACATATGCACGGCCACCAACATGCCAGAAATATAAAACTTAACCATAATTTTTGCAGTGAAAGGGTTTTCCATAATTCTTAGTCACACATTGAAAAATGTGCTCAGTTTTATCGAAATCTTGCACCATCTCATTCCAAATGTCTGGATTTTGTTTCCTTACAAATGAGTTCCCATTAGCAGTGCTGTTAGGGTTGCCAGGTCCCTCTTCGTCATCAGCAGGATATTTTGGGGGCGGAGCCTGAGGAGGGCGGGGTTTGGGGTGGGGAGGGACTTCAATGCCATAGAGTTCAATTGCCAAAGTGGCCATTTTTCTCCAGGTGATCTGATCTCTATTGGCTGGAGATCAGTTGTATTAGCAGGAGATCTCCAGCTACTACCTGGCAGTTGGCAACCCTAAGTGCTGTGTATATCCCACACTTCAAAATGCAATGAAAACTGTGCATCAAAGGAAAACAAAGCGTGTGGCCAGAGAACCTGTGCAAATTCAGCACATTTACATACACTATCTTAAAACACAGACTGGCCGAAGTTATTTTCTTTTAAGACCCATTGATTTCAACAGGAGAGATTTGTCGGGCAATTCTAGATGGAGTAACACTTTTCTGAGCCCAAAGACATCAATCGATTTAGAACGGCCAGATTCGAGTCCAGCAGCAATTTACAGAGCAACAAGATTTTGGAGGTATAAGCTTTTGAGAGCCAACGCTCCCTTTGTCAGATACTTAGAAGGGTGTAATTCTGCTTAGGATCACACTAGTAAGTACAGTGAAATCCAAGAGGTACTCAAACAGGCCTCTCCTGTGTTGGAGGCATAAACTTCCATAAACTCAAGCCTACTTCATGTATTAGTTGGTGTCTAATCCAGAAAACTTTATGCCACATTGAGTCTCTTAATCTTGAAGAAGCTACAAGACTCTTTTAAACCAAGAAAGAAATAATTGGTAGAAACAATGACCAAATCCAGTCTTCACTGCTTTTCTCCCTCTCCCACCTTTAGTTTGTTTTTTACCCCATTTGATTCTCTAACAAATGTGCACACAAACATTCACTAGACCAGCAAACCACCAAACAAACTGAAACTCAACCAGTACTATGGGACTGAGCCAGATCCACACCCGATGGGGACTAAGGGAGGAAAGTGGAGTAGATGAGAGTGTACAGGAACAACCGGCTGAAGGACTGTGGGGAAAGGAACAAGCTACTATGAGGAAAAGAAGGAACAGCATCTCTTAGGGTGACACCTGCCATCTAAAGTTCTGCTCCCAGCTACTCCCCTTTGCTCTGCTTTGAAAGGATCCCTGTGAAAATGTATTTCCCCTGGATTACATTAAATCGGAGCAGCACCAGTATCATACGCTGGTGCTACTCCGATTTCATTTCTTAACACGATATTTAATTTATCTCTCTGCACCCCTCATACAGTTCTTTGCTTGCTCTCTGTACATAATGCACACTTTTCTCTTTTAGTTTTAAACAGATTTTTCTTTGCGTCGGGATGAAATTTAGTTAACATTTTCTAATATGATTAAACTCGAATTCTTTTGTTTTTCTGCACACACACAGGGTTGGATTCAATGATTCTGTTCCATTAATGGCGGACCCTTGCATCAGCAGAAAAGATCTGGGATCCACCGAAGGGAGGCTCTTTATGCTGGAGGAAGTTTCCATCATTAGCAGAATGGAGCCGTAGGATCCAACCCATTTGGCATTTGTTTTTTAAAAAACTAAAACTGCTGCAGCTCTTTAATCCTAACAGACCAAAGTATGCTGGTGCAGAAAGAATATGAAAATTAATCCTGGTATGTCAAAGGGTTGCCTGCAAACACCTGGCCATCTTGCTGTAGTCATAAATATTAAATTGGGGAAGGGCCATAACTCAGTGGTAGAAGATCTGCTTGGCATGCAGAAGGTCCCAGGTTCAATCCCCGGCATCTCCAGTTAAAGGGACTGGGCAAGTAGGTGATGTGAAAGACCTCTGCCTGAGACCCTGGAGACCCGCTGCTGGTCTGAGTAGACAATACTGAATTTGATGGACCAAGCAAGGATTTCATTCAGTACAAGGCAGCTTCATGTGTTCAAACCATGCTAGCTTGCACAAAAAATAATGGTAAACTTAAGGAGACCAGTGGTCCATCTAGCCCAGCATCCTGTCTCACACCATGGCCAACCAGTTACTCCGGAGGGTCAACAAGAGGGCATAGAGGCCCTTCCCCCTGATAGAGCCTTCCCCCTGATGTTGCCTCCTGGCCCTGGAATTAAGAGGTTTGCTGCCTCTGAATGTGGAGGCTCCATTTAGTCACTGTGGCTAGTAGCCACTGACAGACCTCTCCTCCATTAATCTGTCTACAAGAACATGGTTCTGCCCAGCCATTTTCTACAACACTGCAAGGGTTCCTGGGGGAGAGGGCACCTCAGTGAGTCCACAAGGTTTCCATGGGCACCCCTAAAAATCCTACCACTCTGTTCAGCAAACTCTGAAACCTTCCCCCTTAATGAAACGTCCTTCTTACATGGCTTTGTTAGTGGAGACAAGCATTACAGGACACGACCAAGTATGCTGTACAAATGCAACCTGTTCTCCCATACAAGCTGTACAAAAAGCAGCAGGCCCAGACAGAAGAAGCCCCCCCGCCAACTCATGCAAATGAGCCACTACTGTGGAGCCTAAGAATTATTACTGAAGGGGAAAACCCAGCCAATCCCCAAAGGAGGATATCCTTCTTCAATTGCATTCACTCTTGTGGGATAAAGAAGAGAACATATGGGTTAAGGCTGTTTCAGTCCACCGTTCAGTGACCAATACACCAGAAGGAAAGGCCATGGCTCAGTGGTACAGCATCTGTTTTGCATGCAAAAGGTCACATGTTCAGTTCCCAGCATCTCCAGTTTAAAGGATCAGGTGGTAGCTGAAGTGAAAGACTTCTCCCTTAGACCCTGAAGAACTGGTCGTAGTTCGAGTAGATAATATCTTCAAGTACTTGAAGGGCTGTCATATAGGGGATGGTGCCAAGTTGTTTACTGTTGCCCCAGAAGATCGGACCAGAATCAATGGGTTGAAATTAAAATAACAGAGTTTCCGTCTAGACATTAGGAAGAATTTTCTAACAGTTAGAGCGGTTCCTCAGTGGAACAGGCTTCCTTGGGAGGTGGTGGGTTCTCCTTCCCTGGAGGTTTTTAAGCAGAGACTAGATGGCCATCTGTCAGCAGTGCTGATTCTATGACCTTAAGCAGATCATGAGAGGGGCGGCATCTTGGCCATCTTCTGGGCATGGAGTATGGGTCACTGGGGGTGTGGGGCAGGGGTAGTTGTGAATTTCCTGCATTGTGCACGCGGTAGGACTAGATGACCCTGGTGGTCCCTTCCATCTCTATGATTTTTTAATATACCAGTGGTCTGGCTCAGCATAAGATAGTTTCATGTGTTTATGTGATCAGCCTTCCTCCAACTTATGTGACTCTTCCTCCATTAAGATTTTTGCCCCCCCCCAAATTATTCCCCTGAATAAATTATGCAAATCAATACTTATGTCAATTTATATTACCTGCATGCTTTGCCTGATTTTTCTTTTTTAAACTTGATCTTTTTTTCCCCATCAACAAGATGGCAAGAAAGGTGTGGGTGAGGGGATCTACTGAAGGAACTTTACAGGGAGCCATAAAGAAGAGACATGCACAGCACCGAGCTCTTTGCAACATACAAAATCAGGAGGACTAGAAACCTTCTCTTGTAAATGAGAACTGAGGTTTCCTGGGAATACAATCTGTGCTGCAACGCTTGGAATTTTGCATGTGTGGAACAACACAAGACTAACAGCCCTGAATTTTTACCAGGTTCCCTCTTTACCCATAAAGATGTCTATGTATTCCCTGAGCAGAAGTGGAAAGAGAAGGATAATCATACACACAGTACCCCTATTTTTTTTCTAAAGACAGTTTGCTTTCTCTCCTAGTACAACTTGCTTAAGACAGCATCTAAGGTCCATCTTCTCCTCCATTACCTCACAGGCCATTTTTGCCAAAGTCAACAAGAGTCCTTATCCTTACCTGCCACAGCAAGTCCCTTCCATTGATTGAGTCCTGCTGCTGCTGAGCGATGGTGACCCCCAGCACCAAGGTGTGGATGCCGCAAGAGATGGCCGAGATAAGGACAATGGGCGTGAGGCGCAAGGGGAGGGTGATGAAGAAGGAGAAGACGAAAAAGGCCTGCCAGCCAACTGTGTCACTGGCCTCATGGAAGCGAGCAAAGCTCAGGCCCAGGAAACAGAATATCTGGGCCGCTATAAGTATCCACAGGATATAGGGCATGAACTTCCGGGTGACTCGATCAGGCAGGAGTTGGTACTTGCATAGGACAAAGAGGAGAATCTGGAGAGCCAGGCCCACTGAGGCCGCCAGGGTAGGTGGCAGCTTGTCTGGGGTGTACAACACGGTGCACATGATGATGACATAGCAGTCAAAAAGAGCAGCAAAGACCACCAAGACTAGCAAAGTCTCATGACGCTGCCGCCGGAAATAGGTCTGATAGAGGTTCTCCAGAGACTCGGGGGCAAACGTGAGGCGCATAAAGCGTGGGAGACACAGGCACGAGCCTGAGCTCCTCACCGTCACTTCATGGGTTCGGCCTACCCCATGTTCAGGGTCAGAGGGCAAACTAACCGAGTAGTCTGCAGAATACTCCGCGGAGTGCTCCGGCTCGGAGAAGGCCCTGTTCCGAGGCATCCTGCTCGTTTTCACCAATTGATCCTCAGAGAATTTGTGAAGAGGATCGGCCTACAGTCAAGAGTTACCTCAGTGAAGGCTCAGGTCCCATTAACACAAGGCCACAGGCAGGTCAAGGCATAGAGGCATCAAGAGTTCATTTTTTTCCGTTCCTTCCTGAAACACTGGCATATGTGTCGTCCTCCTCAGTCAGGCACACACAAGTCCCTAATGGAGAGAGGAACATTTTGGTAACATAGAATACGAGGACTCCACGTACCCCACTTCTGGACTAGTGTAGCCAATGCTGAATCTCCGCAAACCGCTGGCCAGAACCCCCTATTCTAATTTCTTCTGCCACCCTAGTCACACTTAGTGTGAATGTTTAGTGCTAAAAAAAATTAAAATGCACCATTACTTCAAATACAATTTATCTGGCACTAGAGAGACACTACTGAAACATAAGAGAGCCAAAGTCTTGATGAGTTGAGGCTGTTTGTCTCTGTGCCTTTAAATCACAGGACTACTCTGCTCTTGGGCAGATGTGGGATTCATCCCTCCCCCAATTTTCAGGGCTCCTCCAGCTGTCCTCAAGAATGGGTGAAATTTTCAGCATGCAGATACAGTCAAAACAGCAAGCAGAACCAATGGTCAATCAGCCCACCACCCACCCACCCCGCCTAGCATGTACCCTCTCCGCCGCTTCCCTCGGTTTCTCCAGTTGGTTTCGGAAGCCCACTGTCCAACCTCTTTCTCCACGGGAGGCCAGGCCTCCCTTCTTACCATCTCAACGGTGTGCTTGAGCAGTGAGTTGGGTGAAATCTTTGGCTCAGGCCTCGGTGAAACGAAAGCCGGCCGAGACAGTCAGCGTTCCCCCGTAGACGGAAGGAGCAACTGAGGTGGGAGCAGGATCCACCCTGCGTCTTCTCGCATCCTCTTTGGGGCTGTCCACTTTCCGTCTGAGGGTCAGAGAAAGGGGTGGCATTAAGGAGAAAGGAGGGGGGATCCTCCGGCCCGACAGTCCAACCTAAAGCAGTATCCTTTTAAAAGGGAAATGCTCCTTTTCTCAGCAGTCAGTCCACGCCAAGCTCTGCTTCTTCATCCTTCTCTTCTAATCCATCTCCCCCAATCTTCACAGCACGTCCGCATCTTTTCTCCCTGGCTCCTTGGAGTTGGCATGAAAGGCGGCTCTCTCTCTGTCCCTCTCCCTCTCTCTCTCTCACTAGCGTGGGTGGTTATTTCTGTCACCTGAAAGACCAACCAGGTTTCTCGCCGGCAGGCAGGCGTGTGTCTGTATGTGGCATACACAAGGCACAGGCAGAAATTCTCCTCCCCAGAGCAACACCAAAGCGGGGGGGGGGGCAGGAGAACCAGAAGGTGCAAAGCGGAGGCCTGGCAGCCAGCGATGTTTTAAAAAACGAAATCAAACAAGCGTAGGGAGAGCCAAACACATGCACACGTGCGGTGGTTCACACGCTCCACGGCGGCCACTTCCGACACCCCCTTGAGCTTGAGTTGAAGAGAGCAAGGCAAGCCCCCCCACCCCAGTTCAGAAGCGACGTTACCTCCACTGGTCCCTAGGAGGAAAGGGGAAGGAGGCAGGGCAGGGGGGGGCAGCCCAGATGGCCTGGATCCCCGGCAGGGCGGCTTCTGCACCGGCGGGATGCTGGCAGGGCAGAGGGGATGCCCTCCAGGAGAGCGAGCGGGGGGGGGACCCTCTTGCCCCTCGCCCCCTGCCCCACGCGGGCTGCCCTGGGCGCGGCTCAGGCGGCCCCCGGGTCCCAGAGGTGCCGCTGCGGGAGCCGCCTCGCCCCGCGGCTCATCCGACTGCGGGGGGCGAAGCGCGGGATGGACCCACCCACTGCTCCCTCCGACCCCGGCCCCGACAGCTGCGCTGCTCGGAGGCGCCTCTGCAACCGGGGCGGGCTGCTTGCCGGCTGCTCGCGTTGCAAGGGGAAGGCAGGGCGGGGGCTGCTCGCTGGACTCCCCCTCCCCCTCCCCGCAACGACGAGCCCCCCGCCCCGCTCCCACGCTCCAGCCCGGCGCTGCAGAGCCTGGGAAAGCGAAAGCAAGCTGGGGGAAGCCGAGCCCCCGACGGGGCGGCCCGAAGCCCACCCTCTTTTCCCACCCCCCTCCGGCGCGGGCGGGGGTTCACCCTTTCAGCGCCGGTCCTCCCTCTTCGGAGGCGGGGGCGGGGGGCTCTCTTTGGCCACGGGGTGGACTCCGCTGGCCAGGGAGCCCCGTCCCCCGAGCCAGGGCTGGCCGCGCGGCCCCTTCGCCCGTCGGGGGTGGGAAGGCGCTCTGCACATGGGCAAACGCTCTCCCCCCTAAAGCGGTAGGAAAGAGCGAGAGTCCAGGAGCGCCTTGAGGAGGAACTCATCGCGATCTGTCTCTTTCCTATCTCACCTGGGGCGAAAACGCACGGTCGCTTGAGCCTCCTTTCTTCCCTGTTCCAGCCAGGATCGGACGCACCTTCGTGCGTTCGATCCTGGCTGGATCCTGGCTGGAACAGGGAAGAAAGGAGGCTCAAGCGACCGTGCGTTTTTGCCCCTTGGCAGCCATTCCAAGCAGATTTGAGGCCTTTGGATAGGGTTGCCAACCTCCAGGTAGTCAGGAAATAGGTTAACCTGTGCTGAAATAGTGAAAACTACAGAAGAAGGCAGCACGCGGCTCAATATTAAAGAAAGAAAAACAGTAAAGCCTAAGCTTGTTATTCAAAAGTAATTATTTTGATTGCCTGAATTATGAAAGATCATTAATAATAATAATAACAATTATAATGCTTAATAACAACAACAATAATTAATAATAATTAAAACAAATAATTATTATTAATAATAATAACAATAATAGTGATGGTGACGATAAAAAACTTTTGTTATTATAAATACTATTATTATTATATATTATATAAATATTATACATATTATTATTATTATTAATAATAATATTTGGTTTGCCTGAATTATGAAATAATTACTTTTGAATAACAAGCTTAGGCTTTGCTGGTTTTTCTTTCTTTAATATTGAGCCGCGTGCTGCCTTCTTCTCTAATCACCTGGTACTAGCTGGAGCTCTCCTGCTATTGCAACTGATCTCCATCCAATAGAGATCAGTTCACCTGGAGAAAATGGCCGCTTTGGCAATTGGACTCTTTGGCACTGAAGTCCCTCCCCAAACCTCGCCCTCCTCGGGCTCCGCCCTGAAAACCTCCCCCCAGTGGCGAAGAGGGACCTGGCAACCCTGCTTTGGATTGATGAGGCTGTTGGTTTATCGGGATATTATTGATATTCTGCTTTTCTCCCCAATGGGGACCAGAAGCAAGCTTACACCATCATACTCCCCTCTTCCATCTCACATCCGCAACCCTGTGAGGTGGGTTAGGCTGAGGGAAAGTGACTGGCCTGAGGTCACCCAGTTAGCCTCCACGGCAGAGGGGGGATTCGAACCTGAGTCTCCCAAACTCTAGTCAGACACTTTAACCTCTGTTCCAGAAGCCACAATGTTAGATCCAAACCTAAGAGACAGAGCTTCAAAAATCCCACTCAGCCTAAGTAGGCTGGGGCAACTCACTTGCTCTGTCTATGCAATGGCAACAGAAGAAAGCTGCTTGGCTCCTGTCCTGGTTACTGCAAGGAGGAAAGACCGTAACTGGATAGTGCTGATGTTGAGAATTTAGCCTTTGCTGGTACACTGCCATGCCCTCTGGATACCCCAGATCTCGGATCTCAGAGAAACCAAGCAGGGTCACCCCTGGTTAGTACTTGGATGGCAGACCCCCAAGGAACACCGGTGTCACTATGCAGAGAAAAGTAATGGCAAACCACCTCTGAAAGTCTCTTGCCCTGAAAACCCTACAGGGACACCATAAATCAGCTCTGACTGGATGGTGCTTTTACATACACACACACACACACACACACACAATACACTGCCATGACACTTAAAATCCTATACCTGCAGGTCAGTGTCAGGAAGAAAACCCAGTATCTGCAGACTTTCTTTATTGAGTTCTGTTCCACTTTGCCCTGACCTGGATGGCCCAGGCTAGCCTGTTTTCGTCAGGTCTCTTAAGCTAAACAGGGTCAGTCCTGGTTAGGTTAGTACTTGGTTAGGAGACCACTAAGGAAATCCAGGGTTGCTATGCAGAATGATAAACTATCTCTCTAAACATCTCTTGCCTTGGAACCCCTGCCGGGGTTGCCATAAAACGGCAGGAAAAAGGCCCCCTTTTTCCAGTAAAGGGCTTGAAGGCAACTAACAGCATAAAACTATTAATAACCATTTAAAAATGAAGTAAAACAACCACTAAAACAGCAGCACAATTTTTAAAATCATCAAGGATTTTTTTTAATTACAACTGGCAGTATTAAAGCAGAGTAAGAGTAACATAAGCTGCTTTGGGTCCCCATTGGGCAGAAAAGCAGGACATAACTATCCATCTTCTACATAAATAAATAACTCAGAACTTAATCAACAAAAGTGACTGCTTATCGTGAACACCACTGTTAATATTTTCTTTCATTCCTTCTGCACAGTTTGAGCCAAATTGAAACAACGTGCTTTTTGAGTCTCGCTGAATATAAACTAGCTCACACAGAGTCATCTTTTGTTGATTGACATAGTGATTAAAGCTCTTAGGACTTATAGCTGTAGAAATACTCAAAGACTGTGTGAGTGAGATAACAGACTGCTGCATAAGTAGCACCAACACCAACAACTGTTTGTCAAGGCAAACTACGACCTAGGAAGACAATGGATCCAAAACCTGACCGTGCGTCTTCAGGAACATCCAAAGATGCTCAAAAACAAAACAACAACGCACAGTTACAAAGGTTCAATAAACCTAAGGACCATTTCTAAAACTGAAGCACAGGACATAGCAGAAGAACAGATGGAGAAGCGTATCAAATGCACTGCAAGTGATGTGAACCAATGCACCTGGACATGGGTTGATTCTCAACAAGTCCAAGTTCCCCCTAAGAACTAGGACAGAGTTGGTCCCCACGCCTAATGACAGGGGGAGAGTATTAATAGGGAGTTCAAGAAGGTCAGGGAGAAGGGGGCTTTTCTAGAGGTTTTCACCGTTAGCCTATTTTGTTCTGCTCATCCCTCCTGGCCTTAATAAGAAACTGAACACTAGGGAGGCAAAGAGTTTCTCTTCAAGGGTTCACACATTTTATACTCTAGTTTAAAATGAAAAAAGCATCCTACCAAATAGACTGCAAACCAAAATATAAATTACATGCTTGGAAGTTCTAGATCAAGATACACGAAGCATGCTCTGTTCTGAAACATGTTCAATTAGCTTAGATCAGGGCTTCTTAAACTTTTCCCACTCGCTACCCCTTTTCACCTGATAAATTTTTACACAACCCCAGGTATATAGGTATATAAAATAGATATACAAATCAAACATTTACTGATAATAAATCATAAAAAAATATTTTAAACCAATTATTTGGTATACATATATTTTTATATTAAAGACTAAAGCAAATTTGCATACTAATGAGATGGATGTGCTTGTTTTGTGACCGCCACATTCAGTTATGCGACCCCATATGGGGTCACAACCCACAGTTTAAGAAGCTTTGGCCTAGATAACTCGTATGAACAAATTGAGCCACTTTCAGACCACTGCCTTAAAGTGTGTGCAGACACAAAGATTTTGCCTCCTAGGCACTTCAGAAGCATCTCCAGATTATTCACGACTGACTCCTCACTTTGGAGAAGAGATGCTTTGGGGAAGAAGCAAGAATGCCAGGAAATACATTGTGTGTGTGGGGGGGGGCACAACACCCACAGGTACCCCTTTGGGAATTGTTGTTCCAGACCATGCACTCTTTTGCACTACAGAGTAATCTCACATTGGTTACACAGAAAGTATTATGGATTGCCCTGAGAGCCTTCTCTAGCTTGTAATAAGGGAACACTCACACTTTTCTATATTACGGAAATTTTAAAGAAATTCAGGGACGGCAGGATTTTAACATTAGTTCTACTATAGAGTATTTAGAATAATGACTTATCCATCCCTGGTTATTGGGTTTTTTGCAGATGCTGGGAAGTGCTTATTCACTGTAATGCCTTTGAGACCTTAGAGTAGCAGTGGTGGCATGACCTTTCTCAAGACACAGATTCCACACTGGATTTTCCTCTACTACAGCCCAGCTAAAATGGCTGAGTGAAATTTTACTCTGAATAATTGCACAAAGTTGCATGCCACCATTATGAACATTCCCTTTGTAGGCATGCCTTTTGCATCTGGTACATGATGCATTATCAACGTGTTCAATGCCTTGTTTTGTTAAGCGGTTTGAGATCTGTGATTCCAGATTTCACCATTTATTCCTGGTATTAGAGTTTCAGTTCATTGTTGCGGTTTCTTGTTCAGTATTCATAAATTAACTTTAAAAAAATCTTCAATATTCATAAAATTATCTGTTATGTAACTTGTTTATTTAACTGGTAGCTGGTTACCAGTCGTTCCCCATGTACTACAGTGTGGGAAACAAATTTTAAATCAAGAGGGAATTAAACAGTTATAGCTCTCAAAATGCGTTTGGCAACCCTTCCCCACAAATGTCTGGATTTGTGAAGAGCCACTTTTTTAAATTGTCTACTGAAACCCAAACTTTGGTAGCCACTCGGTAACCATGCAGTCAATAGAAGCAGCAGAGGATTCCAAGTATTACTAAAGCCCTTTTGAAATGTATGTTTGAGGTCTTATTCACAAATCAGTTTCAAAACCCGCTTGACTCCAGCCAAGAACAACTGTGACATACCTAGGAGTCTCTACCAAAGAATTCCCTCAACCATGACAAAATTGTAATGCCAATACTCCTTTGAAGGGAAGGCTATGGTGGTTATACCTGTTTGAAACTGATTTCAACACAATTTATTTTTGTATTGTAGATAGGGTTTCCAGGTCCCTCTTCACCACCGACGGGAGGTTTCTGGGGCAGAGTCTGAGGCAGCGGGGTTTGGAGAGGGGAGGGTCTTCAATGCCATAGACTCCAATTGCCAAAGCGGCCATTTTATCCAGGTGAACTGATCTCTATGGCTGGAAATCAGTGGCAATAGCAGGAGATCTCCAGTTAGTACCTGGAGGTTGGCAACCCTAAATGTCAAGGTGTAATTTTAACATACTTGCTGAATAGGATTGTCAACTTCTGGAGTTTGGGGAGGGGATGAAGCTCAGCAGGGATGTGATGTCAGAGTCCACCCTCCAAAGCAGCCATTTTTTTCCAGGGGAAACTGGTCTCTGACATCTGTAATTCTGGGAGATTTCCAGGCCCCACCTGGAGATTTAAAATTAATCAAATCTCTTCAACATCCCTACACAGTGCAAGTGCACTCAAATGCAAGGATAAACATTATCTGAAACAGATTATGTTTTGCCGTTTAGTTCAGAGGATCCAAACTAGAAAACAATTTTCTGCCCTGGTCCTAAATTTCTCCATTTATATTTTAAACTTGAGATAACAGGATTTTTGGAAATACAAATACCAAAAAAGTACACAAGAAAAATCCTCCTTGCCCTACACACACGTTTCTTTCTAAGAAACAAATTGTAAATACAAATATATATACACACAGGCACACACATGTTCTTCCCAGCAGGGCCTCTGTCTAGGGCAGTGGTTCCCAAACATTTTGGGCCACTGCCCCCTTGGTTCCACAAACTCAACCTCAATGCACCCTACCCTATCCAACAACACAGTTGAAGGGGCCCAACTCCAGCAACCCCCTGCTGCCCCCTTGCCTCTTACTGCCCCCCTAGATAATCCCACCACCCACCAGTTTTAGTGTATTTTATTCTTCTCTTCCCTCCCTTGATTCAGTCAGGAGAGCGATAGATAAATATTAATTCTAAACTTTTTGGAGAGTACTGAAGGCAGGATATACAATGGAGGGAGTATTTTGTTTCCAACACAGGTCTTCATAGCAGATTTTCCTGTTTACTAGAACGTCACACTTACTTTGCAATCACACCACTGGCATGAAAGCCTTAGTCAAGAAGCAGGTGTTTTGTGGTGCCTCAAAGACAAACACAATTTCATTCTAGCATAACCTTTTATCAGATGCACGAGCCAAATCCTTAGTTGGCATTATTATGGAGAGGGGGGAAATGTTGTAAACAGCAGGGTCAAATGGCCATGTGTAAGAGTGTGTATATGTCTGCCAAACAAGGATCTACCTCATGCATCTGATAAAGTGGGCTCTGGGCAATAAAAAGTTTATCCTAGAGTGTAAATTTGCTTAAAGTGCCACAAATCCCCTGCTTGGCTTTGCTCCAACAGTCTAACATGGCTATTTTCCTGGAATTTACCAGTAGTTAGTTAATTTGTGTGTCACTTTCCTGCTATATAGAAGACCTAGGGCAGCTAACAATCTAATAATTTTTTAAAAATCAAATAAATATTTAACATTCCATGGAACAGTCCATTTAATTTCAGATAAGATAATGACAACTCAAACCCATTCATTCCAAGGCCTTCTTGAAGAGACCTGTCTTTAACCTGTTCTGGAAGACCTGTAAACCCCATACCCAGATGCACAGGGACTGCTACTGTTTCTTAACCATAACCCCAGATTTCCCATCATAGTGGGAAAGACATTTGGTATGTACTCAAATGCACTTGTCGAGCTCTTGGGTAGAAGGGCAGGATAAAAAGTGGTCGAACTAAGCTTTAGTACTGGAAGTGAGGGTACGAGGCTAGGCTGTTTAAATTAAGCCTAGTCTATAACCTCCTTTGACAGATCATCTAGTAAATAAATAGATGTATTCTCTGGTTATGAAAATAATCTCTCGTTACATACAAGTTTAAATACTGCACCAGTGAAGGCCATTTTTACCAAGTATTCATTTGCAGCTCAGCTAGTCTTTTCAGAGCTTCATTCTAGTTGGAATATTTAACTTCATGAATCAATGGAGATAATTCCAGATGAGTAGCCATGTTAGTCTGTAACAGCAGAATAAAACAGGAGTCCAGTAGAGCTTAAAAGCAAACAAAATTTATTATGGAATATGTTTTTGTCTGTTAGACTTGCTTTATCAGATGCGTAAGAACATTCCTGATGGATCAGATAAGTGGTCCATCTAGTCCAGCATCCTGTCTCACACAGTGGCCAACCAGTTACTCTAGAGGGCCAGCTACAAGGCACAGAGGCCGAGGCCTTCCTGATATTGCCTCCTGGCAATGGGATTCAGAGGCTTATTGCCTCTGAACATAGAGGTTCCCTTTAGTCACAATGGCTGATAGAGCTATTCTCCATGAATCTGTCTAATCCCCTTTTAAAACCTTCTGTGCCTGTGACCATCACTACATGTTCTGGCAGTGAATTCCACGTTTTAGTCACTCATGTCTGTCCGGAATCCACTGCCCATAAACTTCACTGTACACCCTCAAGCTCTAGTATTTTGGGAGAGGGAGAAGAAGTTTTTTCTGCCCACTCTCTACCCCATGCATAACTTCTGTAAATCTCTTATCATGTCCTCCCTTAGTCGTCTCTTTTCTAAAGTGAAAAGTCCCAGACTCTTCAGCTTTTCCTCAAAGGAAAGGTGTTCCAATCCCTCTCAGTTTCAGCAAGCTCAGACCCCTTTAGTATATACTTGAAGTCAGGATCTTTTGTTCCAATGTACCATACCTTACACTTACCTACATAGAACTTCGTTTGTTGCCCACTCACTCAATTTGTGGAGATCTTCCCAGAGCTCTTCACAGTCATCCTTGGTTTTCACCATCCTGAATAATTTTGTGTCAACTGCAAACTTGGCCACTGCACTGTTCACCTCCTGTTCCAGATAACCTATGAACAACTTAAATAGTACGTCCCTAAAAACCAATCCTAGCAAGACCCTCCAGCTTATATCCCTCCATTGGAAGAGCCATCACACATGAAGCTGCCTTATACTGAACTAGACCCTTGGTCCATCAAAGCACTGTCTACTCAGACTGGCAGTGGCTCTCCAGGGTCTCAAGTGGAGGTCTTTCACATCACCCACTTGTCTAGTCCCTAGAGATGCTGGGGATTGAACCTGCATGCCAAGCAGAGGCTCTACCACTGAGCCACAGCCCTTCCCTTTCAATTTATTCCTACTGTCTGCTTCCTGTCGTTTAACCAATGTTTAATCCATAATAGGAGTGTAAATCCATCAGGACAATTTATATGCTCAACAGAAAGATGGGGGGAGGTGAATGTTACAAAGGTCAGTTCAAAACAAGATCTGATCCAAAATGTAATCCGTTCACTCAGCACAGGTGACTCCCAACTTTTGTTAGATAGGCACCAGATAAGATAAGCAGATACAATAGGAAGTTACAGGGGTATATCTGAAGTAATTAATATCAGCAAGGGGCAAAATATTAGCACTATAGTGATTTAGGAATCCCAGGTCCCTATTAAGCCATGAGTCAAGGGTTTTATTTTTAAAATATTATATCTCTGTGTCTAAAATGATTATTTAAATCCACACATTCCAGAACCGCTGAAATTAGGACAACTGAGCCCGGCTTTTAATTCACTCCTTCGATTTGTACATGATAGTTCTCCATGCAGGTATTCAGAGTAACTGTGAGGGGGAGGGGAGCATAAAATCGAGAATAGCACAAAGTATGAATTGGGGCAAGGGTCACAGCAAATCCTTAGCTCTGTGAACTGTCATCATGCCCAAGACACAGTTTTTGCTGCAACCAAAGAAGACACTCTTTTTTAGGGCCCTGCTTTCAAAGCCATATTTGTATCACTTCAAACTGGCAGTTTTCAGCATGCTACCACTATGCCAATATTGATGCCCAGTTATTTCAGCATACCTGGCCCAGATTCGGTGCCTCAGCAGCAATGGTGTACCATAACAATGAAGCAGGCTTTAGATAAGGCTGGCTTCTAAAATCAAGTACCGGTAGACATTTCTAATCCCTCTTAGTAGCATGTGGACCTACAATGGCACCCAGTGGCCACTGCAATTAAACTCAGGTAAACATAGTCTGCCTAGTAAATGTCATGATGTGATGTCACCCTATGAGTCAGTATTTCATGACCCGGTGCTTGCACAGGGGACTACCTTTACCTTTAGCTGCTTCAGCAAGGCTTATTTAACTAGACGCCACAGAGCAGATTTGAATAAGTAAAGCTTAGTTTAGGATATATTAATTATTCCTATACCTGTTATTCACATGTAATGATATTGCCCCTTTAAAAGTCAACTTGATGGTCATATGCTTATGAGTAGGATAGCAAAATGGAGCCACCCACAAACAAGGCAGGGTTTTTTGCTTAATTGGGGGACTCCCCTGATATGCAGAAGATTGGTTTGTACATTAAAAAAAAATACCAGAAGAAGAGTTGGTTTTATATCCCGCTTTTCTCTACTGTAAGAAGTCTCAAAGTGGCTTACAATCACCTCCCCCCCACAAAACAGCCTTATGAGGGGTGAGCATGCTGAGCATCAGTTAGGAAAATAATGGGTGAAAAGGGATTGACCTACTCAAGCCCCAGGTGGCTGAAAGTATTCTGGAGAGTGTGATGCATGCCACCCCAAAACTCCCCCATACAACCCAGGGAAGGCGCTGTTAAAATGTGCTCCTCCCTGAGCTGTACTGTACTGTTCAGGCTTGCAATGAGAAAAGCAGTTTCCTATTCACACAGCCCCCAACCACAATAGTCAGTGCTAGAGGAAGACTGCACTCTAGCACTAGACAGCTGCTATTCCAGACTAAGTCAGCAGGAAGCTAATCATCTAGCCCCAAAGATCAGCTGTCCCACACCACTATGGGGGGAGGGCAAATTTACCAATAGTGTACCCTTCTCCCCCCCCCAATTCCTTGTGAGCCTCTAACTTGTATACATTTCTCAGTGCTGTTCTCAGTAAAGCGTTCCAGGTCCACCAATTGGTACTCTTGCTGAGCAACCAATTTCCAGATACTCTGGCTGCTTTGATTCAGTAGAAAGGCAAAGAAAAAGGTGCAAGCTCTTTGCAATTGTTAGCTAACATCAGGGACATGTTTCCCTATTGCCTCGAGAGGCAACCTAACAGGTGCCATGTTATTTCTCTTCTTTAGCCCAGGTTTTGAAAAAGTAATTAAACCTGGCTTCATAACTGCACAGCGCTGGTAGCCAAAGGAAGTGAATATGAATGAAGTCTAGGGATCAGAAACATCAAAGTGACTCAGTGAAGCAGGGAGGGTCTGAATCCCAGATGTCCCAAGTATAAAGCTAATTCTCCATTTACTGGACCATCCAAGGTCAACGCACACTTTTTGGCCTGCATCCGTTACTCTGCTTTGGTAGTGTCCCTCTGTGCTCCTGAATTACCTAGAGGTCAAAACATGCCAACTTGTTCCAATAGACAACTGTGAAAGTTTATAAGGATCTGAGATTCCAGTTAGACATTGAGAAAAGAGTAACTCGCACACAATAAAACAGCGAAATACACAATAAAAACCAAAAGGAAGTGAGGTTTAAATCTGATTTAATTTTGTAAAAAAATACATAACTTCAAAAGAACAAAGGTTTTCTATACAAGACCATGCAAGTGTCAGCATTTCTGCATTTTCCATCAGCTCAGATCAAGCCGATCTACACCTTTGGCTGATGTGTAGTGAGGGGTATTTGGGTTAAGTAGTACTAAATTTAAATACAGTGCAATCAAATCCATATGTAGCTTCACACAAAGAAGACTGAGGGAGTCTCTGCATGGTAGAAAAAGCTTCATAAAGAGATTCCTGCCTTTATGGCTCCGAGCTTAGTTGACCTGCAAAAGCACTTTGGCACTCAAGGCTCTTGGAAGGGGCAATGCAGAACTACCTGTCATCTGTTCCTGGCCACATCTGTTCCGCTTTCACTGGAGCCCACATCTGATGCAGGCTCCCTGTTCTCTGCCTGCCCAACCTCAGGCCGTGCAAGTGGGGGACTAGCAGAGACCATGTGGGTTGCACGACTGATTCAGAGCTGTAACAGCACCCAAAAGAAATCATCTGCATTGATCTGGTACCTCTTTCACTGGCTTTTCACATGTCCAGCTTAGCACACAAGCATGAAACTGAGAGCATAATGAGCTGCTATTCAGACAGTCACAGGCATTTTGCCATCAATAGAGTAACCTCATGTCACAGAGCAGGACTGTGACTTGTTCTGCAAATGGAGAACTGCAATGTACACATAACATTTGCAGCTTTAATAGGCTTGCATGTGTGAAATTGCAAAGTCTGGACATGTGGAATCAAAATGGTAATGGGAAAAGGGAATCTGAGTACAGAGCCCAGGACAAATCAAATTCTCATTTACATGAGGAAAGACACCAACTTTAATGTTCCCCCTCCCCACCAGGTCACAGTTTCAAGCTTCCTGGGCTGTCCTGATTGTCCTTTTCTACTCTTTAAGTACACAACTCTTGAGGTGGGGGGGAAATTGGCAGACTGGAAGCCTGCCAGAGACATAAGCAGCCCATTTTACTGGCACTGTTTCCCTGGGGCAGCCCTTCACTTACTGAGCACAGGGTCTGCCGAGCCTGCTCTGATCCTGTGGCAATCTTCAATGGTAAATGACAAAAGGGATGACCAATAAGGGGCGAAGTGCCCTCCAACATGGCTGGGTGGCAGGGATTAAAAAGAGAGAGAGAGAGTGGGCAGGGCAGGGGAGTTCAACAAGGAAAAAGCTCCACAGCAGGCAATGTCTGTGGGTACCAAGGAGAAGGCAGACCTCAGAGAGGCAACAGAATAAGCACAACACGGAAGGCAAAAAAGTGCAAATGCAAGAACACACAGCAACCCATCAAGTCACAGGGATTTTACGATACAAGGCATTCACAGTAGTCCAAAGACCAAGCTTTAGTTTCAAGGGGGAGGGGGCGAGGTGAGGAAATGCTGTTAGGGATGGGCTGGTATTTACAAGCATAAAAACCACTGCCCAAAAAGTAAGGAGAGAGGAGATCAGTGTTTAAAGTGCACATCCGGATCAACATATTTACACATATATTGCAGAGATTCATTTCTGGATGGCGGGAGAGGTCTCGCTCTCTTCAGATAATTTTTATCAAAAGCTAAGTGGTTTGCATTGCAGGATTAACACTTGCCTGTATGTGCAACCCTGCAGGGCTCACCTCTATCCATCTCAGGTAAGTTCTAGGAAGTAGGGCTCTGGATGGAAAATCTAGGCCCTCTCCTGACATAGAATGTTTGGTGCTCTCCTGATTATGCTTAAACTGATGCATGAAGCTTGCAGATACACAGGTCACTTCATGAGTACTTGCCAACTGGGGGAGGCAGCAGGTCCAAGCCTGTCCTCTAAGAAATGGCATACACCCCAATAAGCATGCAGTTACTAATCCCTCTCTCTTACCATATCCATTAACTCTGTTAGGGGATGGGAGAAAAGGAAACAGACAAAAGTGCATGAGCAAGGGGAGAGGGATCCCCCACCTCCCCGCCCAACATATGTTTTGATTTGTGTGCAAGTAGCAATGAGAGAATGGGAGGAAGATAATTATACCCCCCAAGCATTCCAACTGACAAAACAAGTTGCCAGCAAGAGAGATATGCACGCAAGTTTTCCGTAATCACTACATTACATTGGCTTTTGGGGAAAAGCATGTGACCATTCAATTGTGACATAATTACACATATATTCATACATAGGAATTAACCCCTAATAAGGTCAAAAAGATTTGTCAAAGCTGGAACTGCCCATGCCTCTCCCAGCCTTGGGGAGAGTCCTTTTGGCACGTGACCTATCCGAACCCACCCACCTGTTCGCAGAGTACTTGCTTTCCTTTTATTGAGCTACATGGTGAAATATTATGAACATCAACAATCAGGGGAATGCCACATCTACCACACTGTCCTGAAATTCCAGCCATTTATATCCACCGTAAATAACCCCTACCTATTTTCAGGGATTACAGCTTGTGTCAGAGAAACTCCATGGTAGAGGATTTCACCTATAACAGAGGCTGGGGTGCAGACAAGTGAGGGAGCAAAGAGGAAGTCCTTCCTGTTCCTGCAGACCAGCCCAATTTCAGGATGTACTTTGGAAGCACTGCTTATCTACTATTTACCCTGTTTCCCAGGATGTTCAAGAGAAATCACACCAAAATGTACAAAATTAGTGGGAAGCACGTTTCTTCAGTTTTAGACTTGAGACAGAAATCAAGACACAGTCAGAGAGATTCCAAATCCTACTTCACCCAGCTAAAGTAGCTTTTTGAATCCAAGCTGAACAAGGTTTCCTTACCTGTTGAGGACCAGTACCTGTTTACATTAGGATTTTTTGGGAGAGAAACCCAGAGCTAGGCCTTGGTATGATAGGGAAGGGAAAAGACCAGCATTTCTGGATATTCTGCACTCCAGCAAAGCAGGGATAACACGCAGCACGGAATCTCCCAGGGCCATATTACTAAAAAACATGAATGGGATACTCTGCTTTCTGACATGCTGTACTATACGCTTACCAGCTATGATAGCTTCCAGATTTTGAGTCCCAGCTGCCAGGTATCCTTACCCACAGAAAGGCAGATAAGAGACCGTAATAGTTGGGAAAGGGCCACTCTCAGCCAGCATATGCACCAAGGTAACAAGAAATGCAGGTGCTGGCCAATCATTGAAGAAGAGGGCCCAAAGGCAATTCAAATGGAAAGGCAAGTTGTCAGATATAGGGCCAAGAAACAGCAGCACTGTGGTAAGTCAGATGATCAGGTCAAACATCACCAAGTTTGGGATAACAAAACACAGAGATGCCACAGGAAGAAATATCTCCACAAATATCTCCTCTATTTTAGAATTAGCCCAATCCAAGGCAAATTTCTCTGCAAGGGAAAAGACATTACAGCTGCCAAGGCATTCAGGAATCCATCACAGAGGTGTCGTCTGTACCAAGCTGGTTGCTGGAGTGGAGGGAACAGTTTTGGATGAGCAAGGTGCACGTGGTGAGGGTAACTTTCCTGTTTGTTCCTCACCATCTTTGCACACACGGGAGTCAACCCTTGTAACTTTCCTGTTTGTTCCTCACCATCTTTGCACACACAGGAGTCAACCCTTGTTGATTGGACAGAGAAGATCAGCAGGAAGAGGGGTATCCTTCTCCAAAGGGCTTTGATCATCAGCTCTTGGGGAAGCCTCTTCTCCCCCTTTTCCCATTTTACTTAATGTTTTTGAGCAAAGCAGTCCGTGCATTGACAACAGCTTTGAAGGCATCCTCACTGCCAGGGGCCATGCATTTATCGGGATGAAGCAGCACTGCCAGCTTTCGATAGGCCTTGTTCACCTCATCCCTGAAAGAAAGACAAGAGCTGAGTCAGAGTTGTGGCCATGGTTATCGGCATCAAAAGCAAGCAGGACATTGGGGACTGGTACTGTGGAGGGACTAAACTGGGGAAGGGAATATGTATTTTGGCTCCACCCACTGGCTCGTGGATTCTGGCTTCTGGCAATAACAGCCTCAATAAAATGTACTGATGTTATTTAAATAAATGAAATGTAAACACATTTGTAGTGTGCTTTTGAATGTTAGGAGCACTTTATGTACATTCCTACTTACAAAAGCCCTGCAAAGTAGATCAGTGTTACCCTTATACTGCAGATGGAAAGAACAGTAAGAGAGAGTAGCTTGCCTTACGCCACCTAATGACACTGTGGCAGAGGCAAGAATTAAACCAAGTACTTCCTGTTTTAGCTGGATTCAGAAAAGGAAGAGGCACTAGAGATCATATTGCAAATTTATGGTGGTTATTGGAACTTACGAGAGAATTTCAGAAGAAAATCAGCTTATGCTTCATAGATTATAGAAAATTTTTTCACTGTGTGGAACATGAAAAACTATGGTTGGTTTTAAAAGAAATGGATGTGCCACAATATCTGATTGTGCATCAAAACAATCTGTTCTCTGAACAAGAGGCGACTGTTAGGACAGAATATGGAGAAACAGAATGGATCCCAATTGGCAAAGGTGTCAGACAAGTATGTTTTTTATCTCACTATCTCTTCAATCTGTATGAAAAACTTATCATGATAGTTGGATTTGATTTAGATGAAGGTTTAATGAAATTGGTGAAAATAACATTAACAATTTGAGATATGCAGATGACACAACATTACTGGCAGAAAACAGTGAAGACTGGGAACAAGTCCTGATGAAAGCTAAAGCAGAAAGTACCAAAGCAGGATTACAACTGAACATCAAAAAGACAAAAGTTATGAATACTGAGGAATTACACAACTTTACAGTTGATGATGAAGAAAGTGAAATTATTAAAAGATTTTCTATTCCTTGGCTCAATCATCAACCAAAAGCAACTAAGAAATTAGAAGGAGACAGACTGGGAAGGGCAGCCATGAAGGAGCTAGAAAACATCATTAAGTGTAAGGATGTGTTGCTGGCGACCAAGATCAAGATAACTCATACTGTAGTATTCCCCATTGCTATGTATGGGCGTGAAAGTTAGACAATGATAAAAGCCAACAGGAAGATAGTTGATTCATTTGAACTGTGGTGTGAGAAGTTTTATGGATACAATGGACCGCAAAAAAGACAAATAAGTGGGTTCGACATTCAAGCCTGAATTCTCCCCAGAAGCTAAAATGACGAAACTGAGGCAATTGTACTTTGGTCACATTATGAGAAATCAAGACTTTCTGGAAAATACAATAATGCTAGGTAAAGCTGAAGGCAGCAGGAAATGGATGGATTGATTCAATAAAGGAAGCCACAACCCTCAGTTTGTAAGACCTGAGCAAGGCTTTAAACTATAGGACATTTTGAAGGTCATTAATTCATAGGGTTGACTTGATGGCATTTAAGAAACACATACTTCCTGATTCAGTTTAGTCTCATTGTTACTATTCTACAGTAGCTCTTGTAATTCATAAACAAGGGATTGAGCCTAGGACTTTCTGTATGCAAAGCAGGCACTCTACCCCTAAGCCTTTCGACTGCTGTAGTAGCAACTAGGAAACTAAGCAGTGCCATGGCGGCCAGTCTGCTCTGCTGTGTTCTCTTTTCCTTGGATGACAGGGTGGGGCTAGAAGCCAACGGTCCATGAGATGCTCAAACATTAATGAAGACCTGGTAGTGGTGATGAGTTATGGACACCGGTAGCCACAGTGAGCATCAGAGAAAGGTGTGGTCATTGGCAATGGGAAGGTTGTGACAGACTGGTCACAGCCACCTGAGTACAAAAAGGAATTACTGCTGGTCAAAACTGCCACATGAAGAAACCAGCTCCTCCTCAGTATCTCCAACAAATCTTTCCCTTCGCAGCTACCAAACCCACGGCTTTGTCCACAGTCTCCTCCCTCTCTCCTCAGCCCTAATTCTCCCAGCTGGACATTCTTCCGGGCTTCATATGCCAGCATGGATTACTTGTCTAAAGGCCAGAACCTTTGTTACCTTGTAGCCCCTGGCTTGACACCCAGCATGTCCCAGCTGTCCTTGCTGCTGCGGATCCTCCGGATGGTGTCAGCTTGCTCTTTGGTAAAACTGATGCTCATGGTGGCTGTGGGGCGCTTTCCACCATTGTCACACAAATCAACAATAGCGGAGTAGAAGGTCTGCAAGCAAGCAGAAGGTGGTTAGCACAGTTTGGTATGAGGCTGTTGCTGAACAATCCTGATTTCGTCAACCAGACCAAGTTCAAAGCCTTCTCCATATCGTCCTGCTATTACTACTTCCTCTCTTGGACTCCCCTTAGTCTCCGCATGTGGCTGAGGTGGGGGGGGGACTAATATGTTGCAACAGTGGGTCTTATTTATTCATGTATAATCTTACTTATTCACTGTATAATCTGTCCTATTTTAAAAGCTCAAGGTGGGTACCAAGACCATAAAACCTCGTTAAATACCAATAAAAACAGAATAAAATTCAAGCAGTAATTGACAGGGCCAAGGGCCATGCATGGTTGCAACTCTTGTGCTACAAAGATAAAATGTAGAAGGGGAGAACGTTGTGAGCCACTTTGGGTCCCCATGGAGAAAAGTGGGGAATAAAATAAAATAATAAAATAAAAAGGAACATTCCTAGGAGTACACAGGAGAGAACCTTCAGCCAGCCTGGGCTGGGGGAAAGGCTGCTGCAGAGAAGGCTGCTCACTTCAGCCTGGAATCTAAAATGGAGATAGGTCAGGAAGATGTTAACACTGTGGTATGCATCCCCTGAGCTCAGTTTGAGAGCTGGTGTGGCACACTAGTTAGACTGTCAGACTAGGACTGGGATAACCGGGTTTGAATCCATGCTCTGTCATGGAAGCTTGTGCCCTTGGGCCCGTCACAATCTCTCAACCTAACCTACCTGACAAGGTTGTTGCTGTGGGGATAAATGGGGGGTGGGAGACATTGCAATAAGCTGCTTTGGGTACTGATTAAGGAAAAAAGGGGGATATAAATAAAAAATAAGCATACCCAAATACAAGAAGCATCGTTTGCAACACCCGCAGAAGATCCATCTGACTGTAAGAAGGTTCAATTCGCTGCCACCTCCCCCCAGCCTCAAAACAGGCAGTGGCGGAAGATTCCTCCTGTTGGCTGCCCCCACACTGCAGCAGCACAGTCAGGAGCCCTCAGCCAACTGGGTGGGAGCTGAAGCAGCAGAAAGGGTCCATTCAGGGGGAGGAACCAGGGCTTGGAGAAGCAAAAATGGAGGAAACACCAAAAAGCGGAGGAAAAAGCAGGAGAAGGAAAACCAGAAGCTGATGAAAGAGCTTATCATGGTAGCCCAACACATTTTGGGTTTGCAAGACTTTTTAAAGAATTCTTTCACACAATGAAACCTCCTGAGCTGCCACTGAAATAAATAGATTAAAAGTGAGCCCAAAGCATTCATTCATGGAGAAGGCTGATTTCTCTGTCTCTGCATGATTCACAGTTCTGGCCTTGCTTCCTTCTATTTAGTCTCCCTGGGGTATGGGGTTGCCAACTCCAGGTTGGGAAATTCCTGGAGTTTTGGGAGATGGAGACTTGGGAGGCTGGGGTTTGGGGACAAAACGGACCTCAGCAGAGTATAATGCCATAGAGTCCATCCTCCAAAGCAGCCATTTCTTCCAGGGGAACTGATCTCTTTCATCCAGAGATCAGTTGTGATTCCAGGAAATCTCCAGGCCCCACCTGGAGGCTGGTAACCCTACTGGAGTGGGTGAGGAAATTCAGCTGTGGCTTTGGGAGCGATTACCCCATTTTATCACTCCCAAAGTAGAAGACTACCAGAATTAACTAACCTAGGAAGATGCTGTTTCTTCTGTCTCTTTGTGAGTCCTTCCAATGAAGTAATCCACCTAGATCAGTGATTCATGCAAAAACACAGGGGATGTGTTCCAAGAAGCATGGAAGGATAGTTTTTCATCTTACACATTCTAAAAGTAAACCTTTTGGGGTATAAGAGGGATGAGTGATGCCAATTTTAAATCAGAAAGAACATAACAGAAAGGCCCCTGCCAGAAATAATCCAAAAGGAAGAGGGAGAAAATGAACAAAGCTACAGAATAGTTAGAATCCAGCAGAGACAGACTAAATGGTCAGCCATGAACCTCACTGGGTTATCATGAAAACAAAAAGGGAGAGGGAAGGTCCACGTATACCACCTGGAGCCCTGAGGACAGGTGGGATAAAATGTAAATAAATAAAATCCCAGCAGAATCAATTCTGCTTCAATGTTACGTTAACTAAGAGTTTCCAGGCTGTTAGGCTGACAGAAATGGAAACACCTCTCATATACAGGCCCCAAAACACCACTTTAGAGAGTTTTCATTATGGAGAGCTTAGAGCATGCCAATCACTGGAAGCCAAAATGAAGAACTGTTGAAGGAGTGCCACTTTGGCATATCAGTTCGTACCTGGAACATCTCGTTGATTCCCTCTCCAGTCTGCGCTGAGGTCTCAAAATAAAGGAAACCCCTGCTTTCCGCCCATAGTCGCCCTTCACTCTCATCAACAGAACGGAGCTTGGCACAATCAACCTGAAACACAAGTGAGAGAAGATCATGAGCCTGCTTTCCAGATGACCTTTGTGAGAAGGACCCAAGGTCCTACGCATCTGAGTCACACAACAGACCATCTGCAGGACTCAGATTTTACCACCCAGGTATAATTGTACCACAATTGCAGAGACAGAGCAACTGTCAAATATCAGAGAATTCATAAGTATTTCCAGCCCTCATCATTGCAGAGATATTTTACCATACCATAATCCAAAGCTTGACAAATTCCAGGTGCCAAGTTGGCATGGTGCATAGAAATTGCATCATGGTGGCTGCCAACAGCTCTTAACGATGCCCTCTTCTCCAGCCATGACTGAAGGGAGTTGGCTAGCTTTGGAAACCTCTGTTCAGAGGGGATATTTGTGGCATGAAAAGATATAATGTAGTATTCACAGTGCAATTAATGCACTTTAAATAATGGAAGCTGGAGGCCTGCTCTCTTGAGAACATCTTCACTGAATCTAACAGGCCCTTGGGTATATCTTTAATCATCCTCTGTGTTCTATTTGGCTTTGTTTTCTACAGTTCTGCAAAAATAGATGTTTTATATATGAGTTAAAGCGTAGCTTGTTGTGATAGAGATGACAACTGGGGTTACCCATATATTTATTTATTTACTATAGCACTTTTCTCACAAAGCAGCGTGTAAAGAGGCGGGGATTCAAATGTTTCCTGCTTCTTCTGAACTCTTTCTGAGCAGAAGAAAGGCTTTTTAAAATCCCGGCTTGGATTTCCCCCACCCCCTTCTTTCAGATTGCTCCATTTTTTGTTCTTAAAATGCTTTTTTTATGCGGCAATTGGGTTTGGGGGGGAAATCTTCTCTCACAGTGAGCGCTGTGAAGTAAGCCAATTACAAAGCAGCATTTAAAGGGGCGGGACTTGATTTGAGTTTGGAGGCGGCTGGTACAGAGATTCCCAACTGGAAAGTGTGGGTCCAGTCAGCAACGAACCTCAGGTAAAACTCCCATGCATAAATGACCATAGTCACACAAATCTAGGCCATGAAATCTGCACTTTATGCAAAATTAATTATAATATGCATTTTAGCCAGACTAACCTGGCATTTCTGATTTAGGGAACGTCAAACATCCTTAACCTTTTCTACCCTATGAACAGTGAAGGAGGAAGTAACAGAAAATCTTCCTACATGACTACTTGCCATTGTGATATGATTAACATCAAAGAAGCTATCTGCAGTTTACCAAAGACAATCAAGCAGTGGGACTTTTGGATTCTTTGTACATATTGTGACCCAGAGCAAAATGCCTGAAACACAGACTCTATTATTTCAAATAACCTAAGCTTTCATGCATAAATAATATAACAATTGGTTCTTCCCTTCTAATGAATTGCATTATTTTGTATATTTAGAAAACTATTTATCTGCCTTTCAATAAAATATTCCCAAGATGAGGAACAGCAACAAAATAACAATAATCATATCAAAAAAAATAATAAAAACAATGAAATAACACACAGCAATGGCAGGAAGTAAGTGCATCTCTAAGTGGCATATTCAGGAGTCAAAACAGAAATCCAAGATCTGGCAGATTCCTTATGGGAGATGGTTCCATAGACTTTCAGGTAACACACAGAAAAGCCACCATGGCCATCCTCACGTATTTTACAATCACAGATACTTGCCGTTAATTGTTGCTAAACCATTTGCAGCTAGAAAGCTCGACAAGAGTGTCCTAGTAGCAAAACTCTAACATGCAACTGAGTCAACAAAAATGACTAAATTGAAAAAATGAAGAAAGGGTTTTTTTAAAAAAAGTTTCCACCCTCCAGTTTCCTAAAACCCATCCACAAGATTGGATCAATCAACCAATATTAAGGCCAACAATAGCCAGATAGATATTCCCAAACAAGACGCAATGGTGGCTCTAATCCATCATCACTTGCCTCCATATGTATGAACTCTAGGCACACTTTAAGGCTCCATTAATTTGTCTGATCATTTTTTAAAGTCCATAATTCACATTAGTAGAGTCTCCCTACTAAACAGTGCTCTATGATTTGAAGGTCTCTGCTAAAGAACAATGTTTTAAGCAGAGATTTTCTACATTTTATGCTCCTCTTGAGTTACCTTGTTGGCACACACCACAAACACGATGTTTTCCATGTTTCCATGTGGTCCGAGTTCCTGTTTCATCTCAGCAAGCCATGAGTCGAGAGCATCAAATGACTCCTTCTGCCCAACATCGTATACTAAGATCACCCCCTGGGTGTCTTTATAAAACTCATTGCGCACCTATGCAGAGGATAGAAACAAAGAAGCTGGTTACTCTGGACCATCAGGATGCTCTAAAGAAAAGAACTGACCACAAGTACCATAAACCACTGGTGCATGAGTTTGGAGTTTACAAGAAAGTCTCCTATAACATGCACCAATCCAACACAGACATAGGACTGACAGCTGTGTTAGCATCTATTCTGAATCGAAAGCAGCACTGGATGAACATGGTAATCTCACACCATAATGTTTGTTCTTGAAATGGTGCAATTTGCTGGAGAATGGGCAGAAGAAGGAGATAAGCAGATGTGTCTCCTCTGTCTAGAAATAAGGGGATATGATCACTTTATACATAATTATGGTTTTACACAGACAATATAGAATATTTTAGCATGACAGAATGGATGACAAACATGAACTATAAAAAAGGAAGGAAATTTAAGACCAAATTCATTATTTTTTGCTCCGATTGGTTGCATCAGTCCCACTCTCTCCAATTTTTAAAAGATAATCATATAAAAATAGGGTACCACAGGATAAGCATAACCTGTCTATGAACTATAGCTGGACATTTGCTACATGTTTCCACATAATATCCAACCTACAACTGCTATGATTGCAAGCCAATATAAAAATTAGCCACAGTTCTGCAACTCATGATATGATAGATGACAATGGGTAGCCATGTTAGTCTGTCACTAGCAGTAGAAAAGAGCAAGAATCCAGTAGCACCTTAAAGACTAACAAAATTTCTGGCAAGGTATGAGCTTTAGTGAGCCATAGCTCACTTCTTTAGATTCAGCTAGAATGTCATTCTACCTATCCTTAAATTGAGACAAGTGAATTAGACACACAATGGCAATGAAAATGTCAAAAGCAGGTAAATGACATTAGCAGGCAATATTGGATTAGGTGTGATATGCAGAGGGGTAGTAGGCGTGGAGAAATTAGCATTGGTAATGAGACAGGAATCCCAGATCTCTATTCAGTCCAGGAGAATGCATAGTCTTGAGCTTCATTATTAGTTGTAATTCAGCAGTCTCTCTTTCTAATCCCCCTTTGAAACCCCTTTGTAAGAGAACTGCTACTCTTAAATCAGCAACGGAATGTCCTGAAAGGTTAAAATGTCCCCCCACTGGTTTCTGAATGTTGTGGTTTCTGATGTCAGACTTATGTCCATTTAATCTTTGTTGCAGGGACTGGCCTATTTGTCCAATGTAGAGGGTGGAAGGGCATTGCTGGCATGTGATGGCATAAATCACGTTAGAAGATGAACAGGAGTATGAACCTGAGATAGTATGGCTGACGTTGCTGGGCCCAGCGATGGTGTTGCTAGGATCTATATGAGAGCAAAGTTGGCACCTTGTTACAGGCCTTGGTACTGGTCTCCATGTTACTGTTAAGTAGTTTATCATTGCGGGTGAGAAGTTGTTTTAGATTAGCAGGCTATCTGTAAGCAAGAAAGGGTTGGCCCCTTTATCATGATATGATAATGACGTGGGTCTCAGCAATTAACAAACATTGTTTATTTTAATGTATATCCAACACAGGCACTGGAATGGCAACTATGTTAGCATCTGTATTGAGTCAAGAACAGTGTTGGGCACATGGAAGTCCCATGTAGTGTCTACTTAGACTCACAACAGCTCTCCAGGATCTCAAGCAGAGAAAGCTGCTACCTGGGATCCTTTAACAGGAGAGGCTAAAACTTGATTTCCAGTCCCATTCTTGGCCTACAAACCATGAAGCCATCTAGATTCCCAGAGCCAGAAATCTCCAGTTCTGAGCCTTGGCTACATCAACACCCATTATTTTCTCCCTTACCTCATAGAAGAAGGGGTGCCCAGCCATATCAAAGATGTTCACTTTAATTTCTCTGTCCCGGACCTGCACTCTGAAAGAAAAAGGGAGGAAACCATCAGATCCAAAAACAAGAGCTCAAAGCTCCTTCTCACTCTTTTTTTTAAAGACGCAGTCAACAATTAAGTACTGCCGACTAGGAAAGGAGACACCAGCACTGATGAATTCTGCTATATTTTAAAATTGGACAAGATCATCTGAGAAGCGCGCTGATAACTCTAAAAAGGAGCTGGGGAATGAAATACAAAATCAACTAGAAAACATACTTTCCATTTCTTTTCACCGAGGCTTTCACTACCATCACAGTAACAGCTGGATTGACATTCAAAATCTTCTCTATGTGACGTGCTCCAACCATCCCCCAAGGATACATTTGCATGGAGAACATAATATGCATCACAAGATTCTCACAGATATAGCAGCAGTTCCTGAGCAGCGATTTCTGCCATCATGGTTGCAGAATCACTGACCATCACAGTCATGCATCTCAATCAGAGCATGGTTTTTAATCTCTCTGTTTCACACATTTGTACATGTGTGCATTTCCCCTTGGTTCTCACATTGGATTTTCTGTTATTACAGCTGCGGTGCGAGTTTGTTGTCTGTCACAAGAAAAGGGTACTCACTTGGTGACGCCATAATCAATGCCAATTGTTGCAAGGTACTTGGGCACAAATCTCTTCTCACAGTATCGCTTTATAATACAGCTCTAAAAACAACAACAGATAATTTTATCCAATTGGCCAAATTGTCTATTCATCCCCAACCAATGCCTTCTGAAGTCTGCAAAGATTATTTCTGATCTTTAAAAAAAAATATCCTGCTTGAACATATGACCAATCAGTCTTTTACATTTAAACAACTGAAAACAAAATGTACGTACAACCCAAAACATTGAATCCTCCCATTTTGAAACACTACACGCTGCCAAAAATTTAGATGACAGTTTCCTCTCATTGCTTTAGACACTGCTCTGGAAACAAGGGGAAACAAACAATATCTTATTTCTGCTCTCTCTTTTTTGACTGCATCTTGTTTGCAGGTTTATGTGAGAGATTAGGGGAAGGGGGCATGCCTTGCTTTGATTGCAGAAGGCCCCACATTCAATCCCTGACATCTCCATCAGAAATGAGGCAAATGATAACCAGGGTCAAATCTTTTCTGTAATACCTTCTAAATTTCTTCTGTAGTTCATTGGACCTTTCCCATATTCTACACAAGACATTTCAGCCCCAGGAGTTCAGATCATCCAACAGTGCCCCCTGAGTGCCTGTCATTGTCTGATGTTAGGTTGGCTGGACAATAGGCAATCAAAATAATCAAAGGGTAGAAGCACCTTCCAACATGGAAAGGATAAGGAGTTTTGGAGCATTTTAGTTTAAAAACAACTAAAGGGACCCATGATAAAGATTTATAAAATTATGCACTGGCAGTGAATTCCACAATTTAATTAATCAGTTTCATTGGGTGCCTCCCAAATTTTAGCATTATGAGAGACAATGGGAAAGCTCTCTCTACCCACTTTCTCCACCCCATGCATAATTTTATAAACCTCTATCATTTTCACTCTTGGCCATCATAGAAAGGTGCATTTCTTCACTCAAAGCACAGTTAACTTGTGGAATTCACTGCCACATGATATAGCGGCAATCACCAAGTGAATACCGGAGGTGGGGGGAGGCGGGGCTGTCGGGCTACTGTGTGAAATAAGATGTTGGACTAGAAGGGCCATTGATCTGAACCATCAGGCATAAAATGTTAAGAAGCAAGGCCTTCTCAGCAGTGGTGCCTTTGCTATGGAACTTGAAGAAGAAGAATTGGTTTTCGTATGCTGACTTTCTATACCTTTTAAGGAGAATCAAACCAGTTTACAATCTCCTTCCCTTCCTCTCCCCACAACAGATCCCTTGTGAGGTAGGTGGGGCTGAGACAGTTCGGAGAGAACCGTGACTAGCCCAAGGGCATCCAGCAGGCTTCATGTGTAGGAGTGGGGAAACCAACCTGGTTCACCAGATTAGAGTCTGCAGCTCATGTGGCGGAGTGGGGAATCAAATCCAATTCTTCAGATTAGAGTCTACCGCTCTTAACCACTACACCATGCTGGGAGACGCATTTGGAGGTTTTATAGAATCAACAGAACCCATGTTTTAGAAGCTTTAATGTGTGTAAGAACACACATGAAACTGCCCTATATTGACTCAGAGACTTGGGCCATCAAAGTCAATACTGTTTATTTAGACTGACAACGGCTCTCCAGGGTCTCAAGGCAGACCTGTTTCACATCACCTACTGTCAGATCCTTTAACTGGAGATGCTGGGGATTGAAACTGGGTCCTTCTGCATGCCAAGCAGCTGCTCTATCACTAAGTCATGGAATTTCATTCCAGTTCCATGTTATTTTTATGGGAACCTGCTTCTGGTATGGCTTTATAATTATGATTAGTACAGTTGTTATTTTTACTTGCTTTACTTGAAATGTGTTCATTTGTTTTTTTCGTTGTTTTTCACTCTGAGGCTTTCAAAACATGGCAAAATATACAATGGGAAAAAAAGTGGAAGGAAGAGAAGAAGAAGAGTTGGTTTTTCTACCCCGCTTTTCTCTACTTTTAAGGAGTCTCAAAGCGGCTTGCAATCACAATCCCTTCCTCTCTCCACAGCAGACAACTTGTGAGGCAGGTGGGGCTGTGAGAGTTCTGAGAGGACTGTGACTAGCCCCAAGGTCACCCAGCAGGCTTCATATGGAGGAGTGGGGAGTCGAACTCAGTTCTCCAGGTTAAAGTCCGCTGCTTTGAACCACCACTCCACACTGTCTGCCAATCCGCCTGCCACTTCTGTTTCATTTCCCCCTCTGCATTTTGGTTGTTTATTGTTCAGATTTGACTGCATAATCCATTTAGGGTACTTTTCAGGAGAAACCCAGGATATAAATGTTTTAAATTAAAGATAAAAAGTAAATAACAAATGTCCGGGCTGGGAGCTCAGCTCCCGTCAGGCTTGTGTCTCATCCTCCACCAACCGACTTCAACTGTCATAATACCGCGTATCACATAGGCACACCGGATTGGTTCCTCACCAAGTCACTCAGCATCCCGAGGACCAATAAGGCGCCTTCACACCTGCCCTCCCTTTACCTTGCCAACCTCCGCGTTGCCCATGGAGATGACTTTGATCCTCAACGTTTTGCGCGATTCCTTTCGCTTCGCCTCCATATCCGCGCGGAGGCGACCCGCCTCTTTAGCCAACGCTGGATCCGATTCAGGGAGCCCCAGCCGGGCCGCCGCACGGACCGCCCACCCGGGTCTTCTTTGCCGCTCCCTTGCCTCCCATGGTCCCGGCACTTGACGCTGCTACCGCCGCTACTGCCAGAGCTGGACAGCGCTCCGCCAGTCTGGGAGATGTCGCGAGAACTGGGAAAGAGCGCTCTGCGCGCACGCGAGAGCTAGGGGATCTCGCGAGACTGAGCCAGAGTGGTCAAAGCTGTCTCAGATGTAACGGGGCGGGCGGGACAGCTGAGATGCTCTTTTAGCTGTTGAGGCTGGAGAGAAACAGGGAAGGGGCGTGGCAGGCATAAACCCTAAAGACTAGCCTTGGCTGTTCACCAAAGTTTGTAGTGTGTTGGAGAGAGGGAATTGCGATCGAACAAGCAGAAATGCTGCCAGGTGCATGAGGGTCTGCCCTCTCTTTAACAATCTGCATGGCTTGAAAAGCAGACTGAAGTTTCATATAGCCGTTTTGCAGGCTGAAGTGGTAAATGCCGGTGGGGGTTTTTAAAATAGTGATGCGGTTCAAGCCATGTGTAAATATAAAAACTTGGAGATTGGTCTGTACTACTGTGGATAGTTTGCTGCAGGTTGGCTCCTGTTGTCTTGTTTTGCATTGTTTAATGGGGCATGTTAAAACTGATGCTTTGCTTCAGTTCCTGTTTTTTTTTTTTTTTTTGGGGATCTACAACCCAAATCCTATTTCATTGTTTATTGAATGTCCCATCTCGTTGATTGTATTGACTCAATCTGGGCAATCTGCCTCGAAGTCCCAGTGAGAAAGGCAGACTATAAACAATGTAAATAAATAAGTCTTAACGGTGACTCTTACTAGGGCCATATTTAGCCCAAGAGTAATCTACAAATCTGGAAGGGGGATTCAGAACTTCAGGGAGCAAAGGGTGAACATTCAGGATTTTAGGCAGCCCTTCCTCTCCACCAACAATTGTTTCTCACGGCCATTAGAAGAGACTTTTTTATAGCACTGACCCTGCCCTGACGATAAAATCCTAAAATTTCCTAGATCGTTAAAGTGGCACACAGTAAACAGAAATTAAACTTGATATTATGGAGTTGGCTGATAGCCATCAGGCATGAAAGTCTTATTGAATGTATGCCTGAGATTTTTGTGTTGTGGGCATATATTATTTATTAGTTAATTTATTTGCTGCTTGTCTGGAGAATGAGCTTAAGAAAGTTTACAAAACAAAAGATAAACATACCTGTGTTAATAAAGGTCCTTTGTCTGGAGTGTTGAGAAGGGGAAGGGTGGTTTTATTTAGGGTAGTTTTTATTTTATTTAGGGTGGTTAAAACAAAATCGGACTGTGAAGAGCTCCAGAAGGACCTCTGCATACTGGAAGAATGGGCATTAAAATGGCAAATGAGATTCAATGTGAGTAAGTGTAAAGTGATGCATATTGGGGCAAAAAATCCCAACTTCACACATACACTGATGGGATCTGTGCTGGCAGCGACAGACCAAGAAAGGGATCTTGGGGTGGTAGTGGATAGCTCAATGAAGATGTCAACCCAGCGTGCGGCTGCTGTAAAAAAGGCAAATTCCATGCTGGCTATAATTAGACGAGGAATAGAGAATAAAACTGCTGATATCATACTGCCCTTGTACAAATCTATGGTGAGACCACACTTGGAATACTGTGTACAGTTCTGGTCACCACACCTAAAAAAGGATATTACAGAGCTTGAGCAGAAAAGAGCAACCAAAATGATTAGGGGACTAGAGCAACTGTCCTATGGGGACGGGTTAAGACGCTTAGGGCTGTTTAGCTTGGAAAGAAGGCAGCTGAGGGGAGACATGATAGAGGTCTATAAAATTATGCATGGTTTGGAGAGAGTGGACAGGGAGAAGTTTTTCCCCTTCTCCCATAATACTAGAACACGGGGTCATCTGCTAAAGCTGGAGGGTGAGAGATTCAAAATAGATAAAAGGAAGTATTTTTTCACACAATGCATAGTTAAATTGTGGAACTCCCTGCCCCAGGATGTGGTGATGGCTGCCAGCTTGGAGGGCTTTAAGAGGGGAGTGGACATATTCATGGAGGAGAAGGGTATTCATGGCTGTTAGTTAGAATGGATATTAGTCATGCTGCATACCTATTCTCTCTAGTATCAGAGGAGCATGCCTATTATTTTGGGTGCGGTGGAACACAGGATGGTGCTGCTGCACTCGTCTTGTTAGTGGCTTCCTAGAGGCACCTGTTTGGCCACTGTGTGAACAGACTGCTGAACTTGATGGGCCTTGGTCTGATCCAGCAGGGCCTTTCTTATGTTCTTATGACTGTGCACTATATGTAGTATGTACTATCTGTTGCTGTATGTATTACTATGTAATTTCTGAATTGTTTAATGTGCTATGTTGTTACTTATGCTTTGTTTCAGATTTCTTCTTGACTTCAGATTTTTCTAATCCTATTACATTGTTTATGGGATGACCCATTTGTTAATTGTACTGATTTACACTGTGTAATCTGCCTTGAGTTTCAGAAAGGTGGGCAGTAAATAAAATTTTAAAAATTACTTGGTGGGAAGAATTGGAAAATGGGTTTTGTTGTTGCTGTAATATGGATTAATGTGGCTACCTTTCTGGAATTCAATAATATAGATGTCCTAATGTACTTGTTAAACTTTGGAAAGGGTGTGTAAATTTCCCTTTTCCAGAAACATCAGATTTTCTTGTTTGTGTGTGTGTGGGGGGGTTGTTTCTAGATTTCATTTATTTTCTAGTTACCATTATTTTGGGGAACGGGTTAGTGATTTTTATTACCTTGTGCTTTGCTGACTGCTTGGAGCTTACAGGATAGGAATGTACAAATATTTAAAATTGATCAACTGTCTGATCTTAGAAGCCTGCAATCTCAGAAGTGTGGATGTTGGATGGCATTACTGAGTGGTGAGTGGGAAGGGTTTGGGTCCCAGTTATCTGGGAGAAAGACAGGCATATAAATACTGTAAATAAATAAAGGATATGATTAGAGAGTTCCTCTTCACATCTGTAGAAGAACAATAATTCGGTCTTGAACCTTTTTCACATAGGTTATGTGCTTCATGTTCAATGCTGTTAGGAAGTGGTTTTTTCCTGCTTTCCCATAGTGCTGTGGTCATTCCTTGGTTTTATCCAGCTTGGTTTTATCCAGTCTTTCTCAAACCTGCTCTGCTGCAGAGCTCTGGGAAAGATTGCAATAAAGCCTAGATGACTGCCATGTTAGTGGGAAAAGTTAGATTTTCCAGACTATGGCAGCCATTTTCCATGACCCATCGGGAGGGTTGCTTTTTAATCTGCAATTGAATGTGTTATATCTTTATGACGTTGTAACAATATGTGTGGGAGGTTTTCTGAATTCCTATCTTTCACATTCCATATCTCATTGCCAATGGTGTGTGTGGGGGTAGCTACTGCCAGGGGAAGGGAAACCTGCCATATGGAAGCCCTGTTGCTGCTGCTTTGTATCAGCAGCTACAGCAGCATCAGGCAAAACCATACATGTCTGTCCCTGTGTGGTAAAGCCCTTAATTGGTGGTGTGCTTCCCTACTAGTAGAACTCTAAACCCTAGCTATGCAGTGCAATAACACCATCTAGTGTATTGTTGCCAGTAATGTATCTCACGTTTCTCAACGCCAGCATTCTGCTTTCAGGGAACATGACTCCCCTGATCAAGAGAAAATCAGCACTAGGGTATTTAAGCATTCTTTAATACAGTCAGCTCCCCTGACCTCTTGCTCATGCGAGTGGGGAGTAGATCACCATCAGTTTTAACTGAGTCATGGCTGCCATTCTGGACAGTACCGAGAGGAGTCTAAGTGAACTTCAGCTCTGTTTGCAGGGCCAGAAGCATAAGTGATCCATAGGATTGGGGGGATGTCTGGTTAGAAAGGGAGGTATGGAATGTCGTATAAATTCATGTATATGTAGAATGTCGACCCAGTATTAGCTGTTCCATTCCCTCCCCCATACTCACTAAGCCTTAGGTATGCACAGATGGTACAGCTGCTCTGTGATCCTTGAGTCACTAAAGCCTAGGAAACACAACTGTAAGTGGTACCATCACAGATGTGGGAATGCCTGGTGATTATCTCCCCCCTTTCCTTACCCCAGCATCATCCAGATGTGACTGGCGATCTGGGTTAGAGTAAGATTTAAAGCCTTGAGTTTTACTATTGATCTCAAAATGTATGCTTTGCTCAGCAACAATCGCCATTTGCTAAATTACTTCTTTATCACCTGGCAATAGAACTCCAAGGTGAAGAGTAGTTTTAGGAGTGCAGGCATGTATACCCTAGAATCATAGAGTTGGAAGGGGCCATTTAGGCCATCTAATCCAACCCCCTGCTTAATGCAAGATCAGCCTAGAGCAGTGGTGGCAAGTCTATGGCACGCGTGCCAGAGCGGGCACTCAGAGCCCTCTCTGTGGGCACATGCGCCGTCACCCCAGCACAGAGTTCGCCTGAGTTCGTTACTAGAAAGCCCGAGGAACACGGGGCCAGGCTGCTCCCCTACCCCTCTCCACACATGCCTGAGGGCATTTCTCGCATCACCCGCCCCTCTGCCCAGCAGCCCAATGGGAGCGCTTCCTCCCTCCCCTGTCACATGCGGCAGAGCGACTCACATGCCGGGCGGCTCACATGCGGCATGAGGGTGCGGCACGGATGGCAGCCTGTTGAGTCTGTGGCGAAGGTGATTCCCTTGGTGGGGTTGGAGAAGAGCTAGGTTGGAGGGGAGCATAGCTCACAGCATGGCATAGCTGGAGGGGAGCAGAGCGCTCGGGCCACAGTGCGGGCTTTGCGGTTAAATTGCCGTGTTGGCACTTTGCGATAAATAAGTGGGTTTTGGTTGCAGTTTGGGCACTCGGTCTCTAAAAGGTTCGCCATCACTGGCCTAGAGCATTCCTGACCTCCTCCCTAGGTAGCTGATTCCACTGTCAAACAACTCTTACTGTAAAAAATGTTTCCCTAATATCCAATCGGTACCTTTCTGCCCACAATTTAAACCCATTATTGCAAGTCCTATCCTCTGCTGCCAACAGGAACAGCTGAGGCCATGGTCAGGTCACTACATGACCAGTTTGTATAAGACATGGAATCATTTGCCATTTGTCTTGTCTTTGCACCTGTGCAGCAGTTTACATCCTTAAATGATTAACACTGGATAGACTGCATTGCTTGCTTTTTTGCTCCTGTGTGTCCCAAACCATAGGCCATTGAGAACTGATCACAGGAGCTGTTTACATGATTAGCAGACACCAGAAGCACATAGAGAACCTAAGTTGTAAGTCACAACTCAAATATATTTTTTGCCTTTTAAAAGCTGATAGTGGCACACAGGTGGTGGTGGGAGCAGGTGAAAGAAAGCAGTGTAATCGTGTGAAAAATACTGCCATCATGCTGGTTGGATACATACACACAGCTCACCAGATGATCTCCCTTGTTGAGCTGGGAGATTGAGTAGGAACAGAACAAATGCATTTAAGATTGTCTCACAGGGGACCAGGAAGGAAAGTTTATTAGCTCAACCTGCTCCTGGTGACCCTATATCTAGTGTTAGACCTACCTCATGGGCAGTTTACATTTTATTTGAATTGTTTATTTTAAATAATTGTATACCGTTTTTTCACCCAAAAGTCTCAAGGCAGTTCACACCAATTTTTAAAGAAGATCTTCCAAATAGCACTACACTCTAAACAATCCCTTCAGGGCCTTGGACCCTAATGCCTTGGACCCTCATATTTACAACACCGTCTCTCCCTAGACGCTCTACCACAACAGCTTCGTTCATCTGAACAGGGCCTTCTGCAGCTAGTAACCTGCAAATGGGCAAAATGAACAACAGCCTGTACGCGTGCCTTCTCCATTGTGGCCCCCACCTTGTGGAATGGCTTGCCTGAGGAGGGCAAGAAGGCTCCCATTATCCCAGCTTTCTACAAACTATGCAAAACAGACTTATTTAAGAGGGCTTTTCTATGTGGACAATAAGGTAGCACTGTACAAAATGATTCACAAAGTTACCTTGACAAATTATTAGGGACTGTGGTCTAAGTGAGTGTGTGTTAAGTGCTGTCAAGTCGCTTCTGACTCATTGTGACCCTATTAATCAATGTCTTCTAAAACGTCCTATCTTTAACAGCCTTGCTCAGGTCTTGTAAATGGAGGACTGTGGCTTCCTTTATAGAGTCAATCTATCTCTTGTTGGGTCTTCCTCTTTTCCTACTGCCTTCAACTTTTCCTAGCAACTGGGGAATATTTATAACTGTAATCCTTGACCTACAGTAACTATGAGGACAAAACCATGGACTTTTAATAGTATTACAAAATACGTTGGTAAACATATATATCTATATACATTTGGTAAGCACTTTTGGAGAGATTGTTGTGTGTGCTTTAATGGCAATATGTCCTGAGGGTACCCCTTCACTGTCCCTGCATGTTTAGCTGTGTCGCTGGAGTATGCCTTGTTCAGGCTGAGCGTGGGAAGTTGCCTGGAGCAAGAAATCCTGACCAGAAGGCAAGGGAAAGTGAAAATGCTAGAGCAGCCCATAGTTACGCAGAAGTGTAAGGGTTCAGTATATTGATTTGAGATGCTGAAAGCAAGTGGCTTCTGAAGATTTAATCCTTTCTCTGTGGGTAGACTTAATGCCATGAAAGGATCTAACCATATACAGTTAAGATCACAATGCAGTTGAGTTAGTACCTGTCACCATTTTTTTGTTTTGCCTAAAGCCACAGCTGACTTATGGTGACACAGGGTTTTCTAGGCAAGAGACATTCAGAGGTGGTGTGCCATTGCCTGCCTCGGTGTCATGCCCCTGATATTCCTTGGAGGTCTCTCATCCAAATACTTTCTAGGGTCGAAGCTGAGAGTGATTGGCCCAAGGTCATCCAGCAAGTTTCCATGGCAGAGTGGGGATTCGAACCTGGGTTTCCCAGATCCTAGTCCAACACTTTAACCACTACACCACACTGGCTCTCTTCTCCATACCATACCTATTTACCAAGGTCTCTGCATCCCTGATTTGTGTCTACAGAATCAGAGGGTGTTATTTACAACAGTTTAATTCCCTTGCGGTGCTAGCAACTGTGTATAGAACAGATCAGTTATAATGGACACCATAGATGGAGACAGGTACAGCAATACAAAAGAACGTAATTGCTGTGCTCATCTAGCCAGTCTATGGTTTATTGGCTCGGACTTTTTTTCTTATTGACAGTTACCAGCCAGAGAAGCTGGACAGCAGGTAAAATGGTGAGAGCAATGCACTTTTGCTAATACTCAGCATCTCGGGGCCAGGGAGAGATTATGAAACTTGGACTGATTTACATGTGTGAATATTCATAACTGCAAAATCAATTGGTGAACTATGTCTGTAAATGGGCCATGATGGACACATATCCCTTTGTCTCATGCAAATGTAATGTAAAAACAAATTGCACACACATCCTTTATGACAATGGAATTCATGTAAAGAAAGCAAGTGATAGATGCGCAACAGCCCATTGTCTGTGAACACATAAGTGGCAATTTTATTTATCACTTTAGCCATTTATACCTTATTTTACAAAAATTTTGTCCTCCTTTGTGCCCTCATAAGGGCCACCACGGCTGCTAACAAATTAAAACATAATATCAGATACAGGCCGAGCAAAAGGAGGTATTCCAATATGTGGTGACTGCGGCGAGAGTTCTATATGCAAGAAACTGGAAAAATAAGAAAACCCCCAAAATATCTGAATGGATTACAAAAATGATGGAGTACGCAACAATGGCAAGACTGACAAACTTAATTCACGGCACACAATTGGAGGAGCATCAACAAAAATGGCGATCATTTTACAAAAAATATGGATGAGAACTGGCCCAGGTAATAACCAGACCACAAGGATAGTGTACCCAGGATTGCACCCCGGGCACAGCAGAAAGAAATCATGGGTCCAAACATCAACGGTCCAAACATCTACTGTAGAGAGACAACTTCCCAGAATGAAAACTTAGTAATGAGTTGTGTAGTTTCACGTGAAGCACTACCAAGTGCAAAGCTAGACGGGGGTTGAAGGACCAGAACACAAGGACCATTCCCTTTCTCCCCATGCACCACCTCTTCCCTTCACCCCCCTGTGTCTCCAAAAAGACCACTTATAATAATAATAATGACAATGAAAGCAGAAATGTAGATGGGTTTCGACGGGCATAGGCACAAAATGAATTGTATAACTTTCCCTTACCGGTCTCTTCCCTTTTTTCCTTTTCTGTACCCCTTTTGAGAGTGAATAAAATTATATTTAAAAAAAACATACATAATAAAATCGCATCTTAAAAACCATTAAAATCAACAAAAAACACAACATTAAAACATTTAAAACCAGAGCTAGAAAGCATACTAAAACATAAAAACAGTTAAAAGCATTTGGCACTTGTTCTGATACAATGTCCCCTACCCCCAGGGCTGCTCTTGTAGCTCACTTCTTATTTTCTTCCTGTGCATGGAACTTTTACCAACTAGGTATCTGCTCCAAGCCCAGGAAGTAAACGCAGGTAACTTTCCATGTTGATGCGGCTCCTGTTCTTTTAAGGGGAGCACCACTTGCAGAAAGATAGCAGGCCAAAGCCTTTTTCATCACTTTGTCCCTGTGGCAAGGGAAGCTTTGTCTGCTGTGTTTCTGCCTGACAAGCCTGCAGTCAAAAGCACGAGCAGGACCTGACCTAGGCCAGGAAGGGGGCAGCTTGAGTCCAAGGCCTTAGCACTGATAGTAAGGCTGCTAAACTAGCTAGGGGAAAATGCGCCTGTGCCTTTAACAGAGATTGCAGGGGAGTGCTCTAGGAGTCAGTTCAGAAATGGCTATCCTGCATTGCTATACTTACCGAGGAACTCATCTCCATTTTGATCCTCACAACAACCCTGTAAGGTAGGTGAGCCTGGGAGTGTGACTAGCCCAAAGTGTACCTAGTGAGCTTCCACAGCAGAGTGGGGATATGAACCTGGATCTCCCAGATCCTAGTCTGATATTTCAACCCTCTTTACCACTGTATAAATTTATTACTGCTGTAAATGCAGAGGCATTTGAAATGGCAATGGTGCATTTACACTAAGGTGTCCTACACATTTTCTTCAGATCTCCGCTTGCACCCCCCATTTCCCCCACTGCGCCACCAGAGAACTTTGAATGGATGGGCCTCTGGGCTCTTCTTATGATCTTATAGACAGATTCAGGGAAGATAGGTCTATTAGTAGTGGCTACTACCAATGGTGATGAAAGGGAACCTCCATGTTCAGAGGCTCTCAACCTCTGAATACCAGTGCCAGGAGGCAGCATCAGGGGAAGGCCTTGACTTCTATGCCCTGTTGGACCTCTAGATGAACTGTTTGGCCTCTATGTGAGACAGGATGCTGGACTAGATGGATCACTGGTCTGATCCACCAGGGCTCTGTCTTATGTTTCAAAATAAACAGTAGTTATTATATCAAAGAATTGTGAAGCATTGTCGAAGGCTTTCACGGTCAGAGTTCATTGGTTCTTGTAGGTTATCCGGGCTGTGTAACCGTGGTCTTGGAATTTTCTTTCCTGACGTTTCGCCAGCAACTGTGGCAGGCATCTTCAGAGTAGTAACACTGAAGGACAGTGTCTCTCAGTGTCAAGGGTGTAGGAAGAGTAATATATAGTCAGAAAGGGGTGGGTTTGAGCTGAGTATTGTCCTGCAAAAGTAATGTGCTAATCACTGTCCTGTAAGTATCAGCAAAACTTTAACAGAAAAGAGGAGAGTTTAAGAATGAATAAGGCTTGGCTTCCTGTTCTAAAAAACCTCCAGACTAGCAAAGACAACATTCAACAATAGCCATGCAGATTAGCTTTAGATTACACACATTAACAGATCACTTCAGGATACAATGGTTCCATATTAACATACCATACCATCATTAGCACATTATCTTGATACTTACAGGACAGTGATTAGCACATTACTTTTGCAGGACAATACTCAGCTCAAACCCACCCCTTTCTGACTATATATTACTCTTCCTACACCCTTGACACTGAGAGACACTGTCCTTCAGTGTTACTACTCTGAAGATGCCTGCCACAGTTGCTGGCGAAACATCAGGAAAGAAAATTCCAAGACCACGGTTACACAGCCCGGATAACCTACAAGAACCAATTGTGAAGCACTTGGCTTACTGAGAGCAACCAAGAAGCAGTTATTTGCAATAATAAACTACAATGCGTGCAAGATCCAATTTATATCTCAGCCAGGCTACAAACGAGCCTCTACCCCCCCAAAAAAACCCCACCCTTTATAGAACGTCTGCTACAATTCCTGTATTGAACACTAGAAATGTCGAAAGCTTTTTCTCTGTCTAGAGCAATGGCAAGAAAGATAGCGGTAGGAATACATAAATAACAAGTGGTGAATTATAGAGTTCTTTTCTTCTTCTGTTCATTATTTTTTTTAAAGAAAAACCTCTTATAAATGTCCTTTGTTCCTTTTTTTTTCAAGTTAGGGCTTCTCTGATTCTGTTTGTAATGGTTACAAATGGCTTTGGTTGGTAGCTGTTAGATAAGGATTGTGCAACTCCAAAAAACACACTGATGTTTTAAATTAAACCAGCATAATGAACCTTTCTTTAATTCTCCCATGCTTGGGAATACCTAACAATCCCCTTTTTTCTGTTAGAAGCGCAAAGAGAAGATTTGATGCATTGAGGCTCTAAAACATCGTTGAGACACAATGGGGCTATCTATTAATACTCGTCCAGGTGCCTGATGCAAAGGCTGTTGGATTTGGGGCCAAATGAGACACCATGGTGGAAGAACATTTAAGCCCTAGAAGTGGGGGAAGGGTTGATCCAAATCTCTAAAGTTAAGGGGGGGGGGTGAGGATAGGGAAGGGTGTCTCTCTGCTGTCTGTTGGCACTTGGCTCTCAACCAAGCCTCTGCTACCAGATGTGAGCTAGGTGGGGTAGGTGAATGGCAACTGTGAACAGGGTTCAACTAAGGTGCATCCCTTTTGTTCTTCAAAATTGGACGCCTGTGTGCCACTGTTTATACACAATTGGGATGGGCAGGAGGCTGATTCACACATTACAGAATACACGGTTGGGGGTCCCTGCGTTTTGCCTGCCTTTTCAAATTTGAGATAAAACTGGTCCCTAAAATGTGGACAAAACATGGGGAAACGCAGGGGGAGAGAGAGGCGACCTCTGATGATTGGAAACAGCATGCATAATCCAAACAAAGACCCGAAGTCATTGGAGGGGTGATGGCGAGTAAAACAGCCGTGCATAAAAGACCATGGAAAATCGGCTTGGCCCACCCCTGTCCTTTTAATATAACTTAACTATGCAGTAGGGGAAGATTACAGGGACAGATAGAGAGGGTCAAAAGTTGGCAACCTTGCGCCTTATGAACGATGGCATGCAAATCAGGAGCCAGCCTGATGGATGCTTCCAGTTGCCTTCTACTAAGGTCCATTAGCATCTTAGAGACAAACAAAAGTTTCAGGATATAAGCTTTCAAGAGTCAAAGCTCAGACCCAAAGAGTCAGGCACAAATAGGAATGGAGATCCCCAAGTCTTTTTATTAGTCAGAAGGTGGGAGGGGTGTTGTAAAGAATGCTTGTAAAGGATGCAGTGATGGAATGCATATTGTAATCAGCTTGCTTAGAGCACAGGGGAAATGCTTGGGAGCAGAAAATTAACATACATCTGTAGTGAGATAAGAATCTTAGTCCCTGTTCAGCCCTGGGGGGGGGGGTCACTTGTAAACTTGTGAATTGACTCAGGTTCAGCAATCTCCTGTTGTAATTTCCACTTGATGTTGTTGTTGTTGGAGGACTGCCGCTCTTAGGTCAGCAAAGGAATGACGTGGAAGATTAAAATGTTCTCCCACTGGTTTTTGACTGTTGTGGTTTTTAATGTTGGATTTATGTCCATTTATTCTTTTGCATAGGACCTGACATGTTTGTCCAATGTAGAGAGTGGAAAGGCATTGCTGACATTTGATGGCATATATAATGTTGGAAGGTGAACAAGTGAATGAACCTGAGATGGTATGGCTGGTGTTGTTAAATCCAGTTGTTGGTCACCCTGGATATAGGGCCAGAGTTGGCATCTTGGTTTGCTGCAGGCATGGGTCCCAGAGTCCATGTCCGTATTTGGAAGAGTATTGCTGTGAGTGAGAAGTTGTTTAAGGTTAGGGGGCCGTCTGAGGGTAAGAAAAGGTTTTCCTCCTAATGCCTGTGAAAGATGCCTGTGTCCAGTGTAGGTTGTAGGTAGTTAATGATGCATTGAATGGGTTTAAGCTGAAAGCTATATGTGATTGACCATAGGGTTGCCAGGTTGCTGGATTGGCCCACCAATCCACCAGGCTCCTCAGAGTGGTGATCGCATGCGCAACTGCACGCGATGTGATTACATCACTTCCAGATTTACCCCCAGAAGCGCCGCATCGCAATGGGATGGTTTAGCACTCAAACCGGTTTGAGTGCTAAAGCTTCCGGTTGCGATTCAGCACTTTTGGGAGTAAGCCCGGAAGTGACGTAATCACATCATGCGCGCACACAGGATTGCCACCCCAGCCCTGCCCCAAAAACCTCCAGCAGGTGGAGAGGGGGGGACCTGGCAACCCTATTGGGGTTCTTTTGTTCTGGAGAAAAATGTCCTGCCTCTTTCACACATTTATGGTGTGGAAATGGGCAGCTGAAGCTTTTCATGGCATGGAGGTAAATCACATCACCTGGTAAATAAGTCTATTAAGCCTCTATTAAAGGGAAAGGATTTTTTCTCTCCATCTGCTGGCAGCCCTGTGGTAGAGGGAACAGAAAGCAGAAGCTCTCTAGATTACTTAAGTGTATATGTAGGGTTTTATGTTGATGGAGGTCATGTATGAATTATCCTAGTCCCAAACCTTTAGGGTTTTAAAAGTCATAGATAGCATTTTAATCTGGCCCTGAAGGAATCAGTGAATGAAACTATGCTGTTATTGGTGTTATTATCGTCTTTGGGCGAAAACGCATGGTCGCTTTAGCCTCCTTTATTCCATTTCAGCCAGGATTTAGCCAGGATCAAACGCACGTTCAGTGAAATGCATGCGTTCGATCCTGGCTGAATCCTGGCTGAAACAGGGAATAAAGGAGGCTAAAGCGACCATGCGTTTTTGCCCTTAGTGTCTGACCCCTGTTAATAGAAGGACAGCCACATTCTGGACCAGTTATAATTTCCAAAAACTTTTCAAAGGCATACCCATGTGCTGTGTGCAAACGTTATCTAATCTAGAAGTCACCAGGCCATGGCGTGCCTGACAAGCTTACTTTTGGCTCATGAAAGCTTGCACCACAAGACATTTCTTAGTCTTTGACAGTGCAGTCTTAAGCAGAGTTACACCTTTCTTAATCTATTAAAGTCAAGGGTCTTAGAAGAGTGTAAATCTGTTTAGGATTGCACTGTAAGTGTGCAGGCCACAGATTAAAACAGTGGTTAGAAGAGGACTTGCAAATCAAGGTGACATGATCTATATTAATAATGGTTTGTGTTAGTGTACATATAATGAGACAGCATGTATAATGCTGGAAAGGAAGGGAAGAAGCAATTGCTCCTAAGACGGAAAAGAGCAGGGGTCTGCTTCCCAATATGCAAACCATAGTTTGCAGGGCTTCATTGGGAGTGTGTGTATGTATGTTTAACCAATCCAAGAGCTGAGTTTAGTAGATCAGAACACAACAGAACCCAAGACATTTGCAAAGTAATTAGCACTTTGCATCACTGTTAATTGCTCAAATCAGATTAGAAAGACAGTAAAAGATCAGGGGTGGAAAATAGATTTCCTCCAGCATTTATGAGCCTCTTGCAAATTAAAGAAACATGACACACACACCCCACCCCAGTACAGAGTCTGGGTGGATGAGTCAATTTGCCAGATCATATTGCTTTTGGCAATAGATTTGTCAGTGGGGAGGTTCAAGGCGAGACAGGCGCCCGCAGGAAAGGAGAGGGAAATAGAAGGATGGCATGTCAGAAATCAATTAGTGACGTGGTCTGCATTTCAATTAAGAGCCTTTTCCGCGTCATCGCCCTTGCAGGAAGGCAGAATGAGAGGCTTCAGAGTGAGATCTCACAGCACCAGGCAGGGTTTTACACATTGAAGCCCTGTGATCAATTAACAATTATAGGCCCTGGGAGTTAGTCTGCCTTTAAAGATGTTCTTGTCTGGGAAAACTAAAATAGATTTTTCAACTCTTGTACTTGGCTTCAAGAACAGAAGGCAACTTGTATTTTAAGTTTTGGCCATTAAAAATTGCCTTGCTGGGCTACACCAAAGGTTTGCCAAGGCCAGCATTTTTTACTCCATTAACAACCTGCTGGATTGACACTGTTGGGAATAAAATTGCCAGCTCTGGTTTGGAAAATACCTGGATATTTTGGGGGTGGAGTAGGAGGGGGGTAGGGTTGCCAGGTCTCTCTTCACCACTAGTGGGAGGTTTTTGAGGCAGAGCCTGAGAAGAGCGGGATTTGGTGAGGGGAGAGACTTCAGTGCCATAGAGTCCAATTGCCAAAGCAGCCATTTTCTCCAGGTAAACTGATCTCTATCTGCTGGAGAGCAGTTGTAATAGCAGGAGATTTCCAGCCACCACTTGGGGGTTGGCAATCCTAGTTGGGAAGCTTAGTTTGCATAAACATTCAAATGACAGAGTTTGTTGAAGGCTGTCATAGCCTGGCATTCTACCCCCAACCCACCCACACCCCGCTTTCAGAGCAGCAGTTGAAGATTTCCTAGTTTCAGGATCTCAGCCAGCAGGTGTTGGGAGAGATCTTTTATCTTATCTGCCTGATGCTAGAAAACCACTGCCAGTAAAAATGGAAACTGCTGTGCTAGACAGACCGAGCATCACATGTTCACAGGAGACCACGCTGTTGCAAAGGCAACCAGAATGGCAGGACACTTTCCTGAGAAGTTAAGGGGGAACAGGATGGCTACTTGTGGACAAAGGACAGGAGAAAGGGACTGTGTGCAGCTTGGGAGTCACTGATAAAAGAAAGAGGACGGGAAGGGCAAGAAGGGACTTCCTTTTGCTTTGCCTGGAAGCAAAGGGAATGTCTGGGAGGAAGTGAACACAAAGGATGCTTGCCAGCCTTCTGCCCTCCGTCTGAGGCCACAAGAACCTGTGGACCAAACCAGGAAGTGAAACTGTGACTGCCAGTTCCTCCCACCTGCTGTCCACACCCCCAGAGCCACACGTGAACCAAAAGGTCATGGTCTTATGAGCTGGAACTGTGGCAGCCAGTCTTTTTGGCAAATTCAGTTCTAGGTGCATCTCTGTTCACTGTCTTGAGGGTGTGTCTCAAATACAGAGTACATGGCTGCTTCCACTCCCCCTCAAATGGAGAACTGCATGCTCCTGCATTTCAAGGAAGCAGCCACACACATTCTGCTCATCCTGATCATGAATTCTAGGGTTTCCCCCTTTAAACCAGATTAAATATAAACGTACTTTGATCTGGTTTAAAGGTGGAAACACAGGATGGCTGTGGGTGGTGTATCCACATGGGCATTCTGCCTGAAGACCAATAAAGAATAATAGAATCATAGAGTTGGAAAAGGCCATATAGGCCATCTAGTCCAACCCCCTGCACAATGCAGGATCAGCCCAGAGCATCCCGAACAAGTGTTCATCCAACCGCAGCTTGAACTAGGGTACAGAAGGATATAATGAGTTGCCTTCATATGAAGAATCAGACCATTACTGGACATCTAGCACAGCCTTCTCCACTTTGACCATCCTTGCTTGACACCTTGCATGTCTACGCAGCCAGAGATCTTACTCCCAGTCATGATACCCCAGGCCTTCTAATTTGAGATGTTGTAGACTGAGCCTTGAGCAGTTTTCAGCCCTTTAAAGGGATTTTTCACTTTCATTAGTACAGCATGGCTCAGCTGCAAAAGTGGAATGGAGGGGGGGATCTGTATTGCAGGGGGGTCCAGTGCATTGAAATCATGATGGCGCTTGTGCGAAGGGAAAGTGGTGGGTTGAGGCAGTAACAGCAGTGTATGGTGTGGAGATGGGTCACGTGGGCACCATTCCTATTTGCTTCCATAGTGGTGGTGGTTGCTAGTTTCCTACAGCTCTTGCTTGGATTTTAGTCTCTCTGTGGCTATTGCTCTCCCTGCTAGTTTGGGAGGGGAAGGTAGAAGAGGCTCTTGATGTTTCTCTCACCTCTCTCTCTTAGCCTTGTTGAACTGATCTGGGGAGATAGCATCACTTATGAAGACCAAGAGAGCCAGTGCTTTTACATGTTTTTATTTATAGCCATTTATTTTGGTGTCCTGTGTGGCACAATCCAGGGGAAGGCAATTATTCCCATACACTTACAGAATAATAGTTTTTTTACACAGCAACAATGCGTCAAGTCTTCGTGCTGAATGGACGTAGCTATGGCAACTGGAGGCACAAAGATAGATGGATGGCTACATGGTGTTAATTACATCACAGAATAGCCATCTTCATCAATAGCTCCTAATCACCACATCCGAACTGGGCCTTCATGATGCACTAAGAGGAGGGGAGGGACTTCCTTTATCAGAGGCATTGTGCCGATAAAGAGAGACAGGCAGTTTGACAAAGTGTAACCCAGAAATCGTTAATCCTCAATTTTTGGGGGGAGTGGAAAAATTAAAAGACGTTTTCATCCCTGTTAACTAGGGTTGTGATTTGAACTCTGTCCTGGGATATGTACAGGAATAGCAGGGAAGAGTGTGTCTCTGAGCATATGCAGAGTACTTTCCCCCACTGAGTAACCTCAGTTAACACCCTCCTATGCATGGAATTGCCTCATAATGAGCAAGACTCATGCTCTAGCTAGCTCTGTTTTGCAGCAGGTGTGGGATACCTTACTCTTTGTGCCTGCTAGAGGATCTGCTGGTCTGTTCTTTGGTGCGCTGCTGCACCATTACTACTATGAAGACAGGGCCCCAGACTTACACCAGTAGAGTAACTGAAATCACTTGTTTCAGGTCATAAACTCAAAGAAACCAATCATAAAGCTTGAACAGCTTTATTAATAGAAAGTTCAAAAGAGATTAAAATACAAGTTACATAGTCAAATAGGCAAGCTGGCAGGATAAAATAATAAATCTAGCTGGCTGATGTTTATTTACTAACCTGTTACACAGTTGCTGTTCTTAATAGCTATGATGTTGTTCCAAGCGACGGAGAGACATGCTGAAATTGAAGTACAAAGAAAGAGTGACTACCATACTGCTTAGCCAAACGTATGGAAAATTGACCCCAGGTCAGATGACCCACAGCTCCCAATCAAGGTGGATTCTTGGAAGACATCTCTGGATGGTTCAAACCGGTCTAAGCGGGAATGATGTCCTTAGGAGAAAAGAGTGAGCTCACCCCCTCCCATAGGGTTGCCAACTTCCAGGTACTAGCTGGCGATCTCCTGCTTTTACAACTGATCTCCAGCCGATAGAGATCAGTTCCCCTGGAGAAAATGGCCACTTTGGCAATTGGACTATGGCATTGAAATCCCTCCCCTCCCCAAACCCTGCCCTCCTCAGGCTCAACCCCAAAAACCTCCTGCTGGTGGTAAAGGAGGACCTGGCAACCCTAATGGTATGAGTGACTGACCTTGAGGACTAGGCTGTTATCGGAATAAGCTGCAGGTGTTATTTGTGAGGCCAGTATGAGCTAGGCCCTTGGAAATTTCCTGAATGCTGAGCCTTAAACACACAAAATTGATTACATTAAAGTAGCAAAGAACAAAATTGTTCTTCTGTTTTCACAACTGAAGTTGGCCAAGGATGGTGGGGCAGCTGACACAAGGAGCAGATAGGATTCCACTTAACTCTATACAGCAGCTGACTTTGGCATGCCTCCTCAATCTGAATTGCTCATGGACTTCCTATCTCTGCTTTAGCTCAATATCTACCAGCCCTGGCTAACACTGAAACTGAGATCCTACATGTATAAACCATGTGTCTAACAGAATACTCTTCTGAGCTGGAAGATGGCTGATGAACTTGAGGATGAACATATGAAGCTGCCTTGTTGTGACTTAAACCACTGGCCTCTCTAGCTTAGGATTATCTGTAGGGGTGTGCATATCAATATGACAATTTTTTTAAAAAACCCAAAATTCCTTTTTGGTATTGTGGGAGGGTTACTGGCAAAAATGGCAGCGAAAAAATTGGGGCCCGCAAAAGCAGACCCGAATAAATACATAAAACTCATAGAGGTAACTATCTCTCTTTGCCTTGCCGAGTGTGGAGTAATAAGTCGCTGCTAAGATTGATTAGATGCTGAAGAGAAACCAAAGAATTTAATCAGCATGAAAAGTGCTCTTCTTGATGAGAACTGTGTGCCTCAAGGCTACAGAAGGCAAACTGAAATGCTGTTAGAAGTTGCTGTCAGCTTTTCCCAAAAATATTCCCTTGATCTCGCTACTGTGAAGGAGAATTAATAGTCAACAGTATCAACAAACTTTAACTAGTGAGTCTTTTGAGACCAACCCGTAGGCTAAACATGCTTGGCAGGTGAAAGTTCTGTTTTTGACTATCATGATGATCCTAACCTCAGGTCTCCTTATTTTACCGCTGTACAATCCAAACAGATGCCAAACGGCTTTACAGTTATGCAATAGGTGTGATGGTGAAGTTTCATTTCCTTTTGCCTTGTGGGCACTTTTGCATTTGCATGGTAAATGAAATCAATTCTCCTCCAGGATCATAGATGGTCTAGCCAGGTAATTAAATGATATTGGGGGGCAGGACTATGACTCCCATGAGGCTGCGTAACAATGCGCATATGTGAAATGAGCCTGGTAACAAAGATTTAAACACCAAATGGCAAGGCTTAACAAACAAACAAAAAAACCCACCTTTTGTTTATAATCAATCTGATTAGTTTGCTCACTTTTGATTTAAACAACTGGCTGCCAAGTGCTGTGCAACAACAACAGGTCTTGCAGAGGATACTAATATATTGGACATAGTGAGAATGTGCATGTATGATAGACAGCTGAATTCTGAGGAGTTGTCCCGGTTGTAGAACCCCTTGACTGACAGGGAGTTCGAATGGAATTCTAAGGATGGCATTTAGAAAACCAGCAGTTGGTAATGGACAATTGAAGATCTGTTAACAGACAATGTGGAGACAGCGAAATGAGCTGCTAGCTATTGGTAAAGGAGTCTCCTCTGGAGTGAGAGGAACATACTACGGTTTAGGATCAGGAAGGATCCATAACCAGTTATAAAGGGGAATAGCTCTAGTATTGTGAGGGTAATCCCTAAGCATTTAACAGGAAATAGCTCTGGTGAAAAGAGTGATCCCAGGCCAGCTTCAAGAAGAAAACTGGGAAATTGTGTATATGTTCCTAAGTCCTCCAACTAAAGAACAATTTTTTGAAGAAGCTTATGTTTAGGGGGGGGGGAGTGACTACCAAGAGAAATCAATCTCAGTATTTAATAGAAGCATCAACACTTGTTGGTGAACCACCTTAGATACAGCTTGCATCACAAAATATCTCTTTTATATAACTATCATAAGTTCCTCATTCCTGTTGCTTTGTTACAAGCCACATTCATGTTATGATACTTTATAACCTAACCTTTACATTCCCCTCAAAGGAGTTGAAACCATTTTAAATTTTACTTTAAAAAGCCTCTCCTGCAACAAATATTTCTGACCTTTATATAAATTAAAGTAGAGCAATTCCGCCACAGCATGCATGAACTCTTCCTAATTTCACCTTACTGTTTTGATAGGCTTGAGTTGCTCATGAACAGCCAAACAGCTCCTGCATAATGTGAGCTGTACTGGTGTTGTTTGAGCGTCCCTAATTTCAAGATGAGTCAGACAAGATGTATGGACCTAAGAATCCAGCTATCCAGCAAGTTTCTGCAGCACAAAATGGGGAGGGCGCAATTTTCAGCAGAGACATGTTGAGAGCAGGTGTGCTTAAAGCATCCCCAAATCCATTTTTCTCCCTGCCTCCCCACTACTTGGTTCCAGATGCATGTTTGCTGGATTATATTGAGGCAGCAAGGGAAAAAGTCTGTTGCAGTACAAGACAGCTCTGTGTGTTGGGTCAGTGGGGGAAAAGTCATGGTGAATGATAAAGGGGACTGGATGGAACCGCTGTGCTCCTGTGCTCCTGACTCTGTGAAACTACCAGATAAGCACCGAATGTTGACGTGCCACGTCTTAGCATGGAACTAGGATAAAAGTTCATTCCCCAGTGCAATCGGGGCTCAGTCTTTCTGCTTGTCAATTGCGGGCTGAGCCGCAGCTGCAATAAAACTGTTTTCTCGACTAATGGTCTCGGGTCTCTCTCCTCCACGAACCTCCATTTTTCCGCAGCAATATCAATGGAATCAACTTGGTGGGGAGGGATGTCATTGAGGATGGGCAGCAGGGCATACACCTATCCGACACAGGCCCGCTGCATTTCTCTCCCTCTTCTACTGTTTAGCAGATGTTCAGTGATGACTGGACCCAGTTCAGTTGTTTTTCTATTTCATTATCAAAAACAAAAATTCTGCATGCATCCCTCATTCCTTATAGGGGACCTCTAGTCCCTCCCCCATCTAACAAATGTTAAGACATTTGTTAGATGGGGGAAGGACTAGATGTCCCCTATACCTTTAAATTTGTCATGCAGTCGTGCGATGATGCAGCTGCAGTTTCTCCTACCCATTTTCCCCATGACTCCACTCGCTCCACACATGTACATGTACACTATTGTGGCAAGACCTAAAGCATGCTGCACAACAAGCAGTGGAGAGTAAAAATAAAATTGCTAGTGGAGAATTGGTGGGAGAAGTCTTGGATGCTTCACTTCCCAATGAGGCATCAAATGTTAAAGTGGTGGTGGGGAATCTCTGGAGCGCAACCTGAATATATCCTGCTTAGATAAGGCAAGAGTAGTGATTGCTGTCAATATGAGTTTGAAATAGCTAGCATGGCAACCTTCTGTGGGCACTGTGGCATAGAGGAGTACTGAGGAAAAAAGAAGCCGAGTTAGAATGGAAGAAAGAGCTGCGCTTCATACTCAGCCTGGTTATCGGTTTCTTGTTAAATCAAAGCACTGAGACTTGTAATGAGAAGTGTTTATTGATCTTGTCTGCACTGCATGGACATCAGCTGAATAAACTGTCCACATTCTCTCCGTGTTTGGTATAAACTCTGGGATGGATTCTCAAGATATATCTGTGCTTGCTTTCCATGGGCATATGGGTTCCACTCCATTTTTGAGATGGCATGCCAATTTCAAACATCACCGTCAGGCTGTAACCTTCTCCATATGCATCTGACACACGAACACATGAAGCTGCCTTATAAATAGTCAGACCATTTGGTCTATCAAGATCAGTATTGTTGACTCTGACTGGCAGCAACTCTCCAGGGTCTCAGTTAAAGGTCTTTCTCATCACCTGCTACCTTGAGATGCCAGGGATTGAACAGATGCTGTAGCACTGAGTCACAACCTCTCCCCAAGCCTCTCCCCACTAGGGACAGGGTCTTCTCTTCAATGGCATCCCGTTTGCATATTCCCCACCCCACAGAAATTTGTATGGTTTTCCTTTTCCTCCAGGCTTTTGGTTGATTTAAAAATATAAATGCTGGGATTCAGATTTTAGGCTTTCTCATTGCTGATGTACTTCTTATGGCTAGTTTAGTTGATTTTAAGGCAGGTTCTATGTATGGCTGTTTTTGCGATGTTGTGTTTTGTTTTGTTATTGATTTTATCAATATTTTAACTTTTTCCTCAATTAGTTTTGGAAGCTACCTTAGCAACACTGGAAGGTTAAAAGTGAGGGGAATAAATAATACACATTAAATTAAGAGTATCCTATGAATTATTTCTGTGTTCACCAGTCTTTGCTGCGGAGTACACTTTACCTTGTGCTGAAACTTCTGTTTGCACGAGCCCATTGAAAACCACTAATCTTGCACAGATTGAAGTTTTAAGGGAAGAGGAAGTGTACTCCATCATGTGTGTGGAATTATTTCATAGGATCCAAGCTAATAAATACATTTCCCCCTTTCCTTAGGAAGACATTTATAAGCCGAAGATTTTGAGCGATACCATCAATTTATGTTGGTGGCAAATACTCTAAAGTCCCTTTAGCTCATCAATGCTATTTGTGTTCCTTAGGCTTAATGGAGGATATCGAGTACTGTGATTTATAGTGTCACCTTCCTAATGGGCCTAGAGAGAGATTTAAGTCTCAGAACTGCTGGTCTGACTATGCCAGAAACTGACCCCTATTGTCAGATATGGATATATTTCTTACATATACAATGGCATTATTTCCTGTAGGAGTCCATAGTCAACATCCACCAGACCATGGCTATCAATTAATTCATTTATTTAGAAAACAGTTAGTTTAGAAATTTAAAATATACCCTCTGCTTCACTGGAAGGACCATGTGTTTAAAATATTTTTTTATGCAGCATGGTCTGTATCTTGTTTGTAGGTCATGTTTAAATCATATTGCAATGACTATTTATTTATATTATTTATGGTCCTCCTTTTTCACTGAGACTCAAGGCGGATTACACTGTGTAAATCAATACAATCACAGGATGGGATGCCCAATAAGCAATGCAATATGATCAGGATTGCATAAATCTGAAACCCAGAAGAAATCTCGGCTGTAAGCAAGAAAGCTCTTGGTAACAATACATGCAAAATCAGCCCTTCACAGCCTGAAATATTGGCTTTCCACCCTTCTATTTTTTTTTTCATCATCCAGCCTAATTAAGAATTCGGATGTGCTTGAAAACTTGTACAATGTTTAGTGTCAATTTGGTTGGCCCTAATAAAAGGTACTACAAGGGTGTTGTTGTTTTTGTTTTTATTTTGCGTGGACCAATATGGCTATATCATTTGTTTCTAGGTAATCATTGCCAAGGAGGCAAACCATCAGCTTTGAGAGACTGCTTATTTTATCTGCATGGTCTGTACCCAATCAAAAATAACAAATATCAGACACATAGGCCTGTAACTTTAGGTTAGTTTGACTGATAGTTTGGATATACTTTGACTATGTACAACGTGAACAGGCCATCTAGATCTCCAAACCATAGTAACCAAGTCTGGCATGTTACATTTAATTGACTCTCAGGCTAGTATGCTTATCCACAACATGAGAGTCACCATGGAAAAAGCTTGTGATTGAACTGACCAGTACTCCTGCATGGGTTCATATAGGGAGAGGTAGTCCTTCGAGTATGTGTGTTCCAGAGGAACTTAACAGGTAAGCATTACTACCGTGAATCAAACCTGGAAACAAATGAGCACCCAATGCAAAATCTCAAGATTGGAGTATCAAACCAAATGACTATATCTAGATTAGCACAAGGTGCTCCATTTTGAACCAGTTGAAGTTGCTGGGTTGCATTCAAGGGAAGAGCCACACTGAGTGCTTTACAGTTGGCTAGTCTCAAGATGCCCTGACCTGGATGGCCCAGGCTAGCCTGATCTCGTCAGATCTCAGAAGCTAAGCATGGTCATCCCTGGTTAGTATTTAGATGGGAGACCACTACGGAATACCAGGATCATGATGTGGAGGCAGGAAATGGCAAGCCACCTCCAAATGTCTCTTGCCTTGAAAACCCTATGGGGTCACCATAAGGCAGCTGTGACTTGACGGAACACAAAAAAAGTCTCAAGGTACCATGCCCTGGATCAGAGTGGCTGGATCCGCTGAGTCAAGAAGGGAAAATAAAGTATCAAAAAAGTAAAGTGGGAAAAATATTTTTGACCAGTATACCAACTTGCTTGTCAAACAGAAAGGCTGGGCCCAGTAAGACTCCAAACTCTTAATGGAATCTGGCAAGAATCTGACACCCCTTCCAAAGCAGAATGTACAGTCCATTCTAGCACCTCAGCCTTACTGACATGCACAACCTTGGTCTTATCTGGATTAAGTTTTAATGTGTTTTCCCTTAGCCCCTTCACCACAGCTACCAGACACTGGCCTAGGATAGAGACAGCAGCTTCTCAAGGCTTATTATATAAATATATAGCTGGATATCATCAGCGTATTGATGACACCTTAGTTCAAAGCTACAGATGATCCAATTTAAAAGTCTTTCACAAATTTTCAAAAGCATGGGAGACAGTAATGATCCCTATGGAACCCCCATCCAAATCCCATGAAGTAGGTTTGTAATTTCTTATAACTATCTACTGAGCATAGCCAGACAAGAAAGAACCCAAACTATTTCAGTGCTGTCCTCTTACTTTCCACTCTGTACTCCTAATGCTTTTAATACTTATCAAAGGTAGCAGAAACACTGAGCAAGACGAACAGCGAAATGTTCCCTTTATGTCTGCAAATGGAGATCAGAACTACCAAAGCCATCTCAGGTCTGAAGCCGTATTTTAAAGGATCAAAGGCAAATGTGTCATTCAGAAACCAGGGAGCTGCAGCTCTGCCAATTACTTGCTCCAATTCCTTCCCTTAAAAAAGGAAAGTTAGAAACTGACTGAGAATTGACCATAAGCCACTTCTCAAGCATTTCTTCCACGGAGGATGAATTACAACCTCCTTTAGAGGATTTGGGAAGTTCCCCTGTGACAGGAAAGTGTTAATAATTGTTCGAGTCCAAGTTGTATAGTAGATTTCACAACACCCAAGATTCTGTCCACATCTGTCAGGGATAGCATGCTGAAACTATGCATAAAAATAAAAAAGACTCAGTGGTGCTACAGACCCCTCTGCTGCTTGATCTGTCGCCACTCTGGCTTCTAAACCATAGCAGATAGGAGACCACATCTAGTGGACAAATCACAATCACTTTGAGGTTCAGATTCAAGGGTGCTGAATTACCCTAAATAACTGCGCTGGTTGTGATTCAGCTGACACAATGGTAGCAGCTTCTTTCCTGCAGTTGTGCCACTTTAGAGGCTTTTACAGTACACACAAGGGTATGTTTTGTTAGATGAACTTGACCTTAAGAATGCCATTTTAGAAGTATGCAACTCTCTTTGCGATACTGGAAGTGTCTGTGTACCTGTACGTCAGTTGCTCTGTAATCAATCCGTGTGTACCACCTAATGGTTTGCCTTTGTCTGTCTTATCCTGTTTTCTGAGCTACTTAATTGCTGTGCTGTCTAGAGGCAGGCGGGAGGAATGGATCTATCTATCTATCTATCTATCTATCTATCTATCTATCTATCTATCTATCTATCTATCTATCTATCTATCTATCTATCTATCTATTGTCTTCCTTCTTCTTCCCTGCTGGATTTTCAATTAAAATGTTAATAGGTGTTGTTATCTGGCAGAGACGTGGTTACTCATCTCTGGTATCTGGTCACATGGGACTCTCATAGGCCTATCACACTGAGAGCAAGGAAGATTTCTCTGTTTACCAAAGCGAGAGTTACACTGGATTCACCTTGGATTGTGTCTGTCTTTTTACTTTGTTGGGGTTTAAAGGAGCTTGGGGAAGAGAGGCAATTCCAATTGAAGAATGAAGTTAACCCCCTTTCCCAACATCATGCCTCGGATCAACGCCACCTCCCCTCCTGCAATTGTTGTTTAGGATCAAATAATACATCTGGGCTTCCGCCATTAGATGTAGTTTGATCCTGTGTCTCTTCATGAGTCAGTGCTCTAGCCTTGCTTCCTTTCAATCAGTCTCCATGTTATCTCTGCATCAGGTATGACTGGATTCTTCAATCACTCTCCACGCAGGGGCACAACCAAATTACCTGCACTCAGAGGAATTTCTTTATCTGCATGAGTCACTGCTCTTAAGAAGAGCTTCTTCCAGTCTGGAGGCATACCTAAAATAAGCAACTGATGCAGAAACATGATGGGGAAAGATACCTTTGAGTGTTAGACTAGGATCTGGGAGGACTGGGTTCAAATTCCTGCTCTGTCACGAGCTTGGCCCCGTCACTCTCTCAGCCTAACCTACATCACAGGGTTGGTGTTGTGAGGATAAAATGGTGAAGGGAGTACAATGTGAGTCCTCATTGGAAAGAAAAGAGGGATATGACCTTAAAAAAAAAAATAGAAACAAAGGTACAAAGTAAAATGAGCCCACGCTTTTAATTCAAAAAAAGGGTGTCTCCGTTATCAGAAGCTTCGGAAACTCCAGGCTACTGGTTTGGAGGTGAAGTTATAAATAAATGGAGAACAACAATGACATTTACAAGAGGTTTAATTTTAGTAAAAGATCAGAGCAGCAAGAGGAGAGAGATCTGTTTATACTCTAATTACAGAGAGGATACGATATACAGATGTGGCTTCTTGCTGATGATCTTTAACCATTCCATTTAATTGGCATTTCACTAGTAACATAAGCCGGTATGTTGCTTTTTGCAGCCAAACGTGGAGTTATGTGTTTATGGCCTTTAATTTCTGTGTTCTGCACAGTTGGTGTTTGGCATGCTATAAGAGTAATGGATGGATGGGAGAGACAAGAATGATATTCCACACTATTGCAGGAGCAGTGGCATAAAAGAAGAGCAGCCAAAGCTGGGGTTTTTGTTCCAGGCAATGGCACTAACTCTTTAAAACCCAAGTTAATTGTGTTAAAATGAAAACAAAACAGCATACAGAAACTCCCATAAAAGTGCCTGTGGGCTTGAAATAAGGAGGCGGCACCGGCCACTGCATTGAGCTGCGGTATCATTAATATTATTTAACGAGCTAGCTCGAGAATTGGAGGGGGGTTCAGGAAATGGGCAGCACCAAGCTAAAAGGGCAGTTCAGGCCTCTATATGCAGGTCTTTTATGCTCCTCCACTTTTTGGAGCTTCCGCACATCATCAGTGTGGTCATCAACCTTCTGGGTTTTCCCAGCATCTACTCTGGCTTTCCCCAATCTTCCTTTGATATGATCTTTCCTGAAAAATCATACCCAACCCAAAGAGGGTTTGGGAAAAGGGTGGGATGGGAAGGTGCAGATTTCCCCACCTCCGTGCCCACACCTGGAGCCATTTCCCCTCATGCCTGCCATTCCCCCTTTCCTCTGCACCCACAGGCTTTTTGCCTGCTATTTTTTAAAAATCCCACAGCTTTAGGGCTGCCAACCTCCAGGCGGTAGCTGGAGATCTCCTGCTATTACAGCTGATCTCTGGGGGACAGAGATCAGTTAACCTGGATAAAATGGCCGCTTTGGCAATTGTACTCTATGGCATTATACCCCATGGAAGTCCCCTCCCAAATCCTCTCATCAGGCTCCACCCCCAAAATCTCCAGGTATTTCCCAACCCGGAGCTGGCAACCCTCCATAGCTTTGTTGCACTAGAGTGACATAGCTATTACTGTTTTAAGAAGGCAAAAACCATGCTTGGAGGGGCGCATTTGGTATGTATGAGTGAACAGCATGGGGAATACCCCCATGTGGAAGCTGCATTGCCTTATAAACGCTTCTACATTCACAGCAGCAGTGTGACCAGAACAGGGAATTGTCCTTGTGTGGGATAAGATGTGTTTGAACATGCATTCTTAGACTATAGAAGGCACACAATGAGAGCAAATAGATCTGGCTGGCACACAATGTGCGAACAACTACATTTTAGAATATATCCAGGATCCATTGCAATCTGGGTTGCAAACTCCCAGATGGGGGCCTGGGTGTTCTCCCAGAATTCAAACTGATTTCTAGAGACTACGAAGATCAGTTCCCCTGCAGGAAATGGCTGCTTCGTAGCGTTGCCAGGTCCCTCTTTGCCACCAGCGGGAGGTTTTTGGGGCGGAGCCTGAAGAGGGGAGGGGAGGGACTTCAATGCCTTAGAGTCCAATTGCCAAAGTGGCCATTTTCTCCAGGTGAACTGATCTCTATCAGTTGGAGATCAGTTGTAATAGCAGGAGATCTTCTGCTATTACCTGGAGGTTGGCAACTCAACTGCTTTGGAGGGTGGACATTATACCCACTGTGGCTCCTCCCCAAATCCTACTGTCCCCAGGCTCCACTGCCAAATCTCTAGGAATTTCCCTACACAGGGTTGGCAACCTTAATCACAACTCTCACGGGCAGACCCAGGAGTTCCTTAGCAGATATATTGATGGATGTAGGGTTCCTCTAAGTTAGAAACCTACATTAGACTAGTGACTCCAGGTTCTTCCCATGTTACTCAGAAATGGGTGAGTGAGTAGAATATTTATTCTGAAAGCTTCTGGATCTTACAAGAAGGAAAATAGTATGTACTCACTGTGACTGTGTTGGATGTAAATATACACTCTCCTCTGTGACCAGATTTATTATCACAAAGTAGAGACGACGCCAGGTTTAAGAAGCAAAGGGAGAAAAAAGCTTTTTTTATTTTGCCAGGCAAAAGAGGAAGACATTTCAGCCCTTTTCGGGTTCAAAAGTGAAAGTCTCCTAACAGACTCCGCCTAGTTCTCATATTTATACTTTTCCAGAGTTCTTTGTTCTAAGAGGATTTGAATATTTCCTCCTCTCAAATCCACCCTAACTCTGATCTCATTTTGTGGTCACATGGATATGATCTCATCTGTTATTTGGTGATATCTTGTACCAGATACGAAAGATCACCTGCTTTGTTCAGTTTAAGTTAGACAGGACTATTTTCTACTGACTTATATAAATAACCACAGCTTACAAATATAATAGAAAAATAACATTTTTCCAATATGCTAGAATTAAATTAATTAAAATCTTACACATCCCACAGTCCCCCCTCATGATCAAAATCAAAATTATTTTGAATCTTGATCATTCTATTATATTAACTTGCAATTTTAAAACAATAATGTAGACACAATGTTTCCCTAGCCACTTTTTCTTAACCCAAAGGACCAAATAATACATCAAAATGGCTTTCTAAAAGAGTTTCAAACATCTACTTTTGTTCTTTAGCTAACAATTGTGCTCTGGTTTCCAAGTTTTCAATCATAAGTCTTGTTGATTTTTTGAATAAAAATTAAGTTCGCCTGCAGGTTCGACCAACCACTTCGAGCCTCTTGCACTTGAGCTCTCTCTCCAGTTGCAGTGGCTTTGGCTGCCACGACGTCATCTACTGCCCTTCTGATCTCGGCCTCACACGGTGGTAGCACTTTCTTGCATCTGGATTAATGGACCCAGCCTTCCTTTCCATTTACCTTCACTGCGACATCTGTGGTGAAAAGAATTTGGAACGGACCCGTCTACCTGAGCTGGAGAGTAGTATGCTTTTAAGATTTTACAAACACCCAGTTTCCTATTAAAAAAAGAATCGACAACAGAGTTTAGGGGGAGAGGTTGTACAACACAAGCCAGTTTTTGGGTTTCCTTCAAAGCTGCACTTAAAGTTTTTATATAGTTTTTCATATATCTGTTTCCAACCTTTTTATTGGGTGTTTCCTGATTCTAAAAATGCTAAAAGAGACATTCATACAGAGCCTCAAAGGGCAACAACTTGTGTGGCCCCTGGGCTAATATACGGATGCGTGTCAGTGTGATAGGCAATACATCTGACCATTTTAAATTAGTTTTTACACAGATTTTAATTAACATCTCTTTTTAGGGTCTGATTCATTTTTTTTACTGTCCCTGGTAACTGGGATCGCCAAGCCATGTAAAAACTATATTTTATTTTCATTTTTTTTAAACTGTTCTATAACTTCCCTAACAAATAACCCCCTCTGTCTACATATACCCTTTGATATGTTACATGCTTTTGCTATGTGTTTTGTTTTCTGATAGATGCCCTTTCCATTGTATGACTGCAAGAATATTTCTGTTAACCCTGTTCCCCAGATGACTATTCTAGTGTAATTGTGTGAGGATGTGTGTGATGTGTACCCTTAGGCTTTTTTCAACCACCCCCCTCTTGTTTCTGTAGTCCCTACTTTTGCCATCCAGTTCCTTTTCTTCTTCAGTGCAGGGCCCTGTAGGTGGTAGTGTAAAAACTGGGGTTAAAGTCATTACCATATCACAGGATGTTGATTTTGCTGTAGTCACTTTTGCCATTTCATCAGCTCTGCAATTTCCTTTGGCCTCCTTGGTATGTCCAGTTTGATGTTATTGTCACCTGTAACTAAATATTGTCCAAAACCTGTAAAATCAAATTTCCATGCTTTACAGCTCCCCACTAGCTGTCAGGACTCTTTGTTCTTTTCAGATGTATTTATATGCTTGTACAACTCCAAAAGCATCTTTGCTGTCAGTATAAATGTTCACAGTCTTACCTGCTGCTTTAAATAAGGCTTGGTTCCATGCATATAATTCGGCTGCTTGTGCTGAAAATGACGCTGGTAATGGCTCTGCTTTAAGCACTTTGCACTCAGTCACCAGGCTATATCCACTCTGCCTTTTTCCACTCACCACTCGAGAAGATCCATCAATCCAAATTTCGAGATCTGCGTTGTGGATAGGCTCATCTACCCGTGCCATGGTGCACATATTTACAGTCTGTAGACAGTCAGTTGTTACAGGCAGCAGACTAGCAGGATTTTGTAAGTCATTTGGCTCCTTTCTGTTGTAACAAAATAGTCACTGCATGAGGGCAAAACACTCTGATTGGATGTTCAATAGTCAATTCCTTTGCTTCCTTCACAGCAAGGGCAGTTGCAGCTACTGCCCTCAAGCATGGAGGCCACTCTTGTGCCACTGGATCCAGCTGTTTTGATAAATAAGCTACAGGTCTTTCAGTTAGCCCACAAGTTTGTGTAAGGACCCCCGCCATGCAACCCTCTTTTTGCAGGTCAGGGATACCCAGAGCTGGTGCTGTCATCAAAGCTTGCTTCAGCTCTTTTTACTTATGTGCATTTTCAGGTTCCCACTACAATACTTCTGGTTCCTCATCATGGCATATTTTTATAAAGTCTCTGGTTAGTTTACTATATTCTTTTATCCACTCACGACAAAATTTCAATATTCCCAAGAAGGACCTTAGCTGTTTCTTAGTTTGAGGGAGTGGCATGCGATAAATAGTCTTCCCTGTGTTATTTTGTGTCCCAAATAAATTACTTCCCTTTGGGCTACTTGGAGTTTTTTCTTTTGAGACCCTATATTCTTTCTGTCTTAAGAAATTCAGCAATGAGATCTTTCCCTTTAACACCAGCTTCCCTGTTTTTGCAGAGATTATCTGGATTCTTTCACCTCAGGAGAGACAGGTCCTTAGAGTTGGCATCCAGTGGAATGCTAAAAAGGCATTTTTCAAATTTGTCACACTAAACCATACATGGTGTCCTGATGGGGTGTACAGGAAAGTGTGAGGATCTGACACCATTGGATGCCCATGTTGAACAATCTCATTAATTTCCTTTAAATCCTCAACTAATCTCCATCCTCTTCTCTTTCCTTTTCTACCTGGCTTTGGCAATGCCAGAATAGGGATGTTGTCTCCCATTTGTCAGCAACTGCTGTACTACTGGTAATTTTAACTGGCATTTACGCTCCCAGTCAAAGGTTACCTGTATGGGTGAAATGTTCAACTGGCCTGCATTGTCATCTTGCACTTACAGCATTCGTTTACAAATAATATATATATACCTTTTTTTTTTTTTATTAATGATGCCACTTTTATGTTATAACAACATAAAAACAGAAAAACATAAAATAAAAAGACACTGTCCTTCAGTGTTACTTTTTTAAAGATGCCCGCCACAGCCGCTGGCGAAACATCAGGAAAGAAAATTCCAAGACCATGGTTACACAGCCCAGATAACCTATGAGAACCAATTAACTTTGACCGTGAAAGCCTTCAATAATACCCTGGCTTTAATTTGACTGTGTTTTAAAACACTTAATATATTAACATGATTTCTCCGTCCCTGGAGAAAACAGGCACCTAGCATCACCAATATCCATCTCATTGAATAACCATAACTATCCTCTCTCTTTATAAACCCTTCTGCTTTCCTCTTTTAAAGTCTTTCCCAACCATATATAACACCTTTCCTCAGCCCTCTTAAGCCACAACACTTGCCCCTTTACAACACACTCAAAACATGCTCTAACTTTCTCATAACTTACTTATTCCCTCATATTAATACACATTGCCTTTCCACCTTGTAAGCATTTTCAGTCTGTTTCTTTTCTTATAAAGTTTTATACAGTTCACAAGACTCTGCTTTTCAAATTCCAAACACTTTTGACTTGACCCCTCCTCCTGCGTTCAGCAAGAGGGCTGGTTCAGTCAGAGTTAACTTAAAATTCCTTTTTTTTTTTTTTACATTTTAAACTTCAGAGAAAGAAAGGATCTTCTGTTAACAAAACAGCATTGCTGCCTTGATTTACGACCAGTCTGTTAAAAAAACCTAGAGAAAAAAAAGAACAGAGAAGCAAGAAGGTTTAAAGAAACACTTTAAAGCGGAGAAAGGAGGGGCATGGGGGATTTTTTTTTTTCTTCCAGTCTCTTCCTCAGAAAGAAGACAACCAGATTACTTTTCTCCCAGCAAAGAACAGATTTTCAACAGAAAACAACAACAACACACACAACAAAACCAGACTACTCAAACAATTTGATTTTCTTTCGGCAACACAGTTTGAAGGGAGGAGGGAAATTTCTTTTGGCTGACGCCGTCCAGTATCTCAGGCTGGCCCCATAAAAAATAAACACGTTAACATTTGTCAAATAATCACATAACCCTTTATAAAATACTTCACAGAAAGAGGGAACATAAATCACGCTGGACAAGACAAGACACAAAAGTACGTTCCCTTTTCTAGGCATTTACCTCTTCCAGTGCCCTGGAGGCAACTGGAAAAATTCTGGATCAGCACAGGATTCCACAATCCCTGCTCTGGCTTCTTTTCACACTGACAATAAAATACCATTGGCTGAACCCTCTGTTACAGCCCCCGTTACCATTCCAACTCAGTGGCGTCCCACTGAGCCCCTTATCCATGGTGGCGTTGCTTCTGCCTTCTCCTCTTAGAAGGGCTTACCTCTAAGATCTGCCCCACCATTAAGGTCCCGTAATTCCTTTCCGCGGTTCCTTACCTCCAGCCCGTTGCTTCTCCTGGGTCGGTTTAAAAGTGGGACTCTGCAATTGCACTCACCCCCAGATGCTGTGTCTGCCAAGCTTGAGGACCAGCGAAATCGCCGGGTGCACCTGTCCTACAAAACTTCGACACCCGTCATCTGTGAGCAATTGACAACCAGATGTCCCATCTGGGGTGCCATAAATCTGTTGGATGTAAATATACACTCTCCTCTGTGACCAGATTTATTATCACAAAGTAGAGACGACGCCAGGTTTAAGAAGCAAAGGGAGAAAAAAGCTTTTTTTATTTTGCCAGGCAAAAGAGGAAGACATTTCAGCCCTTTTCGGGTTCAAAAGTGAAAGTCTCCTAACAGACTCCGCCTAGTTCTCATATTTATACTTTTCCAGAGTTCTTTGTTCTAAGAGGATTTGAATATTTCCTCCTCTCAAATCCACCCTAACTCTGATCTCATTTTGTGGTCACATGGATATGATCTCATCTGTTATTTGGTGATATCTTGTACCAGATACGAAAGATCACCTGCTTTGTTCAGTTTAAGTTAGACAGGACTATTTTCTACTGACTTATATAAATAACCACAGCTTACAAATATAATAGAAAAATAACATTTTTCCAATATGCTAGAATTAAATTAATTAAAATCTTACACATCCCACAACTGTGCAGCCCTTATGGGTAGGGTTACCAACCTCTAGGTATTAGCTGGAGATCTCCTGCTTTTACAACTGATCTCCAGCTGACAGAGATCAGTTCACCTGCAGAAAATGGCTGCTAGTACCTGAAGGTTGGCAACCCTAATTGTATTGGTACCTGTTTAGCTTTGCCCCCCATCCCCATACATTAAACTGACTGCAATAATCTTAAAGAAAATCTGGATCCCAAAAAACGCATGCAAATGGAAACGAGAGGAAGAAAATCTACAAACTCTGGTTAGTAATACGTGTGCAGCTCTGGTTTGTTTCAATGGGGCTTGTCCAAGAGACCTTTTTGCAGAAGACCACCCCAATGTATTATGCCCCATAGGACAGATCTGCCTGTCCGTTGCTCAGTGGCACTTAATGAAGCTAAAAATCTGCTTCCTGCGGCAGCTGCCTCATGTTAGGGTTGCCTCTATTGGTGGCGAACATCATTTTTTAGCCTCTTAAACTCTCTGCCTGGGTACATTCTGATCCAATTAGATAACAAAGGCTTTCCTTGCAGGCAGGTATAATTTCTTTATACAAGGTCTGTTCTGTTCAGTAGTCCTAGTCTCTTTCTGGTTTTCATGCACTGTGGTCTCTTTTATTAAACTATATAAATTAAGGAAAGGGCTATGTGGCTCACATTAGGGGATTATCTTGTGACGCATCCACTTCCCTCTGGGGTCCCCTTCATCCCTGTACTGGGGATGTGCAAAATGCCATCCTTTTTACCTGTGAAAAAATAAAACTATTGATCTTCCTAAAATAGCAGCTATAAGCTTTTTAATCACAAGCTATGCTTTTTCAGGGGTCTGATCTTAAGGTTTTTAAATACCACCTTAGACCTGCTCCTTCATGAATGCTGGCTGCATTTTTTTATAAAGCATTGTCCACCCTGTAAGGTTCCAATTCTCTTTCTCCCTTTCATAGTAAAGCAAAAAATATGGAGAATACTTTGCATTCTTTATTTATTTATTGACAAAACGTATAACCCACTTTTCTGCTCTCATCAGGGCCATCAAAGCAGTTAGAGGTTTAAAAACATATGTCATGTAATAGAGACATACCGTAAAACCGTTAAAACCAAACAAAAAACACATTACTAAAACAATTAAAACCAATACAATAAAATACACACCCATTAAGGCAACTATTAAAACATAGGGCAGGAAGGAGGGATCACTGAGGGAATCACAGATGAAACATAAAAACATCTTAATTTGCTGGCAACAATAGAAGGGGACAGGTGAGTCTCCCTGGGGAGAGAGTTCCAGCGTTTTGGTGCCATGACCGAGAAGGCTCTCTCCCAGGTTGCCACTCACCAAATCTCAGAAGTTGGGGGCATCTGAAGCAGAGCATCAGGAGATTACTGTAGTGGACAGGTAGGTTTGTAAGGGAGTAGGCAGTCCTTCAGGTATGCTGGTCCCAAGGAATATAGGGCTTTAAAGGTCAACACCAGGACCTTGAATTGTGCCCAGAAACACATTGGGAGCCAGAGTAAATTTGGCCAAGACTTGAGTGATATCATCCCTTCCACTCACTCCAGTCCAAATCCTGGCTGCAACATTCTGCATCAGTTGAAGTTTCCTAACATTTTTCAAGGGCATCCCCATGTGGAGCATTATGTTGAGTCATCATTTTAGCAGGATGAACCAACTGTCCTCATTGATTGGGGAAACCCATTCTGGTGCCTCTGCCTTGGTAAAGCATTGCCTTTAAAAAAATTGCCATTATTGATGATCTTTCTTGGTGCCATTCATCAGATTGCTTTTCCTATCCCTGACCCTATGTCTAGAAATTAAATTTCAGAGGCAGTTTGACTGATGCACATGCCTGAAGTCTCTCCTAATTCCCCCTTTTCTACATTGCCCATCCCACATGGGTTTTGTTCATGCAGGTCCCATGATCCTTATCATAGCCCATTTTGGTGGCTGGATCCAACCTGATAGGGGTTGTTTGTGGAAAACAGAGACAGATGGAGTGCTATCACATGGTATCATCTTATTTCAGAAAGACTGCTTTTCACACTGCCAGTTTTGTGTCTGAAGTAGGCTTGTAGGGATCTGTGTTGTGGGGGAAGGTGTGGTTTGGTTATCTGTCAGGTGGCTTTCCTTCCTGTGTGGGTCAGGAAGAGAGAAGAATTAAATGTGCATTAATTCTTTCTGTGGCCTGTCCCTTGTAAAGTGCAGGTTATGAGATCAAGAGGGCAGAGCCCAGGAGCTTGGAAGTGGCAGATTTAAACTAATCCTACGTCCTCTGCTATTGAGCAGGCGGAGACACGTGTTGATTTTTTAAAAAGTGATCTCGAGTTTTTTCCTAAGTCTCCAGAGCAGACTGACATGTATTTGAAAGTAGATGCATTGCAAGCTGAGGATCCTCAAGGACTCATGTGGGGTGTTACTCCTGCCCTGTCTAGTATCTTTTGCTGCATTTCCCCTCCCTCACCCCAACCTTCCTGTTTGACACCTCTTCCATCCCCTAACCAACTCACCTACTTGCATGTCAAAATGAAACTGCTGAGATCTGGTGTGAGATCTTGGCAGCCATTTTAGGTTGCTTAGACAGCCGGACAACATCTGTAATGTCTCTGGGGTTCTTTGTGGAGGAGGCTAAAAGCTTGAAGCTTTAGATCAGACCTGGAGATCTGGAAACCCTACAGAGTGTGATAAGAGGTGATAATTACCTCCTTTGCAAGTGGTTAGAAGCAGTTGGGGTTAATGTAGGGTTGCCATTCTCCAGGTTCTAGCTGGAGATCTCCTGCTATTACATCCGATCTCCAGCCGATAGAGATCAGTTCCCCTGGAGAAAATAGCCACTTTGGCCATTGGGCTCTATGGCATTGAAGTCCCTCCCCTCTATAAACCCCACCCTCCTCAGTCTCCGCCCCCAAAACCTCCCGCCGGTGGCAAAGAGGGACCTGGCAACCCTAGGCGAATGGGAGATACGTAAATTAGCAAGGTACTGAGGACATACAGTGTAAGCCCCTGGAATAGCAAACTCCAAATCACAATCCTGACCACATATGGCATAATAGCCAGCGGCTGGCTCGGAGCCATTGAAGAGTGACTCAAAGGACAGTAAAAACATTTGAAATAGTAACTATAACTGCCAATCTGCACAATATCCCAGCCAGCACGAATTGTGACTCACCAAGACAAAAGCAGTCCGCCAGCTATGGTTTTAGGGCCTGATAGGGTCCATCAGCCTCTCCAGCTTTTCCAGTTATTAATCCCATTAGTTGGTTACCCTTCGTGGCTAGTGAGCAGCATAGGGGAGGAGCTGTGACTCAGTGGCAGAGCATCTGCTCTGAATGCAGAAGGTCCTCAGTTCAGTCTCCAGCATCTCCTATTAAAAGAGTCAGGCAGCAGGTGATGCGAAAGACTCGACAGCCTGGAGATCTGCTGCCAGTCAGAGTAGACAATACTGACTTTGATAGACCATTGGTCTCAGTATAACTTCATGTGTGTACACTAGAAGGAAACAAGTTGTATAGTCCCTGAACTCATTACTGCAACAGTCCTGTAAGCTGGACTAATGTTTTAACCCTCGTCAGAAGGAACAGACTCACAAGCCCTTCCCTGTTCTTTTTGGTTTGGCCCCCTAGGAAGCTGGAAAACCCTGTGGCAATCCCAGCGTTGCTTGGCAATGCTGTCCCATCCCCTCACTCCCCAGGGGTGCAAAAAACAAACTGCTGCTATCAACAACACTAAGAGTATCTCCTGCTGAACTGAATTGCACGTCTAATGCTCTATACCTGCATTGCTATTTAGAGGCCCCACTAGGGTGGCATTAATCCATCGAAGGAGTGAGCTGTGGCTCATGAAAGCTCATACCCTGCCAGAATTTTTGTTAGTTTACTGGACTCCTACTCTTTTCTACTTCTTGTGCTGTATGAGAGGTGGCCTATGAAGGAAATGGCAAACAGTGACTAGACGTATGCACCACACTGCAAATGCAACCCCCGCTCCCTTGGGATGCTTTAACACATAGGCAAGTATTATGATAGCTGGTGCATGCACAGGCACACTTCAGGAACTGCTCAGCTGGAACATTTTCTGGTCTGGCATCCTCCGGTTCTGGCAGTTGTCCAAGAGGATAGCATTCTGGTTGGGCTTGGAAAATTTTGACTTGGTGTCAGATGTTTATCAAGTGAAGTTTTCTTAATTCTTGCACTCAATTAATGCACAGAGAGGAGGACCCCTGACTCACTGGTAGAACACAGGCTCCCAGAGTCAATTGCTGACATCTCCAGTTCAAAGGATCTTGAGCCGCAAAAGGTCTCTGTGTCTTCTTGGACGTGGAGCAACTGCAGGCAGACAGACTAACATCTTGACTCAGTTTAGAGCAACTTCATATGTTCACTTCCCAATGCCAGGAAAACGAGCACCGGTAGTTTGCCCTTGACATGGCTCTTGGAAACAGGAGACATTAGTACTTTGCACTTCAAATATTGCCATAGACAAACATGTTTATGATTTTTTTTTAAAATACTGTTTTCCTTGTATTTTTCCACTAGGGGACGCCTCATCCTATTTTTCTCCCCCTTTCAAGAAGCTCTGCTTCCCACAATGCACTGAGCAGAAGCCACTAAAGGGTTTGCTTGCACCCTGGGGTTTTTTAACAATGCTGCAGGAGTCTGGAGGAAGCGGTGTCTTCCCTGCGCTTTCCTCGTACGCGAGCTTTTCTCCATTGCCGACAGCCTTGTGTCTACTTACCTAGCGTCTACTAGGAGCTGCAAGGTAAGCGCAGGACAGAATTGTCCCCCCCCCCCCCCCGTTTGCTGGTTTGTCCTGGAGTGGCTGATCTGAACTAGTTGGGAAAAGCTGGGCTGTTCAGACATGGCTTCTTCCAGCCCTCTCATTCTGCATAGCTGGGGTCCCGGGTGGTGAAGCGTCTCATTTCTTCCACCGTCTGCATTTCTTTCCCATGATTGACGTTCCTTAAAAAAAAAAAAATGCTTGTTCTCTTTTTTCAGTTGCTTTACATGACTCGGAGTGTAGGCAGGAAAGGTGATTTCCGACTGCCTCTCGGTACATCCAGTGCCAGGTCTTAGATCGGGGGGGGGGGGGTTAGAAACGCTCTCCTTTTACAAAACCACTTGGCACAGGTAAACTAAAATGCAAGAAGGCACGGAATGGTAGGCTGTGAAAGGGGAGCATCCAGGAAAAGCTTTGGAAGGACGGGCACCTTATTAAAAGTGTCTGCTCAGTCCTTGTGTCAAGGATGCACACAGAAAATGTGATGCTTGACAATATGAACAAGGAGTGGAGCTTGGACTAGAATGGTGTGGAGTTTTGACCAACGTTTTCCTTGCGGCACGTAGTGCGATTTGCTGTCTTCCTTATGCGCTGAACTGGCTTTTCTTGGGAATCAGATGTGCTGATTCAGTGCGACCAGTCCTGGCAGACACCTTTCCCTGTGCCCTTAGATGAGAAGGGGAAATTAACACAGCCTCTTCTTATGGATGGTGCATGGCAGGTTCTAATAACTTGTGTGGTTGTCACAGAGTATATGGCAAAAGGCTGAGTTTTGTGGCTGGGTTACCCACAAGTAGTCCCATAAGGAGCTGCTTTACATGGCATCGGAGTTTGCTTCCTTGTAGTCCTGTGCTGCCAGGTCAGAGCAGTTCTTCGTAAGCCATTTTTTCATAACTTTGCTCCCTGAAAAACCTCTCTAGTAAGAGTCCTCGAAAGTCAATGTAGACTTTTCACCGTCACCGTTAGAAGTGCGATGTATGATCTATTAGGGTAATGTTTCAGTTTTCAAGAGAAAAGCTGCCTATTCTTTTACAAATTCAGGTTTCATTTTTGCATGCCTTCCTGACTTTTGCAATAGGAGACGCTGGGAAATAACTTGCATATAAAATGTAGTAATGCTTCATTACTCAAATATATTCAGCCTGATGGTGAATTTTCACACGTGTTTGTGAACATGTTATTCAACACACAATACGGCATTTCTACTTTTCAAACTCAGATTTTTGCCTTTTCTTTTAAGGAGCTCAGGGTAACATACATTAGTTATTTGATATTATCCTTGCAGTTATTCTGCGAGGTATGCTAGATGAAAGATGCCTTCCAGTGTTACCACTCAGTATCATTCCAGTTTCTCAGAGGGTAGTGCTTACATGGGAAGGAGCCATTTGTATCTGCATCTCCTTGGTCCAGTTCCAACCCCATACTGACTATTTCTACCGCTGCACATACATCTTACTGGCTTTTAGAGATAGAGTGTTTTAATATGAAGCTTCCTCCATTCCATCCCCCATTATTCATCACTATCTCTGAATGTAAGTTGCAAATACCTTGAGGTGGCCAACCAGGGGCTGATGGATGTGGAGATCTTTTGACCCCTCCCTCAATCTTCCGAGCCATTTACGAAAGGCAAATGTCTTGTTTCCAAACAAATGAGTTTATTTTTGAGTCATTAATATAAAATGGATGAGGTTGCAAAATATAATTGAATACCAAAAATAAGTGGGGTGCTCTACCCCAGTAGTAGAGATGAACAAGAGTAACATGTTATTTCACAATGCACTGCAGACATCTGCATACTTCAAATTATGCATTTGCCTAGAGAAAGTCATTTGGAAACTATCTGTAATGCTCTTTTTTCTTGAGCAAATCAATATCCATTGTCACATCTGGAGTGTACCCTTAAATATACAGTGTAGAATGTGTAAACATACAAAGTTGCGTTCTCCTGAGTAAGACTGTTGATCATTCTAATTTTGTCTGCTTAGACTGGTGGTGACTCTCCAGTATCTCAGACAGACCTCCACTCCTGTTTTCTGAGATCCTTTCACCATCAAGGATTGCATCTCAGACCTCCCTTATCTAAATCACATACTGTTTCCCCAGAAAGATAACACAGGTATAGGTGTGACTCATCCCCCATTGAAAAGGAGACACCAAACACTTGGTTCATGGACATGATGATAGTTACCTAATTTGCTACTCGCTGCATAATTATTAAGAAGTTATATTGTAGAAAAACTGGAGTTACATGAACTGGGGCAGAAAGTAGAATTGGAAAAGAACGGTGAGACGGCAACCAGGCCAAAGATAACACAAACAGTCTTGCTTCATATTTTCTCACATCGCTGTTGGTAACCTTGAACAAACTCAGACATTCCAAACTGTATTTTTCTGTTTCCAGATGTATTTATTTATTTACTCTCATATGGGATTACTCTTGATCTTCATGTTATGTGGTAGTCTTCCTGTACGTGAATCCATTCTTGCTTCATTTGTCCTTTTTACCCCTGATTACTTCTGATTCCTTTTACTCTCTTGCAACCTCTTCTTTGTTTGTTTCTGAGTTGTAATTATTGCTGATGGAATTGCTTTTGCTGCAAGGACAATGCAGAAGGGGTATTTTCCCCCCTTTGATCATCACCCCATCCCCATCTGTGGTTGCCGCGTCTGCCCCATCAGACCCCCCCAAGTAGTACCCCCTTTCCTGTCTTCCTTTTGTCATGAGACTCTGCAACCAACTTCATTTTGGTCCTTAAATGTCTTTGCTTAGTGAAACAGAGGTACTTCAGTCATGTATGGTACCTGGAAACATGTCTATCTATGTTCTCTCTCTCTTGATGTGGCTACCTGGGTTGTGAGTATGAGTGTGTTAAGAAGCAGTCCTGGGAATGAGGACACTTGGAGGGTTGCTATTGGATACACCCATCCTTTTTGTGGCTGACTCCCCTGTCCAGTGGACAGTTTGGCTTTAACTTCTGCTTCTTGCCAGGATGGCTGTTGAGCCTTTTGGTGGAAGTTATGTTAAGCTTGTGTACGTATGGACATTCAGTCATGCAAGCTCCTACCTGTAGCCTCAAGTAGTAGAGCTCAGAAGCAAGTTGATCAGCTCTGTGAGAACTAGCCTACCTGCATACAAAATAGTTTCATCATTCTGGAACACAATGCTGCAACTTGAGATATTGCATGCTAAGAGGTGTGAGAGCTCTTGTGACTGGCTAATTTATGGAGTACTAACAATAGAAAATTGCATTCAGACATCTCTGTAAATGGTGGCTGTGGTTTGTGCAGCAAATTCTGGCTAGTCTATCAGACATGGATAATTAATGCCAGTTTGTGGGTAAACCCAGGTTTGTCTGCTTCTTGCTTCTCTACCTCTCAATAAAGACAACATCTTCCATATACTGATGGCTCTATGACCAGGTAGTCTCAAGGGGTGGCATGTGAATTCAGATGTCCCCATATAAATGTCCCCAAATAAACTGCATTAGTGCAAACTGTGGTTAACAAATAAACTTCAACCCCTCATTTGAAGTCATGTTTTAGTGCAACCCAGTAAATCCAAGTTTGGACAGTCTGCATTCAAGCATCATAGGTAACCAAGGTTTGCTGAAACCATGTTTTGTAAACCACAGCTTATCATGATATCTGAATACATCCAATGGGTAGCTCTTGTCTCTTGCTCCATTAGTTGATAAAGTACAAAAATGCCAAGGAAAGTATATTTTCCACTCAGAATATATAATCTCTACCCTCTTAATTGGAAGGGTTACTCTGCTACAGGACATTTGGGAAAAGTAACCAATACAACCTTTAGCACAAGCTTGATGGCTGATAATCCCCTTTAACCAGCTGGTTCTCTCTGGGTGGAAAAAAGTCTGATGAAACTTGGAATGCTTTTCCAACTAGTTCCACTGGATTCTAGATGCCTGAGTTTGATCCCGACGGAAATCGGCTTCAGGTAGCTGGATCAAGGTTGACTCAGCCTTCCCTCCTTCTGAGGTCGGCAAAATGAGTACCCGGCTTGCTGGGGGTAAAGTGTAGACACTGGGGAAGGCAATGGCAAACCACCCCGTAAACATAGTCTGCCTAGTAAATGTCGTGATGTGCCGTCACCCCATGGATCAGTAATGATCCGGTGCTTGCACAGGGGACTACCTTTACCTTCACCTTTACACCTACTTTTTCAACATCCTGTGGGCACACTGGTGATGTATTTGCATCTTTGCAGAGTATGGCCAGCACAGTGTCGACCTATACCATTCCTGCCACTAAATGCAGGTATTTACGCACATTGAAATCTGACAACAGATTTGGAGGCTTTGTCCATGGATGCTGGGTAGTGGAATCTGGTTCTGGATTTTTCAGCTGCTCCTTCCTTGGTGCCTAGAGGGTCTCCATGGGAAGGACTTAATCCATGTGATGTGGGCCCTGGCACAAAAGCCCTGAATGTTTTCATGCATGGGCAAGACATTCAGGGCTGGACTGCATCACTTCTGCTGAGCTTTCAGGACTTTTGTGTACGGCTCATATTGGGTTGGGTTTGACATGAATCTCCTTGGTTCCCTTGGAGGACTCTATATTGGGTGGTGTTGGAGCCATGTAACCTTTGCAATGCAGAACACAGTATGCCCAGGTGTATCAAGTTGCTGCAAAATAAACAGGGGTGGTGGAAAGTACGCAACAAGAACTCTACAACTGATTCTGAACAGTCAGTTGCTCAATACATTGTGTTGCCCACTCATGTAGAACAAAATTCTAGTCCAATACTACATTAGAGACCCACAGAATTTCCCAAGATATAAGTTTTCCTGAATCAAAGCTACTGTGTTAGATACCTGATGAAGTGAGCTTCCACTCACAAATGTTTTTACCCTGGAATACTTTGTGGGTCTCTAAAGTGCAAACCACCTTGTAAACAGTCTGCCTAGTAAACATCATGATATGACGTCATCCCATGGGTCAGTAATGACCTGGTGCTTGCACAGGGGACTTTTATCTTTTAAGATGCTACTAGTCTCAAATTTTGTTCTGCTATTACAGACTAACATGGCTATCCACCTGAAACTATCTACTTATATAGACTCCAAACACACCATCCAGTTTGTGATATAAAAGGAAGCAGCAGACTTAAAGCCTGCCTGGGAAATGAATTCTTGTGGCCTCTGATCATATACACACAGTGTTTTTCTATAGCGGTGATTGGTCTTTAACCTGTGCTTGTGAATTGCTTTGAAGACTTCAGTCAAGAAGCTGGTTATCCATTTCTAAGTAAATGTTTGATGGCTCGCTACAGGTTCCAAGTACAGTCATCTGCAGTACTTGGCTCTGGTGAAGAGAATCCTTCTGTTTCCTTGCCATGAAAATAAACCTAACAGATTTCTTATGTTCCTCTGAAGGTGGCCGGCATGATGAATTGCTTACTTAATTCCTTTGCCATATGAAGGTACATATGTAGCTTCCAAGGACCCTTTCCCCTGATGACCCCCTTAGCTTGTACTGACCTGTGCTGCCTTTTCTAACAGCTCCCCAAAGTCTCAGGCAAGGGCATTTTTCAATTTTGCCTCCCATCATCTTTTAACTGGAGATGACAAGGATTGAATCTGGGATCTCCTGTTTGTACTCTGTTATACCGGGCAATGGGCCTTGCATGAAAGCAATGGCATCTTGGAAAGATAGTAGCAGATTTGAACACATTGATGTTATTTGATAGGCAATAACTTAAGCAGCGAGACATAATCAAACTTACTTTGCACACTCTGGAGCTAAGCAATGAAAATGGATGTTTGGAGCCATACCTGCATCAACAGTGAGTCTTGCCTTCGGCCATCCCCTTTCGAAAACTGCCTAATGTCAGTGTGTTCTAGACTGTTAGAGAGAGGAGGAGGGAAGCCAAGGCTTTAATAATGGATCAAAAGTTTATGTTTCAAGACGAGAACACACAGAAGCTGCAGAGGAGTCAACATGTAAAGGGAGAAGGAAGATCAAACACAACTTGAACTGAAAGGAGACATTTAGCCTCTTTCCGCCACTTGCTGCTGTAATGGCTCCTACCTTGAGCAGTTGCCTTAATCTAGATTTTGTTTGTTCAGTACCTGCTAGCCCTGGGGCATAGGAAATCATACCTAAATTTAGACTTGATCTGTGTGTTCTCCAGCTCCCTAGTTCTTGATGTCTGTTTACCTTTTGATCATGCAAAAACATCCAAGGGCTCCTCATATGGATAGCCAGCTTGGCCAATCCAGTGGTTTCAGAATACTTGCCAATCACAGAGGCTGGTGTTATTTATTTATACCCCGCTCGTCTCCCAAATGGGAATGTAAAGCTGCTAACAACATAGTTCTCTTCTCCTCCATTTTGTCCTCGTTAACAGGTAGCAGAGGCCTTTCTAGACACAAGCTCAGAACTTGAGTTTCCCAACCCAGAACTGGCAACCTTATGCTTGTAGTATCATATGCGGTAGTATCTAGTTCATGAATTGGGCTCCACAAAGTAGAACTAGGGCTGTTCCCCTGTAAAAATCTCAGACCTGGAAGGTGGAATGGAGGCTAGCCAACCAGACTTTGGGAAAAGAGTGATGTTGCAAGGAGGGGACACCAGTTTCTCCAGTAGGGGCTAATATGGTACTGTCCCAAATGATGGTCTGAGACTTCCAGAACCAAACAATAAATCAGCTGCCTTGAGCCTGTTTTTGGAGAGGTGACTTATACATTTGCTAAATAAATGAAATCTTAGAGCTCTGCAAAGGGTATTATTGGTTATTCCTTTTAGGCAGCAATTCTCTGCACACCTGCTTAAAAGTAACCCCTGTTGAACTCTGTGGGGTTAATTTCTGAGTAAACGTGTAGAATCAGATGGTAGTTTTACTTGCAGTGGTTAAGTAATGATCGACTTGGGGGAAATTATGTCTCTTTTAAAATGTCTGACAGCAGCATTGGAGGAAAGGAAAGTAATTGGGTGTTTTTTCTCATACAACTTTTCAAAATGCCCTGTTTATGTCTATTTTTATGTGTGTGGTTACCATAAAGAAGTAACAGTTTGCTGGCATTGACCTATTCTCATTGACCTAGAACTAGCAGTGGGGAAGGAGGGGACATGGGTGAACCTGATAGTTTGCAGGGTGTTTTCCCAGAGAATTGGCAGCTGACAAAGCTGTTTATCTACACCTCCATCTCTGTACTCTGCATACCACAGTGAAGTGAATCCGTGACCCAACAGGATTTGCTGATGGGCTCTTTTCCAAAGAACTGAACAACTAAGGATTGATAGATGTTTATAAAATTATGCATGGTATGGAGAAAGTAGATTGAAAGGACCTTTCTGCCCCTCTCTTTCTGAAAACTTGAGGGCACCCAACAAACCTGAAGAGCAGTAGACATTTTGTAAAGCTTTCCCCCCTGCTCGTTGTTTTAATTCTGTTTTTAGAATAATGTTTTTGTATTTCTTTTCCTATTATCTATCTTGGGACTCAGTTATTTTGAAGAAAGGCAGACTTACAAATGTTTAAAAATTAAAATGTCAATGATACATGAATTGATTGAGTAGAGGGGAGGAAATACTACTTCATACACCTTTGTGGAACTGAAGGCCACATGATGTGGTGATAGCTGCTAGTTTAGAGGGCTTTTAAAAGGGGATTAGATAAATTAATGAAAGATGGGTCCATCTATGGCTGTTAGCGATGATGGCTAAATGAAACCTCCATGCTTGAAGGAAGTATACCCCTGAACGCTACTGTGATGGATTTCTGGGGGCTAGCCAACCAGACTTTGGGAAAAGAGGGATGTTGCAAGGAGGGGACACCAGTTTCTCCAGTAGGGGATAATATGGTACTGTCCCAAATGATGTATTGGGAAATGATGTATTGGGAAATTTTCCCTTGCTGTCACAGTACCATTTTCCACAGGATTTTCCCTTGCTGTCACCGTACCATTTCCCATCTGCCTCACCGCATTGAGGATCTTCGTAGGAAATTAAAAAGAGGAAAACGGGTTAGAGGGGATAGGATCTGAGCCTAAGTATTATCCACCCAAACCCAGATTGGTAGCTGAGGTAAAACTGACAGGCATGCGATGGTTCACTTTTCAAAGTGAACAACAGCAACGTTTATTTCAGGGGGGAAACCAACCCTGCACAACTGAGGTACATATTGACACTCAACCAGGAGTTGTGGGAGGTTAGGTTTTACACAGTACGTGACTGGTGAGAACATTTTCTCAGGCAGGTCTATCACATATCAACACAGCGCTCCTGCTGCAGCGAAGTTAAACACCAAGTGTAGCAGAACCCTGCTGTAAACCTCAGTACACTCTGGAAGGGAAACGTGACCCCAAAAAACTCATATCTGCTCAGATCTTCAATTCGCACACCTGTTAGACTAACCCTTCACTCGCAACCCTTAAAAGGTAACTTCTTTTGATTACTGCCCCTTCCCCGTCAGATCTTAAATTTCCCCAATACAGCTGCTTTGGGCTAACTTAGAGGACTGCTGTGATTGGCTGCTTTGTCTCTGGGGGACATTTCTGCTCTCTACCTTTTACCATTATGTATTGGGGGGAGATAGTGGGGGGCTAATATCCTGCTTGTGGGCTTCTCAGAGATTGGCTACCATGGGGGGAAAGAATGCTGGACCCTTGTTCCGGTCCAGCACGGGACTCTCCTTATAATAGTTTAAATGGCACAGGAGACTTCTGGACTTGTATTAACAGAGGGGCTATAGCTTGGTGGTAAGATAGGGCAACAGCTGGAGATCTCCTGCTAGTCCAACTCATCTCCAGCCAATAGAGATCAGATCGCCTGGAGAAAATGGCTGCTTTGGCAATTGGACTCTGTGGCATTGAAGCCCCTCCCCTCCTCAGGCTCCATCCCAAAAACCTCCCATTGGCGGCGAAGAGGGACCTGGTAACCCTATAGTAAGAGCATTTGCATTGCTTATGGAAGGCCCCAGTTTCAATTTCTGGTGTCTGATTATGCCACGGAGTGTACAACTGTGAAACTGATACCCTGGAAAAAGCAGTTTGTGATATCGCGTGGAGTGGGTGAGTGTGTTGTTCAAAGACAAATAAAAAGGGGGAAATTCCACTAGGCATGCCTAATCTCAAAAGTTGGTGCTGTCTGGATCCTAGCCAAGGTGGTATTATGTTGATAGTAAGTATGATTAGGTTGCGTGCATGACGAAAGTAAACCATTGATTTTTAGTGACGAGTGGGTTCTTTGGCCGGGGACTCTGTTTCGCATTGCCAAATCATTCATCCATCAAGCCTCCTCATTGTCTTTTCTTTAAAATAATACTGCTTTGAGCCGTTGAAAATTCCTTCCTCCCATTCCACTGACAGTCCTCACCATTGTCTCTGTCTCCCTTCGCCATCCTCCTCCTCAGCAGCATCTGTTGTGCAGTTGAAGGAAGAGGGACAGGAGTGAAAGCAGCCATTCAAAGTTTGCTTTGTATCCCCAATCAATAAGTAAGATGAAGTCATGCGACTCTTTTGGCCTTTGCATTCAGGTTCCAGGTTGACCTTTCTTGTAGTTAAAGGGGAACAGAACATTTTACGCTTTAGTGGTTAAGCAAAAAGCAGGGAGAATCATAGAGTTGGAAGGGGCCACACAGTCCAACCCCTGCTCAATGCAGGATCAGCCTAGAGCATCACTGTCAAGCTACATGGAAGCTTCTCCTACTCTTAATAATGCATTAAGAAGTTCTGGAAGATGTTCTTCTTCCCAAAATTAATTTCAGAGTGGCACTGGACAATCCTGAGCCATTCTCTTGCCTTACCACAAACCCCTATCTGTGGCACTCAGCCCAGGCTCAGGTTAGATCACATATGACTTGCAGGTATCAGCCACAGTAAGCATAGTTCATCTCTTCCCCAAAAGTCTCATATTCACATGCTCTCAGAACGTTTTGGATTTTTGAAACTGATTGATATTTAGCTCAGTAAATGTGGCACTGCTGCTTATTTCCTGTGATGTATCTAAACCTCTTTTCCCCCCACAGTACTGGTTTTGTTACAGATCAGTTAACTTTCTCCAAGCATTTAATATTTTATTCCTGTGTGGACCCTCCTTTCAGATAGTTGTTACATTTAGGCAGCTGTTGGGTATTACTTGTCATGCAAATGCTGCTGGATGGTTCAATGCTACCTCTCTCTCCCCATTTGTGCCGTTTAAAGTATTTAAAATTTTGCTAATCATTTTAATGTTTTGGACTGAGGCAGATTGAATGATGTACTGTTAGAGATGCTCATCTAGTCTTTAAGCAAACACCCAGGCTAGGCGCCTTACCCCAGCAACAAAGCCACCCCATTCGATGTACCCTTTTCCTTTGTACTTACCTAGTCCTTTTGAAGGCTGTGCATTCCAATGCTGGAGGAGAGAAGTGCAGAGGTCCCCGACCTTCCCCCTCCTCAAAGGAGATGAATAACAATACATCTATTCCACCTGCCCTTCTGTTATACGTGCCCTTGGAATTGCACTAACACATTAAATAATTATCTCACTAAGCCTTGAGTTAGATTAATTAAAGTATGCAACAAATGTGAACGCATGAAGCTGCCTAAGAGACAGACTCTTCACCCATGTTGGGTTGGGACCCTCTGGGGGATGACAGGTCCCACCTGCTGTGTCACTGAGCCCAATAAAACAGCCATTTTTGCTGCTTCTTTGAAGGATGTAGTACTAGAGAGCAAGGGTGCTATGACACACTCCAGTCACCATTCTGGCTGCAGCACTGTGTTCAACCTGTAGCTTCTGAGCAGTCATCAAGGGAAGCCCCACATAGAGCACACTGCAGTAATCTAATCTAGGTGTTACCAGGCCATTCACCAATGGCAAGATCTTTCTTGCCCATGAAAAGCCACAGTTGGTTCACCAGCCAAAGCTGGTGAGAGGGGCCCCTGGCCACCGCTGTCAACTATTTATCCAACAGATGGCCTGGGTCCAACAGCACACTGGAGCTACAAACCTCCTCCTCCTTTAGAACGAGTATAGTCCCATCCAGGATATATTCCAGTTCTTGGGTCAGATCCCCCCTCCCCAGCACCTCCACTTGGTTGGGATTAAGTTTCAGTTGTTAGCCCTTAAAGACTTCTGACATCTTAAAGTGGGGTCTCCAACCGTTTTGAGCTTGCAGGCACCTTTGGACCTTTCATTTGATTATTAGACTGCTGATTTTCCTTTAAATTATTTTTAAGGTCTGTTTTCATTGATAGTTTCTGATAGTTCTTCTTCTAGAGGCTTGTTTGATGGTGTGTTCTTTTTATTAATGTAAAATATGTTAGTATTAATTATAAATTGGACACTGCTGGGAGTGTGTCTAAAGAAACAAAAGTAAGAACCAAAGTAGATTCTAGGACCCAATAGCTCTTTGGTCTGGCAATGTGTGAAATTTGCTGTCCTGGGGGATTGCACGGGTTTCTTTTAGAACACTGGGCAAAAGGGATGTGGCTTGTTTCAAGCATCTGAAATATTTTTGTTTCTGGTTGGGCTATTTTGGGCCTTACTGTATTTCTACAACAAAAATAAGGCAGGGAGTAGATAATGTAGTGGAGAACAGAGAAAACAATATAATTTAAAATAATAATAAATGCCTCCTAGGAATTGAAGCAGAGGGGAAACTGCTTAACAAGAGAATAACAGTTGATTTAAAGGACCAAATCCTTCACAATAGGGAAAAATCAAAACTTCAGTCAGTGAACCAATCTTTATTACAGCCCACAAGCCATACAGAAGCAGAACAAACAATATTATTTAAAACATTAAGGCAACAAAAATTGAGGGGGGACAATATGAAATGGTTGTCGAAGGCTTTCACGGTCAGAGTGCATCGGTTCTTGTAGGTTATCCGGGCCGTGTGACCGTGGTCTTGGTATTTTCTTTCCTGACGTTTCGCCAGCAGCTGTGGCCGGCATCTTCAGAGGAGACACTGCCCTTCAGTGTTACTCCTCTGAAGATGCCGGCCACAGCTGCTGGCGAAACGTCAGGAAAGAAAATACCAAGACCACGGTCACGCGGCCCGGATAACCTACAAGAACCGATTAATATGAAATGGGGTGAAAGAATTAAGAAAGGGTTTTCAATATCACTAGGGCAAAAAAAGAAAAGAAAAGAAAATGTGGCAAATTTACTCTAGTACTAATGTTCCCATTAGATTTGAGTCTAGTAGCACCTTATAGTCCAACAAGATTTTTAGGGTATGTGCTTTTGAGAGCCAAAACTCCCTTCATGAGATGCACTGACCCTTAGGAATTTTCAGAGTTTTACCTTTTTATAATGTTTTTCCTTCAAGCCCCCCTCCTGTGATCTTTGCTCATGCATGCATAGCACAGATTACATCGTTCAGCTTTTTCAAGCTGTATTTCATTCGCTTCATTCTAAGGTGAAGATAACCTCCCGTGGTCTAAGAGCAACTCAGATGCTTCTCATCAAAGATGGTCAGGCTGTTGGGTTAAGGCCTCCCTCTGAAGAACAAGCTCTTCACTAACTGCTCATTAACATCCCTTTCTTTATCTGACCAGGTACAGCTTACCTCAGTATTAACAATTACAGTTCAGCTAGCAAACAGCATACATGTAGAGTTCAACTAGTGAACCAATATGGAGTCGCTTAGGGCAAGCTTAGTCATTTTCCCATCTCACTCTCTCACTCTTTATTCCATTTTTTGGTCTCAAAACAGTGAAGTACCTTGTGAACATAATGCCTTATTTGCAGTGCTGCTCTGATCATTTCTGGTTGGTCAATGGGAGGCCTTTGAATACCAAGCAGCCTTGCTCTAAATTTCTAATTTTGGATAAGGTTTTCTCTTGTCTCTATACTCAAAACATAGGTCTTTGTCTTTCAACTTGACTACATGCCAATAAACCGGCCAAATGTTGTTGTTTTTAAATAGCCTTTGTGGGGAAAAGTGCTACACTAAAGATTCTGTTTGTTTTTTATTGTGTTACTTTTTTATGGCTGACTTTATGGGTATACCTGTGCCTATTGTCTTCCTTGAATCTTACGCAGTTTGTTCCACAATGGAGTTGAACTAATTTACTTGGATCGGTTTAGCGATGAGTATTTTATTTGCTGACTGACCCAATAAGCCAGATCTCTCATTAGTTTTATGGGATTCCCTTTTTATTGACGTCCTGTCATGGAACACACTGAGTAAAATCTGGTTTTATGTTTTGGCTCCTTTCCGATGATAAACATTCTCTGTTGCGTCAGTCTTAACTGATCCCAGTGGCATTTCTTTTTACGATGCACTAAAACAGATTGAGAGCTCTCTATCCCTCCAAATTATGAGAATGCTGTTTGAACCTACTCTTGTTAACAAAACGAAATGTAAAAGTAAGTAATTTAATAAAACAAAAAATCAAAGAAAAGATAGCTTTGGACTTGGCTCTTACTTTATTGGATAATGTTTGCCTAATTTAGTATAACCAACCTCAACATTCCAATTTAATATCCCCATTATTAAAGGGTGAACCAGTGTAATGGTTATAGGGTTGCCAGCTCCAGGTTGGGAAATACCTGGAGATTTTTTGGGGGGAGCCTGAGGAGGGCGGGGTTTGGGGAGGAGAGGGACTTCAGTGTCTTAGAGTTCAACTGCCAAAATGGCCGTTTTTTCCAGGTGAACTGATCTCTATTGGCCGGAGATCAGTTGTAATAGCAGGAGATCTCCAGCTAGTAGGAGACCTAGGAAGAAACCCTTCTGGTCCCGTTTGAAAATATATTTATTCCATGAACTTCTTTTGATGCATGTAGCTGATGAAGCCATAGGCGAAACGTGATCTTGAACTAGACGACACATCCTGATATCTTCTCGCTGTGGACTTTGCTCCAGACATCTCCTGTCCAGCTACTAATCAGTAAAAAGTCCATCACGGACAATATATATGGACTTACCTGACTTACAGGATATTCAGACTCCTTATTGAATTTTGTATTTTGCTGGATTGGTATTCGAATTTTGTATATGTATCATATTGTATTGTATTTCATTTTGTATATATGCGCACATTTTGCACTTACTTGCACCTTCATAAAATAATTTCCATTACCTTGTAAGTGCTGTTTGGATCTGTCCCAGTACCTGGAAGTTGGCAACCCTAGGTCGTTAAGAGTGACAGATTCTGATCTGGAGAACCGGGTTCGATTCCCCACTCCTTCACATAAAGCCTGCTGGGTGACCTTGGGCCAGTCACAGTTCTTTCAGAACTCCCTCAACCCATGTGGAGGCAGGCAATGGCAAACCACCTCTGAACTTCTGTTACCTTGAAAACCCTATGGGGTTGCCATAAGTCAGCTGTGACTTGATGGCACTTTCCACCACCACAACATTATTAAAGGGGTTAATAGAAAGGAGGGGTCTTGATAATACAGCACATTCTTTGTGAATACTAACTTGCAGGTTCACTCTAGCACATCCAGTGAAAAGTGTCAAGACATTTTTCTGCGGTGGCCCCATCCTTATTCATCGGGCTGCCAGTTGAGGTAAAAGATAGGCAGCAGTGTAAAGCTGGTGGTTTGTTAGTTAGTTTTGGGGGTTTTCTGGGGGGCTTTTCCCAGGCTAGGTTATTATGATGCTTAATTATATTAATGGTTTAATAGGTAAAGTTTCTGATTGCTCTTGTCTACTGTATACCACTTTGAGCAATGAGTAAAAGCGGTAGAGAAATACTAGAAATAAATATTAAAACATCTTGGGTACCATGTGTGAAGGAAAACCTTTCAGTGCTTGAAATCTTGGAGAACAAAATGCATAATACTGGGCCTGATGGACCAGTGGTTTGATAGTGTATGGCAGCTTCATTTTTTATGAATTAATCAACAGCTTCAGATTAAAGTTAGCAAGGCCATAGGTTTAAAACATTTATGAGGAAGTACAGAGGGGTGCCTGGAATTTGTAGACCAAATAGGAAGATGAAAGAAAGGAACACGGGATAGGGCTGCCAACTCTGGCCTGGGAAATTCTTGGAGATTTGGGGGTGGTGCCTGTAGAGGAGAAATTTGGGGAGGAATTGCACCTAGAATGTATGGTACACCATAGAGATTGCTCTCTGCAGCTGCCAATTTCTCCAGGGGAACTGACCTCTGAAGCCTGAAGATTAGTTGTAATTTCAGGAGAACTCCAGTCTCCGCCTGGAGATTGGCATAAGAAAAATTGTGTTAGGGTTGCAACAGTGTTCAGAAGGAGGTAGAGGTTGGTACTGTTGTGTGAGCTAAGCAGAAATGTGCTTGGGCTTTTGATAACTGAGGGAGTGACAGAGATTATAGCGAGCCCCCCCCCCCTGGAAGTACAGCAATGATAATGGGAACTTCTTTACTTATAGGTCTTGGCTAATTTCAGTTGCTAAAACCTCTATATAGCCAAACGCTACAGAACAAACTGTTCTTCTAAACCACGTCTTCCTTTGTAACAATTCTCCTATCTCAGTTGGGAAGAGGCCACATCACCTGACCATAGGGTTGCCAACCTCTCTGTTAGCCAAAATGCTTAGTTATGATATTTATATGGGGAAATTAGCATATCAATAACTAGCAAAGGGTATAACAATGCAGGATCTAACCTATGTCTACGGGAGTCCAAACCGTGATTCAAAGAATAAAGCGGAGTCAATGGTTTTAGTTCAAAGGATTTACTTAGTATTCGTATGTGCACAGACACTCAAATTACATGTACACAACACACATTCAGAGCCTAGGAATTAAAGAGAGTAGTACAGAAACCTTTGCCAATGTGGAAGATCCCTTGAAGAGGGGTGATACTTCACCTGGTCCAGAAGAGGAGGCGTCCAGGTTCCGTGGGCTAAGATTCAGGGAAACGAGGCAAAAGGGGTGGGGTTCCCTGAGACTTGGCCAGTGAGGCGGGAGGGGAGCGTGGTCAGGCTGCGCAAAACCCAAACCAACAGAATGACGGCGAGTATGCCAGGGGAAGACCTAAGGTAACGTATGGACTAAGGAGAGTCTAGTTATACCCTCTCTGGGGGTGGGAAGTAATGGGATTACCCAGGTGGTTCCCTGTGTGAACAAAGGGGGACATCGACCTTAATGGTCGGCTACTGAGGTGGGGCAGGGGGTACTTGAGATGAGCTAGACTAATCCTGTTGATTTGCGCAATTCCGGGAGGACCGAGAGTCAATCGTTAGCAGGGTTGACAAGCTGGAACAATGCTGCGCAATAAGCAGAGTCTGGGGCGGGTTGACGTGTCGTTACTGCTATCTCAGTGTCTTCCGATGAACCATCAATCATGCAGATACTGGGGAGGGTGGGGGGGTAGCGCTGACTACGTGTCGGGTAACTCTTTGCGAAATGGCTTCTGCTGGAAACGCAAACAGGATCACAGGAAAATGGATTCCCCCTGGTACTGGAGGGGTTGACGTGGCCGTGGTTCCTTGGCTGCCTGTTTTGCGGGACGGGATAGGAGCCCTTTCTGTGGCGTCTCAGGCTGGCTGCACATCTGGAGTGGTGGTGACACGTATATTGGGGTTGCCATGTGACCAGTCCGGGAGATTGGCAATCCATTGGCTTACATCTAGGTACTAGCTGGAGATCTTCTATTACAGCTGATCTTCAGGCGTTAGAGACCAGTTCACCTGGAGAAAATGGCCGCTTTGGCAACTGGAGGCATTGAAGTCCGTCCCCAAACCCTGCCCTCCTTAGGTTCTGCTCCAAAAACCTCCAGGTATTTCCTAACCCAGAGGTGGCAACCCTACCTGACCAAATGGGACTTAAACTAGCTACAAATGAAATTTTGTTCCATTGCTTTTTGTAGGATATGCTCAGCCCTGACCCTGGACAGTATGTGGATGGGAGACCTCCAAGGAATACCAGGGTTGTGACACGGAGGCAGGCAATGACAAACCACCTCCAAACATTTCTTGCCTTGAAAACCCTATGGGATGCCATAAGTCTGCTGTGACTTGACTGCAAAAAAAAAAAAAAAAGTTGTGACTGACATTTGCTAGATTATGCCCATAGTGTTTAGGGTTAGCAATGAGAGGGTTGTTATTATTTTAAAAAGGTGATTGGAAGCTATTGATTTCCAGTACCATCTCTCAAATAATTGCTTTGCTGTATCAGAGCAAGGGACCCTCTAGCCCAGCACCCTGTTTGTAGCAGTGTCCAGCAAGAAGTTTCTGGGATGCCTACCTGCAGGGCTTGAAGGCAACAGCTCTCCTACACTGTATTTGCTTTCATGTGTCTGTTCTAAACCGACGCAAATAAACTTCATTTGTCCCATTAGTTGTTTCATTTACATCTAAGCTCATGAAGAAACAAGTTATTTCCATTAAGTCAGGCTCTAATGTGACAGTAGAATGGATTGAAAATAGCAAATAAATACTATGTTGGAACCGGTGATTCTCAGTGTGCATGCATTGCGGGGGGCTTGAAGTTTGCATTTTGATCTTGCAACGCCCAGAATTAAAATAAATGCTGCTAATCGAATGCATTGTGGTATTTTAAGCTGAACAGACTAAGATGCAGCTTGTCTGTTTTGAGTACCACTAGTTACTGAATGCGTTGATATTTATAACTTTGCCATCTGTTGTAAGGTGGATTCTGGAGGCTGGGAAGCTTCTTGGGTTTCCCTGATGGACATTCCTTTTAAATTATAGCAAGTGAGGGAAACTGCAAATGGATGGACTTTGGAGAGGAGAGGAAGACCAGCGGTGCCTTCCCGGCTCCTCTGGGAAGCACCGGGCTCCTTCCCAGCGCCTTCTCCGCAGTCGCTGGCTGCGCGCTCCGGAAGTGAAGGCAACAATGAGCCTTCTGCCGAGGACTGGAAGAGGTGGAGCCGGGACGGGGCTGGACCAGGAGTGGGACGCCTGGGCAGCCGTCTGCGGCAGGCTGGTTGGTGATTGCAGCGCGGGTGATTGGCGGTGAGGGCCGAACAGGGGCCCGCCTGGCGTTTGTGCTGGAGCCGAGCCCTTGCTCGGGTTTCCACTCTGCTCGTTCATGCAACCGAAGGTGCCTCTGAGCGTGTGCAGAGGGCTGTCCCCACCATCAGCCCCCCTGCATAACAGTCTTTTAAAATTCGTATGAAGATAACAGTTGGAAAAAGAACCAAACTGAAGGGGTGGGGGCTATGCTCCAGCTGCTTTCCTTCCCCCGCTCAGCCACCCATGCAGGGTTGCTAATTTCCAGGTAGTACAGAAAAAGGCTACTGACTGCACATAGTAACAACTATATTGACAATAACAAACGCTACAAGCCACTTGAATTACAAGGTACTCTTTCTGTGTAAATGGCCACACTGTGGATGGATAAGCAAAGCAACAAAATTTGACAATTCACAGACAGGGTAGAGATTTACAGGCATACCACTCAGGAGACTTCCCAGGTATGCAGAAAAATATGACTTTGCAAACTAACCAAAGGAAAAGAAGAAAACACACAAAAGGCCTCATAGGACATAAGACCATAAGAAGGGCATAGGAAGACCCCTTCTGGATCAGACCAGTGATACCTATGTTCAGCATCCTGTTTCATACAGCAGCCAACCAGTTGCTTTGGTGGTGGAAAGTGCCAATAAGCCACAGTTGACTTATGACAACCCCATAGCGTTTTCAAGGCAAGAAACATTCAGAGGTGGTTTACTATTGCCTGCCTCCATGTGGGTGGAGAGAGGTCTGAGAGAACTGTGCTTGGCCCAAGGTCACCCAGCAGGCTTCAGGTGGAGTAGTGGGGAAACCAACCTGGTTCACCAGATTAGAGTCCACCGCTCATGTGGAGGAGTGGGGAATCAAACCCGGTTCTGCAGATTAGAACCCGCTGTTCTTAACCACTACACCACACTGCTTTAGAGGGCCAAAAAATCAGGGCATAGAGTCCAAAATCTTCCTCTGATGTTGCCTCCCGGCACTGGTATTCAGAGGTTTGCTCGCTCTCACTATGGAGTTCCCTTTATTCACCTTAGCTGGTGTAGCCACTGATGGACCTCTCCTCCATGAATCTATCCAATCCCCTTTTAAAACCATCCACAATTTGGGAGCATGGAATATTGAGGACAGCTGAGTGTCAAAGGTGGGGAAGGGAGTGGGTGGAGAAACCAATCTGCTCCAAATGCTTGAGTATTTAGAAAACCTTGGAGAGGAAGATTTTGGGTTGTGATGTGAGATTTCCAAGAACCCCCCATGCAGCTGTTTGCAGGTCTCCAGAGTTCACTTCTTGTTAACAATATGCTACATGTGGATTTATTGAAGTATTTATGTCCTGCTTTTTCTCTCCAAAATGACTTAAAGCTGCTCACAACAACAAAATTTACAATATTAAATAAACCAATGAAACAACATGTCTTGGGCTGATTGGACTGTATTAAGAGCCTGAATGTGTTGAGGAGGGGGAAGGATCTTGGAGGCCAACAGTATGGAGGGGTAAAAAACAACATCCTGACCCTTCAATAGAGGCTTGCTGTGTGGAAATAGGCAGCTGAAGCATTTCATGGCATTGAGATAAATCGCATCACATTTTAAGCCCTTCTGTTAAGAGGACAGGACAATTTTTCTTCAGGCTGCACTGGCAACCTTACCTGAAAGAGCAGGATTTTTTCTCTAGTGGGCCCCTCACCTTTGCAAAAATAAAAATTGAGGATTGAAATGATTTCGCACCTTTCCCTCCAAACCCTCATGTACACTGCTTTCCATACTGGATTGTACTGATTGGAAGCCCAGGATTGTACTTGGAGGCTCCAAGCCCAGTCCTCCTGAATAGGATTGTTTGAGCTACTGGAGAGAATGCCTCTTTGCAGGCTAAAGTATTGTGTTTGGGGTAAACTGGCTCTAGAGGAAGCACTTATTCTCTCCTCCCCCCCATTGTAGTAATTTTATTTCAAAATTCTAATAGCTGGCTTATTTTGGTCAGCATTAAATGAGCAGCATTTAATTTGAGCCAGAGATCACAAGGGCTTAGTCCTGGAACCTGTTCTGAATCTTAAAAAGACAATCTAATGTAACCTTCTGCCCTAAAGTCAGGCCTATTTGTCCATTAGCCCTTTTATGCAGCCAAAAAAGCCAGCTGTTCATTTCAGACCATCTGTGAGCTTGGCACATTGAAGTGGTTGGTTCTGATTCACATTGGGGCAAAATAAAATAAAATAAAAATCCTAACTTTGCCCGTACACCAGTGGGATCTGAACTAGTAGTGACTTGGCCAGGAAGGAGACTGTGGGTTGTGCTGGATAGTTCAATGATATAGTCAGTTCAGTGTGTGTCAGTGGTGAAAAAAGAAAATTCTGTGCTAACAGTTGTTAGGAAAGGGATAGAAAACAAAATTTCCAGCACTGTAATGCCCTTGTGTAGGTATACAGTGTGGCTAGGGTTGCCAACCTCCAGGTGGGACCTGGAGATTTTCTTTTTTACAACTGATCTCCAGGCTACTGAGATCAATTTCCCTGGAGGAAATGGCTGCTTTGGAGGGTGAACTCTATGGCCTTGTACCATGCAGAGATCCCTCCCTGAACCCCTACTTCTCCAGGCTCCATCCATTGATTCTGTACATGCATTGATTTGAGGGAGCCCTGCCTGCTTACAGCGAGTGCCTTATGGTATTGTGCGCCATCTATGGTTTTAATATTAGACGATTGCTGTAGCATGTTTTAATTGTTTTATTTATATATTTATATTGAACATATGTTGATTTTATGGTTGTCACCCGCCCTGAGCCTGGTCTTGGCCAGAGAGGGTGGGCTATCAATTGAAATAAACAAATAAACAAATAGGGATATCCTAGTGGTGGAAAAAGATGTAGGGCGGGGGGAAAGCAAGCAACATGAACAGAACATTTTCCCTGTGAGAAAAGGCTAACGAGTTTGAGGCTTTTCAGCTGAGCAAAAAAAAAAACCAGTTAAGGAGGAACATGGTGAAGGTTTATAAAATTGGGCATGGTATGGAGCAAATGGCTAGAGGGAACTTTCTCACTCTCCTCTAATTCTAGAACTTGGAGACATCCAGCGGAAGGGCCAGACTAGAAGTGACAGCGTGTGACGCGTGAATGCTGCCGTCATTTTAAAGCCCAATGAGGCAATTAAAAAAAAATACTGCGAGGGCCTGATCCTGATTGGGCCCACAGCTTGACAGGATGAGGTGCTCTTGCCCCCCCCCCATGTCTTTTCAAGTGCAGCTTCCCCACCCCCTCCCAGTGACTGCTGGCAGTTGTACAGGCATGGGAGGAGGGGCTAGAAACAAGTGTGCCTCATCCCACCATGCTGTCAGACTGATCAGGATCAGGCCCTTGTGGTGTTTAACCCCCCCGTCAAGTCACCACTGACTTATGGTGGCCCCGTAGGGTTTTCAAGGCAAGAGACTAACAAAGGTAGTTTGCCATTGCCTTCCTCTGCACAGCAACCCTGGTATTCCTTTGAGGTCTCCCATCCAAATACTAACCAGGGGCGACCCTGCTTTGTTCCTGAGATCTGAGGAGATCACGCTAGCTATGGCAGCAGTGTCTACGGGTTGGCCCCCTGGATACCCTCATGTCGATTTTGGCCCTTTGATGGGCGGCAGACTGACAATAGACCAAAGGAAGTAATTATTCACAGGATGCATAATTAACTTGTAGAACTCACTGCCACAGGAGGTAGTGATGGACCAGTAGCTTAGATAGGTCTAAAAAGGTGTTAGATAAATTAATAAAGGATAAGTCTGTCAATTGTCATTGTCCATGATGGCTAAGTGGAGCCTCTCTATTCAGAGGCAGTATACCTCTGAATACCAGTTGCTAGAGGGGGAAGTTTTACCACTATACCTAGCTTATAGGCTTTCCAGGGGCATCAGTTTGATCACGGAGAAAACAAGATGCTGGACTACATGGACCTTTGGTCTACTTATGTTTTTAACATGTGCAGAGAACATTTTCTCTTAGTAATAAAGTAACCACCGTCCATACATAAACTGCCTTTGACTGAGAGCTGGGCTGCTAGGTCAGCTGTTGTGATACTGAAACAGGTTTGAGCCCCTGTAACTGTTTTTTTTTTTAATATAAAGGCAATAACTTTTTGAGGAGAAAAGTGGAATGTACGTTTATTAAATGAATTAGATAGAAAATATTTATTAATGTAGCTATACAGTTGATTTCACCATTAAAAAAGAAAGGTAATACATTGTGTGTGCCTTGGTGAATGCATTGTGAACGATAAAAGGGCTGGAAAAAATTGTGTATAAAGGTGTTTATATTTCCAGGAAGCAAAGGATGCATGGGTGTATTCAGTAATTTCCATGACGTTTTGGCTAAGTCCTGCATAAAGCAGTCCTTGTCTTTTTGGGAAATGTACTTTGATGTACACTTTCCTATTGCTCTCTGTAGGTGTGCACCTATAATACTGCTTTTGTCTCTCTCTTTCTCCCTCCCTCCCCCCCACTAAGCAGCTGGTTCCTACTTCTTGATCCTGAATAGCGTGCCACTTAACAAAGAGGAGATTGAAAGTAGCTTTGGATATTTTAAACAAGCGAGGGAGAGGGGGGAGAGGGAGAAGAGGAAGCTCGGGTGAATTGCACTGCTACTTCCCACGCTTGTTTAAAAGGTCCAAATCTGAGCCCATGTATCCCCCCCTCCTCTGAGATGCATGTGCTCCAGATGCAGAGGCAGATTCTGAAGTGGAGGCATTCTTGCAGTACAAACCAGCTGTGGCAACAGGACTGCTGGTGCTTTCTTTCTGGAGGGGGTGGGGTGAATCCCAGAGACGGCAGCTGGCCCCGAAAAAGAGAGAAATATCGTTGAGCGAGTGGATGGATTGGTTTGAGCAGTGTTTTTCTTCTGCTGTGTCTTGTTGACTCGCTCAGGCTTAATGTTGGTATAGTTCCCTTTTCCCTCTCTGAAAACTATACTAGCTGTGCAATCCTAAGTAGAGTTGCACCCTTCTGAGTCCATTAAAGTCAATGGATGTAACTCTTAGAAAGGTACGCTTAAGACTGACTGTAAGATTCCCAAGTAAAGCAATGTGAGCATATTTAGGTGATAGCAGAAAAAGGAAGGGCAGAGAAAATAGGGGGAAACCACTGCATTTGTGTTTACTTATATTGTGCTTTTCTCCTCAGTGGGGACTCAAAGCGGGAAGATGCACTGTACAGAGTAATTGATCTGCATCCTTTTCCAGCCAATCCTTTTTGGGGGGGAGGCTGGGTAGTAAGTTGCTCTGGACATGGACCTCGGATTTTCATGTTGTCTGAATGAAAACGGGGCAAGTGGAAACTTTAACAATTATCCTGTGCCCACGTGTGTGCAGTGTTTTGCCATCAATCTGTGGCCTAGGTGAGTATTGTGCTGGTGTGCAGATGCTGCCTCTGTAGGGATCAGCCTGGGGAAGGAGCTTTTAAAATAACGAGACAGCAATTTAGAAGCATTAACTGAAACTCAATCGTTTTTGGAATTTTTGTGTGTGGCTGGGTAACGATATACCATCTTTCTTGTTGGCTTTCTGATGATGAGCCAGAGGCACCCTTGTTCGGGAGGGCGTTACACTTAGGATCTGTATTCTGAACAAGAAATAATTGCCAATTTGTTGTTGATTTTGACTGATCTGGATGTGTTCCTGATTTTTATTTGCTATGTATTTTGTTGTTTGATGCTGGTTTTTAGTTCTGTTGTTGTTTTTCCTGAGCCATCCAGGAGATTTTTTTTGGGAGGTTGGGGATATAAATGTCTTTAATAAATAAGTGTAACCCCTTTAGTCTTAAAAGGGCCAGGTTAGTGGTCACAATGTTGTGGATGACCCATTCAAAACCCGAATGTAGGTTAAATGAACAACTTTATTTAAATACAGGAAAAACAAGGAATATAGAACTGGGAGTTTTCAAACAAAACAGAGTTAATAGTAAAATATATCGAGTAGTCTGAAAGTCGAGGTAGAAGGAGAAGCAGCTCTCTTTTAGTCTGTGGGCTGTAACTCATGAGCTTCAGGAAGATCCAGTGTATCTTGGAGATACAGTGTAAGCTGTTTTGGGTTTCCATTCTGTTTTGGGGAGAAAGGCAGGGTACAAATGAATTAAACAAATAAGGTCTGGGTGCTTGGAGAGGTCTTTCTTCACAGAATCGCAAGCATCAGAAGTCCCTCAAAGGTCCACACCAAAAGTTGGCCACTCTTCTGCCAACTGCCCCTCTTACGCTTCTCAGGCTGTCTCCTATGGAACTTCTTCCATATAAATCCTCCACTCCTTCTGGATGAAACTGCTTTTCTCTCTCTTGGAGGTCACCCCCCTTCTCCTGCCTTGTTCCATGAATAAATGTTAGTTTTTAATGTGCCACAGGACATCTGTTTTGTTTTGCTACAATAGACTAACACAGCTGCACCCCTGGAAGTGCTGACTCAGCCTGTGCAGCCTCTTTCTAGAAGGCAGTGTTTCCAGACCAGGTCCTACTATGCAGGTGAAAATGGGTCACAAGCATTCTAATAATAATAAATAAAATATTTTTATAAAGATTACATAAAAGATAAGTCAGCCATGAATACATGTGCTATTCATGCATACAGTGTACAGACTATTGAGCAGTGTTGCCAACCTCCAGGTACTGAGCAAAAATTGCACTCGTACTAATATAGTCAGGCTGTGGAAAAGAATAGTACAAGGCTCACAGCTTACTGCAAAAACATATATTGAATAGTGAAAAGGTGAACGTGTTAACATACATCAGAGGAAACTTATAAAAAACTAAGGTAGACCGAGTATAGCAAACAAAGTAGCCAAGGGCTACGAAGGTTACAAAAAGCTACTATATACAAAGATTTGTAAACAGTCTCATAAGGCTCCAATAAAGTTCATGTACAGTAGATTCCCACGGGGGGCGGGAAGGCTGACAGACTCGAGGAGGAGTTGGAACACCGTCCGGATGCTTTGCGTTTTCACTGCCGCTCAGGCAGCTTCATCAGCTCTCTGTTAAACAGGAGACAAAGCTCCTCAAGAATGAAGTGAATTTCTTATAATGTTAGTAAAATTTCTGTGCCCAACAGCAGCAGAGAGCGGAACAGCCTGTTGGGCGCAGAAATTTTACAAACATTATAAGAAATTCACTTCATTCTTGAGGAGCTTTGGGGAGGGGAAGGGAAGGTGATTGTAAGCCGGTTTGAGTCTCCCTTAAGTGATAGAGAAAGTTGGCATTATAAAAACCAACTCTTCTTCTTCTTCTGTGCCAGTTTTTTGCTGGCACAGCATTGCTTTTCTGTATGGGGCTTCCCCCCCTTCACATTTTTTATTGTAAAAAGGCCCCTTTTTATCCTGCATCGGCTGCAAAACCTCCTTGGGGGTGCAGTGGTGGCGGCGTGACCATGCTGTCACCGGCCGCCGCAGGGCTCAGGAATGAGCTCTAACAAAGGGAGAAAAATGGGAAGAGCAAAAGTAAGTTCTTGCGTCTTTGTGGGGGTGTGAAGAAAATAAAATTACACTATTCTTTAAAAAAGGTAAAGGTCCTTCCTGACCCGTGGGGTGACGTCACATCCTGACGTTTCCTAGGCAGGCTTTGTTTACGGGGTGGTTTGCCAGTGCCTTCCCCAGTCATCTTCCCTTTACCCCCAGCAAGCTGGGTACTCATTTGACCGACCTTGGAAGGAGGGAAGGCTGAGTCAACCTTGAGCCGGCTACTTTGACAGAGATGGCGAAACGTACAGCTTTGATAAATCAAAATGACAATGTACAATTTTTTGGGGGAGGGAATGGGAGGCGTGGAGAATTTATTGTGAAAATCAATTCTTAATGGGACCATTTAAAGGATATTCTTTGATTTAATCTCTCATATATTCTTTGTATTATGATTATATTAAGGTATTGAATGAATAATATTAGATAAAATGAGATAAGGTAAATATATATTCATTAAATAATATGGGGATTAGCTTAATTGACAAAAGTATATACAGTTAATTTGTAGATGGAAGAGAGTGAAGGGGAAGTCATTATATGTTTACTTTAGATTTTTTAGTATTTTTATTAATTTTTAGTGTTAAATGCTGATTTCATATAGATGTATTAATTGTATTAATTGAAGGAAATAATTAAAAAAATTATTTTCAAAAAACAAACCTCGAGCCGTCTACCTGAAACCGACTTCCGTCGGGATCGAACTGAGGTTGTGAGCAGAGTTTGGACTGCAGTACTGCAGCTGACCACTCTGCGCCACGGGGCTCTTCCACACTGTCCTTTAATTCTTAAAAAAAATAACCCACTTCATAACGTAGGGACTTAACCCATTTTTAATAAGTCTGTCCATAACTATAAATATGATCTGTTTACTGTCGGGGGAAGGGGGGGGGAAGAGTCAGCATCCGAATCCCCCTTCCCTTCAGCGCTTCTTGTCCTCTCTGGCGCTCTCTCCCCTCTTCGGCATTCTCCGGTAGTCTTCGTCTTTCCCCGCGCCCCCTCGTTCTTTTCCGCCCAGCCTTCGGTCATTCCCGCTGCCCGCTGTCGGAAATGACCGAAGATGCCTTGAAGGAACCGGCGGCAGGCGAGGTGAGGAGGACTCGCGGGTTGGACGGCTCGCTCTTCGGAACGAACCAAATGCGGCTAAACTCAGAGGGGGGGAGAATGATGGCAGCGAGGGTTTGACGGAGGAGAATTAAAAAAAGAAACCGGCCGCCTCGCTCTTCACGCCCCCCCCTCCTTTTTCCTAATGGTGGCTGCCTACGGATGCCGGGAGTGACTGACTAGCACTGCGGCACCCGTCAGGCGGGAGGGTTAAACTCGGAAGGTAAGGGGGTAGACGACCGTACCATGTGTGAATAAATAGAAGGGGTGTGTCGGGTGGTAGGCATGGGCAAGTATGCTTCTGTTTGGGGGTGGGTTTAAAGGGGAGGGGGCGTTTCTCCCCTCTCCTTCCCCTCGAAATGGTAGAGTCGGGGGGAGGCACTTCTGCCACAATAAGGCAGCGGCGGAGATGGCAGAAGCCCCCTGGGGAGGTGTTTTTTTTTAATATAATAAAATTATATTATATTTGGTGGCGAGTTGGTGGCGGAAGGGTTAGAACAAGACTCTAGGCGGGGGCACAGAAGACCACCCCATGTGTGAAAACACAAGCACCCCCTCCCCCCCTCCCCTCCCCGGACTGGCTGAAAAGAGAGGCACCATGGGTGCAGGGTCAGTGTGGTTTACACAGAGCCATGGGAGGGGGGGGTCTGTGCTGTGCTGTATACCCTGTGCCTTAACAGAGTTTCATAGACGAAGAGAGTCAAGCCTAAGCCCCACCCCCAACAGAGTTTATCATCCAAAATAATAAATGGGGGAGGGGGGGAGTAAGAGTTGTGGAATCAGCTCCCTAGGGAGGTGGTGAGCTCCCCCCTCACTGGCAGTCTTTAAGCAGAGGCTAGAGACAAGAGGACTTTCATTCATAGGGTCGCCATGAGTCGGAAGCCACTTGATGGCACTTAACACACAGAGACAAGCACTTGTCAGGGATGCTCTAGGGCTAGGCTGACCCTGCATTAAGCAGGAGGTTGGACCAGATGGCCAGTATGGCCCCTTCCAACTCTATGATCCTATGAATGTGGACAAATGCAGTTCTTAAAACTTGACTGTGGTTGGGAATGAGGAAATAGGTGATCAGTCAAAGGCCATGCTGAAAGGGTTGGTTTTAAGGAGAAAGTTGAAGGGAGGGGGATGGCAACAGCTATCCTGAGATGGTATTCTGTGTATCTGGGGCAGCAAGGGACATACTTGTTTACTAGGTAATATTAGCTTTTGTACTTGACTTTACATCCATTAATTAGGAATCTTTACAGCCCTGTAAGGTAGGCTAGTTTCATCCCCATGTTGCAGAAGAGGCTGAGAGAAAGAGAGCAGCTGGTGAATTCATGACAGAGGCAACACTCGATCAGCCCTCATACTCTTAGCTGCTGTGCTGTACAGAAACACACGGTTTTTATTGCTCTCCCCCCCCCCAAAGGAGCTTGTTGTCTCTTTTCTTGACTCCTCTTTGCCCCTCACAACAACACTGTGAGTGAGGATTCGCTGAGTGAGTTATTAGTGCAAGGTCACCTAGTGTGCTTCATGGCTGAGTGGGGATTTGATCCCAGTTCTTCCAACTGTAAGAATTGTTCTCCAGTTACTACATTACATTGACTGTAGTGGGGCAAATGATTTCTTATTTGTAGCCTGGACAACTCATAGGCTCATGGCCACTTCTCCCCCCTACATCTCAGGCAAAGCTTGTATCCCATTGGCATCCGAAATATGACAGGCAATAAGTGCAGCACTGCTCCAGTGTTGCATATACGCTGGTGGGGAAAGAGCTCTGCCAGCTTGCCAGAGCACATGTAGCTGCCTTATACTGGGTTAGGCTGGCATGCATTTTATTTCTATCCTGCCTTTTTGTTAAAATAGCACACAAGTACTGTAGCTTGCTCTACGTAGGGCTGCCCTTGAGACTGATCTGGAGGCTCCAGCTGGTACAGAATGCGGCAGCGAGGCTCCTTATGGGAGCCTCGCTCTGAGAGCATATACAGCTAGTGCTCCACCAGCTGCAGTGGCTTCAGCTGGAGTGTCAGATCAGGTTCAAGGTGCTGGTTTTGACCTCTAAAGCCTCACGTGGTCTGGGACCCTCATATCTTTGGGACCGCCTCTCCTGGTATACCCCATGAAGGTAATTACATTCTTCTGATAGTAATCTGCTGGTGGCCCCTGACCCTAAGAGTGTGCGGCTGTCCTTGACAAGAGCCAGGGCTTTTTCGGCCCTGGCTCCAGCCTGGTGGGATGCTCTTCCTGGTAACATCAGGGCCCTGTGGGACCTTAAAGAGTTCTGCAGGACCTGCAAGAGCTATTTCACCAAGCCTACAACTGAGGGCAGCTGCAGGTGTCATATGCTCAGGCCTTCCTACCCCCTCTTTCTTTTATGTTTTGCACTTCTGTATAGATCTGAAGGGGCTGCCTGCCTGTTTGCCCCAGTGAGTACTGTAGAAATTGTGCACCATTCCTGGGTTTTAATCTTTCTAGAAGATTGTTACAATGTTTTTTAATTGTTTTAAATGTTTTACTGATGTTTATATTGTTTGTTGTATTGGTTTTATTGTTGTTGTCCCCCCCCCCGAGCCTGGTTTCGGCGGGGGGGGGGGGCTAGAAATTGAATGAATAAATAAAGTCTTCGAACAACTGGATCAAAGCAATAAATTTGTATTTCCCATTTTATCTGAGCTGACAAGCAGCAGGGCTCTCCCAAACCCTAGTCGGTGTCTTTCCCGGCACTAAAAACAGTGATCATCTCACTGACGTGGGGGACTGAACCTGGGACCTTCTGTGTACAAAGGATGTGCTCTGCTTCTGAGTTGTGACGTGTTTGCTGCGCTCCTATTTGTTTTAGAAGCTTCAGGCAAATGTGGCAGCATCCCAGACATAAAGCATGATAAAGGCGCCCGAAAACTTTGGGTTTGGATGTGGGCGTCTGAGCTTCGTTGGCTCAGATCTGTCTGGCTGTCTCCTCCAGGGTGGTATGAAGGGTTGGAAGGGAAATGAAGTAATGCCAGTTTTGCCTGTTTCTGGAGCCAGTTCACAGTGCTGCTGTTTGACTTTTAAAGATCTGAGGGACAGGGTAACTGGAAGGACTGTGTTAGCTGAAGTGTGCAAGCTGCGGCCTCTAGATTTTGGAATTGCCTGCCTCAGAATCTCACTGAGCCCCTTCCTCCTAGCTCTCCAGAAATTTGTCTTTTTTTAAATCCCAGAAATTTGTAAAACTATATGGATGGTTTTCTTTAATTTTCCCACTGACTTTATTACTATCATTTTATTGGTTTTGTTTATTAGTTTAATTTTGACTGCTTATTACTGTTTCATTTGTGTGTTAGATGGCTGCTATGTTTGCTTTTTAAGATGGTTTTAGGTGTGTTAAGTTTTTCATTGTGTTTACTTGCCTTTGCAAGTTTAATGTAAGCTGCCTTGTGAATAAATTATAAAAGAAAGATGGAGTATAAAACTTGTATAACACTTTAATACTAAAATGCCATGCAAATGCTGTATAATAGGTGAAACCCTAAGGCTTTTAAATGGGGATACATTTAAATAAAATTAAACTATTTGACTTTTTTAATTCTACTGAGTTAAGCAAATTAATGAATGTTAGCTTTCAAAGGTATTTTTGTGCTCATCAAATTTGGCATCTATTACATGTCAAGGATGAGCTTTGGAAATAGATATTTGGAATATCTGAGAATGCCTTTGGCTTAGCGAATGAGTAATTCTAGCCATCTCCTGTATGTTTGGAATTAAGGAGCCGGGCAGAACCTCTGTGTAGGCAATCCCACCCACCCCCACACTTATATATTAAACACTGCCAGCAGTTCTCTTGTTTGATATTGGTAGAATGAGTGATGGTGTATGTGAAGAATAAACCATTTTTTCCCTTGAAATGCAATTTGTAAACAATCCTTTCATTTTAAGATGCTGTGTATGTTTCAAGCAGCTCTTGTCTAGGAAGAGGCACTCCTGTGTATGAGAGAAGGGGGAATGCCTCTTTTCAGATGACTGCTGCCATTGACAGCTTTTTGAAAGTGGTAGTAATTAGAAATGGCAATAATTCTCAGTTTAAAAATCTGCTGCATAATTTATCAAGGGCAACTTTGTACCCAAACTAAGGGTTTTTAATCGGTTGACTTATAGGCCAAATGTTGCCGCTCTGCCCTGTTGTTCCTTTAGGCCTGGAACATTGTCTTGCCTTTTGTGCCAGGATTTGTCAACTCATTTATTATCATAGGCTGTCTTCTCTGTTGGATGAGATCAATATTAAATGAAAGTATTCAACAGTAGTGGTGACAGCAAAAGGTCCCAGACTGGGGAATGCGGCTTTCAGCAAGGAGTCCTTCTGTGTGGGAGTAGTGACGAACTTCTGTTGGTATTTGCTGTAATCTGCAGGGGGAAGGGACACTCTAGATTTCTCGTTCTTGAACAGTCCCCACGAATAGTGCTGAAAGGGTCATAATTCAGTCGATCTGTGCAGAGTTTTATTCTTGCCCATTTTTTCTTTTCACTTCAGCAAGCTATCGTTTATCTTTCCTCAGAGTTCAACTGGGTCCAGCCAAATTCTCTTGGCAGCAAAGTGGTGGTACAAACAGTCCTTGAACTACATGACATTTCACTGCAAAACGGCCTTTTGGAATGTTTTTGACTTTTTTTTAATTTGGGGGAGTGGAATGGGAGAAATAAATAAAAAAACATATGATACCCAGCGCAAAGGTGTGCAAATTAGGGGGTGAAAATTCTTGGCTTATGAGGACTTTCTCCCCAGCCCTGAGTGAATACTTTGCATCTTTAAGAGTATTTCATTGGGATGACTTCACCAGTGGCTGAATATGCAGGGTAAATCTGTGGTGCAGGGAAAATTTCAAAAAGCTTTGGATTAGAATTGGTTAAGCCTTGACTTGCAGTAATAGTTTGGAAACCCCAATTCAGGTGCATTTTGAATTTGAGGTTTCTTCTGGAGCTACATTATGAACAGTATTTAAAAAACACAAGATTGTCCTCTACAGACTCGGTAGAAGCATTTTTGGGGAGCAAATGTCTTATGCCTTACCTATTTTGAAATCTACAGATTTAACTGTTCACTCCTGATGTTTGAACAGGAGCTAAGTTGTTGTTGTTGAATAGTACCATCAGTGTGTGTGTGATACTTCATGGGATAGCAAGACTCAAGAATACAGCTCTTCTCCACCTCTGGTGTTGGACGAGGGAGCAGGAAAGGGAAGGTAATGTGGCTTGTGGAAGGTAATGCTTTCCCAGTCTCACATATGGCGGTCGGATCCTCTGACCATTGGTTCATGTCAGAAAAAAGAGGCGGCTGTCTTAAATTTGCATTAAAAATATGGTAACAACTACAACAACAAAAATCCCTTTTGTATATAATCCTTTTTTATAGGGACCACCCCACATTCAGGGTTGCCTTCCTTTTGTGTAAATACGGAATGTTAACTGTGTGTGTAAATTTTGTTTTTGAAATTACTAGAGCCGAATTCGGCTGCTGCAGTGCAGCTCCTTGGCAGTGTTTGTCAGGCAGATGACTCAGGTTGTCTGGCAAGTGGCCCCAAGGACAGGTTAAGGTTAAGGCTGTTGGGGCGGAGACAGAGGTGTATTATGGCTCATCATTCTGCAGGTGAGGTAGGAGCAGGAAACCTCGATTGCTGCCGGTTGATGTTATTACAAAGCAGAGGAGGGCTCTTGTTTCTGAAGCACCAAGCGGAATCCTGTCTTTGAGAAATCGTTGCTAATTGAAGTCTCCTCCCGGTGAGAGTGGCTTAGTGGCTTGACTAATCCACTGCAAATGGATTAAGTTCTGAGTGTTTGAAAGGAAAATGAGTAGTTTGGGGGCAATATTTGAAATGACTTAAAATTGCTGTAATTTTGTAGATAATCATTTCCCTCCTTTTACTGGTTCCAGTAGTGTTGATTTCCCTTCCCCTGCAATCATTTTAGTTTGCAGAGGTGGGAATGTTAACTAACCTCCATCCCACAGCAACTTAGTTTAATGCGCCCTCTGCTGGCTACTAATAAACCAGTGGTAGCAGATAGCTAGCCCGATCTCGTCAGAGCTAAGCAGGGTTGGCCCTGGTTAATACTTGGATGGGAGACCACCATGGACGTCCAGGGTTGCTAGGCAGAGGACGGTCATGGCTGACCACCTCAGTTTGTCTCTTGCCTTGGAAATCTGGTGAGGCTGCTATAAGTCAGCGGCAACTTGGTGGCACTTTCCACCATCGCAGACAACAGAGAATGGAAAGGGAGAGGTAGCCAGTCTGGCTTGAAGAGGGAATGCTTTTTCGACCTTGCGTATGGCAAGTCAGTCAGAGCCTGTAAGTTGATTCACATGTTGTGAGGTGGTAACTTGGGTGCTTCCAGTTGTATGTTGCTAGTGTTGAGTTAACAATTGGACTGTGCTTGAATAGAGGCAACCAGCACATCAGTAATCAGAGGTATATTGTTTGCAGAAACTTGGGGAGGGCATTATTTTGTCATGTCTCTAATGTATTAAAGTGGCCTAGCATGGCTGGCAATTCCTTGTATATAGTTCCTTTGTTAAACTGACAATGTGTTTTAAGGATACAAATACAAGAGTTGACAATAAAATTGGCAATTTTGAATCATGTTCCATTTCTGATTAGTTTGGTGTGTTGGTTGAAAGATGTTGTACAATCTCCCTCTCTCATAATACTAGAACGCTGTGTCATCTGCTGAAGCTGGAGGGCGAGAGATTGAAAACAGATAAAAGTATTTCCTCATACAATGCATAATTAAATTGTGGAACTCCCTGCCCCAGGATGTGGTGATGGCTGCCAACCTGGAAGGCTTTAAGAGGGGAGTGGACATGTTCATGGAGGATAGGGCTATTCATGGCTACTAGTAAAAATGGATGATAGTCATTATACAAACCTATTCTTTCCACATTCATAGGAGCATGCCTATTATATTAGGTGCTGTGGAACACAGGCAGGATAATGCTGCTGCAGTCATCTTGTTTGTGGGCTTCCTAGAGGCACCTGGTTGGCCACTGTGTGAACAGACTGTTGGACTTGATGGGCCTTGATCTGATCCAGCATGGCTTTTCTTGTGTTCTTATGTTCTTAAGATCTTGGTCAAATATTTAATATTAACGACGCCAACTTAGTTTAGGCAGAATGTTTCTAGTCCGGCTTTCTCACTGAGCCTCAAATGTGCATTACACAAATGAAAACAGTGCACAAATTAAACACAGTGCAGTGAGAGTGGTTGTGGCGTCTGGAGGACACAGGGACCCTTGAAGGGGTAAAAGGATACCATGGAGGATGCAGCTGTGGGTGAGAGGGTTGGAGGGACAAAGAGGGTGACAGGTGGAACATATGTGGCCTGGGGTGTTGACAGCTGGGCAAGGGTGGCTGGTCCATGTGGCAGTGGTGGATGGGGTGCCGCTAGGGTTAAGACAGGAGTGGGGCCGGGCTGGGAGGATAGAGTCTGGAATTAGAAGGCCAGCCCTGACCCTTAGGACAGGATCTTAAGGAGGTAGTCTGGAGGAGCTGGGCGGCGCTAGATTAGGGCAGTGATCTGGAGGAAAGGCTAAGGACGGAAGGCGAAGAGGGTGACTTGAAGGGAGTGGTGTGAACTTCCCCAGATCTGTGGAGTGAAGGAACTTGTGGGGCACCAACCTCTCCAGTGTGGAGTGTAATGGGCATCGTTGACTGATTAAATAAGTTGCTGCCACCAACGTGGATGAGTCTCGTTCTCGTAGCCAATTAAGGGCTGCCTTGCTGCAAGTGCCACTACCAATGCCTACAGCTAAAGGTCCTTGCCAGTGGTATAGTGGGTTGGGAAGAATCCGGTCTACTTTGACCACCCAAAAAGGGTATGTTTGAGATTATTGGGCAAGTATGGAGAAGAGCCGTTTGTTTATTTACTACAGTTATACCCTGCTTTTTCCCCAGCGTGGGACCGAAAGCATTTTATATCATTCTCCTCATCTCCGTTTTATCCTCAACAACCCTGGGAGATAGGTTAGGCAGAATGTGACTGGCCTAAGCAAGCTTCCATGGCCAAACGGATATTCAAACCTGGTTCTCCCAGATCCTAGTCAGACACTTTCAACTACTGCACTATACACCACACTTGATACCGCTCAGTACATACAACCATCAGTGTGATATGCATTACAAAGTTAGAGACCAGCACACCAAAAACAGTAAGGAGCGTACAGCAGTGCCACAAAATTGGATTACAAATTTAGAGAAACAATGCAACAGTATAATATTTATAATAAACAAAGCAAGGAAAGACTGCATTTTAGGCATGTCAATATTTGAATCTCTTTAAGAACCCAAACTGGTGTAGTGGTTAGAATGTTTTACTAGGAAAAGGGAGACCTGGGTTCAGATCCTTGCTTGGCCCTGAAGCGTACTGAGTGCCTTGGGCCAGTCTCTCACAGCCTAACTTACTTCACTGGTCTGTTAAGATAAAATGGTGAGAACTGTGTATGATATCCTGAGCTCTTTGGAGGAAGACCAGGATAAACTTTACAAATAGGTTTTTTTGTTCTTTTGATGACAGTTAAGTATCTTTATGTGCTTAAATTCTGTCACAGGCATGATCTTGACATATCTGTTCTAACTTTTCCTGAATAGTAATTGAAAATGACTTGGTGCTGCGTACCGATGGGCCTCTTATGGAACAACCATCTATATATCCAGTAGTAAAGTGTGGACCAGTCTGTGGATATCAAAATCCGCAGATCAGGCCCACACTGACAGGAAGAAGTCTCCAAACTTGGGGGGACCCCCCAGATTTGCAGAAAAATCTGAAAACTTTAGAAAATTATATTGGGGGGGGGTTAAATCCCCCCAAACAATAAAGTTATCTGTGCATGTGCATATAACTCACCTGAGCAGACTCCTGGATCTTTGCCATGGTGTGGCAGCTGCCAAGAGGCCCTGCCGCTGACACAACTCCTCTCGGGACAAGCACAGCCCCAGCAGCTCAAGAGCAGGTCAAGGTAAGAGGAGGAGAAAGAGAGATGGGGGGGTAGATTGACAGAGAAGGGGAGGGGAGAAATACAGGGGGGGGATGGACAGAGAAGGGGGGAAGAAAGAGAGAGAAGATGGGAAGGGAGGGAGAAGGAAGAAGATTGACAGAGAAGGAGAGGAGAGAAAGAGAGAAGGGAATGTTGACAGAAAGGGAGGGAGTGAAATGGGGGGAGATTGATGGGATAGGGGGAGAAAGATTGGGAAGATTGGTAGAGAAGAGGAGAAAGGGAAGGCAGCAAAGTCTGGGGATGAGATGCACTCAGATCCCCAGTTGTACTTTATAAAATGCAGCTGTTTTTAGTCAGGATGTTTAAATTTCACTAGAGTTTTTTTGGTTGTTCTCTCCGCCTCAGCAAAACAGCCCAATATTTGGTTCTTGTAGGACTCAGCTCAACCCAACCCCTTTCTGACTATATATTACTCTTCCTACACACTTGACACTGAGAGACACTGTCCTTCAGTGTTACTCCTCTGAAGATGCCTGCCACAGCTGCTGGCGAAACGTCAGGAAATAAAATACCAAGACCACGGTTACACAGCCCGGATAACTGACAAGAACCAATGAACTCTGACCATGAAAGCCTTCGACAATAGCCCAATATTTATTTGCCAAAGAGGTTTTTAAATTCCTCTTCTTGGTACAAAAGCAGTTTGATTGAGGCCTTAGATGAATGTGGGTTGAAGTGCACTGCCTGGTAAGCAGGTAAGAAGAATTAAAGATAACAGGAGCACATAAGACGCATCTTGGAATAAATTGCAATTTATGTTTCCTCTCGAGCAGTGTTGGGGAAAGTTGGCAACATACTGTGTCTGTCAAGGGTGACTGGTACTTGTGTAGCAGCATGGAAATAGTTACATGGAGGTAAACTCTAGAACTGGCCAGCACATGGAGCTGAATGCTAAAACACAGCTCAGTTAAGCAAGCAAAAACAATTAGGGATACAACATCATAGATTGAAAAAAATATCTTTGCCACCCTTCTATCTTTTTTAACTTTTATAATTTGCAGCCTGATGATGAGCTGGGAAGCTTGTGCAATGTTTTGTTTCAATTTGGTCTGTCCTGCCTAATGAAATGTATTACATGAATTTCCTCTTGCTTTTGATTCTTCCACTTTGCATGACATAGTGATATTGGGGTGCTATCGGGGCTGGGCTTGTACCTGGAGGTAGTGTGATGTAGTGGGTAGCAAGATTAGGCTTCTGCTTGTTTGATTTCAGTTGAGATTCCTGCCTGGCTATGGGGTTTTTTCCTGGACATTTTGAAAGTTTTCTCCATGGTCCGAACCAGCTGGAATGTGAATTAGTATGTATGTTTCTTCTTGGATACAATAAACAAAACACAAAAAGCATGCCATGTTCCTTTTATATGCTACATAAATACCTAATCACCTACCAATAGTTAAAAGGGGTTGAACTGAAATACGAATTTTAATACCCCAGCCAAATAGTTCATTTGCATAGCAATCCTAAGCAGAGTTGCACTCTTCTAAGCCAATGAATTCAGAGGAGTAAGAAGGATTTAACTCTGTTTAGGATTGCAGTGTTAGGGTGGTTGAAGTCTGTGTGTGTGAGAGAGATTCTATTGCATAATGGGCTTCTTTGGTATAGGGAGTAAGCCTCAGCAGGTCTCCTCAGAAGTAACAGCTGTTTTATGCAATGGTGCCTCCCAGTGCCTGTGAGGGCGGAGTTTCACCATCCAGCAAAGGTCATAGGTTGTTAATGATGCATTGAATGGGTTTGAGCAGCTTAGAGCTGCATGTGACGCCAGTGGTGTGCTGTTGTTGAGTAGCAGTACTCAAACAAAAGACTTCAAGGGAAAATTACAATGTGAGATTGCTGAACTTGAGTTGATTCACAAGTTCAGAAGAAAGGATCCCTCCCCCCAAATACGGATACAGGATTCTTATCTCACTACGGATGCTAATTTTCTGCCCCCATGCATGTCCCCTCTGCTCTAAGCAAGCTGATTACAATATGCATTGTACCTTTTCATCCTTTACAAGCCGACAAGGGGGCTCTGACTCTCAAAAGCTTATACCCAGAAACTCTTGTTGTTCTCTGAGGTGCTACTGGTCTCGAATCTAACAGTTCTACAGCAGACCAACACAGCTACTTGGAATGCTGTGTGCATTTGTGGTCCCTACGCCATTGGCAGAAAAAAGTAACCAAAATGAATTAGGGTTTTGAGTACCTTCCTTGTGTGGAAAAGATAGAACATTTGGAGGAAAAGACAGCTGGGAGAGGGGAACCTGCTGGAAGTTTTATGAAAGATGTTTTCCTGCTCTTCAGAACATTGGAATTTGGGGTTGCTCAGTGAAACTGATTGGCAGAGGGGATAAAAACGAATCTTCACAAGACATCTAATTAACTTATGTCACAGGAAGTGGCAATTGCTGGGGGCTTGACGGCAGAATTAGATAAACTCTGTGGTTCCATCATAATGGATCATGTCAATTCATTTTCTAGAGGTTACCCCAAAAGCTCGATTAAATAAAAACAACAAATCTTCAGCACACAACAAATTTCTTGCAATAAGGGAAAGAGGAACTCCTTTCCCTCATTTGAAGAAGAAGAGTTGGTTTTTATATGCTGACTTTCTCTACCACTTAAGGAAGACTAAAACCGGCTTACAATCACCTTACCTTTCCCTCCCCACAACAGACACCCTGTGAGGTAGGTGGGGCTGAGAGAGCTCTTAATAGAACTGTGACTTGCCGAAGGTCACTCAGCTGGCTTCATGTGTAGGAGTGGGGAAACCAACCCAGTTCACCAGATTAGCCTCCGCCGCTCATGTGGAGGAGTGGGGAATCGAACCCGGTTCTCCAGATCAGAGTCCATTGCTCCAAACCACCACTCTTAACCACTACACCACACTGGCTCTAAGAAATAATTTTCTTTACATCAGACTTCTAATGTAGCCATTTTCCTGGGTGTCTGTTGTGAGTTTAAAATAATCTCCAGGAGTTTAAAATCACCTCTGGGAAACCAGGCATGGAATCTTTACAAAAGTGGACCCCCCCCCCAAACCAGGTGAAGTCCCCAATGACTACGTGAACATATGAATTTATTTTAAGGTTTGTGGTAATGTATGAAAATAGCCTTGCAAATGTTTACTTTTTCTCCCTCCCCCCCCCCCCCGTTTTTTTTGATCAGCAAACTCCAAATGTTCTGGTGGGAGACTCTGCTGTCTTCCTCCTTAAACAAAGCTTTAAAAAATGTTTGTGTACTACTCCTCTGATGTAAAATTGGCACCTTTCCCCTGGTGTGGAGGAAGACTCAATTTTGAGATGCTTGAGTTGATTTACAAGGCCTTTAACAGTTTGGGCCCGCTTCCTCAAGAGACAGTCTTCCTTTTCTGTGCCTCCTTCACAGTTTCCTAGGATATCCTTTACTGATTGTACTGCAGGTATCTGTATGATGAGAGACATCTTGCCTTTTTACTTCTATGTCCCTTAGTTTTATTGCAAGGATTAAAGAGAATTCAGCTATTAAAAAGCAAGCTGTAGAATACAAACGTTCTCTTTAGTTCCAAAGACCCAAACACCTCTGAAAAATAAATGTATGCTACTTTTCTATTTTCCTCAGCTGTGAGTTCTTCCAGTCCTTGCCTGTAAGGAGTGAAACTGAGTTACTGCGGAAAATGCACATGGGCGATCCTCATTTGAAAGTGCTTCAAAACCTCCGTGTCTAGCAAAGCTAGTATGGCAGTAATCCTTCTTCATGTGCAGGTTGTAGGGTTTCACAGATCTGCTCTCCAGGGCGACTGCTGCCTCGCCCCTATCCAGCAAGGAGGTCCTCTTTCTGCTGGGCCTTTGGTGCTTCTGCCTCTGGCCAGAGCCCACCAAGGGGTAGAGGGAACACCCTTCTTTCAAGATTGATCTCTGTGGAAGAATGAATGGTGGATATTTTGCATGTATTTAATTAATAATAACTCATGATTTGTACTGTTTGAATTCTAGTCCTTAGTTCATGGCATTGTGCAATTCAATTTCTAAAAGGAAAAAGGTTTCCAATGGAAAACAGCAAGGTGGTTTTAATGTGACTTCCAGATGATATTACCGTATGTCTTTACTTGTTAGTTGTGGCTAAGCGCTGTAAGCCTGAAGTGCAAATATGTTTGTTTATATCAAGCCATGCTTTCTCACTTCGTGCACGAGCTTCCTTTGTTTGAGTTCTCTGCTGTGGTTCAGCTGTTGTTACTTTTTGTTTGGGTGTGTGAGTAACCCATGTATTGAATGAAAAAAGCACTTACATGCTTGTACATCCTCGCCTGCAGAATTGAAGTTTGCTAATAAGAGCCATTGCCCTGACCTGGATAGCCCAGTCTATCCTGATCTTATCAAATCTCAAAAGCTAGGCAGGGTTGGCCCGGGGTTTGTAATTTGGATGGGAGACCACCAAGGAATACCAGGGTTGCTAGACAGAGGCAGGCAATGGCAAAGCACCACTGAACGTCTCTTACCTTGAAAACTGCACAGGATTGCTATAAATTGGCTGCGCCTTTACAGCAAAAAATAAAAAAATAAAAATTAAGGTACTGCAAAGTGTAGAAGTGCCGCTGCATTTTTGTTTTTTTTGCTCTTGTGTAACTTTTTGGATCTTGAGACTTATATATGCCCTTCCTATAGAGGCTGTGTGTGTTGTGAGCCTTAAAACCTACTTCTTTCTTTCCCCAGTCACCACCTCGGCCTGTAACGGTAACCCAAATGTCTAAGTTGTCAGTTCAATACTTTGTGACTCAAATTGATAAGTGGCTTGAAAAAATGTTCAGTGATTCTTTGCTTAGATGTAAAGAAATGCAAGCAATACATTTTTTTCTTGGACTATTTTCGTTTTGTGGGGGCTAATGTGGAGGGGAATATGCAAGGTTTTAGGTTCCACAGAACTCTTTATCAGATGTGTGTGTGTGTGTGTGTGTGTTAAGTGCCGTCAAGTCACTTCCGACTCATGGCTACCCTATGAATCAGTGTCCTCCATCCTATCGTTAACAGCCTTGCTCAGGTCTTGCAAACTGAGGGATGTGGCTTGCTTTATACAGTCAATCCATCTCATGTTGGGTCTTCCTATTTTCCCGCTGCCTTTAACTTTTCCTAGCATTATTGTCTTTTTCATTGACTCTTGTCTTCTCATAATGTGACCAAAGTAAGATAGCCTCAGTTTAGTCGTTTTAGCTTCTAGGGACAATTTAGGCTTGATTTCTTTATCAGATAGGTAAGCTTTATCTGATTTTTCCTTTCTATCAGAGAGTTGTACCTACTTATTAATGCAAATCATCTTTTAATCCCAGTAGATAGTGACCCAGATGTTTAAATTTCAGATGCCTAGTGAGGGATTATAAAGTGCTGTTCCAAGACTTCAGCAAGGTTAATGCAGACAGTGAGGGGGATGGCTGTGTAGCCTGTTCCTCTGCAGTTGTTTGCTTTATACACCATGTTGGGAAGTCAGCATTGTCCTGGAGCAACTTCCAAACATGGCAAAATATGTATTCTAGTTCTTTCCCCCTCCCCCAAGCAAAATGTCTTCTGTCAAATAATTCTTGAGGCCTAACAGCACCTCCAACTATCTCTTGAAAATCAAAGTCTGCCGAATCAACAGCATGCAGACATCCACCCTGGTGCACCAAAGGAAGGAGGGGTAGGCCTTCTGAGGGCTGATTTTTACAAAAGGCCTTGTTGAAAAATTCACAGTATTAACTGTTGGTATAATAAAAATGGCATTTGTGTTTCTTATATTCCTGATATTCATCTGTTGATCTGGATTCTGTGCTTGATCTGTTTACTGGCTACAGACTTCTGCATAAACTTGGAAAACTATACCTTACACTGTGGAACCCCTTTTTCATCTCCCCTTCGTTGCATATTATTAGCATTTTATGGAGAGTGCTTTTAGTTTGGAATCTGGGCATCTGGTAGCAGCATCTCCCCTTTACTCTTAGCTTCTTTGCTTTGTGTTTTAGAGAGGCTTCCAAGAGCTGTTTTCTCCCTCTTCCTCTTTCTCTCCAGATCCACAAGGAGCAGTGACCTAGTAACTCCACCCTCTCTGGGCTGCACCTAATTCTTGGAGAGTTTTCCGACTGGCATAAGAGAGCTTTCGCAATATCTGCCGCCAGTTCAGCTTGTATATTAGTGAGTCCAGTCTTTATTGCAACTTGGATCATTTCTCAGGACAGGCAGAAAATATTAACAGCATGGGGCTTGTGAAATCATCTCTGGGCTTGAAGGGGGGGTTACTTACTGTTTCCTGGAACTAAGAGATGTTGCTCTTTCAAACTGTGCCTTCAACAGAGGAAAACAAGCAGGCCCAGATCCCCGGGTTGGTTTGAATTATGAGACGTATAAAAACTCTGAGAAGATAAAGCCAAAAAGAGTTCTGTTGTGCGTGTTTACAAAAGAGAAAATGCATGCTCAGTCGAGCACGTCCTGGGCCCTTTTGGGTGATGTTAACCATTTGGCATTGGAAGTCAGATCTCAGAAGCTAAGCAGGGTCAGCCCTGGTTAGTATTTGGATGGGAGACCACCAAGGAAGTCCAGGATTGCTGTGCAGAGGAAGGCACTGGCAAACCACCTCTGTTAGTCTCTTGCCTTGAAAACCCCAAAAGGGGTCGCCATAAGTCGGCTGCGACTTGACGGCACTTTACACACACACATTGGAAGTACTTCTTTGGCGTTTCAGAAGACTGCGGTTGAGACCTTTGCTGGGTCAATATGATTGACAAAAACTGATGTGCTGGTTTGTCGTGCTTAAGCAGTGAGCTTGTGGGGACATCCTGGGGAAAAGGGAATTGGCCTTTCTACCTGACCAGGGCCGGAAAAATGTTACATTCTCTGGAAATTGTAAAACAAATTGTAACTTTGTTTCTTCACTTAGCTTTTCATCTCTCTTCTCCTTATCATATTATGTTCTGTAACTGAATTAATTTAAATGCCCAGTAAACAAAATGTTTACATTGTTCCCCTCCCCCCAGACAACCCTTGTGGGTTGGTGGGCTGCACTGAAGATGGGGAAGGGAGCAGAATCACCCTTCCACTTACGAAAGGAGGGGGATAGTAGTGACCCCCCCCCAGTGGCTGCAGCCCCCCTTACAATCTGCATGGCTGTTTGACCGCATGGGTTCTGGGCCCTTAGAAATCCTCTTTCTGGGTGACAGGGACTGCTGGGGAAACGAGAAATGCATGGAAAATCCACCAGCATCTTCTGCTGACTGATTGCTGGACCAAAGCCCAGGGCTTCTAGCAACATATCATGTCCCCGGGGGCTCCTTCCCCACGACTGCAATCCATCTTCTTCATCAAGAGGCAAGTCTATCATTGCCTTGAATGATTAATGCAAGTACACAGATATGCTTGGACCAGTGCTCTGTGGGCTAATGTTCTTAAATGGCTATTACTGGCATTTGATGGATTTCTGCTAAATTTATTGTGACTGGCTGAAGGTGCTGCTTTGGGTCAGTTGTTTTAGTTGTTGTTTATTTATAATTCCCCTGAATGAAATAGGTCATCAGGCAAAGGGACTCTGAATAGCCTTCAGGACACCACGCTGCCCCCCCCCAGAGGCCTTTTACCCAAGCGTAGCATCCTGTAGCAGCGTGGAATAGCCCAGGGAGGTGCCTTTTATCATGGAGTAGTATAGTAGTCTAGAGCCCCGTGGCACAGAGTGGTAAGCTGCAGTACTACAGTCAAAGATCTGCTCATGACCTGAGTTCGATCCCAACGGAAGTCGGTTTCAGGTAGCCGGCTCAAGGTTGACTCAGCCTTCCATCCTTCCGAGGTCAGTAAAATGAGTACCCAGCTTGCTGGGGGTAAAGGGAAGATGACTGGGGAAGGCACTGGCAAACCACCCCGTAAACAAAGTCTGCCTAGGAAACGTCGGGATTTGACATCACCCCATGGGTCAGGAATGACCTGGTGCTTGCACAGGGGACCTTTACCTTTTTAGTATAGTAGTCTACTGCTTGGTGGTTCTAGGTATCATCTTGATTTTACTGCCTTTGTAATTCCACTCTCAGCCTTAGGAAGGTTGTTGATTGCATTGGGTTGTCTTCTATTTCCATTGCATTGGTGTCCCTCCTCTCCCCTCCCCGGTTATCTGCATTGTCTTTTAATTCTGTAGTCTTAATTCATTGAGGGTCTCATGTATGAGTGCATTATTTGTTATTCTGTAATCCGCCTTGAGTCTCAGTGAGAAAGGCGGGCTATAAATAAAGTGAATAAAACAGGGCATCAGCTTCCCATGTGAGGAATTCACGAAGGGAAGAAACTTCCTCCTCTTTCTCCTGCACCCTGTCCTTGTGGGTCCCCCCTTGTTTTCTGTATTTAGAAACTTCCCCCCTCCTTGTGCCAGAGAAAACACCCAAGTTTGTTCTGAGCAACAAAATACCTTTTCCTCAGGCTTTTTTGCTGTTATTCTAGGTAATCTCTGGCTGCATTCCCACAGTTCATTCTTGCTCCCTCGCTCTCCCCTCTCGCGTTCCTTCCACTCCCACCTCTCGAGTTCCTCTGGCATTGTGGATTTTGTGTTTAGCTTTCACTGGCAAAATATGTTCTTTTCTTTGGTATTTGTGCTTTTCGCTTAATTCGTTTTCATATCTGTTTCCTAGCAATAATTGACCACAGCTGCTTGATCCTTGCGTGTATCCACAAAAAGTAAAATTAGCTTTCTTTCCTTGCTGCTTTGGATTCTTGTGGCATGAGCAACCGGGCTGCAGGCAGCCTCCCTCTGCCATAACATGTCAACAGGAAGTTGCTCAATGAGGTTAGATGTCTAAATGTGATTTGCTTTTCTCCTCTTTTTTTTTTGTCAATCAAGGATTTGTTTTTCACAGACTTGTTACTCAGCCTTTTTATTCTCTTAGATTTGGGACTCTTCCTGTATGGAGAGACTCTAGCATGGAGCACAGGTGATGTTCAACTCGTTGGCAGCTGCACTAGGCTAGAATTGATGTAGCAGAAGAACCGCTACTGACATTTTCTCCTAAAATGAAAATTTAATCAAGCTTCTGGCTTTCCTCCTCAGGCGAAACATCTCAGGAATTTTGAGAGAAACAAAAAGAAGGTTTTCAGCAATATTTTCTCAGTGAGATTGTGCACAGATCAATATCCAAAGGCTCTGCTCTGAGTTCTCCCACATTCTGAATTATGGGTCGTGGTGCTCAGAGACAGAGCCTTCTCCATGGTGGCACCTTGCTGGTGTTATGCCTTAGCTTTTAAAGCTGTCAGGTAGAAATCTTTTCACCCAGGCCTTCTATTTGTTTGTTTTTATTTGGATGGCCCTATTTCAAATTGAGATATTGTTTTATAGTGCCTATTAATCTTCAGTTGTTTTAATTGTTATTAAAACAGTTTCTTGTGCCTTTGATACTACTATTGTATTGATTTCAGTGCTGTGTTCTGTTTGATTTTTATTATAGGCTCATAGAGCATACATTTAAGCATGCGACTAATAAATGCCCTCAATAAATTCTTACCAATCCAGCAGTTAGGGGGATACATCAACAGATTCCTGTACTTATCTGGCGACTTATTTTTCTTCAGCATAAAATTCAGTATGTCTCTGGGGGAAAATATTTCTATGCTAGTGTCAATCATCTTGGATTTTTCCAGCCCTCCCTATAGAAAGGCAGGTGTGTAGGCTAGGCTAAATTAATTTCTAGGCATGCTTTAAAATCTGCCAGTTTGTGTTCGGAAGATGCAAATCCTTCAATTAACGTAAGTTATGCAGCTGTGGATAAAATGTCACAGCTTGAACTCAGCGGCCTTTGAACTAATTGCTCTTCAGGCACCTTTCTGTTGATTACTAGTCTGTATTACGTAGTCCTTAGGAGAATAGCAAGGGGCATCCTGAGTGCAAATAAAAAAGCAGAATGTGATGAGAGGGAAAGTGGTCCTGAAGGTAGTAGAACTGCAGGAAAATGGTTAATAAAGTGCCGTCTGTGGTACTTCAGTAAAATCCTAGCAGCATTAAACACTGTAGCATCTACTTGAAAAACCATTCGGTTGCATACTGTGAATGGTTGGACTGGGGGCGGGGAATGTTTTGCAGAGAATTCCAGGTAAATGTGCATGCATGTGTGAACAAGCACCTATGCAGCCCTCTACATGGACTAAGGTGACCATTGCCTCTTCTGCTTGGCCAATTGGTAAAAATTTGATGTGTGTAGAATTTACCCACCTTTCTCAGCTTCATTCAGCGGATCATGTCTTAAGCCTTCCTCCAACTTAAGTGACTCTTCAGTTGGAGGAATGCTCCTTAGGCTAGAGAAAGACTTGTTGAAGGATGGTTGGATCTACCTCCACCTGCAGGATCTCCTAGATACTTACAGTTTAGAAGCCCAACAAAACCATGACTGTATCCCCCAGTTCTGATCTTCTGCGTGAGCAGAGAAAGTGGGATTTGGTCACAAGGGTCCAGCATCCTTGGAGGTTTCTTCCTTTCTTTTTTTAAGGTGGCTGAGTTGGATGGAGTGAAAGAGGGAGTCAAATGCATCCTATGCAAGCTGTCATTCACGTCCTCAAGGCTGTGGCCTTAAACATGCTTTTAAAAAGGTAAAAGTAGTCCCCTGCGCAAGCACCAGGTCATTAAATAGCAGGCAGAAAGGTACCAGCTGGATATTAGGACTTTTTTTTAACAGTAAGAGTTGTTCAACAGTGGAATCAGCTACCTGGGGGGTGGGGGTGAGCTCCCCCTCACTGGCAGTCCTTAAACAGAGGCTGGTCAAGCACTTGTCAGGGATGCTCTAGACTGATCCTACATTAAGCATGAGGTTGAACTAGATGCCTGTATGGCTCCTTCCAACTCTGTGATTCTATGATTACTGACCCATAAGGTGACGTCACATCACAACGTTTACTAGGCAGACTATGTTTATGGGTTGGTTTGCCATTCCCTTCCCCAGTCATCTACACTTTACCCCCAGCAATCTGGGTACTCATTTTACCCACGTCGGAAGGATGGAAGACTGACTCAACCTTGAGCCGGCTACCTGAAACCAACTTCCGTTGGAATCGAACTCAGGTCATGAGCAGAGCTTCAACTGCAGTACTGCAGCTTGCTTCTCTGCACCACAGGGCTCCTTAGTGGGGAGTAAATCTCATCGCCGTTGGGGATTACCTCTGAGCAGCCATGCTTACACATTCTGTTGGCCTGACAAATCCATTCACACGTGCATTTTCACTCAGCTGTGTTCTTACATTGCTGTACTTTTGTTTTGCAAACATTTGCTTCTTGTAAGCACTAAGCTCTTCCCTCCCAGTGCCATTCTTATTTGGAGAATGAAGCTGATAGAAAGGAAACCAGGGTTTCTTGCTCCCTTGCGCTATCCATTTGGACAGGAGAATGGCAAATAAGATCTTTATGTGACTGCATGTAATATGAATGTTAAATCTGTCTTGAGAATTATCAAAAGTGTTACCTGTTACAATCCAGTTTTAAGTCATGACCTATCCTCTATTAAAAAACAACACTTTGAACATGTATTGTGCTCCAGCCAAGTTACTGATTACTCTATGTGTAAGTTCATGCAGTGGTACAAGTTTCTTTTGTGTATAGCTGTGATTTTTAATATACTAAAATAAAGGAAAATGTAAATAACTGAAAAAAGGTGGTGGTTGGACATGCCTTTTAGTAAGATGATCAGTAAGCAATGTATACTTCTGCACTCCCCTCTAAAATGCCTCTTTCAAATTTTCTTGCCGATCACAGTGGGATTCCACAATTATATAGATTATACAAATTAAGCAACTTTATGCTACTCATGGGGTGTGGCAAAGAGATGCAGGAGCCAGGCCAGCATTTTGTAGTGTTCAGTGTTGGGGTGGGATCTGAGAGACACAGGTTTAAATCCCCACTGTGCTGTGGAAGCTCATGTGGGGACCTTGGGCCAGTCACACACTCTCAGCCTAACCTACTTTATAAATTTGTTGTGAGAATAAAATGGATGAAAGGAGGACCATGTAAGATGCTTTGGGCCCCCTTTGGTGAGAATGGTGGGGGTATAAATGAAGTTAAGAAGCATAAAAAGTGCACAGATAAAAATGCACTGACCACAGGAAATCCTACCTAGTCCCTCCCTTTCTGCTCACCTCCTATCCTATTTTTCACTGGTCATTGCCCACTAGCTCCTCAAGTTTACCTACACAGTCTGTAAGGGCTAGACACTTGCTTATTAAAAAATGCCAAGACTTGCAGATTGCTGAGTTCTGTCCACAGCGCCTCACATTTGCTCAGATCCACACAGTCTCCACAGCTGTGCCATTTATGTGCCCGACCTTGCAGGTGGAGGATGTGCTTCACAAGAAGCAGTGCCAAGACTTCCTTTTTGGAAGCTCCCCCCCCCCATGCATCAAAGCCTCCTTGAACTATGTTGTCTCTTCAGTTGCACTTGGTGTTTTGGCTGAATCTTTCCGATCCTTAGCCTGTTTAAAGTGGGGAGGGGGGTAGCGAGGAGGTCTGTTCCATTTACCCAGGGAACAGCTGCTGTTAGTCAGTACGCTTGTTATCTCCTGATGCCACAGGAGCGTTGATGCGCCCGGCACATGATTACTCAGCTGCACTGGGAATGCTGTCAGCCGTTAGCTTAACTTCTTAAAGAATCTCCAGCATGCTGATGAGAAGGACCTCTTCTGCATGTTTGTCCCCTGGCTGTTGTGGGTAGGCCTTCTAGCTCCATGGCAGCTGCTGTGTGCAGAGCTACAGCATATAACAAACCTTTTGCTTATAAGATCTGCTGATGGGGACGTGGAGATTTATTATGCTGTGGTTTGCTGTGATCCCAATGTCATCCTGGGCTTCTGCCCCCCCATGAGTACCCCCCTTTCTCCTTTATCCCTTTGGGAAGGCAACCATTTGCCTGGAGTCCCTTAATCCAAACATAACTCGAGTGTGTGAGTGATAGAGAGAGATTGGGAGCTGTAAGCTTGGCCGCTTGTCTGATATAGGAAGGTTAGGAATCAGCAAAAAATTCTGCATTCTCCTGAGGGGTTTCTCAGGCCTCAATTTCAGCCCAGCCTTCTGATTTTAGGTGGGAGTCTTTACACAGATCTTTTGGATAAGACAATTTTTCCTGACACGCTCCCAAGTCTTGGGCTCTTTTTCTTAAATATTACCACCTGCAAAATTTTATTTCCTTGGTTGCACCTGCATGACCTTCCTTCTTTGAGTACTGCTCACCTGTGACCTTTGCTATAGACTACTTGCCTGGCTTATGGCACCAGATCTAGCCTGCGTGATCAGACTGTAGTAACTGCTTCATCCTGAAAATGGGTGATTCTTTCTCTAGCAGAAAGCCTGAAAATCACACATAAAGGTTAGAACACACTTATCTAATGCAATTTCCAGCCTCAGTCCAATATACCTAGGCGAGCTATGGTCTGTTGTCCCAGCTCCTGATGGAATTAGCTTCAATGTAAGCAGCAGTAGCAACAAAAAGAAATGAAAAACCCCTCCTAAGGAAGCTCTTGGCTGCCTTCAGATGTCATATTTAAATCACAGCTTGATTAAAGGCTGGTTTATCGTGACTTTTGAATACTGGCCTTTCTCCCTCTCTCATAATACCAGAACGCGGGGTCATTGTCTGAAGCTGGAGGGTGAGAGATTCAAAACAGATAAAAGGAAGTTAAACTGCCCCAGGATGTGGTGATGGCTGCCAACTTAGAAGGCTTTAAGAGGGGAGTGGACATATTCATGGAGGATAGGGCTATCCATGGCTACTAGTCAAAATGAATACTGGTCAGGATGCATACCTATTCTCTCCAGTATCAGAGGAGCATGCCTATTATATTCGGTGCCGTGGAACACAGGCAAGATGCTGCTGCAGTCATCTTGTTTGTGGTCTTCCTAGAGGCACCTGGTTGGCCACTGTGTGGACAGTCTGTTGGACTTGATGGGCCTTGGTCTGATCCAGCATGGCTTTTCTTATGTTCTGATGTTCTTATGTTAGCAAGAGGGCCATAAGCCAGGATTTGTGACCGTAATTGTATCCTGGACTGTGAATACTGGATTGTAATAATTGCGGTTAGTTATTATGTCTGAATGCAGGAATCCCAGGTTAGTCTCCGTCCCCAGGGTGAAAAGTCAGGGCTGCAAATCAGCAAAAATCATCTTGCTGCTTCTGCTGCCGTTAGCTGTCATGGGTGGCAGGCAAACTGGGACTTCTGAGCAGACCCTGGTTAGTTTTGGTTGAACAATAAAGCATGGTTCAAACTAACCACAGTTAATTGTGACATCTTAATGCAGCCTCTGTATTACCAGGCAAGCCGTTGGCCTATGGCAGAGTAAACGTGAGATTTGTAATGGGTTTGCCTGTGTAAATTGATTCTTCACAAACTGTAGTTTGGGAACCAGCTTTCGTTTATTTCAGGGGCTCCCAACCTTTATTGTGCCTGTGGGCACCTTTGGGATTTTGAGAAGGGGTGGTGAGCACCTCCTCAAAATGGCTACCTCAGGAGTGGACCCAAATGGAATACCCCCCCCCTCACAACTCCCAGGAATAAGGAAATCCTGAGGGGGAAATGGAACCACACACTGACTAAGGAAAGCCCAGGGGCTTACCAGTCCTCCTCATCTTACAGTGGGAAACCCTTTCATTTAAATGAGGGCAGTAACAAGCTCTGCCTTACAATGGCCCTGCCCACTTTCCGAAATCTTGGTGGGCACCACATTGGGGAAGCAAAAAATTCTGCTGCTGCAGTCGTCTTGTTTGTGGGCTTCCTAGAGGCCCCTGGTTGGCCACTGTGTGAACAGACTGCTGGACTTGATGGACCCTGGTCTGATCCAGCATGGCCTTTCTTATGTTCTTATTTAAGGTTACCTTGAACCTTGCCCGAGGCAAAGAGTGCTCCGGTCTGATTTAGATGTTATGGTTTGACAACTGGGAGTGCCTCTTAGGCAGCTGCTTGGCCCATTCGCATAAATCCCTCCCTCCTTTTCCTGTGTAGTGATAGCTGTGGTTTGCTAACACATCTGAACTGGCTTATGCATTGCTGTTTCTGTAGTGATCACAAGCAATCTTTAGTGGTACCCTTGGTTGCACCAGCTTGGATGTCATGGTAAACAAATTGTTAATAAGGAAAGGAAATGTGTGTTGCAAGGATGAGGAGCATGCAGAACCTGGAGGGGACTTGTGCACACCACAGGTGTTTGTGCACACCACACCATTATGATGTCTGAAACAGGCCATTGACTCGCTGGTTGTGTGGCAGGCCAATTAGCTTAGAGAAGAACTATTTTGCGGTGTTACCCCATGCATATTTACTTCTATGAGAGTTTTAATTCTTGTTTATGAGTACAAACATGGAGTGGTGATTACTCTGAACTATGTAATGTGGTATAATAGTGTCATTTTGGGGTGGGGGGGGAGCCTTTTAAACCAGGTCACAGTGGTTGTTTGGCAGAATAGAAAATTACAAGATAACAAAAGTTTCCTTCTCTATGTTTCTGAATTGTTGTCATTTTTCTCTGGCTGAGGGAAATGGCATTGAAAATACTCAGAGTGTTTGGTTTTAACTTCTGCCAGTATGAATTTGGCTCCAACAAAGCAAAGCAGATCTCCCTCAAGCCCATGAAGGGGTTTTTGTGCAGAAACTTGGTTTCTAGTTGGCTGTAGTATTTGGATCCTTGGGGAAAAGGGTGCCTGTTGTTTAACCTTTTATTTTGTTGCAAATGCCTTTATATTTCCTGATTCAAAAGTGTTTTTGAGCATGGAATTAGGGTGTTCAATATAACACAGTGTGAACTATATTTAAAGGCATCCATGGGGAAAATTCTTCGGCAGTCCAGGAGTTATACAGTTAAAATTTTCCCCTTCTTCCCCTATTTTCTAAATAGCAGTTTTGTGTTTGGATCTGTCTGCCGGTTGGTAAGGCTGATGGTCTGCTCACTTTGTTTGCAAATCATGTAAAGAGTTTGGAAGTGCACTTTATGCCCAGCTTTGTTTCAGAGAAACAGGCTGGCATTATTGCTTGGAAGTGCTTTCTTTCTGTTACATTTTGTTTGGAAGTTCTGTCCCCTCCAAGATTCTGCTGATCTGGCCACAGTAATCCATGCTGCGATAACTTAAGAGGTTGGACTGTTGTAACACGGTTAATATGCAGCTGCCCTTAAAAACTTGGTGCAAAATGTCAGCTGCCTACTTGTTGTTCGGGGTAGGCTGTTCTGAACATATTATTATGCCTGTTCTAAAAGAACTTCATTGGTTGCCCATTTGTTTTGGGGATCACTTTAAGGTGCTGCTTTCCTTATCTTTTCATTGATCTTGGTCCCACATATCTAAACACCCATCTCTCCCTATATATGAGTCCATGGACTAACTATGCTATCCTGGTCATCTCCTAATTTGTGTTACATGTTCTAGGAGTGGGTGACCTTCCTTAGACCAGTAAGAAGAAGAGTTGGTATTTCTATACCCCACTTTTCTCTACCTTTAAGGAGTCTCAAAGCGGCTTACAATCACCTTCCCCTCCCCACAACAGAGGTAGGTGGGGCTAGCTCAAGATCAACCAGCAGACTTCATATGGGGGAGTGGGGAAACAAACCCGGTTCTCCAGATTTGTGTTCACTGCTGTTAACCATTACACCACGCTGGCTCCCATAAGCTGCTTCAATTATTGCCCAACATCATGGAATGGTGCCGTCAGCAGGGGCTAGGAGGGCACCATCCTTATGAGAAAAAGTCATGGAGCAGTCTTGTTTCAAAGTATATTGCGTTGATGTTTTTAGGGTCCACTGTTGAACTTCTAGCAATGTGGTTGTGTTTTTTAAAAAAATGATGCCTTGTAGGGAGGATATAAATACTTCATGTCAGTAATACAATTCAGCAGCAAAAGTTGACCTAGCTAGGAACCTGCTGCTGTTGTCAAGCAACTCTGGGTGGGCTTTTCCCTATAACTTCCCGAGGCAGCATAACAAAGTCTCAGACTGCAAAGAGGCCAGATATCCAGGGCTTTCAAGCGAGGAATTAGCTGTTTGGGATGGAGCAGAGCCATGAAGAAGTGGAAGGGTGGTGATGGGAGGAATTGGCCTTTGGCCACATTTAATCTTCAAGAATCAACTTAACTATTGGGAATTTTTTTTGGGGTAAAGTAATAGTCCTGCAAATAACTGTTGGGAAGCCTGCCCACACATTGGCCTCATTACATACCCTCTCTGTCCTCCAATCTGTTTGCAGTCTGCTTTTCTCTCCCTGCTCACTCCACTCCACCCCACCCCCCTGGTGCCGTAGGCTCTCATCTTGACAGAGTGCCTTGGGGTCACCTCGGCTTCCTCTCTAGGGTGTTTAAATCCAAAGAAAATGATTGGGATAGTTCTCCTGGCCACCCACTGTGCCTTGAAAATCAAGGGCCAAATAACATGTTTGCAAATTCACTCATGGTGATGGCCGTGACCTGCATTCCTCCATGCTCTGGCAAGCATGGTGGGCCCCTGATGAATATTTGGTGGCCGTATAACTGTGCAACAGGGGGAGGCATATCTCGATTCCTCCCATGAGTTGCGAAGCTTGTTTATCATTATTATTGCCAGAGTCCAGCTGTGTCCATCAAGTTTTACTTAAATTGCAGTTGAAGCTATAATGGCTTTCTGACTTCATTATTATTTCTACCACAACAGCATGTCTATGTCTTTCAGCTGGGGGTGGAATGAAGTTGAGAACTACCACTAGTATCCTTAAGTTGTAGGGAATCAAACCCGGTTCTTCAGATTAGAGTCCGCTGCTCTTTACCACCACACCTCGCTGGCTCCCCTAGAGTGTTCTGGAATCCAGCAGGATTCATGAGCCTCCATGGGTGGCCCATTTTAACCAGACCCCCTCTCATGCAGGGTGTTGGTATTTACCTTGGCTTTAAGTAGGTAGTGGTCAGACCATGCTTCAAGTTGAGCCTCTAACCCCAAAACCGGGCCATGCCTCAGTTGCTTTGTATTTTGGATAAAAACCAATTGCTGTCTTGTTGATAAACATGAAAGGTATCTATTCCAGTTAGTTTTCCAATGAGAAGTCATTCTTTTGGGAATAAACAGTAGGGTGTTTTTTTTAGAAACTCCACTTCTTTTGCTCTTTTGTAATCATCCTTTTGTATTGCTGAGACAGTTTTCTGACTTCAGTTAAGGAGGTGGTGTACTTCTATTACAATGCCCAAAGACAAGCGCTTAGCCCTGCAGCTGGGGAAATATTTAATACTGAGCTTTATGAGCAATGCCTTTTTTTGACTTGTAAAGATTTATAGTCTACAGGTAAAGCAAGCACTCCCCTTTATCCTTGCACCAGATGGTATTTTACTGAACTCTGAAGGAAGAAGAAGGCCATTAGCTTCTTTTTTCTCTCTCTCTCCTCTGTGTGGCCAGATTAAAGACATGGTGGCCTTGAGCAGTATGCATTCTGTGCGAAGTGGAACTTCTGATTTTGATGGCTGGAATAAATTAGGAAAATTGTTTGTCTGCCTAGACGTGCTTAGCTTTACCTAATTGACTTTCTCTTTCCTTAGTTCAGGCTTCTAAGTGATCTTTAGCCAAGTGGGGTGATTTGCGGAAAGGGAAACCATGTGAGATTGTTCCTAAGCTGCTTTTTTCAAACATGGGGTTGTGAAACAAACTTTAACCTCCCCCCCCCCCCAAAAAAGCACAAGGTTCTCTGGATGGAGGCTGAATTCTGCACTCCCCAGTGCACCATTGTTTGATTCACGTCATCCTGTTTTTTTCTTTCTATTGTATGAACCATGTATAGTTGACCCCCATCTGTCTGCCAGGTCACTTCTCTTTTCCTTCAAATGCCTCTGAAAATCTTCTTCTGCAGAGCTGCCTGTGACTCCATTGTCTCACATTTCTGCAGTTTCCCTACCTTAATTGTCACTTCCTTCCCTCCTTCCCCCCAAGCTACGATAGAGGCTGTTGAGATTATGTGTTCAGGAAGGTAAGGATTGTGGATATCCTAGTTATGATAACAGCTTCCATAGAATATGTGGGCAATTAATGTGTTGATGGACAGCTACAGAGCTACAGAGGGAAGGAGAGTAATGACTTGGTGTGGGGAGGGGGCTGAACTTTGCCTAGCCCATTGGAGAGGTCTGGCAAACTTGGTGTGCCGAACAGTTGCCTGTTGAAGTACCAACTGGTTAGATGGCGGATCTCAAAATGGTAGGTCTTATTTGCAAAGAAGCAGATGTCTTGCCACATGGCAGTAAAACCAACTTCTGTGTAAAGCAACTTGGTGCTGTTCAGGGCCAAACTTGCCATATAAATACAAGCCACTGGAGACCTATTAAAATACTTGCTGGGAGGGAGGTGAAAACTCTTGAGTAATATAAAACTTGATGGTTAGAAATGTTCTATCTAGGTCTGTCGGTGGGAGTTGGAAACCAAGTAATAATGGGGCTGTCCATTGAAAGGGGCTGATGGCTAGATAAAGTGTCAGCATATAATATATTTGTAGCTTGGGAGTGGCAATTGAATAGGTAGTGTTTGCTGTGGATGCCAATTTGCTCCATTTAGAAAACTCCCCAGAGGATCATAATGAAATTCTAGGAGTCAAATGAGCCAAAAAGCGGTATGCTATTGTAAAAGGGAATGGCATTTCAGCTTGGGAAAATTGTGAACTAATTCATATACAGGAGAAGTGGTCACTGTTCGTGATGGACTGGTGTGCTGTGAGCACAAGGGAATGTTGTCAGATGTTTAGTTAGGATGACTAAGGGGTAGGGAATGTGGTGGTGGTGGTGGTGAGTTCATGGAACTTTCTAGCCCTTCTGAAGTACTAGAATTTGGTGCTGGCCTGCCAGTGAACCTGACCGGCAGCAGGTTCAGGATGGACAAAAAGAAATGTTCTTCATGCAGTGCATAATTCATGTGGTATCGAGTTCAGTAAGATGTAATGACTACCTCTAGCTTAGATGAGTTTAAAAGGGAACTGGGTAACATGGTCAACAGGTCTGATTCCTGTGAACTCTGATAGTGAGGTGGAACCTACATGTTCAGAGGCAGTGCATCAGGTGCTTCCTTTAGCTCTGAGGCTCCAAGGGAGTAGACTCCATCACTAGCTTCTTCCCACAGAAAATTCTGTAACTTAACACCAGGACTAAAATTAAGCTACGTGCCCTCAGGCATTTCACCGAGAGTGCCAGCAAGATCAGCTCATAACATCAAGGCCAAAACACCTGCTTCCCGCCCCTCATCTTTTAAATTCTTTATAACATCCAGCCTGATGAGGAGTTCTGGTGAGCTCAAAAGCTTGCACAGTGCTTTGTGCCAATTTGGTTGGTCTTAACAAAAAGTATTACATGGATGTTGTTCTTGTCTTTGGCTCTGTGGCCTCCTTTTTTTTGCTTTTCAGAGGTATCTTGCTATTGAAAACAGGATGCTGAAGAGTAGACCTTTCGATCTTGCCTACCAGCGAAAACTCCTTCTCAGACTCCTTTTGGTTGGTTTTCCACTGCAGTTTGTATGCAGTAATACCTTTAGTATAAAGTTCTTTTGTGTGTGGAGTTCCTTGGCTGACAGTCAGTGGGGCAAACAAGATTCCGATGAGAAGGGCTTGGAGATGTGTGTTTGCCTTTTCAGTTACGGCATCCCGTTTAAAAGGCAAGGGCTTAGATGGCACAGTGAAGACTCTTGACAGAATGAGGGACAGGCTGCTTATTCTGCATTAGGCCTGTATTGATGAGGCGCTGGAACAGCTGCCATTGATTATGCAGCTTTTCTCTCCTCCTTCTGCCTGTCTTTTGAACCAGTCAGGCAAGATAAATGAGACTAAAAACAAGCATGCTTCCTGGAAAACGCTTTATCCCTGATTTATGGGTGGACAATCTGGAGAGCACCCCAGACGTCGGCCAGAGAGCAAGTAGCAGCGGAGAGCGTCCTTCTTTTCTCCCTTCCTGAGAGAAGTCTGCTTTGTCAAATGTCTAGGGATTGCAAGAGAAGGTGGTCCACCAGGAGTTCGTACCCCTTTTTTTTGGAGGGGAGGGGGTCATCAAGAAAGATCAGATTGGCCTCTGCCGACTTTAAATGCTTACTTCCAAAAAGTGAATGAAGTCTCACTAGTTTAAGGGAGAAAGGGGAACACTGGAGAGAATTGTTGCTATGAATTGTTTCACTGGCTCTTGCTTTTATGGCACTGGCCAGCAGCAACCTGAACGCCTTTTGCCTACCATAAATCCCACCATATCCTGGCATATCCAAAGAGAGATCATGATGACCCCTGGGGGAAAAAATATGCTTTTTGCATTTTGTAACATCTGGCCTGATGAAAAGTTCTCGAAAACTCGAAAGCTTGCATGCTGTTATGTGTCACTGGGTTGGTCCTACTAACAAATATTACATGGATTGTGTTTCTTGGCTTTTTGACTTGTATTATCCTGATATCTTTTAAAACTCTCTCTTCCCTGAGCAACTGTGAAAATACAGAAGCCCTGCCCTTTTTATCTGATCATCCTGGAGATCAGTGATGGACATGTGTGGTTTTAAAAAGGTCCCATGTTGCACTTTATAGTAAGTTGAAGCCTTTTAGACTGGTCCATACAGGCTAGATAGACCAACTTGGTTGAGGCTGCTTATGAAAATCATAAAAAGTCCCCCTTAGGCATTGCTGAATGCATCCTGCCTTTAATTTATGCAAGCTATAGCATTCAAGCTTTCAGTGCATAATTAAATTTATGTGCAGTATTTGCATAACTGAATAATCTGCTTCTGCCAGCCATAAGAAGGGGCCCAAAAACTATATGCAACACCAAAGCCCTGCATCCTCCTGGCTACAGCAGTAGAAATGCTGCTCAGAAATGCTTTCACATCCGGGCTTCTAAGACTTACCAGATAGTGCCCGTATTTTCAAGCTTATCTTCCCAGCCTTAGGGGCTAGTACCTTGATTTTAAACAAGTGAAGGTTCTTCTAACGCTACATGGTGTAAGCACAGGAATGCCTAGTATGACTGTAGAACTGAAAATCACGCAGCCCTGTCTATAAGGAATTTTTAGCTGCATTTTTGAGGCTGTCTCTTTTTCCTTAGCCACCTTGGTTTTTTTTGCGTTCACCTCAGTATGTTACAAAATGTTCATTTCTCAAGTCGTGATTTTGAAGCTGAAATTGGGACAGAAATTGGCTGCCAGCTATTGAACAGCTGGGCCTCGCTTAATAGGCCTAAATTGGGAGGATGATGCATCTGCTTCAGATACTGAATGTGCACTTTGAATATCTCCAGGAACATCTTAAAAGGAAGCTGAGCCTGAGTAGAACAGCTTTTAAAAATTCTTTATTTTGAGATTTCAGACTGTGGCCCTGAGAGCAAATGAATACCGACAAAACTAGTGGCACTTTGATTTAACTTACTTGGTGTCTCGGATCCCAAATATTCTAAAACACCTGTAATTCAACTTACTGATACAACAAGGCAAGATCAGGATAACATCCCTTTATATTAGGGTTGCCCGGTCCCCCCTTTCCTCCGGCGGGAGGCTATTCTGCTGATATCGGGAATGTGCGTGCTCGCGTGCGTCACTTCCGGTTTAGAACCGGAAGTGCCGCCTCGCAAGGGGGCTTATACCTCTTAGTTTGAGTGGTAAAGCGGCCCTTTAAGAGTTTGAGTGATATAAGGCCCTCGCGAGGCGGCACTTCCGGTTATAAACCGGAAGTGACGTGCACACAGTATGTACGCGCTTGTGCACATTTGCCCGCCGACCCTCCGGTGGTCAGCGGGCAGAGGGGTAAATTGCCGGGGGTTTGCCTGCCACCAGTGGGCACCTGGCAACCCTACTTTATATGATGCTCTGCTGGTATAAATGGTGGTAGTCCTGATCCCAAATGCAGCCACAGGATTGATTTTTGAATGTTCTGAATGGATTTCTTCTGAGCTGATGAAAAACAAGGTCAGGGAGAAGGTCTATCTGGTCCAGCATCCCATTTGTTGTTTTAGTCTGTGCTGTTTTTGTGTGTGTGTGTGTGTGTGTGTGTGTGTGTGTTTTGGCACTCCTTGAGAGCTCATTTGTTATGAGGCAGTATCAGATCTTTGAAACAAAAAAGCAGCAGCAGTAAAATACAGCAATAAAGCAAGCAGCAATAACACTCAAAGCCATAACGTAGCTGTAGATAACATGCACACTAAAATGCAGAAGTACTTAGCGGCAGACAAAAAACAGTCACAGCAAAAATCAGAAAAATGTCCAACAGTTGCCAGCCAGATGTTTCTGAGAAGTTGACAAGCAGGCCCTGAAGGCAATGGCTCTCCAGTGGTCAGTAGTAAAATTATATTGAATCATGAGACATCCATTTTGTTTACCGATATTGATAGGTCTGTTGATAGGCTTGTTTCCCCCATTCATTTGTCTAACCTTTTTTAAAAGACTGGTGTTATTGTCTTACTGCTTGCTCATGTATAATCTGAAATGTTTGTTGGTAGGGGTGATGATGAATTTATTGTTGAGGGCTATTATTGTTGAGGGCTATTTTTCATGTGCTGTGCGTGTAAAATGGCTTAGCATCTTTCTTGGAGCCAGGAGCGGGTGCAAACCTAGGAACTGTGTTGTAAAGTCCTCTGTGGAATGGTTCTTTGGTGTGGGGGATTCTTGTGTGAACATTTGGATGAGCCGTGGGTGAACCTTACGATGGGACATTGCTTCAGAATGACTGGTCCAAACCAGCAAGGGCTTAAGATCCTGTTCTGTTGTAGCAGCTGTGATTTATTGTAGATAAATATTTTCCCTAAGTGTCTGCACTGGGTGGGAAGGGATTACAAGCCAATCCTGTTGTTATATGTTTGTTTTGATTGTAAAGCAAAACTGGGGCAGGAAATGAGAACAAATGCTGAGCTCTTCTGGGATTTGATTTTTTTTACCCTCTCTATTCTTGCAGTGTTCTCACATATACCATAATTCACAGAATAGGGACTGTACTGCTGTAAATTTTGGATATATTTATAGGTGTTGAGGCTGAAATATTTGCTTGTGCAAATGAAGCTGTGGCAAAGGGAATCCCAGGAGTCACAGAAATGTGAAAAAGAGTAACTTCCCACATTCTCATGAATTCCCTGTGCTCTTGCCCTTGTTTTTAGAAGTGTTTTTTTTTAAGTGACCCTTGTATGTCTGAGAGTCATTGGCAGGGAAAGGATCCATGCTGTGCAGCCTCAGAAGGCTGATTAGTTTTAAAAGTAGAGTGTAGGTGATGGGAAAAATGGAAACCGATGTTGACGTAAAAAGGGCTCCAAGGGAAACCTGGGTTCCATTATAGCTTGTTAAGTGTACAACCCGTAAGAATCCTTATAACAGTGACATTTATGGTGCTGAAAAAGGGCTTAAATTGAAATGACACATTTTTTTTAGCCACTGCTGGTGTTAAATTGGTTAACATAATTAGGTGCACTCTTTTTATCCCCAATTATAACTGTTGTGAATGGTCACTGTGCTTATCTTGTATAGTTCTGAGCATTGCAAAGAAAAGTTACAGGTCATACCTCTTTCATTTTATGACCTTTTAACCCCACTGTGACTAATATTTTTTTCTTTTGTGTGCATATAAATAAATCTATGTAGAGAGGTTTAACTTAATGTGTCTGATAAAGTGTGCTCCAGCCCTCAACAATAAATCTGTTGCATGTTACGTTTCAGAGGGGTATCCATGTTGGTCTTCAGTAAAACAGCAAGATGCGAGTCCAGTAGCACCTTGGAGACCAGCAAAAAAAATTGGGATATGAGCTTTCAAGAGTCAAAGCCCTCTCTCTTTGTATCTGACAAAGGGAACTTTGATTCTCAAAAGCTTATACCTTGAAAATCTTTTTGGTCCCTAAGGTGCTATTGGACTTGAATCTAGCTGTTGCATGCCAAAATACTTCTTTTTGTTTGTTTAATGGTGATTCTCAAAAGAACCGAACAGGCTCTGTTAGCCTTTTAAGCATTCTTCACCTGGTCCTTACTCTGCTTTCAGTGGTACAATTTTTCCGTGTAGGTGGGCATTGGATTTTATATCAAAGACTCCATCCTCCCCTCAAAGAAGGCTGGCAGAGAACAGGAATCTTGGACCATGTAATCTTGGAATTTACAATCTTGGGGAAAGGAAAAACTGTGCGTAGTCAGACATATAGGTTGGACTTTAGGAAAGCAAATTTTAACAAGCTTAAACTGATGCTGGGTGGAATCCCATGGTCAGAAATACTTAAGGAGAAGGGTGTTTAAGAAGGGTGGGAGTTTCTTAAAAATGAAATACTGAAGGCGCAATCACAAACCATTCCTATGAGAAGAAAAAATGGGAGGAGCCTAAAGAGGCCAGGGTGGCGCCATAAACAGCTTTTTAAAGACTTTTAAAGAGAAATAAAAAAGACTCATTTAGGAAGTGGAAGGAGGGCCTTATAACCAAAGATGAATGTAAACAAATAACTAGCTCTTGTAGGGAGAGTGTTAGGAAAGTTAAAGCTCAGTATGAGCTTAGGCTAGCAAGAGATGCTAAACACATAAAAAAGGGTTCTTCTGCTATGTACAGAGTAAGAATAAGAACAAGGACATGATAAGCCCATTGCGTGGACCGGAAAGTGAAATTGTAATAGGAGATGAAGAGAGGGCAGAACTGCTCCATTCCTACTTTTCCTCAGTCTTTTCTTGTTAAGGAAATGGTGCTGAACATGGCATAAACAGAACACATGATGAGGGAAGGGAGTTGCAGCCTAGGACTGGCATTAGAGTACTGCACAAACACCTAGTTACTTTAAATAGGTAGTTGTGAAATTCCTGCATTGTGCAGGGGGTTGGACTAGATGACCCTGATGGTCCCTTCCAACTCTATGATTCTAGGAAATGTGGCTGCTTTCCATTTGGGCAACAGAGGCTGCTCTGGGAAGGTGGAGAACTGCAAAAAGTCTGAGGTGATAGGTTAGAGAGAGGTTATCTCATTGGATATATGGGGAAGAAAGGGCTAGGACAGAATGTTTCAGTCTTGCTTGGGTCAAGCATGGGAATTAAGAGTCATTAGCACCAACTACTTTTAGAACAGGTAGAATTGTAGCATCTTTCCATGTTGCTGGTAGCCTCGTATTAAAATAATCTGCCCTTGACTTAGAGATTTGTTTGAAATCCTGGTTATAGAGAGGACAGTTGATGCCATTCTTGTAATGGCTGGGAACAGTAACGAAATGTATTCTCTTCTGGTGAAAGGCTTTAAGCCAAGAGAGACTAAGGAAATCCTTTAGCAGTCACAGATATGATACTTGGAATTTGAATTCCTTTGGTAGAGATTAGATTGTGTGTCCCCCACCCCCCCATCCTTTGGTGCGCAGATGGTTTTAATATGAGGCTACCAGAAGCCTGGAGGAGGTTAGAATTCTATTTTACTGTTGGGTGGAATGGGAAAGGGTGGAGGAAATTTTCCCAAAGCATAGAGAGAGGCTTGGTTATTCCTTATCAGAAAAGACAGCAGGTATGTGCCATTGTGTGGATTCTTGCTACTTCAGGATTACAAAGACTGCTGCAAGAATTGAAGAAAGCAATCAGGTCAAGATGCTTTTTATTTCCCCCACCCCCCAAATAGAGATTAACACAGAGATAAAGAGAGCCAGCATGGTGTAGTGGTTAAGAGCGGTGGACTCTAATCTGGTGAACCGGGTTTGTTTCCCCACTCCTCTACATGCTGGGTGATTGTGGGCCAGTCACAGTTCTCTCCGAACTTCCTCAGCCCCACCTACCTCACAAAGTGTCTGTTGTGGGGAGAGGAAGGGAAGGCGATTGTAAGCCGGTTTGAGACTCCTTAAAGGTAGAGAAAATCGGAGTATAAAAATCAGCTTCTTCATCTGGACCTTTTTTGTTTGCCGTTATGTTACTGGCAAACCACCCCGCAAACAAAGTCTGCCTAGAAAACGTCGGGATGTGACGTCTCCCCATGGTTCAGGAATGACCCGGTGCTTGCACAGGGGACCTTTACCTTTATGTTACAGCAGACTTATGGCAACCTCACAGGGTTTTTAAGGCCAGAGACATTCAGAGGTGGTTTGCCATTGCCTGCCTCTGCATAGCAACCCTGGTATTCTTTACTGGTCTCCCATCCAAATACTAACCAGGGCTGACCCTGCTTAGCTTCCAAAATATGATGACTTCAGGCTAGCATGGGCTATCCAGGTCAGGGCATCTGGAACCAGACTGAAACATAAAGGAAGGATTAAGCCTAGCACCTTCATGCCCGCTGTGCTACTAAACTCTGCCTAGCAATCCTATCACCAGCTCTTGCTTCTAGGGCTGGTTCATCCCAGATGTCTCATCTTGCAGGAGATGATTCAGGCCAGTAGCACAGTGAAGAAATCAGCAGATTGGGGACACTGGAGCCATTAAGATCCTTACAGCAAATATGCTCCTTCCAAAATACTGCAGACAAAATCCCAAAGCGAGTGCTTCCATGTAAGCCATGCTGTCCTCAATGGGATAGTGCAGATATAACACAATTCATCTGTGAACCATGGTTTGGGAGAGGGCTATAGTTTTTCCCACATCCCTCCTGTTCCTTCTCCTGCACAGACTTCTCTTCCTTCCTTTTCCTCTGCCAGCCTTCCCCCACAGTAGAATGATGCAACTCTACCAGTGTTAACTTTCTACCAGGGTTTGAAGCTAGTTTGTCAACCAGGGCTTAGACTACCTAGCCCTTTATGGCCAGTGTCTACTCCAGATCTATCAACCATGGTTAAGAGAGAAGCTGTGTTGTGTCTGCACCGGACCAGCTATAGGCTGCTTCTAAAAGGGCTGAATGGCTTTAAAATTATGTGCTGTTCTAAAAATATCCCTTTCTTCCTCCTGGCTGCATTTCTTTTGTTTTAAAGAATTACTTTCTCCCTGGTGTTACTCAGCCAATAGGCTTAATATTAGCCTGCTGGGGATCAAGTTCTCCTGCTGTCTCTGCCCATGATTACACAAAAAGGTTAAAAGCTCTGCCCTGAGGCTCTGAATACCAGATCAGGGCTCTAGAAGTCTCAGCAGTTTGCCAATGGCAAGTGTCATTTGAAGAGCTCTGTGTAGAGCATTGCTGGGGCCATGAGGCTCCTCCCTGCCTGAACAGAAGTGGGTACGGTTGGGTGGAGCACCATTTGCACCCAGCTGCAGTAGTAGATTCTGCGTTTGGCCACAGCCTTAAGAAGTAGACCAAGGCTAAGAGAGAAAGGAAGGATCATCAGCAGGGAGGAAGGGAAGGGCGCTCAAGTGCATTGAACCCTCAAATGTCATGTAAAAGTGACTGTTGTTTATTGTTATTATCAGGAGAAAAGGGGGTTCAGAACCAGCTTGCCTTTTGACTAGTGGTTCCACTCCCTGGAGTGGGGGACAGGCAGCAACAATGGTAGGAAGTTACTGTGCCCTTCAGGCCTTCTCGTGAGCAGCTGGCCAACTGCAGATGAAAAATAGGATTCTGGCCTAGATGGATCTTTGATCTCATCTTCCAGGGTTTATGTTTTGAGAAAGGGGTATGTGTCAAAATAGTTTATGCCCTTGTCTGCTTGCCAAAGCAATCTAGAAACGATTACTGTATTTTGAGATGAATGTGTTGCCTTCTATTCTGAAATTGTGCTTCAGCATGCTTGATAGATTGTCTCTTTCAAGTCAAAAGAATAAAAAGAAGGGGGAAATGTTCTTCTTTTGCCTGTTCAACAATCTGTGCATCTAATATTTTGCTCTTGCTGGTATAAAACGGATATAAGTTTTCTCTTTCTAAATTTCTTTCACTTGTGCTTCTTTCCTTTCTCTCTTGCTTCTAATTTTCTCTGTTGGTTTCACACTTTTTGGCTGATTTCAGAGCCCTTTGCCTATCCTCTGACTCACTGCTTAATAGGGGTTTTTTTTTAGCTTTAATTTTTTTTTCTTTTAGAGGGCTGACTAAGCATAGGGAGGTCTGCCAGAATTAGCCTGAAGATTTCAAACTGTTATGTCCTCCCCCGTCAAAGGCATGGCCTGTTTCCATGAGGTTAGCAGAGTAATGCTGAAATAGGCTGGTGTGGCTGCCTTTGTTGCTGAACCTGGCTTAAATGAAAGCGCTGAGGCATACAGTGAATAAAGAGATATAATATTTTCAGATAGGGATAAAATGGTTCTGCCATTGTTCCTGAAGATGTTGTTTTTTTGCAACTTCATTTTGAATCTATTTCACTTTTGACTAGCATCTAAGGACCCATGGTCTGCCTTTGCAGTAGCTCTGTAGTTTTTTGTTGGACCACTTCCAGAGAAAAAAGAACATTTTTCTCTTTAGCTGGATTCCTTTCCTTCCTAGAACGAGAAACTTAATACAATTCATTCTTTAATATTAATCGTTACAAAGATGGGTTTCCTTTTGGGGCTCTTTATTTTTGTTCTGAGCATATGGTCGCTTTGTTTCCTTGGCCTAATTATGTAACTGAGTTTGTAGTTTATTTAAGTTTTCATTGCTATAATTATCCGAAAGAAATATGCTGGGGTGGGGGGGCTCTGAGTGGAACTTGCAACTTCGCTGGCATCTTTGTTTGTCCTTCCCTCACCAGATAGCGCTATCACATGCTTAGATGAATGTTCTGGAAATCAAAATGCATACGCCTTCTGATATTTTTCAATGAATACTCCAGTAATTGTCTCCTCCCCCTTCTATTCTTTCTTCTTCTGCAGTTGAGCCTGCTGATCATCTGTCAATCTCTTTTGGTTGCAAAAGGAGTCTGAAGGCATCGATCGGTCTTCACCTTTGTCCTGCATCTGATGTAGTTTACATGTATTGGAGGTTGCTTCTGCTTTGCACCCTGGCCAAAAAATCTGGGTAAGGTAGTGTTCTGTGTTGAGGGAATTGTTGCTTGCATTTCTGTTTACTTCAGTTCACTTTTTTGTTTTTTTTTGTTTTTACAAAAATGCAATTGCTTTTTTCAAGCATCTGATAAAAATATAAAGTTGGGCAAACAGGCACGTGCCATGAAGCTTCTTGAGTGACACCAGGCTAGCTACTCATACTCTGCCTAACCTGCCTCATAGGGTTGTGGTGAAGAGAAAATGGGAAAGGGAGAAGAACAAAGTACCTCAAGTTCTTGGGAGATTGCTGAGGTACCAGGAAGTAAGAATTAACCTAATTCCAAGCAGCAGAAGTGGCTGGAAAGTAAGTTTTAAAAGGGACAATTGCCGGTTGAAGCTATAATTTTTTGAATAGGGCTTAATTTGAAGTAAGCATGAAATTATAAACTTGCCATTGGGGTAGGCAAGGTTTTTAAAGGGAACCGTGCCACTGTTCTTCAGCATCACAAAATGGTCGTTGTGTGGAACTGCTCTTGGCTGATCTATATGAGGATATAATTTTCTTTGTTTTGTCTGTTTCTGGGCTAATCATGGTTCAATGTCACCAAATGAATGAATGCTGTTTGCTATGCCATTGTGTCCCTCATTTCTAGTTCTGGAAAGGAAGCTGCCTGCCTCTTTCCTCCACAATGATGAAATTCTCAGGGTTTCAAAATGATAAAAATCCTTGAGTGGCCTTGTAGAATCCAGATGTGCTGTTCAGAATCTGCAGGAAGCAGGAGTGCTACCCTGACCTGCTAACCTTAAAATAGCAACTTCATTGACTTGCAGGCTTCATCACCCAGATGCTCGCTGGTTGTGAAAGATGGATGGTGGAAGTTGTTTTTCTCGTTTATTTCATTATTGATATTGCAAGTAGTGACAGACAGGCTGTGAACTTAGACTTTGTGGAAATCTCTCTTTTGAAAGGTGATTCTTGCCCAAAGTATTTGCATTGTAAATTTTAGAAAAGGTTCAACAAGTGAGAGAGAAGAAAATTGAAAGAAAAAGGAATGGACATGAAATCTGCATCTGCATTAGGCTGTAAAAGCATTAGGCTGTAAAATAATACATCTTCCTATCCAAGTATCTCCCTGTCCCATTTTGCAATTTGAGTAATGCTGCTTTTAAGGCATGTGGGCCTCTTGGGTTGTTGTCTTAATGTGGAAACCGTCAAGCCTATAGGGCAGGTAGCTTGGAAGTTCCCCAAGAGGAAGCTTTGACTAAACCAGAATTTTGGCTGCGGATTGTAGTCAGCTCTGCAATCCCTCACAGACTAATGTTGTCACTTTCTCTTTTTTTCTTTCCCGATTCTGCCAATCTGAAATCTTCCCTCACCCGAATCCTAAATGTTAAAAGATGAATTTTGGTATTCAAGAATATGCAGTACAGTTTTGTCTTATGAAAAGGTATAATTCTTATCTACTTGAGTTAATATGATTTTTCTTAAAATGGTCTCTCTCAGTTTCGAAATAGGTTCAGGACAGAGGTTCAGGACAGAGAAAAGAGTACTCCTTCACACAACGCATAATTACTTTATAGAACTCACTACTACAAGGTGTGGTGCTAGCTGAGGCAGCTTAAAAAAAAACGGGTTAGATGAACTCATGAAACTATTTGAACTATCAATGGCTTTTAGCCAAGACAGGATCCTCCATGTTTGGAGACTGTACTTTTGTATCTCAAATACTGGGAACAAACAGATGGCTGTTGTCTTCAAATCTGGTTTGTGAGCTTTGTGAAGGCATGTGAGCCCGGCCTTGAGTGGGGAAGGTAGGGCAGAAGATTGATAAAATAAATAAATCTGACTGATCACTGATGGAAACGGGCGATCTGCCCACCATGCAGTCCCAGGCAATTACCGAGGGTGCCAGAAGGGCAAGCGGGCACCAGGGGTGGCAAGTGGCACTCTGAGCAACGCCTCCACTCCTATTGCTGGGGGCCTGCTCACTTGGTCTGCCCCCATGAAGGCACCTCTTCTTTCCCTCAGGTCTGTGCATATCTGGCTCAGGCACGGAGGCTCAGGGCACAGAGGCTTGGTGACTCTGCACATGCTCAGGCTGCAGCAGGAGGCGCCTGGCTGGCCTGCAGACCCTTGGGCCAGCCATAGATTGAAACAGTGTTCTGGGCTTTGGTGGTCTTATCTGCTGGGACTCTTCTTTATAAACACTGGGAAGCTGGAGGCGGCCCGTGGTGAAGTTTCCAGTATCCTGGGAGAATCGTAGAACCATAGGGTTGGAAGAGACCTCCAGGGTCATCTAGTCCAACCCTCTGCACAATGCAGAAAATTCTCAACTACCTTCCCCCCCCCCCAAACAAAAACCCCTTAACGTTTGTTTTGGCATGTCCCTACCCTGTCCTGTGTAGGACAAAATTCCTATGGTGGTTCTTTTCCCACAGAACAGGGATGGATATATCTTCAGCCTGTGGTGATGAGGAGAGCTAAGTGTTTCAGGGATGACCTTTACCAATAGTGGTGTTACAGCTCATTCCTCCCTTTCTGCTCCTCACTCCTTGGCTGCCCCCCCCTGAAAAATCCTCTCTCAGCACTACAGAAGAGGACATGCTAAAGCCTTCTGTGATAACGCAGAAGTCTTTAGGGCAGTGTCTTCCTTTCTTTTGAGGAGAGCAGCACTGCCCATCTGGGGAGGAAATCAGACAGTGAAGCTGTCTTTGACTGGACCAGCACAGCTCCCTCTCTTCCAGTGCTACCAGCACCACACCCAGTGCTCACAGCAGACATGCCCTGGGAACCTCCCATGTCCTCACAAAAGCCACTGGGCAGTTCGATGATGGGCAGGCGGCTAGCTCAGAAGTGGCGCCCGTCTCTCAGGGTGGCTTTATTGAGCTTGGGCTGAGCTGGTGCTTGAGTAAACCCTTTGAAAGTGTAGCATCCCATGCTGCATGTTGCAGAGCTTCAGAACTGCATGCTGGGAGGGGCCATGGCTTGGTGGTAGAGCATCTGCTTGGCATGCAGAAGGTCCCAGGTTCAGTCCCCCAGCATCTCCAGTTAAAAGGACCAGGCAAGTAGGCGATGTGAAAGACCTCTGCCTGACTTTGATGGGCCAAGGGTCTGATTCAGTATAAGGCAGCTAACCGGCTTCCCTCCTCCTTCTCAGCACTGAAGAGGCCAACCCTCCCTTTGCAGCGATGGAGGGGGTCCTTTGGCACGCCTTTCCTTTTTGGTACTGGGGCGGCTGAGCGGCCGCTGCTTTAGAAGTGGGACCTCTAAGCGCAGCTGCTGACCCCGGTCAGGAAGTGGAGTGATGAAAGACCCACTTTGAACTGGGAAGGCTGGGTGGGAGGCCAGACAGGGCGTGCTGGCCATTCCTGCTGTGGAACGAGCATGTGGGAATCTACATTCACCTGCTGAACTGGGGCAGCCATTTCTGTATTTTATTCTACCTGTTCAGGTTTTCATGGCACAAATTTCACACCCAGCACAGAGTTTGGCTTATTTGTGCTTCTGAACCATCACTGGGGGGGGGGGGGGGCAGGGGAGTCCCTGTGGCTGCAGGAATAACATGGATGCTGCTGGTTAGATGTGGGATTAAACAGGATATTAATTAATTAATTATACTATTGCCCACCTTTCTCCTGGGCATCCTAGGACCCAAGGCAGGTGATGAGCGGGTGGGCCTTCAGTGGTCTGATTAGCCCCTTATTTCTCTCCACACCTAGTGGGAAAGGAACGAATTGTGCAGAACGAGTCAACTGTTTCAGCCGATTGTTTTTACTCTTCTGATAGAAATTTCTCGAGGAGCGATTGAGGCTCATTGGGCTTGAAATTACTGTGGTAAATGGCTGTAATGAGTCATTATGTGCTGGCCTGACTGTGTCCTGTGGTCTGTGGTAAACTGGAATGTGTGTGAAACCTTCGATATGCTTTTGTTCCTGCCTTCTTCAGAACTTCTTAGAGCTGACGAGCCCACCTACGGCACCTTTGAAGAGAACACATGTAGGCTGAATATATAGAATAGGGCACTACACCCCTGGAGAGCAGTGACTTTGGAAGATTTCCCACGGCAGTTTTGTCACTTGAACAGAAGGAATGAGGGGTAGAGCTAAGGATGTGATTTTAACCCTTTGTATGGTACAACATTGCTATAGTGATTGGAATGCCATGTAGTATTTTTTTAAACGGCGTTGTTGAGGAAACTGGAGATGAGCTTGAGGGTGTGTGTGCTGAAAACCAGAAAGCAAAGTATGACAGAAGGCTTCGGAATATCTAGATCAGTGGTTTTCAATTGAGGTCTACAGTTCCAGTTTGCTTTTTGACCCCTTATTGACCCCTTATGGGAAATGGGTTTGCCTGGTTTCCAGATTTGAAACTCAACTTTGTTCTTTGCAGCTGTGACCCAGCAAAACTACATATGTACTTGGGAGAATTCCAATACAGCCACTTGCGCGAATGAGGAGCCAAAATCGTGTTTAGTTTAAAATCTTAACATTTAATCTGAGAAATGGGTTTCCTCTGCAGTACGTTGAAACCTCTACATTGTGTTGTGGTCTGTGGACCACCTGAAAGTCCATCAGGGATCCCAATTCAACAATCACTGTGTTAGAAAAGCAGAAAGATTCAAGATGCTTCCCCCCCTCTGAAACAGTTACCACACTGCAGGTCCTAATGATGCATAAACTGAGAGAGTAGGTGCAGTGTAGAAGATGTAGGTTAATTTTCCATTAATCAGCACTGACCAGGGTTAACCATCGTTAGCTTTGAACCAGAATCTGAAACCAGAGTTAGGAACTGGTTTGCTAACTATAGTTAATCTGTATATAAGTATAATGCTGTGTGTGTGTGTGTGTGTGTGTTAAGTGCTGTCAAGTTGCTTCCGACTCATGGCGACCCTATGAATGAAAGTCCTCCAAAATGTCCTATCTTTGACAGCCTTGCTCAGATCTTGCAAATTGAAGGCTGTGGCTTCCTTTATTGAGTCAATCCATCTCTTGTTGGGTCTTTTGTTCCTGCCTTCTTCAAAACTTCTTTTGTTCCTGCCTTCTTCAGAACTTCTTAGAGCTGACGAGCCCACCTACGGCTTCCTCTTTTCCTGCTGTAGTATAATGCTACATTGTGATTAATTCTGGATGGGGGAAGGAGCAGCCAAGCCATCTGGAGGGATTGTAGCCTCTTGTAATAAAGTTAGGTTAGACTGCATTGCATCTACAACAGGCCATAATGGGAAGGACAAACCCTCTAATTTGATCTGAATTTGAATGGTAGCTGAATTTGATCTGAATTTGAATCCCCCACCAAAGACTGCTAAGCAAACTTCATAGTCACGGGATAAGAGGACAAGTCCTCTTATGGATTGAGAGCTGGCTGAAAAATAGGAAGCAGAGACTAAGAATCAATGGTCAGATCTCCCAATGGTGGGATGTGAGCAGTGGGGTGCCTCAGGGATCTGTGTTGGGACCGGTGCTTTTCAACCTGTTCATCAATGACCTGGAGTTGGGGTTAAACAGTAAAGTAGCCAAGTTTGCAGATCACACCAAATTATTTAGGGTGGTTAAAACAAAATCGGACTGTGAAGAGCTCCAGAAGGACCTCTGCATACTGGAAGAATGGGCATTAAAATGGCAAATGAGATTCAATGTGAGTAAGTGTAAAATGATGCATATTGGGACAAAAAATCCCAACTTCACATATACACTGATGGGATCTGTGCTGGCAGCGACAGACCAAGAAAGGGATCTTGGGGTGGTAGTGGATAGCTCAATGAAGATGTCAACCCAGCGTGCGGCTGCTGTAAAAAAGGCAAATTCCATGCTGGCCATAATTAGACGAGGAATAGAGAATAAAACTGCTGATATTATACTTCTCTCGTACAAATCTATGGTGAGACCACACTTGGAATACTGTGTACAGTTCTGGTCACCACACCTAAAAAAGGATATTACAGAGCTTGAGAAGGTGCAGAAAAGAGCAACCAAAATGATTAGGGGACTAGAGCAACTGTCCTATGGGGAGCGGTTAAGACGCTTAGGGCTGTTTAGCTTGGAAAGAAGGCAGCTGAGGGGAGACATGATACAGGTCTATAAAATTATGCATTGTTTGGAGAGAGTGGACAGGGAGAAGTTTTTCTCCCTCTCCCATAATACTAGAACACGGGGTCATCTGCTAAAGCTGGAGGGTGAGAGATTCAAAACAGATAAAAGGAAGTATTTTTTCACACAGTGCCTCGTTAAATTGTGGGACTCCCTGCCCCAGGATGTGGTGATGGCTGCCAGCTTGGAGGACTTTAAGAGGGGAGTGGACATATTCATGGAGGAGAGGGGTATTCATGGCTGTTAGTAGAATGGATACTAGTCATGCTGCATACCTATTCTCTCTAGTATCAGAGGAGCATGCCTATTATTTTGGGTGCGGTGAAACACAGGCAGGATGGTGCTGCTGCACTCGTCTTGTTAGTGGCTTCCTAGAGGCACCTGTTTAGCCACTGTGTGAACAGACTGCTGGACTTGATGGGCCTTGGTCTGATCCAGCAGGGCCTTTCTTATGTTCTTATGTAGCTATTAGAGTTTCAGACTAAGGTCTGGGACACCCAGGTTTGAATCCCCACTGGGCTGTGGAAACTCGCTGGGTGGCTTTGGTCCATTCACACACACTCAGCCTAACCTACCTCACAGGGTTGTTGTAAGGATAAAATGGAGGAGAGGAAAATGATGGAAGTTGCTTTGGGTTCCTATTGTGGGGAAAGGCGGGATATAAATGTTATATAAAGGCGGGATATAAATGTTATATAAATATAACTGAAGATGGGGGGATAGATAAAGAGCATGGTTCGTGGATGGGAAGGAGAGAAGGATGCAGGGAAAGGTGAGTGTATGGGAGCTTCCAGGAGAAGATAAAGAGGAAATAGTGTGGGCAGAGGGTATACAGAGGACAGCGAGGTACTCCTTGCAAATCCTTTCAGGTTCCCCCATGCTGAACTGGACCCAGCTTACCCAGCACAGTGTGATTTTGCCAGAGTATTCCCAGAGAGAGGATGCCCAGGGTTGGGGAGGAGGGAGAGCTGAATACCGATAAAGGTGGGTTGGATGGGAAGGAGAGAAGGAAGCAGGAAAAGGGGGCGAGGCTTGGGGGTTTTCAGGGAAGGAAAGAGGAATTAGTGGGGGAGGGGAAGATGAGATGGCCTGCAAGTCCTTGCGGGCTCCCCCCCCCTTTTATGGACTCACCTGGGAGTTGGAGAAACAACTTCTGGTGTCCTGAGCCAGGCACAACTTTGTAAGTGGTCCTTTCAAAATGGAATATTGCTTGCTGCAGACCAATTTGTGGATTACAACATTGTTTCCCCCCCCCAGTCATAGCGCATGTGTTTTTAAATTAGGAGGAAACAGGAATAGTTATCTGAATGTGTGTGCATGCTGCGGAAGTAAAGTAGTTACTTCTGAAGTTAAATCATGTGGGATTTAAAAAAGCAAAAATTGTTGTGTTGTTGGAGCTTTTTGTGGTTGTCTTAAGAGTTTGATAGGAAAGGAAGTATCTTGCTGATGGATAAAGCTTTGGCGTTCCGGTGGGAGGGAAGAGAGAGAAAACAGAGTGAAACTTTTGGCATAGGACCAGACAGAATAGGATGGAGCCCACAGGGGAAGAAGATGGGAACACATGGAAGCAACAGACACCTAAAGCAGCATGAATTGGAGGAAAGGGAAACTACATAGTCTCTATTTGGAATCCTCCCTAGGATGTAACATAATATTTGCACACTTATCTTCCACAGGATATCCCATTGTACATCTCGGGGGATTCACTTCAGAAGCCTTCTAATGCCCAAGTAGTATTTCAGCCCTGCTTCCGCTCCCTGGATTGGCAGTGGAGTGATGCATGGCATGTCTCTGGCCACCGTTGCCTTTTGCCAGGTCTAAAGCTTGTAGCCGGGGACCGGTATGTCTCTCTTTTATTTACGTACAGCATATAAAAGGTATTCTTAATAATTGATGTTGGTTCCCTCTTGTGCACCCTACAAAAGAAGCTAGAAGCTGTCCTTGCAGACTGTGTAGCCCCACCGGTCTGGCAATGATCCTTGTCTACCAGCGGATATTCGCTTATACATGTATACCATTTTTGCCCTTGTGATTCCACTTGGCCTGGAGGCCACTGCACCACAGATTCTCTGGTTTTAATTGTTTCCCTTCCTCCAAAAGAGCTCAGTGGCTTTCATCTGGCTCTCTAGCACCCGGTGAGTGTAGAAGAGCAGGACCGTGTACCCTCGCACCTCCTCTGAGCCTGATAAGGGGCCGGTATTTGAGAAACAAAGCGCTCCACTTGTGTGTGTGTGTGTGTGTGTGTGTGCCCTGTTGAAAAGGAGCAGATTTTGATCCCCTCCACTAGTTAGCCTGTGTGGTTGCAATGCTATTGTTGGTCCCATCCAGAGAGATGGAGAAGATCAAAAGACTGCCGTTCCTTCTCCTTCCCACTGCCTTTCTAGTTTGAAGATGGCTGAGGTTATTTAATTCACAGATAAGGAACAAGGACCAAAATATGATGAGTCCATGGCAGAGGTAAGAATAAGAAGCAGGTCTCTTAAGCTCAGCCTTTCTCTGTCCTGGCGAGATCCTCTCTGGTGGAGACCTCCTGTAGATGCCAAGGGAGGGAGCTGTTACTGCCGGTTAATTTTTAATGTGTTTTTATTTGTTTTGTTTTTATCCCTTTCGTTGTAAGCTGCCTCGAGAACCAACTTGGCCGAGAGTGTGGAGCATAGAATGCCTGACATAATAAAAATAAATGCAGCTAATGGTTCTGGCAAAGCTGTGGAGGTGTGCGCCTGATCAGTGCCCAGCTGGGAATCCAGCAAAATTCTCCATGCTTTCTAAAAAAGAGCTAGGGGAGAAACACAAATTGCATCCAGATGCCCAGTTGGTTTAGGTGGTTTGTTTTCTCGGGCCAGCTGTGTCATAAGAACATAAGAAAAGCCATGGTGGTTCAGACCAGGCAGGGCCCATCAAGTCCACCAGTCTGTTTATACAGTGACCAACCCGGTGCCTCTAGGAAGCCCACAAACAAGACGGACTGCAGCAGATTTATGCTGTGTACCACAGCACCTAATATAATAGGCATGCTCCTCTGATCCTGGAGAGAATAGGTATGCATCATGACTAGTATCCATTTTTACTAGTAACCATGAATAGCCCTCTCCTCCATGAACATGTCCAATCCCCTCTTAAAGCCTTCCAGGTTGGCATCCATCACCACATCCTGGGGCAGCTTTAGTAAGTCTTTGAGTAGCACAGTGCTCTTCTTCACCCACTTTGCTGCCAGCTCAGTGTGATGATCTAACACTTCAAATCCTTCCTCCCTGTTTGGGGAACCCTGACTTCCTTTGGGCGTGTGTCACCTTCCTAGAAAGAGAAGCGAAAAAGGGAGAACTCACATGCTGTAAGAGAGGGGCCCTCTTGCTCTCAGTGGCTTAAAGTTTCTGCCTGCTCCTCCAGCTTCTGCCAAACCCCTGCTTTCCACCTCGAAGTGGCAGCCGTGCTCTGTGTGCACCGTGGCCCAGAGCCAGCTACAGCTAAAACGGCGTTGATCCTGCAGGCACACAGTTCCTTGGGAGCCTTTTCTCGGTTACATTATAGCGAAGGGCATGAGTGTGTCTACAGTGCCGCACAGCCAGCGAGAGCTGAAATGATGCCAATCATGCTCAGAGCACCACAGATCAGCCCGCAATCTATTGTAGCTGCCATTCTGTTGTAAACTACCTGTCAGCCTAAAAGTATTGCTTTTAGAAACAGTGACATGGATTCTTAATACAGTCCCCCACCCTATCCCCCAATCAACGTGCTTGGCTGGCAGGAGCCAGCTTGGGACCCATAGTGGTTTTATGTAGCTGTACATTTGGCTTTCCATGTTGAACTTCTTTCTAATTGGAAAGGCAGGTGAGAATCACAGCCCCAAGGAGACAGTAGAGACTCTGTGTGTGTGTGTGTGTGTGTGTGTGTGTGTGTCCCACTGGGAAGCACAGTGGGGTGAGAAACCCTCCATCCTCTTTTCCTAAAGTTTCTAAAAGAGTGGGGTAAAAATGTTGAGATATGTACATTTAAAACTGCGGCATGGTGCATGTGATGTGAATCTTGCTTCTGAGCCCTGTTTTGAAACTGATTTGTTAGCGACATATTAAATGATGCACAGAAATGTGTTTGGCGCCTTGGAGAAACTGCCTCTCAGCTCTTGGCCACCCGTTCTAGCAAATCTGGAGGTGGCTGTACCTTCCAGTTCTGTTTTGCCATGCTAAATTTGTGTTAATGGATCTGGGACAAAGGAGATTTCTCTGCTTAAGTAATTCTCCAGCAGACTCTGTTGCTTCCCATGAATAAGTATTTTTGCCCTTCCTCTTTCAGTGAAGGGAGTCTCTCTCTCTCTTTATCTCTCTCTCTCTCTCTCTCTCTCACACACACACACACACACACACACACACCCCACACACCCATGACCCAGCAGGACTGTTTCTTTCCCTTCTCCTTGGGGGAAGAAAGTTCCCTTGATGAAGTTGTTTCTCCTTGGCGGGGAAGAAATGCTGCCAGGCTTAATGAGCCGAAATGACAAGCGATGTCAACTTAGATCAGCATCCCAAATGCATCTCGTTCTGCTTCCCGTTTTGCCATTTGTCTTTTGCGGGCGAGTTCCTTTTTAGGCTGCTTCTGATTAGTCCACCAAGGGATTTTCCTTGCTGTGCAGAGATGGTGGGGGGGGGGAGAGGGGAAGGTAGGAGGCAACTGCTAGAGTTTGACACTCTTTTCCCTCCTGCCTTGTTACTTCAGAAAGCCTCTCTCGCCTGTAGGGAAATCTTTTCCATGTTCATTCTCTCCTCTGTCACCTAAGGCTGTCTTTGCTCCAGCCATCATAAGAGTTTTCAAAAAGTATGGAACGGGCACGTCCTGAATGGAAAGCCTACAGTAAAACTATAGGGGTGAGAACTTTCCCTCCTTTAGCCCCTGTTCGGAATGGGCCCCCATGAGCACAGATGGGCCAGAGGGAAAGTTCTGACGGGAAACTGAGTTTTTAAAATGGAGCGGCTGCACGTAAACACCAGCGATTCCCGTCACTGTCAGCCTGTACAAGTTTTGGGGTTCATCATCAGGTTTTCATCTGGTGCATTGGGACTTGTAGCTTATATATGCCCTGGCTTAGGCTGTGCCAGAACCAGTGTGGTCTTTTTTTTCTTTTTAAGGAAAATGAGAAAGTTGAGCAAATGCTATATCACAAGGCAAACAGGCCCATGTTTCAAGTTGGAGTTAAATGTGAATTCTGGATTTGCTTGTATTACATTTTCCCTCTCCCTTCCTGAAGAAGTGTGACAGACATGGTTCTCCTTTCCTTCATTGTATCCTCACAACAACATACCCCCCCCCAAGAGAGGCTGAGAAAGTGTGACAAGTTTAAAGGTCACCAGTGGGCTTCATGGCTGAGTAGGAATTTGAACATGGGTCTCTCCAGTCCCAGCCTGATTCTCTGCCCATTACACCCCAGTGGCTCTGAAAGCTGGAGATCTACTTGACCAGCATCTGGAGAGTAACTCACGGTTCTGTTGAGTCTTCTGCAGCCGCTAAGGAGCAGCACCTTGCTGAGACGGTAAATCTGTTTCCGAGCTGCACTTCAGACCACAGGTGGAGGAGGGTAAACATGAGTCTGTGCTCCTCTGTACAACCCCCCCCCCCAGCAACCCCTCCCTGCATATAGAAGGTTAACATGCGAAGTAAAATACAAGGGTATAACACTTCTTAGTAACATACTAGCATTTTGTGTCTGGTGGTTTTAACATTTAAGTTTCTGGAGGCTTCAGTTACCTGCAGTCTGAAGCCCTGCCTCTGCTAATATTATCTGGCTGCTGAGTGTTAGCTTGGCCGTCCATTTCTGAAAAGGGAGGCATTTTCACCCACCACCACCAATACACCCTGACAGAGGAGCAACCATCAGAACAGTCTCACATGTAATATTTTTTATTGGATTCTTAAAGCTGCCTTGAGGGCTATATATGGTGGGGTAAAATCATTTTAAATAGCCCAGAGGTTCAGAGTGGTAAGCTGCAGTACTGCAGTCCAAGCTCTTCTCATGACCTGAGTTTAATCCCAATGGAAGTTGGTTTCAGATAGACGGCTCAAGGTTGACTCAGCCTTCCATCCTTCCAAGGTCAGTAAAATGAGTACCCAGCTTGCTGGGGATAATGGGAAGATGACTGCGGAAGGCACTGGCAAACCACCCCGTAGACAAAGTCTGCCTAGGAAACGTCATGATATGATGTCACTCCATGGGTCAGGAATGACCCGGTGCTTGCACAGGGGACCTTTACCTTTACTTAAAATCATTTAAAGTAAGTAGCACAGCCCAGACACAGATTTACCACCTTGGCGAGAACTATGACCAAGTGTGAACTAGGGCAGTTGTGCTTTCAGGTGGCTAGAATTCCCTTTGGGAATCTGTTCTTAGACACGTGGAAAAGGATGAGTGTCCTATGAAAATAATTTAGGGCCTTTTAGAATTTAAAATAACATTTAGGGGAAACTGGTGGTTTCTTTCTTTAAAGAAAAGATTGTGGGTTGGATAGTGTAGTAGGTTCATTCCGCTAATGGAAGCACCTTCCCCCAACTAGGGATGTAGTTTCCAAAAATTTTGAAGCCTGGGAGGGATTGAAATTCAAGCAATACTTACTTCCCTGTTGAGCCCAAACTTATTTTACTGCTTTAACCACATGAAATGCATAATTTATAACTTACTTAGCATATAAGATGGTAGTTTGTCACACTTATGGAATTTTAAAAGTATAAATACCTTAGGTTTTTTTTTGGGGGGTGGGGGGTTGCAAGCAAAATTGTGAAAGTACCCAGTACTTGAGAGAGAGCTGCAAACTGCATATTTAGCTTTATTTTTGCCATCTGAAAGGTAGGAAAAAATAAAAGATGAAATTAGGAGAAAATGGTTTGTTAACAAGAGTTATTATTATTTGGACAGAGACAGTTTAAATAATAAACATATCCTTGAAAATATTTTGTACGTGCCTGCAGTAAGTAAACCCAGAAATTATTATTATTTAATGCTGTACTTTGTCTTCATGCTATACTTTCTGAGTGACTTAAAACCTTGTCTTAAAAAGCACTCCATTCATTCCAAAAGTAGAAAATATTTCGCAGGAGTTCTTTCAGTGCTCCCCCAAACTACTCAATTTTGACTTTGGTGAAAATAGAAAAAGTCTGGGTGGGGGGTATTTCTCCCCTGAATTTTTTCAGTTGTTTTCCTTTGTGGCTCTGCCTGTGACACAAGAGGTGCAGGCCTTAAACAGACCAGATCTGTAGGACCCAACCCCAAACGTTTGTTACTTCTCTTCAACACTGCAATCCTATGCAGGGTTACTCCAGTCTAAACCCATTGAAATGAATGTGCTTAGACTGGAGTAACTGTCCTTAGGATTGCACTTTAATTGGTGTTACTTAGCCTCAGCTGGTTTAGTTCCAAACACCCACCCACCCTGAATCCTAACACTTGTGCCAACTCCGAAGCATCTTTTTGGAAAAATGAAAATCTGTGAGGCTCTCTGCTGCCAAATTCTATACTTCTGTGGCAGTCTTTCGGGACCTGGTTAGTCACTGCTTAAATGGCACAAACAATCTGTTCCCCCCTTTTTTTAATTAAAAAGAAAACTACTCTGCTGCTGATTAGGATTAAAATAGAAGATTCTTAAATCTTTTTTAATACGCTGATTTTAGTGTTGTAACAGATACCCTCAACCCTTAATAACGTTAACCACATCTGGTGCAGAAACCATTTCTGTATGTGTTCTTGACCCCCCCTCCCAATTTGTTGTTACTCCTTCCCCATGTTATATTTGGCAATAGTTGTGGGTATCTTTATTACAGGGAAGCATGGGTATATTGAGATTTCATTGTGTTTTTTGATCAAACACTTATCACCCATTTCTCCAACTGCAGTTCAAAAACTGTATATTGTTGATACTGTTTCTTTGTGATGGTGTTATCCCCCTCCTCTCTGTTCACTTCCACCCACCAGCCTCTCTATGGTACTCCCAAGTCATGACAGGATCCAGTAGATAAAACCCCTGGGTTCCCCCTCAAGGAAAGGTGCAGTCAGTCCCCCAAAACCATTTCAACAGAGTTTCAGTGAGGGAGAAGACAGTAAAAACTGCAAAGCTTTTTTTCAGATTGGAAGTGATATTACAAGACGAGGAGACAACCAACTGTATTTCCCATTGGGGCCTTCAGGACTGAATCCAGTAACTCATAATCTAAAGGAAAGAGGGCAGATGGGATGACAATGGTCATCTAAAGTGAAGATGCCAGGCAAAGAATAATTCTATAATCCTGGTATTTATAGCTGCTTATTAATGATGATCAGTACAGTTTGTCCTCTGCTCTGATTTTGCTTCCTTGCATCACTGAGGTGAAATCCCAGTCTTAGTTAAGAGAAACACCCCCAGTGATCTCTTCTGTTTCTCTTGCTCATGACTGTTCTGCAATTATGGTTGTTAAATACTACTAGTTAACTGCACAATAACTCTCTCTGTTTCCTCTTTCTCCCACTCGTTCTTCCATAATGTCATGTAGTTCTAAAAATCTCTTCATTGCCTGTTATCCTCTGCTTTGTTTGAAGTTTGATTAGGCCAGGATTGGTGTGCTTTCCCTTGAGCATTTTGCGAGATGTATCAGATCTACCACTGAAAGTCTTTGCACTCCAGAGAGAATGGACCTAACAGCCATAACTCCTTCTTCCCCCTTTGTTCTGGAGAATTCGGTTGCCCTTTTATGGGAGAGAAGAAGTTCTGAATGTACAAAGTAGCCTGAATTCCACTGGTTTGTCTAGCCCAATATTATCTATTGTGACTGGTTGCAGCTCTCCAAGGTCTCAAGCAGAGGAAGGTCTTTCCCAGCATCTTCTATGCCAAATTCTTTGAGTGGAGATTCCAGAACTGAGTTGGGGCCTCCATTATGCAAAGCATGTGCTTGGTCACTGAGCCGTATACCCAGAAGTTAATGTTGTCTCCTGATGCTGGTGACTTCATTGTCTAAAGCAGTGGTTCCCAAACATTTAGGCCCACCTCCCCCTTGGTTCCACAAACTCAACCCCAGCGCCCCCTATCCTATCCAATAACACAGTTGATGGGGCCCACCTCTAGTGCCCCCCAGCTGTCCCCTTGCCTCTTAATGCCCCCCTAGGTAATCCTACCGCCTCCCAGGGAATGGTACTGCCTTCTTTGGGAACCACTGGTCTAAAGGATAGGGGAGGTTTTTTGCCTCCTTCTGATAGTGTCCCCTATCCACACTGGCTTAGCTGTTCCATTTTCCACTTCCCTGAGCCTGGGGAAACTTTGCCTGTGTTCTCCTTGCTTCAGCGGGGATGCATCTCACTGCTTTGGCAAATGTCAGAAGATTCTACTAAATTGCTCCTTGCTTCCATCTCCCGTTATAAGCTGCCTTACAATGAGTCAAACTATTAGTGTTCCATAATATCTATTTTCATTCTTAAGGTCTCGGAAGGAGACCATTTTCCTGCCCTGCTAGTTGAGATCCTTTTTTATTTTAAACTGGTGTGCATTGAACATGGGATATTAGTCATGCTAAGCTTGTGTTCTGCCACTGAAATGTGGTCCTCCCAATAGCTTACTCCCTCTGTTGAGGGATGGTGGCTAGCCTTCCAGTGCTGGATTAGCAGGTTGAGGATTTGGTCACAGGGCATGGAAGATCCAGAAGGTTTTTCCCTTCTTTTTCTGGTTCTCTGGTTCCCCCCAACCCCCAGCTGCCTCCTGTACAAGAAAAGCAACAGGTAGGTGAATTGTGCTACTGAGCCATCCTCCAAAGAACCTTTATGTTCTCCATCTTGTTACCTGCCTGTGAGTGTGCTCCCTGGAGGACCTGAAAAGAGAGGGTTACTACCGGAAGTCGAGTATGATCAAAGGGCTGTAGCAAGTGACCTACCTTTTCTCTCAATCTCTGATGTCACCACAACTCTGCTAGATTTGGGGTGTGTCCAGGTGTGAGCATAATTTCTTTCCTAATGGTAAGACACAAGGAAGTTCTTGATTCCTCCTTTTGGGTTTGTGTAATGAGTCAGTGTCTCTGTCTAGCCTAGCTAATCTATCCCATCCCATTTTATCTATCCTACCCATCTAATCTATCGGATGTTTAGTTTATTTCAGGGAATGAAAGCTTTTCTCTTCCCAGACTCCCCCATGCGTTTACACGGGGAATAAAAGATGACCTCTGCCTCAAGAAAATAAAAATAATAAAACAGGCTGCGGAAAACACTTTTGTTCCGAAATGCGTGTTTATGCTGTGTGTGTGTAATATCTGAAAAACGTGTCTTCCCTGTGTGATTCTTATACTTGTTAAAGACCACTGGGACCTGTAGCAACCCAAACAATAACACATCAAAAGAGCAGTTCTGGAACTCAGTCTGCCCCCAAACAGATGGCGATGGCCAAAGGGTTCACCAGGTTTTCCAAGTCACCCTCGTTGCTGTTCGGAGGAACAGATTGTCAACTTGGCTGCTCTGTTGAGTTCTTTCTAAAAGTACAATTTTAATTTAAAAGTACAAAAGTTAAAAAATATATATCTGAAGACAGGCTAACAAAAGAATAATAATGCTTAGCATTTATATGGAGGTTCTCCTGAGGGTTCAAAAGCATTTTGCTTAGAACGACTTGGCAAATCTTACAACAGCACTTCAAGGCGGGCCAGTATGACTATCTATAATGGCACGAGGCAGTGCTGATGGGCTCCATTTGGAGTCTTGCACTCTCTCCTGTGTTGCTGGATCCGCTATCGGCCAACCTGTTATTTTGTTGTTCTGGTGTTTTATCATCCCTGACTACAAATCAGTAAGCTGTGACTGAGTCTTGCAGACCCCGGAGGCACTCCACTGAGTTCATAGCTGAGACCTGAGCCAGGGACTTGCCGGTGCTCTTACTTATCTTCTGTGTTATGCATCTGTTTACGGGCCCAACAACTAGTACTACTGAGGACAGCACTTCCATGCCACGTTCTCCACTCTTTTCCCGTGTTGTGATGTCTGCCTGTGGTGGTTGCTGCTTTAGAAATCTCTGCAGACTTAAAAGCATGTGGCTGTGTTCTTTTCCAGAATGCAGAGTCAAGTTTTGCACGGCGGTTAGATCGTCAGACTCGAATCTGGGAGACCTGAGTTCAAATCCCCACTTAGTTGTGATGCTGACTGGACCCCCTTGGGCCGGTCACTGTCTTTCAGTCCAGCTTAGCTCACCAAGTTGTTAGGGAGGCAAAATGGAAGAGGGGAGAGGCATGGATGTCACAGTGAGTGCCTTGGGGTGGGGTGGGTGTGTATGTGGGGGGGTAGCATAAAATGAAGATAGTCTTTTGGAGTTTGTTTGCTCAGTTGGCAAGTTCCTCAGTGTGGCAGGTTTCCAAGAGAAAAAATAAAAAGAGCCAGGTTAAAGTCATGTTGTTTACTTGAGTGAATATTTTGGGAGTCTGAAAAGCCACCCCACCTTAATTTGCCTAATAATGATGACAGATACCATCCTTAAAAAGAAAGTGAGGGGGGGGGTTTCAGTGAAGTAATGTTGAAAGACTGTGACAAATTTGAAGTGCTAGATTTGAGTCCAGTAGTACCTTAGACGTCAACAAGATTTTGGGGGTATAAGCTTTCGAGACTCAAAGCTCCTTTTGTGTGTGTGACTGATTGTCACCTCTCACACAGTTTTCCGGGACAGGCCTGCGGAGCTCTTGTTTGCGCTGCTGAGGAAATGCTTAGGTACTGATATGGTTATCTTGGGACCTGAGTTTGTTGGCATACTAATGCATATGATAGGAGAAGTTAAGTGCTTGCTTTGTGGAGCGCTTCCATGAGTAAATGAGCTACCTTAAGCCCTTACAAATATTTTTTTAATAAATCAGTGATGGGGAGTGGCTTAGGTGATAGATTATATATAAACAGGATTCTAGAGTCACTTAGCTGCTTAGCAAAACAAATGAATGGTCTCGTGTTTCCCCCCCCCCATTGGATTTGAATTTTACATAGTTACGTTTCACCCTGTATTACTTGCATTTCATGTCCCCTTAACCTTGCTTTTTTAAAAATCTACTGCATAAAAGATCTGCCTAGTGAGGAATCTCGCAGTGCATGCGAAGAAGCAGGCTGTTTGCCCGTAAAAGCTTCAACTGGGATAAAATTGTGTGAGCCTTTAAATCTAAGGTGCCGATGGACTCCTGTTTGTTGTGGTTGTAACTGATTAACAGGGTTACCCCTCTGGAATTTATTTATTTATTTATGAATTTTTAATAAATATTAACATCCTGGCTTTTCTTGCGGTTTGTGGCAGCTTACAATAATTATTTGATTTATGTTGATTGTCCTTGCGATTTCATGTTGCCCATGGATGGAATGTGGGGGGCTGCTTGGAGGTGAGCAGAGATTTATGAGCGGCCCCTTTTGGACCATCATCCCCCCCCCGTCACCTTCCTCCAGTGCTTTCTTCCTCTCCCCCAAATGTCTCCTCTTTTAGGGTTGAGAAAACACAGTTTGCCCTGCAAGTTATTACCAGCAGCAAGCCTCTTCCCCGTAGTTTGTTCTGAGTGACCCTCTCAACAGAGACAGCAGATTGTACTTCCCTGAACTTGAAGTGGATCACAGTGGGATTTCAGGGATTAACGTGGAGGGATGCCAGCAATCATCTAGCCTAATTGTCTGCCCAGAGGGGGCAGCAATGCCAGTTTGATCCCAGCTAAGTACGCAACGTCTGTTTAAAGCAGGCTGCAATCTCGGCCTGTGCAAACATAGCGGAGATACCGTAGGGGAAAATAATCTGTGACAAAGCAGTCTTTGTCAGCAACATTTGGATTAGTCTGTTGTAGTCAGAGTGTTTGATGTGTTTTCTTAAACATGTTGCACTCGGGAGAGCATAAATCAGCTGGAAAGTGCTTAAGATTCTTGCCTTTATAGCCCTTGATAGCCATCCAGGAGGTTGTGTTGGCATCTGTGTCTGGAATGCTTTTGTTATCTGTGACGGTAAGAGAAAGAAACCCTGCTCATTTATTGCGGGTTACTTTCCATAACCGGCGGTGGGATCCCTTCTCAAGGGTTCTCGGCTGATTCTGGTTTGTGATTCTGTCCTCTTAGCACAGTCTGTGCAGACGTAGCTTAGATAGTCTGTTTTTGTTCGTGGGAAATTTACGGTGAAGGATGTGGTCACGGGCTCAGTTTTGCCACATACAGTGACTGATTATTTTTTTTCTCCAAATGGAGAAATGTTCAGCTATGCCATGTTAATTCACCTGCAATTGAAAATGGTTCTGCTGATTGTGTAGCTTTTAGAGAAGTTCAAAATGCCCTCAGGCCCCTTGAAGCCTTTACTGGGACATGACAGAACTTAGTGTGAAACAGGAAGAACTGAAGGGGTGCCTTTCCTCAGAAATACGCCCTACCTGCTCGGTTTAGTCAGCCTCTATGCAAATGGGTGAGTTCCGTTACGAAGGAAGGTCTGTCTGTCCCCAGCCGTGGCCCTTATGCCTTTTTTTCTTTCTTTGTCAGAATCACGGTCAGGATTTGCTCCTAGCCAGCATGCTGACGTTCAGTTTTTCTTGTATTTTTCTTGCATGAAGCTTCCAGTGTGTATCTAAACTGTCGGGTTTTTTTGTTTTGTTTGTATGTTAAACAGGAGATGAGCCCCTGGAGGCCGGCACTTCCTGCTGAGAAGTTGTTGAATACCGTGGGAATGTTCATCCATGACACTCTTTGGGGCCTGACGCTTAACAGCAGAATGTGAAGAGGTACAGTGTGGGTATAGCAGGGTTTCAGAGCCTGACCAGATTACGGCATGCTTGAGTCACATGACTCATCTGAAGCCAGTCCACCCAGTACTAGCTGCCAAATTTGTAGATTGGGCCAGTGCATAAGAAGTAGTATGTACTGTATCCTAAAGGAACATGGCAGCTGGGACCACCAGTCAAAACATGAGTGACAAGTGTCTGGAGGGGAAGGAATAACCCCATATGCAGCAGTGAACATTCAATATGGATATTAATTTGGTGACTAAAAGCAGCTAATAGAATGCGGAAAAATAGGATTTAGACAAACAAAGGAAATGTATAGCAAAACTCCAACTCCTGAGCTGGTCCTAGATCCACAGGGCTGGCTGACTCAGGGCCAAGAGCCCTTTGGCTCTTAGCGTTCAGCCCATGCCGAAGGCTCAAGTGTCTGGCTACACCTAGGCCAAACACCTGCAACAGAGGAGGAACAGGCTCAGCCTGGATGTCATTCAGCTGGCCCAAAAATGTTTCCAGTGTTCCTCTCCTGGATGCCAAGGCTGTGCTCAGGACATTTTTGGTATTGACGCATCGCACATTCTTTCTGGCATTTTGCCTTTACAGTTATGCCAGCAGCTTCCTTGGAGAAGGCAGGTACCTTTTCTTGGAGAACATGTACTGCTCACATTGTTCTTGTCCTCTGATCACCCTCATCAGCTGGATAGATCTTGACTCGTATCCTCTGAAGTCCCCAGTCCCTCTCCTAATGATTTGACTTGCAAGAGATTTTAAAAGAGTTCAGTACAGGCAGCAGTTTTGTGGTTCATTTTATTTTACACTAGGGAAGCCTCCCAAGTAAATTACTCCATAGGAGAATTTACACTTTGTCCAGGGTTTTGCTCTGCAGAATGCTTATGACAATGGTTAATCAGGCAGAGAGAGAGTGTGTGTATATTTTGTACCCTGCTTGTGGCTTCTTGGAAGTATCTGACTTGCCATTGTTCAAAACAGGGCTCTAAGCTAACAGGACGTTTTGGCCTGATCCACCCACACCTTTGCTCAGAGGGGTTGTCTGCGGCACATGATTTGTATGCAGAAGATTCCAGGTTCAGGCCCCAGCCTCTCGAGGTAAAAGATTTCAAGTAGTAGGCGTTAGGAAAGAGTTTTTCCACATAAGAACCTGAGGACCTGCTGCCAGCTAGAGCGCTGGATTAAATGGACGGCTTTATGCGTTCAGTGGTTCATATTGCCATAATTTGTTGCATCAAATGAGCAATGGTTTTTCTGTATGTAGAGCTTTTTCATTAGATTCTTGTAGGTTATCCGGGCTGTGTGACCGTGGTCTTGGTATTTTGTTTCCTGACGTTTTGCCAGCAGCTGTGGCAGGCATCTTCAGAGACACTGTCCTTCAGTGTTATTCCTCTGAAGATGCAGGCCACAGCCGCTGGCGAAACGTCAGGAAACAAAATACCAAGACCACGGTCAAACAGCCCGGATAACCTACAAGAACCAATGAACTCTGACCGTGAAAGCCTTCGACAATATTTTTCATTAGAGTTGGTTCACACATTCAGCTGCCAGCCCACAAGCGTAGAAGAATCAAGTGATTGTATGTTGCACGTGTGAACCGGTGCTTTAAATTTTGTTCACTTGATTGACTGGAGTGCGTCTGACAAACTTGGCAGCAGCAGATTTACTTTGCACTGAAGCTTGGGTGTCTGATGAGCCCTCTCAGCCCTCTAGCAAAAGGGCTGTAAAATCTTCCTTTCAAATCACATTTATTTGAGCCATTTGGTAGTCGAAACCCTTATGTTCTGCACTTCTTCGATCACAGCGGTATATTTTACAGCAGAAGCCTTTCAAGCGCCATTTGCAAGAGGCCCAGACTTCTGTCTGAGTTCAAAAGGTTTTTGCTACTTTGAGGCCAGGTTGTGGTCTGCTTGAAGGAGGGTGTGAGAAAGACGGAAGGGTGGGTAGGCAGAATAACAAAAGCTGTAAAATTAGAAAGAGAGAAAACATGCCTTTGGCTACGGAGGTGAGCAGCGCACAGCATTCCCAATTTCAGTTCACTGCGCTGCCTGGGATTTTCTATTTAAGCACTTAACATGTAGCTCTGGGAGGTGTTACATACAGATAAATGCTCCTTCTCACTTTTGAGCTGACATTGTCAACTGGCTGGGCACCAGCAGCTGATCTGCCCTGAAGTGAAATGGTTTTTTTTTTTTAATAACACTGTTGTATCGGGAAGGACAAAAGACCAGCAGCTAAAGCAGAGAGTCGAAACCTGGTCCTGTCACCTTGTCAACCTGAGCCATAGCGCTGTTGAATGTGTGCAGAGAAATCGAATGGCATTAAAAACAAGAAACAACAACAAAAGAGGCACCCAGACAAACCCAGCTACGTCTCAAGCTGCCAGAAGCTGGTCCTGCACTTGCCTTAGCCTTAACGTTGCCCCATTTTTACATGTCAACTGTGGCTGCACTACAGTAAACATAGAAACTGCAGTGCACATCTAATAGCTAGATGTGGGTACAGTTGTAGCAGTGTGGGGGATGAAAGCAGTCTGACTTCCACACTTGACAGCCATTGCTAGCCCAACTGTTAGCATGTTTAGCACCATTGTGGGGGGGCTGTGGCTCAGTTTGTAGAGCATCTGCTTGGCATGCAGAAGGTCCCAGGTTCAACTTAAAGGGACTAGGCAAGTAGGTGATGTGAAAGACCTTTGCCTGAGACCCTGGAGAGCCCCTGTCAGTCTGAGTAGACAGTACTGACTTTGATAGACCAAGACTGATTCAGTATAAGGCAGCTTCATGTGTTCATGTGTGTGCCTTAGAGACCAACAAGGTTTTCAGGAGCTTTGATTCTCAAAAGCATACACCCCAAAAATCTTGTTAGCCTCTATGGTACTACTGGACTCAAATCTAGTCCTACTGCGGAGCAGCATGGCTACCCTCTTGAAACTCTGTTTATCCCTGACAGCCAGGAATGGAAATAGGTGTCTTAGGTGGGTTTTATGGTTGTGTAGAGAGGTCGAAAGGGTCAGGCCAGTGACATAACTGAGTCTAAGGAGGAGGAAAAGAGAGGCAGAGCTGAGAGGCAATCTGGGGTCTGGGTGTACCAGGGCAGGATTTCCACAAGGATGCTTTTAACCCTTTTCTAGGTCTATGCATGCATATGGGATTGGATGTTAGTTCTGCAGAATGTTCTAGGCACTAAACAGGAGGAGAAGCCTGCTTCCTGACCTCTGAAGTGGGCCTGGTGCCAGTTGACAAGTCCAATTTTTTGAGGTCTCAGAAGCTGCTATGCACCTGGATTTCTGTGCCTCTGTGTATACCTTTGCCTCTGGAACAGCAGCTGTTCTCTGTGCCCTCACCTGTGTCCTTATTCATTTAGATCTGAGCTGCCTTGTACCGAAAGTGATCAGTGTTCCATCCAGCAGAGCACTGTCTACCTTGACTGGCAGCAGCTCTCCAGGGTCACGGGTAACTAAGTCTTTTGCAACATCTGCTGCCTTTTACCTGGCGATACTAAGGGATGCAATGTGTATGTTCTGTCACTGAGTTATGATTCCTCCCCTTGTGTAGTTGTGCACACAAGTGCTATAATGCACACAGCTAGGGTAGAAAACCAGTGAAAAGATGTTAACATATCTTATCATGGAATTATTTATTAAAACTCTGGGTATCTTTAGTAGACTCAGCGTGGTATAGTGGTTAGATTTGGATCTGGGAGACCTGGGTTTGAATCCCCACTCTGTCATGGCAGATTGCTGTGTGGCCTTGAGCCACTCCTGGAAACATAGAGCTGGAAGGGACCTCAAGGGCCATTTAGTGCAACCCCCTGCACAACAAAGGAAATTCACAACTGTCTGTCCCTCCCACTCCCCCAGTGACCCCTGCTCTATTCCCGGGTCCCTGGCCAATCTGGCCTGGAGGAAAATTCCTTCCTGGCCCCAAAATGGTGTTCAGCCTTACCCTGGGCATGTAAGAAAGGGCCATGAGAGCCGAGCACTGACTCATCCCTTCCTGCCCTCCCTCTCATGATCTGCCTCAGTTCACAGAATCAGCATTGCTGTCAGATGGCCATCTAACCTCTGCTTACAAAACACCAAAGAAGGAGTGCCCCCCACCTCCTGAGGAAGCCTGTCCCACTGAGGAACTGCTCTGTCATGAAGATCTTCCTATTGTTAGTCCAAAAACTCTTTTGATTTAATTTCAACTCGTTGGTTCTGGTCCAGCCTTCTAGGGCAACAGAAAACAACTCCACACTGTTGTGGTAGCTTTGTTAACCTCAGTTCATTCTAATTGTGGTTTGTTGTAACATCTGAAATAATAAACCATAGTTTGTTGAGTAGCGTGGCCCTTTCCAGGCACCTGACTAAGGACATGGGAGTGCAGGGAAAAGGTTCTCCCTTCTGGGAGGCAGAGAAGAAGCAGACCAAGTTACTTATATTGAGTAGGCTGACCGAAGTTTGTTGTACATAACGTCTAAAAGCAACCTGGGAGATATTTCCTGCCATGCACCTATAGGTGGGTGCTCTGCTTATGGCTCATTGAGGATGGTTGAGCTTTAAATCTGTAGTGGATCCTGAACGCAAGAGTTGAGAGATATCAAGAGAGGATTCATTGGAGCAATCCCATCCAGCTCTGGTGAAAAGAAGGAACTAGAAGGCTCTTAATAACAAGCTGGAGAAGGTGATGATCCCCTCCCCACTGATCCCCTCCCCAAGCAGGTTAGGCTGACTCGCTGGAATGAGTACGAAAGGGCTGGTGCTGTTCCCTCTAAGAACACAATTAAAGCCATGCTGGATCAGGTCCAGGCCCATCCAGTCCAGCAGTCTGCTCACACAGTGGCCAACCAGGTGCCTCTAGGAAGCCCACAAACAAGACGACTGCAGCAGCATTATCCTCCCTGTGTTTCACAGCACCTAATATAATAGGCACACTCCTCTGATCCTGGAGAGAATAGGTATGCATCATGACTAGTATCCATTTTGACTAGTAGCCATGACTAGTAGCCAGATCAACTCTGCCTCTGCATAGCCCTCCCCTTAAATTGACAGGAGCTGGGGAATGAGGAGCTATGATTGTTTAGTTGAGGATGGTGGGTTCCTGCCTCCCAGTAGTGGATGGTACTTAGACATGATCTTTCTCTTCTCTTTCTCATTCTAGTGTCCTTGTTCATAGGCTTTAGCATTGGGTCTTGTAGCCATGGAGTCGAGAAAGGAGTCATGAGTAAAGAGTCAAAGAAAACTGGCAGAGAAAGGACCTGGATCTGGTCCACGGCGAGGTTATTTTGCAACAACAGGGTTCCTTTCACTCCCCAAATCTGCTTGGAATGCTCTGTAACTGGGACCTCTGTTGAACTCTTTTCCAGACCAACGATAAAACCCTTCCTACAGCTCTTGGCAGGAGTCCCTATGCATAATGTAGCCCCTGCTCCAATGCATTAGCACATTTTATAGCTCCCACGAGGACAAGAAGCCTAGGTGTGCTGGTTAATTTCTTTCTGCTGCTCTTTATCTGCTAGTTTACTGCTCTTTGGGGGAATGTCCCTTGTGGCCCAGAGGTTGCTGGCGGTCTCCCAAGCCTCCAAGTAGCCAGGTTTTTAAAGCAGTGGGTTTGAAGGCCTCAGTAAAGCAGGATATGATGTAGGGCCAGTTAACTTGGGAGGGAGAAGCTGCTATTCAGCAGTAGTCTATCATAACGAGGAAGGGTGCCGGGGAGTTTTGGACAACTTCCAGTAACTTCACTGGACTGGGTGATTAGCTGCCAGTAATATCCAACATGGGTTAGGAGACAAACAGGAAAGGTTAGCTGCCTCCATTCTCTGCTTGTGGGCTTCCTGGAGTCATTTGGCTGACCAGTCTTTGGAAACTAAATGTCAAACAAGAGACTTCCCTGGTCTGATCCATTAGGGCTGCTCTGGTGACTCTCCTTTGGAAAATCTGAATTCTGGTTGGAAAGAACTGTGTTCAAGAAGCATAATTTTCTGCAGGTGATCTAGGTACAGAAGACACGAAGTTACTGTTTGACCTTTGCATTAGGCTGTAAATCAATGCAAGCTCAATCAGCCAGTAGATTTCTGTGAGGGTCACCCTGAGAAGATTCTGGGTAGAGGGTCAAGGCCTCGAGTAGCAGAGCATGCTCTCTCTCTCCCCCTCTCCCCCCACTCTGAATCCTGCAGTTTCTTTTGGGCACACGTATGTGAAATGTGACCACTTGGGTCCAACCACTTCAGGCTGAAAACCAAGAGGGAAATTCAGCCTCTGGGGGGCGTGGTCCACAGCTCTAAAACTTAGCTAGAGTTGCTCATAATGAGAGCCAGCATGGTCTAGTGCAGGGGTCCTCAAACTAAGGCCCGAGGGCCGGATCCGGCCCCCGGAGGGCTTTTGTCCGGCCCGGGGACCAAGGAAGCCAGTCCCCCCTTGCCCCCCTCCCCAGAGCTTTTCTGGGCTTCCTGGCTGTGTACGCACAACTGGAAGCCTCCCTCCCGCCACAGTCGCCCCCTTCCCTGCTCTCTCTCCAGCCCAAAACCCCTTTCCTGGGCACACAAGGCATCTTGCTGCTTCGCGTGCCGCCCGGTCACCCCCTTCCCCCTCTCCCTCCCAGGCCCAAAACCTCCTTTCCTGGGTGCGCAAGGCGTCTTGCTGCCTCGCACGCCACCCAGTCGCCCCCTTCCTGTCCTGGCGTTCCTGTTTTGGCCACAGTTGGCAGCGTTCTCACGGCTCGGGGCTCTCTCTCCTCCTGGGGGTATCCTTGTGGCCTGGAGGTAATTGTAGGGGCCCCTTGGGGGGGCTGGGCATATCTCCAGGGAGAAGAAAAAGACTTGTGGCCATTTATGCACAGGAGGTTTTGCCTTGGATTTGCCGCTCTCCAGATGCACATTTTCCCCATCCGAATTCTCAGAACTCAAAAGTAAATCCCCCCACCACCACCCCAGGGGAGAGTTTGGAGAATTCGGATGGGGAAAATGTGCATCTGGAGAGCGGCAAATCCAAGGCAAACCCTTCCATGAATAAATGGCCTTGGTTTTTACATGCCAACTTTCTCTACCACTAAAGGGAGACTCAAATTTCCTTACAATCCCCTTCCCATACCCTCCCACAACAGACTCCCTGTGAGGCAGGTGGGGCTGAGAGAGCGCTAACAGAGCTGTAACTTGCCCAAGGTCAGCCAGCTGGCTTCGTGAGTAGGGGTGGGGAAACCAACCAGGTTCACCAGATTAGCCTCCGCTTCTCACGTGGAGGAGTGGGGAATCAAACCCGGTTCTCTAGAGTCCCTGCTCCCAACCACCACTCTTAACCACTACAGAGGGAATGACCGGGCTTGTAAGGAGCTTTTCCGGAGAGCCCCCTCGCGCCGCCTCCTCCTCCCCCGAAACAGTCCGGCCCCCAACAGTGTTTGAGGGACAGTGAACTGGCCCCCTGTTTAAAAAGTTTGAGGACCCCTGGTCTAGTGGTTAAGAGTGGTGGTTTGGAGCGGTGGAGTCTGATCTGGAGAACTGGATTTGATTCCCCATTCTTCCACATGAGCGGTGGACGCTAATCTGGTGAACTGGATTTGTTTCCCCACTCCTGCACATGAAGCCAGCTGGGTGACCTTGGGCTAGTCACAGCTCTCTTAGAGCTCTCTCAGCTCCACCTACCTCACAAGGTGTCTGTTGTGGGGAGGGGAAGGGAAGGTGATTGTGAACCGGTTTGATACTTCCTTAAGTGGTAGAGAAAGTCGGCATATAAAAGCCAACTCTTCTTCTGTTACAGGAGTCTCTGCCGGATAACTCGCATCACTGCCTCTCCCCCACTCCCCTTTTACTCTTTTGTATATTGATTGGAAGGGGAAAGGATGCTTCACTTTGAGGGAGGGAGGGTGGGAAAGACAAGCGCTGAAGGAGAAGAAACAAGGAGACAAGTGTGCATATGATAGGAACAGGCATTTATTAAGTGGATCTTGTTTTAATATTTTTTTTAAGCAGAATGCTCTGTGAGCCCTTTGTGGGTAGGGTGTATGTGCCGTGTCTCTCTTTCTCTGGATATGACTAGCGCTTTAAATTGGTCCAAAGTGGAGGTTTTCATTCCCCTTCCTCTTGCAGTGGGCTCTGACCTCTGGTCAGTATCTGTCATGGCCTTGCTGATAAAATGCCCACTGGAGCAAAAGCAGAGCACCTACTGAGTTGTTGAAATGTACGCTCCTGAATCTCTGTGTCGAAGAGCTGGTGCCAAACCACCAATTTTCACCTTCACTGGGTGCAAACTACTGGTCTAGAGCAAACAGCAAAACCTCCTGGAAGTTAAAGGAGGGGGCAGCCTGATAGAGCATAGCAGGACAGGATGCGGGATCTGCTTTGGTTTCCTGTTGGTTTCCCACCTCCATTTCAAGCTTGCTGTGGTCCCTCTGCTTCCCTCTATTCTTCTCTCTTTACCTAGGACAGCACACTCCTCTCTTTTGAGTTGAAATTCCTCTTCCAAATCATTTTTAAAAAAATACATAGCCTTTTGGGAGTCTATCGTAGGCTGTTCTGGTTGGTAAAAGTGCCCTCTGGAATATGTCCGTTTTACATAGTTTCTGGAATGAAGTGTGGGAGCCTTACCAGCTTCCTCAGGAAGGCCATTCCACAAGGTGTGGGCCACCATAGAGAATGCACATGGATGGGCAGTTATGGTTCCTACACATTTTCAGGGTGACGCCTTCAGAAGGCTTTGCTCAGATGTGCAAAGCTGCATTCCTTCACAGCACACAAAATTAACTTATGGAAGTCTCTGCCACAAGTCCTGTAGTAGATATGAGAACTAAATGGATCTTCCATCTTTATAGGCCACATACCTTTATATCAGAAGGCAGATGGTTGTTGACCATGCCCTGCTCGTGGTCTTCCCAGAAGCATCTGGCTAGCCACTGTTGGAAACCGTGGACTAGGCAAGCCTTTTGTTTGATCCAGCAAGGCTGCTCTTAAGTTCTTATGCAGTCACTACGCCAAAGAAGAGTTCCTGCTGTGAAATAACTTCTAATAGTGACTTATCCAGTATCTGGGAACATACTGGCTAGATGACATTCGGACTCTTATCCAAATCTATCTTCCTCTGTACCAGACTGTATTGACCAGTAGTCTTCTAGCGGATTTATCTATCAGCTATTTCCTTTAAAAATGAAAATGCAAAGGTGGGCATCCTCTGCCAACCTCACACTTAGCATGCTTGATAGCCCTGGGCAGGGTGTGCCTTAAGTATCACTTCAGCATGAGAAGTCGGCACTGTGCCCCTGAGCAGAACCATGACCTCACTGAGGTTTGAAATGCCTACAGGGATGTGAGCTGACTAAGCAGTCTGCACATTTCAGCTGTGGAAGAGGATTGTGCTTGGTGCATAGAAGTTATTAGATTTTGTGCCTTGTGGTACTCTCCTTTTACTAGACTTCATAATTGGGATCTATTGATTTTTGTTTTTTGTCGTCCTGTTTTCCCACAACTCTGCAGTTGTTCAGCTGACTGCTCGTTTGGAACGACTGAATTGCCTGTTGCCGGGACATTATGTGATTTAGATTGTTGCCCTGTGAAGCTTGTATAAACTTAATAGCCTGCATCACTTCTTGGTCCCTCAGTCACAGGAATGAGCCTGTGGATATTGTGTATTTAGATTTCCAAAAGGCTTTTGACAAAGTCTCCTACCAAAGACTGCTAAGCAAATTTCATAGAAATGGGAGAGCTGGCTGAAAAATAGGAAACAGAGGAGGAATCAATGGTCAGCCCTCACAATGCAGGGGTGTGAGCAGTGGGGTCCCTCAGGGATCTGTGTTGGGACCGGTGCTTTTCAACTTGTTCATCAGTGACCTGGAGTTGGGGGTGAACAGCAAGGATGGTTAAAACAAAATCAGACTGTGAAGAGCTCCAAAAGGATCTTTTCATACAGGAGGAATGGGCATTAAAATGGCAAATGAGATTCAATGTGAGCAAGGGTAAAGTGATGCATATTGGGGCAAAAAATCCCAACTTCACACATACACTGATGGGATCTGTGCTGGCAGCAACAGACCCAGAAAGGGATCGTAGTGGATAGCTCAATGAAGATGTCAACCCAGCATGCGGCTGCTGTAAAAAAGGCAAATTCCATGCTGTCCATAACAAGGAATAGAGAATAAAACTGCTGCTACCATACTGCCCTTGTACAAATCTATGGTGAGACCACACTTGGAATACTGTGTACTGGTCACCACGGCTAAAAAAGGATATTGCAGAGCTTGAGAAGGTGCAGAAAAAAGCAACCAAAATGATCAGGGGGCTAGAGCAACTGCGCTATGAAGAGCAGTTAAAACACTTTGGGTTGTTTAGCTTGGAAAGAAGGCGGTTAAGGGGAGACATGATAGAGCTCTATAAAATTATTCATGGTATGGAGAGAGTGGACAGGGATAAGCTTTTCTCCCTCTCTCATAATACTATAACGTGAGATCATCTGGTGAAGCTGGAGGGTGAGAGAGATAAAAGGAAGTATTCCTTCACACAGTGCCTCGTTAAATTGTGGGACTCCCTGCCCCAGGGTGTGGTGATGGCTGCCAACTTGGAAGGCTTTAAGAGGGATATGACGCACCCCCCTTCCAACCACTTCAATACCCCACTCGCTCAGCCCGGCCGTATATGCCGAGGGGAAAAGGCGTTGGCCTGAGTATATTTGTGAGGAGAATTATTTTCCTTCTCCTCCTCCAGTCCCACACTCTTATTCACCTCAGTGAGAAATAGGAGACAAGAGGCTTTTCAACTTAAACAGAGAAAACAGGGAAGTTTATTAAAGGGAACTCACAGAGATTGGTTTTCAGGAAAAAAAGCAGAAATTGGAGGGAAAACTCAAGTCAGATTTATATACACAAGATTGCTTCAGAGATATAGCTTAGATGTTTCCTTCACTCAAGTTCCTTCAGTTCTCAAGCTTAGTTTTGTCTCTCAGAACTATTATGCACATTCAGCTTCAGCTTTAGTTCTGTCCAGTGAAGTGAGCCTTCAATGGAACCAGATCCACCAGTACCAAAGCTATACTGGATATGGCAGGTTGTGATGTTGATCTGTTGGGATGTAATTGTTCTTGCCTTGTGGAGAACATAGTGAGAATTGGCTTGAGCTATATAATACCAAAGAAACCAAGCTGAACTTAAAAAAAAAAAAAAGGATAGATACTTACAGCAACTCATCCCATTCTGGCAAAGACAGACAAAGACAGCAATGAGAAATGTAAAGAACATCTGAATTCTGTCTGTGTTACTTTGCTGTCGTGATACAGCACCAGGGTATGAGTTGGACTTAGGGTTATGCCATAGGATTGGTCAGCCTCTTGCCGCCTGAGCTAGGGAGCAGGCCCACGTTTGACAGGCAACAATGCCGTAATCGGGCCCTCAGGCCCTTGTGCTCCGGGTTCCCCCAATTTTGTCTAGTCTTAGTAGCAAGTCAAAATGCATGCGTACTTACTGACCTTGGACAGAAGGGGCAAGAATCTTATGTGTGACATTTTTGCTGATCTTGGGAAGAACTCTGAGCACCTTTTGTGGCCTAGGCTGACTGTGAAGGCAAGCCCCCACCTTCAGAGCAGGGGCTCATATCCATCTCATGGCCACTGGAAAGAGCCATGTCTTGGCAGTAGTGCATCTGCTTTGCATGCGGAATGTCCCAAGTTCAATCTCCAATTCAAAGGACCAGGTAGCAAGTGATGTGGAAGAACTCTGGCGGAGAACCTGGAGAGCTGCTGCTGCTGCCTTTCAAAGGCTCAAATCAGGGGCAGATACATTTGTGGACCTTTGCTAATGTTGCAACCCAAGGGGTGCCACAAGCTATGGCTTCCAGCGACTTAAGGACTGCGTACTGCAGTAGAGCCAGACATAGTAGGACGCCCTGTTTGCAAAGGGGCCACGGCTTGATCATTAAAAGCATTTCAGGAAGGAGGACTTGGCGTGCCTGTCTTGAGACCCTGAGAGTAGCTGCAAGTCAGGGTAGATGCTCCTGTGCTAGATGAACCATTAGTCTGACTCGGTGTGGCAGCTCATTAAATTTATATATCACATCACTCCTGCTGACAGTGGTCATTTGAGGCATCGTACATAAAGCTGCTCCATCAAAAAACCCTTAAAACCAGTGTGTAATTTGTTTTGTGAAAAAGGGTGGTCTGTGAGGAGAGGGGGAAAGACCCATTACTGGCATAGAATCCTGGAGAATAGGGAAGGTATTTTATTTGCTTTACAAAAGTGAGGAGGAGAAATGTGTGGAGAGAGAGAGAGAGTTCCCTGTGGTTCCTGTACTGATACACAGTGGTGTATTGAGTGTGTGAGATGTGAGAGCAGAGTAGTGAAAATTGGAGAGGAGATCACCTTAACTACTTGAAAATTCTTTGGAATAAACTGCTGTCAGTGGCCATGAAGAAGAGATCCCAGGAGAAGGGGATTTCTGTGGTCCTTGGAATGTGATCACTTACATAACTTTCTGCAGACCTAGGAATTTGTCCTTTTAAACAGGAAGTGGTAAGGTAAAGAGCAAGCTTCTTGCAGATACGTAGTCCAGCTGTGGTGCAATGGAAGAATCTGATGGCTTCCCTGTCTAGGCTAAGAGACAGGGAAGGGGCTGTGGCTCAGTTTGTAGAGCATCTGTTTGGCGTGCAGAAGGTCCCAGGTTCAATCCCTGGCATCTCCAGTTGAAGGGACTAGGCAGGTAGGTGATGTGAAAGATCTTTACCTAAGACCCTGGAGAGGCGCTGCCAGTCTGAGTAGACGATACTGACTTTGATGGACCAAGGGTCTGATTCAGTAGAAGGCAGCTGCATGTTTTCATGTGACGGCAGATCTTATATGGGAGTTTTGTGTCTGGAAGATCCAGCCTTTGTCGGTCCTGTGTTTGTTATCCAGTTCCAGGAGGTAATTCGGGAAGATTCTGAGCTGTTGCAAGCATCCCAGGATAAAGTGCTTGCAATTTTCTCCTCTGATCAGTACCTCAGGGACAGAGGGAGACTGATGTTTGATCCTTGGGGCTCCCGATTTGAGCTCCATGCTAAGGCGCACAGAGTTGCGTGATCTCTATTTATGTCACTGGAATTATTATTGCACAAATAAAAGCACTCCCTTTTTTGATCTGCTTTTCAGGGGGATTGGTAGGTGTGGAATTGGCTCGGAAGTTTTATAAGCTTGTGCACGCAAGCGAGTTGGCTCGCTTCCCCCCCCCCCCGATCTTCTTCTCCCGGCAGGCAGATCTAATTTTAAAAAGCGAGAACATCTTGCCACCTGGGTGTTTGTGCGTCTTTTGTGTCTGGTTTTGAAAAAACGTTGTATAAAATTAGTTTGCTGTTCAGAGCCAGCTGGTATTAGCACTCTATTAGGGGATTCTTTGTACAAAGCCCTTTAATGACTTGCTGATGGGCTCTTACTTAAAGTCCAAGGTGCAAGGCTGAAAATGAAAGGCTAATGGGCTGAGATGGCTCTTCCGATGCAGCAACAAAATTAGCCAACCTGTTTGGCAGCCTTCCTGTTCTCCTAGCTCCTGACGTGCGGTTCTTAAATCTCTCACTTCTGTTTTTATTTTACCTTATTTTTACGTGGTGATCCCAGTAGCTCAGGGTGAGTTTTCAACATTTTAAACCCAGAGAAATAAAAACAAACTCCTAGGCGTGCATATACACACACATAGAATATGTTAACGTATTTTGTGATGATTTAGATTTTGGACCAGTTTTTCCTAAGGGTTCTGAAAAGATAAACAGCAATAAAACCAAGAAAATAAAAACCCACCCACAAGGTATAAAATACCATCTTGAAGTTAACCTATTCCAACAACCCTGACTACCAAAATCTAGCCCAAACAAGAAAGTATTAAGTAACACTAGTTTTCCTGGTGCCTTTTTGGACATTGGTTAAAGATACTGAAGCATTTAGTTTTTAAGGGTGGTTTTGCATGTTTTAAAAATGTAGGAGGGGGATGTAAGAAAGCTGTCTTCTGGTGCTATATACAAAACAGAACATCCACATATCATTTATTTACTTCATTCATACCCTGCCTTTCTCCCCAACGGGGATCCAAAGCAGCTTACATCGTTTTCTTTGCCTCCATTTTATCCTCACAACAACCCTGTGAGGTAGGTTACTCTGTGTGTATGGGACTGGCCCAGCAGGCTTACATCATAGAGTGGGGATTCAAACCTGGATCTCCCAGATCCTTTTTCTACTTTCAGGAATTTGGGTGCAAACAGCATGTGCGTGAAAAGTTTTGCACATTCTTCTTTGTATGGAGTTCCAAGAAGCTGCAGGACTGGGAATCGCAGCTCTCTCTTGCACTTCTGCTCTCCTTGCTGCTTTAGAAAATGAGCAGCTGCCTAGTAGGAGGTGCAGGTCTCAGCCAGAGGATGAAGATGCTTGTGTGGGATGCTTCAGAGTGAGTCGAAGGCAGTATGAAGAATCTCTTGCCCCAACATCATTATCAGAGGGCTGAGATCCTGCAGTCAGTTTTCATCACCACCTCCAGAACTTCTTTTTCCAACCCATCCTCTAGCATCTTAGCCACCACTGTTACTATATCTCGTTGTTGTTTTTTCCAGTTGGGCTTTTATATGGAGTGTCTTGCCTTGGTTATTCCTTCTCTCAAGCTCTTTCTATCCCAGCGTTAGTGAGGGAGAGGGGGGATGAAGTCTGCAAAACTCTGGCTCCAATCCAGTGATCTCTTGCAGGCACAAAGTTTTTCAACTTTTCAGCTGAGACATGATTATGATTTTAATTGGCTTTGAGTTTCATGGATGACTGGACTATCAGTGGCTACTAATCATGATGGATATGTACTCCCTCCAGTACCAGAGGTGCTATGCCTCTTTAAATCAGTCGCTCTTCTTACATTCTTATGAGTATTGTAATGCAAAGTCTTTTCCATTATGATGAATGGGGACCTTTCTGTGGTGAAGGAGCACAGTGTGTTCCATCCTAAAGGTAAGGAAGCCCTGAAAGAATCCTTACTTTTACCCTTGTACGTTTCAAGGAGGAGATTCTACAGCTCCTCAAGTTAGGGAGGGGAGTTCTGGCTGCCAGAGTTTTAGATTTTGTTTGTCTACATTTTGTTTGTTTATTGCCCAGCTTTCTTGTTGCAAGTCAAGGTGGATTACAAGATATGAAACAGTACAAGCAGACAGCATAAAGCAAGGCTTTTAAAGAAAAGGTGGTGGTTGTTTTGTAAACACCCAGGGAAGTCCAAGCAAAGCAGGCTGTAATGTAGGCTTTCTTGCTTCCACCAAAGAAATATATCCATGGCCTTGGTTTGGTTGATCCAAATGCATCTACTAAGCCTTCCATTTGTATTCCAGTGTAAACATGTTTCTGCTGGTTGTGACAGCAGAGCAAAATCATAGATGATAGCAAGTGAGTGATGTGGTAAACAAAAAAAGGGGGGGGGACAGAATGGCAAAAGATTAAATGGACAGCTTAATCCAAATGCCAAAGTAGACTTGCTAGAGGAGGGCTTCTGAATTGGAGAATGATCAGTCTGCGCCTATTTTAGCTATTATCTCTTGCATGGTTAGACGCATAATCTTTTATCAATGGCAACAATCCTGATGGATTATCTACCATGAAGCAGGGCAATCCCACATAGGAACATATGGGGAGAGGTGGTCCTTCAGTTATGTAGGTCCTAGGCCATGAAAGTCTTTATAGTTGTCACCTTGAATTGAACTTGAAAAAACTGACAGCCAATGTAGCTGTTTTAAAATAGATGAGATGCATTCCCACCAGTCAGTCTCTGACAGTAGTCAGGCTGCCACATCCTAAATCAATAGTAATTTCTGGGTTGTCTACGAGGTCAGACCAACACAGAGTGTGTTACAGTAGTCCAACCATGAGGTTGCAAACGTATGAATTAGTGTAGCCAGGTAGACTGAAGCTAAGAAGGGCTGAGTTTGTCAAACACAGCTGATAAAAGCAACCTTAAGTCACCACACCAACCTGCTTTTCAAACAGCAAGACAAGTTCCCTGAGGCAACTCCAGTCTCTCAACCTTCTCTGGAAATGCCATCGCTGCTCCATCCAATAGAAGTAGATCCAGTCCCTCCAAAGATTCAGCCTTCCCGACTAGCATCCCCTCCATCTTGTCTGCATTCAGCTTGTTCTGCCTTGGCCACTGGACCACAGCCTGGAAGTGTGGGCTGAGAGGGATGCATCTGGTGGCTTAGATAATGAAATACAGAGCTGGCTGTCCTCTGCATATTGATGGCACTCCATCTCAAAGCTCTGGTGAAATGATTTGCAGCTTGTCTGTTTGACTTGACATGCCCAGACCTGAATGTAGTACTTCAGATAAGGTCTTCCATGTGCTTTGCGTTGCAATACTGTTTGTTCTCGTGTCTTGGAAGCACAGAAACCTTTGGTATCCTGCAGCTGCTTGTTACCAGTTCTGTTCATGCTGTGTGCATTTTTTCCAGCTGCAGTTGGCAAATAACATTTTGAGTGCACACAGTGGAGCAGAGCAAACTGCAAGAGTTGAGCACTGTCATTTTTGAACCACAGTTAGCTTGAGTTGAAATAGCAGGGTGGTGGCTTGCCTTTTCGTTTCCATCCTAAGGAAAGCCGGAAGTCTGAAAATAACATTGACCAATGATTGAGGCTTCTTTTTTAAAAATAGGCTTCTTGCTCATCTGTTAGACTAGTTTCTCAATCAGAATCAAGGAGCGATGTTTTGATTGTAATGATCTCAAATCAAAGCCTAATTTCCTCTTGTTAAAGAATGAATGACATGAATCCCATGAGGAAGTCACAGTAAAGTTTTATATTCTTGGGGGGGGAGTAGGGAATTACCTCCCCCCTCTATCGCCAGCATGGTGTAGCAGTTAGGAGCGGTGGACTCTAATCTGGAGAACTGGGTTTGATTCCCCACTCCGCCACATGAGTGGCAGACTCTAATCTGGTGAACCTGGTGGATTTCCCTCACTCCTCCACATGAAGCCAGCTGCGTGACCTTGGGCTAATCACAGCTCTCTCTGAACTCTTTGTCCCACTTACCTCACAAGATGTCTGTTGTGGGGAGATGAAGGGAAGGAGATTGTAAGCCAGTTTGAAAATCCTTAAAAGGTAGAGAAAGTCAGCATATAAAAACCAACTCCTCCTCCTCCTTCCATCCTTCCTTCTATCCATCCATCCTCCTGCTTTTTCTCCCCAGTAGGGAGCAAAGTGTCTTAACAAAAAATTAAGTTTAAACATAATTCAGTAAAACACAGTATGAAAATAATCAAGAAGTACACAGCACATCCTAGGCTGGTGTCCCCCAGGCTAAGTGCCTGCCAGCAATGCAGGAATGCAAGCAGTGGCATCCCTTACCCCAAATCTGTTAAGGAGATCTCTGTATTAACTGACTGTATTACATGTCATAAGCTGAATCATGTAGAAAATCTGGCGCTTTAAAAAAAATGATTTGGTGGGCAGAAGAAGGAGCTTGTGCCTCCATTAACCACTGTTGTGTCCTCTGTAAGAGTAACTTGTCACAGACTCTGTGGCGAGTGTTGTCTGCAGCATGCAGTTCCATGGGGTGGAGGGGGCTCTCTCCAAGCCTGGCAATCCCTTGGGAGGATTGTAAGAGCTTTCAGTCTTGACTGCGTTAGAAACTAGGCCCAAAGCTGGGAGAGGGGAGGATATTTAGTACTTGAAAAGGGTTTTGTTTTATTTGTACTTCATTTATACCCCTATCTTTCTCCCCAAAGCAGCTTACATCATTCTCCTCTCTTCCGTTTTATCCTCACAACAACCCTGTGTGGTAGGTTAGTGAGAGTATGTGATTGGCCCTAGGTCACCCAGCAAGCTTATATGGACGAATGTGAATTATAACCTGAGTCTCCCAGATCCTAGTCTGATGTTCTGACTTCTACACTTCACTGACTGGCAACCCAGCAGGAACATTTGGAAGGAAGGACAACTTCATCGACATTGTGCCGATACCTAATGTCACTTCCAGCGCAAAACCAGAAGTGCCATTGGGAGGGTGTTCTAGGATTCATCCATGGGTGACTGACTCCTAGAGCATCACTGTGATGTGCAATGACATCACTTCTAGTTTTGCACGGGAAGTGGCGAGATGACAAAGAGGCCTGTCAAGCAGCGGTGGAGAATGGGGGAGCTGGCCAGGAGATGCCCCCCTCCCCAATCTCTTATGCTGGTCACCGTACAGGCGAGCCCTTCCCTATAGCAACCCTTGTGACAGGAACCCCTCTGTGGATAAGGCTGTGCCCCAAAAAGCAGGTTGTTACAGCTGTGTAAGCTGGAATTTTATTAGGCTGTCTTGTGTTGCTGTTTTTTTTTTTTTTAAACTGCTCTCACTGTTTTGAGGAATGGATTAGGATATAAATTCAAACAAGCTTTGTCTGAAGAGGTGTTGGCCTTGTATGGGTGTCTTGGAGTTTGCATATATCATTATATTTGAATTACATGGGGGTTGTGGCTCAGTGGTAGAGCATCTGCTTGGCATGCAGAAGGTCCCAGGTTCAATCCCCAGCATCTCCAGTTAAAGGGACTAGGCAAGTAGGTAATGTGAAAGACCCCTGCCTGAGACCCTGGAGAGCCACTGCCGGTCTGAGTAGACAATACTGACTTTGATGGATCAATGATCTGATTCAGTATAAGGCAGCTTCATGTGTTCAAGTGCACAGGTACCTATTTCCCTGCTGTTCCTCCCCCCATTTTTATATTTGAGGGGGAAGGATCATGGACATCAGCACATGGGGGGGGGGTGCGCTACCTTGGAGAATTTCAAGCCAGAAACTGTCTACCAGCCCAAGATGAGCAGTTTTTTAATGAACAAATTCTAGATTGACCCAGGCCCTTTTTTCTTCTCAGCCTTGCTCTTTCTTTTTCTCAGCTTTGCTCTTTTAAAATGATATTAAGACTGTTCTAAACTTCTCCCCTTCTTAGAATCGAGAAGGCTGTACCAAGCAAGGTTGTACCTGCTGTGAAGGAACAGAGAGCTTCTGAAAGCTGTGCTTTCTTTGTAATGTGAAACATATCACAGCATTATGAAAACCTGGCATCTCATGACTTACAAATTCTCAAAGGGCCACTTCTGAATCACTACTGTGTGATTTTTCCCTGCACTGAGATTACTCGTGTCAAGCAGTTTCATGTCCATAAGCTCTTTCTGCCCATAAGGATACCAACCTAAAAAGAGGTGCTTTTCTATCCCGATCTAGGGTGTAGGAGCTGAATGAAGAGAAAGAGAAAATGTTTCTAACGTTGACCGAGGCTTTGATGGTGGCACTAGGAAGCTGTGGCCCATTGAAGGAGATAGTACTGCCTTGGGTATAAGGCAGCTTCAAGCATGCAGATATATGATCCTAGATTCTATGTCTTGGTCATGTCATAGTATTATTACCTGTTGGGAACTGGCTTATAAATACATGAATTTCTGTTATTCAGATACCCCAGTTGTGGCCCATGGGTGTCAGGTAGGCTTTTTCCTTCTTTGCCGCAGGATTGGGGTTTTTTCTCTTCCTCTACATAACTCCAATGGATATTTTTCCAGGGTAGATGGGACGGGTACTTATTGGAGATTTAGGTGTGGGATTATCCTCTGTTGGGTATGGTACTAGCTGACACACACACTGATTTGCATCAAGAACTGCTCAGTGTGCTGTTCAATGATTAAAAGATGAAAACCCTCCCTGCCCACAGATTTATAACCTAGTTAGCGAAAGCACGCTAGTGAGGAAGAGGAAGGAATGAGAAAGCAAAAGGAGAAAGCCAGGATGAAGAGATGACCAAAATGTGGTAAGGGAAGAAGATGGGCAGAAGGCAAGACAGGGAGGCACAAAAGGGGCACAGGTTAGTAATTAAAATTCGATGTGCCCTTCTTCAGGAGTTACTTTCTGCCCCGACAGAGGATTACAGGACACTACATTCCCTTTTAAAGCAGTCTGTTGCTCCAATCAATTGCATGTGTTACACCTTCTATACCCAATAAACCCCGTCTGTTCTGTAAGGCATCATGGCGGCAGTGAGACCCAGTGGCAAAATAATAGTAATGTGTAGTAATTGAAGTAATGTGTAGTAGTTGAAGACTTAGCTGAGTTTGACTGTCAACTTCCTTCGCCACATACCAAAAGCAGGCAGATCTGCAAGGAATGCTAGTAAGATGCTCTTCCAATAGAGTGGAGTCTTTTTTCCCTGTGCTGCTGGGAATCCAGGAAGTCATTGGCTTGAATCATAACTGGCTAATACAGGCTTGTTTTTTAAGAATAGATGCAGGAACTCTCCACCTTAAGGGAAAGGCGGGGAATTGACTCCCTCCTCTTTTGTAGGGAGGGAGCTCATACAGTGGCTGCCATTTGCAATCCCCTTCCCACCCATGCTCAGCTGGCTTCTGACTTGAAACTATTAACTATGGAAGTTTCTTGCTGCCTCCATCTGAAAGGGGCTGTGGCTCAGTTTGTAGAGCATCTGCTTGGCATGCAGAAGGTCCCAGGTTCAATCTCCATCATCTCCAGTTCAAGGGACTAGGCAAGTAGGTGATGTGAAAGACCTCTACCTGAGACCCTGCAGAGCCGCTGCCTGTCTGAGTTGACAATACTGACTTTGATGGACCAAGGGTCTGATTCAGTAGAAGGCAGTGTCATGTATTCACGTGTTTCCAACTAGGGTGAGCTTAATGAGAATTTGAGTCAGGGCCCTTTGAGTTTATAGCCCTGTGGAATCAGCAGCCTTCTGAGACCTGGGCTTGAGGACCAGTGTAGATGGTAAAAAAATAAAGTTGCTTTTAAAAATATAGCTAACATGGGTCTTGCCCTATTGTTCGGCGTACACTAGATGGCGGAGGCCTCCATGGGGCCCATGCAAGTTGCCCTACACGTGGAAAGGGGCTGTCTGGCTGCTGGTGTGGGAGGAAGAGAAGGCTTTGATGGTGTGCAAAGCATTTTCAAATCAAAACAGGCTTGCTGGTTTGCTAAATGCTGAGAACCACTGCTCTGAAGGAAGGCAGTTCTACCACAAAGGAACAGCCATCAACGAGGTGTGTTCTCCTCTCTGCATTCATCTGATCTTGGCAAAAGCTGCTCAATTGCTTCCTGCAGCAATAACTTCCTTGAGCTAATTATGTCTTGTGTGAAGAAACACGCTTCCCCCTCTCAAATCGATTTATCCTGGGGGGGTTTCCTCCCCCCTTTCCATTTAGAGGAAACATGAATGACTTTTCTTGTTTACTTTCTTCATTATAAGCAGTGGAAATCTAGATTAATCTCTATTTGCAATGATACAAGAACTGAATCACATAGAATTGGTGGCTATTTCCAGGACAAAAATTCAGAAGTTTGCAGCTGTTCCTTTATTATTTTTATTGGGCATCTTAAACCCTCACCAAAGATGGCTAAATCAGATAAAACCAAGGGCTAGTCAGATGTTGTGTTTTAAGCCTGCACCACACTGTTCCAAGGCAGGATCACATGTTCTAGGAGATCCTGAGTGTAAATCAATGCTGTGTTCAGTAGGGTTAGACATTGCTTACTGCCTAAGAAGGGGGTTGTGATGAACTTGGGTATTTTAAGCAAGCCTGACTTGTTCTTTCTCGCACCAAGTCTGGAAAATATCTAACCAAGCCCCAGGTTGCATTTGCTTTAGTTCTGCTTTGCAAGCCGTAGCTCAGCTTTGGGAAATAATAGGGCATTATAGTGCCTTGCTGTTGTGAAAGTAGTCTCTGTTTCTGTAGTGTAATAAAAATAGGCAGATCTTGCATTGTCTGATATATCATTGCTGTCTTCTAGGAATGATGGAATACTGGCAATGAAATGGCTACGAGGGATTCTGGTGTGTGAGCTTCTTCCTGCATGTCTTGTTCCTTGAACAGTAAGACAGAATGCTGAGAGAGCGGATTACGGCTGGCTTGCTCCTGTTGTGTTTCCCTGACCCAGAGGAAACTCCTCATTGCCATGACAACACTGCTCCTGCTCTCCTAGCAACACCCAGTTAACTGGCGGTCAAGGAGAAGAGTTTGATGATTTATTTTCCATTGGGTCAAAGTTATATCCCTCATCCTGTGGAGAAGATGAAATTTCCATTCTATTGGCCCTTTGTCAGATTGACACAATAACATTCTAGTGACTTGCTAATAAAAACTGCTTTGGTTATGGCTACTGATCCAACGTGATACGGTGCGCACCAATTCTTGGACTCATGACTGGGTATACCATGTTGCGGAATGGGGGCGTGGGGAATGGAGGCCAGCCCTGGATGTTACGGTGGTCCAGTAGGATCCGGCTCACTTGGCTTAGCTTCACACTGTTCATCATCCTGGTCTTCTTTCCCCTTATCGCCCATTACTATTTAACCACCATAGACGATGCAGATGATGCCGGCAAACGCATCTTTGGCCCACGCACCGGCAACGAGCTGTGTGAGGTGAAGCACGTCCAGGATTTGTGCCGCATTAGAGAGTCGGTGAGCGAGGAGCTACTTCAGCTGGAAGCCAAGCGGCAGGAGCTCAACAGTGAGATTGCCAAACTGAACCTCAAGATTGAAGCTTGCAAGAAAAGCATAGAGAACGCCAAGCAGGATCTCCTGCAGCTGAAGAACGTCATCAGTCAAACCGAACATTCGTACAAAGAACTAATGGCCCAAAATCAGCCCAAGCTCTCTTTGCCGATCCGGCTGCTGCCGGAGAAAGACGACTCTAACTTCCCCTTGCCAAAATCCAACAGGAACTGCCGGTTACACAACTGCTTTGACTATTCACGTTGCCCGTTAACTTCTGGATTCCCAGTGTATGTCTACAACAGTGACCAGTATCATTTTTCGAGCTCGTTAGACCCCCTAGTTAGGCAAGCCTTTGAGTCAACTGTCAGAACTAATGTGTACGTTACTGAAAATGCAAACATTGCTTGTATATACGTAATCTTAGTGGGAGAAATTGAGGAACCCGTATTGCCAAAACCTACTGAAATAGAGCAACAATTGCACACACTGCCATATTGGAGGTCTGATGGACACAACCATCTCATTATTAACTTATCCAGGAAGTCTGAGACTCAGAACTTTCTTTATAACATCAGTACCGGGCGGGCCATGATTGCCCAGTCCACCTTTTATGATGTACAGTATCGCCCAGGTTTTGATCTTATAGTGTCTCCTCTGGTCCATGCAATGTCTGAACCTAATTTCCTAAAGATCCCACCCCAGGTGCCAGTCAAGCGGAAATACTTATTCAGCTTCCAAGGGGAGAAGGTGGAGTCTCTCCGGTCCAGTTTGCAAGAGGTACGTTCATTTGAGGAGGAAATTGAAGGCAATGCCCCAGCAGACTATGATGATAGGATCATTACCACCCTGAAGGCTGTTCAAGACAGCAAGCTGGACTTTGTCTTGGTGGAATTCACTTGTAAGAACCAACCTAAGGCAAGTCTGCCCACTGAGTGGGCTCTTTGTGGGGAAAGGGAGGACAGACTAGAGCTACTGAAACTATCTACTTTTGCACTGATAATCACCCCAGGGGACACCCATCTCGTGATCTCTGCAGGGTGTGTAATGAGACTCTTTGAGGCTCTGGAAGTTGGAGCTATCCCAGTGATCCTTGGAGAGCAGGTCCAGCTGCCCTATCATGATGTGATCCGGTGGAACGAGGCAGCCTTAATAATACCAAAGCCACGTATCACAGAAGTGCACTTTCTTCTGCGAAGCATTTCTGATAATGACCTCTTGGCCATGAGGAGGCAGGGACGTTTCTTGTGGGAGACCTATTTTTCCACCTCAGAAAGTGTCTTCAACACAGTCTTGGCCATCATAAGGACTCGAATCCAAATCCCAGCTATTCCCATTCGTGAGGAAATGGCAGTGGAGATCCCTCACCGATCAGGCAAAGCTGCTGGCACAGACCCCAACATGGCAGACAACGGGGACTTAGACCTGGGGCCGGTGGAAACAGAGCCACCCTACTCATCTCCCAAATACCTGCGCAATTTTACCCTCACAGCAATGGATATCTACAGAAATTGGAACTCTGCTCCTGGGCCGTTCCATCTCTTTCCCCACACGCCCTTTGATCCTGTCTTACCATCAGAAGCCAAGTTTTTAGGGTCTGGGACTGGGTTTCGGCCTATTGGTGGAGGAGCTGGTGGCTCTGGAAAGGAGTTCCAAGCTGCATTAGGTGGCAATGTCCCCAGGGAGCAATTTACGGTAGTAATGTTAACCTACGAGCGAGAGGAAGTATTAATGAACTCCTTGGAGAGGCTCAATGGTCTTCCCTATTTAAACAAAGTTGTTGTAGTCTGGAATTCCCCCAAGCTTCCATCAGAAGATCTCCTGTGGCCAGACATTGGTGTCCCAATTGTGGTAAGAGACATTTAGTTATTTAGCATTTACAAGTCTTGAGAGAGATGGAAAAATTTTGGAAGACTTTTTTCCTTTACAAAATGTATGCTATGTTTTTAGCGTTATGTGCTTGTCTTCAAATTGTACAATAAGGCTGTTGAGAATCTTTCTAGTGAGATCCTTGAATGGAGACAGGGTCTGTTCCATCCTGAGGTATGTCCGATGTACACCATTTTACATGGTCACCCTTCTTCCCCCACAGTTTGCGTGCCAGTTTCGGCCCAAGAGTCAGTTTTGTGCTAAGTGGTTGCAGAAGTGACCTCAACTTGATATCTTTAGCCTGGACAGTCTTTGCAGAGTTTGGAGAAAAAAACAGATTCAAATCCCCTTACCTATTGTAGTGTTCAGTTATTGGACCTGGCTAAAAGCCTGGATGAGGTCAGTATCTTAGGAGTCTGAAGACAGTATAGTTCAAAGAGAAGTTTTTGTTGGTTTGTTGGTCAAAGGGTCATGGATCAAATTTAAGAGGAGCAACTGGAGACATATCTGTAAGGACTCAGAAGGAATTAATTTACTTTCCAAGAAGGATCGGGCTATGGCTGTTTTAAAGATGTCCAGATTTGGTCCTGGCTGCTTGAGAGAGGCAGTGATCAACCAGTCTGTCTACTTTGCGATGTAGTTACTTGCTAGACTAGCTTTTGGCTTCACTCATATCCAGGACTTCTTTTCTTGGGATGAAAGATTTGGAAATTTGCAGGCGTGGAGTGGCATGGGGAACGAATTCTGTTTCACCTTCCCTTTGTAAACAAAAAATGGGTAATTAAGAAAATAAAAAATGGATGCTGAATACTTGGTGAAAGGTGGTGTTTTCAGTTCTGTTAGAGAGCCTTGAGGTTTTTTTTTTAAAGCTGTTGTTACCTGAATCATGGCAGTTTTTATTGATATGAAAGTGTGTTTGGTGGATTTTCTGTGTACTAAAACAGGCATGGCTCTCATCTGGGTCAGGATAGGGAGATTCTAATTCTCCAGCTGCTTATCAGAGGTCTGTTTATGGATAGTTCTTCTGGGTCAGGATAGGGGGGTTCTAATTCTCCAGCTGCTTATGTCCGCTAATGAATAGTTATGCTCTATAAAAAAGTTTCAGTTTGTTTCCTGGCATTCAATTCTTTGCAGTTATATAACTGCACAAGATCACTCAGCGTCTTTGAAGGTGGGCTGAACAATTAATGTACTTCCTGGGAAAAGTCCTCTTAAGGCAGATTGGTCAATGATAATTTGCCTTCCATGATGAAGGTGTAGCATTAGATAGGAATAGAATATAATTTATGTGAAATACGCATAGTGCTTGTTGCTTCTCTTAAGAAGCTGTTGGCGTGTCACATATAAAACCCAAAGACCCGGAGAGTGTGGAGTATTTCATAGCTTTTTAAAAAACAAGTTTATTCTTCTTACGAGTGTAAGTTTGAGAAAAAAAATTAACTGTACCACTCTGTGTGTGTGTTTGGCCTACAAGCCATTAGTTATTCAAACCTCTTCTTTGAAAAATCTGCAAACTTCTTTTAAGAGAGGGAGAGAGAAAATTAATTTTGCTGTCCTAGCCTGTAAATTTTTTCACTTTGGAATATGACATGAATTTGGATGTCTCTGCAAAACCTACCCTCCTTTTAAATTGTTCTTGACAGTTTGTATGAAATGAACTAGATCCAAAGGCTTGATCTTGCCATTTTGATCAGGCTTTAGTACAGATGCTGTAGCATGATGTTATGCAAGTGTGGATCTGTGAACATTTTCAGTTAATGTGGGGTTGTGTATCCCAGTGTGGGTGGCTTATCTTTTGCATCATGTTGCCTTCAATGGGATAGGGCATCTATATGTGTTTACCGTCAAAGACAAGAGAACACAAAGCAAATAGCAGCTGCACTCCAATGCACAATTGGGTGCTTTTTCGTGGTTTGATTCCGTCTGGGAATGATTAAAGTGCGCACCAGTTTCCCATAGGCTCATGCTTGGTTTGTGGATCTGGTGGGCTACAAATCCAAGAAGTTATAGAGGACAAATTCAAGGGTAACACTTTCTCTGAAGCAGTAAAAAGCGGTTATTTGTTGCAAAGGGCAATCTCAATTTTTTATTTGAAAGCAGAAGGGGGTGCTTGCAGCCACTTTGGCATCTGGGAGCTTAGCACCGCATGAAATGAATGTATATTTTTAATATTTCATCTTATTGTTTCTGACTAGTAAATCACACTGTTCCCAGGCAGAAGTAAATGAAAACATTCTTTTTGGGGAGCAGTAAAATGAGTTACAATTGCTCCAGTCATTGCAAAATGAATATTTGTGTTAGCCCTGCTGAGTTTTTGTTCTTTAAAAAAAAAAAAATCCTTGCTGTATTTCCATTTAAAATGTTTTTAACACCTTCGCTTCTTTGGAAGGACAAATGCATGGAGCTTCCTGGATGTGTACCTTGAAACGAATTTTCTTAATACGCAAGCAAAGCCTCATTTCAGAATTGTTCCTGCTTTGGAGCAGCTGGAATGTTGGTGGAAATTCCTTTTTGTTTATTTGCAAGCTTTAACCTGCCCAGCTTTAAAATCCATTAAAGACACAATAAAACCAGTGAGAGGAAATACCCAGCAAAAAAAGATGGATTCTGACTACATTTTTAAAAACCCTAATTGTCAACTCCAGATTCATATTTGAGTGAATTCACAGAGGCTGCTAGGATTTGGGGTGATTCTAGAAAAAACTAGTTTGGGGGTGAGAGAGCAAAGGGGTGAAGAAGCGAGGGGTTTAAACAGACAGGGCTGAATCCCGTTGATCTTTTTAGCAAACGGTGGCACTATCCCCTGGGGCAAGGAGCGTTCCCCGATGCAAGAGGCTCAAAGGCTCCTTGCTCCGAGGATAATTGTGACTATTGTAAGAACACATCCTGGAGGATCCAACCCTTACGTCATAGAATGGAGGTAAATAAATTTTTTACTGCGTGCTATATAGTAATATACTATGATTGAAGGTTAGGGAGCAGAAAGGGTAGCTGGAGAGCCAGTGTGGAGTAGCAGTTAGAGTGCAGTGTTTGGATCTGGGAGAGGCAGGTTCGAATTCCCACCCTGCCATGGGGGCTTGCTGGGTGACCTTGGGCTGGTCACCCACTCACAGCCTAACCTACCTTACGGGGTTAAGGTGAGTGTAAAATGGAGGAGAGGATGCAAACCACTTTGGGTCCCCATTGGGGGGAAATAAATGATTGGGAGAATTTTTGCTACCCCTTGTAGCAATTCCGAGTAGAGTTAGAAGGCTGCAGTTTAATTAATATAGATATTTTAAATCCTTTTAAGGTCAGGATTTTCAAGGTGAGCAGTTCTGCCTGGAGGCTTGACCAGTTGCTAAAGAACATACGAACTTCCAGGTAACTCAGCCGCTGCAGGGCACCAGCAAATCATGCAAAGAGGAACAATGCAAATAGTTCCTTTGAATAACAGGTACACACAGATCACAGAATTGGGGCAGAATTTTGTTTTGTTAAGCACCGAAGACCAATATTCCTGCTTGCATTCCCCATTCATTAACACTGAAAAGCTAAGCTGGAAAAAAAATGCAAGTTGTCTGCCCAAGAGTTTAAAAACTTAATATGGGAGTTTAGGCATGCAATATCTTTTTTCCCCTGATCACATAAGCAGAAAACAAATATGTGTTAGTTTCTTTACTCGGTATTACTTGATTACAGGCTATTTAGAACAAGGTGCAAGGGTTAGGGAGTAACATTTTTCTTCTAATTAAGGACGGAGGGCGTGGGGGAGAAACAGCATCATTAAAAATTGTGTTTTTTTTCTATTAACCCGAAAACAATTTCAAGCACCATAAGACCACCAGGTGCGGAACAATGATAATGCCACTCTGACAAAGTGATTACTGATCAAAGCACCCAAAGCAGACGGCTAATGAACTCCAACAAATTACGGTGTAATGAGACAGAGCCCCTTGTGCGTGAGGAAATAGGCACAGCCTCCAAAACCATAGCAACCAATACACGCTGAGGCTTCTAAACCTGGAGGAGCAGGGATGGTGTAGCAACTAGAGTACCGGCTTGGAAGGGAGGAAACCACATTCACTCATGCCCTGGCCTTGGTCGAGTCGCTGCCAGGCATCCACCTTGTCTTCCAGCAGAAACTGGGGCAGCACAAGCCCCCTCCCTCAGCCAGGTTCTCCCTGTGAATGTTCAGTTGCACAAAAAATCCAGTTGCATAACTTTTCTCTGCTGGTTCCCCCCACACACACACACACACAACATCAACCGTGCAAACAAAGCCTCCCAGTAGATCTGCTATTCCTTAGGTAGCTGTCTTTGGGGTGAAAGGAAGGGACTCTCCCCCTACATGAGTATTTGAGCTCCTGGTGAAGCCTCCACAACTTAGCCCGCTGAAGTGGGTACTCTCACAAAGTTGCTTTGAATTCCTTGGAGGAGAGGGGGAGAGTATTGGTGTGGCAAATATAGCCAGCTGGTCAGAAAAGATTCTTCCCTTCCTCTTCCCCAATTCCCCCCTCCCCTCCCCTCTTGCAGTTCAAGTCCCATGGGCTCCTGAGCTTGTTTAATTTTTAACCATCCTAGGAGCAGGAGTAGCTCAGCAAAGGTGAGTGAGCAAGCATCTGCGTTTTCTTCTCCCCTCTTCTAATGGCAAAGGAGGAAGTAGGAAGGCTGGCTGGAGGGAAGATGTTATGTGCCAAACTCCCTGCTGAGCAAAACAAGGTTCATTTGCTGGTGTCAGAGCCAGGCTGGCGGAGACAATCCATCGGAGGAGACAGAGCTTGAAAAGTCTTGGAGCTCCAAAATGGGTGGGAAAGGAGAAGGGTTGTCAGCTCCGAGTTGGGAAATACCTGGATATTTTTGGGGCGGAGCCTGAAGAGGCCAGGTTTTGGGAAGGGGAGGGACTTCAGTTCCAATTGCCAAAGCGGCCATTTTCTCCAGGCGAACTGTTCTCTATCGGCTGGAGATCAGTTGTAATAGCAGGAGAACTCCAGCTAGTACCTGGAGCTTGGCAACCCTAGAAAGGAGTGAAGATGAAAAACCAGACGAGCAGTGTCAAAGATGCTGGGATGAAGCAGCTGGGAATGGAGAGGTGGGAGGGGGAGCATGAAATTGGGATAGGGTGGGATTGGGTGGCACAGCCCTTGGAGTACAGTTATGGGTGTGGTAGAGAAGCTGTAGGCCCAGTTGTACAGTGTTGGCCCTGTAAAAAAATATAAGGGAGGCTGATGGACACATCCCATGTTTATCAGTTGCCGCAGCACGTGTGAGTGACCTGCTACAGACAGACCTCTAGTTTTGTTTTGGATCACATTTGAGATGCCTCTTTCTCACTGGCGCCAACATCCCAAAGTCAGCTGCCAGCCATCAGCAACAGGGAGACTCAGTGCCAAACTTGCATATGTGACTCAGCCCCAGATCTAAGATGGAAACTGTAGAGTTAAAAAATGTTGGCTGCTGTGGCTTTTATGGTTTACAACATAGTCCAGGGCCATTTCAGACTTCAGAAAGGGTGTGGTTGCTCTTTCACAAGTTTGCAGTTTGAGCCTGGCATTTCTCTTGCTGCCTCCCCCTGATCTACTCTGATTTTTCATTATGAGGACTTGGGAGAAAATGGTCGGCTAAATTAGTTGCAAAAGAGCATTTTGTGGGAAAATGAGTTTTGCTTTAAAAAAGAAAAACAGCCAGTTTGGGCTACATTCCTGATCACTTCTACATAGAATGCAAAATGCTTGTTTGGAAATGGCAGTTGTGACATAGCCGGCAATTAGAGAATGCCAAACAGCTGCAAAAGCATAACGGTAGCAATTAAAAACAAACAAAATTGTTTTTGCTGTCTTTGGGAATGAGAAAGGCCAGGGCCTCAAATCAGAAAGAGGAGTTGGATAGGTATAATATCGTTATTAAGCCAACAATGATTAGGGCAGTGTTCCTCAATAAAAAGCTAGTAGTGGGGGGGATAAGATTCCCTAGAAAAACAGTCAGCCCCCATTATTGACCTTCCTCTGAAATACACAATTGCAGATCTGCCGGATTCTTACCGGGAGGTGCGCTCAGTTTACATATGGCAACAAAAACAGCCAGTGTGTCTGGCAAGCAGCCCTTGCGAGTTGACTGGGTGCCCTAGGACACGCCCCAGAACCCTTGAAACGGGCAAGGACTTCCATGGGAGAAACACAAGGGGTCCTCAGAGTCTAAGATGATTAGGAAAGGCGTCCCTGAAGGCAGGCTGGCCATTGATTGTCATGGGCCAAGTTCAGCCTGTTCAAGGGGCTGTACTACTTCAAGCGGCAGGGAGATAGGGAGGCAGAGAAAAGAGCACCTATGGCCATGAGCTATTGACAGCATTTGAACAGGTTCTTTCTAGCTCATAATCGTAGCCACTATGGGCGAAAACGCATGGTCACTTTAGCCTCCTTTATTCCCTGTTTATTCCCAGGATTCAGCCAGGATCGAACACATGCATTTTGCTGAACGTGCGTTCGATCCTGGCTGAATCCTGGCTGAAACAGGGAATAAAGGAGGCTAAAGCGACCATGCGTTTTTGCCCTATGACAACAGCAGATGACTCCAACATACAGTTTGCCCAACATTCTTTTTGACACTGTTCATTTCCTAATAGCAAAATCTGGGTGCCTTGTGTGTGTGTGTTGGGGGGGAGTATTAACTTGGATAGAGAACAAAGGTCATATTATTTCATAGATTACGACAACTTAGTCAAAAACCTTCTGTGCCAACAATCTGCACTCATTTAAACCAGGGTTTAAGTCTGGGAGTTGGAATGATGTAATGATGGCCCACACCACATTTTGCTAATTTCCATGCCTTTCCAAACCACCCTTGATTTTACACAATGAGTACTTTTTCTTTCATCATAGAGTCACAGCCCTAGTAACAATGCAGTACTTCCAAAGTTTAGTATCATCAAAGCCATGCTCATTTCCTTCTAGCACAATTGTTTTTACAATTTTGTATATTTTCATGTTATTGTTACATGAATAACATGAGAGCCAGCATAGTGTAGTGGTTAAGAGTGGTGGTTTGGATTCTGATCTGGAGAACTGGGTTTGATTCCCTACTCCTCCACATGAGCGGCAGAGGCTAATCTGGTGAACTGGATTTGTTTCCCCACTCCTACACACGAAGCCAGCTGGGTGACCTTGGGCAAGTCATTGGCTGTTACCGCACTAGGTTTTCCCAGCGATGTATTAAGAGTTTGAAAATGTTATAAAAAACATCACTTTAAAAGGGTTTTTGCATGCCATGGCTAAAAAATGGTTGGAAGACTTCTTCACAGCTAAAGGGGCCAAACAAAGTGCGAACAGTATTTTTTATAACATTTTCAAACTCTTAATACATCGCTGGGAATACCTAGTGCGGTAACAGCCATTCTCTCTCAGCCCCACCCACCTCACAGGGTGTCTGTTGTGGGGAGGGGAAGGGATGGTGATTGTAAGCAGGTTTGAGTCTCCCTTAAGTGGTAGAGAAAGTCGGCATATAAAAACCAACTCTTCTTCTTCTTCCTCCTCCTCCTCTTCCTCTTCCTCAAATAGCACTATTCAGTTGCTGTCTGAGACCTGTGAAGAGTTGTAAGGCTTATCCATTATGTTCTTTACCAGTCTGCGGGGGGAATAATCAATCCCCTTCCCCAAGGTCCTTGAAGTGGTAAATATACAGCATCCTTGGAGCTGAGTTCTTCCTCCTCTTGCAGTCCTGCCTCAGCCACTAGGCACTAGTACTGGCCCTCTGCTCCTGGGAATACATGAATGTTCAAAGCCACTAGACACGGAGTAAGACCATTGATCAACCCAGTATGGTGGTGTTTGCTGTAACTGGCAGAGGCTCATACAGGATCTCTGGCAGATAAAGGGTTTTTCCTGGCATCTGCTTCCCAAGATCCCTTTCACTAGAAATATTCAAGGTTGGACCTAGGGTCTTCTGAACGCACAAAGCATGTGCTCTGTCACTGGCCCCTCAGCCCCTCCGCATGGGATGTTCCCTGGCAGCATAAAGGAAGTGCCCATGTAGATTCTTCGCTTGCTGTAGTTTAGGAGGGGCGTGGCAGCGCTGCTAAAACAATCCATGCTGTTTTTCTGTAGTTAACAGGAGACTCTCTTCTACCTGGTGTTCTCCCCGTCTCCCGGTTTTTCTCTGCTGGTCCACATGCAGATTTAGGAAACAGGCATTTGTGTTTTGGAAACAATTTAAAATATGGGACACTGAAATGCTAGTATTTCAAATGCTGCTTTCTGAATTCTTTTATGCAGCTATACTCAATTAAATACACTGTGTCACCTAAATACACAAAAGGCTTTAGCATCATTGGTCCAGTCCTTTTTTTAAAATCCCTTCATATCAGTGCCCATTTCAGCATCCTAGGGCATTGAATTTCCTGGATGAAGAGCTGAGAATTAGTTACCTTTTTGTTCTGTTTGTTGAACCTGAAACAGCCCGGGGGGGGGGGAGGGGGAGTGTTATTTTCCCACACACACCCTGGTGCCATTTCAAGTCAGAAAAATGGCAGGATGCAAACAGAATTGGGCCCCCAAGGAAATCCCAAAGGGGTTCCCAAGTGGGAACTCGCTGTCTAAAACAGTGGTGTATCACCAGGGCAAACTCTGGGGTGCCCGTCTCTGCTAGTTTGGCCCTGAGCCTGGCGCTGGTCACGAGTGCCCAGGCATCAGGGCTACCCTTCCTGGTCCTTTGTATTTGCAGCTTCCTCCCCCCTGTACTCTGTAAAGCTTTTGTGCTGGCTTGGACTTCGGAAGCTTCTAGAAAATGGGTAATTTTGTTTTTGCAATTCGCATAATTGCCTGTTAATTCTTTGTTACTGTTCCAATAAATAAATGCTTTTAATACTTGCCTATTATTTCACGTGTTGACCAATATTTGAAGGTTTTTTGGGGGGCAGAATTTGGCACGGTTGCAGGCCAGGGACTAGTCAAGATCACCAGCTGTGATTTGGCTGCTAAAGAATTCTTTCTTCCCACTTGAGGCACCTATCTAAGTATGCGTACATTTGTAGGCATTTATGAGCAGGTTAGCTGGTTTGTAGCCAGTGGCAGTTACTTGGCTGTGTATGGCCACTAATCCTTTCTTTTGGCTAGCTTTGATCCATGTGGCAGGCCGCTCATCCCACCTGAAAGCTCATTTGGGATAGATGCCTGTTTTTGTTTTTACAAAGAAGCAATATCTTAAGAATGGCTTCATTGTGAGGTTCACTGTGAATGCAAACTTTCAGCAAGGCTCAGGCAAACCTTTGTTCTGGGACCTATGACTTGGGGTCAGTTCTGGGACCTTTGTACCTGTAGGACCGCCTCTCCCAATACATCCCCCAAAGAGTACTTCGCTCTGCTGGAGAGAACCTTCTGGTGATCCCTGGCCCGAAAAGTATCTGGCTGTCCTTTTTCAGCCCTGGCCCGAGCCTGGCAAGATGCTATGCCTAATGAGATCAGGGCCCTGTGGGACTTATAACTGTTCCGCTGGGCCTGTAAGACTGAGCTGCTCCACCAGGCATATCGTTGAGGGCAGCGATGGTTTGCAATCTGCTGGCCTCCCTCCCCCTTCCTTCTTTTGATTAGAAGTTGCTTTTGTTTGATTGAGATCTCCCTCTGTATGGCTGCCCACCCAACACTGTTTCTTACTGCTTGTAGTTCGGTGGCACCTGCTTAAATTTGTTTAACGTAACTATATTTAATATATAGTATTATTGTTGTGAGCTGCTCAGAGCATGACCTAGTCAGGAATGGGCGGCATACAGAACTAATAAATAAATAAAAGCAGCTAATGCTTTCCTCCATGAGACCATTGTTGAAATGGTTTCCCCTACTGGGAGGGGAGGAGGGAACAGTGTAGAACTCAGAATGCTGTATGGCATTTGTACAGCATGGGCACTGGATAGCTGGTGGCTCTAATTCCTGTTGTCTTTCCTGGGGGGGAAATCTGCATAGATTTTCCATTTCCTCATAAAGCATTCTATATATGATAATATATATTACTTACCATTTAACCAGAGCACTCAAGGCACATTGCAAACATTATTTTGTCCTAATCCTTGCAAGGCCATTGTGACATGAGGCTGGGGTAGTGGCTGGTTCCTAAGGTGTGGCTTCAACCAGTATTTCCTGGCTCACGCTGCCTTTTATTATCACTATTTTATCCCAACTTCTTCCAGGGAGCTCAAGATGATGTAATCCATCATTCTACACTCTACTTCTCTGTTGAATGGATTGTTCCTTCTCCCTCACTGACTCTATGCTTGGAACTCTTCCCCAGAACTTCTCGATGGTTTCCCAATTTCCTCTTCAAAACCCACCTTTTTCATAACAGCTTTTCCAAAACCCCTTAGTCCCCATCTCCAACCAAAATGAAGCCTTGCTTACAGACCTCCCTATTTTGCCTTTTCACTCCTTCTCTTGTCTTCCCGTGTTGTCAAAAACCTAGATCATAAGTTCCTAGAGACACGTCTTTCCTTGCTTATATTGGCGAGTTAAAGTGTCATGTGTGTTTATGGGGTGGTATAAAATCACAAAGGATACTTCTTTGTAGTTTCACAGAAATGCACTTTCAAGCAAAGCTTGGTAATTGGTCAAGCACAGGATTGCCAGGTTTCTGCAGGTGAGTGTGGTGGAAAGTGTCATAAAGTCATAGCTAACTTATTGAGACCTCATAGAGTTTTCAAGGCAAGAGACATTAAGTGGTTGTTTTCCATTGCCTGCCTCTGCATATCAACCCTAGACTTCCTTGGTGGTCTCCCATCCAAGTACTAACCAGGGCTGACCTTGCTTAGCTTCCGAGATCTGATGAAACTGGGCTAGCCCGGGCTATGCATGTCAGGGCAGGTGAGTAGTCAATAATGCAGCTGGGACTGTTCACATAGAACAGCCAGCATGCTGTAGTGGTTAAAAGCGGTGGACTCTAATCTGGAGAACTGCTTTTGATTCCCGACTCCTCATGAGCGACGGACTCTAATCTGGTGAACTGGGTTTGTTTCCCCACTCCTCCACATAAAGCCAGCTGGGTGAATTTGGGCTAGTCACAGTTCTCTCTGAATTCTCTCAGCCCCGCCTACCTCACAAGGTGTCAGTTGTGGGGAGAGGAAGGGAAGGAGATTGTAAGCCAGTTTGATTCTCCTTAAAGGGCAGAGAAAGTTGGCTTATAAAAACCAACTCCTCATCCTCCTTCTCCTTCATTTTTATGCTGTGCTTTAATCTTTTAATGTTTTGTTTTTAATTGTTTTTTATTTTGTAAGGCATCTTAGGCAGGTTCTTGGAGAGACATCATATTTTTTTTCTAAACTAATAAATTCAAATTTGAAGTATTTAAAAAATGGGCCATTGATGTGATTTTTCTTGAGAAGCCAATACCACCCCTAGAAGAATCCATTGCTGCTAAAGATGCTGTGACAGTGACCAATCAAAGCACTTTCTTTTCTCTCTCTCCCTCCTCCTCATTCCCTCTTGGAGTTTGGGTCTGAGGCAAACATTTTTTTAAAAAAATATTTATACTCCCCCTCTCTATATAAATATCTACAAGGTAGCTTATTCTTCCCCCTCCCCTCCAATCCCAATGGACATCATAAAAATATACAAAGATAAGAACAGTGGCAAAGACAAGATAAAAAATATGCAACGCTCGCAGAAGTACTGCACCACTTCAAACTACAGAGAGGAGTAGCATCTTGGATGATGCCCTATGTGAAGAGCCTTCCATCTATGGGGAAAGTTGATGCATCTGAATGAAAACCAGCCCTTCCTGGTTTTGTGCTGCACCCAGCAAACCATCAGTACCCAGAGAAACATCAATATATAACAGGAAGATGCCAACCATTGTGACAGATGGGTAGATGAAAGGCTTTGTTTATTGCAAGGACCCTACTGAGAATGCAGCGCTTGCTGAGAAACACATTGCACTTCTCGGGGTAGGAGTGGGGGGATTACTCTGAGATCATAAAGCTCCTAGAGACACGTCTTTCCTTGCTTATATTGGCAAGTTACAGTGTTGTGTGTGTTTATGGCATTGTATGAAATCACAAAGGGTACTTCCTTGTAGTTTCACAGAAATGCACTTTCAAGCAAAACTTGGTAATTGGTCAAGCACAGGATTACCAGGTTTCTGCAGGTGAAGGTGGTGCAAAGTGTTGTCAAGTCATAGCTTCTTTAGGGGGGGGGGTGTCAGTCTGAGTGGCAGTTTTGCCCAAGGAAGGAGGGCAGGATTTGCTTTGCCCCATAAAATGCAGTTGCAGCCACTAAGAACCGGCTGGGTTTCTATTTGCATATCCCCATCTGGAATTATTTTATTTTTTGGCAGTTGCTTGTGCGTGACGAGTTACAAGCAGGAAAAGCCTTTTTATTACACATTGAATGGATGAGTGTACATCTGTATATTCACAGTAGAAGGTGTTCCTCTGGGATTCTTTCCATAAAATTTGAATTAATTTGCCCACCTGCAGAATCCTTGGGGTTAGTGTTTTTGCAGAGTTTGGGTCCCTGCAGGAGAAAGTCAGTCTAGCATCTCTTATTAAACCCCGTAGCCATGAATATTCAGCCTGCTGCTGCAAGCCTTCACATTTAAAAAAAACATTCTCCACTCCTGAGCGGTCTCTCACAACTACTATGGGCACGGCAGGGTGAAGCATTTCAGTCACTGCTGAGGCATAAACTACCTTTTCACCCCAAGGCTCACGTTTTCTGTTGCTTTCAATAAGTGTCTCAGGGGTGTGTGTGCATGCTAATCTGCATTCTGTTGTACAAACACACTAAAGATGCCTTGCGGATATTATGCGGAGAGGTCTACATTTTGTATGCATGTGATTCAGCCTTGCAGGTAAAGTAAATGCTCAAGTAGCAAAGGGAACAGAAAGGTACCTCTGCAAAACATTACACGTCTCCATGTCTCTGGCTATTCTCAACAGTTCATTATCAAGTTGCATCTTCATACAACTCACAGACTTAGCGGATTCATTGCCACGAGTTGCTTTGACAGTTACTGGTATAGCTGGATTTAAAAAAACACAACGATCAGGGGGTAAAAGTGCTACGTTGGAAGGCGTCACAGTGTTCTTGGACTGCTGCAAAGAGGATCAGGCGCCGCTTTAATCATGACCCAGGCAGAATTCGATAAAGCTGCTGAAGAGGTAAAAAAGCTGAAGGCTCAACCAACTGACCAAGAGATGCTGGGTATCTATAGCCACTTCAAACAGGCTACTTATTGGAGATGTAAATACAGACTGTCCTGGGATGCTTGACATCAAAGGCAAAGCCAAGTAGGATGCCTGGAATGCGTTGAAAGGAATGTCCCGAGAAGATGCAAGGAAAGCATATATAGCAAAAATCGAAGAACTGAAGAGCAAATACAGAATGCAATGAACTCATATACGCTGCTGATACTGTGGATAAGTAAATGTTGTACTACCCACTACCACAGTGCCAAACAGTGATGCCGCTTCAGAGTAAACAGTTGTGCAAATGGTTTGCTCTGTGGACCTCTAATGGTTTATAAAATAAAACTACCAAGTTCATGAAAAATAAAACAATCCGACAAAAACTAACTGTGTCTAACAAACAGTTATCTGGCCTGCTTCAGGGCAGCTGTCATTGAAGACTTGGGTCTTAAATGGTGGGAGAAAAGTGGGCTTCTAAATATTTTAAATACATTTTAAAAGATAGGAAAATCTTCGAGTCTAAGCAGAAAGAAGGGGGGAGCTACCGTATTTCAGTGCCCTGCAAACACACCAGGGGTGGGACAGGGGTTAAATTTGTTCAGTGATAGGACGTCAAGAGTTGTGTGTATAGGTTATTTGCCAGGGTGAAGGTGGAGAAAACTGTCTGTCTTACTAGATCTGCAGCAAAGTTCCAGTCGATTCCACTGACCTCTGATATTTCAGTGGAAGACAAATGGATCCCTTCCATTTACCTTCTTCTGTGCCTTTAAAGAAGAAAATGAAATGCTGATTTAAGGTACCACGATGAATACTAGTGTGCTTCCATCACTGGAAACTTTATTCCAAAGCTTAAATCAGTAGGATACTCTGGGGAGGGTCGGAGTGCTGGCAAGAGTTCTAGGTGTTTATCTTGCATATCCGTTTCAAAATGAGTCCTTTTGAGAGAATGTGGACTTTTTTTTCTAACACTTTAGATCTGAAAGAACTCTAAAGAGCTTTGCAATTAGAAAGAGCTGCTTTCCCCCGTTTTTGGTTTTTCTGTTGCATTAATATATAATGGCTGTGCTATTGCCTCGTTATGTTTGTCCAAGCCATTAGTACCCAGCTGGGTATGTTCAGGCTAGCGTGGCAACAGCCTACCTGGAAAATAATCTGTATTCCCCTCTGCGTGCTCTGTCCCCCCAAACTGCCTATTTACTCCCAAGTGTCCTAGTCCATAATTTTCAGAGCAGCAAATTGTGCTTGTTTCACAATTGTGCTGGGATAACTGAAAGTCTGAACAGCGACAGTAAAGTAGCTTTTATTTGGAAGCAACCAAACTTCAGAAGCCATCTTTTGCACAGAACTCTTTGTGCGAGATGAGACACGCACGCACGACTAACAAGGGAAAAAATGTGCAGGGTTTAAAGGTATAGGATCCATCCAGGGTGCTCTGAGTTCACAGTGTTCAAATAGATCACAATGGGAAGCCGTGTTAGTCTATCTGTAGCAGTAGAAAAGTGCAAGAGTCCAGTAGCACCTTAAAGATTAGCAGAATTTCTGGTAGGGTATGAGGTTTTGTGAGTCACAGCTCTCTTCTTCAGGTACCTGAAGGTATCTGAAGAAGTGAGCTGTGGCTCACGAAAGCTCATACCCTACCAGAAATTTTGTTAGTCTTTAAGGTGCTACTGGACTCTTGCACTTTTCTAATGTTCAAATAGGAATGCCCTGTGCAAAGGTAACTCTGCACTTTACATAACAGGCACATTTCAGCGGGGCTTCTCACTGCACTAATGACACAGCCGTCATCTGATCAGGCTCTGCCGGAGAGGTGCACATGGGTCCTTAAAGTCATGCATACATCATCCCCACTTTGCGTGTTTTGTGATTGGAATCACCAGCGTACATACAGCAGTCCTATTTGCTACCTGCTGCTACCCGAAGTGTGAAGGTGTCCTGGGAGAGCCTGGAATTAATCATTTAGCTTATTGTTGTGGGTACTCTTAAAGTCTGTACCTCATATCAGCAAGCAACTTACTTTTTATTTCCAGAACAACGGTGTGGATTTGATTAGGATGAGAGAATTACCTAGCCCCCTCCCCATGTTCTTAAGTTTTCAGTGAATCCTTGAACCTGGTTCTCATACTTGCAGACGAGTGAGAATTGAGGAAGAACACAGTCCAAGGTGGTATGGAAATTCAGAGCCTGAAATTTTGAAATCTGAGTTTTTCAGTTCTCTCTGTTTAGCTGCTGAAAAGTCAGTTGTAATTTCTCAGCGTGCCATTTCTGAGAGAGCCTATAGAACATGTGGGTTTAAAGCATTTGGCATTGCCATGAGCAAAAATACATTTGATGTGTTTAAGTCGGTAGCAATGGTACCCATTTCACACATTGAAACATAATTGTGTATGCCGGAGGTTTTGTTTTTACTGCTGCCGTGGAAATTGAGCGTGATTAGACACCCCGCAGCCAAGCAGAAATTCTGATGGAAGATGCAGTACCAAAAACACTGAAGGAGTCTCTTGTTCATTAAAACAGCAGGGTGGTCATTCACCTAGTCTGTTGCAAGAAAAGATGCAGTCTTCCTGGAGTTTTGTGGATGGCCATAGGAATGGCGGGTTGCTAGACAGTTCCCTGTCTCCTTTCTTGAAGGGAGTTTGGCCTGCCAACCCTCGTGGGATTGTTTGAATGGTCATCATGTTTTAAATAGAGCATTGTGGCCGGCGACCTCTTAACCGCTGCTGTCGATCAGAGTTCAGAAGCTGCTGCCTTCATCACAGCCAGGTCACAGAAGCAAGCAGGAGGCAGCGTGTTCTGAGAGCGCTGCAGAATTAGAAATTATCTCTTATGTAGATGCAATGTGATGGAATCACTCGAGATCCTCAGTGTCTTTTGAGAGGGTTTGCTTTTGCAAAATATGCATAATAGAAAGGTGATTCTTAAGAATGAAGAGCAGAGAAGGAGAAGGGCTTGAGTTCTAAATTCTTGAGCCAGCTTATTTGACTGTAACTTAATGACAGCTTTGATCTTAGTCTGCTTTGAAAGTTATTTGTAACAACTTTTATTTTTATTTTTTGCTGGAATCAGAGATTTTCTCCTGGTGCTAGAATGGACAGACAAAACCAAGAAGAGGATTGGCAGGAAAAAAAGAAAGAGAGAGCGGGCTGTTGATCTAAGAGTGAGCTTAGTTCAGAAACATGAATTTAAAAGCATGCCTCTTCATGTGAAACAGGATGCTCCATCAACATGCTTCATCGAGGCAAGGGGATGGTGGGAGGACACAGTCACTGGGGAGAGGCTGTGGCTCAGTGGCAGAGAAGAAGGAGAGTTGGTTTTTATATGCCGACTTTCTCTACCGATTAAGGGAGACTCAAACCGGCTTACAATCCCCTCCCCCTCTCCCTCCCCACAATAGACACCCTGTGAGGTAGGTGGGGCTCAGAGAGCTCTAACGGAGCTGTGACTTGCCCAAGGTCACCCAGCTGGCTTCGTGCGTAGGAGTGCAGAAACAAATCCAGTTCACCAGATTAGCCTCCGCCGCTCATGTGGAGGAGTAGGGAATCAAACCCGATTCTCCACTGCTCCAAACCACCGCTCTTAACCATTACACCACACAGAGCACCTGGTTTACATGTAAGAAGGTCCCAGGTTCACTCTTGGGTACCAAGTGTTCAAAAGACCTTTCTTTGCTATGCTTAGTCAGCTTAGACGATACCGAGCTGGGTGGAACAGTAATCTAATTCAGTATAAGGCAGCTTTATCGGCCCACCCCTAATGTGTTAACTATGGTTTAGCCTTACCTGCCAAAACTGCCTTTTCACTTCCTTTGTGAAGGCTGTAGTTTTTCAACCTTCTGTGCAGACACCTTCACTCTGCGCTGTTAGAATGTTGTGACCAATGATGCCCCAGTTTTTGGTCCTGAAAGCTGAGACTTCCTGAGCGTAAACTAGCTCAGCTACAAGCCCTGAGAATGCTCTGTATTCGTTTGTGAATCCGTCATTCCAAGGCCTTCAGTTATAAGATTAAAATGACTTCTCTCGTATGCAAGATGCTGGGGAACTGATATTCCGCAAAGGGGGAGAAGTTGGAGGAGGGAATGTGCCTATATCTTACCCCTGTGTAACACAGCCCGTTTTGCATCGGGGACAGAAATATTTAGCGCTTAAGCTGTTCATAACGGAAGAGGTGGATTCCAGGATATGTAGGAAGCAGTTCAGTTTTGGGGGTGCATGGGGGCTGACATCTACTGTCCTAGTTACTGCAGTGGTGGTTCCTTGTGGTTTCAAAAGGAAGGAAGAAAATTGGCAAGGACGCTTTGTTGTTTTCATCCTCACTGTCTTGCTTCAGTTCAAAGCAAAGCTGCAGGGGGTTCTTCCTTGGTCTCTCCCTTCCGCTGCTTCTTATCAGCAGCTCCCCACAGCTGTACCCATTTCCTGTTTCCTTTTCTTGCCCACAAGCTGCTGTTATTTCTCTGGAAGTCAGCGAAGGGATCCCGGTGGCCCTGGCAAGGAGGCTGTCTTCTGCCACCATCTGACTGCTAGTGGTGCAGACCTCTGCCTCCCGCAAAACTGCCCGCTTCTGCCTGCTCCCACCTCCTCAAATCAGACGGAGTAGCCCTGAGCAATAGTGCAAAGTCAAATGCGAGTAAAAGCATTGTGCTGCACTCTTTCTGAATGCTCTGAGCCTGAGCCCTTGGTTGAAAAGCAGAAGACCCCAAAGCCTCCTAGATGAGCCAAATGAGGGAGGGCGTTCCACAGCCATTAATGGTAGTTTAAGTAGCAGTGTCAATATACTGTCTGAACATACCACCTTCCATTGCTGCTGCAAACGCCCACAAAAAACGTGGTGTTTGCGGAAGATGTGCTTAATTTGTCAGAACATTACTCTGTCTGAGAGTCAGCTTCCTTGCAGACCTTTCTTTAGAGGGTTGCCCTTTCCTTTTTTGGGAAGCCGTGAAGCTATTTGAGCCACTGGTGGGCTGCGTGCAGCTTGGTGGGTCACAAGTGTTATGTGAGCCTGATTTATTTATTGCCGGCAGTCGTCCTGTTTATTTGCCTTCCACATTGAAAGGGCACGGAAATGATAAAGGGAAACAAGGTGGGGGAGGGGGGACAGGTTGAATGGCTTCAGGGGCCATGTTGCTGTGATCAAAGCAAGAGGACAGACGCAGATGAGTTTGGCAGAAGCATTCAAATAGACGGGAGAGGACCATGACAGGCTTACACAGAAAGAAAAGGGGTGGATCCTGGACAAGGTTACACTGTAATTGCAGTGATCTGAGAGCAGCAACAGTGGGGGCTTTTGCACTGCCATTTGTGATAGGCCTTCCTAGAATTTCTAGGACTTTTCCCGTATCTAGAATCTTGCCGGTGTATTTTCTTTCGTCTCCTGAGAGGTAACATGCCACCACTTTCTTTGCTTAAATGAAAAAGGCGTCTTGCGGGAACCTGAATGACTACTGCATCATTTGGTGAAGTGGAGTCCCGTCTACAAAAATCTCTGCTGCAGGAAATCTGCTTGTTTTTAAAGATGCCTGAAAACTTCATTTGTGTGCTTTCTGAGGCAATTTAACAAAGCTACCTCCTGCGGAGCTTCTCTGTTTAAACATGATACTGGAAATCTGCATTGTACACCCCTCTGCTGGCCTGTGCTGAGCAATGCAGCCTCTTATGGCAGGATGGGCAGAAGGTAGAGAGGCAACTACAGATGGACCACTGGCTTCTGGGATTCAGTGCAGGAACTGGACCAGTCAAGCCTTGATTTGATCCAGCATAGTATGTTTTTATTCAAGATCCCTTAACACAAATCATTCAGATGTCACAGCAAATAGAGTTTGATTGAAGGACAGGAGAGAAGGAGGAGCATGGAAATAGGGCATGCTCATGCCTGTCACAAACATAAAAAAGCCATGCTGAATCAGACCAAGGCCCATCGAGTCCAGCAGTCTGTTCATACAGTGGCCAACCAGGTGCCTCTAGGAAGCCCACAAACGAACAGAGAGAGGTTTGCCATGATGTCTGGATGCTGCTTTAGACTTATGCGTGGTTGATTTTTATTTAAAATATACTGGACCGAGGAGATTTTAGTTCTTGCAAAACTAAACAGCTCTGCTCAAAGTCAGTGGCTTTCCAGTCATGAGCACCAGGGCAATTTAAGTGGCAACTTTGCTGCACCGTCTATTTTGAAGAACTGGTTGCACGTTGCATCTGCCATAGTTTACTAATTGCACAGAGAACTCAGAAATACACCCTCTGACGCAAACAACTAAACTAGTAATGCACACCCAAAAACTTGTCTTTGAATGGGGGCGTGTAAGCATTTGGAGATACTGAGGACTGCAAATTTAAAACTTCTGTAATTATCTTCCAGATGTCTCTGAATGACTGCATCTGTCTGCCACCCTCCAAAACAATTCACTGCCCATGAGCAGAAGAAGAAATATCTGAAAAGAAAGGGCAGGAAGATGGTAGATTGCGTTTGGGGAAGCTGGCACTTTTAACCAGGGAGGGAGACTCCCCTACCTCGAATACTCTGTTCCCCCAAGGATCAGCAATAAGAAATCTCAATGCACAGATTTGGTTATTTAAAATATGTGATTGCCACACTTTCCATAAAATATGTTTAAGGCAGCTCACAGCATTGTCAAAACAGCATAAAAATACAAGCAGTTAAAATGTTAAAAGTAAGTTAAACATCAAAACAGGAGACAGAAGCAGCAGTTAAGGAAATTGTGACATCGGCTGCCTGTAAACTAATCTCTCTCTGCATTCTTCTTTTCTCCCTCATCCATTTGCATGTTTGAAAATTCCCAGCTGGCAGTGGTAAAATGGACCCTGCTGCAGAATTAAGACACTCTTACCATTTGCTGAGCAATTCGCTAGTAGATTAATCATTCTGGCAGGTTCTTAAAGCTCCAGATAAACCTTTCACCTCCAAGAAACTCTGCAGGATTTTTTGAAAATGAAATTGAAGAGTCCTGCTGGATCAGCTCAGGAGTCTGTCTGGTACAGATATGTGTTTCCAACTGTGGGCAGCCAGGTGCCTCTGGGATGCCAACGAGTTGGGAATGAAGGCAGAAGCCCTTTCCCTGTCGCATCTTTCCCCTCCATAGCATCTGGTATTCAGAGGTACTCTGCCTCTGAAGATGTAAGTTCCATTTACCTGTCATGGCCTGCTAGCCAGATAGCTCTTTCCTCCTTGAATGTGTCTCCGTCTTTTTAAAGCCATCCAAGCTAAGGATCCATCACCTTGTCCTGTGGCAATGGATGATGATATGCGTTATATGGAAATTGGATCTTCTGTTTTTCTGATCTGAGCCAGTTGCTGGTGAATTTAATTTGATTGCTCACAGTTTCATGATTACGAGAGAGAGAGAAAAGAACTGCCCTGTTCTCTTCATAGTATTTTAAAAAATTTAAACCTCTGGCATATCCTTCCCTTAGTCCCCCCCCCCTCATTTGAAAAGTTCCAGACCCCTCTTGCCTTTCCTCCAATTTCCCCCTCATTTTGGTTGCTGTGTTTTGTACCTTTTCCAGTGCTGTGGCATCCCATTTAAGAAACTCTGATCCGTTCCTTGTGGGTCCTCTCTGACCTTCTGCGTTCCCTCAGGGTACAGCCATAGCTTGGAAAGTTTCCAGTTTACACTGTGTACTTATAAAAGCTGCTTCTTGCTAGTTCATTACCTGGCTGGCAAAAACCCATAGTGACAACTGCCTCCTGTGTGCACAGATATCGAGTGTGTATGTATTTTGAGACTATACTTACGGCCCCAATAGTGAGCCCCTCCCCAATGGAAGACGTAGGAAGAGGGTCCTTCTGCATGCACTGGGAGATAAGTGTCAAGAATAAGAAGAAGCTGGTTGTTAGTCAACTAGAGGGGAAAATGGATTAAGGTGTAGTGGTTAGAATGGGATAGGCCCTCACAATGTGCCTGTTGGAGGGGGGAGGGAAGTCGATTTTAAGCCACTTTGAGAGTCATCACAGTAGAGAAAAGCAGGGTATAAAAACCAACTTTTCTTCTTTTGAGATCTCATGCAGGTTGACTTCCGGTGGTGCTGCTGGGGAGAGCACTCCATTTCCCCAGGTTGTCCTGGGAGAAATCCAAGTTTGCGTTATTTCTGGGGTACATAGATACCCCAATCCGACCCTTGCAAGTGGGTTGGAAAGCAGGAATTCCCTGCAGCCCGCAAACGTGGTTTGACCTCCTAGGTACTCTGAGGGGGCTTTTTAAGCCCCTCGGAGTCCTGGACGCCGGTCCTGCGAGGGCATTAGGGAAAGACATCGCCAAAACGCAACTTAGGCATCAAGCTCTACCCTCCACCACCTTAATACCAACATAAGGACTACATAAAGAAAAGAACCTCACCTCTTGACACCCAAGTGAGTACAAAAGAACTCTTCGTCTACTTACTGGAAACTTGAACAGACGGGGGGCTGATAAGAATATTTCTGGGACCCCCACTCCTCCTTAATCTGAACTGAAAAAGTTTGATCTGAGTTAGCCATCGGGATTAGCGACAGGAGCCTTATCAATCCGATCAGCCTAAACCATAATAAAGAGTCGGAAGGATACTTTTTGATTGACAAGAACTATCACCAATGGGTCCAAGGGAAGGGGAGGGTGATTTTTCTTCCTGATTTTCCGGCGAAGAATATCCTGCCACGTTTGCAGTAAGGGAGCGCCTGGAACGGAAGACCCTCTATAACAACCTATCTATCATCGGAACTAAAATAACAGGAAGTAGTTGTAGGACCGATTACGCGTCGCACTCGAGTTACTTGGAAATCATTCCTGAAGGAACGACCATCGAGAAGAGGCGGTAGAAGGTCCACAGCACTAGCAACTTCCTGTATACTTCCTGATCAGCCCGACCTAGAGCGACCGAAAAAACTCACTGGTATTTCAAAACTTTAAAATGCAATTCTAGAGCCAATTTCGACTCTTTTCAACCCGAAAAAATTATAAGGCTGATGTTTGAATTATTATCTTTTAATTAGAACTTTAAAGGCCCTGTCTGTGGACATGTATTTTACCAGCTTCTTTTGGCTTAATACATAGCCCTGCCCCTATGAAATCAAAGGGAATTTTACAGAATTCAAACATGGAAAAAAAAATACAGGACATGCTTGCTAAACATTCTGAGGCGACAATTAAACAATTAAAACAGATTTCAACACAGATGGCTCAACTGATTTCAATGATGACGACTCTTGACCAATCATCACAGGTAGGCAATCAGAAGTTGGATCTGGTTATAGAAGACATAAAAGTCTTGAAAATTCAAACGATGACCACAAATACAGACATACAAGCAATGGACTCTTCTGCCCAAAAAGTCATGGAAGAATATAAGGATACAAAGAAGAAGACAGATGTTCAAGAAAGCAACCAGCCGGCGATAAAAAGATCAGACATACAAGAAATAGACTTTTCATTTAAAAAAGTCATGGAACGACGTGTGGATATAAGGAAGAAGAGAGCAGGTCAAGGAATACAGATTGAAGCCACGATGGAGATGAAGCCCAGAAAGAGTTATTTTTGGATACGTATCCTGTCTGAGGAAATGAGAGAGAACAAAGAAATCCTGTTCCCATACCTGACTGGTCTATTTCAGTTACAGAAGGAAGTATTAGACCATGGTTAAAGGATTGATTTAAACATGATTGCTGGATCCAAAGGCTTTGATAGTGTGGACGGGTGGCATGGCTATTAATGATGTAGTGGAATTAAGATTAAGACATCATTTTGGGAATAAAGGGCTAGAAATTCTTGAGAAAAAAGACTGGATTGTTAAAATGTTTGAAGTGGCAGAAATGGCAAAACTCATAGCTATTCTAAATGAAGAAAATGACGTTCGGTTTCTGGGGGAATGGGAGGCGTGGATGCAGTATTGTGAATATGAGTTAAAATAGGGAAGAATGGAAGAATATTTTCTAATCTGATCCAGAGGATTATTATTGGGGTTTTTTTATAATGAATAAGCATAATTATATTTACTAACAGATTATGGTTTTTTTTTATACAGGATATTGACAGTTTATTAAGATTAGATTAACTACGACGAGATGAACTTTTTATTAAGAGGAAGATAGAGGTGAAGGGGAAGTCAAAATTTTTCATTTCTTTTTTTTTTCTTTTTTTTTCTTTATTATATGTTATGGAACTATAACAACTTTAGGTTAGAATTGAAATTTTATATTGTCATAGATGTTGTTTAATGCGATGGAAAATTTTTAGTATAAAATCCAATAAAATCTATTTAAAAAAAAAAAAGAGATCTCATGCAGGTTGCTTGTTAACCTTAGATTACTTACTTATCCCCTCTGAAGTTTCATCCCCTTTAGAACAGAGGGGCTCCCAGTGTTTGCAGACCTCCATAACAGGAGCAGTTTGTGCTAAGATGTTTCAAATAGTGTTCTGATGTCCTAGAATTTCATGGGTAATTGGGGCAGGGTGGTGGTGGTCAGAAGGAGTATTGACAAATAGTGCAGCTCCTGGGTATTTATTTATTAGGATATTTCCATGTCACTTCTTCAGAGTGCTACTTGAGGCAGCTTATTAAAACAACCTAACAACATAGAATCATAAAATCATAGAGTTGGAAGGGGCCATACAGGCCATCTAGTCCAACCCCCTACTCAATGCAGGATCAGCCAGCCTAGCCCTAGAGCATCTCTGACATGTATTTGTCCAGCTGCTGCTTAAATACTGCCAGTGAGGGGGAGCTCACCACCTCCCTAGGTAGTCAATTCCACTGCTGAACAACTCTTGCTGTAAAACATTTCCCCCTAATATCCAACCAGTACCTTTCCACCTGTAATTTAAATCCATTATTGCGTGTCCTGTCCTCTGCTGCCAACAGGAACAGTTCCTGCCCTCCTCTAAGTGACAGCCCTTCAAGTACTTAAAGAGAGCAATCATGTTCCCCCCTCAACCTTCTCTTTTCCAGACTAAACATTCCCAAGTCCCTCAGCCTTTCCGCGTAGGATCTTCATCACTCTCTTCTGCACCCACTCCATTCTGTCCACATCCTTTTTGAAGTGAGGCCTCCAGAACTGCACACAGTACTCCGGGTGCGGCCTGACCAATGCAGTGTACAGCAGGACTGTGACATCTTGCAATTTGGATGTTATGCCTCTGTTAATGTCCCAAGATCGCATTAGCCTTTTAAAAAAAAGATGCTATTATATAAAAAGATGCCATTAAAAACAAGCCATTGGTCATAAGTAGAATAAAAACTATCCATAAAACAGAAACAGACCATTTAAAAAGCTGGTAGGATAAAGTCCTTAATTGAAAGCCTAGGTTAAAAGATGTGTTTTGGCTTTGCGCCTAAAAGGAAGTAAAGTAGGCATCAGGTTGGCATCAAGGGGGAGGGCGGTCCAGATGTGAGATGCCACCAGAGAAAAAAGCCCTGTCTCTAGTTGCCATTACCCTCACTTCTGAAGATGGGGGCACAGAAAGTAGGGCTTGAGAGGCAGATCTTAAGTGGTGAGCTGGATAGTACAGAAGGAGACCGTCCTTCAGGTACTCTGGTCCCAGGCTGTTTAAGGCCTTGGGGGTAAGAACCAGCACTATGAATTGGGCCCTGAAACAGATGGGTAGCCAGTGCACATCTTTCAGCAGAGGGTTGATACTCTCCTTATAACCAACCCCTGACCATAGCCTGGCTGTCACATTTTGGACCAACTGAAGTTTCCATAACATTTTCAAAGGCAGCCCCACACTGAGTATGTTATAGTAATCTAACTTGGGTGTGATCAGTGTATGGAAACCTAAAGGTCCAAAACATACTTGCTAGTGGATAGGAACAGCTGTGAGACAGTGAAGAAACAGATTGGTAAGGGAGCTTTTGAGACTGGAGTAGCTGACCAGGGAAGCCAAAGGCAGAAAAGGGAAAATGAATTTTGCTTATCAAACTGCATCTCCTGATCCACTTGCACGTGCCCGCTACATTCTTCAAGCAGCCTTTTCCTTACATTGCCCTCTCTTAGGATTGTCCATATGGCAACAGTAATGTCATGAGCATTATCTGTAGTAGATCCAGTCCTCTGAAATGCCCAGCAACGTGGGTGAAGAGAGCACCCATCACTCCACAGCCCTGAGGAAGAGGCACAAGATGGTTTTTATTTCAGGGGGCATTTGGTAATCCTGTTTTGGAAGATTTGGTTGTGTTTGTAATCTACACATTGGGGTTTTTTCCTCTTGTTGATGGGCTGCTGTTTTGTGTACAAGGGGTTGTCTATTGTGGCGTTAGCTGCCTTGAGTCTAAGACAATAAGCTGGGATATAAACATTTTAAATAAATAATTGGTCTGAAATAATAAGCCAGATCTTTGGCTGCAAGTTTCTCAAAGAGTGGTTCTGCATCGCAATCCAGTCCTGACCGAGCAATCTGGTTCAGGACGTAGTTTCTAATTCTTAGCACTTCTATGAAATATATTGCAGTTTTCACAGATGCAGTGTCCATATTGCAGCCATAAAAGGACATGAGCATTCCAGTATGGTTCCCAAAGGCCTCTGCACATTCTAATATTCCGGCGGAAGTATCCAATTACTGTTGATTTGCTAACAAGGTAAAGCTTGCAGTTCCATGTTTCTGTTATTTTTCAATGAGAGGAGTCCTGGCTTCTGAGGGCATTGGCAGAAGTTAAATGCAGCCCACAGAGCTGATCTGTCAAAAACCCTCCAAGGGCAGAGGCGCGCTTCCATGTTTCCGGTAGCAAATTAGAGTTGACATTTAATTCAAAACCGGAGTGTAGAACCTCACTGTGGTAACGGGGCCAGCTGGAGCAGGGCATTGATTTGGCTGGCTTTCTTTTCATTTTACCACCACGGCTGGTTTTATTCAGAGCCATTGTCAGGGACAGCTCAGATTCCTAAACAAATGACAGGTAAATCTATAACATGCATTAAACTGTTTTGTTTTTAAACCTAGAGCTGTTGAGTTAAACGCCTCCAGTGGCACCTGAGTGCTCTGTCATTTTAATATCTGTACATTTTTGAAACTTGAAAGTTGGAAGGTTGCCACAGGAAGGGTTATATGGTGAAAACTGTCCCCCCCCCCCCCCGCCCTTGAGCTCACAGATCTTTTTGATGGGATCCAACCTATTGTATGTCTACACTATACCGAATGTGTGATAGAATGCTCATTTCACGCACATTAGGTGCATATGTGATTTTATTGCTACAGTGGACAACATTAGCTCAGCTGGGTTACTAGGGCACAGGCACATGCTCTTGTACACACTGAACACTTTTGTGGCCTTTCAAGCAACCTCCACTAAAATAACCAAAAATTGCGATAATAGTCTAGGGACATGAAAGTGTTTTCCAAAATTTTGTTGTGTCATCTCCCTCCTCCCAGACAGATTCATCTCATCCTAAAACATATCCAAGATAGCAGGAAACAAGACTTGGAAGCAAAGATAAATATTTCAGATGACTATGGAAAATTAAATCTTTTGTCCCATCGTCTCCTTAACCTCTCTGTTTCTTTGTTTCTCTAACCCTCAGTCCCTGTGTCACTCCAGAATAACGCACGGCTTCTCCTGCTCTTGGCCAGAGTGAAAAACATCTAGCCCAACAGATATTTTGAGGGATAATGAAAGATCCAATCTTGTCAGTTTTTTGTGAATGACCCTTTCAACCTGACAGTTAGAATGTTTCTGATCATTCCATGATATCACAGTAGCTCAGCCATAACTGTAGATATTTGGGGTGGGGGAGAAGAGCATGGCTCTAGGCAACAACCACTTTTGGGCCCATGTGCATATATGTGATAAAGTTAATCTTAAAGATGCCTTTCCGTACATATTAAGCGTTAGAAGGCTTAATATGGCAACAGTTTTATTTGGCTGTGAATATCAGAAACTGATAATATTTATAGCCATTCCACCAGGATTCTCCGTTAACTAGAACTGCAGGCTGTTTTCTGGCAAGTGGAAATTCTTGGAGCTGTTGTTTCATTGTGCTTCCGTGTAGCAGTCAGCTAGCTAGTTTAACCAAGGGCAAGGGCATTTTAAAACAAAGCACTCAAGGATGTTTTCTTGAAGCACATTGTCATGGCATGTGTTGCTGTCTCATCACAAGTTACAGGAGTGAATGGCCAAAAGCAGGAGATGTTGGCCAGGCTCTGCACTCCACAGCGTGATTTTAGTTTGCTGACTCCAGGAACAAGAGAGTTATTTGCAGTCCAAACATAGCCCTTGGGGGCTTTGGCCTCCCCGTGAACTTTCTTTTGCATCTGTATCTTTTTCCTTTGGGAAGAATGCAAACTCTGTGACCTTGTTTTAAGGAGGCAGGTCCTGCTTATTCTGCCCTTTTTTGACTTTCAGTTTGCTTATCTATTTTGCTTCCAACACATTCCGATTCATGTGCATGTGTTTGCTTGCTTTTATTGTCACAAGCCATGGTGGGCTTAGTTTGAATGATCCTGTGTGTATGGCCAAGGGTGGGAGCTGTTTCTGGGTCAGTTCTTACATTGTTTTGAGCCCTGCTGGAGCAGACCAAGGCTTATTTAGTCCAGTAATCTGTTTCCAGCAGCAGGTAGGGTCAGTCAGGCCCTGAAGGTGGTAGCCTTCTGTAAGAGCATAAGAGATGCTATTCTAGATCAGACCAGTGGTCTATCAAGTCCAGCATCCTGTCTCACATGGAAGCCAAGGCCCTGATGTCGCTTCCTACTACTGGTGTTCAGAGGCTCGCCGCGGAGATTCCCTTTAGTCACCGTGGTTAGTTGCTGTTGATGCACCTATCTTCTGTGAACCTGTTGGATCCCCTTTTCAAGTCATCTGTGCTCATGGACATCACTCCAGCCACCTGCAGTGAATTCCGCAATTTAAACCCTGATTGAGTAAAGTAGTATTTCCTTTCGTCCACCCTGAATCTGTTGCCCAGCAACTTCAATGGGTCCCTTGAGTTCCAGTATGATCGTAAAGGGGGGGGGGAAGCTTCTCTCTACCCACTTTCTCCACTCCATGCATAATTTTATAAACCTCCATGATGCCCGCAGCTGTCTTTTCTCTAACCTGATAAGCCCCAGACTGTTTAGCTTTTCTGGAACGCTCCATGCCCTTAAAAAACTTAGTTGCCCTCTTCTGCACTTTTTCCAGCTATGTAATATCTTTTTTAGAGACTGCAACCAGAACCATACGCAGTATAGATATCATTAATATTGGCCCTTAAAACATTTATTTTCAATCCTTTTCCTAATAATCCCTGGCACGGACTTTGCCTTTTTCAGTGCTGCAGCACACTGAGTTCATGTTTTCATTGAGCTGTCCTCTACAACCTCAAGACCTTTCCTTCTCAGAGCCAAACTGGGTGTGGCACCGCCATTTTGAGGTCTAACAGCCATTCCTCCCCACACACAACTGTTTTGGCACATGAAAAGGCAGGGGGGGCACAGAGTGCCTTGTCCCACCAAGCTGCAGGCGCTCACAGCATTTTTAAATCACTCGCGTTAGGCTTTAAAATAGCAGAGGTGTCCCTATTGGACCTGGAGATGCTGTTATGTCTTGTTGCCCCCCCCAACCCAGACACTGCCTATTCAAACACTATCAGCTTCCATTTAAAGTTAGCTTTTTGCTCCAATGCGTACAACCTTGCACTTACTGACTTTGAACTTCATTTGCCATATTACTGCCCATTCGCCCAACTTGGAGAGATCCTCTTAGAGCTCCTCACAATCCATTTTGGTTTTCACCATCCTGAATAATTTGGTATTATCTGCAAACTTGGCCACTGCACTACTCGCCCCCAGTTTCTGATGATTTGTGAACAAATTTTGTTGGAATATGATGTGGATTTTCCAGCTAATAGCTAATAATGGCTAATAGCTGTAGGTATACTTATCCTCAATGCTTTTAAAAAATAAAAACCGCCTAAGTTAATTTCCATCATCACATTTTGGGAATAGCAGTTATAAAGTGAATTGCTTATTTGGGCATTGTGTGAATAAATGCTTCCTTCAGTCTTTCTTGAACCTGCTTCCTATTAGATGACCAAACTCTATTATTGGGAGACAGTGAAAAATTCCTTATCTACTCCTTCCATGCTATTCAAAATTTACAGCCACCCCACTGTCATAATTTGTCTATATACAAAGCACGTATTGTACTATGAAAATGGCCTAACTGCAAATGCACACGTTGAGGAAAGCTGATCTTGGCACATTGAGGAAAGCTGTTTCAGAAAGGGAGAGAAAATGTACTGGTGAAACCTCATCCACTTTCCAGTGTGTGTGCACGCAAAAAGGGGAGCCTGGGAACTGGCTTTCTTCAGGGTACCCCTTGCTTTGCTGTCTGGAGTCACTACCAGGTCACTTCTTCTTGGATCTTCCCTCACTGCATGTGACTGGTGATGGCTTTACTGTTTAATCTGCAGTCATTTATCCCAGGATTAATGGAAGTGAGTAGAATCAGGACCTCCAAAGGTCACAGGGATTCTCCCCCCACCAGCTGCATCTGATAAACTCAGCCAGCATGGGGTAGTGGTTAAGAACGGCGGACTCTAATCTGGAGAACCGGGTTCAATTCCCCACTCCACATGAATCCTGCTGGGTGACTTTAGGCCAGTCACAGTTCTCTCAGAACTCTCTCAGCACCACCTACGTCACTTTTGCCCTTTACTTGATGGTGATGTCCCCCCCACCCCACAAATATTTCTATATTTAAAGCTGTCTTGTGAAGTTGTAAAACTGCAGGCTTCTCATGGCTGGAAACTGCATCTGTCTCCCCACCTCACCCCTTTATGTTATAATGCACAGTAGCTAGATGTACAAAAAAGCCCTAACCTGGATGGCCCAGGCTAGCGCAATCTCAGAAGTAAAGCAGGGTTAGCCCTGGTTAGTGCTTGGATGGGAGACCTCCAAGGACGTCCAGGGTCACTACACGAGGTCAGGTGATGGCAAACCACCCCTGTTCATTGCTTGCCTTGAAAGCCCTACGGAGTTGCCATAAGTCAGCCATGACTTGACAACATTTTCCACCACCACCATCTAGATGTATTGTTATTGGAAACAACCTTATGACAATAAATATTAATAAAACAATGTTCATTATCCACAGATAAAATCATTTTTTTGAAATCTCCTCTTGAAGTTTCAAATTTGGCCCTTATTTTCCTTGCTGACAGACCATACAGTGATATTCTATGGGAGTCTGAAAACAGGAATATAACTTTCTCCTTCTCAGACTGGAAATTTATGCCAGATAATATCCCAGTGAGAAACTTAGTCCTAGGCTGTACGTAAAGTGGGCAATCAAGTATGTAATGAGGGTAAGTCCTCCCGCACTCTAATGTCACAGATACATATGCGTTGGTCCTTAGGAATTTGCTTATACCAGCTGGCCCAAACGGCCATTATGTATTGTTGTTGAGGCATGGCCTTTCACAAGAAGATTCTCTCAAGGGCCCAAGCCATCAAAGGGTGAGCAAGAAATTATTGGATAAAGAGACCCTATGGGCCAAACCATGCTGTATTGTAGGAGACTTGTGATTGTCGCGCACAGCTTGTCTGGACTTCAGGAGTTTACCTGGTAGCAACTTCACACCACGCAGTTCTGCTATGTACAGTTTATTTACAATATTTACACAGAGTCCTTTGGCTGTTAACATTCACAGCTCTGAGCAACAGCATGCTCCGCCAGCATATATATTTCAGGCAATAGGTAACTCACATTCACTATACAGACTTATATACACATTCATGACCAATCACAGTTCACCTGAGATGAGTCATTCTGGAAATCCCCATTCCTGGCTGTACAAACTGGATCAGACCAGCCTCATCACATGACTTAGCTGTCACTCTGATCAGTATGATCTGTTTAGCAAACTGCAGACTAGGCATAACTTTGACATGTGTTGACACGCCTCCCTAGTCAAACGTTTGTTAAACACAGCCATTTCTTTAAGTAATGAAATCTTTCAGTATTCAAACACTTAGTAAATATGTCTGCTACATTATTTTCAGAGGTACAATATTTCAGACTTATTATTCCTCTATTCACAGCTTCCCGTACATTTTGATACCGTATATTAATGTGCTTACTCCTAGTGCGCACTCCCTGGTCATTTGCTAATTGTTGCGCTGCAGTATTGTCACACATTATAGTTATTGGTATCATACATTCTATCTTCAAGTCAGACAGTAATTGAATGCACCATTCTGATTGTACTAGGCAATCACTTAAAGCTGAGTATTCTGCCTCACATGTACTAGTGGAAACGTGGGTTTGTTTTATTGTTTTCCACTGTACTAGGGATCCTAAAACATACAATGTAAATCCTGTTGTGGACTTGCCATCATTATGTTCACCCCAACTGGCATCACTGTAAGCCATTAATGCTGGTTTTTGATCTGCTTTCAGCACTAATTTGTTGGCTATAGTTCCCTTTAAATATCTTAGAACTCTCTTTGCCGCCACCCAATCCTTCTGGTATGGACAGGCATGTTTTCTGCATAACCAGTGAACAGCAACACATATATCAGGTCTGGTCCAACATCCTATGTACAGTAGAGATCCCACTAGTGATTGATACAATCCTTTCTGTTCAAACACTTTATCATCCGGTTCCCTATTGTAACTTGTTGTCATAGGTGTTGTAACCTCATGCGCCTCACTTATGTTATACTTCTCCAGCAATTCACTTATTTTAGTCTCCTGGCTTAGTTCAAACCAACCATTCTCATTTCTGGAGACTTGCACCCCTAGGTAATTCTTAATTGGGCCTAGATGTTTCATTTTAAACATTTCCTGTATGGTCTGCATAAACCATTTCAACTGTTCCTTGTTGTGGTACATTAAACATACATCATCCACAAAAAGTAATAAATAACAGGTTTGTTTACATATTTCTACTTGATACAGACATGGATCAGACACACTCTGCTTAAACCCTTTTTTGGTTAAAGCATTTTTTATACACATATTCCATGCATGTCCTGATTGCTTTAAGCCATATAATGCCTTGTGCAATTTTAACACTGTTTTGGCATTTTGACATTTGAACCCTGGTATTTGATCAAGATATAATTCTTCCTCAATAGGTGCGTTCAGATATGCAGTATCAAAATCAAAATGATCAACTAGCATTCCTTCTGCTCCAGCCTTAGTTAATGCAACTCTTATTGTTTCCATGCGAATCGTGGGAGCAAATGATTCATAATAATCTTGTCCAACCACCTGCGTAAATCCCCTCGCAACTAATCTTGCCTTATATTTAACATTCCCATTTGGCAAGGTTTTGAGTCTGTATAACCAACGGCAACTCAGAGTTTTCTTATCTGCTGGCAATTCAGATAAGGAAAATACTTCATTTGACACCAATGAGTTATATTCCGCCTCCATGGCTTGCAGCCAGGCATTCTTCTCTTCTGAGGCTAGACTTAACACTTCATTGTAATCAGTTGGAACTTTAACAAACACATGGTTAGCAGTTACACCATACCTTTGAGGTGGAACACCTTTTGTAGATCTAGAGGACACTCTAGGTACTACTCTCTGATCTGCACTTTGCACACTCTCAGAGTCTGCATGTATTGGTGACTGCACCTCCTGTTTCACTTCTGGCATGTTATCAGAATCATCATTCACAGGTAACATTGCTGTAGATGGTAATTGGTTTGCATGTATCTTAGGCCAATTAGCATCCTCACAGAATGAAGCTGAACGACTGAAACTTAATGCATTTTGGTTATTTACAAAACGGTAAGATTTCATTCCTGTCTGATACCCCAGGAATGTCAACTTTTTTGCTCTTTCACCACCTTTCCTACGTTGTTTCAGTGGTATATTAACCCATGCTTTACTGCCAAATATCCTGATATGATCCAAACTGGGATCTTTCCCATACAAAGCCTTGTATGGAATATTATTTGTGGCACTTGTCCAAATTCTATTTGAAATATAAGAAGCATTTTTTGCCGCTTCAGCCCAGAACATTTTTGGCAATCCAGCATCAAGTAGCATTGATTTTATCATTGTTTGCAGTACTCCTGCCTTTCTCTCTGCAACACCATTTTCTTGACTCATAGATACATTAGCAATTCTATGTTCAATACCTTGAGTCTTAAACCACTGAGCCATTTCACCAGACATGTACTCACCCCCAAAGTTATTTTGGAACTTACAAATTTTATGCCCCAATTGCCTTTGCACATTGTTAGCCCACATCTTTATAGTATCACACACCTCTGACTTCTTTGCTATGGGATACACCCATGTGAACCTTGTGGCATCATCTATCAAAAGAAGAAGATATTTTCTTTTAGATATACTGTCTGGGAAAGGGCCTACCAGATCACTATGTACAAGATATAGAGGGGTTTTTGTTACTCTGTCACTCCTTGGTGCAACTGGGTGTGCCTTAGATTTACTTTGCTTGCACACATCACAATCCAGATATGTTTTGCACCTTTCAACCTTCTCTTTGCCCAGCAGGGCAAGAGTTTTATTCAAGGTACCCCAACCCACATGGCCAAGTTTTCTATGTAGCAAATGTATACACTTATGGTGTGGGTTTTTATTTAACACTGTTTGTGCTTTACCTGCCATGTTCTCTAGCACATACACATTATCTTTCAAATTCCCCACTGCCATAATTTTATCACCTTTGAGAATATTACAGCACTTATTTCTGAAAGTCACACTGAATCCAGCAGAATCTAGTGCACTTATACTTAATAAGTTTCTCTCAAGAGAGGGTATACAAAGCACATAATTGAATGTATGGTTTAAACTTCCAAACATTACACTTCCTTCACAGGAAACAGTTGCAGAACGTCCATCTGCCAAACTTACATGACCTAACGCCGATTGATGTGAGTTCATTAGTAGTCTTTCCTCCCTCACAAATATTTGTGAAGCTCCTGAGTCAATTATCCAAGAGTCATTCAGGGAGTCTGGACTTGCTCTCACCAGCGTAGCTTGTTGTTTGGTCACAAATTGAGTCTTTTTTCCTTCTCTGTATTTTCTTGCAGCAGGGCAAAATCTTTGAATGTGTCCCTCTTTCCTACATCTGAAACATCTCTTTACACGTAACGCCACAGGTATAGGCTTGCTTGCTTCACAGCTGAGGCTTGTATCCTTCCTTATCTCTTGCTTGGCACAGCTCCCGGTCTGGCCGGCTGCCAACTCCCGTTGCATATGTCGCGCCTCTTCCTCTAGCAATCTGCCCGTGACGTACTGCAAGGTCAACTTAGCTGCATCCACAGATTCAAGGGCTGAGATAAGTGGGTCGAAACGCTCCGTCAGGGAACTTAAAACTATAAACACCTGGTCCTGGTCAGCAATCTGCTTTCCCCTCTGAGCCAGCAGTTGAAAATACGTGGCTAAGGTGTTCAAATGAGCTCTAACACTCTCATTTGGCTCCATAGTCTTTCTATAAATCCTTCTCATCAGGGAAATAAGAGATCCAGCCGTGTCTTGCACATATACAGCCTTGAGGCTATTCCAGGCATCTTTAGCTGACCCCTGTCCCACCACATGCACCAACTGGTCATCAGCAACACTTAATATCAACGTGGCCAATGCCTTTTGGTCTTTTAAACTTTCCTCAGGCGTGGGAGCTTGTGGGGGAGAATCCACATACGTACACAATGACTCACGCTTAAGATAATGCTCCATTTTCAGAGACCACACGGCATAGTTATCTGCAGTCAGTTTATCAACCAGCATAGCAGAAACAGCTTGCGCCATGATATCTTCGCTCACCGGCAGTAGCTGATTATCTTCCCCTGGTTCCTCCTCCGACTCTTTGTCAGAAACAACTGAACCGTCTGCAGACTGTACATCAAGGTTCTCAGCGTCGCTGGCCTCTGTAGACATCCAAACCGCTCACAGCAGCAACTCACGGCAGTAGCTCACCAACTCCAATAGAATCTCCAGCTCTCAGCGCAGTCTATCTGGGCCCATAACCCTGTCGCGCACAGCTTGTCTGGACTTCAGGAGTTTACCTGGTAGCAACTTCACACCACGCAGTTCTGCTATGTACAGTTTATTTACAATATTTACACAGAGTCCTTTGGCTGTTAACATTCACAGCTCTGAGCAACAGCATGCTCCGCCAGCATATATATTTCAGGCAATAGGTAACTCACATTCACTATACAGACTTATATACACATTCATGACCAATCACAGTTCACCTGAGATGAGTCATTCTGGAAATCCCCATTCCTGGCTGTACAAACTGGATCAGACCAGCCTCATCACATGACTTAGCTGTCACTCTGATCAGTATGATCTGTTTAGCAAACTGCAGACTAGGCATAACTTTGACATGTGTTGACAGTGATCAGATCTCCTGACGTTTTCTTCAACACTAAAATTCCATGGGTGGCAGAGCTGAAGTAGGGCCATAGTACTGGGACAAGTTTAAAAAAAAAAAAAAAACCTTCCATTTCCCCAGTGGAAGTAGCCCAGCTGCCTTTAACTCCAACAGGGAAAAAGGAACAGGATCCACCTGTATTGTACCTACAGCCGAAACCAAATCTAATAGTAGCTGGGGAGAGGAGCATTTTCTGTTAAGGGAACAGCATGAGGTGGAGAATAATGCTGCAAACCACCCCTTTTGAGGGTTAATCACAATGCTCAGAAGTTGTTCCCAGTTGGACAAAGGGAATCCAGGGACACTAATAGTTACATGCACTGATTTAAACCAGTTAAAGCAAAACAGCACAACATTCCAGGAAATGATCAAGCAAAGTAAATTACAAACATGTTATGTTACCTAGGCCTTCTGTCAGCGTCTCTTTGGCTGCTGATTTTTCACCTTTCCAGCTGTGATTTCCAACTTGGGTTTCAGAACCCCTTTTGATTTGGGGATCCAGCCATTACAAAGGGGCTAAAGCCCTATGCCAAAGCACCGTGTCCCCAATTTCAAACTGAATCCCTTCACACCTGCTTTTTAATGTTCAGGATTACAGATCACAACGTAAAGAATAGTTAACATCATCTTCAAGGGTCTCTGGCCAATCCTGTCTACCCAACGTTCATCTTTCACCCTTTATTTTAAGTCTGAGATTTTCTTGTAGCACATTGATTCCCCCAAAATGAGGTAAGTTACACAGATTTTCTAGTTAATGTACTCAGGACTGTGTTGTGTGTTTCTCAAACTAGAGTTGCCCTTTCCAGAAGCACTGAGCAAGAGAGTTTATTCTCTATTTTCTCTTGAGGCAACATTTGCATTACGGTCTTTGGCGTGTTTACAGGAAAATAGCAGCTGAATCGATGGAACCATTTGAGCTGCTTCCTTAGAATATATTGATTCACAAGCTGTTTGCATCTTAAATACCTCCAAATAAATATTGTCTCATTATGCAGAAATCTATATATGCATACAGACACCTATTATGATTATTGATTGCTATCAAAGTTGTATGGTATTGGAATTTAAAAGCTATCTTAATGTACCATGAAGTCTGGACAACTTAATGTTTGAGATCCTGGAAATGCAAAGGCAAATGTTGTTGTGGATAATCTTAATTATTCCCTGTTGGCATCTCAAATTAACAATAGCTGCTATGCACTATTGCATTATATGGTCTGTACTGTATATAATGGTAGTACAGACCATATATGTTTTTAGTTGCCAGTAACTCTTTATAAGAGTGGCAAAGTCTGTACAAGCATGCCCCATGACTCTTTCCTTGTGTGCATCCTTGATACATCAGCTGCTTTGACCATCATTATCATTACAACATCCATGTGCATGGCACTTTAACAAGTATAAACACACATGATGCTCTGTCTTTGCCTTCCCCCCCAAATATTTGACATGAGAGCTACCAGAAAGGAAGAGAGGTGAAGGCAGGGGTATAAAGGGAAAAACTGCATATTCAGTTATGCATGTGTTTCGTTTCTGTGAGGGAACAGGGGTATTAAAGGATTGTCCTCCAAGTTTGCAAAGGTTCATGGAAAAGATGTGTCTTGAAATGTCTTCTGGAAGTGGTTCTAAGCATTTGAGGGGCAGTAAAGGAGATCGTATCTCCAGTGAGTGATTTGTGCATTGTGTGGTTTGAGCATCATTTCACATTTTATTGTTCATCGTCAAATCCCTTGACAACGCTAATTTAAATGTGTTGGTTACTTGCTTTCAATGAAAGATATGGGGTGAGTGAGATGCAAACTCTGTCTGGTCAGTGTTGACTATTTGACATGTGCCAGATTGGTTGGAGCGACTGCTGATTATTTCCTAAACCGTGACCACTTGCAAGCAAGCTGCAGGGTGTGTGCCGCTGTGTGGGAAGCTGATCCTGATCGTCTTGCAATGTCCAGCCATTCAGTCTCACAAGCCCCACCTGTCGTCTCAAGTAATAGAGGCCACGCTTTGCCGCTAGAGTCTGTTGATTGGCTCTGAGCCCCTCTGTTTGCCTGTCATGTCTGCACTTGTGAAACACAAGCCTGATAGCAGCAAGAGAAAGGAGAGGGCTTGAGGAATACTGGCAGGCAATATTGGGCTACCGTGCAGAGGAAGGTGAATGGACTATGGAGCATAGTGCATCTGCTGCATTGTGGTCCCTAAGGAATGCTCAACAAATTCCAGTGTACATTGTACTGGGCGCTATTGGCCATCACCCTCACATCTGTGCCTCAGCCTTCATTGTGTTTCTGCACACACTACGCTGCAGTCAGTTGTGTTTCTCCTTTTGATGGATATTTAGTGAAACGTTCTAATTCTCGCCTGTCAAATGTTCCATAATTTTTTTCTCTCCCTACCGTTAGCTATTGACAGGGGAAAGTACTAATGTTGGCTTAATGCAGGGATTTAATCATACCAGCTGTCACCCATTTCCTTCTGACGCATATTTTCCACCGTTAATGGTTTCAGTGTAGGATTTATTAAAAAATATATGATCCAAATGTAATCTTATTTACTGGCCTCTTACCGCTGTAATGCTGCTCTTTTCTATTTTTGTGTGTAGACTTTTCTCACTTAAAAAAAACCCCTGGGGTTTGGGAGGGGGTTATGAATTTCAAAATGGTTTCTGGACATCCTGCTACAACTGCTTTCAAAGTGTGAGGGACCGGGCTTCTCTGGGGATTGCTAGACAGTTGTCCCAGGAGGCCTGACCTCTATCCACTGAAGGTAGTCGGTGCCAGGGATTTTTCTTTGGCTTACAAAACCATTTTATGGGCTCATATAATCCTGCCTTCTGCCCTTTTCTTTTGACTCGCTTGTGCCCATATACAATTAGTTGCATTTATATTTATTTATTTTATGTTATATATAGTCTGCCTTTCTCACTGGGATTCAAGGTGGATTACACAGAGTGAGATAGGATACACAACAGCTGGGTGGGTGGTGGATTGCGTCTCTGAAACTAGCATGCTGAGGAGGGGGGTGGGGAGAGGGAGATTCAGCCTAGCCTTCTGTCTGGTTTTCTACGTGTGGAGAGGTAGGTCTTTCTAAAGGCGGGGAGGATGCAGGCACAGAGTCCCCCTTGCAGCCAGGCATGCATATAGAACAGGGAAAGCTTCACAGCTTGATTCTGCCGCTTTGACAATGGGCAGAATCAAGCAGGAAAGCTTTCCCGTGTTACTTTAGCTGGTGGCCTTTAGCAAGGGCAAGGCGCTTGAACTTTGTGGCGGCATCCTGACTTTGGAACTTCCTTCCTAGGGAGATTTGCCTGGCGCCATTAGTAGACATTCGTACATTTATTGTTACGGCCATTGGCCAGCATAAAATAACAAAGCAGTGCAAGTACCTATATAACATTAGTAAAAATAACAAAAGGGAAAATAAAAATACAGTAAAATAACCAGAAATAAACTGATTAAATACATTATCAATATAATAGAGCACCAGATAAAATCAGTGGTCATTTAAGTTCCAAGCTAAATCTATCCTCTTTTCCAGACCTTTTAATAGTTATGACTGCTAAGATTGGATTTCATACTGATGTTTGCTCATTAATGTTTATTGATGTATGTGTTTATTATTTTGCATGGTTATTTCAGTATAATTTTTGTAGACCATCCTGGAGATTTTTAAAAATGGAAATACAGGGATATCTATTCCTCACATATCTCAAAGCTAGGAGGTTGATTTTGCCAAAGCAATTGCTGCTTTGTAAGGGGGTGATTTGGAGCAGAGATGCCATGGTGGGGGAGAGGGTTGTCTCTCCCACACACACACACAATCAATATTTCTTTGCTCCAAATAGCTCTCTCACAATGCTGCTTATGTCTGGGAAAGCATCCATCACACCCAAAAAAGAGTTTTGTTGAAACTGTGCACTTGTTATGTTGAGTAGAGCCATATGTCATACCCTTAAAGCTCTCTAGAGCCAAGAAGCCTGCCCCTAATGGCTACAAGATCATGCAAACATTGCATGTTTTAGAAAGTAATGTCTGTCTTCTGTCTCCTAGGTTGTGCGCACAGAGAAGAACAGCCTGAACAACCGATTTCTGCCCTGGGATGAGATTGAGACAGAAGCCATTTTGTCTATTGACGATGACGCCCACCTTCGCCACGATGAGATCATGTTTGGATTCCGGTGAGCAAAACACACAAGACCTTATTCTGTACCAAGCAGCCACTGTACCACATCTGGCTCAATGAATCTTTCCATCCATGGCTTCTTCTCCACCCCTGACCCTGGATCACCAGATCTATTGAGCCTTTTGCTGTTTCCTCCCTCTTGCGTTATATGGTCATGGGCAGAAGCATGAGGCTAAATGGCTCGCCTCAACTCTTTGATGCAGATTTCTCTTGCAGCAGTGCTTCATTTGTAATATAACTTAAATAGCACTTTCAATTTGCAAACCACTTGAAAATCCGTATTGGATTTAGGGTTGTAAGGAACCTTTAAGATGAGTCTCTGTTGTTCCCATTGTACAGATTTGAAGAGGGAAGGATTAAGGCAGGGTGACTGTGACTTTGCTAATAAGTCCCTGGAACGATTGGCACTTCAGGGCATGTCTCCCAGATCCAAGTCTAATTCTCTGCTCACTGAACATTCTTTAATTCCCCATTATTCTGAGCAATATCCTTTTGTGTGTTGTGTCAAGAATCCTTGTAGGGCAGGAGAACAAATGAAGGGCCATCACAGTGCATAGTTAGAGGCCCACAAAGCAAGGGCATAAAGGAGAATTTTTTTATGCTTTCTGTTTATTTTGGGACGGATCTCTATAACCATGAGAACTAGAAATGCTGCCTTTAAAAAATTGGAAACCATAAGTAGTTATGCTTTGGGTGTAAAGCAGTGTCCATACCACTTGCTGTTGTGGATCATACTTGAGCAAAGAGTGATGTTCAAAACCAAGCCTGCCAAGCCTATCTTGGAGGATGGAGAGAACACACGGGAAAAGGCAGTTCTGCATATCCCGGAAGTGACTTACTACTACTAATAATGGTGATGGTTAGCATTTATGTAGCACTTTCAGTGTTCAAAGCTGGTCAGGTACTTTATCCTGTTGTAATATTTGCAATAGCCCTGTAATATAAGACAAACCCCAAATTGCAGATGGGGGGAATCAGCGGCTGAGAAGGAGGCTTGCCTGAGGCTACTAGTGGGTTTGTAGCAGAGCAGAGATTTGAACCAGGGCCCACCATGGGCATACAGCTTGTTCTCTTAGACACCCTACCCTGCACAGCTCACTGCATCCTGCATCATCTTCAAGGAGTAGATTGAAGGCTTCCTTCCACTTGTCCATGACACGTTGAGCCAACCAGTGATCAGTCTGCTAAACAGATAGCACCCCAGCTCACTTGACAAAAACAGGAGGGTGAGGGTGGGCTCTCTTTTCCCAGAAACATTCCTCCAGTTGAGGCAAGAATCCCCCGAGTTAAAATGAGAAGCACAGCTGGCTGTAGAGAAGAGGAACAAGTTGCTGGTCTCCTGTTCTGTCTTCCAAGCTATTTCTCTTGGTTCCTATATTTGAGTCTTGTGCTCTCCAGCTGCACTAGAGGAATGTTTCGGGAGAATTAGCAGTGCAAAAAACGCTTTCCTCCCCCTGTTTCCTTTCCTTTGTTATAATTCCCGCCGCACAAAGAAGCTGGTTTACGAAGTATGTTTATTTTAAGTTACACGCTTCTATTTATAGTATCAGTAAAAAGCAGATGTGTGGCTGCTTTTCTTAGGCGCAACATGCAAAGTCGTGGGAGTGTTGTGCAGAGAGAAAAATACACTTTGGGCTTATTTGCAAAAGTGCGGTTGTTATGCAGGATATTAAATCTGGGTTGGATCCTGCCAGATTTACACCGGGTCTTGCCAATTTCTCCTTCCTCACTGCAGCCCTGATCTTGCATAGTTTTTTGTTTGCACAGCTCCTGTGATCCTCTGCCTTTCCTCTCTTTCCTCTTTCACCATTGGAAAAGCTGGTCATATCCAACCCAGTTTTTTTTAAAAAGAGGCTCAGGAGTTCTTCTGCGTTCTTGCATGGCACCCAGTTTGGCAATAGTCTCAGAGTTTACCAAACCTAGTGAAGTTTATGCAAGCTCCTCCTTTTGTAGCTGTGGGGGCACAAGAGCCCCCAATAAGGAAAAGGACAAAGGAAACCTACCACCTCATCCTCCTTCTCCAATCAATCATTTTTGCTTCTGGGATTGTTGGTCCAGTAGAAAAAAATGACACATTCTTTAGAGAGAGGATGGCAGAATTTCTTCCCTTTCCCTGATGTGGCTGTGTTTTCTCTGGTGGTGGGAACAGCTCTCACAATAGTTTTTTTTTATGTGCTTGGTACTCAGTATAGTTTAATCCACTTTCCCAGAGGTTTTCAGAGCATAGCGAGCTGTTGTCTGGACACATGTTAAGAATACTCACTAAGCTTGGCTCTGCACACCAAAATTGCCAGAAAAGAAAGCTTGTGTTAACCACTCTGTGAAAAGGGGTCTTGTGAACAAAACCTGCAAGGCAGGAAATGGATCAAGAGATGATATAATACTAGAAACATTTGGAAAATGGGAATATCTAAGGCCAAACCATCATTAAAGTGATATTAACCCAATCTCTTTTTTTCCCTCTTCTCCCCAATAGTCCTTTCCTCCAAGGAAGTGGCTAGGATTTCCAGGTGTTCCCTGTGCAGCCTGTAATGGTGCTGTAAACAGTTCATTGCTGCAAAAAATAAAATTCAAATATAAAAGTTTTTTTTTAAGTATGGCAGAAATAGAAGAAGCTCTGTTGTTTAACATAAAAGGGCCCTTTGTGTGTGTATGTGTGGAAGGGCTGGGTATTGCATCTGGCCGGTGGTGTGTATATCCTCTTTTCCTACTCTAATGATTGCTGTCTAGAGTAATTATGGTGAACAAAATGCGATGCTTTATAAATTGTTTCAGACAACTGTCATTGACACAGAAACAATACTGTTTCTCGGGCAGTTCTTATCATTTGCTGCCTTTACAGCATGTTGCATTGCTTGCCTGCACGTTGAAGTTCTTATCTTCACAACTGCAGGGTTTGGAGAGAAGCCAGGGACCGCATTGTTGGGTTCCCTGGACGGTACCACGCATGGGACATCCCTCATCAGTCCTGGCTCTACAACTCCAATTACTCCTGTGAACTGTCCATGGTGCTGACGGGTGCTGCCTTCTTTCACAAGGTAAGGGTGAATGGTATGCGATGACTCCCAGTTCCCTTGGGATGGGTTCTGATTTAGGTCAAATATTTTTATAATAAGGAAAGTCGCAAGAAAATTAGCTGCGTGCGCTCTTCTGCACACATGTTTCGGATTTGCCAGACCAAGCGCGTTTCAGAAATCGAAATGCTGTTGACCTTAGGTTGATCTTGGCCTCTCTTGAGAGTGCAGAGGGTGACCTTGGGAGTTTGAGTGCATGACCAGTGTAAGTTCAGCATTTTCCTAGGCTGTTAACGATGCAAAAATGTTTTGCTTTGGCGATTCCATAGTACTGTGTGCTAGAGGTGAAGGGCATCTACTAGTGATGTTTGTTGCTGTCTTCTGTCACGTCATCCAGAAACAGGATTCCACTTGGGCCATGGCATCCGATCATTAGTGAATACCAGGGATTTTTGAACTGGAGGTATTGAGTCAGTGTCTTAGTTTCTGATTGTTTGGCTCCAGAAAACTGAGCTTTTATCAAGGACTGGAAGGTTGTGCCATTAAAAGCCACTCTTGCATGATTTCTAGAGAGAACATCTAACTCTTTTCAGAAACTGGAAGGACAAGACCGAGACTCAGATCCATTCTGGTCCTACCAGAGCAATGCTGATTCTATAACCTTAGGCAGATGATGAGAGAGAAGGCATTTTGGGCATCTTCTGGGCATGTAGTAGGGGTCACTGGGGGTTTGTCGGGGGAGGTAGTTGTGAATTTTGTGCATTGTGCAAGGGGTTGGACTAGATGACCCTGGTAATCCCTTCCAACTTTATGATTCTACCATGCCAGTAGGGTCAGTGTATCCGGCAGCTAAGTTATGATGGTGAAATGGAACTTCTGAATATCAGTTGGTGGGAACAAACAGCGGAAGGACATTGCCTTCATGTCCTTCTAGTGAGTTAACAAAAGCATCTGGTTAGTTACTGTGGAAAATCTAACACTGGACTAGATGGTTTGGCTACATTCTGTTGTGTCTTCCAGAAACAGGATCCCACTTGAGATCAAGGCAGTCACAATCCTCAGGACATATTTGTTGGGTCGTATGAGACTGTTTATTCTCCCATCTTTCCCAGTGTATGTATTTGAGCCTAGAGGTAGCTGATATCTTAGGATTGTGCTAAATCTGATCAGTGAAAGAGCTTTTCCCACTGGTTTCAGTGGCCTTTTATGACTGTTTTTGCTCTCCTTTGACTGTTGCCCAATCTTTCCATAGTACTATGCCTACCTGTATTCCTATGTGATGCCACAGGCCATCCGTGATATGGTAGATGACTACATCAACTGTGAGGATATTGCTATGAACTTCCTGGTCTCTCATATCACGAGGAAGCCACCCATCAAGGTAAGTGTTTGGTGGAAAACATGAGCATTCAATTTCTTCCGTTTTCTGGAAGAGCAAAATTAGTTATCTCATATCCAATGAGGGGAAGACACAGAAGCATTGTATATGAACAAGCATGTTGAGATAATGTATCGAAACATGAAGAAGGGCAATTCTATGACTCCCAAGGACAACTCTCTGATTCCCTAATAGTCAGCAAAACAAAAACAAAAAATACTTGCTTGGATTCCGGAGTAAATGCAACCTCACCATATCTAAATTCTGCCTTGATTTGGTTTTTGCAGTTCTGTCCCAGTCCAAGGAACTGAGTTAGGTGATGACACTGAATCCAGAAACCCATAGGTGGAAGACCCAGTGATAGTCTGGTTGCTGGTATGTTAAATGCTGTATTTGAATTGATCCTGCCCCAGACTAACTTAACCTGGCAATGCCAAGTGAGAAATTCGTATAGCACTTTGGGGAAATTGACTTGAGTCAATCTCCATAGGGAAGGGGCAGCCACCGAGAATGTCTCCCCATGTGCCCTTCTGGAATTCCTTGTAAGCCTTGCCAGTGGAAATATGGTCAAGAGGAACATATCTTGCCAAGTTGAAGTGTATGGGTTGAACGCGGGACTTTGAATCACGCCAAGGAAGAGATCTGGAAGCCAGCGCATGAAGTGCCACTATACTACATTTCCCCCTGATGATTGATTGCTTTTAGAAGGTGGCCTACCACCAGGTGAATCTTTTGAACCTGCTTTTCATGATGAAATGGAGATGAGGAGAACCTTGTGTGCTGCTATGAGCACTTTAGAGGACATACAGGATGAAAAATGTGCAAACCGGCATGCAAAGACTTGCTTGATCCTCAGTGGATTTCCTTATGGTGTAAATGTGGGCCGCAATCTAGGACACAATTGAAAAGAGACTGGAATTCCATGCCTCCCCCACCCACCAAATTTGACAGGCCTTTAGCTGCTAATAATAATTTCCCTCCTCAATTTACCAGTACCAAGCTTTTGCTTCTTATTCCCTACCCCAACCCACTTCTTTCCTTATTTCATCCCGTGATACTGCTCTCTAGGCTTGGGACATCTGTCCTCAAAAAAGCCTGAGCAAGCCTAACAGTGTCTTCAGTACCCTGTGCTGTTCTGTGGCTTTTCCCAGTGAGCGCTTGCCTCAGCCCCTTCAGTTCACCTCCCCATGATTTCCATCCCCATCCATTCTTTCCTCCAGTCCTTGTCAAAGCAAATGACCTCAAGGGAAGAGCACATTTGCATGGATGAATCTGATCTGATAAATCTACCACCCCTGACAAACAGAATCTGCAGCTTCCCGGGAGTATAGCTTGAAGCGGGATAGAGGAGGACAGCGGGCAGAGCTTGCGCAGCCCTTGATGTGTGGGTCAGAGGCTCCAGAGGTTGGGGGCAGCATAGGCCTCCAGAACCTTTTTAATTCAACGTTGTCATTAGCTGACATTTTCTCCAGAGCAAAATCTATCAGGCAAACTTAGGTAATTGCTTTGACCTTTAAGCTCTGCAATGTAGCCAGAATGGGGAAGAAAGGCAGGGAAGACTACAGAAGCTCCTGCTAGGCTGGCATTAAAAATGAGGGTGATTTGCTTCACAGAGGGGTGGATGACCCTTGCTCTCCCTAGGGTCACAAGTGAGGCTCCACTGAGAATAGCTAGTGCACATCTCTCTCTCTCTCTCTCTCTCTCTCACTCCTCCCTGCTGACCATGGTTTCCATATGTATGACCATGCACAAGACTCACAGGGGAGAGCTAGAGGGAAGTGCATTAAGATTGGACTGGGCGTAGGTGCAAGGAGTCAGGCAACTGGGCCTCGCTGCTAGCATCTCTGTTTCAAGACCTCCTGGCGCCTTACGCTGAGAAGAATTTAAGCTTCCTTGGCAACGCCTCTTCTCTTATCTGCTCACACAATGAAACCGTTGTTCCAGTCTCCCTGGTTTCCCCAAACCATATACGTGTGTGTCTCTGTGATGGCAATCCATCTTGGCAAGTGTGTCCCAAGTCGAGTCCAAAGAGAGAGTGCTTTTCTTGTTATATGCATTACAGCTCCCTCTTGTTCTCTCCCCCACTCGTGCTTTTTGTGTGATTTTGTCTCTAATTACCAGCAGTGTGAACTTGACTCTGTGTTAAGGGCCATGGTGCTTCTTAATCTCAAGATGGCACAGATGCCCACTGCTACACTGCCTCCGCTGTTTAGGCAGGGTTTCAAAGAGGACAGGGTTCCTCGGGCTTGGGGCAACTCTCTCGAGGAAGCGGTCTCTCGTATATCTTGGCATATCTGAAGAGCAGAGCAAGTTCCACATCCCCAAGGGGGATTCTCAGATTTTGTCTCCCAGGACAGACTGCCGGACTTATATACAGTGGGCAGTTTATGGCTGGGGTGTGTGCATGGTAAGGTATAGTTTTCAAAGAAGTACAGTTAGACCACCACTGGGCACTTAGAACCCTTTGTACCTATAAATAGCTCTTTGAGTCCTGGCCCTTATTTGTACCTAAACCAGAACCTGGAATTCTGTCCAGAAGACATTGGGAAGCCAATCACGGCTGGTCTTGGGGTTTCCCAGCCTGGGCATCCTAATTGGGAAGGAGCTGTAGCTCAGTAGTAGAGCCCTTGCTTTGCAGGCTGAAGGTCCCACTGACATCCTCGGCATACCTTTTTGGCTTCAGCTTCAGTTCCAAGGAACTCCAATACTCCCCAGAGAGCCAGCATTGTGTAGTGGTTAGGAGCGGCGGACTCTAATCTGGAGAACCGGGGTTTCATTCCCCACTCTTGCACATGAAGCCTGCTGGCTGACCTTGGGCCAGTTACAGTTCTCTCCGAACTCTCTCAGCCTCGCCTACCTCACAAGGTGCCTGTTGTGGGGAGAAGGAGATTCTAAGCCGGTTTGATTCTCCTTGAAAGGTAGAGAAAGTCGGCGTATAAAAACCAACTCTTCTTCTTCTGTATTTCTGGACATAGTCTCTCAGGAGACTTGGAGGGTGTCATTGAGATAATCTGGCGCTTGGATGTGGTAGTGTGTGGTCTTTTTAACACTATGAATTTGTTGCCTTTGGTTGCAGCACTTTATGGCTGGGTTTTTTTTGTGTGTGATTTTTGTGGGCAGACTATTGTATTATTTATTTATTTATTATTTGTTTTGGTTGTTGGCCTCTTTGAATGACGGAGCGGAGAGGTATATACCTTTCAATAAGAATTTTAGAAAAAATTAAAATCTCCAGTTGAAAGGCTCTGAAACCTCAGGCATTGGGGAGAGACCTGTTCTCTGCCTGACTCTCTGGAGAGCTGGTCCCAGTCAGAGTAGGTAGTGCTGAATCAGATGGACCAGTTGCCCATCAGTGGTGAAAGGTAGCTTCATATATTCATCCCAGCTGTGATGACCTGGGGTGGGGGTCCCTCTCTCCCCTCCCCCCATCGTGGGATAGGGGCATAGATAATGTTGAATTTCTCCCCTAAAACCCAGGAGAATTGGGTGCTGGGGTTCTCCCAGGCCTTGGCTCTCTGACTAGTGCTGTATAAGGTAGCAAAGAAACAACAGCACGATAGCTCATTTCACAACTTGGCTCTAATTTGCCAATATACATTCCCACCTAAGCACCACATACGCAATACAACAAACAATGAGGGAGTCCATATAACTTATTAGAGCTATGCACTCTCCATAAACAGTTGCACTTCAATGCGGACAAAAGGAAGCGTGGCAGGCTGTGGTCTGTAGCAGTCTGTTCCTTAGTTGACTTGAAGAATCAGCTCTCTTTTACATAGGCATCACTACTTTGCCACTTTATTCAACGTGAAGGTATATTGTTTTTTTTTTCTGTATAAAGTAGCAACAGAGGAAAAACTCCAGGCAAAGGTAGTTAGTCCCAGAGTGTAGTAAAAAAAACAGTGGCTAGACCAATTTTTTTGTTTAAAGTTAATCTGTTCAAATGTGAAAAGAGTATAAAGGAATGGAGGGGTTGGAATGGGGAAGAGTGGCTTAAAAGTCAAGGTAATTATCATGCAAATTCTACCAAAGGCAAACTCCAAAAGAAAGGATTACGTCTTGTGGTTCCTCGCTTTTGCTGGGTCCAAGGCACAGCTCATAATTGAACGGGGGTGCCCTTTCAGCAAAATGAAGAAAAATCAAAACAAAGGATGCTCTGACATTTTTGTTATAATTTGAAACCCTGTTGTGGGATTGGTTAATTTATTGCCACAATTTAGGCTCCTTCTGGGTATATTTCCTGCCCTTGAACCCCGTAATTGTGGGGAAGGGCTATTATAAGCCCATCCCTTTAAAGAATTGTTTCAGAGGGTAGCCGTGTTGGTCTGCAATAGAACAGCTAGATTCGAGTCCAGTAGCACCTTAAAGACCAACAAGATATTTGGGGTATGAGCTTTCGAGAGTGAAAGCTCCCTTCAGATACTTTCAAACAATAATCACAGTCTGTTCCAGGCTCTGGCAATCTCTACACCTCTGCTGTGTTCCCAGTTCCACCAGCCTTATTGGTTGACTTAATTACTCTAGCCAAGTTCTGGTTCTTGCACACTCTTAAAACAGGGGTGTTGAACTCTTTGGATACGAGGGCTGGATATGACATTGAGACAGCAAGATAGACTTCCTCTGAATGCGGAGGATCCACTTAAGTATTCTGATTTAATAATTTGTGATAACCTCTTTTCCTTTCTGTAAATGTATTGAAATGTATTAAGACAGCAAGGGAATAGCTTGTTGTTGGGCAGGATAACTCTGTGTGTGTGTGTGCGTGTGTGCTAAGTTAGTAGGGTAAATGTTGTGGAGAAGTCAGAGTGAACGATAACATAACTGGATGGAACCGCTGAAGCTCTTAGGCTCCAGACTATGTAAAACAACCAGATAGGCGTGGAATGTTGACACGTCCTGTCAGAGCATGGAAATGGAATAAAAGTTTTCGCCCCAGTATAATCGGGGCCCAGTTATTTTTGCTTGTTAGAGCGACTGGGTGACCAGCTGGAATAAAACTGTTTTTCTTGATAACGATCTCTGGGTCTCTTCCCCCCCCCGAACCCCCATTTTCTGCAACAACATAAATGTCATTTGGCCAGGCCGGGCCATGTGTACCAGCCCAGATCAGCCATGTGTACCAGCCTACAGCAGGCTCGCCAGCCCAGATCAGGAATGGGGGGTGGCTGTCTTGGCTGGCGAGCCCAGCGCATACATTGCCCTCCCCAGCAGCCCCCAACTTTGGGGCAGTGGGGAAGGGCTATTCAGTGCTGGGCTGGAGCTCAGCGTGTACATCACCCTAACTGCATCCCCTGATTTTGGGGCAGTGGGGAATGGTGATCCAGCGCTGGGCTAGAGCCCAGTGGAAGGCTGGGCTGGAGCCCCCACCTTCTGATCCCCACTACCTGTGGACTCGAATCTCCCCGTGGAGGTCCCAGCCGGCAAGCAGCATGGATTAGAAGACCCCTGCAGAAGACCCAGAAACAGAAGTGGGGGGTGGCTGCCTCAGCTCGGCTCGCAGGCCAGATAACAGCTCTCAAAGGGCCGGATCCGGCCTGCGGGCCTTATTTTTGACACCCGTGCTCTAAAAGATGGGGAGAGGGATGGTTACTAGATAGCTTACCAAGTGCTATCAGAGTAATGCCTTGGCCTGTCTGCCCTCTATGTTGGCCCTCCAGAGTAACTGGTTGGCTGCTGTGTGAAAATGTTGCTAGACTAGATGGGCTACTGGTCTGAAACAGCAGGGCTCTTACAGTATGGCTAAATGATCTTTGGATCATCACACCAGCACAAAACATTGGGCCACTGAACCTTCTCATGGTGCTTTGCTTGGTTGGACTGGGCTTGTGAGGGAATCCTCCTTTTTGACAGTTTGCTGTTCTCTTATGTCCAGGTGACTTCCCGCTGGACCTTCCGCTGCCCCGGCTGCCCTCAGGCACTTTCTCACGATGACTCTCACTTCCACGAGCGGCACAAATGCATCAACTTCTTTGTCAAAGTGTACGGCTACATGCCGTTGCTGTACACCCAGTTCCGCGTGGACTCTGTTCTCTTCAAGACCCGGCTGCCCCATGATAAGACAAAATGCTTCAAGTTCATCTAAACGGAACACGTTGGCTACAGACTTCTGGGACGAGGCCAACAGGAGATGGGAAAGGAGGTCCCTTCAGAAGGCTCAGAGAGGAAGAAACTTCCCCCAAGACTATTGCCCCTTTCTGTTTACTTTGGGACACGGTTATGAATTCCACATCTGTCCTATCCCACCGAGGGAAAATGAACAGGAACTGAATGGCCTGGGATCTCATTTAAAGACTCTTCTAGAATCACATACTGAGGAAACAAAACCTGAGACTTTGGTTAGTCCCCCAGTTAGTGGGTTAGCCAAGAGCAAAACTGGGGTTTTTAAAATATTAATTATTATTTAAAATGGAAGTGTTTTAGATATGCCTTGTAAGGCTTTCTATTTTTTTTTCTTTTGGGGAAGGGGGGATTTCACTGTTATTTTGTACCCTACCCATATCCCTCTTGGGGAAAATCAGAGCCCCAAGAGAGTCCCTGTACTTGACGAACTGGTGTGCTGCTCTTGGGGGAGTGTTGCGCAGGGTGGGTTGGGGGGCCGACCCTCTTGCTACATGGTGCACCCTGTGCAAGATCTAATCAGGGCACCATGGAGAAGATGGTACTGTTCTTCCACTGGGAAAATTTTTTTTACTCCTTTTCTGTTTGTTCTCCTGTGGCTGCTAAGGAGCTAACTACTGCTGATCAGCATTTCACCTCCTTGTTCCTTCAACCCTGCTGTGGTAAAACAAAGTCTTTTCAGATGCCCACCCTGTCCCACATTCCTTTTTATGGAGGTGCTGTTTCATGGGGACTGCCCCACCTGTCTACATATCCGGTTCCTCGCAGACAGCGCCATTATGGACACAAGACACCTGAAACCTTTTCTTCTGTGGCTCCAGCCCTTCTCTCCCTGCTATGTGAGCAGTGTTACGCTCCACCCTCTTCGGCTCCAACGTCTTAATTAACCATGAATGATGCAACATGAGAAGCTTATGTTTGGTGTGTTGTTGCTATGGGGCTGTGCTTCATAGCCTTTTTAAAGGAAGTTTGTAGTGCCCTTTTAAAATCCTTTTGACTTGGCATCTTGGTGATTCTGTCTCAGTTCTCTGTAACCAACATACACTTGCCCTGTAGGAATTTCACTTTACAGGTGCGGGGGGGCTGCACTGTGTCACTGAGAATGGAAGCAAGTATGCAGGCAGGCAGCCGAACAAAATGTGTCCTGGATCAACCCACAGTAAGCAGCCTGCAGATTATGTCTCACTGTATAAGTCTCCCTCTTTCCTTCCTTTCTCCTCTGCAGGAGACCCCAATGCTTTCTCTGGTGTTCATGGAAACTGCTGGGTTTGGCTGCCAGCAGCCACTGAGGGCAGACACAGTCTGCAAAACCCACCCATCTCTGCAGTTGGGGCAGCCTCAATGTGCCTCAGGGCCATACAGAGGAGAGAGACAGGATGTAACCCTCCACTAAGTTTCGCTGTTTAAAACCAGGCTTCTTGCTTTGTTAATGTTTTAAAGGGGGGGAATGCATATTTTTAAAGGACATACATTTTCTCCTTTAAAATGCTCATCGCCAGGTCGGGGGGAAGCTGGTTTTGAACAACAAAACCGAATGGAGGTTGATGGAATAAACCACCCTTTCCTGTTTCTCTGCTTGGCCTCCAAGGCAAATTGAAGTTGCACAAGCCTGCAATTTACATTTTATTTTATTGTTGGACATCAGAAATGTGAACTTCCTCTCTTGTGTTTTAGCCCTGATTTTCCTGCTACTCACAGTACTACCTGAATGCCCAAGCTGGGTACAGAGTTTTTAGTGCACGAGCTGGGACCCTCCCTGTTCTTTGGGTGCTCCATTTTTAAAGTGCAAGGTGCAAATCACTTGTCCTCCCGTGCTTTCAAACTTTCTGATTTTTGATTGTGGGCTGTTTCTTCTAGATACCTTCATCGAGGTCTTTGCCAAGTGGAAATGAGGCATTTCCCTGTGTGGCTGACATCTGGCTTTTCTCCTTTTTTATAGAAAGACGGTCTGCTGAAGGGACCCTTAGTACCCATGAGGGCTGACCCATTCCATGAGAAATTGTTTGCCCTGAGTTCTCGCCTTCTGCTCTCCTGAAGTCAGGCCCAATATAAACATGAGGCTGGTGAGGCAAAGAGCTTCCCTGCGTGACTCTACCCAGATTCAGCACCTTGTTTAAACTGTGCTGCACCTTGGCAAAACAGCTGCATGTGCTTAATTTGCACACAAGATACCCTCACCATGGCAGATGGTTGTGCTGGTTTGCCAACGAAGCACTTGTAGCTACTTTGCACAATTGGCAGCACAACTTAAGTGAATCATACAGGGATGCTCTTTTGCTTTGCCAGCATCCCATTTCAATTGGGCCTTAGTGCTTGCTAATGGAGGATTCTGATTCCTGCCCAGCATGCACCATTCTGTACTGCCATGGCTACCACAGAACTGCACAGCTATGTTAAAGGACATAATAAGAGTGCAGTTAGAGAGGCTTTAGAGAGGCTACATTTAGTAAGAGTGCTGTTAGAGAGGCTTCTCCCCACCCCTTGGGTAAGTGTTAGTGAATGTATTCTAGCCATAGCAGGATCTTTGCTTCACTTGCTTTTCTCTGTAACATCTGTCAACTGCTACTTCTGAATGGTCACAAATCACGTGGGATAGTTGGTCTTCTTGAATTACTCTCCCCTCTCATATTAGTACAAGAGAAATAAGCTGAAAACAGAGGGCAGTATCCTTGATGGATTAAACCACCCTCTCCTTTTTCCTTCTTTGCCCCAAGGCAAATTGAGGGTACACAAGCTTACATTTTGCATTTTTATGGCTGGACCATGACACGGTATCTTAATAGTTCAGAGTATCACACAGGTGAAATGGGGTTCAAGATATTACAGTGGTGAGCCCATATTTAGGCACTGTGGTATTTCCACCAGCAATGCTTTCCCACTCCCCTCCAACCAAATGAAATCACAATGTTCCATTGCCACTAGATGCAAGGAAGGGCAAAAAGATTGCTGGGAATAAATGTTCCCACCAGCCATTCATTGCTTAACCCTAATTTAAAATTACTAATTTTCCACAGAGACATTTCTCACATGCACTCTCATGTTTACTCAATGGCCTGTGCAAAGTGAAAAGGGAACCTTTCTTGTGCAGCGGTATACCAATGGTCTCTAGCATCACTCATGGTGCGTGCTGGAAAAATAGCATCAACGTGTTGTCCGGAACTGTGTCATTCCTCCCTTCTTTCAGGCTGGGTATTGCCACTCTTGTTTTCCCCAGTGGATTTAGACTTCTGTATGTTGAGAGGACCTGGAGAATCTACCTAAAATGCACATGTTTAAAGACAGGCAGCAGTGGTCCTTCCTCTTTGCTGTGCTGCTTACAACCAACCCAAGCTCCCAGCAAATACAGGCTGTTCTCCCATGCATTCCAGCAGTGCTCTGCCATCATTGGCTGTAGAGGGAAGCTACCTGCTGAGCCCTGTCTGCCATAGCCAGTAGTAGAATTGCTGAGCTCAGATTCAGGTGGTAACAGTTCGTTTTAAAAAATGTGGTCACGCATGGTTCTTTTTGAAGGATCTGCCAGGGTTGTGTTTCTCATCACCGGAATAGTCTCAAGGTTGCTCCAAACAAAAGCATGTTTTCGAAATCTCATTAGCTGTCTGAAGGTGGTTGTACTGCGTCTACACAAGCTGGTTTTTAGGTTGGGGATAGCCTGTTTGGTTGAGGGGATCTACCCATAGAGCTGATCCTGTCATGGCTCTCATTGCAAGGCTTTTCTGAGAATTTGGAAGGAAGAGGTTGTGTGTGAATCTGGCTTGATCCACCCTCGTGGCAAACCGGTGGGTTTCCCCAGTTCTCAAATGTGCTTGTCAAAAACATTCCATCGGAACCCCTGCTGCACCCTTTGCTTTTCTCTGCCCCATTGACCGTTCTCCTTCTCATTTCTTGGAGGTAAAGAAAGGATGAGCTGAACTTGGAGTGAGAGCTTCCCTTTACCAGGGTACTCTGGAATCCCAACAAGCATGTGTGTTGTTCTGTTGCTTTCTCCCTCCTTTTCTGTGCCCTCCCCCTTCACTCAGCATCCATCACTGGCCCTTCCATTCCCTGCAACAACAGATGTATTTAAAGGCTCTGTGAGCACCAAATTTTAAATTGTTGTTAAAAAAAAAAAAGTGGGAGGGATCTAAAACCAGGACACGAGCACAATATTCATATGTTGAATTTTGTAAAACGATGAAATAAACTCAGAGTTTAACTTGAAAGTGTCTGAAACTCTTTGGCGCTTTGGAATGGAAGGAAGATTTTCAAGGAGACAAGCACGGCAGTTGTTGGAGAGATACCAGAAACAACAGTGGCTGCAGTTTCCAAATTTATGCTGCTTAATTTGTATTTGCCATGTTGCTGCTTAATTAAATTGGGTTTTTTTTTACTCCAGATACCCCTAGACTGTTGCAATTCTCACCATGTGCCTGCTTTTTTTCAGTTTGACATATTATTTCATAGATGCCAAACTGTACTAAAAGAGTTGGCTTTAGATTATTGTATAAAGGTGCATAACCTTGCCGAGAAAATTTAAAGAAATGGTACGCTACTGGAAACCATGATCAAAGTTAATCTCTGGCGTCCCATGACCAACCACCCCTGCATGTGGCCCCAGGTGGCAGTCTAGCTATGAATACATCTTTCTTTCTTTTTTTGACCAAAACCACATCAAACAGAATCTGAAAGCACAAGCCACCTGCTGCCCAAGCGCATCTGACAATCCTGGATCTTTCATCATTGTCAGATTCCAGAGGGGTCGACCTTCCCAGCTTGAGCATCCCTCTGCAGTTTGTGTGTGTTCTGCGTGGATGGCTCATGGTTTCTCGTTTCAAGTTCCTTTCCCCCCTGCTTCAAATAGCAGGATGGATGGAATGTTCCTCTTAACGTGAGGTTATTTTTACAACTTGTAAAATTTTAGTGCTGTTGGTAATTATCTCCTCAAGTTTAATTTAAGCAAACGGGCACCCCCATAGCAGAAGGGAGGGGGGAGTCCAGGTTCAGTAAGCGCCATGAATGTTGTTGCTGCTGCTGTTTAGTGATTGCAGACTGACTCTACTGTCCCCAGGGGATGGACATCAATCATTTTACCACAAAAGAAGGCAAAGGCAGGGATTGTCTGAAGAGGGGTTGCAGGATAAGGATGTAAGAAGGATCCTTATCCTAGCCACATGTTACATTCATCCCCAGAAATATTACCATGAGTAAGCCAAGTTTTGACTGCTGAAAAATTCTGATGGCTTTCACATTTTATCCAACTTTTCCTCTGAGGAACTCACTGGGGTACCACAACATAAAAGGCTCTGTCCTTGGTAGCCATCTACCTTACCTCCAAGGATAGCAGAAAACAGCAAAGGGCCTCTGATTCAGATCATAGCAGCCTGGAAGCCTTATATGGGTGCAGGCAGTCCTTTATGTAGCCTGGAACATCAGAAGAATTTTGTGCGCCCTTCAGAGTTAGGCAGGCTGTTGCCAGAGCCTCTTCTATGGTGGTGGCCCATTATGTAGCTACTTTATCTTCATTTAGGTGCTAGATGGAGTCATTCCTGCTTACCCATGGGTTTAATCTATATATCAAATAGTGATACGTGACCCCCATCTGCAGATACCTAAATCGATGGATTGGGACGGTACTCTCCAGGTTTGTAGAAAAACCTGAAAAGTTTTTTTTTTTAAATTGGGGGTTTAAATTCCTCCTGAACTGGTGGTGGTGGCTGCTGCAGGGATCCACTCTGGGGCCATCCACCATGATGGAGGATGCTGGGGGCTGCTCTGGGCCCAGCTGCCATGGTAGCAGGTGCTGGGAGCAGCTCTGGGCCTGGCCAAAGTAGCAGAAGGTGCCAGGAAAGGCTCTGGGCTCAGCCGTGGTGGCAGCAGATGCTGGAAGATGCTACTGGACTGGTAGAAAAACCTGAAAAGTTTTTTTTTTTTTAATTGGGGGTTTAAATTCCTCCTGAGCTGGTGGTGGTGGCTGCTGCAAGGATCCACTCTGGGGCCATCCACCATGATGGAGGATGCTGGGAGCAGCTCTGGAAATCCAAATACACAATATCCACAGGCTCATTCCTGTCCACATTCTTGTTGACGCTTTCAAAAAAAAAACTAATAGGTTAGTGAGACAGGACCTACCCTTACAGAAGCCATGTTGGGTTTTGCCCAGCAGACCTTGCCCTTCTATATGCTTGACAATTCTATCTTTAATAATGCTTTCCACTAATTTACCCGGAACAAGCTAACTGGCCTGTAATTTCCTGGGTCCCCCCTGGAACCTTTTTTATAAATGGGTGTTACATTGGCCATTCTCCAGTCCTCTGGTACAGAGGCTGATTGAAGGGACATATTACATATCTTTGTTAGAAGTTCAGCAATTTCCCATTTGAGTTCTTGAAGAACTCTAGGATGAATACCGTCTAGTCCCTGTGACTTGTTAGTTTGCAGTTTGCCTAGACGTTCTAGGACTTCCTGCCTTGTTACCACTATTTGCCTCAGTTCCTCATTTTCCCCTCTCCAAAATCTCTGTTCAGGAAAAGGAATCTGCCCTGTATCTTCAATAGTGAAGACAGATGAGAAGAATTCATTTAGTTTTTCAGCAATCGCTTTATCCTCCCTTACAGTTCCTTTACTCCCATTGTCATCCAATGGTCCAACCACTTCTCTAGCTGGTTTCCTACTCCTAATATACTTAAAGAATTTCTTATTGTTTGTTTTGATGTGTTTAGCAATAAGCCCCTCAAAATCTTTTTTTTGCATCTCTAATTATCTGCTTGCATTTCCTTTGTGCAAGTTTGTGTTTGCTTCTGTTCGCCTCATTTGGGCAAACCTTCCAGTCTCTGAAGGAAGACTTTTTTTCTCTAATTGCTTCCTTCACCTTACCCGTTAGCCATGGTGGTGACCTCTTGGACTTATGACTACCTTTCCTGACCTGCGGTATACAAGCTAGCTGAGCCTCTAGTAATGTGGGCTTGAGTAACCCCCAAGCCTTTTCAAGAGATTTAACCCTCTTAACCGTTCCTTTCAACTTCCTCTTTACCAGTTTTCTCATTTTAGAGAAGTTCCCTCTTTTAAAGTTCTCATTTTAAAATGAGAACATAGCAGATGGCAGGAAAATGCCTGAAAATCTCATGGCAATAAAAGAGGTATCAGCAGCAAACCTGGAATCTCTTTGAGCCCCCACTGGGTTGTAGAACCAAATAGCTACTGATATTTTATTGTAGCTGATCAAATTGTAGCATTAGGGTACATGCCAGAATTCAAGCAGCATCAATCCTTCCAAAGAAGAAGGAGGAGGAGTTTGTTTTTATATGCCAACTTTCTCTACCACTTAAGGAAGAATCAAACCGGCTTTCAATCACCTTCCCTTCCTCTCCCCACAACCTTATGAGGTAGGTGGGGCTGAGAGAGTTTGGACAGAACTGTTATTGGCCCAGCTGGCTTCATGTGAAGGAGTGGGGAAACCAACCTGGTTCACCAGATTAGCATCCGCCGCTCACGTGGAGGAGTGGGGAATCAAACCCGGTTCTCCAGATTAGAGACCACCGTTCTTAGCCACTATACCACGCTGGCTGTTGAATGTTCAAAGAGAGAAAATTCCTGCAAGAAGTAAAGACTCTCCAGAGAAGGGATTCCAGAAAAGAAGGGATTTTACTCTCAGTAGGTAACAGTAGGTCCCCTGTGCAAGCACCGGTCATTCCTGACCCATGGGGTGACGTCACATCCCGACGTTTCCAAGGCAGACTTTGTTTATGGGGTGGTTTGCCAGTGCCTTCCCCAGTCATCTTCCCTTTACCCCCAGTAAGCTGGGTACTCATTTCACCGACCTGGGAAGGATGGAAGGCTGAGTCAACCTTGAGCCGGCTACCTGAAACCGACTTACGTCGAGATCGAACTCAGGTTGTGAGCAGAGCTTTTGACTGCAGTACTGCAGCTTAACACTCTGCGCCACGGGGCTCCTACTCTCAGTACTTCATAATAAAGAAGGAAGCTCTTCAGGAGATTTATTACTGGTCTTCGTAATAAACAATGATCATGAATAGATTTCAGGAATCTAAATGTGCCCAGAAGAAACTGTGGAGGGGGGATTTAAAAGGGGGGAATTTTCCCCCACATATCTTCACAGGACACTATATGCTCTCAGAGGTTCAGTAGGCCAATTGGCCTGAATCTCTGACCCTCACCTGCTTTCAACAGTCTGAGGGCAATGAGCATATGCTCAGTCCTTAGCAAACCTTTATGGGAAAGAATATTTTAGAAATATTAGAAATATTTTTTTCTGCATAGCTAGGGAATCCCCCAAGTATTCAGATACCCTGACCTTGCCCTTGGGTGGCTTGGTTTTGCTGCTTTTGGAATAAATACCTGACCATGAAATTTGCTATCGGAAACAATAAGTTGAGGCTTCCCAAGGAATCATAGAGGAGGAAGCGGAACATTTCTTGAAAAGAGCCATTATTGAAGTAACCTCCTCAACAATAACAATTAAAACCGAATTTTGAGGAATGGGAAGCAGAAGCTATCCACACGTCCTCCACGGGCGGTGAAAAGGGAACTGAGGGATGCCTGCTCCCCCTCCCCTATTTCATGTGACCATTTCGGGGGGAAGAGCCGTTGGCTGAGGCAAGAAACTGGGGGGGAATTGTCCCTTCTGGAAGCTTTCCACACAAAAAGTTCTCCACGGCTGGCCTGCGCATGTGCAATTCCCACGTGTGCCTGCATTGAGGACCACTCCATGAACAACAGTTACAGGTAAGCAATGTTGTAAACCTTTAGGGAAAATAATATTAGAAACAAATATTTTTTTCCTGCATGCCTAGGGAGTCCCCCAAGTGTCCAGAAACCCTGACCTTACCCTTGGGTGGCTCAGTTTTGCTGCTTTTGGAATAAATTCCAGACCATGAAACTTGCTGTTGGAAAGAACAAGTTGAGGCTCCCCAAGGACATAGAGGAGGAAGAAAATGTGGAAATATTAACAACACACAAACACCTCCTGAATTCTTCCCCTTCAAGGATTTTGTAAATTCTCAGGGGCTTAGACAAATTCATTTCCCTTCCCCCCGCCTTTAGATGATTGTCTACATTTTGTGCGCCTGGAGCACTTTTTGTCCTCGTGGGTTCATATTTGGAGTGTTAGTTTCTTCTGGTTAATTTACAAAATCATATTTTCTGCATATTTTGGGGAGTCCTCTCTACAGAGATTGTAGAGACCCCTTTCCTTGCCTGTGATTGGTCTGGCTTTGTTGTTTTCATACCTGGCAGGAGGCCGGCTGCTTCATTTATTAGATTTAGTGATAATATATTCACCACAGAAGATTCAGGATTATCACAACACGAAGGTTCTGGTTCCTGTTAAAGAGGTTTGTGATTTGCACCTTGGTATTTAAAAGATCTCTACTTCCATGTGCCCACTGCTGTTCACCACACAAAATATCTCTTTTTAAGTAGGAAAGTGGAGTGGGGGGGGGCACAAATTGCCAGTATATATTGCAGGTCCTTGGACTTCCCTCTATCTCCCAAGTGTTTTCAAAACATGTTGCAGTGCTAGTATCATACCTAAAAGGACATTGCCTTCCATTTTACCCATATCTGGACAATTTGTTATTGGCTGCAGACACAGAGAGTGAGATTTTGCAAAGAATAAATTGCACCATCCAGGCAGCAAAAGCACAAGGATTACTGATAAACGGAGAGAAAACTGTTTTGAAGCCAGCACGGAAAGTGCAGTTCACAGGAATTATTGTGGACTCTCTACATGTATATATTCTGAAAGAGAGAGTCCTGAAGATGGCTTTTGATTCCACTTCTTATGAAATGCTCAAGACAGCCTGTAATAAACAGAGATTTTTAGAACTGATGGTCTGAACGGCTGCAGTGATTCCAACCGCAAGGCTTGTGAATGCATCCATTATAGCTTTGGTATGAAGTACACAAGAGTATTTTTTTAAAAAAATTATTATTATATAACTAATAAAGTAACAGAATGAAAGAATATGACAACGGGGAAGAGAGGCGAAAAAATTTAACTGAAGAGATCATTATATAATTTGTTCTATGGCTTAACAAAATATTACATTTCTAATGGAAGTATAGACATTATTGAAGTTATTATGACATAGTTCCGTTCATTTGGGGCATTTGATGGAAGATGGTGAATGTGAATTGACAAAGTGAATGGATTTCAAGTGGTAGGGGAAGCATCATCACTGTCTTGCCTTTTTGTCAGTCTGGTCTGGGGGTTTAATTTTTCTAACAGAGCCGTTTTCTGAAGGTGTTCATATCACAAACTGATTGTAATTTTTGTCATAGAATTGTCACGGCTGAGATGTGATGGGTTGTACCGTTAGTACAAGAAATTTTAGTTTGGTACACAGAGCCCTGTCCTGGATAGCCTTGTCCTGGATAGCTCAGGCTAGCCTGATCTGTCAGATCTCAGAAGCTAAGCAGAGTTGTCCCTGGTTAGGATTTTGATGGGTGCCCTCCAAGGAATACCAGGGTTGTTAAGCAGGGGCAAGGCATTGGCAACCCACCTCTGAACATCTTTTGCCTTGAAAACTTCACCAGGGGTCGCCATAAGTCAGATGTGACTTGATGGCACCTCTCCCCCTGAGATTATTAAGAAGTAAAATATAGGAGAGACAGGAGATCCTGCAATCTTTTAAGAATTTGGACAGGCAGGGTGGAATGCTATTTAAGACTCCAGAGCACTGGTTCCCAACCAGGGGTCCGTGGACCCCCAGGGGTCCGCGAGAACTAAATTAAGGCCCGCAAAACAAAGTTATAAACCCATAATAAATTAATATTTTCAATTAAAAGTTATATATATATATATATTCAAATATTATTCTAAGTTTAATGTTTAACTAACAGTTATGATTAAAGTTTATTTTCAAATTCTCAGAATTTTTATTTTGAACCTTGGGGTCCCTGAACCGAACAAAAAAGTCCTAGTGGTCCCTGGTCAAAAAAAGGTTGGGAACCACTGCTCCAGAGTGCTCGGGGTGTATCAAAGCAAGGGCATGAAGGATAAAGCCATGTAACACTCTGATGTTTAACCATCTTTGTGCCACAGGACTGGTACTTCTTGAACAGCACCATCTCAATGGAAAAAATACAAAGCAAAATCTATGAGTGACATGAAGAAATCACCTCAGAGGCGACAGCAGAAAAACCGCTGGAAGCTAAAACATGTCCTCTCTCTGGCAGAAAGAGAACTGAGGGAAGATTGCTCCTTCCCCTCCGTCACGTGTCCTTTTTGGAAGGAAAAGTCATTAAGGCTCAGACATGTACAGAGAGGAGAGGAAGAGTTCCTTTCGGAGCAGATCCTTCCAGAAGCTTTTGACTCTGTTCTCTGTGGCTGGCCTGTGCAGGTGCAGTCCCCATGAGGCACTGCACAGAAGACCACGCGATGAACAACAGTTACAGGTAAGTGCCACACTGTTTTATTGCTTTTCCTGAAAGAAAAAGGATGGTTCAAGTTGTGGTAGTCAAAGGGTGCCATGTAGTTTCATTTGAACAGCTGGGAAGGACCTGGTCACACACACATTTGCAAGGAGGTGGTTTTTGTGTAGGAGTCACAACAAAACTAAAAAAAATATACGAGTGACTGTAGAGAGACTGAAAAAGAAGACAGCAGGTTCTCTTTAAAGCAGAAGTGAGAGCTTGCAACGTGGATGGCCACTGCATTCCTCAGTGGAGACAGATATTTTCCATTACTTGGGTGAAGGGGACATGACCCCTCAACTAAATGGCTTTGCCAACAACTGTTAATGGAAAGTGCCAGTGGTTCTGTTGAAGAGAGGGGAAAGATCCACTGTCCCGAAGAGATGCCTTTTAAAGGGCTTTGACCAGAGCCGGATTTAGGTTTGATGAGGCCCTAAGCTATTGAAGGTAATGGGGCCCTTTATATGTCCAGCTGTCCTTTGTCAACAACAAATTGTTGCGGTTTTTTGTGTTGAATATATGCTATATGGTAATTTATGGACCTAAAAGGTATCTAAAGTTATTTGCACATAACAAAATATGTATTTTATCAAAGTAATTGTTGAACTGAAATACAATTAAGAAGTATATTAATAGTGAAATAATTATTAAGCTCTAACTTAAAATGATAACACTGTTGCTGTATGTAGGTTTTATTTTATTTGTTTTTTATCTTATATTTTGGAAATGCACATCCAGGTTTTTTTTCCTTTAAATTTTTTTGGGGGGCCCAAGAGAGTGGGGCCCTAAGCTATAGCTTGTTTAGTTTATACGTAAATCCGGCACTGGCTTTGACTTGCTACCAAGTAAAGAGCCACCCAGCCAGTCTGAAAAGAACAGGAAGTCATGAATGAGGCTGAAAGCAAAGGAACAAATGGAAACACATATAGGGAGAAGAGGGTCTGTACTGAAGGGGTCTTACTTTAATAGATGTAGTTGATTTGCCCATGCAGCTGAATTTTTAGGAAGATTGTACTACTGGATTAATGCTGGGCGGAGCTCCCTCTTTAAACTCAGCTTGCAGCTGAATGCAGAAAAGCAAAAGAGGAGATCATTGTGCGGAGCCAGTGTCCGGCCTTGGATACAGTTTCCAACATTAGGTGAATGGGGAATTTTATCCTCCATTGCCAGATAGGACCAAATGACTTGCAGTGTACACCCTGGACATAAGAGATACGAAGTGGGGTAAGACTCAAAGAACTTGTTACTAACTGAATGGAAAAATCTTCCTTTATGTAAGGGACAGAGCAAAAGTTACCACTTCATAGCACACACATTGTCACGGTGGGCCTAGCTGGCTGATCAAGTAACAGGGGGGCCCATGTGTGTTCATGCATCCGCCCCATGGATAAAGCTGTGAGCTGAGTTTGCTGTTGACATAGAGGTGCAGGTCAGTAAGGGAAAGAGAACTGCCCCTTCACTTATTTATTTAGCGTATTTTATCCCCTGCCACTCCCTCCAAGGATCTCAGGGCGGCATACATGATGCTCTCCTCTTCTCCATTTTATCCTCACAAGGTGAGGATACAATGTGAAGTAGGTTACTCTGAGCAAGAGCGAGAGTGACTGACTGACCCAAGGTCACCTAGGGACCAAGCTTAAGCAGATTTATTTAGAAGTAAATCCCATGTTATTCAATGGTGCATACTTCCAGGAAGTTGTTTCTAGGATTGCATTTCCAAGCTCCCAATCCAACACACTAACCACTGAGCCACATTGACTTTTACTTGCCTTTACTTCATTTATTACATTTAAGGAAGTTAAGGTGAAGGGTCCAGTTAAGTAAAATGCAAGGCTGGCCAAAGCGCCCTCGGCCAGCTGATGGGCATGTGTGTGCAGACCCGCCATGGCCCTGGCACACTCTGAGCCTCAAAGATGCCATGAAGCCAGAAGGAGGGAAGGAGCACTGTAAAGGTGGCAGCTGCCTGCTCTTCCTCCCTCCCTCCTTTGCCAGGGCGGGGCAAGGGAAGGACGGCTAGGTGAGCTGCCATATCCCAAGCCACCCCATTCTCTGCAAAGCTGGAGGGAGAACACAAGAACAAGAGAAAAGCCCTGTTAGATCAGAGCTGTAGTCCATCTAATCCAGTATCCTGTCTCACACAGTGGCCAACCGGTTCCTCCAGAGAGGGAGCGTGGCCCAGCACAAGGAATCTGGTAGCCACCTGTTCAGGGGAAGAAGAAAAAGAAGAGTTGGTTTTTATACCCTGCTTTTCTCTATTTTAAGGGGTCTCAAAGTGGCTTACAATCGCCTTATCTTCCCCTCCTCACAACAGACACCTTGTAAGGTAGGTGGAGCTGAGAGAGAGTTCTGAAAGAGCTGTGACTAGCCCAAGGTCACCCAGCAAGCTTCATGTGGAGGAGTGGGGAAACCAACCCGGTTCACCAGATTAGAGTCTGCCATTCATGTAGAGAAGCAGGGAATCAGACCCAGTTCTCCAGATTAGAGTCCGCCGCTCTTAACCACTACACCACACAGGCTGAGTGACCCAGACAGAGGTGCTGGAGCCAGGGATGCTTACCAGGGCTTCTGCCTTCCCAGACAAATGTCTTTTGGTGCCTCTGGCACCCCCCTGTCCTCTGACACCCTCGACAATTGCCTAGGTCTGCCAAAGGATGGGCTGCCCCTGAGTCAAAGGACCTCTGGATGACTTTTTCTGCTCTTATGCATGTGGCAGAGGGCCAGACTCTTCCTCCCCCCGCTACAACTTTCTGGTTAAACTGTTTTTGAAAGATTTGCTTGAGTTTTATATCTTCCTGCAGCAAGATAGGTATCTCCATGGAGCGTGTCTGATTTTTCTCTAGATGGATGGTAGAGTTTTTTGAGCCCCCAGCTGCACACCGGATGGAGCATTTAACTCTGACAGTGGTGATTTTTAGGAGCTCTAACGGGTCAGTGAGTTAGTGTCCTGAAGCTGTGACCTACCTTATCTAGTTCTCTGCAAGTTAAGGTGGCCTTGTGGTCTTCACTTAAGTTACTCCTGAAAGTGGTATTTTTATATGAATTTTTATCATATCACTAGTCTTCTTTATAATTAAAGAAAACAAGGGCGTAAGCGAACTTTGTGGCTGCTACCCAGAGAAATATGAGCAAAGTTTCCCTGCGGTATCTCTGCCCCTTTCTTTCTACTCCTGCCCCTGGAACCTTCTGAAAAGATAGGTGGACACCTCCCCTTCCACTGCTTTGTAGCTGGCTGTATGCATGCTTTCTGTGACAGAAACCAAGCTTGGGTGTCCCACGTTTTGAATTATGCATGGGGATTTCATCCGGGCTAAGCTTAGGGGAGAAGGAAGAATCGGGTTAACAGAGGAACGGGAAAGTCTGCGATTTGTGAGGGCTGGTGGCGAGGTCATCTCGAATGGACAGAAAACTCATGCATAACTCCAAGGAACAACCGAGACAGACCGGGGGTGAACGTGAGTGAAAGTATCCATGCATAAATGACCTGACTGGCCCAAGGTCACCTAGGGGATTTCATGGCAGAGGGGAGATTTGAATGGAGGCCTCCCCAGGTCTAATCTGACACTCTGCCTACCACATCACATGCTTCCCTTGTCAGTGCTGTTCTAGGAGTCTTCCATGTGCAGAGGCATACTGACCATTTAACTTACAAGGAAAGTTCTTGGAGGGCTTCTGCCTGGGAGGGAAGGGGTACTCGGAGCCAGGCGCAAACAGAGCCAAGCCCCAGAAGCTGTCCAGGAACTGCTTGGCTCAGAACCTTCCACAGCAGCAGCAGCGACAGCTCACCGGCTCCCTCCTCCCGTCAGTTTGCATCGCCACAGTGGGTGGCCCAGCTTGGCTTATGCCTGGTCCGTTTTAACTCCCCACCCTGCCCCTGCTGAGGCTCTGGAGTCATACAATCCACCTTTCTCCTCCCTGGTTGTATGAAAAGGAGGGCCAGGCATGAACCGGTCTTAATTTAAAAGCCGATCATAAATTGCATTTATAGAGTGAAGCAGGAGTTTTAATCTGCAAGCTAATGATCAGTTAACTTGACAAACAGTGGATATTTTACAATCAAAATAAATCCAGGCAAGCAATCCTTGAGCAATGCAGGCTGAGATTATGAGGTTTTGCAACAGTAGCGTTTAAGTAAAGAATTCCCCACTTATGAAAAGAGCAAGAGTCCAGTAGTACTTTAAAGACTAACAACATATCTGGCAGGGTATGAGCTTTCATGAGTCACAGCTCACATCTTCAGATACCATTCCAGCTGTATTTGAAGAAGTGAGCTGTGACTCATGAAAGCTCATACCCTGAGATACTAAGATTGTTTAGATACTAGGTTATTGTTATTTTTCAGAAGACAACATGGTATGGTATGCTAGTAGAGTATATTAGAAGCTAAGACATAAGTAATATCACATTCTTGACGTTATCCAACATAATAAGAGGACAATCAGGGGTGGTGTATAATTTTGGGCCGTATCTGGGCACGGATATGTTATGTGAAAATACCCTTTTGTTTCCCCCCCTTTTTTCTGTATCCTTTATTCAAAATAATAAAAACATATATTAAATTAAAAGCTCATACCCTGCCAGAAATGTTGCTAGTCTTTAAGGTACTACTGGATTTTCACTCTTTTCTACTGCTACAGACTATCACAGCTATCCACAATGATCTATCTCCACTTATGAATAGTTTTTCGCATGAAGACGAGCTAGTTGTAAATAAAGTTGACATTGGGGACTTGGCCTCTAAAACATCACGGCAGCTTTCCCCTGGCACAGCAATTAAATGGCAGAGGTTCTCTCTTGGTAGAAGGGGCCAAGTCTTCTTAGCTAAACTTGCTGGAATATTCTGCGTTCAGCATCAGAAACATCCCATGTGTATGTGAATGTTCAGTAGACACCAGGAAAAAGAGGAGTCACAATGCAGCCACTGCCCTGTGTTGTATGCACTGTTTGGCCCCAGATGTCTCTCAAATATAACAGCAATATCAAATAATTAATATAATAATAGCAATCTAATATAATAGCAATTTCCTATAATATAACAGCAATTATCAGTTTAGATTCTGGGGAGCACATCCTATTTATTTAGATATTTAGATCCCATTTTTCTCTGCAACAGGGACCCAAAGTGGTTCACAACAGTGTTCGTCTCCATTTTAGTCACAAGAAGAAGCCTGGGCGGTAGGTTTGGTGGAGGAGGAGTGATGGGTTCAAGATCACCCAGCGTGCTTCCATGGCAGAGCAGATATTTGAACCTGGTGCTCCCACATTCAGTTCCAACACTCTAATCCCAAACTATGGTGGTGATTTACATCCTCTAAGCTTGTAATAGCATCCCCTTAAAGAACTGGGAACTGTAGCTCAGAGAAGTCACCAGGCGCTCCAAAAAATGCTCACGGCAGCCAGATGAAAACAGCAAGTATGACCAACTTCAGTATACCTGGCAATCACTCCATTAATTAGATAGTGAAGTAAGTTTTGGTGTACAGCTTGACTCCCTCATGAGGTGTCCTGCTTTACAATGAAAGCTGGTGCCATCTAGCTTCACATTTGAAGAAATGCATGTGTGCAGGCATAGCACTACGGTACTTACAAAGTATGTACCTTTCTTTAGAACCTGCACATAATCTTGGCTGTGTCCATGAGGAAGCTTCCAACAGTTATTAAAATGACAAATGATAAGCTATCCTTAATGAACAAATAGCAAGCACTCTTGATATTGGAGGTGCAGGTTAAATTACCCTCCTCTTCCCTTGGCTACGGGCTCAACAGCAGCCTCAGTCCATCAGTAAAATGGGCATAAAAACAACTTACCTACAAGAGTTGTGCCACAGATAAAACATTATCAAGACTTTCAAAGCCTCAATCAAAAGAGCTGTTGACATTTTTGTCTGGCTATATGCCTCTATGGGATGCCTGCTATGTAAATTATGTAATACCTTTTCCCATGGGAATATAAAAGGGGGAGTGCTTTGACCTAACTTTAAAAAGATGGCAGAAAGCACAACACTGTCCTAAAGTCCACGTCTCTTCTCTTGCTAGTGCATCTTGGCTTAAATTACCTCAGTTGGTTCCTACCCAAAGATGAGAAAATCATTCCTTTTCTGCCCCATGAGAAGAAGCGCCTGGGCCCAGTTAGAGAAGTCTGGGGTTCCGGCACTACTTAAATGTCCTGCCCAGTGTTGCCAACTTCTGGGTGGGGCCTCCCAAAATTACACCTGATTTCCTGACCACAAAGATCGGTTCCCCTGGAGAAAATGGCAGCTTCGGCTGGAGAACTCTATGGCATTATACCCCTCTGAAGTCCCTCCTCAGGGTCCACTCCCAAATCTCCATGAATTTCCCAGCATGCCATTGGCAATCCTAGTCATACCTCCAACTTGACAGAACAGCACAGCAGCAAACATAGGACCCTAGCATCAGAATGAGGGTTTTGAGCAGGAAACTGAAGAGAAATACAGTGACTGGGGGCAGGGGATTAATGCTCCTTGAAAGGCCACCTCTCTGCTCCCTCCTGCTGCAGTTCAGCTGCTCTGTACCATGCTTGCAAACATATTGATGCGGATTGCTGTGGGCCCCAGTGGGAAGTTCATGCCTTATCTTAGACATCAGTTGTTGCGTGTTACTTCACTGCAGGGAAGAGCTCTCACCCCTTGCTGTTCCAATTTGTTTGCATCGGTGTTATTTCAATGTAGCATAAATGTGATGGACAAGTAACCCCAGTCAACAACTGTTACAAGGAATAATAGTCTTTCCTTCTTCCCCGCTGTAAAGCAATCGCCACCCCAGGGCTTCAGCCATTCGAACTGCTTGCTACAGCAAGACAGTCTAATTGGGCCCGGACTGTCTGTTAGACTTTGGGTGATACCCCTCCAAGTCTCTTGTTTGTGACAACAGTATAGATAAGCAGTTGGCATCCAAAGGTGCCAGAGAGAGATTTCTCTTCCTGGCATCTGTACAGCACCCACCCACCCCACCCATTAAGTGCTCCAGTTCCTTTCTCCCAAGCTGAGACATGGGCTCTTTAACCCCTCCCTTTCAAGTGAACGGCAACAGACTCTTGGACTGAACAGATAAATCAGTCCATTGGTCCATCTAACACAGGAGGGGCCACGGTTCAGTGACAGACCATCTGCTTTCATTGCAGAAGGACGGGGGTTCTCGCCACAGCATCTGGAGGTAGTAGGTGATGCAAAAGACCTCTTCCTGAGATCCTGGAGAGATGCTGCCAATCAAAGTAGAGAAGACTTGACCTTGACAGGGCAATGATCTGATTCAGCTTAAGTCAGCTTTATGTTTATATGCAACTGTCCCAGGCTATGGTTGGATGGTACACGACACAGAAATCTTGCTCAATCTGAGTCATTCTGGGTCTATGCCTGAGGGAAAACTAGGATGGGAAACCACCAAGGAAGTCTTGGGCTGCTATACAGAGGAAGACAATGGCAAACCACCTCTGCTCATTTCTTGCTTTGGAAACCCCATGAGGTGGAAATTCATGGGGCTGCCATAAGTCAGTGACAACTTCATGACATCTAATTACATGCACACACTGAATTAATAAACTTCCATGCAAATGGTTCCAAGGTTCAGTCCCTGACATCTTCCATTAAATGATCTTCAGCAACTGGTATCAGCAACAACCTTTTTCTGCCTGAGACTTGGGAGAGTCACTGCTAGTTAAAGTAGTCAACACTGAGCTAGACCAACCAGTGAGCGAATTCTGTGTAGGAGTGTGATATGTTCAATAGTAGTTCCTGTGCCTTTACATTTAGCACATGTAGCTTGAACAGAAAATCTGGGGTGGTTGTTCTTCCTCAGGAGGCTCTAGGAAAAATGATATTTCAAGTACCCCTGTGAAACTGAGACATTCTCTTACTTAAGACATAAGACACATTTGATGAAGTTCCTGGGCTGCTGTCTTGTTCATCACACCAATAGGGCAAATGGGGAGAAAGTCGCTTTTAAAGTTTGGATTTTGAAGCTTTAAGCCACCTAATGAGTACAATGCTCTGACCTGGATGGCCCAGGCTAGACTGATCTCATCAGATCTCGAAAGCTAAGCAGGGTCACCTCTGGTTAGTACTTGGATGGTAGACGTTCAAGGAGGTCCAGGGTCACTACAGAGATGAAGGGGAGGAATGAATATTCCAGCTTGGAAGCTGATTTTTGGGCTACGTCACATCACAGACTAAGCTACAGCTGAGGAAGTCCCCGATTTGAATCTCAGCTCTGCCAGGAACGCGCTAGGCATCCTTAGGCAAGCCACACTATTGCTCTGCACCACAGAATCATAGAATCATGGAGTTGGAAGGGACCACCAGGGTCATCTAGTCCAACCCCCTAACAATGCAGGGAATTCACAACTACCTTCCCACCCCACACCCCTAGTGACCAGAAGATGGCCAAGATGCTCTCCCTCTCATCATCTGCCTAAGGTTATAGAATCAGCATTGCTGACAGATGGCCTCGTCTTAAAAACCTTCAGGGAAGGAGAGCTTACCACCTCCCGAGGAAGCCTGTTCCACTGAGGAACCGTTCTAACTGTTCGAAAATTCTTCCTAATGTCTAGATGGAAACTGTTTTGATTTAATTTCAACCCATTGTTTCTGGTCCGACCTTTTGGGGCAACATAAAACAACTCGGCACCCTCCTCTTTGTGACAGCCCTTCATGTACTTGAAGATGGTTATCATATCCCCTCTCAGTCTTCTCTTCAGGCTAAACATACCCAGCTCCTTCAACCTTTCCTTATAGGACTTGGTCTCCAGACCCCTCACCATCTTTGTTGCCCTCCTCTGGACACGATCCAGCTTGTCTACATCTTTCTTAAATTGCAGTGCCCAAAACTGAACACAGTACTCTAGGGGAGGTCTAACCAGAGCAGAGTGAAGTGATACCATCACTTTGTGGGATCTGGATACTATACTTCTGTTGATACTGAAGCGGGTCGTGCTGTTCAGATGACAGGCTCTTAGAATGTTTCACTTACTGAGAAGTGAAGGTATCTTATTCAGCCAGTCATTGATTAAGCAGGACTCAACAACTTTACTTACTTTTAAAAAGCAAGTCTTTTTATTGAAATACCTCTAGTAAAATATGTATAAATGCAGATTATCAAGTCTTTAACACTTCTATAAAAACTCGTCAAAATACAATGTATGTATGTACAATCTATGCAGTAAAAGCAATGTATGCAGTAAAAGCAAGCAAGTCTTACATACTATTCAGTTTCAAAATCCAACTTATAAAATATAAGTCAAATTATTCTGATTCAGTTCAAAATATCTAATTCACAAAGTATAGAGTAAAGTATTTAAGCCATACATACCATTCAGCCGTTTCTGAGAGCCTTTTGGAAGGTTCTAAAACTCTAGCTGTACTGTGGCTGTATTTATACTGTTTCTAACTCATTAAGAGTGAAGAGAAATCTTTTATCCCCACTTTCAAACAACATTTTTATCTATCAAGAGGAATACCTTTTATTCCCTCTGTCAGATATTCTGAGCAGTGCAGTAATGGCTTAGTTACAGCTGCTCAGCTCTCCATGACCATATATGGGCTTCCTTTCCTTCCAGTCTATTTTGCTTAAAGTATAAACACTCATTTCTGAGTTTCATGATCACTTTATACACTTAATTTTTATACCATCCTCTTCGTTAGGACAATACGCATTAAATGAGACTACTTAGAAATCTGTAGCACAATATTTAACTGTATAACTCATAAAACACAATTATTGTTTACATTGTCACTTTGTGACTATCTGTTAGTAACACACAGCCTTGAGCAGATTACAGAAGGCAAGAAAGCATATTACTTGATAGGACTGCAGGAACCTTTAATGCCTTTAAGTTATAAAAAGCACAGTTTAAACTATTAATGCACTCTTAGTACATTAGGATATCTTGAGACTTTGAGAAGGGCAAAAGTGTTCTGCTTTTGAGATTCTGACATCTGGCAGCTGAGTCAGAAAGGTGATTTTAGTTACATTTTACTGATAGATAAGGAAAGGTGCTCTGCTCTTCCCCTTCAAGGACAAGACCAGGGTAACATAATTAGTTAGCTCTTGATAGAGCTGACCTTGAGAGAATTCTGTCAGCCTGTTTTAAGGACATTTGCATTACACAGGCTTTCATTATATATTACACAAACCTCTGCAATGGCTCAGTTTGCATGATGTGTTTAAGCTCTATATGGAATTAATTCTGCACATGTTCACAGAATACCATAATTATGTCAGAGGCCGTGACAATACAGCCCAAGATCGCATCTGCCTTTTTAGATACTGCATCACACTGCTGATTCATGTTGTGTTTGGTCTACTAAGACCCCAAGATCCTTTTCGCACACACTACTGCTCAGACAAGTCTCCCCCATCCTATAGTTATGCATTTGATTTTTCCTACCTAAATGTAGAACTTTACATTTATCTGTGTTGAAGTGCATTTTATTAGTTTTAGCCTCATCTGCAACACTGGGATCTGCCAAAGGTCCACCAGGTTCAGAAATCTGTTTCCACCTGTGATCAGATGTTTCTGGAACCCTATTAGCATGGAAGGCTGTCCCCACTGTTTGCTCATCAGTATTTGGAAGTACACTGCCTCTGAACATGGAGGTTCCAGCTACCTCTCATGGCTAATTTCTGTTGATAGAGCAGTTCTCAATAGATTTCCTTAATCCCCCCTTTAAAGCTATCTAAGATAGTGGAAAAAACTACAGTCCTACCTTTGAGGCTTGTTGTCAAGACCACATGATACATGTGAAAGTGCTTTGAATACTCTGAAAGTGTTACAAGTTGTGTATCCCTTATCCGGACATCCAATATCCGGACAGACCCCAAAACTGGATGTTTTGAGCCGGCCTGCAGGCATTACTCACAGGCCCTCAGCAATGGCATTGATAGGGTTGCCAGCTCCCTCTTCGCCACTGGCGGGAGGTTTGGGGGGCAGAGCCTGAGGAGGGCAGGGTTTGGGGAGGGACTGCAATGCCATAGAGTCCAATTGCCAAAGCGGCCATTTTCTCCAGGTGATCTCTTATCAGCTGGAGATCAGTTGTAATAGCGGAAGATCTCTAGCTAGTACCTGGAGGTTGGCAACCCTAGCCATTGATGGTTCAATGTACACAAAATTATCAAAAATATTGTTTAACATTAAATTCAGGCTATGTGTATAAAGTGTATATAAAACATAAATGAATTTAGTGTTTAGACTTGGGTCCCATCCCCAAGATATATCATTATGTATGTGCAAAAATTCCAAAATATGGAAAGATCCGAAATACGGACCACTTTTGGTCCCAAGCAGTCTGGATGAGGGAAACTCAATCTGTATATTAACGTGCTCAGGGTTGTGTGGAGACCATTTCACGTGTGCTGCATGCCATAGAAGTCTGACACTGGCTGGCTCCATGGGAGACAAACTGGCTCAGTAATTTTCTCAGCTCTGTAACAATGTGGAAGCTTAAAACCACATATTTTCTCTCTCTCTTGCTCTCTCTCTCTCTCTCTGTGCCTGTTCTTTTTTTTTTTTTTTGCCCTACAGTTAGTAATGAATGGCATCCAGGAGGGAAAGGGGATATTGAAAAATGAAGCAATCAATTACTGATGGAGCCAAACTTCTTCAGCCTCCTCCCCACTGAAGGATTGCCGTGGCCTTGACAGCAACTGTTATAAATTATAGCCTAGAAATTGTAAATATTAAAAGCAGGGAGAGGAAAATGAGAGGTTATTAGCCAAGCAATTAATAAAAGACCTGTACACATGTCACTGCTGCATCTGCAAGGCATCTTGGGAGAGGAGAGGTTGATAGATAGAGCTTCAAGAAGGACTCTCTTTGAGCCTCTCTGCCGCAGTTCATTTTGTTTCATTTCTCAGTCTCTTTTATCTTGTGTGTGTGTGTTCCTTGAGGGCTGCCCATTTCCAGCAAAACCAGCACCTATTAGGGCCAAATATGCTGACTGAGGGATGAAAAAAAAATCAAACTCATTTCTTTGTGAGGAGGTCCAGGAATCCGCTGCTCTATGCAGTCTACTCATGGCCATATTGAAGGGAAAAGTTGGGTGCATCTCTCCCATATATGCATTTACTCACAAGTAGACCCTCAAGCTTGCTCTGTCAAATGTCCAGCTTAAAGAGAACACTGTGCCACACAATATCTGGCCAGGCACTGAAAAGAGAAGGAATTCCCTTTTACTATAAAGATGCATTTTTTTAAGTAGTAGGGGGACGTACTTAATTTACACCAAAGGGTTCTGATCTCGCAAGTGTGTTATGGAAACCTGTTTCCACACGTGCATCTGCTTATCATGACTAGAGCAACACTCTCATTCATAATTTGTTATCTATAGGTTGAGGAAGCATTGTGGGTACATAGAAACAGGCACGCAGGCTTGACGGGAACCACAGCAACAGCCGTTCCCCCCACCCCCGCAATGGAGTAGTGGAGAACTATGGGCTACTCCGGCTCTTTGTAAGAAGGGCAGAATAAACACATGATAAACAGAAACTAGCGCTCACGCTAGGCGTGTTTTGGCTACATTGCTAGCTAACTTCAAATCAAAATGAGATTGGGAATGGGGGGGAAGATGAAAAGAAGCTCATGGCTGGCTGCAGGTTTTCGTAGGCCCTGGGCAACAGAGTATAATGCCGGCCCCACAACCTCTGGTACCTCTTCTGTTCCCGACATTAGTCCCTCCCCTTTGGCTCCACCCTTTCTCCTCTACTGACCACACGCCTTGCAGTTCAGGGGAAAGGAGCAGGCAGCCTTTATCCCTGGGGCTCCAGTGTTGGTGACCCTCCCGGTGGCCCTTGAGCCCCAGAAATTGTCCCGCCTCACTGATGGCTGAAGCCAGCCACGCCCCCTCTCTTTTGATAGAGTGGCACAGAAATTCATTTTAAAAGCTAAAACACTAAAATAGGATTTTCATTCTGCACTGAGTGCTTTGAATCTGCAAAGCACCTTTCACAACCTCTGATTAATCCTTATACCCCGGAGCTAAACATAACACTCACATCGTGACATTATCTAGTAAAATAGGTTTTTTATTTGTTCAGCTATGAGCAGGGCCTCCAGGGTTGTTTTTTTTTTTTTTAAAGCAAAACAACCACCATTTAAAGGTTGAAAATTGAAATGAAATGAAAAGAGAAACACAGCACGGACTAAAGCAAGACATGTCTTTAAAAATATTATTGACCATTCCCTGACAAAAGAGAAAACAATGCTCTAAAATCGCCCTGGCATTTCAGACAGGGAAGGGGAAGAAAGACAAAACAGAAAATGCACTTCTGATTGCCACAGCTTTCCCACCATGTCCCAAACAACGTAAGGCTGCCTCTCATGCTTGGTTCAAAAGATCTGGGGCCATTCTGAAAATCCGTGCATTGGTTTGGAACAAAACTTCAGAAGCCCTTTGGGAGCAACGTGTCTGATCTCCAAGCATTGAGTGACAGCCTGGGCCCTGAGGTCTCCTCCTCTATTAAGAGAGGGCAAGGCTCCTGAGAAGGGGGAACCCTAATTTTCCTGGTTGAGGCTTTTGCATCTTTTACAGGACAGGGCAAAAATCTAACTGGTGCACCTTTTGCCATCACTGTAGCATCATAATGGGGAAAGCAGCACCAGCTGAATTATTCCTGGATGTGTCGAGGCAAAAAAGCCTTTGCTGGTAAAGGAGTTGGCAACTGTATGGAAATTCCTTGCAAAAGGACGACGAGCAGCTGTACAAGGTATTTCTATGCCAGGGCTGCTCTTCTATCGCTGCCCAGACTTAAGGACAGTTTCCGTTTGTGCCCTTTCTTTCCCCTCTTTCAAGAGGAGAGACTTTGGCATAGAGAGGCTTAGAATTTCTGCAGAAATTTGAGGACCAGGTCCTGCAGCTTGACTCTCAGTGCCTCATCGCTTTCACACATGATGTGGGTCGAATCCTCCTCAATCCGGATGAGCGTTTCTACGTCTTGAAACAGCACGATGTGTCCCTTTGGGGTGTCTTCTACCTTGACGTCACTAAAGCCGTGCTGTGGGAGCAGGAGAACGGAAAGTTACTGGTGCACAGGAGACCAAGTTAACTGGGTGCCCTAATCTGTTAAGCATAATGTGAAGGAATATGCTTGCAAGGCTTCCTAATTCCTTTGGGCTGGTCCCCAGAAGGTCAGCCAACCCTGTGGCCATCCCAAGTCTCTGCTCAGTGAGGGTGCCCCTTTCTTTTGCTCCATGGGGGGAGGTTTCCAAAAACAAACTGGGTAACTCCCAACATTGCCAGCAACTCTAAAAAAAATAGCACCTGCTAAACAGAGTCATATGTCTAGCACTTGGTACCTTTGTTGCCATTTAGAAGCTCTGCCTAATTGCCCTACTTCCCAATTTGCTCCTACAAGCTAGCACAGGGTCGATTTATCTGAGGTCAAATAATAATTCAATAAATGCTGCCTTAATGCCTTGATGTTTGCCAACTTGGAGACCGATTTGGATGGAAAGACAGCACAGAAATGTTTTAAATAAATTAAATAAATCAAAACTTCACAATTTCAAGCAACTGTGCTCCACTGATGGTGAGCTTACCCACTGCCCTTCCCTGTTAACACACTTCAAATAGCAAGACCAAATAGGTATGGTACGTTTCCAGAGATTCGAGCATTCAAAACATAAGAAAGTTTCATAAACAAATAAAAAGAATACACATGGTGTCTTCAAGCATTTAGGCAACGCAAGGATACAAAGAAAAGGTGAAAACATGCAATTCCCTTTTCCTGCTCTTGGAATTTACCCCAAAGGATGTTCAAACATGACAGGCTAACTTCAGGTTGCAGTAATTCAGCATTACCTTAGTTCTCTGGGTTGAGCTTTCTCCTCATTGTCCTGGCCTTGTGGACAAGATGGAGTCTCTAAATAAAGCTTACATCTTGACTGGGGAACACAAGCCATGAAGGTCTAAGAGAGCTTCTTCTCTCTGTTTGGAGAATTTATATTCTATGCTGGGGAGAGCTGGCCCCACCCTGGGGTCATTCAGATCTTCTTGTCCCACAAGGAAGAGAATACATTCTAGCAATTTGATTGTTTCCCTCTCTGTCCCTGGGTGTCCCTTTCCAGCAGGGAGGGGGTGGTGGTAAACCATTGTCCTGCTTTGGACAGAGTCATTACCATAGCCAAGAGCTTGAGTGCTCTGTGCTTGCAGCCTGATAGCTCCTTTCATCCTCCTTAGTGCCAGCCACAAGTCTGAAGGTGGCTTCCTGAGTGCAGAGTATAGTCACAGTGATGGACATACTGGGGTCAGTCCTTGGGTGGAGGGCATTTCTCCACACATAGGATGCTTTTACGTGATCTAAGACAGATAGCTATCTACATGTGTGTGTGCGCTTCCCTAAGAGTTGCAGCCTTGGTAGGGTATAACTGCTTACAATGGCACTGTGCTTGTGCAGGGTTGTAATGCTTACTTAATCAATTAATTTTTGATTGATTAATCTGGCAGCAGACTAAATATATACATATTTAAATTTTATGTGCTTAGAAATTCTTATTTGGCAGGCATCTTGGTTTACAGGAAACATTCTTCAACTGGTAGTACAGCTATAAGAATATAATTTGCCTCTCAGTTGCAATCCAGGAATTTGTACTGTGGATTTCTCCTCCTCTTCATTGCTCACTTTTTCTCTTTATTGTTATCCCTCTTCTTTAGCGGTTTTAAAATAGTCTCATGATTTATTGTATCGTCTCTGTGGTGCTGTCCTAATCCTTGTTGATTTACAGTCCTTGTTATGTACACTTTAAAAACCTTATAAATGAAAACGGGTTTGCAGAAAAAGGAGCAGAGGCATTCCTCCTCCTCCTCCCTCACTTGGGAGCTGGTGCCTGCTGGTACACAGGCATGCATCATATACAAAGACAGAAAGCTGTTGTATTTGCATGCAAATGTAGGCAGACTTGCTTGATGAGCCAATTAGTTGCTCAAAATGCTTGGTTTTAAACCAGGATTTCTTTAATGCCAATTCCAAATGTTTCCAGCATCCTCTTCATCACCCAAGAGTTGGTCACACTAGGAAACAGATACTGGGGTGTGGCTATGAAGATGAAAGGGAGAGGGGAGGGTATGAAGGCTAGTTTAATTCACAGTGGCTTCCATTGAGTCCTGTATGACAAATATAAATAGGCTGCATTTGAGAGAAGGTGAGGCTGCCTCCACATCAGACACGGGGACTTCCGGATAGGGTTGCCAGCTCTGGGATGGGAAATACCTGCAGATTTTGGGTGTGGAGCCTGGGAAGGATGCAGTTTTGAGAGGACAGGGACCTTAGCAGGGTATAATGCCACAGAGTCCACCCTCCAAAGCAGCCATTTTCTCCAGGGGAACTGCCCTTGGTCATCTAGAGATCAATTGTAATAGTGGGAGATCCCCAGGTGCCACCTGGAGGCTGGCAACCCTACTACCAGAACAGATTTAGCCCCACTCTGAATGCAGTCTGAGTGAATGGCTGCACTTCCTCCCATATAGATGAATGGATTCCATGAACCACTATGGGGAAAAAATAGAGAGCTACATGTCGAGCTGAAACCCGTTATCACTGCCTGGACCACACTGATAGGAAGGGTGGGGGAAATGCCCCTTTGCACAATATGCAGCATCTCCCTCTGTGTGCGCACACCTACCGCTGATTGCTTAACAGCAGGCATTTTGCTATTCTTATTTTGAGACCCACAATACTGAAAAAGGCCTCCTCCCAGCCTGCGGAGCAGCCGTTTCCGATAAAAGCACGCAAGGAATCCTTGGCTAGCTCTGCATGACTTGTAATCAAAAAGCTCTGCATACCGTTAACACCAGCAGAGGCTGAGTCACTGTACTTTATTTTGCAACATCACTGTTCTGTTCAATCATGTACTTTCCTCCCCTCTTTCCAATTTAAAGAAAGCTGTCAAGAACCCCAAATATTCTACCCAGATACCCTTTTCTTGCCCAGCAAATGGAAAGATGCATAGCTCTCCACCCTCCCAACCTTCCTGGATTGGGGAAAACAGCTTGAACCTCTGTTACCTTCTCCAGAGTTTGTACCAACTGGTCCACGGGAATGGAGCCACTGAGCAGAGGCTTGACGGCTCTCAGTTCTGGCACATCTTCTGTCACCCTCTTCCTCTTCTTGCCAGGCTGGGGCTGAGGTGGCTTTGGAGGGAGCTACCAGCCAACGTGGTTTAGGGGAAGAGAAAAAGGAAGGGGAGTAGTTAGAAGACATTGGGGCCTCTGTTATGGCTTGAGGGCAAACCATATAGTCCCCTTGCTGAAGCTGTGCAGGCCTGGATCCGGTCAGTGCCTAGGTAGGAGATCTCCTGGAAACCCCATGTACAGAGTTCTAAGTCTGCTTCCTCTCTCATGGTAGAATGGCCTGCCTGAAGAGGTAAGAAAGGCTTCCACACTTCTGTCGCTTCATAGAATGTGTAGAGCACCACTGTTCAGGGGGGGCTTTTCATAAAGGGAACGGGGATGTAATAGGGTGGAATTTAGGTAATTGGTTTTAATCTAACTGCCTGTGAAATTTTAGGCAGTTTTCTTTCCCTCCTCTTTTTATAGTGCATTGTTTACTGGATGTGTTATACTGTCAGCGCTTCAGCATTCTCTAATTGTGAAATCCCGTTTTTGGATCATTGTTCTCCACTTGCGCAATCCAGTTTGTTCTCATTGTATCACACTGTTGCTATTTCATTGTTCTTTAATTTGCGTAATTCAGCACTGTTATCCAGTTTTATTGCATTTTTAATTGTATGTATTATACTGTCTTTTGAATCGTCTTTTATAACTCTGTTATCTTCCTTGAGTCTTGATGAGAGAGTCAGATGAGAAATGAAGTAAATAAATAAAAACTGAGTTCCAGGGTGGGAAAAAAAGCCAGGGTATAAATGTGAGAGATACTGAAAGAGTCCCCTGTGACTGCCTATTACAGTTACTCAGAAGAAGAAGAAGAGTTGGTTCTTATATGCCAATTTTCTCTACCTTTTAAGGAGAATCAGACCGGCTTACAATCTCCTTCTGTTCCTCTCCCCACAACAGACACCTTGTGAGATAGGTGGGGCTGAGAGAGCTCTAAGAGAAATGTGACCAGCCCAAGGTCACCCAGCAGGCTTCATGTGGAGGAGTGGGGAAACCAACCCAGTTCACCAGATTAGAGTCCGCTGCTCATGTGGAGGAGTGGGGAGTCCACCGCTCTTAACCACTACACCACGCTACCCTTGCTACCCTTGCACAGGGGTGGCCATCTTCTTGTGGTCCCACTCCACCTTCCTACCACTAAACCGGGGCATGGGGGTTGCTAATAAAGGGATCATCACAAGCAGAGGGTCTGCAGTTATGGACTGAGACACTCTGGAATGAGTGTGTTGCTTAGATAAACCCCCTCCATTGGTGGATGGGCAGCAACTATCTGGAAATGCCTCCAGGCTCAGGGCCAAAGCCTTCACTGCTGCTGTGGGAGTCACAGCTCCCAGCAGCTCCTATGACACAGACACTGGTGGCCTCCCGGAAAACAACATAGGGGCCTTGCCCAGCCCCCAATTCTAGGCGCAGGAGGAAGAGACAGCTGGGAATGGCCCAGAGAAGACAGCAGCCCTTACGGCCAGAGTAGAAGCTGGCAGGGCCAGAAAAGCCTGCTCAAGGGCAAGTGAGCCCAAAAGAGGAACTCACCCACCCCCAAATCCTGATGATCTTGGCAAAAAAAAAAAAGGACCATTAAAGGCATTTCACTGCAGATCAGGGAGAAAGCTTGATAGTTTATCAGGAAACCACCAAGACCCAAGAGTGTCATTTCTCCTCCCCCATCAGAACCCCACCCCGCAAATACCACATCTTACCTGCAGTACATGCTTGTTGTCTTTAGTATGCAAAACAGCAGTAACGGTTGCTAGGGAAATGCCTGGCTTCATCTCTGTGGGCACCAGCGAATCCGCAAGCTAAGGCAAAACAGATGGTACAGCTTTGTAAAAAATAATCAATAAGCAAATTTAGCAACTTTGTTGGGTTACTACTGGGAGATTTTCAGAGAGGCTGGTAAAATGCACAATAACACATTCAATTGCAAAGCAGCACGCCCTTATAAAGGTCTGCACCAAAGAGCTCCTTTGCACAAAGTTCAGATTCAGAAGTTAAGTTCTCAGCATTGTTAGCCTGGGACACACCACCCCATACAATGCATTAACAAAGAATTCCACTGCATCCATCTATCACTGTTGGGTTGTCCTTAAAAAAAAAAGCATCTTGAGAATTGTACCCACCGGTAATAACATCCCTGCTGTTCAAAACAACAAAAGAGTCTTGTGGCACCTTAAAGACTAACAGATTTATTGCACTATTGGCCCTTGGAGGCTACAGCAGTTTTGTCAAATGCATGGGGGTGTTCTCCTCTGGTGACAGATACATGTATATGAGATTCCAAACAGCGGCATAAAATGTTAGAGGCTGTTGCTCTGCAGAGCTCCAAATATATACAGGAAGAGAATAAGAGATTCATTTACAACAGCAGTCACTGTTGTCCTGAAGTCCCTGAGTGTACACTCTAAAAAACAACCCCAATGATCCCCTGCAATTTTGGATTGCAGGAAAAGATTATTTCATTTTTAGCCTGCCATTCCTCCAAGGAGCTGAGAGAAACATACATGGCTCCTTTCCCCCTATGGTGACCTCACAACCACCTTATATGGTTGGGTAGGCTGGTCCAAGGTCACCGAGTAAGCATCATGAAAAAGCGGGGATTTGAACCTGGAACTCCCCTGGACATTCTAACTACTACATCACACTGATTCTCTTGTTTGTGCTGACAAGCCATTTTGTCAGAGTTTCCAGTCTGCCATGTCTAATCTTTTCACCGAAGACCAATCCTGCCCAATAAACTTCCATAAGCCCTCAAATTCCCCCAGAACAGAGCTGGAAAACCACTGGATTAAAATACATAGATGTACAGCCTAACAAACTCAGGTAATTTTCTTCAGCTACCCCGGAGGCCCTTTCCAACCACAAGACTCCTGTGGCAATGCTAAATACTGGGCAGCAAATCTAAATTCAGTTGGAACAGCAAGAAATCAACTCCAGCTTCCTGGGACAGTGATAAAGAAAGAAGCCACTGAGGAGCGGCTGTGATGAGCACCGTCAATAAAAAACGAGGTGCCCCCTCAAGGCCTCGCATAGGCTTGCATCCCTATAAATAAATCTATTAACAGCCTGGAAGGCTCTTTCTCCAAGCAAGAGGGTAAAACACACTTGGCTTCTTGTTATATTTCATTTCTGAGGAGGAGGAGGAGGAGGAGATTTACATAGGCCTTGTAACTCTCAGCTTGCTTCTCTCTCATACACTATGTTTTTTTAAACAACCAGCAGCTCTGCTGATTGACTCGTCCAAGATGTGACACAGTGAAATGGCAGAGGGGAATGAGCAGAGGAAAGCGTGGGCCTCAGATCTGTATCGCCAAGTTCTCCAAGGTCAAGACCCAAGTAGCATTTCTAAGAGTCTGCGGAGCTCCTTCAGGACCCTGCTTGCTCTCAAGCAAACTCTTCCCTCCAAAACTTTGTACACATGTAGCTTTGCAAGTGACAAAACCTTAGGTGAACATCAGAACCACACAGCTGGATCAGAACAAGGTTTACTTAGTCTGGCAATCTGGTTCCCAACAGCAGCTGGACAGTTGCCTCTGGGAAGCTTGCAGGTAGGACAGGAAGGTGATGATTTCTCTTTTCCTGTCCTTAGTTACCGCTGTTCAAAGAGCTGGTGGATTAGTCGGAGTGCTGGACTAGGACTTGGGGGACGCAGATTAAATCCAAACTCAGCTTCAAAGGGTGGTTGTGAGAATAGGACAGAGGAGAGAGCCATGGATGCCATGGTTGGAGGAAAGACAGGATAAAAATGGATGCAGGAAGACCAAAACTGTCTTTGAAGGTTTCATATCACCATCAGGGCTAAAAACCATAATGTCCTATCCTCCAGGAATTTTTTCCCCACTGAGCCAGTATGGGATAGCGCTGGGGTCACCAATCATGCTGAGCCTATGAGCATTTTTGGCCAAGGTTAGTGGGAGTCCTGACCTGAATAGTCCAAGCCAGCCAGATTTCAGAAGCTAAGCAGGGTCAACCCTGGTTAGTATTTGGATGGAAGATTACCAAGGAAGTCCACAGTTGCTACAGAGGAAGTCAATGGCAAACCACCTCTTTTCGTCTCTTGCCTTGAAAACCCTATGGGGTCACCATAAGTCAGAACTTTCCACCATAGTGGCAGTCGCCACAGAAGGGTTGCCATGTGAGCTGGAACCAATAACAAAATATCGAGAGGTTCCAAGACATGTGCTGCCCTATGCTGGAGGCAGCTCTTTCTGAATGGGTGCTCCCTGCAGTTGCAAAGGTCCTCCTGGGCTCCTTTGAGGCAACTTCTACTCCCATGAGATGAAGGAAAGCCAGGATTAGGTCTTTGCTTTGAAGAAGAAGGAAACAGCCATCAGGAAACACACTGGTGGGTGCCATGGAACTAATGGGCACAATGCTGGACCGATTACTGGACACACAGTAGGGATTCAATCTCTGTTGTTGTGAAGGTGAAGTAGTGTTGGTGAGGCGAACCCATACAATTAAGGAGTTGCACTAAACTCCTAAGAAGATGAAAAAAGATAATGATGTGATAAAGAATAGATCATCTTGGGGCACCCATGTCAAAGACAGGACTTCCGACCCACCACATCTTTGCAAGGATGATTTGATTCCCCTGTCCCCAAACCTGGGTTCCTGGAACGGATTTCCTCTAATATTTTGACTGAGTCTGGGTTTGGACTCACACATCAGTAGAACACACCAATGAAAGCAACAGGCTTTATTGAAAAGATTAAAAAGAGGTTCAGGCTTAAACATAAGACAAAGAATAAGCAGGTGCAATAAAATAATAAATCTAGCTTCCTCTTATGCACTTACAGGCGTGAAGGCAAGCTGGTTACAACATCTTCAAATCAGCATAAGGAACAAAGCAGCAGGTAGGAGATGCAGCAAGATGGTCCCTGGCCTAATATTGGTCCTGATCATATTATTGGGCCATGCAAGGAAAAACTTGTGCCTGACCGTTATAGGCTAACTTTATAGGAAACTGGACCACTGAACCTTTGACCAGCACAAGCCAATCACATACGTGATCCAAAAGATTATTCTTGAAGAGGAGCAAGATTCCACCCATCTGACATCGCTGAGAGTAGTTAAGTCAGATCACTTTGAAATTCAAAGGCACAAAGAGCCAGCATGGGATAGTGGTTAACAGCGGTGGTTTGGAACAGAGGACTCTGATCTGGAGAACCAGGTTAGATTCCCCACTCCTCCACTTGAGCGATGGACGCTAATCTGGCGAATCGGCTTGGTTTCACCACTCCTCCACATAAAGCCAGCTGGGTGACCTTGGGGTAGTCACAGTTCTCTTAGAGCTCTCTCTGAGCCCCACCTACCTCACAGGGTGTCTGTTGTGGGGAGGGGAAGGTGATTGTAAGCCAGTTTGATTCTTCCTTAAGTGGTAGAGAAAATCGGCATATAAAAACCAGCTCTTCTTCTTCTTTAAGCTTTTCATCTTGATTTGGGAACAGCGGAAGAGTAAGCGCCTGATATGGAACTCTCCACATGCTGCTTTTTAGCACTTGGATGACATACCAGGAACCAGAATATTGCTTTAAGTTCATGACATGGCCAAACGTGGATGTTTAAACTGTCAGGTTGATTGATACAGAGGTGACCATTTCTCTCGACAACCTAACAAAGGTATTGTGGCAGAAATTTTCTTCAGCCACATCTTCTTGTCAGGTGCATGATGGGTTACCCTAATTTGGCAGATATACATGTGCTTGTGTGTTAGTGTGCATTCACACCCACACAGGGGGTACAAACAGGAGGAGCATGGTGGTGGAGGAATATTATTACAAAATGAAGCCAGAAGGACAAACATTCCAAGAGATGTGAGTTACATTTCTGTGCAAAGCCCATATAAAAGCAAGAACTAGTCACAAGACTCCTGAGTGTGTGTAGACCACTCCCAAATAGAGAGAAACGGGTAAAGCAAAAGAAAGACAATTACTTTCTGTAGTGAGCTACCCATTCCCAATATTACTACTACTACTACTACTAGTAGTAGTAGTAGTAGGAGGAGGAGTTGGTTTTTATATGCCAACTTTCTCTACCTTTTAAGGAGAATCAAACTGGCTTACACTCTCCTTCCTCTCCCCACAACAGACACCTTATGAGGTAGATGGGGTTGAGAGAGGTAAAAGAAAACTGTGACTAGCCCAAGGTCACCCAGCTGGCTCCATGTGGAGGAGTGGGGAATGAAGCCCAGTTCTCCAAATTAGAGTCCACCGCTCTTAACGACTACACCACCATTAACGGCCAAGTCTAATAATGTCAAACCTGCACATGAATTCCACAAGTAAAAATAAATACCAGCCAGTGTGTATGTTCAGTCCAAATCAATACGGCAGCACTCAACAATGTATCAGGTACTTGAAAGCCTCAGGTGGAAGAACTAACATGGAGTTCGGTCCATGAAGGCCACCCTTTTGCAACTGTCCCATACATGCTTGCATACTGTTGAAACTAAATGGCTTCATCAACAGTATCAACGTTTTGCATGTGCCTGGAACTGCTTTTAGAGAAGGCACAGAAGTGAAGCACCCATTTCCCCCTAAGGCAACAGACCTTTTTTTTCCTTTCCAAAAACTGAGGCATAAAATCTTCAGACGACAGATTAGCAGAAAAAAGTGGACCGCCCCCCCTTCCACAGAACTCCAAAGGCCTCAGCCTAACTCTGGGGCACCAGAGAGATAAGGTTCTTCGTTCACAGCAAAGAGCTGCATTAACATCAGAGGTGGGAAAAGATTTCTGGAGGCCGAACAGGACCTCGGGGCAAAGCCAAAGCAACGCTGTTGATTTCAACGGGTTTACCCTAGCACATGGCGCGGCAGAAGCCGGCCTGCAAGAGATTAGCAAGGATAACTTTCTCATTTCCCCCCTCCCTGGAGGCAGGGGGTGGGAGTGTTTTTTTTTATTATTAAAAAAGCCTTTCATCACAGACATCATTAAAGTTATTTTGCTGCTACATGCAGTGTAATGAGTCTCAAGGGTTTCTTAAAAACGTTTAACGAATAAAGCAGCAAACCGCTTTCGCCTATTTGTGTAGTTTCGATAAACCCATGAAAGTTAATTTCCCAAGGACACAGTGAAGAGATCTGCTGTACGTGCCAGGCAGCAAGAGGACAGATCGTCCAGCAGTGAAGGCCAAGTTAGGAACGAATGGGCAGATGCAGATGCAGCATGCGTTGGATTCTAGTCCTTGGGTGGATTATGGGGTATATTGCCTGAGCCTTGGTCTCTTCACCTACCCTCCACCCCAAGGATGCCCATCGGGGAGGGACTGTGGCTCATTTGTAGAGCCTCTGCTTGGCATGCAGAAGGTCCCAGGTTCAATCCCCGGCATCTCCAGTTAAAGGGACTAGGCAAGTAGGTGATGTGAAAGACCCCTGCCTGAGATCCTGGAGAGCCACTGCCGGTCTGAGTAGACGATACTGACTTTGATGGACCAAGGGTCTGATTCAGTATAAGGCAGCGTCATGTGCTCATGCTCCTGATGGTGGCAAATTCTAGCATCCCAGACATGGCCTGACATTGCTGTACATACCAACATATGCGCACAGCATGCAAAATGGTGCCCACAGGAATTTGTTGGGTTTTGCCCAAATATATAATGAGAAGACAAAAGGCACTGGAAAAGACAATCATGCTGGGAAAAGTTGAAGGCAGCAGGAAAAGAGGAAGACCCAGCAAGAGATGGATTGACTCAATCAAGGAATCCATGTCCCTCAATTTGCAAGACCTGAGCAAGGCTGTTAAGGATAGGATGTTTTGGAGGACACTGATTCATAGGGTCACCATGAGTCGGAAGCAACTTGATGGCACTTAACACACTCACATATACACACACACAAACACACAGGCTACAGCCTGTGCCCTTTTTCTCCACCTACAGGCCACTGACTCTTGGTAGCAGCTTTAAAGGAGAAGGGCTGTAGCCCAGTAGCAGAGTGTTGTTGTTGTTTTTGTTGTTGTAGCAGAGTGCCTCCTTTTGCACACTGAAGATCCCAGGTGAAATACTGAGCACCTCCAGTTACAAGGAGACAACCAAGAGCCAGTGTGGTGTAATGGACAGGTGGTGGAGTAGGATCCTGGGAGACCAAGGTTCAAATCCCCACTTCTACCATGGAAGCTTGCTGGGTGACCTTAGGCCCATCACATACTGGCCTACTTCACAGGGCTGTTGTTGTGGGAGAATGGAGGAGGAGAAAATAATGTTCTAAGCCACTTTGAATCAACTAGGGAGAAAAGCGGGATATAAATAAATACATGCAAAATGCAAGAATCTCTGGAAGATTGTGCCTGGCAAGCCGTAGCAAGCCAGGGAGCCAATGCAGTGTGGGGGTTAGCCTGTCAAACTTGGGAGATCTAGGTTCAAATCCCCACTCAACCATGGAACCCAGCCTCTGTTATGGGGAGCAAACAAATTGTTGGAAGGAAGGTAGGATAAAATATATATAGACAACTTGGCTAGTACTAGGCTGAACAAACCAATGGACTAAAAAATATTGTCGAAGGCTTTCACCGTCAGAGTTCATTGGTTCTTGTGGGTTATCTGGGCTGTGTAACCGTGGCCTTGGTATTTTCTTTCCCGACATTTCGCCAGCAGCTGTGGCAGGCATCTTCAGAGGAGTAACACTGAAGGACAGTCTCTGTCCTTCAGCGTTACTCCTCTGAAGATGCCTGCCACAGCTGCTGGCGAAACGTCAGGAAAGAAAATACCAAGACCATGGTTACACAGCCCGGATAACCCACAAGAACCAAACCAATGGACTGATTCAGTATCAAGTAGATCAGCCAATCGCCACAAAATCCCTTTGTGCAATACCATCCAGACTTGTACGAAGGAACTTTCAGTGTGAACAAGGGCCATTTCCTAACATTTTAATGTAGAAAGGAAGTTTCTGAGAAGAAACAACACATGAATAGGCTGTATTGTCCCCCCGGATCTAATTTTGTGGGTAAACTGAAATTCTTCCATTGGGAAATTATGGCCTTTCTTTTGAAAAGTAACAACCAACACCTAAGCAGTACCTATAAAACCTGGTGGGGTCCCTCGACAAGGAGACAATTTGCTCCGTTTGGTGTGCGGAATGCAAGGACAATGCCTGTATCACGCAAGACCCCAGCTTAAGGAAACCTGATAAATAAGAACATTTTAAGAACGATGAAGTACACAGGACTCAGCAAAGCTGCTGCAACAGAGCAATTCTTTTCCCAATTAAAAATACACTCCTGGACTCCAGCTACGACTCAGGCAAATGGGCTCTTTGCATGCAAATTGGCACTCGCTCCCAAATTGAATGGGGGGGAGAGTCAGCAGCGGGAGCAGCCAGCCTTCGTTAGGGGATGCTGGTTAATTGTACCCACAGCTCCGTGTTGTGATTTTATATCCTGTATTAAACGAGACCCCTTCAAGCTATCCTGCCATTAAGAAAGTCAGTTTCAGCTACCAAATTCTTTCCAAAGTGCTTCTGAAGATTTCCTTTTGCAATAAAGGACTTTTGAACGGGGGCCGCATTCAATTACAGCGTATTCTTTGGAGATCCCCAAATGTATCGTTGGGTTGTGTGTGTGGGCTAACGTGTGACTAGTTGCAATGTTGTCCTATCTGCACTGCATACACACCTTACAAAGATTGTCGCCCCTTGCAAATGTTGTGAGCCATGTGGCTGTAGTCTGGCAAAGCAAAGAAATGGCTCCCCCTTTAGGCTTTCATGAGGGTCATCAAAGGGAGACAACTGACAATGACGGGCGCTTGGCTACTCCAACCATCTGGAACGCCAGTCACCACCTACCTGCTGAGATGGGAGCTGAAACCAAATTTGGTGGGCAGAAATGAGTGTCAGAGGAGCTAATAGGAGCACTTTGAGATTTGGACTCTGGGGAACTGTTCTGATGTCACTGAGAACTAGTACAGTTTATGTGCTCCCCTGTGATAGTTGTTTAATTCATGCAAGGGTAACATCAACAATTGCCTGTTCATGCACATTCTATGTGCATGAACAGGCACCCACCTTATGGAACATCCTGCCTGAGTCGGTCAGGAAGGCCCCCACACTTCGTCATTTTGTAGAAGGTGAAAATCAGAATTTTTTTTATAACTCAGAAGTGGTTAGTACTGTAGTACAATGGAACTCAATCAACAAAGGTGTCAGACAAGGATGTTTTTTTTATCTCCCTATCCCTATCTCTTCAGTTTGTATGCAGAACATATCATAAGGAAAGCTGTATTCAATTTAGATGGAGGTGGATTGAAAATTGGTGGAAGGAACATTGGCAGCTTGAGATATGCAGGTGACACCAAATTACTGGCAGAAAATAGTGAAGACTTGAATTGACTACTGCTGATAGTCAAGAAGCAGGTTCAGGACTACTGCTGCACATCAAGAAGACAAAAGTAATGGACACTGGGGAATTACACAACTTTAACGCTGACAATGAGGAAATTGAAATTGTTCAATACTTTCTATTCCTTGGCTCCATCATCAACCAAAAGGGAGACTGCAACCAAAAAATCAGAAAGAGATTGAGACTTGGAGGGGCATCCTTGAAGGTTTTCTACCTTTGTTACCCACTTCCTGTATTTAAGCAATAAAAACTGCAAGGTTTACTTTGACAGTTTTTTTGTTCACATTGTTTTCCTTTTCTGTAATCCTAGTCCTACTGAATTGTTTATTGGAGGTCTTTGCTGTTTGTTTGAATTGATTTTCATATTTGGTAATCTGCCTTTAGCATCTGTGAGAAAGGCAGGCTATAATTGAAGTAAATCAATCATACATAATATATCTGTAAATAAAGAGATCGTTACAAAGGTAACAATCCTATATGTACAGCTCTGTATCCTTCAGCAGAAACTAACGGAGGCTGCGCTGAATTTCCTTTCACATCGGGGAACTGAGAAAACACTCCTTGCTGACTGAACAGGCTCCTTGGAAACACAACACCAATTACATGGGCATTTTTCATTTCTTTTTAAGTGGGTGCACCTTACTGCAGATTTTAAATGGAACTGCACGTCAGCATTGGAAGTATGTTTAATATCACATCTAGTCTATCCTATAAACCATCACCAGAACCTCACTCGCTGAAATCCTGTAAATCTATGAACATAACATTGGCTGACACATGCCAGGCCTTGCTAGCCATTGGCTGAACTGCTATGAGCTCGTGGAACACTCACGAACATTCCCGGGGAAAGCATCCGACTACAGAGGCAGACTGACTTCAGATACAGCTTGGATTGCCAATGCTCCTCTACTTAAAAACAAATAAATAAAACTAGAGCCTGGCAACAGATATTGCACACCTTTAAGATAAGGCTGTTCTCAAGAACGTGAACCAAACACATTTGCTTTATTTATTTGATTGGATTTCTAGACCACCTTGTTCCAAGGGCAGGTAGCAATCTTGTATTTCATTGCACCTGTAGCGATAAAGCCTTGAAGCAGTATGTGCTTTGAGGAGGGGATTGTGGAGGGAGGGAGAGAGAGAGATGGCACATGCATCAGGGAAGAGAGAACAGGCAATCAGGAATTAGTCACTGGTAACCTGGATGGCCCAGGCTAGCCTGATCTTGTCAGATCTCAGAAGCTGATCAGGCTCAGCCCTGGTTAGTATTTGGATGGGAGACCACAAAGGAAGTCCAGAGTTGCTATACAGAGGAAAGCACTGGCAAACCACCTCTTTTAGTCTCTTGCCTTGAAAACCCCATAAGGGGTCGCCATGAGTCAGGTGCGACTTGACGGCACTTTACACACCATCTATCAAGTACATTTGTATCCCGACCTTCCTCCAAGGGGCTCAGGGTGGAATATATGGTTCTCCCTTCTCTATTTTTATACTCACAACAACCCTGTAAGGTAGGTTATGCTAAGAATGTGTGACTGGGCCAAAGTCACTTAATAAGGTTTTATGGTAGTGCAGGGATTTGAACCTGTGTCCTCCAGATCTTACTTCACACTACACCCCACCTTGAATGCAGCCTGGAAGGCAAGAGGGAGTCTGCACAGATGCAGGAGGTCCAGCTTCATGCGTCACCTTCATGTACTCACTAGATCCTTCTACGGGGCTATCAACAGCTATTCACTATAATAGCGAAATGATTTTCCACATTCAAAAACAGTGTACCTCTGAAGATTGGTTGCTGGCGAACAAATAAAGGGGGAAGACTGCTGATTCAAACCCCGCTTGTGGCTTCCCCAAATGCACGTGGCTGACCATAGCTGGAAACAGGATACTAGATTAGATAGACGCTTAGTCTGACCCAGCAGGGCTGTTCTTATGCTCTTAATCAGTCACAAATTCATTTTTCAAAAAACAAAACAAAAAACCCAAACACACTAAACTTCTTAACAGTGCTTGTAAATACAGCCCAACCAATGAGCTCCTCCTCTTTCCCCAAATACATCACCAATGTAGCCTGCGGATTCTATGTAGCCTTCTATGGAGGCCACCGTCTGGTGCAGAGAAAAATCTGGAAAACCTTTTCAAAGCAGAAACTTTCACTAGCTCCTGTCAGACATGGCAGGTGGCGCTTTTATTACTCCAGAGTCACACACGCCTTGCCTCAAAATTATACCCTGAAGTTGGTTCTTCTTTGAGCCACTTCACACATTTTGATTTTCCTACAGAAATATTATTCTGCATAAGAAAATGCATATACCTATCATTTGTAGTCAAATGTCACGTTTTGCTTATCGAGACAGCACAATTGGTTGCATTCATCAAATGTTACAGGGTGTTCTTTTCTCTACAAAGCAGAAATATCAATGCAGGTAAATCACATAAAATGCTCTAGTTTTCAGCCTCAGCACAGTACAAGGGGCTTAGTGTGGTATCAAGCTATTAAAGAACCCCCCAGTTTCCATCTAAACTTAGAAGACAAACCTTTTACTATTGGTTAAGAACCACCATGCATGAGAAGGTAGATGCTGCTCAACTGCTGTTTTCACAACAACTGCTTAACACTGAGCATTATACCACCTCTAACCACTTCTAGAATGACTGCAGTATAGACCTTCATCAGTGCCTGTGTCGTGATAAGAGGTTAAGATTAGAAGAAGAAGATTGGTTTTTATACCCTGCTTTTTCTCTACCTTTTTAAGGAGTCTCAAAGCAGCTTACAAACTCCTTCCCTTCACTTCCCACCAACAGATAACTTGTGAGGTAGGTGGGGCTGAGAGAGTTCATAGATAACTGTGACTAGCCCAAAGTCAACCAGAAGGTTGCACATGGAGGAGTGGGGAAACAAACCCGGTGCACCAGATTGGAGTCCGTTGCTCTTAACCACTACACCATGCTGGCTCTGTACGAGTAGGAAATTAAAAGGTCTTCAGTACAGCAACCAACTCCATTCATAAACACATCACTCACAAGGAAGAAGATGGAAGAGAAGACTCTTTGTTCTATCAAGTGGAGAGTTCACAAAATGCCTCCTGAGGTCAACAACCTGAGAGTAGGGACCTCTCTCTGTCACACTGCCAGCTGAGCCAGAGTAGAATTTGAGGAGGCACCTGGGGTGGGGGGGGAGATTTTTGGAGATGGCAGATGGTGGTGAACGGGTTGGCAACAAGGGTCTGGTATATCTCCTACAGCGGGTAGAGGGCAATGAGATGCAGTTGTGGGCTGAACAAGAGGTTGGGCTGCTGAAGGAGCAGTACCAAGACGGAGCCCACGTATGCACACGCCTCTTTCTCTCCTCTAGTTTTCCCATGTCCCGAAGAACAGCTCCCAGCCTCTCTCCAGCCCTTTTTCTTCTTCTTACAGTCACGACTGTAAAGTTACTAGTTGCTGGATGGCTTTAGGGTGGGGAAGGCAAGCATGTGAAAGGTTGTCAAGGGGGGAAGAGGATGGAAACAGAGTAATGCAAAGGCCATTAGGGAGGGCTGGCCTGGGACTCACTTTTATAGGCTTTGCAACCCAATTCTGGGTCTTGACCCACAGGTTGAGAAATGCTGGTCTAGGACCTTCATGACTTGGGGGGGGGGGGGGAAAGGCACAAGCAACTTCTGCAATCAGAGGCCACTCCACTCAGCTCAAAATGTACTCCAGGGACACTCCTGCAAAATTGGACCTCATTGAACAAGTCGAGACCTTAAACATGGAAACTGCACTGATGGATTAGGCCAGCAGTTCCCAAACTGTGCTCCATGGAGCACTTGATGCTCCGCGAAACATCTCCTAGTGCTCCATGAAGAGATTGGAAAGAAAAATATTATTGTCATTCAGTTTAGTATATAACATTCCAGGGTGAAAATTAGCTGAAAATTAGTGCTCCATGACTAATTTCTCTCCTGAAAAGTGCTCCATGACTCAAAAAGAACATGAAGGCGAGGTTCATCCTCTTGTTGGTCTCCAACATCCGCCATTTGGAACTATGCTACCCACCAAAACCATCCCTCTTATAATACTGTTAGCAGGTGTCACCTGTACATTCTCCAGAATCTTATTCAGATTTCTCAATAAATATACCCAGACCACTTATTCAGAAGTAGCTCTTTCTAAATAAACAGTTGTACTAGGTATCAGTTGTTAAATACCAACTCCAACATTTAATTACATCTACAGCTATCAAAGAAAAGGATACAGATTCCTTAAACGGTGCTAAGCCACTAAGAAGGGGAAAAATTTCATCTTTGAAGCAGAGTTTTGGGATACTGTGAATGGGGGCGGGGCACTGACGAGGTCAGAGGAAGAGGGATACAAATCTTTAACCTATGGACCTTACTATTAACCAGTGTGTGGCACTCATCATTATGGTGACAAAAGAGTAAATGCTTCATTTCCTTTAAAAAAAAAATACCTTTGGCAATGCCTACCAAGGGACAAGACTACCGTCTCATCTCTGTTCACCATTGTGTTCAGAAATGTCAGCTGCTTCAAAAAACAGCAGCCGAGGTCTTCGCAGGCACCTGCCGATTGTATCACATCTCACCAGGGATCACAGATCATCACAGGCTATCAGCACCATTCAAAGTGCCGGCCTTCAAAGCCCTACCCAGCCCAGGGCTAGGGATTACCTAAAAGGCCTTCTGCTTCCATAGGCATCTGCCATGCCTTGATATCTTCTGCGGAAGTCCTGCTCAGTGTGCCCACACCTTCAGAAGTGAGGTGGGGGCCTACTGAAAACAGAGCGTTTATGGCTGCATCTAGAATTTGGGATATTTTCACTTTATTTTCCTTAAAGTGGCTTAAAATGCCATAATTCACCCCAACCTTTGGGGTGGTATCTACTGTTGTCTGGATTTGTTCTAAAGGCTGAGATGTTCTGTTTGTACCATAATAGGCTGCTCTGGATTACTGTTAGCTGTGGTTGTAAAACTGTCTTGGAAGCCAGGATTTGCTGGAAAGGTCTGAGGCAAAAATGCCTTAATTAATAAACAAGTAAACAAACATTTATAAGCCTGCATTTCTCCCAGATAATTTGGAGCCCAAATTGTAAAAGGGGATTATGGATGCAGGAGGCTATACTGAATCAATGTAGGATTTCAAAGTTCAACTATGTAAAGGTCTATGACTGCAATAAATTCACTATTATGATGTAAAGGTAACCCAAAAGATTATGAAAGGGGAAAGATGGAAACTGATTAGATTGGGAAAGGCTGGTGGTGACACTTTTCTGGGCAACACTGGGATGGAGAACGGGGAAGCTATTCTTTAGTTAATTTTTTGGTTTTATTATTAGGCTTGCTACTTTATAATCTTTAGGTACAACTTGTGGTGTTGGAGGAGAGTTTTATGGACACCATGGACTGCCAAAAGACAAATCAAGCCCGCATTCTCCCTGGAAACTAAACTGATTAAACTAAGGCTATCATAACTTGGTCGCATCATGAGAAGACAACTCTTGCTGGAAAAGACAATGCTAGGAAAAGTTGCAGTAGGAAAAGAGGAAGACCCAACATGAGATGGATTGACTCAGTCAAGGAACCCATGGCCCTCAGTTTGCAAGACCTGAACAAGGCTGTTAAGGGTAGGATGTTTTGGAGGTCATTAATTCACAGGGTTGCCACAAGTCGGAAGCGGCTCAATAGCACATAACACGCACAGCACTTGGTCAAGAGAAAGGTGAGTTATACTCATATTTAAATAAATAAAAAAATAACTCACAGATACAAGCGAAATTAAAATAAAAGTGAAGATGTAGCTTGCCTTGCTTCCACGAGTCATTTAACCCTGTCTGTTGACTAAGGGAGGGCCCTGGTCACTCACCTCTGGTGTGATTTCAATCTTCTCGTAGCGGCGTTTGAACGGAAGGGTCAGCACCTCAGCTCGGCGGTAGGACATGGGTGGGGGCAGGCAATCGATCATCAAGTCCGTGCGATGGGACTGGGTTGGTGGGGGTTGGGTGTACTGCTCTGGGCAAACCACGTGGAGAGGCTAAAAACGGAAGTGGGAGAACGTACTCAGTCAGACATTGACCTGTAAGAGATTCAGAGGCAATAAAATAAAATACAGCACAAATCAAGACGTGAGGCATCTCGGGCTTGCTCTGAACATGCAGCAGCAAAAGGAAGGTGAATGTCCCACTGGAACTGAGGGCATTCCACTTCTTAATACTCCCCCAACTCCTTGCAAATTAAAAAAAATGCCCTAATACAGCTGGGAGGAGATTTCTAGTCCAAACACTCCCTGAGGTGGTAGTTTTCTAGTTGCATGGGTTTTTTTAAAATAGGGGAAGCATTTGTATAGGTGATCCCCAAGCTCCAGAATCGACTCAACCACCATTCAAATCTATCATATTTGTCTCTCTGTCTATTCTTCCAAGGAGAATGGGGCAGTGCACATGGCTTTCCCCTCCGTTCTGTGAAAAATGATTTGAACTAGTTCAGTGCGCATCCCGATACCTCCTTTTGCCTCCAAGCACCTAAACAAGATGGTATGATCTACTGTGAAGGGAAAATGCATAACTATCAAAGAAGTTATCAATTGCAAGAAGTGATAGAGGCGGAGAAGATACAGTATCAGTCATACATTTAGGGTTCCGTCCAGTTTGGTACAAGAAGGACGCTTCCTCCAATTACCTGTACTTCCTTGAGTAACTTGGACACCTGAATGAAATTCAACCTGGTGTCTATGGGACAGTAAACACACTTCATAGCCAGTGGCTGATAAGGTCCCAGTGCATCCAGGTAGGAGAAGTCAGGCTCTGCAAAGAGAAGGGAGGTTGGGGAGAGAAAAAAAGTCAGGTGGCATTTGTTGCCTTTTAAACACAGATTGCAAACCAGGGCTACCTCAGTAACAACACAGGGGACAGAGTGGAGTGTCTGCAGCAAATGGGATGAACTGGCAGAAATGACTGCTCCTATTTTTTGCAAACAGCAATACTGTAGGGGAAATTGTGTGGTTGGATACAAGCCATTAATGTGATTGTTTCTCCAAATGAATAGCACACTGATGCAACAGATTGCATGTGGACCAGTCACTGTTGTGGGTGTAACACCCCTTTTAACAGGCTAACATCCCACCAGTCAGTTATTGGAGCAGATGGGGAGGGGTCTGAATCCAGTCTCCCCTGCACCCCAAATTGCCCATTGCCAGAATTTTTTTTAAAAAAGTTTCATGCATGCTCCTTGCTGCTAGGTGGGAAAGAAGAACCGTACATGAACTACTTAATTGCAAATACAATTTCCCATCCAGTTAGGGATGTACAGTAACTTGAGAAGCCTCTTTTAGAACATAAGGAGCAGCCCTGCTGGATCACACTAGTGGTCCATCTAGTCCAGCATCCTCCTTCATGCAGTGGCCGACCAGATGCTGCTGGAAGACCTACAAGCAGGCCAGAGTAGCTGGAGCCTCCCTCCGTTGTTGCCCTTAGTTGCACTAGTACTCAGGTGGTTTTTGCCTCTCTGAACACGGAGATTCCATTTAGTCACTGTGGCTAATAGCCACCGATGGCTCTTTGGTGCAAACAGTGCCCCTAAATGAGATTACGACAGAGATATCAAAGCCTTGGAATGAACCTTTCTGCTCGCTTTTTAAAAAACCCTAGTTATTTTGAAATTACATTGATGAAAATTACATCCACAATTAAGCTTCATCACAATCAAGGGTGTGTGTGTGTGTGGTGGTGGGGGGACGACGACTGCAATCCACTGGGTAAGATAAGTGCCCAATTTTTCTTTCCTATTGCAAATTTAATCAAGAATAAGAGTGAGCATAAATCCATCTCTTGCTTTTAATAAAATCTTCTATCAATTTAAAAAAAAACCCGATAGTATTATAAGCAGTCCAAGTGTGACCTGGAGCCAGAATCAGGATTCCCCAATCCTAGTCCAGCACTCTGACCATTACACCACACTGGCTGCTTGTTGTTGGAAACAGGATTTATATACGCTTGGATCTTAAAAGCAACCAAGGGTAGGCGGGAACTGTGGTGAGTGACCAGGTGCTCAGCCCAAGTATCAACAGAAAATTTCACCATTGCAGACTTGATCATCATCTCTTGAAGGTTCAGCCGAAGAATTACATACAAAGCACAAACCTTGAGCAGGAAGAAACCGTTCATTTATTGCATTTGGAGGTCAATCCATTGGTAAGAATCAAGTAAGCAAGAGGCAACGGCTTTCAGCAACCTCTCAAATCCTATGCAACTTCACTGTCTAAATATAGGTTTGTGGATAGTGAGTAGACAGAGAGGTGAAAATAATACAGTCTGTAACCCCCACTCAAATTGATCTACACTTCTTTTTTGCCTCCATGGTTGTTTTCTTGAGAAACATTGCCTGAAACAGCAGACTAATTTCCCCTGGGAGAAAAACCTAGGAAGCTCTCTGATCAGGAGTCCGATCTTCTTTCTCCATCAGTCGAACACAAATCCTTACCTGTAAATATCACCGTGTTGAGGCTGGATTTCCCCCACAGTTCCATGAAGTGCACCACGTCCCCAAACCGAAGGGAAGGGTGGCCCGTGAACACCACACAAGGCTGCTTGAAGTCGTTGCTGAAGTCTCCGTGTATGCTGGGGTAATGTTTCAACTTGTTCGTCTGAATGAGCTGGGTAAAAAGAGGGTTGTCAGCAACCAAAGATACTTTTAATAAGTACTCAAAAGTATTCAACACAGCTGAAGATGTGTAATACAGTATATGCTAAAAAGTGATGCAAAAACCAACCTCTTAAAATGTGCATCAGGAACATGTACCCCTGGTAAGCTTTCAGGATTCCTGTGCTATCCATGCCACATATTTTGGGAATGAACAGACGTCCTTTCCTAAAAATCACAGTAATTGAGACTGCCTTCTCATTATTTATTAGCTAGTCCAATGCCCGTCATTATGACAAGAGGGTGGAGTGAGGACTTGTATAGTGCAAGGACGTGGCAGGGGGAGATGGTGGCTCATTGCGTCTCCATCTGGGGGTCTCTATCAGTAGAATATGGGGCTTTGTTTGTTCCCAACTGCTTTACCTTTTCCCATGAATGAATGGCAGCCATTTACTTCTATACGGAACAGTACTTCCATACGGAACAGAGAGCCAGCGTGGTGTAGTGGTTAAGAGCGGTGGTTTGGAGCGGCAGACTCTAATCTGGAGAACCGGGTTTGATTCCCCACTCCTCCACATGAGCGGCGGACACTAATCCGGTGAACCGGGTTGCTTTCCCCATTCCTCCACATGAAGCTAGCTGGGTGTCCTTGGGCTAATCACAGCTCTCTTAGAGCTCCCTCCGCCCCACCTACCTCACAGGGTGTCTGTTGTGGGGAGGCGAGGGGAAGGTGATTGTAAGCCAATTTGAGTCTTCCTTAAGTGGTAGAGAAAGTCAGCATATAAAAACCAACTCTTCTTCTTCTTCTACATTTGGGACTCCATCACTGGAATGGCAACACCCACCCTCTCCTACTCTGCTCCCTCTCTTCTGGATTCCTTTGCAACCTGTTTTAAGTTCATCTCACAATACTGAATAGGCATTTTTGAGAACTGAGCCAGTCCCTTTGTATAGCTCTGCCCTTGTATTTGCATACACCAACCCTGAGTTTTATCGATCTATTGTTAGAGGAACCCGGAGGGAAGGTTAGCTTTCTTGGCTAAATTTCTAAGGCATTTTTATTGTAGTAATCACCTTCTTCCTGATGATAAACCTGAGGCAGGCCACCAACATTCCCATTTTACAGTCAGGAGACTGAGGCTCATAGCGCTTGCCTGACCACCTCGATCTTCCAGATGTTTCAACCCCCTATCTGCCTGGTCTAACTCAAAGACTCCTATCTACTACATGGCGCACTATTAATCTTAGTGATCACACCTGGCTTTCATCAACTGGGGCTCAGCTACTTGGAATCAGTAAGAAAGACCACCATGCCCTCTCTTTTCTACAAGAGGGCTGTTCATAATCCCCATTCTACTCTCTAGTGTGGAATCTAAATATACACTCACAACGTGATCTGCAAATTAATAAGCTCTAAGTCTTCCAAATTCTTCTATAATTCAGCCCGGTGCAGATCTCCGCTTGGAGAGCATCTCTTAGCATTTATGCATTGCAGGCTCTTTGGCAGGCAACATGGACAAGTAGTATTCTCCAAAATATGAAATCAAGGTTCTAGGTGTGAAAGTGAGGGAGAGATGGAAATCTCAGTGGTGCTTGTGTGTGTAAATTGCCATCAAGTGGCAACTGATTTATGGTAACCCCAGCAAAGGGATTTCAAGGCAAGGGAGAAGTACAGGTGGTTTGCCGTTGCCTCCCTCAGCAGAGTCTTCCTTGGTAGTTTCCCTTCCAAGTACTGTCCCTGCTCATCTTCTGAGATCTGACAAGATCGGGCTACACCATATCACCTTTTCTCCTCAGTGGTGCTTGTAGGCCTTACTAAAATGCAGCAGAAGGGGCAGGACCCATTTCCATGGACCTCGATATACCAAACATGGTCTTGTAAGATGGAAAGATGCCAATGGAATTCATTGGCAAATTAGTACAAAATGAATGGCATTGCTACAACTGGCTTTTATAACTACCTCTCCACCAAAGGATGGTATACCCAAGTGCTCTGGGATTCCATCTACTTGGGTATATCATAGGCAATGGTCCTGCTATTAGATTTGCCACCTATCACAGGAGAACCTTGCTACTTTCCCATTCACTTCAAAGTCAACACTCTCAGGATGCTTGATACTAAGGTTATGTGATGCAACGGTAAGATCCTGGAATATGGCCAGACAGGCACACAGGACACCACTACATGGCATTTGCCAAGATTCACAATATAGGGGGGAGATTGCCTAAATCCATCTCATGTGTCAAATTTTAGAGACAGTACCACCCAAACTCAGCAGTCGAGCTGGTGTTGCAGCCAGCTATATCTGAAGGTCTGGAAGATCAGTTTCAGGAGCAATTTCAGGAGATGGAAGTTGCAGCATGAAGTGTGTAGTTCTTTTAATTGTGCAAGGGCAGGATATCTGATTTGTAGTATTTATACCAGGCCTGGAAAATCCAGACATTTTCATTGCCTACTAATCGCAGTGGCAGATTTTGCACACTCTTGCCTGGGCTTCTAAAGCCCCGAACAGAGTTTCAGGAAATGACTCCAACAGAGTGGTACATCATGAAAGTTCGGGGCCCACAACCCCTGAGGTCAACAGATCAAAACTACTATCTGCTGGATTCCCCCCTTCTCCCTGTTGGGAAAACCCTTCTCCGTGTCAGATCCTTATTTATTTATTTGATTTATATCCCGCCCCTCTCCAGCAATGCCTGGAGAGACTTGCTGTCAGCCACAGTAAATTATATTGACCTAGCTGGACTAGTTATCTGATTTGCACAAGGAAGGTCCAGATGTTCCTTACATGTGTCTCCTAGATTGGAGATTCTTGATTCGAATCCTGTGGACCTTGGCACTACCTTCTTGGCAAACTGGGCAACATTTGTGGTTTCTTTCAGGTTGTTAAACCTTTTAAAGGATTTTTAAAAGGATTATTTAAGTCAGGATATATAGGTAAGAAATTAAACATATTTTCAAGCATCCAGAATCCTGAGAGGGCTGAACAAAGCTGAAACTGGACCTTGGAGGAAAATTCTCCACCCACGACCAACAATACATTAAATTTATGGAAAGATAAGGAACAGCTTCAAGGACATCTCCCTGCAGAGGCAAGGTTCTTTATTGACCAAAAACTCCAGGGTCTGAAGATGGTAAAAATGACTTCAAACCTAAATTGCAGTGTAAAAACAAAAGACAGCCTCCAATGGATTCCTCCCCCTTTAAAAGAAGGAAGATGAGATTTAGAAGGTCAATAAGCAAGCCTATAAAGTTGAATAAATCTATGTAGCCTTTTGTTCAGCAAGGCCAGAATATAGTAGAATCCATGTTGCGTGGGTTTTGTGCATTCTGAATTTCCAAGCCAGTTACGCCTCAGTTTGAAAATAAATATGGAAACAGGGGTGGGATGGACGGCTTTAACCCCCTTCACCTCCTCAGCATGTCATGACCTAAAAAAGCACCTTGCTTTGGTATACACTGTTCCACCAATTCACACAAATCTGAGCACTTATTGCTTTAGAGATACTAGGCGGAGGTGGTATGTGGAAGCCGGCAGCAGAGGTGAAGGTGGCTGATTTTTATCACTTTGATGTCACTGAACTAGATTGAATGGATTTGCGCCTGCTGTTGATTAGTCCGATGTTGTTTATAGCTGTATTTTACATTTGTGTTTTAAAAAACCTGAGATAGTTCTGCAATAATCATTCTACGTTGTGAGCCACATCGAGGGCTCGATTTGAGACCGAGGTGAGGCAAAGTAAACAAACCACACTATTTTCTAAAACCTAAATTCTTTCTGGAATAGCAAGCACACGACTGAAGCAACTTTTAGGTCTTTCTGTTGTGTGGGGAAAAATAATGAGATGACTAATCAGGCATTTGGTAGTATCCTCTTACCTCAGCGTGAGGAAACGGTGGTTCAGGAAGGTACACTTTTGTCTGCTTATTAAGACACAGCCTTATACAAACATTGTGGTGGAGCGGGAGAAGGGAAGAGAAAGAAAGCACAAATCAAACTAGGATTACAGACCTGCATGATAACAATATTGCAGTTAACTGCTGCCACCTACTGTTCAGATTTCCCAATGAGGCTGAGAAATTCTGTCAGTTGAGGTCATCCACCATTAAAGCAGATTCTGCGGCCTTACATAAGTGTGGAGGTCAAAAGTTGACCGGGACCCACTGCTGAGGCCTTTTCTCTTGTGCCCGCTTCTGGAATCAACTCCCTCCAATTCCCTCCCCTTTGTCCAACCCCTTCAGTATTTCACAAGTGTTTGCAGGCATCCCTGGCTTTTAAATGGATTTGTCACTTAGCGTTCTTACACTACTAGGGCAAAAACTGCTACCAAAAATGGCAACTAAGTTTTGAGTGGTCCCTCCCCCTTAATATAAAGAAGACCTACTCCGGTTATCATACCAGAGATTTCCTTGCCCCTGTGGCTGCCACTGGCATGGGCAGGGAAAGAATATGGTGAGACCAATGAAATATGAGGAGAGAACATGGAGCTGATGTTTTCAACGGCAGCTCTGCGTTGAGCATTATATCGAATTCTACCCTTAGTATTTCCCCCCCCCCCGAATACGAATACGAAGCCTTTACTGGCATTAGTTATGCAACATCTATATAAACATGATAAAAACAATTTAGAATCATCTCCATAAAATTGAATCAATCCTTAGTAGTTTCAAATTTATTTGTTTTGATCTCGCAATTTTCTTCATCATTGTACTGAAGTTCTTTCAGATGAAGGACAAACATTTTTATATAGCTATTGATGTTTCAGGGGGGAGATTTTCTTATCACTTCTTTTCACCCCTTGAAACATCAATAGTTATATAATGTACCAAATCAACTCCCGCGTTCAACCTGGGAGTTGATCTAGAACTCTGGTTTCACACAAAACAAGAAGTTGTGGCTGGCCAAGATCTGTACATTCGATGGGATGGCAACTGTCATCTTGTGATAGAAAGTATGTGTATATTTCTTGTCTCTGTGCAGAGGCCAATACACACAGAGGCTCAGTGTATGGAATAGTATTCCTTGAGAAGAGGGAAATGATTGTGCCACTGAGGATTTTACATGTTACAGAGGGACTGTGGCTCAGTGGTAGAGCATCTGCTTGGCATGCAGAAGGTCCCAGGTTCAATCCCCGGCATCTCCAGTTAAAGGGACTAGGCAAGTAGGGGATGTGAAAGGCCTCTGCCTTAGACCCTGGAGAGCCACTGCCGGTTTGAGTAGACAATACTGACTTTGATGGACCAAAGGTCTGATTCAGTATAAGGCAGCTTCGTGTGTTCATATGAAGCACCCCTCACCCATCCACTCATACCTCACACTATGTTATATATGAAGTGGTGTATTCATGCCTCCATCGCCATCATTGCCTACTTGATAATTATATGGACTGCACAGGGTGGATATCATTCATGACTTGGGGTGTGTGTCAAGATCTGTCCCACAACCCTTTTCCCCCCCACTGGCGTACACTTGGCTCTGTAGCCGGGGACTCCACCACCCCAGCCCTCTGATACAGCCCATACCTACCATTCAGCAAAGATCTGGGAAAATTCAAGTGAGCTGTTGGCGACAGGGGAGATGAAGTAGAAGGGGACATTGGAGAGGCCCGCAGTGTCGATATACTGGTACAGACATTCCAGAAGGTCGTAGATCACTCCAGAGGGGTAGCAGGGAACCAGGACATTTCCCCCATTCCGAACTGTCATAGCTTAACAAAGATAAAGAGAGAAGGGAACTCAATAAAGGACACAGTGGAAGGGCACAGAAAAAGACACATCCAGTCTATCAGTCCTTCTCTAATAGCGACCCTCATGATGTTCCAAGGAAGTTCTCAAGCAGGACATGATAGAGGTAGGCCACAGATATATTTGCTGCTGAACATGGAGGGTTGCAATTTTATACATACGGGTTACATGTATGAATTCTTGTGCATGCCCATGTCTTAATTTCATCATGTGCATCAAGGTTTATTTCAACATAGTTATGTTCTGGCCCAGAAGAGGGCAGCACAGCCACAGAACTGGAAAGAAATTTGGAGCAAGAGGCAGATACAAACCATTGCACTTAAGGAGAAAACACTCAAAAGGAGTGAAAGGGAGATGATGGGAGCTTCTACACGCCAGCTTCCCTACAGTAATTTTTATTTATTTTATTATACTTTTCCCCCCGCCCTCCCTGGCCCAAAGGTCAGGCTCAGGGCGGCTCACAAGTACAGAACAATAAAATCAATAAAACCCCTTAAAGTATAGTTTAAATACATTTAAAATAGCCCAGTGCAATTATGGGAAAATCTTTGGGGTGATGGGTTAACATTTACTTCATCTCAAACAATAAAAAGAAAATTGGTATAAAATGTTCTATAGGTGGTATGTCACTCTCAAAGACATACAAAAAATGGGAGGAGAAACTAAAGGACTACCGTATGTTGGAAATGTTTGAAACATGATGGGACGTTTTACCATGCATGGTGGTCATGTGATAAAGTATCCAAGTTTTGGACTGACATACATCAGGAAATACAAACGATGTTAAAAGCTAAATTTCCATTGTGTGTGTGTGTAAACTGCCATCAAGTCGCAGCCGACTTATGGCGACCCCCTTCGGGGTTTTCAAGGCAAGAGACTAACAGAGGTGGTTTCCCAGTGCCTTCCTCTGCACAGCAACCCTGGTATTCCTTGGTGGTCTCCCATTTAAATACTAACCAGGGATGACCCTGCTTAGCTTCTGAGATCTGACGAGATCAGGCTAGCCTGGGACATCCAGGTCATTACAACCATTCAATATGCTATTAGGAGCTATTCTGACTCAAATATCAAGACAGGCGATAGAACTTTTTACATATGCTACTACAGAGGCTAGTATTTGCTGTTGATGCAGTCAAAATCGCATTTGCCTTTTTAGCTACCGCAGCACACTGTTGACTCATGTCCAGTGCATGGCCTACTAACACCCCTAGATCCTTTTTGCATATACTACTGCCAAGACAAGTATTCCCCATCCTATAATTATGTGTTTGATTTTTCCTACCTAAATGCAGAATTTTATATTTCTCTGTTGAAATTTATTTTGTTAGTTTTAGCCCAGTTTCCCAGCCTTAAATCCCTACAGCTCCCTTCCATGCTGATTTGAAATTTTGTTCGTTTTGTTAGTTTTAGCCCAGTTTCCCAGCCTTAAATCCCTACAGCTCCCTTCCAGGCTGATTTGTGCTAGCAAGCTACAGAATCTCATTCCGTTTCTCCGCTTGCTACATTCAAGGTTTCTATTTTCCCTTCTCCTCAGATTTATGAACAAATCTAGCTCACACTCAGGCATGTGTGTGTGAGAACACCCCTAGGCAGCCCTTTGATAACCCTCCCCCACAAACTCCACTTTGATGGTCCATCAGAGACCCAACCAAACAAATTCTTCTGGAGTGCAAGTATCATATGCCACATTTCAAACAGGCTGGGAAATGATATTGTTCACACCCACTGTGTTGTACAGCCAGACAATTATCAGCTTTTCCAACAGTGGAAAATTAATTTGCTAGTTAATTCTAAATTTGTAATAGCAGCTCCTGCTGTACCCACCTACCTAAATAAAGAACATGGGAGAAAAAAAATGCACCAATTTTGTTGCTGTATTTCTACTGTAAACCAGTTTATAACCTCAGCCAAAGGCTGCAGCTATTAGCAGAGGATGCTATTACTATTTACAAATAGAAGCACCCAAAACAAAAATCATCATTCAACTTTTAAAAAGCCAGTAAGAACCAGAAAAAGCTTACATAATATTTAAGGCCATTCGGGAAAAAATAAAAACATAAACATCACATACAGTATTAGCCTTATAAACAAGACCACAAGCCAATGAAAACATATACATGTTCAAGGCCATTGAAAATCAATAGTCTTACACTCTTACTGTTTGCATCCATTTCCCTCCTCTTGAGGCATCCTCCCGTTAAATTTTATACTGCCATCTCCTCAGGGCAAGCGGGGGGGGGGGGTGTCTATGTTTTTGCGTTCAATTCTGCATTACACTGTCTCCATTGTTAAATAAGACAGCCAGCGTGGGGTCGTGGTTAAGGTGTTGGACTAGGACCATTTGTGCCATGGAAGCTTGCTGGGTGACCTTGGGCCAGTCACACACTCTCAGCCCTGACCCTGGCTAGTACTTGAATGGGAGACCTTCAAGGAATACCAGAGGCATGAAGTGGAGGCAGACAATAGCAAACCACCTCTGAATGTCTCTTGCCTTGAAAACCCTACGGGGTCATCATAAGTCAACTGTGACTTGACAGCAAAAAAAAAAAAAGTTTAATAATAAACCACAGTAATTGCATGCTGTCAGTCACAACTGACTCGTGGCTACTCCAGGACCATGGGGTTTGCAAGGCAAGAGATGAGCATAGGGGGGTTGCCCCTAGCTTGTCCTCCACTCAAAGATCCACAAATCTGGTCACTTCAGCAATCACCTCATCTCCCCCCCTCAACCATTCTCCAGCTTCACACTGCGCTTTAGAAGCACTCAGCATGGTATAAAGTCATATAAGATCTCACCAGATTCTAGCAGGTTTAAGGAAAGGTAGGATTAATCTCCAATATCATGGCACCCTTCAGGGGCACCCTGCAGTGCGAAGTCAGAGAGGAGACCCTTTATCTCTGAAGTCCTCTGTGCATTTGAGAGTATTGGGGCGGGGGGGGGGGGGGCACGGTCAGTGGCGATTACAAATACCAAAGCTGGTGTGGCAGATATCAGGAGATCAAGCAGTGACTTGGGAAGTCACTTGCGCATACCTAATTTCAACCAAAAGTCACTAGGTGGCCTTAGGAAAGCAGTTCTGATCCTGCCTTACAGTCTCTTGGAAGGTTTGCTGCAATATTGTATACGAAGCACTTTGAACACTTGACTATTTCAACCATCCATCTTCATAATTCCTTATTTTATTGCTGCTCTATATTTGCTTTGACTTGTTTCATTCTATTAAATGCCAACTTGAAAACTGACTCAAAAGTCAATTTGACCGAGAGAGCATCATACAAATATTTTAATAATTTAAAAAAACACTTTAAAAAGTGCACAAAATTCTAAGTGCAAATACACATAGATAAAATACACATAGAGTGCTGGATTGGCACTGGGGAGACCTGGGTTCAAATCCAGCTAAGAAGCTCACAGGATGACCTTGAGTCTGTTGCTATCTCTTAGCTTAGTCTACCTCATAGGGCTGCTGTGGAGATGAGGAGCGGACAATTGTGCATGCTTCACTGAGCTTGTTGGTGGAAGGGTAGAATAAAAATGTGATTGGTTGACAAAGCATCTGGCTACTAATGCCACTTCACCTCTGTGCCCCAGACCTTTCGGTGACCAGGTGTAGGAAGGCAGACTGACAGTTCTGCATCTCGCAAGGGAGAGAAAGAGGTTTTAAACAAAGCATGTGTGAAGATTATAAACTGGCAGAGAGACACAGACAGGATATGGCACCGTTAAGGACCGGGGATTACACCCAGAACCTTGTCAAAACACAACTTGCTGGCAGCAAAGTCGCCCACTTAGCGAATAAACGAGCAGGAGCAGACGACTCAATATCATTATGCCGGTTCCATTCCAAAACTATTTTTTCCTCTAAAAGGTACAACTCGCATCTCTCAAAAGCACTTACTGTATTAATGAGAGGCAAAGGCATGTCGTAAAAAATCTCCGCTGCTAGCTTTATGCCAGAAAGAGAGAGCTAGAGTCAAGCAGTTACTTCAGTTCCTGGAATCTCAGAGCCATTTCCCACACGGGGGTTATGAGTCAGATTATAAAGCAAGGAAGAGCAAATGCCACCCCCTCCCCAATACATCCTTTGCCCTGGCTACCTACCAAGGTTACTGCAGAATTCCCCCACCATGCCATCCGGATTGGCGGTGGGAATCTGGGTGAGTCCAGTCAGGATAAGAACATCACTGTTTTTAAGAGAAGCTTGATCCATAGGCTGAAAAGTAATGGTTGGAAAAACAAGTTCCTTTAGATTAACAGTATGTGCCTGTCATGGTTAAGAGATCACTGCCTCTCCTATGTCTCTCCACTATAACCACTTAAATATGCTTTATAGTGGCTTTGGGTGTTAAAAACAGCACATCTGGCTTACAATTACGCCACGCAGGACTCCTTGGTGCAGCCAATCCCTCTCCAGCCAGCGTGGTGTGGTGGTTAAGAGTGGCGGACTCTAATCTGGAGAACCAGGTTTGATTCCCCACTCCTCCATATGAGCGGCGGACTCTGATTTGGTGAATCGGGTTGGTTTCCCCACTCCTATGCATAAAGCCTGCTGGGTGACCTTGGGCTAGTCACAGTTCTCTAAGAACTCTCTCAGCCTCACCTACCTCAAACGGTGCCTATGGTGGGGCCGGGGGAAGGGAAGGCGATTGTAAGACACTTTGAGGCTCCTTAAAAGGTAGAGAAAAGCAGAGTATAAAAACCAACTCTTCTTCTTCCAGGGACATTCTCAGCAATACTGCTGAACTCTAGTTAAGGTAGCAAGAGCTCAAGAAACAGTGTGGTGCAGTAGTTAGTGTGGTGCAGTAGTTACTCTCTCTGTATAAAGAGATTTTACTTTGTTATCCTGGCTAGTAGCTGTTGATTGAGCTATCCTCAGTCGCTTTAAAAATTTTTAAGGAGTTCTACATCATTCTCTGTCTCTATCCCGAACTTTTAACACAAGGCCAGGGTAAAGAACCAGTGTGGCACAGAGGGGAGAAAAAAAGCCCCTTAAATAAGATTTTCACACTAAGAAGAAGAAAATGAAATGCTTCTCACATGAAAATGCCAATAAAGCAGTAAAAATAATATCATATCTCCCTGTGAAAAATCTATGAAATGATTATGCGTTATCTGATACCCATAATTTCATCGTTTACAGAGTGGAGAGGGCTAGCATTGATTCCTTAGGATCGCTGAACAGAAGATACTTTGAAAGACTTTTTGATGAACCCTCTGAACTGTCTCCCCTGACCCTCCTGCAATGGCCCATTCAAATTTTCGCCTTCTTTGCCAAGGATCGATTTTTATAAATGACTGGTGCTGCAGGGCATTGGGGCGAAGTACCCTTGTAGGAACTGTTACTGGAACTTCCTATTCAACATAATAAATAGGCGTATGAGCTTCAGTCTCTTTCTGAACACAACATAAGAAGAGTCCCTTCTGGATCAGGCCGCAGGTACCCAGCCATTTAAAATGCAGGTTGGCATCGTGGACAAGAGTGCCAACGTGGTTAAGAGCGGTGGTTTGGAGTGCTGGACTCTAATCTGGTGAACCGGGTTTGATTCCCCACTCCTCCACATGAGCAGCGGATGCTAATCTGGTGAACCGGGTTGCTTTCCCCACTCCTACACATGAAGCCATGTGTAGTGTGACCTTGGGCTGGGTGACCTTGGGCTAGTCACAGCTCTCTTACAGCTCTCTCTGACCCACCTACCTCACAGGGCGTCTGTTGTGGGGAAGGGAAGGGAAGGTGATTGTAAGCTGGGTTGATTCTTCCTTAAGTGGTACAAAAAGTCAGCATATAAAAACCAACTACTACTCCTCTTCTTTCTATCATCTGCACCTGGTTCACCAACCCTGGCTACCCTGACCTGGCTTTTGTAACCTTGTGGTTGGGTTACTGCAATATGCTCTATGTTGGGCTGCCCTTGAAGACAACCCAGAAACTGCAGCTGGTTCAGAATGTGGCAGACCAATTGGTGTCAGGGGCCAGCTGACAGGAACATGTTTCAGCCATCTTAAAACAACTACGATGGCTACCAGTATGCTTCCAATTCAAAGTGCTGGTTGTGACCTTTAAAGTTCTTCATGGCCTACATATTTAAAGGACCGTCTCCTTCTACCTTTCCCTATGTGCCGGTTACGGTCTTCAGGCTGCCACCCAGGGGCTGTTCCCTCCACATGAAGCCTTCCTGGCATCAACCAGAACTCGTGTCTTTAGCACTCTAGCTCTTACTTTGTGGAACTGGGTCCCCAAGGCATCGAAGGAACACCGTCATGAGAAATCTTCAGGAGGTGCTGCAAGGCCACTTTAAGGTCAGTGCTTGTAAGAGAGTATAGGCTGTAGGCATATTTTGTGTGGGAAGAAGAAGAGTTGGTTTTTATATGCCGACTTTCTCTACCTTTTAAGGAGAATCAAACTCTTAACCACTACACCACACTGGCTCTCTGGGAGAAGTGGGTATCTGGAGTTCTAGTCTATTCTTTTTAAATTGTAATGTTTTAAACTATGATTTGTAAGCCACCTTGAGCCACAAGGAAAGGCAGGAGATAAATATTAATTACCGTATTTTTCGCACTATAGGACGCACTTTTTTCCTCCTCAAAAGTGAGGGGAAATGTCAGTGCGTCTTATGGTGCGAATGCAGCGCCGCCCGCCCCGGGAGCCGGCTGGGACGACGCCAGCTGCAGCTGGAAGGCCCCTCCCAGCCACCCAGCACAGGGCAGAGAAGTTTTAACCTCCCCCCCCCCCGGTCCCGAGGCTCAGCTGCTGGGCGGATCCTCCGAACGGGAAGCGCGCGCGCGGGGGGGGGGGTCTTTAAACTGCTCTGTGCTGCCTGCCCAAGCAGCGCAGAGCAGTTTAACCTCCCCTGCTTCCTGGTCCGAGGCTCAGCTGAGCCTCGGGACCGGGAAGCGGGGGTGTGTGTGCGGAGGAGCAGTTTAAAGACCCACTGCCCCTCCTGATCAGGCTTGCCTGACTGGTCCCGATCGGGCTTGCAGCCTGGAAAGGGAGACTGAAGCCTTCCCTCAAGCCCCGCTGTGCGCACGCTCTGATCTCTCAGCGCGTGCACACAGTGGGGCTTTGAAGGCTTCAGCCTCCCTTTCCAGGCTGCAAGCCTGACTGGTCCCAATCCGGCTTGCAGTCTGGAAAGGGAGACTGGAGAGTTCCCCCAAGCCCCGCTGTGCACACGCTCTGATCTCTCAGCGCGTGCACACAGTGGGGCTTTGAAGGCTTCAGCCTCTCTTTCCAGGCTGCAAGCCGGACTGGTCCCAATCTGGCTTGCAGCCTGGAAAGGGAGACTGGAGAGTTCCCCAAGCCCCGCTGTGCGCACGCTCTGATCTCTCAGCGCGTGCACACAGTGGGGCTTTGAAGGCTTCAGCCTCCCTTTCCACGCTGCAAGCCTGACTGGTCCCAATCGGGCTTACAGCCTGGAAAGGGAGGCTGGAGCCTTCCTCCTAGCCCTGCTGTGCGCACGCTCCACAGAGCAGGACTAGGAAACTGGAAGTGGAGTGCAGTAATCCCTCCACCCAGCCCTGGCCATAATAACCTCTCAGTTGTTGGTCGGGAAGCGCGGGGTGTGTGTGTGCAGACGTTAAACTGCTCTGCGCTGCGTGGGCAGGCAACGCAGAGCAGTTTAAACCACCACCACCCCCCTTCCCGGGAGTCCCGGGAAGGGGGGCGGTGGGGAAAGAGAAGGAAAAAGGAGGAAAAAGAAGATAAATATATTTTCTTAAAGACGCAGCGGGTCTTTAAAAAATATTTTTTTTTCTTCTTTTTCCTCCTTTAAAAACTAGGTGCGTCTTATGGTCAGGTGCGTCTTATAGAGCGAAAAATACGGTAATTACAAGTTGTGTGAAAAAGTCTCTATTTTGCGTGTCCAAAATCAATCTCATGGGTCACTCCCTCCTGATGTTCTATCAGTTATGAAAGAAAGAAAAATTCCTCTGTGCATTTTTTCTATCAATGAGGTGAGGGGAGAAATGAAAGCAGCAGATGCTCCTCAGTGGGTCCTTGATTCCCTTTGCACTGTAGTATATCTGTCATTGTCCAAAAGTCTATCCAGAACAACTCCAATGTTTCCTGACCTCATCCAAATTTGGCTCTGGGACATCAAAATGGAGATAGATCTGACTGGCTTTGTGATGTTGTTTGTGTGATCCCTGATTGGCTGGGATTGCCTTGGGAAGTTTTTTTTTAACTCAACAGGTGTTCAAGGTGCAGTGGAAAAAGAAGCATTTTCGACCAGGCAGAGAACAGCATTCATAAAAGGCTGATATGGAAAAGTGGGGAGGGGAACACAAAACTCCCTTCCCCTGTTTCATCCTTCAAACATTCATGGGTGGAAAATCTGGGGCAGCCTTATTCACACTACCAAGTGTCCAGATTGTAGCATGCAAGTCTGCAATGAACGGCAATGTCTAGCTAGCCAATCAGCCCTCCAGATGTGCAGCCACCTTTCTACGAAAAAAAATTATGGATCTTGTGAGAATAAATTTACTGGAAATTATATCTCTAGCACTATGAAGAGTTTGCCCTTAGATGAGCAGGGTGGACAAGTTGGCAGCTGGTTAAGCCATCATTCCTTCAAGGGAAGATAATTCAACAGGGTGTTACAGATGCCGCCTGGCAACTGTCTTCAAGGATTACATAGTGAAATATGCTGCATTTAATTTTTCAAAAAGATGAGGAGGGGGAGAAGGCAGAGAATCTCTGGGGCTTCAAAACCCCTTTCAGCAGGAAACATTATGCTTGTAATTTATTAATGATAATCTTGAGCATCTATTTTTGCAAACTATGAGCCTGTGTCCAAAGCCTCTCTTTTTTTAACCTTTTATGAAATTTTTTGAAATACTACGTAAGTAGTATATACTATAGTACTTAACAGAATTCATGATTTTTATTTTGGTACTCTTTACAATGAAGCTCAATATCAGTATGGTGTGGTGGTTAAGAGCAATGGACTCTAATCTGGAGAACTGGGATTTGATTCCCCACTCCTCCTCATGAAGTCTGCTTGGTGACCTTGGGCCAGACACAGTTCTCTTCAAATTCTCTCAGGTGTATGTTGTGGGGAGAGGAAGGAGCCAGTTTGATTCTCCTTAAAACTTAGAGAAAGTCAGCATATAAAAACCAACTCTTCTCCTTCTTCTCATATTGCATTTGTAAAAGGCCAAGAGAATGCAGCTTGACCTAGGTCAGTTTATGGCCAAGGCAAGATTCAAACAGGGGGCTCTTTGTACTTGTGACTACTCTGCTCTGCAATTTCTCATGTTGTTTCTAGGGCTGCATGAGTGACCCCGGGGCTCTAGTCAGAACATGGAAGGCTAGAGGAAGGCTAGAATTTGTAACTTGCTATCTTGATCCCATTTGAACATATGTAACTGCCTTATATTGAATATACTATTATATTATATACTATTAAATATAATATAATATAATATAATATAATATAATATAATATAATATAATATAATATAATATAATAAATATAATATAATATAATATATTTATACTGTTGGTCCTATCAAGGTCCATTTTGTCTAATCTGACTGGCAGGTGCTCTCCAGGTTCACAGGCAGAGAGCTGGGACTGAGCTTGGGACCTTCTACATGCCAAGCAGATGCACTAACACTGAGCTACGGCACAACGGCCCCTGGCTGATCTGGCTGATATCAGCCTCCTTTCAGAGAAAAGGACTATCTTAGCTGCAGTGTTTGGAGACTCTCTCATCATATAACATCCATTGAAGTGGAGCCAGAAAGGTTACGAAACCTCAACCCTTCCCATAATTTTGGGAGTAAAGGCAATATTAAGTACACACAGGTTGGGTTCCCCATTGCGTGCTTGGAGCATGGCCCTGTGAATGAAAGAGAACTGGGAATGGCAGCCTGAGGGTAGCTTAAATCACAAACTTATTTATTTTATTGAAAACATTTCTATGCCGCCTTTTCACCCAAACAGGGTCTCCAAGGCTTGCTTTTGGGAAAGAATTTTGCACCGGACAGAGAGTCAAAGCCTCTAAGTTTCGCAAAGGTTTGGTACCTGTGGATGCGTAGTAAGAAGTGAGGATCCCGAGACATAGGACACCTTCTCATAATGTGACTGGATGATCCAGTTGGAACTGCCGAGTGCATATCCAGAACTGAGAGGAGACACTTGCACAGCACCAAAAAGCTCCTGGCAGGGGGATTAGGAGGGAGAAGAAAAAGAAAAAAACAATTATTGGAAAATAAATTCTTACCTCCAATGATTTTTTTCTAAAAGTGGTATCATCTTTTCAGAGCTAAACTGAACTTCCATGTTCAGAGGCAGTGTATCAGTGAATAACAGATGCCAGAAACAAAGTACAGGTTAAGGGCTGCTGCTTGTCGCATTCCAAAAAATATCCAACAGGCCAGGGGTGGAAAACAGAACACCCTGGATGAGGTGGGTTTTTGGTTTGAGCCTATAAGGCAACTTTGGGTTTTATGCTAACAGTTGTATTTAAAACTGCTTCCTTTATCTAGATCCAAACTCACTGCTCCCATCTAGTTTTTAAAACAGCATTAAATAATATAGAAAATACCCACGACACCTCTAAAGATAAAGACGCTGCTCTAGATTTCTCCTAGATGACTCTAGATATTTTTTTTAAAAAAGTATTTGTTTGTTTGGGATGCTCACTATTTTCTGGGAGTACCCAACCAGCTGGATCTTGCTGAGTGCCGAGTTCACTTCCTGCATGCTGTAGCACCTCCTCCACGTTGCCACTTCAACAGCGTCCTTTAAAGGGGCAGGCAGCAGCCTGGAGAGAGCAGATTGGATTAGGGTTATACCCGCAGACCGAAATGCCGAATTTACCATATTTTCGAGCAAGTAGATAAAGAAGGAGAATGAACAGTGAAAAGCACAGCAATGAAAACCAGCGGATGATCGCTCAGGCTCAATTCATGTGTGACGGCAGGAGTGTGAAAGTGGCATCCTTGAGGCTCTTTCACCCTGTGTTTCTCCAGCAACATCCTGAAGCGGACGCAGCACAGTAGCTAAAAGACTATAGCTTGGATCTTAAGCAGTGCAAGTGAACGAGTGCTAGAGTGCTTCCTTCCTGGATCCCCCTTCCCTCCCTCCCACTGCAGGCTTTTGTACCCCCTGAAATTGTGCACCTATGGATGAGTGGACCCCTAGTAAAAGTGCCAGGGGCAAAGTTGGGGTCTACAACTGGGGGAGGGAGGTCAGGAAGAAACTGCCCTCCTCTACAACTGAAAGGCTGTTCCATCAGCAGGTCTACCATCACACCAATGAAATGGCAACGTAGGATCCAACCATAAGATGTGATGTGAGAGGTTGCTGGTTCAAATTTCAACTCAACTGTGAACTTAAGTAGGTGGCATTTGGCAATACGAGCTCTTTCTGCTCCACCCCTCAGCGATACAGGTTTAAGCATAATGGCTGTTACTGTAATATAGGTGTGTGGGGGTGGTTTGAACACTGACATAATAATAATAATGTCGAGCATTAATATCATCTTGACTATTAATTCCCAGACTATGCCAAAGACACACACTGCAAAAGAGAACCAAGAAACTGATTAAAGGCTCCTATGAACCCATGACACCCAGTAAAGGAGGCTACCCAATGAATCTTTGCATGAGTTACTGCCCTGCCCTCAATTCTTTCCAATTAGGCCTCTGGTGAGTGTGGGAAGAGATGGCAATCCCCTCCCAGCTCTGCCATCTAGTTACCAGCATAGAAAAAAACCCATGGAGTAGCAGCTCCTAGGCAGCTCCAATAATGGAAATATCTTAGCCTTGGAAGACAGAGCAAGGCTGTGTTGCATAGTAGTTAAGAGTATTTGACTAGGACTAAGCATTTGTATCATGCTCTCAGAGTGTAAAAACTCTTCCAGTCCCTCAGCTCCTAGTTGGGCATTCCAATCACTACATCACATCGTTTTGCAATGCTAATTGAGTTGTGAAGTATTTTTGAGAGAGGCATTAAGACCTTTTCATAATTTCAATAGCCCACCGCATTAGAAGTATTGCAGGATTTTAAAAAAATAAAATAAAAGGAAGTTGGAAAGGGATATCTGAGAAACCGTGAATGGTAGTGTCGCAGCACATAAAAAGAATGGCCGTCTCCAGGGAAATAAATCTCCTTCAGTACTCCGAGTCCAGGCAGGAAGCACTGTGGGCTGCCAAAGAGCGGAAGAAGAATAGGATTTTTTTTGGTATATTAAACAGATGCTAAATCAAAAGCTAATTCCAACCCCTTTCCAATGACTTATGGAAATCAGTCAAGTTCTACCGATTGGTTTAAAAAAACAAAAAAAATCTAATTTATTGGTTTATCAGTTGGGTCACTGAATCTCCCCTCCATAATTTAAGACACCAAAGAAAGCTTTAAGGAACGTTTCTGCCAAGACCGCTGCCTGCATCCAGTGCATGGAACTGCCATTCCAACACATGCTGACGTGAAGCAAGCTATAATTTGGCCTCTTTCGGGCCCAAAACGAGGAAATCCTGTGGAAGCTCGAGGATAAAAGTCTATCACCTGCCATTTTGTTGCCCGTTCCTCCAGTCAGAAAAGATGCCTTTGGAACTCTTTCTTGGGATTTCATCCCACTTTGGCATCATCTGCAAATTTAGCAGCTTGTTCCCATCCCTGAACTATATATAAATAGCTACATACACTATGATACACGGTAGCAACCTAGGGGACCCCACTGTTTATGTCCCCCATTACGAAAAGTGCCCTTTGCTTTCCTTTCTTTAATCAGTTACCAAACCATGTGAGAACCTGACTCTGCCCTCCTGTGACAGGCAATGCTACATCTCTGATGACACAGTGACAGGGCAATTGGCCCTTACTGGGCTTCCTCGCCTCAGTTCTTAGCCCTCCTCCAGGCTCGGCTCCAGAGCGAGCCCTTCACACACACATGTGTTCTCAAGCTCTCCCTTCAAGCTCCTTCTCTAACAGGAGCCATTTGATTTTTTTTCTTAGCATCTCTTCTGAAAACCCCAGTTTTGGGGGAGGGGGGTAGAAGGGAAGGGAGGGGACACATCAACCATTGAGGCTCTAATTAATAAAACTCAAAGCCAACTGAGTTAGAAGTTGCTGAGCATCAGCTCTCATTGATTAAGGTAATGGGAGAGGGACAAAAAAAAATTCTCAATTGCTTGGGTGCATGTAGTACTTTCCCTGCAAACCATTTAGTTGAAAATGCTCCATTGCTTTATATAATAAAGATAACAGTTCCTGGTACACACAACCTAGTCAGGTGGGAAGCAAAAATGCAACAGAGCGACCCTTCAGGCTGCCCTGTGTGTGTGTGTGTGTGTGTGTGTGTGTGTGTGTGTGTGAGAGAGAGAGAGAGAGAGAGAGAGAGAGAGAGAGAGAGAGAGAGAGAGAGAGAGAGAGAGAGAGAGAGAGCGCCAGCGCACAGTTGTAGGGCCTGCACAATGGCCAGCATTAACTAAAAATAAAACGGCACAGCCAACGTCGGTTCATTCTTCAGGTACGTGGATCTCCTTTTGGCGTCAGCCTTGCTTTTAAAAATATCCTCCTCCGAATGACATGACTAGGAGCTTCCTGCTGTTACCAAACCACCAAGCGCGAGTGCTACCCAGCACATTTTACCCTGCCCTTCTGAAGAGCTCAAGGTGGCGTACATTGTCCTCTCCTCCTCCAATTTATCTCTACAACAACCCTGTGAGGAAGGTTAGGCCGAGAGTGAGAGTGTGATCGTCTCCTCCCCCCCGCCCCAGGGTTCCCAAGGAGCTTTGTGGTAGAGTGAGGATTCGAACCCAGGCCCAATCGGACACTCTAACCACGATGACTTTGGCTCTGGGTTGAGGCTCAAAGGTCTTTCATGGCAACAATCAAAGACCTGAACAGACAGTTTTACAGGAGGATTCTTATGACCTCCTATGGCACTGCTGTCGCTAGCTGAGTCATATTCCCAAGCCACTGGCTCTACACAAGGAGACAGGCAAAACTTGCTCTTAGAAGCATACTGGGAGTCAACATGAGACAGGCTCCATGAGCAACACTGGCCCTATACACTCTTGTTTTCATGTGTGGCAACAGAAGTCACCGGGGGGCGGGGGGGCGGGGAGAGTGTTGAGAATTAACCTTCATCCGGAGGTTGCAGGGAATCGTGTGAATGCCGAATGCACAGGCAACACACTTTAGCTGGTATCAGCCCTCTACTGGTCTACGATGAGGGAACCAGAAGTGGAATGGGAAGTGTTGTGTGGCCAACACGGCTCACTTTTGGCATAGGCAGCAGTGGGGTGCTTCACTGCTTCTCAGGAAAAAAGGCAACACCCATGAATGTGATGACATGCAGGAAGCTGACATTTGGATAAAGTCTGAGCTGATTTCTCACTTTCAAGCACTAGTGGCTACAGATTCCAACTTTCATTCTTTTGTATATTTTTCAAGTAAGCACGTTTCTGGACCTTAACATAGGCTTGGAGGTGTGTCAACAAATGCCTATTAAAATTATAGAAGACCGCTGGACAGTTTTCCCAAGGGCAAGAAGCAGTGGGCCTGCATGGCTCTTTGTCTCCTACCCGATTACCTTTTTTACTGTATTTACTTCATTTATTCCCCACCTTTCCCCCAATGGGGACCCAATGTGGCTTACACCATTCACCTTTCCTCCATTTTATCCTCACAACAATCCTGCAAAGTAGGTTAGGCTGAGAGTGTGCGAGTGGCCCCAAGGTCACCCAGCATGATTCCATCACAGAGTTGGGATTTGAACCTGGGGCTACTTGTCTGACACTCTAACCACTACACCACACTCCCTACCACAAAGAGAATTAAGTATGATGAGCAAACACACTGAAAAGGCACTCACTTTGTGCTGAAATGTACACAGGAGCAAGAATTCTTTTTGGAAGCACAGAATTTGGGTCTTCCTTTTATAATCACCCGAGTTGATAATCCTCAACCCCAAAGGTGTGTGGAGAGCAGAAGAGAAAAGGAAACCAGAGACTCACCGGGAGCCACTACCTATTCTGCATTGCCCCCTATTCCTGCTGCTGATACTTGCTTCACATGCATGTTATGGTAGAAGTTTAAAAGGAGCTTTTCAAGATGAGGAGGGCAGGGGCATTATGGTGTGGGAAACACAGTCATCATATACAGTAACATAGAGATCAGAGCATCTCCCATTTCACTAGAGCAGGAATTCCCCCATGATGAGAAACCATAAAATGGGTACTGTCTTTTTGTAGAATGTCACCGAAGAAAGCTCCCCAGGGTGAGTGTGGGGGGCTTACCTTTGCACTTCCTTGTTCTTCCACAAGGAGGCAGACTGAGCCTTTGGCACCCGTTCAATAAAATTCACCAGCTCCTCCATAAGAAGCCTGAGAATAGAAACAGAAAATAGAAACGACATCAACTAAAATCTTACAGATTGTATTTTAAGATTTTTGTATGATTTTATCTTTGCTGATTGATTGTTTATTGAATGCTGTGAGCAGCCCCAAGCCCTGTGACCCAGGGGAGGGGCAGAGTACGAGTCTAAAATAAAGTAAAAACTTCCACAACAGCTAAAGGACAAAAGGCAGGTGATTGCAATGTCCACTAGAATAACTTTTTGAGAGTCAGTTTGTACTTTCAGTGAAATCAAGAGTCAGTCCTTTTCCTGGATTCCACCACTTCTGTCTGCAGGTTTGTGGGAGGGGGGTTTTCATCGTTGAATGTCTCCTCTTTATAAAAGACTCCTTGCATGTAGAAAACTAGCATGCCAGACCGAGCCAGACCAATCCTTTTCTATGGCAAGGATTCCCTCCCACCCCCAGTTTTCTCCAAGGGGCGAGCATGCACATTTTCTCCCTGCCCCCCAACTGAAGTAGTATATCTTACAGTGGAACAAAACGAGCCACTCCCTATTCAATCCGAGAACTTTTGTATGTAGCAGCTTTCGTCAGTGAGGTAACATCAGAGGAGGGTAGAGTGGTGTAGTGGTTAAGAGAGGTGGGCTCTAATCTGGAGAACTGCGTTTGATTCCCCACTCCTACACATGAAGTTAGCTGGGTGACCTTGGGCTAGTCACAGTTCTCTTCGAACTCTCTCAGCCTCACCTACCTCACAAGGTGTCTGTTGTGGGAAGGGGAAGGCAAGGCAAGTGTAAGCTGCTTTGAGACTCCTTAAAGGTTAAAAAAAGCAGGGTATAAAAACCAACTCTTCTTTTTCTTGTGCACCTCACTCATGGATGCTCGCATAGCCTTTTGTGAGCATCCTCCTCTCAATGATCCCATAGTCTGAGTACTCGCCCAAATGTGCAAGACTGTGTGATTCGTAGTTTGGGAAACAGGGAGTTAAACACACACTTAGAGCCATTCCAGCTTCTTTGGCTGGCATTCAACTCCTCCTTAAAAGCATCACAAGAACATTAGAAGCAACGGGCCTCTTCCCTGTGTTGTCCTTTGTACCTTTTCCCTTCTTCCTTTGGCAGCGGATGGAAGGTGATTAGATCAATGACGTGAAGTGGATTTTCCTTACCTGCCAATCTGAACAGTCGGCTCTGTAGCATACACCGTTCCCGTGAATCCGGTATGTTCCGTGATGTAGGGCAAAGCCATCATGCAGTGGTAGTTGGAGATCAGGATCACGTCCACGGTAGACAGATCTATTAGCTCCATCTGAAAACAGGAGAGAAGATCCTCAGGCACCGTTTCGGGGGAAACAGACTGCTAAAGGACCAGGACCTCACCAATCTCGTGCAACCAGGCCTGGACTGACTATGATGGACTAAGATGCCACCTCCACACTGCAGCCGATTAGCGCTAGCCAGTTTACTTAGCCACCATTTCTTGATTATTAACTTTACCCCATGTACCGGTATATGTGTGGTGCTTTACAGGATAACATAGAAGACCACTGGCCCCTACCAAGAGGAAATTACAAACAAAAAATCAACGCAGGAGGAGGCAGCAGAGATTAAGAGACCACCCACATTGCGGGTGGGAAAGGTATTTTTTAACTACATATGAAGCTGCCTTAAACTGAATCACACCACGGGTCCATCAGCATCAGCATTGTCTACTCTTGATGGGCAGCGACTCTGCGGAGTTTCTGGCAGAGAGCTTTCACATCAGCTACTATCTAATCCTTTAAACTAGAGATGCTGGGGATTCAGCCTGGGGCCTTCTGCCCGCAAAGCCGATGAGCCACGATCCCCCCACCCCGGCCACCGATAAACCCTTGCCTTGTGAGGAAGATACCCCAGCTGAATAGGGTTCCCAGATAGCTAGTATGTTACAAACTCGATCACTAAAACTGTGCTCCATCCCAACCTATCAGATCTGCCAATGCCCAATTCTATTCTGACCTCAAGCATGTCACGATTCCTCCAAGCGCCACCTTCCAGCTTGGAAGGTTTAGCTTTGGCCCTGGCCCTTGGCCCTGGAAGGGACACCAGGAATTTTGAAAACAAAACTTAGCATTGCTGAATTAAGAGGCACCCTTTACATAGCAAGGCGGCAGCATGAAAGGAAAGAGTACCCCAACAATGGTCTCTCGGCCAAAGTATCAGAAAAAATGAAGTATGGACTATATTGGCCAAATCCAGACTCTATGCAGATTCAAACTGCAACTGATTCAGTGCCATTAGTCTCTCTGCAGTACAATCCTATGCAGAGTGACTTCAGTCTAACCCACTGATTTCAATAAGCTTAGACTTGAACACCTCTGCAGGACAAACACGTGTTCTCTGCTGCTCCAGAGGGCAAAATGAGATCTAATGGGCTTAAGTTATAGGAGAGAAGAGCTCAGGTGAACATTGGAAAGAATCTCCTAATGGTAAGAGTTGTCTGACAAGGGCACCAGTCATTGAGGAAGGGGTGGGGGACTCTCCCTTGCTGGAAGTCTCCCAGCAGAGGCTAGATAGCCACCTTCTGGGAATGCACCAGTTTGGATTTCCTGCACTGAACAGGGAGTTGGACAGTATGGCCTTCACGGACCCTTGCAACTCTATGATTCTCTGGACTGGGGAACTGAGAGGCCAGATGAATCAGGCTGCAGAGGGCTTTTCCGTCCCAGCATAGGAACTGTAATTAGAAATATTTACTGGTAAGCCGTAACGCTGGTGATGTCAATCTGGAAACCTTACCAGAAATTTAACCTCTAACTCGGTTATAACGGAGCAGCTAATGGGATTCAATAATTATCAAGCAGGAAAATTATCCGCTGACAAGGATTAGCCATCGATTCAAAGATAAAGGCACAGAAACAGGTCAACTTGGCTGCTTAAAAACTTTATGCCCCCAGTGACTGTATGGAAAGATGAAGCTGGAGCCAGACCATTGGCCCATCTTGCCCATTGCCATGTGCTCAGAGTCTCTACGGCCTTAGGCAGAACGAGGTCTCTCCCGGCACGTGGTATGAGATCATTTTTAAAATTAGACAAACCTGAGACCTCCTGCATGCAAAATGTGTGCACCTCCAATAGCTAAACTAATTTCTGACCATAGCATTACTTTAAGTTTTGGGGAGCATTCAAGCGAAGGTCAGTGATGCATTTTGCAAGAAAAACGTTTCCAGACAGCAAGACAGCTAGGAATGCAGAAGAACACCACGATACTCATCAAAAGTGTGTATTATGTGCCATCTCCTAATGACCCTGTGAACTAATGACCTCCAAAACATTATATCGTGAACACCCTTGTCAGGTTCTGTAAACTGAAGCCCGTGGCTACCTTTATTGAGTCAATCCATCTCATGTTAAGTCCTTCTTTTTCCTACTGCCTTCAACTTTTCCTAGCATTATTGTCTTTTCCAGTTAGTTTTGTCTTCTCTTGATGTGCTCATCAAAACAGCTCCCCGCAAAAAAGTATTCTTGTGCTCCATTTAACTAATTAACTTAAGAAAGTCACTACCACAACATGTAGTGGAACAGGCTTCCTCAGGAGGTGGTGGGCTCTCCTTATTTGGAGGTTTTTAAGCAGAGGCTAGATGGCCATCTGACAGCAATGCTTATTCTGTGAACTTAGACAGATCATGAGAGGGAGGGCAGGAAGGGTGCTTGGCTCTCGTGGCCCTTTCTTACATGCCCAGGGAAATGCCAATCGCCACTTTGGGGTCAAGAAGCAATTTTCCTCCAGGCCAGTTTGGGCAGGGATCCTGGAGGCTTTTTTGCCATCTTCTGGGCATGGAGTAGGGGTCACTGGGAGTGTGGGGGAGGTAATTGTGAATTTCCTGTATTGTACAAGAGGTTGGACTAGATGACCCTGGAGGTCCCTTCCAACTCTATGATTCTATGTAGTAACAGCCTATAGCACAGAGAGCTTTATGTAAGGAAAAAAGGAACTAGATGACCCTGTAGGTCCCTTCCAACTCTATGATTCTATATAGTAATAGCCAATAGAACAAAGAGCTTCATGTAAGGAAAAAAAGGGAACTAGATGACCCTGGAGGTCCCTTCCAACTCTATGATTCTATGTAGTAACAGCCAATAGCACAAAGAGCTTCATGTAAGGAAAAAAAGAACTAGATGACCCTGGAGGTCCCTTCCAACTCTATGATTCTATGTAGTAACAGCCAATAGCACAGAGAGCTTTATGTAAGGGAAAAAAGGAACTACTCAAATTCAAGGAGAACGCTATTTCATCTGCTATGAATCATAACTCAATGGAACCTCCAGGTGCAGGGTCAGGACCCAAGAGGCTGGAGGAAGTTACAAGAGGCTGGAGGAAGCTTGTGAGCTCTCTGCTGCATCTGGCTGCTGGGACACAGACGGCTGGGCAAGATAGGTCTTGGTCTTACCAGGCCAGGATGTTCTTATGAGATGAATCCTACTAACCTTGACCAATGTTAAGTGAGTTGCTGTAGATGGCAGAGGGGGCAGAGGCTGCCCTCAAGATGCTACAGAAATAGTTTCGGGCCTGCCAGTTCAAGGGAGAATGCTGGGCTTGGAAGCAAATGGGAAGCAACCTTAACATCAACACTTTCCCCTGAATCAGAGAAAGGTAACTCCACTGGGGTAACATGGCCCAGACATACAAACGTGTCTGGAGACATCAGGGCAGTATCCGGAGACATAAGGGGAGGGGCTGTGGCTCAGTGGTAGAGCATCTGCTTGGCATGCAGAAGGTCCCAGGTTCAATCTCCAGCATCTCTAGTTAAAGGGACTAGGCAAGTAGGTGATGTGAAAGGCCTCTGCCTGACCACTGCCGGTTTGAGTAGCCAATACTGACTTTGATGGACCAAGGGTCTGATTCAGCAGAAGGCAGCTTCATGTGTCAGAGATGAACACAGGTGCTGACCAAGGGCTTTGTAACAATTAAAGGGTCTGATGCATTGCTGCAATGGGTATGGACCACATAAAGAGCAGATCTGCATGAGCAAGTGAACTACATGATACAGCCTTTTCCTGGAACCGGCCACATCAGATTGGAACGGAAGACATGAAAAAAGATGTCAGATAAGAGACTTATACAACTGAAAAAGAAACATTGAAGTCACAAAGTGGAAGGGGCCTGTAGGTTAGGAACTCACAAAGATCTCCTGGTTATCTAGACTGGGCATTATCTTGAAAGATGATACTTTGTAGGAGTTGAGAACATCAGCTATGAGCCAGGAAAACCATTCAAGACTCACCACAGCCGCAAATTTCCCTGGATGGCCCTGAGAAAGCCAGTCTCTTTCACAGTTCTGTAATAGCAGCATAAAAGCATAATCTTTCTCACAGGATTGTTGTTGCGAGGATATAACAGAGGAAAGGAGAACGATGCAAGCTACATGGGTCCCCATTAGGGATGAAGGTAGATTATAAACAAAGAAAATATAGACTCCGACCTGCATTATAAGGCTGCTGAAAAGACTACCTAAACCAATGGTTCCCACAAGTCCAGATTTACTTGGCATGGTGATCCATCCAGGTTGGCCCAAGGTTTTTTGGAGCCCATGGCAAACTATGATCTTGGCACCCATCTAGTTCAGCATTCCATTTCCTACTGTGGCTAATCAGATGTTGTTGAGAAACCAACAAACATCGCACAAAGGGAGCTGCTCCCCCCGCTATGAACCCCAAGCAAGTGGCATTCTGACATACACAGCCTTTGCTTATGGAGGTTACATTCTAGCCTTTGACCACCCTCTCCTTACTCCCTCTAATCTCCCCTAAGATTCTAAGAAACTCACTCTAGTAACCATCAGGACATGTTTGACTTGGTCAGCATGTGTATGTAGTGCAGAAAATGTATGACATGGAAGGTACTATTTCCAGGGTCGGGAAATTTTCAGATCTTGGTTTCCAAAATGCAAAAAAGAGCAGCACAAAGGGCAGGCATTGCCATTAGGGAGGGCTGGTCCACAGCCCGCTTTCAGAGGCTTTGCGACTCACTTTTAGGTCGTGACCCACAGGTTGGGAAGCGCTGACTTAGACGACATGCCCAAAGGCTCTATTATGGAAAGTTGAAAGGGACAGGGCATTCTCAGTTGTGGCACCTCCATCACGGAATGCCCCCTTGCATATCCCTCTGCCATGACACTGAACCTCATGACCTTTCGGCACCCACTTAAGACCTTTTTTTGTTCCCCCAGGCTATTTGGGACTGCTAATTGTCTCAAATGATATGGCTGAGTTGCTACAACACTTCCTGCAACTACTTCGGCTTTCTCTGTTCGTTATGCTCTATTACTGCCGCTAATTAAATTTATTTTAGATAAGTACTTCAATTATTTATCACTGCTGCTGGTTTTTAATTTTTAGCCCGGTGTCAGTGTTGTACTAAATCTGATTTTATCATTACTTTCAATGGGATGGCTTCCATTAATCCATTCCTCCAATGGCGGAGCCTCTCACCGGCGCAAAGAGCCTTCCTCGGGAGGAACACAAAGGCTCCTTGCTCCAGTGGAAGGCTCCGCGGTCAGCGGCAGAAATTCATAGGATCCATCCCATTACCTCCTGTAATTTTTTTTTTTTTTTTTGATGCTGGAAACCGCCTTGGAAATATTTTCATTAAGAGCGCGGCATGCAAATATAAAACCCAAACAAATAAATAAAAAGTTGTTATGTAAATGCCAAACAGTGTTATTTCTCGGCATAATCTTATCCATAACCTGCCATTTCTCTCTTATGAGGCTTGAAATGAAATAAATGGTTTAAAAAGCACTCGATGTTTGCAGTTCTGCTTTCCCTCAAATTGAAATGGAAACCGTAAGTGGTTTGAGAAATGGATCGGAAAGTCTTCTAACAACAGTATTATTTCAATAAGTACCATAGTATCCTCCTGTGAAATGTTAATTTTCTCTCAAGCGTGACAGATAGTCCGGGACTCCTACAACTGGAAGCACCTTTGAAAAGAAAGGAGGGCTTGCAAGTGGTGGGGATACACCCCTGAGGGACCCCATTATACCTTCCTCCAAACACGGAAGGCTCTACTAGTTGCTAATCAAACATTCAGCAGTATGGCTCCCAGGAAACATTCAGCAGTATGGCTCCCAGGAAACATTCAGCAGTATGGCTCCCAGGAAAACTCACCTCTGGCAAACAAAACTCAGGAACAGAATCCACAAATGCGTGACCCGAACAGTCCTTCAGCTCCTGAGAAGGGGGGCGGGGAAGGAAACGGGGAGAGAGAGAGAAATGCAATGGTAATCAGATAGACAAGGAAAAGCAAAATGAAATCCAAGGCTATCTGAAAAGGAGGACAGCACACTTTGCATTTTAATGTCACAAGCTAGCCTGTGTGCTAAGAGAGGAATAGTTTTCAAAGTAGGTGGAGCCCACAGCAACTAGAGACCACCTTATCTGTTTTTCTTAACTTCATCCCTTTCCTTAGTGCCTGAGGAGTTGGTTGCTGAGCGTGCAAATAGATCTGAGATGAGAGGGGGGGCTGGAGCAGTGGCTGCTGATATCGCAAAGGCCCTGATGATTTCCCTAAAGGGGGGAGACAATGCTGGGCTTTTCCCAACACAGTTCCCATGGGAAAAGAGGCACGGGAGGGGGCTCTTTACAAAGTTCTCCAACTACAGTGAGGACTTTCCCCTCCCTCAGGGCTGTACCTGGTAGAAGCCTGACATGGGTGAATCAAATCTTTCATTAATTCTAGCAAATTTGCCAAGTTGTAACAAATGAGCAATTACATCTAATGGCCAAAGGCTCTTAACCTCATCAAAAGAAGTTAAAAGGTGAACTATGGGTGAGCTGGGTGAATTTCAATGTCTCCCTCGGATTTAGAACAAGTATATCCGAAGGTAGCACACAGGACCGGTTCTCCCTACATGACAAAGCATCCACCTTCGACCCTAGACCTAGTCTTTGTGCAGCACTGGTCCACTCATTTGTCATTCTAAGCAGGTACGGCTGTCAATGTGGGCCTAAGATAGAGTGCATTTGGACTGATAATTAAACCTGCTTACAACAGGCGGCGCAGATGAGAGAGGCTTTGCATGTCATCGACAAGCAATGCAGCCACACCTACGTCTTGCTGGCTACAGCTCTACTCCTCCTTCTGATGCTCAAAGAAGAGTAATGCACAGAGAGACAGTATCCAATGTCTGCGGCCTGCACATTTCCCTTGCACCAATCACCCTTCAAACTTTACCGAGGAAGTGAAGCCAGCTGAACACAAGGGTCACTCCTATATCCTGGCTTCAGGTAGCATCTGAAAGATGCTCTTATAATTATAAAACAGGGGTTCACATTCTTATGAAACACTTCATATCAAGAGGAAAGAGCAAGAGTTCAGTAGCACCTTAAAGACTAACAAAATATTTGGCAGGGTATGAGCTTTCGTGAGTCACAGCTCACTTTTTCACATACCAAGAGTTAAAGAAACCCAGTATTTCAGCCTTGCTAGTAGCAGTTTCACACATTACGCATGGGGGGACGGGGACGATGACAGGTTTGCCAGAAAGTTAATACTCAACAATAAGCTGTTATGTGTATTTTTAAAAATTATTTTATGTTATTTATAGTCCACCTTTCTCACCGGGACTCAAGGCAGATTATAAAGGGAGAGTCAGTATAATTAACAAGATGGGACATTCAATAAACAATGAAATAGGACTTGGGTTCCAGAACCAACCAGAAGCCTAAAAAAACAGAAAAGAAGCAAAGCATAAGTGTTAACATAACACATTAAATGATGTGAAATTACACAAAAGGATCCAAGCCACAGCAAGCTACACACAATAGTAACAGACCACAGTCCCCAATAATTTATCCAAGTAACTTTGTGCAGCCTTTTGTACAGTTCTAACCCTGTCACCTCCATATCTGTCCGACGCATGGCTTTTTGTCAATTGGTAACTCTCACTTTCTAAAAGGTGTACAATAAATGCATGCACATGGCCTCAGCTAGTGACTCTCGCCAACCCCAGTCAGGTGCTTGGCAGGGAGACAGAGGGAGTACATGTCTGCATATGTATATATATGAAACTGCTGTTTCAGCTGTAGCAGAGCATGGAAGACTCCCCAGAGTTCAATGCATCCATAAAGCACAGCTTGGACAAATATCTTTGCGACAGATAAAGATAACGGCAGGCAAGAAAGATCAGGGCTTCTAGGTAGAACTACTGTAGACGGCTGCCAGAGAAGTCACTTGTTGCTATGTAGACATGGCCGAAGGACCACTTTCTCCCACAGTGTCCTTCCACTGCCCTTGTGTTTCACTAGAGATGCTCTCCAGGAGGCCATGACTGTGACCATGTCATATCATCGAGGGCACACGATGTGTTTGAGCTTTGACATACCCCATATAGACGGTGCAAATCATCTTTGTTACAATCTGCTTTTAGCAGCCAGCATGAAGGGGACACAGATTATGATGCCTCTACTTTGTGCGAACTGGATTTCATAGGACTGGATCCCAGAAAGCCATGAATAGAGGAGGGCTTTTTCCTGCCTCTCCTTCCCACTGCAGTCATGAAAAAGACACCCCCAAGGGCTGGAAAACCCCAAGGGAATGTGGGATGCAGTGTGGCAAGTTGAAGCCTGAAAGGGAAACTGATAAAAATTCCCCTCTCCTCTTCCATGAGTCATAGAAGGGTTTAAGAAGGGGGGCACTGCCATTTCACCCTTCTGGCTCCCCATGCAACACTCCAAGTGGCTCTGAAGGGCCCCTTGAGCCTCCAGGAGGTCTAGAGGGGCTGCAGTAGGAAGGGGGAGGCAGCAAAAATCTCTTCGGGCTCTGTCGACAATTCAACAGGATCCAGTTGTTTAGTGTATGTCACTTTAAAGATTTTGTTCTGCTTCTTGGCAGATCAGCAATGGGGTCAATCTCTACTGATGCGCTCTCCAAGCATTGGAACAGAAAAGAATCTATGTCAGGTGAAAGAAGTGTGGGGAGCAGCAGAAAGGTGTGAGTGACCAGGGTACAGGATGGGTGACCATCCTCTCAATAACTGCTTGCAAGATTTCATTTGCTCATACAGGAGAAATCTCCACCATTACAATGGACAGGGTGAAATGACAGGAAAGCCTACATACTGCAATTTAACTCTGTCCAGTCTCTACCCTGTTGGTGAAAATCAAGCCAAAAAGCATTCAGGGTGGCTGAAAATAGGACTTTCTCCACTGTCCTGAAATGCAGTGCCCGTTTCTTCTCAATATGAATGAATGGCAACCAGTAGTTTACACTGAAGTGCATTCTGGGTATTACTGGGGAGGCATGACGTGAGGACTATACCAGCCCTGGTGATCCAAGTGCCTGGGTCCGGTTTTGTTCCCTCTCAATAGTGCCCCAGATGGCAACCTATTTAGTTGGTCCCACAGAATTCAACAGGAGCCATTAAATCATAGAGTTGGAAGGGATCCCAAGGGTCATCTAGTCCAACCCCCTGCAAAATGCAGGAAATTCACAACTACCTTCCCCCCCACACCTCCAGTGACCCCTACTCCATGCCCAGAAAATGGAGGGTGATGGGGATCTTTTACCTGGATGTTTACATCCTGGACTCAATTTACTGAAATCATACACATGACAAAATACTGGGAACTGGGGTATGTGGCAACAAACCAAGGACTATCATATGACAGCTGGAACAACAACCCACACAGAATGAGCCATGTGTGAAGAGACGGTAGCTTCAGAGTTTCTGCTGGAAATTTTCTGAAAGCAGCCTGGTCAGCGTCTGCAGATCTTCACAACAGCCAATCTTTGACATATTTGGCAGCTTTTGTGTGTGTTTTACACCACAAACCAAGTTTACTGTCCCTGTGTGTGTTAAGTGCCATCACGTTGCTTCCAACTCATGGCGACCCTATGAATCAAAGTCCTCCAAAATGTCCTATCTTTGACAGCCTTGCTCAGATCTTACAAATTACTGTTCCTACTGTGACAAATTCAAGATGCAACAGTGGACTGCACTAGCCCTAGAGGTCCAGAGGTAGCGAGCACCTCCATTTTAGAGATTCGCAAGACGACAACTGTGATCAGCGATACATTACTGTGAGAAATGCTAGTGGGGAAAGAGAACTGGCTGAGCGATCCACTGTTTTTTTCTTGTGCTCCAAAAAGATGCACTGAGGCACCATCATGCGCATGTGCCGGTGCTGTACCACCCACTGCCCAGCTGCTGTGTTTCTCCATCGTGCTGTCATTATCTGACAACACTGCTGCTGAACAGACAACACATCCCACCTCTGGCCATAGATCACAAACAAGGACATGAGGTATGTGGGGAGCGCAGTGGCTATTGCTGGGTACAGTTGTGCAAAAACACAGTATAATGCAGGCGATCCCTAGGATACCCCATCTCAAGAATTCAGCTCTGATTGCAAGGAGCAGCCTACTCTTCCACCTGTCACTAGAGATTAGTAAAGTAAGAAGTTTTGCAAACACGCAGGCTATTACCATCTCCAACAACAAGTTGCTTCAAGGCTCATTAAAAAAGCAGCGCAATTTGATCGAGGAGCCATTTCACAATTTCCTCTCTCTCTTTTGTTTTTGATATCCCCAATTCAAGCAATTTGACCTGAAAATTCAATGAGGGTTTTGTTTTTTTGTTTTTTAAATGTGGGAATCTTGTTTATTTTTTTAGATAAATAATGCTGGGCTCCATTTAGCTGGCTAATTGGCTGGGTTCCTCGAGAGACCCGATGAGCGCAACCGTACATTACCTTGTCTAGGAAAGTGCTTCCGTCTTTTAAGACCCAACCTGGGAGTTTGGATAGCCTGGGGCTGTAGGAAAGAAAAACAAACAAGATTAATGGACTGCATGACAGAACGGGCATCCCTCTTAAGAGAACTGTGTTTACATACATTTCAAATGCAGTGTGACTGAACTAAGTAAAATCCTGTTCCACTGGAGACCTGCTGCCAAAGATCTGCTCAGTCAATTCAAACAGTTGTGAAATTATCTCTTCACGTTAACAGTCACATTGGTTACTGGCTGCTATGGCAAACAGCCTTCTTCATGACGGTGCCACATAGCTACCCAGCTCCCTCCCCCCACAAAGGTCCTAGGTGTGCAACTCTGGTTTTCAGTGCCCCGTGACTTGATGCTTCCTTCCTCAGAAATCAGAATGTCCGCGAACATTACATGACATCACAGAAGACTAACCAATAGCTAAATAGGCCTTGTAGGCAACAAGGGGCAGGCATTTTTTAACTCTGTCTGATATGAAAAGTTATACAGTACTTAACTAATTACATTGAGACTACTGCCGAAAAGCAGGTGGCTTTCCAGTTTTAGTTTCTGTATGCAGTCTCGAAGAGGAAAAGCTCCCCTCTTAGTTAAGTTCAACATGAGGAATGCCGGACTTACCCCCCACCCCCACCGGACTTGTCTGGGAACCTAAACTATTCAGGAAAAGACACAGGGCTATTTTGCATGGGGTGTTTTCATTGGTACTGCTTTGGTTTATCCTGATTTCTCCACACATTTTTTATCCCAGTTCTTTTGAGACCACTTTTACCCCAATCTTTCTTTTGGAAGCCAATTTTTAGTCAGCTTTTTCCTTGTGTGTAATGTTTCTGTCAGTTGTCTTTGTCTCGCCCACTCCCACCCACCTCCAGCCAATTTGTCAATGATTAGATGGCCATCATAATCAAACCACTCCCTCTCCTCCCCCCTTGCTAAAGATAAGTGGTTCACTTTTTGATTAAAAAACACACTAAAATATCAATGTAGCAATATAGCATTGATCTGATAAGTTTAGCAGGTTCTCTGAATTCCTAGCTTTCATTTAAAAAGTAGGTCTCTAGCCTCTACCCTTGCAGAGATATACCTTTCCCCTTATATCTTCATCAGGGAAGATGCTAGAGACTTACTTTTTTTTTAAATAAAAGCTGGGAATTCAGAGAACCTGCTAAATATATCATTACAATAGTATACTGATATAACAATATATTAGTGCCGTTGTTATTAAATAATCTGCAACAGATTCAGGCGATGGCTATGGCGAGAGATCCACTGTAGCATTGTCTAAACACACAATCATGAGAGTCCTAAATGGTGGATTGGGGGTCAAAATACTAGATCAAAGCACAGTGGCTTGCTGGAACTGTGTTTGTTCTTCCCCCAATCAAGATAAGCATGATAAGCTTTATATGGTTTTCATATTTTTAAAGTAGCTTTATTCACTGTTTTTAGGAGAGCAGCTTTAGCTTTACTGATTTTACGCTGTGAACGTAAAAAAAAGAATTATGCTGTTTTAAAATGCTCACTACTTAAAAAAATTATGCTGCCTTTACACTAGTTTGTACCATTAATGGGTTTTAAATTTTTATGCTGCTAGCTGATCTGTCTTTCGTTATTTACAATTTTTTCTTTATTGGCTTGGTTCCTGCAATAAATTTCTGCTAATGGAAGGTAATTTTCATTAATTTCTCCCTCCTGCTGCAGATCTCCGACTTAACCCCACATGCTGACCTGGGGGTCCCTGTCTCCCAGTAGTAGCATTTCAGAGAAAACTTTGGGCTGCAGTAGCAGCCAAGGAACCCCCGTGCCATTGATGGAAATACCTTCCATTAGCGGGGATTTACCCCGGGATCCAAGCCGCTGCTGCAGGTTGTTCTAATGAAGATCAACAGCTGCCGACGCCCGAGCATTCTCCGCCGTGGCTTCCATTTTGTGGAATGGCTTGCATGAGGGCAGGAAGGCTCCCATGCTTCTATCGCTCCACAGACTCCCTAAAATGGAATTGTCCAGGAGGGCATTTCTGCAGGGTTGTAATACAATGGAATTGTTCAGGAGAATGCTTTTATAAAAAGACAAGGGCTGTAGTTTTCATCACTGTTTGTTGTTTGTAAGCATTGTTCTTAACTGCATTTCTAATCTCTACAATCCCGTTTTTCCATTGCTTATGTATGACGTGTGTGTGTGAAGTGCCATCAAGTCGCAGCCGACTTATGGCAACCCCTTTTTGGGGTTTTCATGGCAAGAGACTAACAGAGGTGGTTTGCCAGTGCCTTCCTCTGCACAGCAACCCTGGTATTCCTTGGTGGTCTCCCATCCAAATACTAACCAGGGCTGACCCTGCGTAGCTTCTACACTTGCTTTTATGGCACTGTTTTCTAATTTTGTGATACAATCTCAGTGCACTGTTTGTTGGGTCTTATAATGTTCGTATTGCACTGTTTTTAAACTTTAATATCTGCCTTGCGTCTCAGTGAAAAAGACAAGCTATATAAATAAATAAGTCCATTTTTAGTGCATGAGTTTTCTCCCAGGAAAGCGTTATTGGGATTACAGCGTCAATCTCATGAAAGCACCGGGGGTTAAGTTATTAAGGCTTTCTAAAGGTAAGACGGGACGAACAATTACAGCTACCTGGGCAGCACAAAACAGTGGGTTCAATCTAGACTAAATTTTCCACTAACAGAAGGGGCGGAGTAATTCCTACCAATTCCTCCTACCTGCTGCGGATCCCCGATTTGCCTCTCATGCTGTTCCTATGGATCCCCTGTCTCTCAGGAGCAGCATTTCGGGTAGATTAGTGGGCTACAGTAGGGAGTGGGGAAAGGCAGGAATGTTCTGTTCCGCTGACAGAAGTGCCTTGCACAAGTAGAAAATTTAGTGTCTCTGGATCCAGCCCAGCATTTGAGCACCAGGGCAAGGTTGCTGGCACAGACCTTGCATACAGTCAGGGTGTATGCTAATGATGCTGCCTTGACTGATGCCAGTAAACAGGGCAATACCGCCATGACTGATGCCAGTACACAGGGAACAAGGCCCAGAAGAGGTTGTTCATGTAAAAGAAGAATTAATTAGATGGTTGGAACGAAGGTTTCAGGTGCTATGAGATAGGTGGGAGCAGACACAGCCCAGCTTTCCTGACCCATACCAACAAGAAGCCAAGAAAGGACATTGTGAGGCATCTCGCCCCATCACAGTTCGGGGTGCGTGTGTAGGGAGGTCCACTACTGTTCCCTTGTGGTGCACGTTAATGCAATGCCATAATGGATTTGGCCCTGAAGCTCACTTGAGAACGGGGACCTGGTAAGGAGTTGCTAAAATTAGGAATGGTGTCGAGATAGTGAACTGATAATTTTTTTCTCCCTCTGTCACAATGCTAGATAACTCAGAGTCACCCAACGAAATGGCTTTGGCCTTCAATTCAGCAGAGACACAATGATGTACTTCTTGCTGGTGATATTTTTAATTATTACTGTAAGCTGCCTTGAACCAAAAGGAAAGGTGGGATGTAAATGTTTAATACATAAATTAATGTAACAAACAAGTCACATGTGCAATTCGCTGCCGCAAGTTGTGCTGATAGTTAGATGACTGTAAAGGGAGGGCATATTTACAGAGGAGTAAACCTATCAGTAAACCTCCATGATCAGAGGAAGTATACCTCCAAGTTACAGTTGCCTTAAACGCCTTGTGAGAAAGGTTGGGATGCGAAGGCCATTAAAAAAAAAAAGAATTTAAGAGAGGGCACAGTGGGGGAGGATGGTTGAGCTGTTTGACAGAGAACTTTATTCATTGTGCTAAGAAGGGCAAGATGTTCCTGTTGGACGATGCTAATGCGGAAAGAGCAGCGGGAGGGGAAGATGCTGCCCCCCCCCCCATGTTCAGGCTCTTTACCAGAAGCCACCCAAATAAAACAATTCTCTCTGATGGGCTTCTGACACTGTAATGAAGTGATTGATTAATCCTAAACAGTTCAAACTGCCACATAAATAAAGCACGTGGATATGTCGCTCCTCCAGACAAGAAAGGTTAACAGCCTCTCTGTGACTTCATGGCAGCCGTTTCACATTCGGCTTCGTTACTGGAGAGGAAGTGCCAAGCAATCAACCTGTTCCCCCAGAAGGTTCAGGCTTCATCAAAGGTGCAGCAGCGTTCTATGTGAAAGAGCAATCACGGTCCCCAGACTCAGTGCTGTTTATTATTCACACATCCCCCCCCCAACAGCAGTAGTTTAATTTTACGCACACAACTAATAGACATTGGTAGATCCATCCTCCCAAAATTTGCCTGCCCCATTTTTTAAAAGCCCATTGCCTCATCTTGCAGCCACAAATTCCACCAATTACGCTGTATGTGAAGAATTACGTCCTTTTGCCCATCCTGAATTTGCCAGCGATCAGCTTCATCAAGTGACCTCTTCAAGTTCCATTGTTATGACAGAAGGAGAAGAATTTCCATCGCCCTAGGTGACCTTTTCTGCTTCTTTCCCAGCTCAACAACATCGCTTTTGAGACGGGGAGGCCAGAACTGCATACAGTATTCCAAACACAGCTGCCCCATCGAATGCATAGGCGCATGTGTGCGCGCGCACACACACACAAAGAGGGACACAATACAGACCCTCTCTCCCTCCCCACAGCCCATCAAAATGATGGACATTTCCCTTGTCTTGCATAAACAGCAGCAAAGGTCCTCCAGTGAATACTTAACATGCCTTGCTTCTGACTATGTAGAAAGGCAGCCACAGGGGTGGCTAAGTTGGGGCGGGGGAATGCCTGGCATGCCTGGACTTTAAAGCTACCTCCCATTTATCTCCTCTTGCATGAAGAAGCCAGAAAGATGACAGATCTGTGACCTCACTCGCGCTGGGCTGCCGCTGCAATACTTCACTGAAGCTTAGAATAAATTATCTGGAAAACCAAATCGATAAATCCATAAAACGTTTTCTGTCTGCTGAGCCAAAGGACGTTATTTTGATAAAGGGAATTTTTAAGCAGACTCAGTCTATGTGATCGGATGATACTCCCCTCCTCTCCTGTAGCCTACCCCCCCAACTTACAGCCTTAGCCCTCCAGCACTACCCATCATTTTACACCACTCTGAATTTCTCTCTCCAAATACAGCTCTGGAAAACAGGAAGCGAAAATAGTGAGAAGTATCCCTTAAGCGCTGAGGCATACCTCTGGACCAGTGGCAGGGGGAGAAAGTTGAGTGTGGAGGTCATATCCAGCCCACAGTCTAGCATGATGGTGGTAGATTTGAACTTGAGCACGTTGCATGGTAAAGTCGGATGCCCGGACAAGCAGTACTGAAAGAATGAGATCAGATTTAATGAACAACCAAACTACCGGTACGTGTCAGGAAGGGAGGGGAACAGGCTACTGTGCCAGAATTACTTGCAGCCTACTGAGCAAGAACCCGCACAGGTTTTTTTTTACCGTCTTTGAACTCTATGACCTCTGAACCTTACCCAGTACAAACACTGTTAAACTAATCTTAATGGTGCTCCGGACATTTCAACTTTCAACTACACTACAATTATCATCTCATCACAGGGTGGGCTGCACTACAGTTAACTGAAATACAATACAGGACATTGAAATGCATTGGTCAGCAAAATGCTTCCCATGTTGAACTGTTGCAGTTGCCCTGTTCACATTACAGTGAATGAACATACAACCTGTACGTACGTGGGTACACATGTTTGTAAGAACGAACACATGTCTACTTTACAAATGCAACCGGGAACTAGTACATGGTTAAATGTGGCACTTCAATCATACACTCAATGCACATACAGCTGAATGTAACACGAGAATTACTCTGCCCATATAAATCAAGTACACGGATTGAACGTGCATTCACTGTAACTTGTGAACAGTTTTTTAATCCTGATGTTGCCAGTCTGAATTAGGTAAAGATACTGGTCTAAGCCTAAATGGCATATAGGGCTGAGGAAGCCAGAATTCATGACAAAAGGAACAGTAACATTTCTTAATGACTATAGATCTCATCAGAGGTCTTTAAATGTTAAGAAACAGCTCTGACCAAGCGCCCCTCAGCTGAGGAGAGGGGGCAGATGCTGTCTGTATGTGAAGAAAGAGCAGTCTAAATTCTGGAAGAAATTGAGGCACACGCAAGTGAGTTGGGGATGTGAGTTGCTCTGATGCGCATAGCAGGATCTCTCTCAAGAAACCCGATATGGGGTAGATCTACTGCCATGCAAGACAGCCTCTTTGCCTCCATCTGTAGATTTGTAAATACTACAAAACCCTCAAGTCTCCAATGTTTTCTTTTCTAAAGATAACCAAGTAAACTCTCTAGGTAAGCCTGGAACTTCTTGCTGCTTAGAAAGATGGGGAATGTCTAACAATATATTATTTAAGCAGAGGCTTGGGCCTCCTCGACTTATACAAGCCCTAGCAGGGGTATCACAAATGCTGAAGTAATTTCTTATCAGATAGAAAGACAAAATTATGTACACACAAAATCCAAGATACCCTGATGGCTAAAGAAAATGAAAAAGCAGACATTTTCACACCTATTGCATAAAATTCATGCTTGTAGAACACACCCTGCATTTTCTATTTATCTAATATAGTGCTCCTGGCAGTGAAGCAGCCAGCATTGACTGGCTGTGGTGTGTGATGGCTCAGAATACTCAGTCACTCAGGGTATAACATGGTACATTTTCCTGAGGTTCTCACCAGCAAACATATTCTACAAGTTCCATACCAGGAACTTAATTTCAGGCACACACAGGCTTGATTAGGATTGGGACCATAGCACATGAAGAGAAAGAGTTTAAGCTTACCCCAGTGTTGTTTTCCCAGCGTGAAAACACCTGTGGGGCAGGGTGGAGTGGCTGTTTACTTATTTACTTTATTTATATACTGCCTTTCTCCCCAATGGGGACCCAAAGCAGCTAATGTTGTTCTTCTCGCCTCTGTTTTATCCTCACAACAACCCTGTGATGTAGGTGAGACTGTGCGTGTGACTGGCCCAAGGTCACCCAGCAAGCTTCTATGCCATAGCAGGGATTCAATCATGCAGTTCACAGATCCTAGTCTGACCCTTTAACCACTACACCACACTAGCTCTTCTACTTGCCTCATTGCGAAAAGCTAAGTTTGTCCCATCAGAGCTCCTGGAGCTCTCTACAGGGCAAACAGTGCCTCCCTGGGGCCATTCAGATTGGAAAAATGGCATGGAAGGAAGGCCGAAGGCACCTCTCCCTGCGGTTCTGATCCAAATCAGGCCTGCATGTGCCTCAGATTACGCTCCCAGCACAGAAGATGCAATGCATGTTCGATTGTGTGGGTTCAAGGAAAAATTTACCATGTAGCAGGTATTGAAGCAGTCTGCAGTCCAACTTCTGTGAGGGAGGGACAATTTGTCAAATTGGCTCAGATTGAAGCCTCACAAAGGGGTGAGTGAAGGACTGGGGAAAGTTTTTGGGAAAGCCAAGGGTCAGGAAAGCCAGAGGCTAGAGTGCTGAAGAAAGGGTTCTAAGAAAGAGTAGCTTGAAGGAAGAGTAGGTGGAGAATGAGGCTTGAAGAAATGAGGGGAAGAGAAGAAGGGACTAAGTAGAATTGGGCTCTGAAGAAACCTCGGAGTAGTCATGAACAAGGCAGAATGCATGGTAGAGGGCAGGGGACAGAAGTGCCAGAAAGATTTCAGCTACTGGATAACAACCCAAAGGATGACAAAGAAGCCAAGGGCCTCAAAAGTGGGAACCTATGGAAACAAACAGGTGGCAAAGAATGTGAAGCTGAGAAAGAGCCAAACACACACACACACAAAAAGACTCTGGCAAAATCATACAGAGGGTGTGAAGACACAAGGGCTGGCCAAGAAACTGCGGGTGATGTAACATGGCTGAATTTCATATATCAATTCAAACTATCCAAATTTCAAGCATTTATGTATATCTTTTGAAAGATGGGAGAGGAGAAGAATCCTTTGGTGGAGTAGGGCCACCTGCTGTTATTAGCAGAAATGGCTGGGACTCATCCTCAGATCTATTGCTCATATTGCTTTGATTGGTGCAAAGAACAGGAGGTAGAGAGATTGTTCACTTCCAGTTTTGGCCTATCAGAGGCCTCGGGACACCATCAAGCTATTGATGCAGGCATGGAGTGCGCTGACGCGCTGAACATTAAGCCATAAACCATCTTCCAACTGGCAAGAGGAGAAGGAGCTAACTCCAAAGCGAGCAAGCCTGATATACCCAGTTCTTTTTTACTGCCAACATATTGAATTGTAATCAATAGGCGTGAATGGGTGTGCGGGAGAAACAAACCGAAAGACAAATGTTCTAAGAATAAAGACAAAAGAGTGATTTCGCACCCGGTGGCCTAAGCCTATGTTCAGCTAGGTAAAGATTTAACACAATTGTAAAAAGAAACTGCTTAGCATCTTGATTCAAATCAACTCTCCTCTTTCTATACGGTTTAAAACCACATCCACGCATAGCACAAATAACAGGAGAGATTCAACACTGCTTTTTAATATCATATGTGAAATCAATGTGACATCTGAACCATAATGTACATTTGATTTTAAAACAGCTTTCTTCCACTTACTCTCCTCCATTAGCTTCCATATAAGAATGTAAAAAGAGCCCTGATGGATGGATCAGACCAAGGTCAAGCTAAGACAATTGTCTGAGCCAGCCTGACGTATGGGCTTCCAAAAAGCCCTTAAATGTGCAAACATTCCCTGCTGCCTGTCCCTAGCACCTGGTAATGTGCTATACTGCCTCCAAACATGGAGGCACCATTTCATTATCATGCCATCTCATATCAGGCTTCTATCAATTTGTCTACTCCCTTTTCTATGCCATCAAAGCAGGGGCCACGGCCACATCTGGTGGCAGGGAATTCCACATGCTAATTATATGTAGTCCTTTTCTCTGTGATATGAACTTGTATTACAAATGTAAAATATACTTTGGTGTGCAACCATATTATTGAATGGATATTCATGTACATACAAATATATTTATGAATATATTATTGTGAGTGTTGGAAATAATTTTATACCAGAGGTTGGGTACCAGTGGATAGATTGTTAGCATTGTATACTTAGTACCTGACTCTTCCCCCCCCCCCCCCAATAATTTTTATTCGGCTTGGGAGATGATGTACACACATACATACGTCTCACTACATGCATCTGACAAGATGGGCTCCAGTCCACAAAAGGTTATGCGAGGATAAACATCTGCTAGCCTTTAAGGTGCCACGAGCCTCTTGGTTATTTTTGCTACAACTCCTGGAAACAGTACTTTGCTTTTTAAGAAGTTCAAACACCGAATACGGCCTTTCTGAAAGCAAATTCTGAAGCTCAGCCCTGGCTCAAACTGTGCTTGAGCATTCCTGTGCCTTAAATCATGCTTTCACCACCTTCAAGGAGAGAAGTTAATAGATATTTTTAAATTAATTGTTATCCAACTGCAAAAAACAACAACCCCAAGATCTCAGAGATTTGGAACGACCCCTCCCAGTCCCTCCCACAGCTTGCGGTACTGGGGGGTACTGGGATTGCCCCTTGCAACGTTCCCCCAACTCACCAGCTTCATGCTTTACCCGGCTCTATTTACTGTGACCATCCTCCTTCTCTTTCCTGACCTAAGCCTCTCCCACGGCATCCTGGTACATGTAGTCCACCGGGTGGCCCAACCCTCCCCCTACCTCAGAATGAAGTCATGGGCGCTCTTTCCGAGAGCATGCTGGGAAGTGTAGTCTCCCCGCTCCGCTCTCCCTCGTTCAGTCGTCCATTGGCGTGATGGCGCTTGCGGAGGGTGTCGGGAGTGGTAGTTCTGGGCCGGTAGCCCTTCCCGTTCACCCTTGGGAAGTGGGAACTACAAGTCCCAGAGTCTCACAGCGGCAGCAGGTGGGAGCTTGGATGTTGATATCAACATGGCGCTTGTCAGACAGACAAAGACAGTCAGTCTGGTCTGATTGAGCCCAAAAGAGAGCAGGAAGGAGTGGGAAGTGAGGGGAGGGGGATTTTTTTCCCTTAAGTGCCGGGGGGGAGTTGGTGCTGGGAGCCTGAAGCATTTATCTTTCTTTGGACCTTCCCCTCATTTTATTTTTAAGCCCCCACCCCCCAAATCTCTTTGCTTTTCACATTGGGACTGGGGGGGATCCCCACCCCCCAACTTCTGCTGTTAAATGGTCAAGTGGAGAAGCAGCAACCAGGACCCAAAGGTGAGTGGGGGGTTTTTTTTGGGCAGGGAAGGGCATGATCTTGGTAGCTCTGGGGGTGGCTGATCTTGCAAAAGAGAGGAGGAAGAAATTATGCTCCCCCACCTTTCCTTTATGTTTTGAATTTGTTTTGGTGTGGCTGGAGAAATTCACTCGAGTATTTGCAGATGGGTGGGTTTAAGGGAAAAAAATTGGCTCTTTTGAGAATACATAACCCACCTCAGATGGCTTTGGAGAATGTTGAGGCAGAGGGCGAAAGAGGACGGCTTTTCTTTGAACCGTAAGGGGATAAGATATTTTAAACGAGCTGATTTGTTCTGTTCTATTTTTTGGGGTTGGGTGCAGTGGAGAAGTTTTAAAACACAAAGATTTTGGTGCCCCCACTTTTCTCCTTGAAACAGAAGTGGCGGGCAAAGAGACAGAGAAGAGTATCTTACTTGGGTATCTGCTCAGGATCATTTATCATAGATTAGTTATCTTTTCATTCACTTTACCTCCTTTTGGTACATACACAGGATGATAACGAGGCTGGACCCCTCCCCCCCATACATTTATATATATGATGGTTCTAATCTGCGCTAGGTTGTTGGTATAGGACCAAGTGATGATTTTTGGTGACTTAATCCAAAGGGAAGATGTGATATCTGGATTTTAGTTTTGTATTTTTTCAAATATCTGGGCAATGTTTGGCTTCTGTGAAAGAGCTTAGTTTATCTCAGCCTTCCATAGAAATTACTTTGTTTGATTGCTTCCCAGCAAATACATTATTGTGTAGGTCATAGTGATGATCTCTCAGAGCACGAAAAAGTCCGATAGGGAACAATTGTACATCAGATCTGCTGATTACCCAAGTTATGTGCAAATAGCATAGATGAGTAAATCCTGGTTTGCTTAAATGTGGGGTTTAAAGTGCAGTTGTGTGAGGTGATGGCTTATGTTTGCTTCTTTATGACTGGGGTTTGCTAGGCAAATGAAATTATATCAGTTGTGATGTTACTGAAAAGACAGACGATTGATTCTTTTTTTGATGGTTTTGTGGGTGGTTCCTTTGGGTAGTCTTTTTCAGACTGCCACAAATAGAGTGTGTTTAAAGGGGGGAAATTAGGGGAGAGACTTGATGTTTCCAGGACGCTGGTGAGGGATTTGGCTTTGTTTATGCTAACTTTTTGGGGGGAATTGAATCCAGTCTTGAATGAGGCAACTGATGCTCAGATAACCATCAACGGTTGTTAAAGCTAACTGAGTTGTGAACTGGATTGTCGGCGGCTTTTTTTACACACCATCGAATATGTTAACTTTTTTTTTTTTTTTTTTGCTGCTGCTGCTGCAGCAGGGATGTGAATTTTAGGATGCAAAATATGTGCAAAGAAGGAGTTGCAATGGAAGAAGGTGCTGTCTTGGGAGGGGAGAGGTTGCTGATGGGTCTGTGGTATGGGGAATAGTCATACTGCTGACACACTGGGGTGTGCCTTGGTGCTGGGGGTGGGGGAGGAAATCTGCTTGCAAACAGGAGAGTGTGACCAGAGGAAGGTGTGAACTGTTGCTGCATCCAGATCTTTGGAGGGGTGGGCTGTGCTGTGGGAATGTGGTTTCAGCTGGAGTAGGTAATGTTCAGAGCGTTGGAGGTGGCTTGTGGAAGTTGGTTAGCATAAGCTGTTCTTTTAAACGTGCTGATTCAGACTTGTAACGAGCATCAGGAATGGCTGCATAGTATGTTTTTCATTTTGAATGGTAGGAAGAATGTCCTGGGCACCTAAACATCTGGGGCAACTCACTGGGCACTTTGAAAGCCCCCCCTCCTGTTTATCAGAAGGTTAGTGCTCAAAAATCCAGTGGTATGAATTTGAAATATCTTTTATGCTCTATATTTGATTACTGTAAAGGCTGAAAAGGATACATTTAGGTAGAGGGTGGAGTTTAGACCTCAGGGACTTGGTTTCAAGACCAGTGCAGCCATGGACTCCTAGGTTGGCGGGAGAGGCTTTTTCGGGCAAGTCACTAACATGTAGCTTACTGATTAAGAGATCAAACTGTGACTTAGGAAGTCCCCAGTTCAAATCCCACTTGAGACATGAAATCATTATGTAGCATTAAGCAAGCCAATCTTTCTCAGCCTTGACCCTCCCCATCTGCAATACAGGGACAGTGATTTTTGACCTGCTTTACAGGGTCCTTGTAGAGATTCCCAAAAGAAGAAGAGTTGGTTTTTATATGCCGACTTTCTCTACCACTTAAGGAAAAAGCAAACCGGCTTACAGTCACCTTCCCTTTCCCTCCTCACAACAGACCTGTGAGGTAGGTGGGGCTGAGAGAGCTGGCTTTATGTGTTCGAGTGGGGAAACCAATCTAGTTCACCAGATTAGCATCCACCGCTCATGTGGAGGAGTGGGGAAACAAACCCAATTCTCCAGATCAGAGTCCGCCGCTCCAACATATGTAAAGGACCTTGAGTACTCCAAAGCCGTGTGTGTGTTAAGGAGTAGCATTGTTATTTTCTAGGCTTTGCTCCTACCAGCTTTTCTGTTCCCCAAAGAGAAAGGACAGACCTGTTTTGACCACTGAAAAAGTTGTGCTGTGGATCTTGGGACAAGAATAGAGGAAAGCTGCATGAAACGGGGTCTGTAGCTAAGAACTGAATCAGGCAAGATGGAGTGGGAATGCTGATAGGCTTCAACCCTGAACAGTGCAATCCTAAACAGAGTTAGCGTTATAAGTCCAGTGAAGTCAATAGAGCTTCGAAGAGGGTATCTCTGCTTAGAATTGCACTCTCAGTTGGTTCCCCATCTCTAAAATGGGTTGGTTAATAAAAAGTGAGTGAAACTTTGGTATTGGTCTGACCTCTGTTGATAATTGAAATGAATGTATAGCTTTTAAAAATTCTCTGTGTCTTGGTGAGGGGAAAAAAAGTATACAGGAGAACACCGGGGAGGCTGCCTGAAGCTGGCTTGTTTGTTCCTTCCTTGAGTTAAAATAATATTATGACTGAATAGTGCAGTTTTCCTTAACAGACGACCTACAAAAGTCGGGGGTTTCAGTTTCTTCTGGTTGTGCCCAGGTATGAAAAAAAAGCTATGATCTTAGGGCTTTGAAATATTGTTTGGAATTAGTCAAGAAGAAGCAAATAGTTTCAAATGGGGGGAATAGTAAGATGTGTTTTTGGTATGCTGTGTGATTGTTACAAACTAGATGGGCATCGTTTTTCTATATGAACATATGAAATTGCCTTAAACAGATTGTTGATCCATGTTGCCATCTACTCTGACTAGCAGTTACATGATGGTAGCTGTGTTAGTCTCTCTGTAGCAGTGAAAAAGAGCAAGAGTCCAGTAGCACCTTAAAGACTAAAAACATTTATAGCAGGGTATGAGCTTTCATGAGCCACAGCTCGCTTCTTCAGATATCTGCTCTTTTCTCTGACTAGCACTGACTTTCCAGGATCTTAGATAGAGGTCTTTCCTAGTCCTGCTAACCAAGTCATCAGAGACTGAACCTAGGACCTGGCGCATGCAGACTGATAGGCTGCACCCGCACAATGAACATACAGAGCTATCTCCTAGAGAGTCAGGCTATTGTTCCATCTATACTATATGCTCAGTACTGTCTGTTTTGACTGAAAGCAGCTCTCCAGGGTCTCAGGCAGAAGAACAGACAACCCCCTTTTGATTTTGAAAAGGTAATGCTGGGGAACATGGTACCTGCTTGGAAAGAAGCTGGGAGCTATAGTAAAGATTGGAACTGGGCAAGATGGAATGGGAAAGCCGAGAGGATCCAACCCTAAACAGAATGGCAGAAATCTTTTGAAACACCTGCTATGCCAAGGCTGAAGCTTCCAAAGTATGCTGAAGGACTTCTAAAGTATGCATTCTCCCGCTGAGCTGCTGTCTCTCCCCCAATGAGTGGTCATTTTATGGCCTAAGCATCAGTGGGCATATTGAATAACTCTGGCATGATTGATATCTACTTATGTGAGCTGCTGACTGTTGATTTGCTAGTAAAAGCTTGCTGTGAGCTGAAGTTTGTTTGGGTTCTCCTCTCCCCACCCCAACCAGTTAATGTGTGCAGATGTTTTCTCAACCTTGAGAGCCCGTACCTAAAGACCATTGTTCTCCGAGCTGCCTTGAAACTTCCTTTTTGCTGACATTTGAGGGAAAGATAAAATATTTGTGACGTGTTTGAAGGTAATGTATAACCCCAAAGAGCTAATTCGGAAAGCTGACTTTTGTAGTCGTGGTAGTGTAAAATATCTCTGAGCTTATATCACCACTGTCTAAATGCCATTCTTGGAACAAAACCCTGACTTCTCGGAAAGTCTGCATCTTTTGTCTTTGGTGAGGAGGAGGGTTGAAATCAGTGGTGTAAGACCTTTCTTTACCTGACCTCTTGGAGAACAGATGTTTACCCTTGACTCTGTATTTTATTTCCGTGATTTTCACTTGGCTTTTGCACCATGTATGATCCTCAAGGTGGCTTACAAAATTCATCACAAAAATATGATATATAGGCAATATGAACATTCAGAGCTAGAGGACAGATATTTCAGCATCCAGTATGAATTCAAAGCCTAGGAGGGGAAACCCTAGAGCAATAATGTGTGGACATTCCCTGGTCTATGTGGAATGCTGCAAATTATGCTTTGGTAAAACAGAACATGTCAATTCCTATAATAAGAATGTGCTGACTTGTGTTCTACTAGAATAATTGTGCCAAAAATTTCCTCTCCATCTAATTATGAGATATTTTATGTAACCAGTGTGTTGTGAAGTGATATGGTATAAATGTATTATGCAAGGGGTGTCAGACTGATAAAGGCAGTAGATAAACAAATGGATATTAAGGAACAACCCTGTAAAATAGCTTGGGGTTGATGTAATCTAGAACCCAAACTCAGACCACTTCTCCAGTGAGCGATAAAGTGTGTGTTGCATCCTCTGGTTCTGTTCCAAGCATAACCAACTGCAACCACCACAGGTAGAAAGATCCCCAGAGTAGGGATCTACTGGGTTTCTACAAAAGTAGCATCTCATAAGGGCTGGCAGGGTAGAGGAATAGTCACTTTAACCCTGCCAGTGTAAATTTCTAGGTGATCGGGAGATTCTAATCTATTTTAACGGAACCTGCTGATAGTAATTGCTCTGGGGTTAATTAATGCACAGTATGAAGGTGTGGTTTGGTGTGTGTTATATTGGAACCTGGTCTCCTCAGTGGAACAGACTTCCTCGGGAAGTGGTAAACTCTCCTTCCCTGGAGGTTTTTAAGCAGAGGCTAGATGGCCATCTGTCAGCAATGCTGATTCTTTGACCTTAGGCAGATGATGAGAGGGAGGGCATCTTGGCCATCTTCTGGGCATGGAGTGCAGGTCACTGGGTGTGTGTGGGGGAGGTAGTTAAGAATTTCCTGCATTATGCAGGGGGTTGGACTAGATTACCCTAGTGGTCCCTTCCAACTCTGTGATTCTATGAATTGAGTAGGATAATGTTAACCTCTCGCTCGACAAAAGAGTTGGTCTTGAAAGAGATGCCTCGATCCCATTTTCGGGGAGAAGCAGGTTCTGCGAGATGCTCTGCTGCGTATGGATGATGCGGCACATAACCAAAGTGGTTTGTGTGAGAAAGAGAGACGGGGAAAGGAGGGAGAGAAACTGCTGGCTCATGGGGCACGCATCATTGTGGAGGGCTTGTCCCGTGATATGAGGAGCGCGCTGCTGCAGGGCTTATCGGGTGCTGGAGCTGTCTGCTGCTTCCTTCCTCGTATAGCAAAAGCCAGCACTTGCTTATCTGCCTCCTGTGGTGGCAGAACATCGCTCAGAATGTCACCGGCAGTGGGCAGGTTTGTGGGCAAGGGACTGGGGAGCGCTTGGCCATGGGAGCTCTGGTTGGTGTTCACATACTCACTAGCTCAAAATTGGACTGAGGAGGGGTTTGGTGTAAGGGTGCTGGCTTGCACCCTCTGCTGTGACTTGTACTGGCAGCTTCTCAGCTGCAGCTGCTTTAATCTGAGTTTGTTCCAGTTGTGTTCTAGGAGTACAGGTGCTAGGAGAAGGAGTGCAAGCTATGTAAGATTGTATCTCGCTCATGTCACTATGCCTGAATTCGGTGCCCCCCCCCCAAAAATGAATGTATTTATTTATTTGTCACATTTCTAACATGCCCTCCTCGGCCGCAGCCGGCTCAGGGCGGGTAACGACCTCTAAAACCATACAAAAAATTCATAACATCCATAGAACAGTTATATAAAACCCTAAGGCATAAAATCATTAAATTAAAAATCAGAACCAAAGATGGCATGCAGTGCCCCCTGTGCTGATTGTAGAGCAGGCAGTCACCCCTCCAAAACCATACAGTATACATATGGGAGGGGGAGGAGGCCAGTGAAGTTGGTACCCATGGCCGTCCTCAACTGTAGGCCTGGCAGAAAAGTTCTGACTTGCAGGCCCTGCAGAATTTTGTAAGCTCCCACAGGGCCCTGTTGGTACCTGGCAGAGCATTCCACCAGGCCAGAGCCAGGACTGAAAAACCTATATAATCAGGCAAATTGGCATATGTTTGCTTACTGTGTATAATTTATTCTCTTCCTGCTAGACTTGGGGAGAAAGGCAAAGAGCTGTTCACAGCACCAAACCCTCCCTGACTATGGGAAGACCTCAGACCACCTTCTAGTTTCTGAGATCTTAACAGGTATTTCCCATCTGCTTTTACGTTTGTCTTCTAGTCATAGGGGCTAGAAGATTGGGAGGGGGGAGAGTTTAAGTGAAAGAGTTGAATTATGTACCCAATAATGAATTTTGTATTTGCACAATATGACTGTACATACAGTGCCATCCTTAACAGAGTTAATCCCTTCTGAGATCATTGACTTTAATGGCCCCCCAAAAGGTGTCACTTCGCTTTGGATTGCACTGATTGTTGGAAGTTCGCTATTCCTAAAATGTCCTTACCTGTCCAGATATTTCTTGGAAGCTAAACATGGACCAAAAAAAAGTTGAACTGTTGCTAATGCTACTTCTGTGTGATGTTTTATTTAGTGATGGCAGTGTGCTGTGCAGGGGACTGAGTGCACACGTAGCCCCTTTCTTCTCTAGAGAGATCTTAGATTAAAATTATAGGGATGGGGGGAAAGAGACTTTTCTGTGCATCCAAAGCTGACATATGGATTGTGGAGATATGGGGTAAAGTAGTGTCAGAGCAACTTCATTTCAAGGAAAGGCTAAAAGCATTTAGAAACAAAGACGGCTAAAGATGAGCAATGAAAATACCCTCACTGACAGTGAGAGAGGAGACATGGAGTGAGATGAGAGTGAAAAGTATTTATGTGCTTCTCTGGGCTGACTGGTTTGTTTGCATGGCACACCTCTGTTGTCTCTCCAAATACACGGTAAAATGGCAGCAGTGACTTTTCTGTGCATCTCTCTTATTAAGCGGGCTGGGTTGTGTGGGACATCACAGTGTGCCTGGGTTTGTCTTGACAGGATAAACAGTGTGTACTGTGGTACAAATACAGTCACTAACCCCATGTGAGAACCCATGTATATTAGAAGAAGAGTTGGTTTTTATATGCCGACTTTCTGAACCTTTTAAGGAGGATCAAACCAGCTTAGAATCTCCTTCCCTTCCCCACAATAGACAAGGTAGGTGAAGCTGAGAGATCTCTAAGAGAGCTCCAACAGCTTGTGACTTGCCCAAGGTCACCCAACTGGCTTCACGTGGAGGAGTGGGGAATCAAACCCAGTTCTCCAGATTAGAGCCCACCACTCTTAACCACTACGCCATGCTGGCTCTCAGCCAGAACTGCTTAGCTGAACTTCTTGTGGCTTTGCCCTCTCCAGTTCTGGCAAGCGGATGCAATTCTGGGTAGTCAGCAATCGTGGCCACCTGCAGATGTGATGAATTCTCAAGCGTGTTAGCTTCATGTGTCCTTGTGAACCATGATTCTCAATTCCTGTTCAGAGATATCTGTAGTTACAACACAATTGGAGAAGCTGGGCCATGTGGTTTATTGGGCAAGGGGGGGGAGATGCAGGAAAGGGGGGTTTCTGCTTTTAAATAAGGGGGCTGTTTAGCAAGAGGCTGTCCCTCTCATCATCTGTAATCTGATGACCTTTCGATGCAGTTAAGAAGGCCAGCTGCCATTTACAAAAAGGGCATTGTTGACTTTACGGAATGTTTAATAATTATTGTGCCACATACCAATAAAAAATGATCAGTTCACTGGTCGATTGATGACATTTGATCAGTGAATTGACCCGCATCCTAAACCTCTTTCTAGTCAAGGTTGTCCTTTGAATGAAGAAGGGTCAGAAACTTTGCCTCGTGTGCTGTGCACCTCATCCAGCTCTTTAGATTGGGACCACAGCTTGGCATATGTTAGAGGAGGCGACTGAGTGAACACATTAACAAAAACACATGAAGCTGCCTTATACTGAATCAGACCCTTGGTCCATCAAAGTCAGTATTGTCTACTCAGACTGGCAGCGGCTCTCCAGGGCCTCAGGCAGAGGTCTTTCACATCACCTACTTGCCTAGTCCCTTTAACTGGAGATGCTGGGGATTGAACCTGGGACCTTCTGCACGCCAAACAGATGCTCTACCATTGAGCCACAGCCCCACAATGGAGATCCTTTATTCCCTTTGGTCTGCTCTTTGCTCCATGCTGTGTAGTAACTTTTATTGACCAATGTGGGAGTGTGTAGTCATGTGGGTTTCTTCATTCATAATCCTACTTGAAGTCACAAACAGTTTTATTCTTCCCATCATTGCCAGATCGCGCTGGGAAAGAATTGTGTAACAGCAGGTTGGAATCTTTCTGTTAATTGAGGCCTCTCTCTCTCTGGCTGATTTAAGTATCTGTGTTCTGAAAACTGGGGAGAATCATTTCATATGATGGGCAGGTCCTTTAAAATACATTTTAATCGTCAAATGTATGTTTGAGAGAGAGACAACAAATGAAGTGCAGGAGAGAAGAATTTTGCAAGAAAAATGGTTGCATGTGTAGGGAAAAAGAGATGTTTACATGTAATATAACAGCAGAAAAAGATTTTCCATCACAATAGTTGAGGATGCTTTTTTCTGATCTATTTTGTAGGAGGCTGGATTACTTTAAATTACAAGTTAAGAAAGGGCAGTGATGCCAGATGCTTTGGAAAGTTTTGAATTGAATTCCCCCCCAAGTTTCTAATTAATGATATAGAACAATGCATTTTTAGAAATGAAAATATCTCCTAGGCATGGAAGTGTATGATCCTCATTTTTTCAATACCTCAAGATTGCATATTTCATGTCCAATTTATTTGGAAACTAGTATGGTTGCTGTAAAAGAAAAAAGTTTGAAACCATATTTTGTTTTGTTACTACACCAACAAGCTTAGTAGCCTTCTGTGCCCCGCTCTTAGGTAGAGGAAGATCATCTTTCTGTTTCATCTCAAAAATGGGATGAAGTTCTATATACAGCAATTGCACTGGATGTATGGAAATGGAGTTGGACTAAGAATTCCCCAAAATTTCATCTCAGCAGTTTTGAGAGAAAGCTTTATGAAAGTCATGTACCACTGATATGGGGTACTCAAGAGGCTTGCAAATATTTGCCCTAATTCCCTTTGGAGATGTGGTGCTCCAAAAACAGAGTTGTTGCATAAATTTGATTTTGGCCTCTGATTTGGCCTTTTTGGGTCCAAGTCTTAGATATGATGTGGGAAACATCTGATTGCTGTATGCCCTATAATCCAATGAATGCCCTCTTGCTGAAAGGAAATGTTTCTTGAAAGGAACTGTTGATGGTCAATGTAGTCAGAGCGGCTAGAAAATAAGCTGATATGGCTTTTAAAGCTTGCTGTAAGTTCTTATTCTTTGATTTATGTATTGTGTAAATTCTCTTTATATTAAAGAATATTTAAATAGAATTTTTTAAAAAATCTGTGGAAATATATATAGCTGAGGAAAATTTTCCATTATGGAAAAGTTTTTTGATACAAAACTTTCTACCTCACTGTGCTGTGAAGAGGTATAGCACAGAACGAAAAGCTTTGGAGAGATGGCTTTTGAACTGATTTTAGCTTCTTTTAAATTTGTTGTACTCTGTTCTGTAGGTTCTCTTTTTTAGACTGCTATTTTAGCTTGTCATTTAGACTCATTTCTAGGCATTGCAGATTCCTTTTAGTGTGTCCTTGTTTTATGAACTGTTATATGTCACCTTGGGTATTAGTGATAATACAAAGGTAGGATCAAACATTGCTTAATAAGTCAATTTGGTGGGTGACTTTTGCCCTTAGAACCCAGTCCCAAACCTGCAGATGGCAAGCATCAGTGGTTTGGGATTTACACATGTTTTGCAGTCACAGACCTTGCCAAGTGAAAAAAAAATTAATTGTAAAGTAGCCTAATGAATTGGGGCGGGTGGAGGGGAGAAATGTGCTGGAGCTTCTACACAGATATATTCTCTTTTCAAATAATCATTTTCTGGGTTTGGATCTTTCAAGAACACCGTGAAGTGACAGCATGATAATTTGTCAGCCTGGGATTTGTTGAGTGAAATACAGGTAGACAACCAAGCACAATCCACTGTTGCTTCTGAGGTCTCCATCTTTTTCGTGGGACTTGCACAGGCCACAAATGCCAGCCCCATGGAAACGGGGGGGGGGGGGGCTTTTGTCTTGTTCCCTGCCTGTTCCCACTGGGGATGAAGTCACTGAGTCTCTATTAGACAACCAAAATGAAGCTGAGCAGGAGCTGGTTAACTGGAGCCTTTGCAGCAAGGAGCTGTCCAGGACTCATTGCGAGCATGGTTGGACAGCTGATGACCCTGCCCCTTCCTGTAGCTGGAGTTGAGCCCTGATCTTGCCAAGATTTAGGAGTGGCATCTTCCTCCTATGCGCAACTCAAGGAGGGGAGGCTCCAGACATGTGCTTTTCTTTGCCTTGTCCAGGCTTCAGCCCTGGCTCTCTGCCCCTTTTGCTCCTGCAGGAAGACCGCGGGGGACTGGTGGCAGAAGAGAGCATTAAGGGGGCTCCTGATCTGTAAAGAGCTTGGCTCTTGGACTGGTGCTGGTTCCTGATCTACCTGAATCTCTTGGATAGGAACTGGTTGTGGCAGAGATAGTAGGTGGTCTTCTCTTGAAGAGCTGAGGAAAGACAAGGAGCCTGAGGTGGAATATGGACCATAGGGGGCTCTTCTTCCATCATGGAGTCTGAAGAGCCAGGGAGGACCCTGCCAATTATGGAACGAGACGACTTGGTAGACTGGACCTAGTACTGTTTAGTGGGAAAATTCGACATTTTTAAAAGCAGCTGTCAGTGCAACCCTATGTACAGTCACTCCAGTCTAAGCCCAATGATACTATTCTGTACAGGATAGTACTATTCTGTACAGGATAGTACTCTCCAGTGCAGGATAGTACCGGTTAGTACTATCCTGTATTATCATGCACAGGATAGTACTATACTCTGGGTGCTTGGTAGGGTAGCACTATTACGTAAGCAGATAAAAACTGGTTTGCTGGATCAGCCCAAAGGTCATTTCGTTCAGCGTTGTGTTTTCAGTGAAGCTGAGCAGATGCCATTGGAAGATCTCAAATGGGGCATGAATACAGCTGCACTCCCTTAATAATTGTCTCCAGTCCCTGCTGTTCAGAGGTATACTGCCTCTCTGTCCTGTTTAACAGTCATTCAGAGACCTATCTTTGTGAATTTTAAAATGAAATCGATGCCAGTAGCCATTACAGCATCTTCTGGCAGTGAATTCTGTTGAGCATTATGTGAAGAAGAGCTTCCCTTCCTCTGTCCTGAAGTTACTGCCTATCAGCTCTTGCTGGCTCTCTCTCTCGGTTCCAGTATTACAAAAGACAATGAAACATTTTCTTCCCTGCGCTTCATTCCGGTGTGGTGGGGAGGATGTTGGGCTAGGATTCTGGGAGACCCAGGTTCAAATCCTCACTTTGCCCTAGAAGCTGACCTTGGTGACCTTGGGCCAGACACTGTCCCACAGCCTAACCTATCTCACTGTGAGGATAAAAATGGAGAGGAGGAGAACCTTGTAGGCTGCTTTGGCAGGATTTAAACATAATAAATAAATATAAAATAAAATACCCACTCAAGAACTCGTCTGATTTGCACGTTTGCTAAAATGAGGTGATAGAATGGACTGTATCAGATCGACCAACCAAAACCAGTGCAACAGATATACAGCAGATGCTCCAGAAATATACTCCCCTGACCTGCAGTCTGATTTGCTATTATCAGTTCTGCTATCTCCAAGCTCTCTTTCCTAGTTCTCATCTTCCTCCCTAACCATCTTCCTTACTTTAGAGCACTATTTTCTAATTAAATACAATCCCCAAATAGTTTCTTTGTGAGTGAGACATAGCTGTGTTTTGGTTCCCTCCCCCCTTTAGAGGTGTGAAGCTTTTTATATTATTATTAAGCACTAAAAGGGAAGATTGGAAAGAGTTGCAAATAGATTCCTTTAAGTTTTCAGATTAGCACATCAAAGTCTCTTCCCCTTTGTAAATCAGCCATCCAGCTCACAGAAGTGGGAAATAATTCCTCTAGTAGTTGGCCAACTGAAGATTTCACCATGTAACTGTGAAATGCACACTTTATTTTTATCCAGTGTCTGGTTTAAAAAAAAAACCCAACTAAACAACAAACTTGCGAATGTGAAATTCTAGGATCTGGGTTACATGAAATCTGCTCACTCTTGGAGAGGATTCTCACTGCATATTGCAGTAAAACGTTTCATCTTAATTTTTTAAAGTAGAAAACAAGTTTGCAGTCCTTATGGTATCAAAGAACAGCTCAGAATAACGTGGGTTATGTGCAATGAAAGCGTAGAGTAGGATGCGAGAGGCTCCCAGTGGGCAAGGAGCAAGGAGGCTTCAGTGTCTGAAGGTCATCTGTTTTAGTTCTGCAAAGTCCACAGTAGTGGACTGCAAAGTCCGCTGTAGTTTCTTGACTTTCCTGCCATACTGCAAACTTAAGTATTTGAAAGTCTGTCACTTAGAGGAGGGCAGGGAGCTGTTTCTGTTGGCAGCAGAGGACAGGACTCACAATAATAGGTTTAAATTACAGGCAGGAAGGTACCAACTGGATATTAGGAAAAAATCTTTTACAATAAGAGTTTTACAATAAGAGGAGTGGAATTTGCTGCCTGGGGAGGTGGCGAGCTCCCTGTCACTGGCAGTCTTCAAACAGCGGCTGGATGAACACTTGTCAGGGATACTCTAGGGTGATTCTGCATTGAGCAGTGGGTTGAACTAGATGACCTCTATGGACCATGATTCTATGGTAAGTGTCCCGTGGAGATAATCTGTGTGAAGGAAGGGGACTGATATGTGGAGTCTTCTTTGGGGGGGGGTGTTTGACCTCCTTCTTCTTCGCAGCTTTATAATCCTAGACATAAAGCAAAATGTGAAAGCAGAGAGGTTATTTCCCAGTGTGCATAAATTGTGAGTATCAACATTTGCAAAACCTCATTTAAACCGAGAGGATTGATTTATTTTAAGGGGGGACCATCAGTATGATCCTGCGTATCTCCCCAAGATGCTGTCCTCACAGGACTAGTGATGGTGCTCCATGACTTCCCCGAATGTTGAGGGTGCGGATTTGACTTGGATCGGATGCCGGGAGCAAATGAATCCCTGTGAGTCACTCTCTGGGTGGGAGCTGTGTCAGGTTTCAAAGGGGCTGGTCAAGTCAATTTCCAGTGCAAAGGGGAAAAGCAGCATGCTAAGTCTTGCAGTCCTTGGTCATCCCTTTTTGAATATGAGAGAGGTTTAAATAGCCTGTGTTTTTCTAGCTTGCATAGAAATTTAGTCTCTCTCTGATAAATGCAAAAACCCAAGGTCAAGAACAGGCATTTGAGGCGAAGGAAGCTCTTTCCCTCTGAACTGAGTCATATTGCTGTGAAAGTCCTCCAATGCACTGAGAGCAGGTGGGGGGGGGGCTGCTGGCAAGGATGGCCAGAAGGATTACTGTACGTCGGTGCACGGGGGTTGTTGTGAAGATAAAATGGAGGAGAGGAAAACTATGCAGCAAACTGTTCTGGTTCCCCATTGGTGAGAAAAGCAGGGGATAAATGTCTAAATACAAAATAACGGATGTCTGGTGTTCCACCAAGTAACATGAGCCGAGAAGGCAAGTCCCAGCCCCAAGGAGCTTACAGCCTACATTTGGACAGTATCGGGGAAGTCAGCTGGGGCAAAAAAAGATGGGACAAAATGAATGGAAACAGATGAGGCGTTTTCACTTCACTTGTGGATGAGGTCTAAGGAGCTAAGCAACAGCTTAAAGGTGCTGTCTTTGGTAGAGATTGGGGGAGAACACCGAAGCCACAGAGGGCTTTTTTTTCCTTTTTCTGATTTCCAAGGCAATGCTCCCTTGTTTTTCCTTTCCTTTTTAAAAAAAAGCGAAACTCATTGATTGAGCTGTTATCTGTGACCTTGAATCAACAAGTTGCTGCTCTTGAAACATAGCTGCAAAAGCTCTGCTTTGTGCTCATAAATGCAACCAGTCCCATGACTTAATTTGGTGTCTTAGTCCAGCACGGCTGAGAATTGAGGGAAAGGCCTATAGTCGGACTGTATTAGCAGTCCTGTGCAGTATTAACCAAGGTCTGTTTCTTAACCCTGGGTAAGTTCCTAAAGATACAGCAAAACCATAATTAACTTGTGGAACTAAATCCTGATTCCAGAAGGCATGTGCCTCGTACTGCTGTGTGGGAAATATTAGAGCCCTTGCCAGTGTGTTCCTTACAAGGGCAGTATTTCTATGTTGACATCAGGATGCAACTCACAAATAGATAAGTATCTTGCGTTGGTCATACATGCTTGTGAAATTCTTTCAGTGTGGGATTTTTTTTGGTTTGGTTTTGGTGAAAAGAATGTGAAGAGTCCAGATGCCTTTCTGATATCGACTCTGTCTCCTCCTGATGGGTCTTGATACCGCAATCGTGGTGCAGACTGATCTTTATAGGTTGCTGCCGCTAAGGTTGCCCGTGAATTTTCCTTTGGTTCATTTCTCAGAGATAATTCTGATAAATTTTGGTGTCACTCCTTGGTCACACTCAAGTACATTTGGTTGTCTCCATTGCCGTCCACCTCTTTGCTTTTAGTCATACAGCATGGATCTTAGATATTGCCGCTGTAACTTATCATCCCATTTCTTCCCTTCTCCTGCCTCCAAGCCATTTGGTCCTCAAGTTGCCCCACTTAAGAACTCCAGTGGAAGGAGCGTGCACCCAAATCTTTGCCTGCAGAAGTGTGCCAGGTGGACCTCGAATTCCAGGCAGGGATGTCAGGCAGTGCTGCTTCCCAGTGTGGCTTTACTGTACGTGCCTCTTTCACTTAGGACTGGAGGCAGGTGCCTGTGGAGGGTCCAGAGCTTCAAGCAGCACCCAGAGAGACAAGCAAGAGTTTCTTTATGAGATGGGTGTGTGAGCAGTGAACCAGCTTGGGGGGGGGGTTGCAGCTGGACTTGGCAAGTGAATGAAGAGTTGGTTTAAGTCTCCAGCTTGGGGGGGGGAGATGTAGGGGAGTGAACTACACTCTGCTTCTTTACGGTTGAACATATGAAGCTGCCTTATACTGAATCAGACCCTTGATCCATCAAAGTCAGTATCGTCTACTCAGACTGGCAGATCTTTCATGTCACCTACTTGCCTAGTCCCTTTAACTGAAGATGCTGGGGATTGAACCTGGGACCTTCTGCATGCCAAGCAGATGCTCTACCATTGAGCCACAGCCCCTCCCCTAATGGTTAATGGGTGCCCAGCTGAGTTTTGGATGGGGAGATCCTCCCTGGCCTGGCCATCCCCAGTCCTTACAAGCTGCTTCTCAAAGACACCTACTTTATACTTCTCTTGCGAGCATGGAACATGTGTCTCCATCACCTGGCAAGTAGGGCTGGCATTTCTCTGATATCATCCCCTGTGGGGGATGGAGCCACACCTTTTTTGCCCATCAGAATCCATGAAACAAGCTCAGTAAGAGACAATACGGGTGTGGTGGCTATTTTACATCACATCAATTAGTAGGCTGTTGCCAAAGATGCGGTTGCTTTCTCTAGGCTGCCACAGACGGTGTCCTCTGAGCTCTCAAAAGTGCTGCTCAAAGCCCCCACTTTTTCCATGAACCACTTTGACTGAAGCCCTTAGGCCTCAACTCTAACCAAAACAAGAAGACATGTACATGTAATTGGTTTGTTTCAGTTGTTCTTTTTGTGTGTGTGTTGGTATTGTTAGCCACTTTCGATCCCTGATAAAGTAAAAAGGATATAAATTATTATAATACAATTATTATAAATAAATAATAATGATAATAAAGTAATTGTGTTTGCTTGCTTGTGAATCCCTCCCTTGTCTTCTCCTGCTGCTATACAATGCAGTTCAACACAAAGTTAAAAACATAAAAATGACCTGCAAAAAAATGACCTGTATATGTGTGAAATGGGGGTCTGCAGTGAGAGGTGAAATGAGCAAAAAATCCTTTTTCCCCTGGTGCGAGTTTATTCTGTCAATGAAAAACATGGTCAGGATCTAACCTGAAATAGCAGTGATGCTTTTTTAAAAAATAATTGTTTAAACCAAAGTTTGCAACAGATCTGAAATGCAGATTAATCTGTGTTGCCCCCTGGAATGACCATTTTCTGTCTGTCTGACTGACACTGCAGTTGCACCAGTGATTCTCTGCCGAATGTTCTTTTTATTTTATTTTTACTTGCTCATCATTGCTCTGAGATGAATGTTTGCTTGTTTTCCTAAAGGCAGGACTGTTGGCTCCAGGTTAGGTATTTGTTTATGAATTTAGAGCCACGCAGCACCCCACTAACTTTAATGCAGCTTGCCAGGAGAGGGGAGAGCATGAAAGGGAATTGTACTGTAGCCAGTATTATGTATAATCAGAAGCAGATAATTGCCAGATAATTTTATCTATGGTAAATGTGTGCGTTTGCTTTTTATTTTTAAAGGATCAAGGCTTTGATAAGGGAGGAAGCGGGTGGAACAGTGACTTTGCAAGTTCTTTGTCCATAATAATTCAGGTACGGTTGGAACGTCTTCAGCAAGGCCCTTGCAAGTATGTCCACAAGCATTATTAGCCCATGGAGACATTTACTAGTCTACCTTCCCTTCCTTTTATATCAATATTTTGGGCAATGGTCTGAAAGGCAAAAGAGAGAGAGAGCAAGGACACCCTTTTGCAAAGTACGGAAAATTCCCTAAATGCATCTGGAGGACATTGTTACTCACCATAGGTGACTGTGTGGGCAGCTGGTGGCAAGCCTGTTTAATGAATTAGAAACCTGTGCAATAAAGCAACAAAAAAGGACAGGAACATCAATTTGGGATTCTGAGTACTATATTTGTATAAATCAAGGTTGACTGTACCTCCACCTTGTACTGGCATCACTGTCATTTTTCACGCAATCTGGCAAGCAGAAATAATACGTCAAGGAAAAGCTTTCTCTAAGACATGGTTTATGGGGGACTCTTTGCCCAAAGACTTCTCCGTTCTGATTAATACGCACCCTTGCATGGTGCGTTGGTCCTCTTCATGTCTGCTCCACCATGCAGTGTCCTTGGTGTTCTGGCGCTCTGCACAGCATTGCTACTCACAGCTTCGCACTGATGCAATGGCCCTTGTATCTTATTCTGTCCACTCTGTTTGCATTCGTTAGATATGTGTTGGAATGAGGACTTTCTTTTTGTCTGTCCCTGAATCTACTGCAAGTCACTTCATTGTGTGTCTCTGGGTTCGGTTAGTATGAGAAGCCTGCAAAACAAAGATCTGGCCAATTAGCTCGAATCAATATGTGAAATTCAGTCCTTCCCCCTTCTTGGAATTCATTACCCCCTGGGGGTTACCAAGTTACAGTGCTGCAGTGGCAGGGGAAGCCACACCTGGCAGAATTCTCCTACTGCGTGATTGATAAGAGATACCCACAGCCCTTTCAGGGTCTAGGCTCCATCTAAACCCAGTCCCTCTTTTTATGGAGAGATAGGAACTGTGAGCCAACAAACCATCTCCGTAAGCATGCTTCTTTCCTGTCCACAGTGTATGGACTCCCCTGTCCCAAGTTCCTGTGTGAGGCTTTACCCCCGACCTGTTTTTTCCATGTTTTCTCCATGTTCCCCCTTTCCTCTGCACCATGTATGTTTCTTTGGGCACCTGCTTTTCAGGCCACTGTCTACTTTGCCCTACTTCTTTAGCCACTCCATGTCTTCTTTAGTGGAAAACTTCTTCTGTTGTTGTGCTATGAGCCATTGTTCTCTTTTTGTCCCTTCATGCCTCAGTTTTCCTTCAGCTCTTTTAGTTTCCTACTTCCTGGAAATATTTCCCAGTCCTTAGCCATTGCTCCACAAAGCGATTGCTACGGCTGGTCTTTTGTGAAGTATTAATCCATACAAAAATGATCACTTTTATTTCTCTAAGAGGAGCTGAACTTCAAACATTCCGTCTGCTTTGTTTCCTGAGTACGGTAGTTGAAATGTTTATGAATATTCTCTACTGTTGCATCAGTTCAGCCAATCCGTTCCAAAATTTTCACTAGCATGGTCACAACACAATCTAGATGGGAGATAAATTCTTGTCTATTCTAAACCTCTATCATTCTGCATAAATTCCCAGGAGAGTGTAATTCTGCAAGTTACACAGTAGCAAGATAACTATGGGCAGTATATTTTCTCTGATGATCAGGTTGTGTATGCATTCCTTGTGTAGTTGTGGCTGCAAGTACTGTACACAGACTGGAATTGTTGCTGTTTGCTATGTGGTCTCTCTAATACCAGCCCTTGTGTGAATGACCTGGGCTTGAGCTGGTCATAGGAAACTTTGGAGGGGAAATTTAAAAAAACAAAAAACAAAAAAAACCCAGGAAAACTAATTTTAACTACAAGCTGTTCCCATAATATTTGTCTGCTAACTGGAGTTTGCGTAAACTGGTTAATCTTTGTAGTGGCTGCTTAGACTTTTTATTGAAGGGATGCCTTGTGTAAACATGATTGCTTTCTCGGTAGTGGTCTAAGCTTTTTTTCCCCCTCTTATGCCAACGTTCCCGGATATTTGTGATTTAATGTATAACCGCAAATGCTTGGGTCGCAAATCTGACCTCTGAGATTTCCGACAGGGACACGTTCTATAAATAAATCGCTTTGTGTCTGTCATGTTGCTGCAGAACCACTCTGACACCATATTCCTGCTCTGAATGTAGGCTTTAGCAGGGCTGTAGTTCAGTGGCAGAGTGTCTGCTTTGCGCGCAGAAGGTCCCAGGTTCAATCCCGTCATCTACAGTTAAAACAGCTCAAGTGGGAGGTGATGTGAAAGACCTCTGCTGAGACTGGCTGCTGTGGCCAAGTAGACAATACTGACCTTGATAGACTAACGGTCCAGCTCAGCAGAAGGCAGCTTCATGCGTGTTAAGCACCTGTGAAGTTAGCGCTGAACTCACAGGCCAGTTGTTAGCTGAGCCACTGGACTGAGAGTTGCCAGCTTCAGTTAGTGTATATCTTTCCAGCTGGTCTTAACACCACTGGTGTGTTGACTGGTAGTGTTAAGCTTGCCACTCAAGATCTGGCTGGCTGTTTCAAAAATGTGTGAATATTTATCCATCTTGGTGCTGTCACTCGTCATTGTTCCTTCCCTCTCGGTTTTCCTTCCACTCGGATTCTGGCCTTTTTCTTTTTCTTTTCTCATCCTTTTGGGTCTCTCTTGCTTTCAGAGCTCCTTTCCTTGGCTTGCTGCCTCTTTGGGCCCTGGCACTTCCTTTCCCCTGCTCCTCCGCCCTTCCATTCCTCCTCGAGGTTCTTTTACACAAACTCACAAAGATACCTTATACCGTGTCAGACTGTGGTCTGTCACGGTCAGTATTTAAGAGGAAGGACGGTTGGGACATACTTTTTAGGGCCAACTTTACCGGCTAGGAGTTCTCAGTTTGCCAAAGATGGCTGGCTCAGCTGGTGTTGGGAGTTTCCAGAAATCTTGGCTGGGTAGCGGGAGTGCTGAAGAAGCCTGTTCCCAAGGCTTGCAATCAAGGATGGGAGTATGCAGTCCCGATTCCCAGCCAGTGGCATGTAGCAATTCCTGGCCAGTTCTCTCCCTGGCACAAGCCCACTCCCATGCAGAGATGCTCCTTGGAAGTCAACTGGAAATCATTATCTCATTTTGTTGCTTTTTTACTTCCCGCTTTAAGCACAGAAGCATCTAACTCTTGTTGGCCACGCATACAAAATCGGCAAGGGGGCTTTTTTTTGCCACCACTAGCAGTGGAGATTTTGAGCTTGAACACTGCTGCAGAACACTAAAATAAGGGAAACTCGGAATGATGTGGAATCTGCTACTTTGGAATGAGGGAAAGTAGTTTTGCAGAAGGCTTGTTGTTAGTGAAGATCTAGTTTTTCGGCTGAACGGCTGGGTTTCCTGCCTTCTTATCTCCTTTTTTATTTTCCTTTCTGCTATTCTGTTTTCCCTCCAGGACTTGCTTATTGACTAAAATTGTTTCCATATGGCTCCAATGTAGAGCTTGATTGCATTATGCCTGGCCCCTTTTCCTGTAATATTGCTATAAGAGGGAAAGCTTTGACGCCGCTCAAGTTGTGCTTGGTGTCCTACGCTAAATGTTCTATATCTTTACACATCACTTTAGGTAGGACAGCTGGCAGAGTGACTATACCATCCATCTTTAAAGGCAGATGGGATCCCCAATTGGATTTTCTGCTTAAATCCTAGGTGGGTCTCGTTTTGTCTATGCTCTGTCTCTGCCAGTTTGACAAGGCAATTGGCCATTCTTTGGGGATCTTGTCTTCTACCTACTGGATGACTTAGGCTCCCTAGAAAGAATAGATAACATCAGAGAAAAGATCAATCTTTATTGATCCTGTATGCTCTTCTAGACGAGCAAATGAGTGGGCGTGATCCTGCACCTGATGTAGGAAAGTAAGCCTCCCTGTGGCACTCTCATGCTGCCTGTGATCGTTGGAGGCACACGTTGTGATCAAGTTTCAACACTAGAAAAGGAGATGTGGTTTTTCTTTCTCTCACTCTAGGATTAGGAGGGCACTAGCAACCCTTTGCCCTGACCTGGATAGCCCAGGCTAGCCCGCTCTCATCACATCTCGGAAGCCAAACAGGGTCAGCCCTGGTTAGTACGTGGATGGGGGACCACCAAGGAAGTCCAGGGTTGCTATGCAGAGGCAGGCAATGGGAAACCACCTATTTGTCTCTTGATTTGAAAACCGTACGGGGGTCACCATAAGTTGGCTGTGACTAGACAGCACTTTCCACCAGCAACTGCTATTGCCTCTGCTAATGCTCGTGTGGGGGGGGGGAGTTGCAGTGGGGTCTTTGTGCTGGAGATGTGAGACAGGAGTTCTCAGCGCAGGCCAGCCATTGCCAAGCAGCTGAATAGTTTTCTGGTACATGCTTCTGCAGAAACTCAGGGAGTGGGGTACTTGTGAATGCACACAGCCTTACCTCACTCATGCCTTGAATTTAAGACCAAATTCACAAGTGCCTCTTGGACACATGAAGCTGCATTATACTGAATCAGAACCTTGGTCCATCAAAGTCAGTATTGTTTACTTAGACCAGCAGAGGCTCTCCAGGGTCTCAGGCAGAGGTCTTTCACATCGCCTCCTTGCCTAGTCCCTTTAACTGGAGATGCCAGGGATTGAACCTGGGGCCTTCTGCATGCCAAGCAGATGCTCTTAAAGTGCTTCTCAGCCCCTCTCCTGTTGTTGGTGTACCTGTGTGAAGATCAGGCAGTTTTAGTTGTGCTTATCAGGTTTCGGAATTGATACTGGCCCTGGAGGAAGGTTGATTTTTTTTTTTTTACAGCTGCATTACATTTCCTAGTGGATAGAATCCATATAAGTAGACCAGTCTTTGGGGTGCCTTTGGATGCTGTAGACTGTGGCTATTCTGAAAATCTGAAGTGACTGGTTTGTAACTATTTTCTTTTCATATTGCCAGTTTCATACTTTTTTTGAGGGGGGGGAGGATTCATTAGCATTCTCAGTACTCACAAAAACTTTGAGGTCCATTCTAACCTTTCTACACAGTAGGAGTCTCTTCCTTCTAGTTGTTGGCATGTGTCCAGCACGAAGTACTCTAAAGAGACATTATTATCCTCTTACTTGATGATCTTCAAGATACTGATCTTCATCATAAGCTTTTTCTTCTGAGTAAGTTAAGATTAACACTGTGGTCCCAGTCATACTTTGGTGCCAGTAGGTTTTGTGGAGGCCCTGCTAATGTCAATTAGAAGTAGGTGTGGACAGAACAGCCACCCCAATCCTACTTCAGCAGACTGTGATTACTTTCCGTTTCTACTAAGGCTAAATGTTACCAAGCTAAAGGTATGTGTGTAGTTTTAGTATTTACGCATCAAGGGTTCAAAATCTAGGAGAAAACCAAGCAAGAACCTACATGGGAGTTCCTCTTCTTATATGAAGTCAATAGAAGCAGAGCAATTCACTGCTGGACCAACAAAAGATGATTGGCTACGTGACATCACTGAGAAATATATTCAGAGGGAGGGCAATGCTTCTTGCCCTTGCTCTGATTTTGGCTTCATTATATTGCCATTGTGGTGCCTACATAATCTCTGATAAATATATAAAAAGATGGTCAAACTGCACATTGGGGAAAGTCACAGATGTGAACAGGTTGTGAATTGCTTGTAAATAAAAAAGTAAACTACCTCTCTGCACGCAGGAATAATGTGCCCCGAGTAGGGTTGTCAGGTCCCTCTTTGCCAACAGCAGGAGGTTTTTGGGGTGAAGCCGGAGGAGGGCAGGGTTTGGGGAGGAGAGAGACTTCAATGCCATAGAGTCCAATTGCCAAAGTGGCCATTTTTTCCATGTGAGCTGATCTCTATCGGCTGAAGAGCAGTTGTAATAGCAGGAGATCTCCAACTACTACCTGGAGGTTGGCAACCCTAGCCCAGAGGCATGAGCCCTTAGGCTCTTGGCTTAGACACAAAATCATCTAGTGGAGCAAGAAGACATGTTTGGCAGTCAGAATCTGGTCCTTCCTTTCTTGTTTGTTTTGTGTGTGTGTCCCCCTTCCTGTATTGATAGCCTCTTTGGGTTCCCATTGGGGAGAAAAGTAGAATGCACACCTACTAAGTAAATAAGTAAATATGGCCTGCTGGTCTAGGGTGTGTTTCTACACAAGATTTCTGTTAGTCAGGGGCCCTGGCTTCTGTGCCCTTCCATTACTTTTTACGTCCCACATCCAAATGAGCGGAAGCTGTGAATAAATTATGCAAAATGAGTCAGTGTGTTCAGTTTTGCTTGCTTCGCAGGAATTTTGCAGGGTGCTGAATTCAGCTCAGCTTGGGCCACGATTCAGATGACCTTCCTCAGTGTGGAGTTGTGCTTTATTTTTAAGGAGAGAGGCCTGCACAACCCTGCTGCTTCACCACGATCTTCGTCCTGATTAATACATTGGTTCCTTTAAAAAAGTGTTGCAAGTTCTCTTTCCCCCCCCCCCCCCCCGATAAACTGTTCCTTCCTGGGGGAGAAAGAAGTTTATTCTTATGGAGCGGTACGTTGTCTTTTGTTCTGTAATGATGAAACCCCTCTCTGCAAAGTCCATATTGACATTGGCAGCTTTCCCAGCTTTTTAAGATTTTTTTTTTTTTAAAGGAGCCTCCCAAAGCTGCCTTCAGCTACTTCCAGACATGTTTGCTCCATTTTATCCACCTCTTCAGGAAGCGAGTTCAGAAGCTTCTTGCAATTTTTTGCAGCTAATGTTGTTTGCCACCCCAGGAAGTTTCCGCCTGCACCGGAGCTCCCCAGGTGTTATCCCTGAATGTATGTATTGCTCAGGGCTCATAGAAAGGACTGGCACGTTGGCTGCAACTTCTTGATTGCTTGGAGGGCAGGAAGCAGGAAACATTGCACAGAGAGAGAGAGAGCTCAGATCTGCATGTACCTAATGGTTATAATGGCACACTAGAAAACGAGGCAAAGAGATGAGGTGGTTTGTAGGTAAAGTGCCCCACAACATGGGCATAACATCTGCACAGGCAGACAGTGATACAAAAAACTGCAGGTGATATCAGCCTCTTTAGCCAGCCCTTCATGTCCCATTCTCTGTGGCTTTCGGATCCTCCTGAGCTCCTTGGCTTGGTTCATAAGTAGTACATAGTCTCTCCTATCACTGGGCTTGCATGATATTTTATGGCGGGGAGGGGGGAGACTCTTGATTTTTCTCAGCTTTGCCTTGCCTCCTCTGTGTCTCCTGGTTATAAGGTTTCTGGAGACCAGACGGCAGGATTTGAGTGCCCTGTTATAGCTGTCGATCCTTCCCCTCGGTAGCCAGCATGGTATAGTGGTTAAGAGCGGTGGTTTGGAGCAGTGGAGTCTGAGCTGGAGAACCGGGTTTGATTCTCACTCCTCCACATGAGCAGCGAGGCTAATCTGGTTAACTGGATTTGTTTCCCCACTCCTACACAGGAAGCCAGCTGGGTGACCTTGGGCAAGTCATTCTCTCTTAGCCTCACCTACCTCACAGGGTGTCTGTTGTGGGGAGGGGAAGGGAAGGTGATTGTAAGCTGGTTTGATTCTCCCTTAAGTGGTAGAGAGAGTCGGCATATAAAAACCAACTCTTCTTCTTTTAATAGCATATGGAAGAGAGATTGTGCAAATTTGTTGAATCGACATGGTATTGGCTCTTCTCGCTTCAGAATTCTATTTGCCTTGACCTGGAAATGCTGGTCGTTTCCCCCCATTTTTAATTTCACTGTGTTGCTTTAAAAAACAACACTTTTTAGCATACCAATACACATAGCCCTGGCATTCAGAGAAGCCAGGAAGTCCAGCTCTTCAGGGGCCCATAGGCTGTGGCTCACCAGGCGCTTATTGATACGCCATGTATTCAGAAGGTTGTTCCGTGAGGATCTCCAGTGAAAGTATCTGGGGATTTGGAAATCTCATCCCTGCCTGAGATTTTGGAGAGCCACTGCTTATCCAGATATGCAGTCTGGTGGGCCAGTAGGTCTAACTCAGTTTCAGGCAGCTTCACGTGTTCGAGGTACTTCTTCATATGGTACAAAATTAATTTACTACCACAAGATAATAGCTGTTAATAATCCATGACATAGTGAGGACTTGAATTTATGTCTCGTATGACCTAGTCCAGCACTCTCACCACTGGATCACACTGTTCCCAGCTGGCAGCATACGAAAGACTCCAAGCCGTTCTTGTAGGCACCCACTGGCATCTGGCTGACTGTTTTGGAAACAGCGCTAGACAGATTGGTCCACTTGAACTGATGTAGCCGGCTTGCTATCAAAGTCCTTTTGTGTTCTTAAAGCTCTGCATTAGAGAGCAGATTGAACAGCGGCCAGCCAGAGCACCTTCCACTTCTTAAGCAATATTACGCGCATCCACTTGATGCAACCCGATATGGTATATTTGGAAGAGACAGGTGCAGGTGTATAGAACCAGCTACTGGCAGCTCCTTGAATATGTTTTTGGGTTGTTGTTTTTAATGTAGCCAAGTTTGGATAAACTGGAGCAAATTGGGGCTAGGTTAATCAGGGCGAATAAAAATTGATTGAGTTTTTAATTTCAAATTGGGTCTTGATTTTTTAATACTGAACACTTCCCTAAATTAAGGGTTAAATATAGCTGTTAAATCACCATTTTAAATGTAAAAATATACTGACTCAATTAGAGTTCATCAGACTTTAATGAGTATGAGAGCCTGTTGGTTGCAACCTTAAAATTTTTTTTTTAATTTAAACAGTCTTGTTGGAGGGTGAATAAAGAAAGCTCCTAATTTGATGTCCAGTTGTATGGGGTGAAATGAGGAATTTGAATTCTGTTTGGAATTGACATTTCAGAAATGGGGGGGACTTTTTTTTTTTTTTTTTTTTTTTTTTGCACAGGGGGACTTGTGAGGCTGGGGAAATGGTTTCCTTGAATGTTGCCCCGTGTGTCCCAATTTAAGGTGCATTTTCTCTTGGACCACACTGGGCTGTCTAACAGAACAACCACCAAGACTCAAAAGTTATCAAGTATCATCACCTTTGGGCTGTTCAAACAATTACACTGTTGGTATCCAGCCTTTTGGTTTTGCGAAAATTGCAACTGTGTTGGCTGTGATTATTAGTTCTCTTAAGAGGGGATACCTTCCAGGAAGCGAGGATTTCGTTTTAAGGGTAATAATCTGTTCCTGCTAACTTCCTTCTCAGTCCTGCTCCACTGCACGGGCCCTGTTGATCTTCAGTTGGTACGGCTGAGAAAAGCACACCTCTTTCTCTCAGTGGGCAAGATCATCATTTTCTCTTCAACACAAACAAAACAAAGTTAAAGTATTGAAAGACGATCCAAAGATGGCTGGGCCTGAGTAGCCAGGCCTCCTTACTTGCTGGGAGCACCGAGCCTTCACTTTCCAGTTTCCCATTCGGAGATTGTAGGTGCAGCCTTCCTTTTTCTCTCCCCTCAGTACAGATGTTTTCACTTGCAACAGAAAATCCCTCCTAGAAGGAGGGACTTTTTGTTACGGGGATTAGAATTACTTTTTTCCAAGTACCAATAGCTCTGTTGCCTTCCGTGCCCACCTTGCTGGCAATTATCAGAACAGGGATCACTTCCCTGAACTGCTGCCGGTTGTGTCTGTGATCTGCCGGGTTCATGCTGTACATTTGTCTAGCTGGCCACTAGCCAGGGTTACCAACCTCCAGGTAGTAGCTGGAGATCTCCCGCTATTACAACTGATCTCCTAGGCGAAAGAGATCGGTTCCCCTGGATAAAATGGCCGCTTTGGCATTTGGACTCTATGGCATTGAAGACCTCCCCTCCCCAAACTTCGCTCTCCTCAGACTCCACCCCAAAAATCTCCAGGTATTTCCCAACCTGGAGCTGGCAACCCTACCACTAGCCAGTGTGGTAGAATGAACAGTGTTGAATTTGGAATGGGGAGGCCTGAGATCTCTGCTTGGCCATAAAGCTGAGTGGATACCCTTGAGCCCCATCGCTTTGAGAGTGGTTAGAGTGTCAGACTAGGATCTGGTTGGAATCCCCACTCTTCGATGGAACCTCACTCGGTGTCCTTGGGCCAGTCACAGGCTTTCAGCCTAACTTGCCCCAAAGGGTTGTTTTGAGGATAAAATGGACGAGAGGAGATGATGTAGGCTGCTTTGGGTCCTCATTGAAGATAAAGGTGTATACATGAAGTAGAAATAAATTTATTTGTTTGCCAGGGATTTTGTGAGGATAAAATGGGCAGGACGAAAATGCAGTTGTTATTAATAATGATGGTGGCATTACCTGCAAGGAAAGTTGGGATTGCTCCACAGGTGTAGTCTTTTGTGAACCAGCCTTTGGAGAAGTCCTGCACAACCAGTAAGCCACCAGCTGTACCTGGTGGCTTGCCAAACGCTTCCCCCCCCCATACACACATTTTTGTGGGCCCAAGCAGGCAACTGACACAGGAACTGCCACATTTTGCTGTGGGTTGCAGTTGGTTGGGGAGGGAGGGGATCACAAGTTGCGCAGGCCTGCCTTATAAGTTCCAGAGGAGAGAGGCAACTTTTCAAACCTACAAGATCAATCAAAGCCTTTCAGGTAGAGCGTAGTCTTTTAAAATTTGAATCGATACACAAAGCCCAAGCTGCATGCGTTTGGGCTGTTTTTGTGTGTGTTTTGTCCAGCAGTTGGGGGGTTCTGTTTCCCCTCTTTCTAGGAAAAGGCCTACAAAGATGCACTTAAAGTAGTTAATTATTTAGGTAGTCAAAATAGCATCAGGAGTGGCTCTTTGGAACACGGAGTACCTGGAGCTGCAGCTACTATCACTGTGCAAAGCTTTTATGCCGCTCTATTTTCAAACACCCTCTTCTGCTGTTCTTTGGCAGAAGCGTTCAGTTTCCCACCTGTCAGAGGGATCTGCCCTTGTAGTTTGGGAGCTGCGCCGCCTCTGTTGTTGTCGTGTGTTGCTTATCAGTGTCCCAGAGACCAGTGGATTTCTACCCATGTGGCACTAGGGAAGGAATGTTAACCTTTGCCCCAGACACTAAATATTACAAATGGATAGACTTCATCCCCCCCCCAAAAAAAACTCGGTTTCTTTGATGCTTACCTAGCATATGTGTTCAGAAAAGGCCCAGTTTTTCTTTTCAGCGCCTTCTCCTGTTTTATCATGTTGACAGAGGTGCATTGTCATTGATTTCGCGCATGCACATTATCACATTTTTCCTTTTGCATGTCTTAATGGAAACAAAATGGAATGATTATTTTTATTAAAGCAGATCCTCAGCTTTACATTTGCTGCCTAAACTGAGCACTGTCAGAGAGGGAACATTAGGAGGGGGCATTTATATCTGCTGAAACTTAACTGAAATAGAATGCAATTGTAGTGAGTTCTGTGAATTTTAAAAAGCTGTCTCTCTGGGGGGTAGATTAAATTTTAAGAAGGTTGTAATATGCAGTGCACTTACTTGAGAGTAATCCCCATTAGCACAGTGGTTCCCAGAGTAAACATGTCTAGGATCAGAATAGTGAGTTCCAACATCTGGGAACATCCTTGCCTGAGGAGTAAATCTCATTTTTTCTGTGCCTTGTCTAAAACACCTAATGTGAGGCCAGGAGGAGGCATAAGAATGATAAATGAAGCAGAATGCCCTAATACATGTTATTGTCTTTTGAAACTGAGTAAAGTGGAATGCTGCAGCATGCCTCAAAGCGCATGTACATTATCGCAGTGCATCTTAAATATGTGAATGTTGCTTTAGCACATGTGCATTGTTGCATTGCCCTTTGGGAATTATGGCTTGGTTTCTGGCGCATGTGTTTCTGCACTGCACATTGTGATGCACTGGTTTTATGTTGCATCTCCTGTGCACATGTCTATGTTATGGTGGCTGTGGTGATGCAAACTTGTTGCAGCAAGTTGTGAAACTGATTAGAAACTTTATCACAGTCGGAGGAACTTAGTAAACAGCCATGACCTCTGCTATGTTATGCGATGATTTTGTTCTTCTGTTCCTTAAAAGGAGCAGCTGAGCAGAGTAAGGCAAAGCTAAGGTGTGTGTGGGTGGGGGTGTGTGTGTTAGTAATTTCACCCAGTTTGGAGCATCATCATCTATTTATTTCACATAACGGAAGGGAAGTGCGTTTCCCAGTGGTTTGGTGGTTACCTGGTTGAAGGGTTAATCCAGCTTTTCATCAGATCAAGTGGTGCAAATGTTTACCTTCAGAAAAGTGGCATGCTCCCCTGTTGAAGGTTTAGATCAGGGCTGTCAAACATAAGGCCCACGGGCCAGATCCAGCCCCTTGAGAGCTCTTATCCAGCCCATGAGCCAGCTGAGGCAGCCACCCCCCCACCCCACTCTCGATCTGGGCTGGCGAGGCATGGCCCAGCCTGACCAAGTAACATTTATGTCATATCCGGCCCTCGTAACAATTGAGATTGACACCCCTGGATTAGATTGTCTGAACAGCAGTTCCTCTTTCTTCACCAGCATCCTTTTCACCTTGCACTGCCTGTTGCCTGTTCAGCCGCTTTAGGTGGGGTATTAAGTACATCATTGTATTGAGCATAGCAGCAGCAGCATCTCTGGGAAGAGCGTCACTTGCTCTTGTGGAAGAAGGGTGTTTGTGAGTTTATTTATTTTGATACTTCTACCTGATGGGAACCCAAAGCAACAGTGTCTTCCCCTCCTCCATTTTTTCCTCACAACAACAATCCTATGAGGCAGGCAAGGTGGAGAGAGAGTTATTGGCCCAAGGTCACCCCGCAAGCTTCCATGACAGAGTGGCGATGGGTCTCCGAGATGTTTGTCCAACATTTCTTAGCCACACCACACCACAGCTTCTTATGTATGAGCTCCTACAAAGACTTCTGCTGCAGTGGGGTGCCTTGCAGTTTTGGTTTGGTTGGAACCACCTTCCTGCATTGTTGTAGCTGGGCTCCTTTCCCTGAGCACTGCGCAGATCCAGGTGGTGTGGCAGAGGGAAAATCTTATAACTCTGGAAGTGTGGCATATATTCTCCAGCATGGTGTAGTGGTTAAGAGTGGTGGTTTGGCGCGGTGGACTCTGATCTGGAGAACCGGGTTTGTTTCCCCACTCCTCCACACAAAGGCAGCTGGGTGACCTTGGGCTAGTCACAACTCTCTTCGAGCTCTCTCAGCCTCTCCTACCTCACAGGGTGTCTGTTGTGAGGAAGGGAAGGTGATTGTAAGTCGGTTTGATTCTCCCTTAAATGGTAGAGAAAGTCAGCATATAAAAACCAATTCTTCTTCTTCCCTCTTTGCGATACCATTTGGTTGGTGATGTAATCCCTTCTGCAAACATTTCAAGAGCATGTCCTTGTGCTTAACTCTCCTGCTCTCCCTTCCCTTTGCTAGCTGCCTGATAGTGCCATCCTAAGCAGAGTTACACCCGTCTATGCCCAGAAAAGTCAATAGGCATAGATGAGAGTAACTCTGCATAAGAAGGCACTATGAGCCATATTACAAACTGCCTTGCGTATTTGATTCCATTTTGGCGACAGATGCCACGTGAGAACTTTTGTGTGGTGTAGCTAAGTGCTAATTTTGGTTCTTTGCAGCAATACAGCAAGAACGTGCTTGTTTACCTGAGGGCCTCCTCTTTGTATAGCAGCAGCTAGGCAGGCAGGCAAAGTTTAACTGTTCAAAGATGCAGGCTAGTTTTTTTTTGGGGGGGGGACCACAGTCACAGACTGCTCAGAAAGCAAGGGGACCTTTAATTCTGCGCCCACTGGATGAAACTGAGTTGGAACTTGACAACATGCACAATTAGGATTTGGCTGTAAATTGGTTGCAAGAGTATCCTGTACTTTCCTCAAGGTAGTCAACAGAGCACCTTAACTTCAGGAGTCCCAGGGCCATACAGACCTTGATGAGGCCACTCATGTTCATGCATTACATTTATTTCACACATTCACTTTCAAACAATTATATCCCACTTTTTCTGCTTAGATTTAAGGTGGCTAACAATAGTACTGGCCCTTATGGTTCTGCATGAGTTCCTAATATGGATGACTGCAAGGATCACTCACTGCCCAGAGCAGTGAATCACAAAGAGATGCAGTGGTCAGTCAGCCTTTACTGAAGATAAGCGATTCTGCTACATCTTTGCATGAACAGCAGTTAACCAAACAGCCGCAACTGATGCAGAAACACGGCAGAATTATTTGCCTCCCACTAGAGGCTGACTCAAGGAGTCATGGCTAGAGTATGCAGAGAGGCAACAGGCAGCCTCCTCTGTGAGTGGGTGCATGCATGAACCTTGAATTATTTAATGTTATTGATTTCTCATGTTGTGCCAGTGCCCCCATGGACAGTTTAGGAATGATTGGTTTAACCCTGAGTTACCCGGATGCCATTCTAGTGAACTCTGAAACCAGAGCCCCGTGATCACGCATGAGCTTTTGGGCATGGTTCATGCCCACGGGTGGCGCTGAGCGAGTTGCTGTAGTTTTGTCCATGCCTTGCAGATGAGCTGAGAAGCTGCAGCTATTGAGGCCATTAATCCAAATCCTCCCGTTGCCAGTTTCATGCATAACGGCTAGTTATCATTCTGCCTCCATGAGGGCATCGCCACTGGGGAGCTAGAGAGGAAGGCTATACCCAAAGGACAGCAAAACAGCAAGGGAAATTCAGTGCAAGCATTAGAACTCTAGATTTTAATGGAGTACTTAGCGCTAATTTATGGGTCTTGTCGGTAGCACTGACTGGAAATCGTGTTTACTCTTCTAGTGTGGTAAACAACTGTTAAGATTCCTCTTATGTCAACTTTTCTTTTAGTGGAAAATGGGGGTATGTATGCTTTTCTTCAGTTGGCTCCCACCCGCATGTTCAGAAGTCAAAATGACTTCACTGGCTTGCAAATCGCTTTTAATGGTTCTGGTTGCAACAGCAAACTGAATAGCATTATTTGAAAAGGGGGGGGGGAGTTGCTATAGTTGAATCATATCCACTAGGAAGCAGACCCAGAGTCGGTGATGATTATTACCAGGCATCTTCCAGAGCTCTGGTAGGGGACCAGCAGCAAAATGAAAACTCTGCCCCTGCCACTGAAGGCTATCAGTGGCTCCTTCTCTTCCTTGACACAGCTGCCAGCTCCTTCCAGTCACCTACAGCTGTGACTCTTCTTTGCCACCACCTGCCATTGTAGCCAGTGAAGGCAAATGGTGGCAAGGAGGAGCAGCTTCTGGCATCGCTCTCCACAGGCCTGCCTGGAGCGGACGAAGGGAGTGTGTGTTGTCTGTTGTGGACCTCAGGCACTGAAACGTTTCTTTCCTGGGTCCCCCAATATCTGGAGCTGGCCCAGTTTGGGAGACTAGTTTCTCAATCCAGTTCTGTTGCAACTGCAAACTTGTGGGGAGAGAGATTCTCAATGAGTGGGCCATTTAGATTATTTTTAAGGTCGCGCGCGCACAGCGCTTCTGAGGATTACAAATGATTTTATCCAAATCAAAATGTGGGTACATTTCTCTTGGAACAGTGGAAAGAGAATGTCTTGTCCTAAGGGATCGTCCCTCTTGGCAGTAAACGTGTTTCTCAATTGGGTAGGACTTTGTGAAAATGTATATTAAGTAATTGCCTGTTGCAGACTAGCTGAAGGACCTTTTTCTTTCTCTCCATATTCCAAAAATTGAACCAAAATGGTAGATGTTTATAGATTAAGCAGATTGGTAGCTTGTTATATTTTGTCTCTCATGAATCTAAAAAGCGGCCTTTTACAAATATAATGCGTTTCTATATTTAAGAAACTGGATGTCTACTTCTAGCTGACCTTTTAGATTTCCTCTGTTGCTTCTGACTGCTGCATCAGCTGAGAGCATGTTCTTTGTGATGTCATCCATTTTCCAATGTAAACCACAAAGGCGCTTATAGAGGTGTTGTTCCCACCTGTTCCCTAATTCCTTCTTCTAGAGGTGAAAATGGGAAGGGTACTTAACCTCTACCCCACCACTGTTTTATTCCATTTTTTTTACCTCGTGGAGTTCCAAAAGATGTTTGCCCTCGCATACTATTCATCTTTAGCCATTTTCTTGGCAATTCATTTCTGGCTGTTATGTGCTGTGTGAGAACCTTTCCTTGTGGCTGTGTCTATTACGGAAACTGGATTTTGCCCAGTTTGCAGTAGTTGGTGTCAGAGGTTAACTAACTGGGTCAAAAGGTAGGACCCAAGGACCAATTCGAGTCTACAGAGCTGACTCTTCATTGCTTTTTTTCATTTTGTGTTGGGCTGCTAGGAAGCTTGCAAGTAATACAATTTATTATTTCTTTCTTTTATTTTATTAGATTTCTACCCCACTCTCTTTCTGGCCAAAACCCCTGTATCACAACACTTTACCTTTCCTTGGAGACCAGACCAAAATGAGTAGGCCCACTTCTTTGATCAAGTCCTAGGTAACATTGGGAGAGAAGGAGTATCTTTTGTTGTGTTCCACAGGTGTAGCTGTATTAGTCTGTTGCAGCAAAGATAAACAGAAGTCTTGTGGCACCTTAAAGAATATATATATTCATTCCAATGAAGGAGAAAATGTTAAAGAGAAATAGTCAAGGTCCAGCCATACTAGAATGCAAAAACAAACACTAATAGAAATATACTAGCCATGTACTTTTAGTATCTATAAGTACCAAGTTAGTTGCTGAGTTAGCTAAGAAGTTAAAATAAGCTCGTCAGCAGTATTTACGCTTTGCTAGCAAATATTTATGCAAGGAAAACAGTTTAGTGTCAGACAAACAAGTTACCGGTAGTAGGATTCTCAAAATGCTTTATGAAGAAGTCTTAGAGGTCTTAGAAGAAGAAGTGAATGGTGTTATCTGATTGGTTCTCATTTGGTGCAATATTGAGTTATCGATCAATAATTGAATAAGGTTTACTTTTCTGTAGTGGTGTAACTTTGTGTAAGGTGTGAGTTTTGCTTTGTTCAAGTGTCAGTGTCTTGAACTCAGGTAGGGATAGATGCTTTACGTGATCATGATCAACCAAATAAAGACTTAAACTTCTAAGAAGGAATTTGCTGTGACTTGCCTACTTTGAACCCCTTTGGTCAAACTCCGTTCCCCCACCCCACCCCCATCACCAGCATAAGCTTCAGAGGTCAAAAACACAAGTTGTCACCTCTGGGGTGGGAAATACTTGGAGATTATGGGGGTGGAGCCTGGAGAGGGCAGGGCTTGGAGAGGGTCCAGCATTGTACAGTGTCATAGAGTCCACCCTCCAAAGCGGCCATTTTTTCCAGGGGAACTGATGTCTGTAGTCTGGAGGTCAGTTGTAAAAGCAGAAGATATCCTGGAGGTTGGCAACACTAATGGTATACCACAGATTCTAGGTGAAACCCCTCCCCAAATTCCCCCAGTCTACAGGAATCACCCCCAAATCTCCAGGAATTCCCCCAGGCAGGAGTTGGCAACTCATGCAAGGTTGGATTCACAATAAAGCATATTTTACTCAGCAACGCAGTACCTAAAACTAGTAGCTATAACAGTGATTCATCAGATTCAACATAATCAACTATTGTGAAACATAACTGCAGATTCACTTAGACCCATTCAGATATCGCACAAGGACACTAGGCTGTTCATTATTTTTCATACCTCCTATAAAATGTCTGTATAGTAAGGATTTCCCAGTTCCCCTGAAGAAAATGGCTAGTTTGGAGGCTGAAGTCTATGTTATTATACCCTGCTGAGCTCCCCCTTCCCCCAAAGCCTAGCCTTGCCCAAGCTAAACCCCAAAAATCTCCAGGAATTTTCCAACTCAGCAACCCTTACGCCTTGGGTTGCCAGCTTTGGACTGAGAAATTTCTCGAGATTTGGGAGTGGAACCTATAGGGGGAGTTGGGAGTGGAACCTATAGAGGGAGTTTGGGGGACAGGAGGAAGCTCAAGGGGGATATGGCTCTATAGAGTCCACCCTCCAAAGTAGTCATTTCATCCTGGGGAATTGATCTCTATAGTCTGGAGATCATTTGTACTTTCAGGAGATCTCCAGGCCCCATCTGGAGAGTTGCAACCCTAATCAGGCCCATGGGGGGGGGAATACTTGCAAAAACAGGATGCCCCCTCTTTTTTTTTCATAGGTGGGTCAATACCAGTGCAGTTACATATGTATTTTCCCTGAACCAGTCATACCGTCTTCTGGAATTCCACAAGCAGGGACCATCCTTTTATTTTTTATAATCCATTGTTTCTAAGTTTACAGCAGTCTTTCCTTTGCACAGTTTCCTTCCTGAGCCCAGTGCCGAGTCTCAGGACCTGCTCTCTGTTTGAAGCGGGTGGTATGGAGATTTCTTTGTGTGTGTGTTTTTTAAAAAAAACTCTCCTCATAGTCCTTTATAGCATAACAAGGTAAACAAATGACAAGCTGACCTTTTTATTCTCCCCCCCCCGCCTGCCCGCCCCGCCACACGTTCCAAACAGTTTCCTCTTGCCGACACTCTTCCCTGCCTCTTCCCCACCAATGCTGTTTAATCCATTTATGCCTCCTTCTCTCCCCCTCCGCCAAGTGCAACGCTTTATGACTTTGTAAATCAGCCCGAGCGGCACCAAATCAAATGCTTTTTCCCGAAGACCCTGATAACGTATGTCCGTTGTTTCGTTCTTGTCTATCCTAACGATTTGGTCGTATAATAAAGCAGAATTTCAGCAGATTTGTCAGCCATGACCTTCCTTTTTTTTTATGAATCCAGGCTGGCTGTCCTCTGTTAAATTATGCATTTCAAAGTGCCTCTGCCATCTTTGGGGCTTTTTATTAGCCTTGCCCTCTTTTGAAATGTACTCTTCCAGCTCTGAGGGACCTTCTAAAATTGGAGGCACACTTAAATAGGTTTAGGTGGAGAGCCAGGGCGCAGTGATGGTTAAGGGGAAGTTAGGATTTTTCAGGGTAGTTTCCCTCCCCCTCCCTCTACCTTGTGTTTATTTCTGTGGGTTTCACTAGGGACTAGACGATAAGTCTTTTAAAGACCAGGAGTTAGTTGATATGCTGCACACTGTTTGCTGCACGCATGGTCGGATCCAGTACATGTACATGCCACGTTTTTATCTGCCCTCCTTCCTTCTGCTCTTGGAGAGCCCTTCTAAATTTTGACCAAATTCTGGTAAAACATTTTCCCCAAAAAAGTTTCACTCCAAAAGCAGCATGTGAATTCTGGATTGGCTGGTCCTCTTCTTCTATGAGGTAGGTGAGGCTGAGAGGAGATGATTAGCCTAAGATCATCCAGCAAACTTCCATGGCAGTGGGTATTTGAACCTGGGTCCCCAGATCCTAGTCTGACACTCTCAACACCACACTGCACTGGCTCTCTCAATCTTCCCCCTCTCTCAGTAACTGGAGAACCCACTCCATGAATCTGATGAAGTGGACTCTCAAGTTCATGAAACTGATGCTACAATAATTGTGTTGCAACACACTGATACCGGTGACAGCTGGAATACAGATGAGAGAGGATGAGCTGAGTATACTGTATAATTTAAAGAAAGCAACGGATGTTTTCCCAAAAGAAAGTTCAGTTCTTTATGAGAATGTACAAAGAGTTTTGCTGGATCATTCCAAAGGTCCATGTATACCACCAACCTTATTTTCAGTGTCCAAATGGATGTCTCTCAGAGGCTCATTAGTGGGACACGAAGACCATCTTCCTCCCCTGCTGTTGCTTCCCCCCAACAACTGGCACTGCTTCTATCTATTCAGTCTATTGATGTAAGAGTCAAACGTACTAAAGAAAAGCACAGATACCTTTCACTGTACCAGTAATTGGCCATCTCCTTAGGTTTTCTAAGCGAGTTATCCTTTGTAATGGCTGAGGAATCTTTGGTTTCGTTTAACCATCGTTAGCCATTGGTAGACTTATCCTGCATGCATTTGTGTGGTCCCCTTCTCAAGCCACCTAACCAAGAAGCTGTCACTGCATCATGTGCCAATGAGTTCCACAAGTTAATTCTGTGTAAAAAAAAAAATGCTTCTGTTTGCTGACTTGAATCTTGTGTGCGTGCAAGGGGGATCCTGAGTTCTAGCACTGTGGGAAAAGAAGTTCTTTATCCAGTTTCTCAGCACAAGGCATAATGTATACATTAGAGTCTTCTAGGAGATTGTTTGCAAAGCGAGACTCTGCAGAGGAAGGCAATGGCAAACCACCTCTGCTTAATCACTTGCTTTGAAAGCCCCTTGCTGGGGTCACCATGAGTCGACTGTACTTGGCAGCAATTTACACAAAATGAGAAATTTTACATATATGTGTCTTCTGCGTACTTCTGCTTCAGCTAAAAATGAGGAGATGTGGCAACACTGAATCCTTACTCTGCTTGGAACTGGGTCTCCTCAGCCTTCATTCTGGAAGCATCCAAGCCTGAATGTTTATCACAGAGGGCTAGAAATGTGCTTTTTAAAAATCTGAGCATTCAGACTTCTGAACTCAGTACTCATATAGAATTTGCACACTTCTGTGATCTTACTATGGAATGCCCTCAGCTGTTGCTGTAATCTAGATGTTTGAGTTTGCAGCCACTGAATAAGTAAAAAATTCCCATTTTAGTGTTTTTCAGTAAAAATAAACGGGAGTCTCGTGACACCTTCAAAACTAACTAGTAGAAGCTTTCATGGACTAGAGCCCATTTCTTCAGATGCCACAAGTGGATCCTCAGCATGCAGTCATTTTATGTATGGGTCTGAAACAAACAGCAGGGTCAAGGGGCTGTGATATAATAAGTGGTTACAGATCTAATTAAAAAATCACAATATTTAGAAACCAGTTGAAGATCACTGCAGTCTCCCTGGACAGTATTTCTGGCTTAAAAGTCACCGTTGTTCAACCAAGGAACTTCAAAGGAGGAAGCCAGCGTGAAACTGCTGAATTGGGATTCATTACAAAGTTTTACACTTAACTCCCTCTCAGCTTGAAGAAATATTTGGGATTTCTCACTTTTTACAGATGTTAACTTACCTTAGCAAGATATGGGATTTATGACCGGAGTTAACTAGCTTTGTATAACTGTATTGGGCACTGATTGAGGGGGGGGTTGGAGCATAGTGTCCAGGGAATGTGAAATTCAGAAAAAATAAAAATGCTTATTAAACTTATTCAGTTGTGTGTTAGTTTATAGTTCAATTAAATGGTCTTTCTGATCTTAAACTAGTCTGAATTTCTGTTCCCTACTACTTCTGGCCCTTATGGATTAGGTTTTAACAGCAGCCTGGTGGTCAGAAACCCAACAGATGCACCTTAATGAGAAGATGGCACCTGTTGACTTTCCACCTGCTACAAAGCCAATCAAAGCCCAAGGGGTCGGTAGAAAGGTGGCGATGCTAGGGCAAGCTCTACTTGAGCATCTTAATTGCAGCCAGAGAGAAATGAAGAAAGCTCAAGTGGCTCCCAAGGAGACATTAGAAAATCCGAGCTGAAAATGAGAATGATTTAATGTCAAATGAGACAAATGCCGAGTTGATACTCCAATGCCTCACGCATCCACTTGTCCTTGGCACTGAGAAAATGAGATTTTTAATATCGGAAAAACAGATTGCCACGAAGGCTCATCCATTGTAAATTTGAGCTGCCTTTTAAGATGGGGATTGGATTGCTCATTCCATTCCATGGTTTGCTGCCACGATTTTCATACTAATATGTAATTCTCCCCCCCACACACAATCTACCCATCCTTTTTCAAAATTTACAGCAGCGAGGAAGGAAGAACTTTTTTTGGCCTTTCCTTTCCCATGCTTCTCAGTCTCCCCACCCCCCGGCCAGCCAGTTAATTTAATTAATGGATAATGCAGACAGGACAAAGGTTTGTCGGCTTTAACCTCTGCATTAGTGTTATAGATTAATAACAGCGTCTCTTGCTGGTTAATGCTAGGAAGACGGACTCGTGTCCGGTAAGCCAGGTTGGAGGACTGAGCCCTGCCGTTTGAAATTCCATGGTGCGAATGCACAACTATAAATTAATCTTCCGTCTTCAGTGCAGCCCCACATGTGGGACTGCGCCTGCGCGCAGGCCTGCCGCCGGAAAACTTTTACTAGACTTAGACCTCAAAATGGGGATGCCCCTCACCTTAGCAGGCGGGGCTGGTGTTTGCGCTGAAATCCCCCGCGTGCTCCTGGGCGGGGCATCCCCTCCCTCCTCAGTTCCTTTTTTGCCGCCGCCAAGATCGGAGCGATTACTTGCCTTTCCTCAAAATCCTCAAGATTTTACTTCAACTTTGAGTTATTCCTACCGGAGCTGTTGCTTAGGTCCGCCTAGCCAGCCCGCTTCAGTATCTACGTTTAATGAGGATGAGCCCAGAGAGAAGATATCCTCTGTGCCTCGGTCCCCTCGGCCGCGTGCTAAGGGCCGTAATGGCCCCAAAGACCCCCTTCAAGTTATGCCCTAAATGCTCTACAAAGATCCCACACACAGATCAACACGAGCTTTGCTTAATCTGTTTGGGCGAGGGGCATAAGATCTCAAAGTGTTCCATCTGCCAAGGCTTCTCCACTCGAGCCCGAAACGCAAGAGCCAACCGCCTGAACGCAGAACTATGGAGAAAGGCCCTGATGGCCCCTTCCACGTCAGCTGGCTCCAGGACACTGGGGGATACGCGATCTGCTCGGAACCGGCCCCCGGATCCAGCTTGGATCCGATATCCTCGGATCCGACCTCTCAGTCAGATCCCACCCATGCACCGAAAAAGCACAAGCATAAAACCAAACACAAGGAGAAGCACGCCAAATCCGGCTCCTCTGCCAAAACAATCACCTCGGCTCGGAAATCCCGGGATCCAACACCATCCCACCCGTTTCCTCCGCAAGTTCCAAGGAAGCCCTCTTTCCACTCGGGCTCCCCACTGCAGTGCTTTTCGGACATCGAACTGGAACCGTTAGAGGACCCGCTCTTATTGTCGGATCTGACCCTCTTGAAATCTGAAATTAAGAACTGAACAAATGATCAGGATGGCTGAGGCTCTCGACATCAACATCTCTACCTTAGACAATAGGCCTAAGGATAAGATTCTGAGCCGTCTTTACCCTGACTCTCCGGGTATCACCGCCTTTCCAATCCTAGAAGGCCTTGCCGACATCTCTAAGTCTGTCTGGAAAAAACCTGCTTCCATTCCACCATCATCCAAGAAGATTGAGAACCTCTACAGAATTAAACCTGAGTCAGCAGAGTTCCTAATGGTACATCCACCCCCGTCCTCGATTGTTAGGGGAGAGATGCAAACAAGAATGAGGCAAGGTCATCACTCCACCCCTGCAGACAAAGAAAGTAGGCGTCTGGACCAGTTGGGCAGAAGAATCTACACCTCTGCCGCCCTGAACTTTAGAATTGCCAACTACCAGACGATTATGGGGGGTTATCAACTATTCCTATGGGAAAAGTCCGGACCCCATATTGAATTACTTCCCGATGAATCAAAATCAGCCTTGAAACTACTGCAATCAGAAGCTACTCGCCTCTCCAAACAGGAGATCAATGCAGGGAAGCATTCAGCTGAAATTGCAGCCAGGACCATGGCAGCCGCCATAACTTTAAGACGTCACGCCTGGTTGCGCACCACAGCGCTACCTTTGGACACCAGGTCTCAAGTAGAGGACCTCCCATTCGAAGGAGACTTATTGTTTGCAGCCAACACCACGGAATTTCTCACCAATATCAAGAAAGACCACCAGACAGCAAAATCTCTGGGAGTCACCCCATCCTTTCAACCGCACCACGACAGGTTCCATCAATGTCAACAGAGTTTCAGCTCACAATTCTAGAGATCCAACTGCTACCAAAGTTACCAACCGTATCCTCCTCAAGGAAGGTTCTACCAACAAGGCCAGCAAGGCCAACGAAAACCTCCCTTCAAACAGAGACCTACCCCTGGCCCTCAGCAGAAGGAGCAGAGGCAACATAGTCAAAAGTTCTGACTATCACCTCCAGCTAGCCAAGGAAATCTACCCTTTTTAGATAGGCTAGCGCAGTTCGCAGAGGCTTGGAGCCTCATTTGTTTGGACTCTTGGGTCCTAAATGTTATCACACAAGGTTACCGCCTAGAGTTTAAGTTCGTTCCAGTTTGCTCTCCTGCCAGTTCTGCAAGAGACAACCCGTTCCCTGAATTCGCCCCACAGTTGGAGGAGCTCCTCCTAAAGGGTGCCGTTCAAAGAGTTTCACCTCATTGCTCTGGTTTTTTCTCCAGAATCTTTATGGTGGACAAGAAGGATGGAGGCTCCAGACCCATCACTGATCTTCAAATCCTTAATAAAAGTTTAAAAGTTTCAAAGTTCCGAATGGTCTCTTTGACTTCTGTTATGGAACTAATCTCCCAGAATATGTGGTTTGCTGTGCTAGATCTTAAAGATGCATACTTCCACGTGTCTATTCACCCTGACCATAGAAAGTTCTTAATGTTCAGGTATAGAACAGAGGTCTACCACTATACAGTCCTTCCCTTTGGCCTTGCTACAGCCCCTAGGGTCTTCACAAAGCGCATGGCTGTGGTCATGTCTTACCTCAGGGACCAGGGATGTAGCATATACACTTACCTTGACGATTGGCTTCTCATGGCAGTCAATTCTGAAACACTTTCAGACCACCTGAAGCTAGTCCTCTCGACTTGCGACAATCTGGGCTTAATGGTCAATTTGAAAAAATCTAAACTGATTCCCTCCACTAAGGCTCAGTTCATAGGTGCTGTACTGGATTCTTCATATGGGAAAGCTTTTCTACCCCAAGATAGGGTCATAGCTATTCAACGTATGATTCAACACTTTAAGCGTTGCAGACGTCAACCAATAGTCTCCATACAGAGACTTTTGGGACTGATGGCCTCCACCACGGCTGTTACCCCCTTCGCTAGGTTATGGATGAGAGACCTACAGAATTGGTTTATCAGGACTTATGATGTTAAACGCCATTCCCGGATGCATAGACTTTCTATCCCGAGAGCGATTCTCAGATCCCTCCAATGGTGGCTCTCAGAGCCTAAACTGATGAGTGGCATGCCTTTTGGTTACTGGACTCCAGACTTTACCCTCACCCCCGACGCCTCCTTGGAAGGCTGGGGAGGCCATTGTGGTACCCACTCAGTCCAGGGGAGATGGAGCACTTTCGAAGCATCTTTACATATTAACATGCTAGAATTAAGAGCAACTCGTTATGCACTTACCTCCTTTGCAGATATCCTTCGGGGCTCCAGGACCCTTCTCCAGTCAGACAATACCTGTACGGTGTTTTACATCAACAAGCAGGGAGGGACAGGCTCTATTCCCCTATGCAAGGAGTCTCAGAGGGTCTGGCAAGTGGCCATCTCGAATGAGATCCAGTTAAGGGCTATTCACATTGCGGGGGTTCACAATTTCTGGGCAGATTCCCTCAGCAGGTAATTTATCACAAACCACGAGTGGGAGATTCAGGACCGTTTCCTACTTCCTATATTCAGGGAGTGGGGGGTTCCCCAAATAGATTTGTTCACCACCAGGTTCAACAAGAAAGCAGCCAATTTCTGCTCTCTAGCAGGGAACGATCAGATGTCGTTAGGGGATGCCTTTCGGATCAGATGGTCAGACAACCTGTTTTATGCTTTTCCCCTCTTTCCCCTCTTGGCGAGAGTGTTGGTGAAGATCAGATCAGACAACACTTCGTGCATCCTGATCGCCCCCAGGTGGCCACGTCAGATTTGGTTTTCAGAGCTGGTATCTCTAGCTCAGGGAGTACACATTGCCCTTCCAGATCACCTGGGTCTGCTACGTTGGGGAGACCTAGTCCATCACGACTTGAGCAGATTGCATCTCACAGCATGGAAGATCCTTCCATCCCAAAGATAGGGCTTTCCTCCCCTGTTCGAGAAGTTATTATCCAGGCTAGGAGACCTTCTACACGCTATTCCTATGACAGAAAATGGAATAGATTTGAGATATGGGCTAGATCCAAGGGTTTATCCCCTTTTGTTTGCCCACTTCCTAGAATCTTAGACTATCTCCTTGAACTCACTAGGACGGGTCTCTCAGTTGCCTCAGTGTGGGTTCACTTAGCTGCCCTTTCCGCTTTCCATGACAAAATTGAGGGCTACTCTATTTTCTCTCACCTTCTTTCTAAGCGTTTTCTGAAGGGACTCAGTAATCTGTTCCCTCCTACTCCTCGGCTGACACCACAATGGTCTCTCTCCATGGTTCTAGCAAAGCTAACGCTACACCCATTTGAACCGATGGCTCATGTTCAGTTACCTCTACTCTCTGCGAAGGTAGCTTTCCTTGTTGCAGTGACCTCTACTAGGCGTGTAGGGGAACTAGCGGCCTTGAGAATTGATAGCCCCTTTCTCAAGATATTTAATGAAAAGGTAGTGTTACACCCCAGTTTTAGTTTCAAGCCCAAGGTGATTTCTAGTTTTCACATGGCCCAAGACTTGGTCTTACCAGTCGTTTTTCCAAACCCGTCTTCTCGAGCGGAGAAGACCCTCCACACTTTAGATCTTAGAAGAGCGTTGCTTTATTACATTGATAGGACCAAGCTCTTTAGGAAATCCAACTCACTCTTTATTTGTTATCACGGTTCCAAGAAGGGAAAAGCTGCATCAGCCCAGTCCATAGCACGCTGGGTAGTTTCAGCAATTAAAATCGCCTACAAGCAAGCAGGGAAAACATGTCCATTAGAAGTTAGAGCTCATTCTACTAGGGCGCAGGGTTCTTCTGCTGCGTTCCACAGACGGATCCCGATCGGTGACATCTGTAAGGCAGCGACCTGGGCCTGCGAGGACACGTTTGTCAAGCATTATGCGCTGGATCTGCAAGCAAGAAGAGATGCAGATGTGGGCAGAGCGGTGCTGCAGATGTTGTTCTCCTAGATCGACCCCCGCCTCCTAGGGGTAAGCTAGCTAATATCCCACATGTGGGGCTGCACCAAAGACGGAAGATGAAAACAGAGTTGCACTTACCTGTAACTGCTGTTCATTGATGTTTTCGGTGCAGACACACATCCCTCCCTCCGACCCCGCTGTCGACCTAAAAAAAAGAAAGAAGGGAAATAAAACAGGAGAAAGGAAATTAGACAAGAAGGTGCAAACAGCACAAATTTAATGGTGGTTGCTACCCTTGGGGTCCTGACTACCTGCTATTCTCGCTTATGTCTTGGTCGGCGGCGGGCAAGAAACTGAGGAGGGAGGGGATGCCCTGCCCGGGAGCAGGCGGGGGATTTCGGTGCGAACTCCAGCCCCGCCTGCTAGGGGGAGGGGCATCCCCATTTTGAGGTCTAAGGCTAGTAAAAGTTTTCCGGCGGCAGGCCTGCGCACAGGCGCAGTCCCACATGTGTGTCTGCACTGAAGACGTCAATGAACAGCAGTTACAGGTAAGTGCAACTCTGTTTTCTCATTGGTACTGCGTTCGGGGTGGGGCCATGGCTCAGTGGTAAAGCATCTGCTTTGTGTACAGAAGGCCCCAGGTTCAGTCCCTGCCTCTACCTCTGCCAGGGGCTGTGGAGAGGGGCTGCCAATCAGAGTGGACAAGAGTGACCTTGGTAGATCAGTGGTCTGTTTCAGAGTAAGGTCGCTTCCTACGTTCATGTAACAAGGTGTTTTGGAATCATTTGGAATCGAATAGTCCAGTGCAGAAAATAACCTGGTCCAATAAAATGCAGTTAAAAAACTAGAACATCAAGCAGCTGGACGAATCGGGTTATCCGTTGCCATCTCCCCCCCCCCCAATAGTTTTCTTTTTTTTGCACAGTTACACCAGCAGCCTGTTCCTGATGGTTGCCACCTGAGCTATTAGAAGCATTTGGGAACATTGCCTGATATCACAACAGTTCAGCCGGTGGGAGGCCTACAGAGTTGTTGTGATTATTGTGATGAATTGTTCAGAAAACTTCCCGTACATCTGTGGCTATTGAATTCTGAAGGAGCCGATGAAATCTCTTAGACCTTTAAAAAAAACTTCCAAGAAAGGTGGTTCTTAGGTTGCTTTTGGGACTGCCAAATAGCCCTTAGGAGCCACTGTCGTATGTTTAATTTGACTCTATATTCTTTTAGCTTTGAAGTGTCCTTGTTAACTTCTTCTCAGGGGATCAAATCAGCTTGTCTTTCCTGTTCTTCTTTTCAGGGTCCTTCTTAAAAGTTAGTTATAACTTGTCAAAATGTTTTGCATAATGTTCCTTGCTCTATATTCAATTGGTTCAGTTCCTCAAGTCATGACATCCCTTGCAATGTTCTCTTCTCTATATTTTACCATCCTGGTAGCTCTCTGCTGTGAATCCTTTCTTATTTTGCCCACGCTCCTGAGTTGTGGTGTCTAAAACTGAGTATGGTATATTAAACAATGTCTCAACAGTGCCCAACCAAGAGATACCTATAGAGATGCCAGTCCTTGGCTTGCAATCCCTGGAAGCATTGCTGGGGGGAGGGGGGGAGAGACTTCTTGGAAGTCATTTTTTGTTTTGAAACAGGAAGTGACACCATGACACTCTGTGGCAAAATCATAGAGTTATTTAAATTCCTAGAGTGTCATGGCATCACATCCTGTGAGGGGTGCCAGCCTCCAGGTCCTACCTTGGAATTACTGCTCATCTCCGACTGCAAAACCAGTTTCCCTGGAGAAAATGGATGCTTTGGAGCGTGTAGCCTCTATGGCATTGTATCCCACTGCAGTGCCTGCCTTCCCCAGGATCCATGGCCAAATCTCTAGGAATTTCCCAACCTGAATCTGGCACCCCTACTCCCCCAACCTCCCCCCCCCTTTCCGGTGGCCATGGGGAACCTGGCAACCATGCTTCCTGTTCTGAAACAGGATGTGACTTCTACATGCTGTCCCCCCCCCATTTGCACCCTGCAGCTCCAATGACTGGGGGACAGGGAACATCACCAGGAGTTCCCCCACAATAACCACATAAGTAGAAATCTTAGATAGCAAGCGTGCATTCAGATATTTCTGATCTGAAACGGTGCTTGGATTTCCCTGTTTAGTTTTGAATCTGAAGCTAAACCAGGGATTTCAGGCACTGTTTTGTGTCAGAAATATCCAAATTACCCCCTTCCTCAAGAGCTAGATATGAAGCTCCTATTAATACCAACCAAAATGGTGTTGGCCTCATGTGCATCACTGGCTTGAATTCATTCTTTCTTAAAAAATATTTTAGTAATATATGTTATTAATTAACTACATGGATTTAACCCATGATGTCTTTCAACGTTCAGGCCAGATAACAAAAACAGTGTAATGCAATCCTTCAATACATTATTTTATTATAACCTCCCCCCCCAGGTTTTCTCACAACAGTCTTGTGAGGTAGGTCATGCTACTAAGTGTATTGTACACAATTACCAAGTATGCTTTAAGGCAGAGTGGGGTTTTGTACCTTGGTTCTCCCCTAATCGCAGTCCAACACCCAGACCTATGCACCATCCTCTGCACATGTCATGTAAATAACATATTGTTAATATTTAATATTTACAAATCAAAGAATCATCTGCTCAATCCCAGCAACTCTTATCTAAATTAAAACAACAACAGCAAGCCACCTCCCATCTTTTTCAGAAGATGCTCAGGGATTGTGGGATTTAGGGTTGCCAGGTCCTTCTTCGCCACTGGCGGGAGGTTTTTGGGGCAGAGCCTGAGGAGGGCCGGGTTTGGAGAGGGGAGGGGCTTCAATGCCATAGAGTTCAATTGCCATTTTCTCTAGGTGAGCTGATCTCTATCGGCTGGAAATCAGTTATAATAGCAGGAGATCTCCAGCTAGTACCTGGAGGTTGGCAACCTTAGTGGGATTCCAACTCAACCGGGGAAAATAAACGTGCATGAGGTAAGAACTGTATATTATCTTTCGTGTTAAGACATATCCCACTTATCCATTTCAGAATGGTAACTAGCGCCGAAGACCTCCAAGAGGCTTTCTGATTTCCTCTCCCCATGTAAAGTATGCTGAGAACCTTTCCAGTGGTGTAAGTACAGTGGCCCATTTTTTCCCCCTCTGTCGGTTCAAAAATGGAACTAAATGTAATCTACTTTAAAGATTTGCAGAAAGGGGGGACAAAGGCATGAGTCCGCATATTGTTCCGGTTATGGGAGAAGCCCCTTAGAATTCTGTTTCACGGCTGTTCTTTATTTCAAGGAAATTTCGTTGTTAATGTTGCAAAACATGATGGCCGTCTCTTTGGCTACCATGTTTTTAACATGTGGTTAATTATTTGAAATCTGTTTGTTCCCATTGGGTTTCTAATGTAAAATGTGTTTTTCGTATTCATTTTATTGTTGTGATAACGATCCTCCATTTTATTAGTTTGTTTGGCCAGGCATTGGGGGGTGGGGAGGGGGAACCTAAAATGTGCTTATTTTGAATATTCCCATTTTACAGGTGGCCTGGGAGTTAGTGTGTTGCCCCAGAAGTCCATTACCCCATGAGTCCATGGCTCAGGAAAGATTTGCATCTCAGTGCAGAACAAACTGCACTGTCCAGAGAAGGGCAACAAAGATGGTGAGGGGTCTGGAAACCAAGTCCTATGAGGAAAGGTTGAAGGAGCTGGGTATGTTTAGCCTGAAGAGAAGAAGACTGAGAGATGATGTGATAACCATCTTCAAGTACTTGAAGGGCTGTCATATAGAGGAGGGTGCCGAGTTGTTTTCTGTTGCCCCAGAAGGTCGGACCAGAACCAGTGGGTTGAAATTAAAACAACAGAGTTTCCGTCTAGACATTAGGAAGAATTTTTCTAACAGTTAGAGCGGTTCCTCAGTGGGACAGGCTTCCTTGGGAGGTGGTAAGGTCGCCTTCCCTTGAAGGTTTTTAAGCAGAGGCTAGATGGCCATCTGTCAGCAATGCTGATTCTGTGACCTTAGGCAGTTCATGAGAGGGAGGGCATCTTGGCCATCTTCTGGGCATGGAGTATGGGTCACTGGGGGTGTGGGGGGAGGTAGTTGTGAATTTCCTGCATTGTGCAGTGGGTTGGACTAGATGACCCTTGCCGTCCCTTCCAACTCTATGATTCTATGAAATTGGATCCTAAGGCCGAGTAGAGAGAGTGGTTGACGTGGGCCTGCAGTTTCCTGGATTCAAGGCTTCACTAAGCCATGAATTCTTCAGGTTCAGTTCCCCCTTTGCGGTAGCTAGACCTTTTCTAAGGAGCTGTAAAGCATTGTGCACATTCATATGCTCTCTTGAAATTTAGGGATAACTGCAGACCCCCTGCCAGCCGTCCTACCAATGTGTCAAATACGTGACACAGAGCTCCTCCATCTGTCTCTTCCAGTCCCCTTCCCAGCTGGGATGTAGACAGCTGTACTGGGAGGAGGTGGTGGTCAACTCACTGTCCTAGCAGTCCACGGCTGGGGCTAGCCACTGGAGTGCAGCAGGCAGGAGTTACAGGCCACTCTGATCTGGCCAGGGGCCAGCGGCCTACTTCTTATTTATGCCTGGCCCGGGCTGGTCTATCATTTCGTACTGCCTGGGAATCATAGTGGTCAACATGGCACACCTTGATTCCCTTCTTTGCCTTCTGAGCACACAAACAGTTGCAAGCAGCTCGATCCCAGCCTTAGACCCCGTTCCTGTTCACACTACAGAGTCACCAACATCCCCATAAGAAAAAAATTGATTCTGTTTCTAGTTAAGTCTGTCATGCTATCCAAACCACGGGAAAGAGGCAAGGTGGGTGAGTATGAGAGAAGTGAAAAAGGAGGAGGCCATTTCTGTGAGAACAAAGCTAATAATTTTTGCTCAAATCAAAATTGACCAATTATTTCCTCATCTTGCATCTCATCTTTTGGATTATATAAAAGTAATGGGGACGTCTGTATCCCTGTCCTGCTTTTTAACAAAATCAGATGTTAGAGGTGGAGGCCATGATGATGGAGGCTCATAAAATTATGAGCAGATGGACTCCCCCCCCTCACCCATATGTAAGAACTTGTGATTGCCCAAGGAGATTGATTGGCAGTAGATGAAAGATAGACAAGAGAAAGTACTTCTCTTCACACAATGCAAAATTAACTTTTTTTTATTCAGAACATTCAGGGGCAAATTCTTAAAGAGATGCACAGAAATCATAATCAAGATTTCAGTGAGACCAATAAAACTATAAAGACAACCACACGATCAACAAGTTCAAAATGTGTAATCCCACCAATATCTGAACAACAATCCAGCAGCCAATAGTATGCGAAAATGACTGATCAGATAAAAATAAATAGAACGGCAAGATCAGGTTAAAAGGGCTCACTGTTGCCAAACACTTGGGAAAATGACACCGGCATGTATTCTCCACCCACCAAAGTTTGAAGCCTTCCTTCAGCCTAAGTAGTCTTTATCCCACTAAGGTGGCTCTTCCTCCAACAGACAAACTACTTAAGTTCAAGAAAATTATATTAGGTGCTTTGGAACACAGGCTCGATAATGCTGCTGCAGTCGTGTTGTTTGTGGGCTTCCTAAAGGCACCTGCTTGGCCACTGTGTGAACAGACTGCTGGACGTGCTGGACCTTGGTCTGATCCAGCACGGCCTTTCTTATGTTCTTATGTTCTAAAGTTGGCTTGAAAAGGAGGTTAGGCAGATTCTTCTGCAGTAGGTTTATCTGTAGTGATAAGCAAGATAGCAGGTTCAAGTCAGTGTGGCGTAGCTGTTAGTATTGGATGAGGCCTAAGGAAACCAAGTTCAGATCCCCACTCAGCTATGAAGTTCACGGGGGGGGGGGGGTTCACTCACACTCTCAGCCCGGTGTAGGGGGGAGAACCATAGACACCCCTTGGAGTTCCTTCCAAGAAAGGTGGGATAATGCTATGCTGTGTAGAGAGCATATCTCTGAATGCTGGTTGCGGAAAGGAAAGTAGTAAGAGAGAGAGAGAGAGAGAGAGAGAGAGAGAGAGAGGCTGACTTCAGCCCTTGCTTGAGGGTATCCCTGAAGCACCTGGCTGGCCGACTGTGGGGAAACAGGATGCCTGACTATGCAGACTTTTGGTCTGATCAAGCACGGCTTTTTTTACGATGTTGCGTCGCAGCCTTGCAAACTGACGCCAGTCCCCCTGAAAGTTCACCCCCTGAAAATATCCCCAACTCCTCTGCAACAGAGGTTCTGTAGTAGACCCCCAGAAGGTATTCAACAGATAAATCAGAGGGAAAATGGTTTCTCAAGTGCAAAGAGCTTGACAGACACTGATCTATGTAAAGCATAACCTGTCATATTTGTGCAGCCTTTCATGCTTTAAAACGTGCAGGATGTGCACTTTCTGTTTAGGTCTTTCTTTTAGATTTTTAAACCCGCTCTGGTCCCTGGAATTCAGCAAGTCCAGCCAGCGTTTGGGGGGTGGGGGTGGGAGGGAAGGTTGAAGTAAATTTTTAAAATGCACTTCATGAAACATGTTGTGAGTGTCAGCCGTGTCCAGGTACCTGAGTGTTACTCATTTGTGCACAGTCAACCAGTATTTAAAGCAGGGTTTGGCGTCTAGGCTTTTGTTTAAAAAGCACACACACAGAGCAAGGTTTTAGCCCTCGTGATAGTGGGGCTAGGGAAGTGTATAGACAACTGCTCTGCGGTAGGGTTGCCAACCTCCAGGTAGCACCTGGAGATCTTCTGCTATTACAACTGACCTCTAGATGACAAAGGTCAGTTCCCCTGGAGAAAAGGGCTGCTTTGGAGGGTGAACGCTATGGCATTGCACCATGCTGAGGTTCCTCCCCTCCACAAACCCCACCCTCCCCAGGCTTCCACCCCCCGCCCCCAGTCTCCAGGTGTTTCCCAATCCTACTCTGTGGGGAAACTTACCTAGAAAATAGTCTGAATTCAGTCAGTAACTAGGAGATGAGGCACTCTGGTATCACCTTATCATTTCTCATGACTACCAGGAACAGGGTAAGTTATGCAAAATAGGTAAAGAGATTAATATCTCTGCAATTTGCATAATTTATACAACTTACAAAAGTTCATTTAGGGCCCACATTTGGTATTTGCATGGCCTCTGAGTTCAGCCTCCCTTTAGAAAGGATTTCAGTAGCAGAACTGGGAGACACTCCTGTCTAGAGGCATTGCAGTGCTACTTCCTGTCTAAGTAGGTAGTTCCAGGCTGGATGAACCAATGGTCTGACTGAATATAAGGCAGCTTTATACGTTCAGAGGAGCCACAGAAGCAGTTTATAGTTCACTGCAGCATATCTGTGGCTCCAAACATAAGGGAAATATGGAGGATTGTTATTTATGTGAGATGTTATAACTAGTGAGGAACCCCAAGAATAGAATATAGCTGGATTCTGCTTGGTAGCTCAAGAACATGTCTAGACATCAGGTTGGATCCAGCTAGCCTTCTCAGCCTCTTCCAATTCCCTTTGCTACTAGAGTCCCTGTCACACATGACATTTCTTCATGCAGGTCCTTTGATCCCCTCCCCTGCACAGTTCTTTGGTGATGGTCAAAGGGAACCCCAACTTTTTCCCTACTAGCAGAAGAACTAGTTGGATTCAACCCATTGGCTGATGACTGCAGGAAGCATCTCATACTGTTGCAGTGGCAAAACCCATACATTCCGTACTGGTAGGGTTGCCAGATCTAAGTTAGGAAATACCTGGAGATTTGGGGGGCAGAACCTGAGGTGGGCGGGGTTTGGGGAGGGACTTCAATGCCATAGAGTCCAATTGCCAAAGCAGCCATTTTCTCCTGGTGAACTGATCTCTATCTGCTGTAGATCAGTTGTAATAGCAGAAGATCTCCAGTGAGTACCCTGAGGTTGGCAACCCTACCTACTGGGGCACTTCAAGGTGTGGCATTTTTCTTCATCTTTGCTGCAATCCTGCGATGACTGCAAGGCAGGCATGAAGACTAGAGAACCCTTGAAACATTTTGGAATTAGCTAGAGACTGTACTTTTTTATTGAGTTTTCTCGATTCTGTTATTTCCCCCCGGGTTCCCCTCCTTTCGCCAGTCTCTGTGTGTGCTTAGAATAAACTTTTTAAAATTAGATCGTCACCCTGAGAGATTTTTTATGCTAAGTTTCCCCCCATGGGCCAGCTGCTTGGTGTACTTAACAGTACAGGAAAAGGGGAGGAGGGGGAGGCCGTTGCCTTGCTAGAGACAAGGGGCTTACCCAGTTCTCATTGGTGGAGCAGAGAATGGTTTTTCTCTGGGTCTCTCACTCACACGTGCACTTCGGCTGCTGAGACTGAGGGCTCTTCTGGGCAAAGTGTCACCATTGTGTCACCCCCCCCCCCCATGGTGACCGTTCTGCCTATGAGCAGAGGATTGAAAAGGACTGGGAATCACACATAAAGGTTCCTTGAATGCATGCAGATCCCGTGCTTAGGGTTGCCAGGTCCCTCTTTGCTACCAGCGGGAGGTTTTTGGGGTGGAGCCTGAGGAGGGCGGGTCTTGGGGAGGGACTTTAATGCCATAGAGTCCAATTGCCAAAGCGGCCATTTTCTCCAGGTGAACTGACCTGTATCGGCTGGAGATCAGTTGTAATAGCAGGAGATCTCCAGCTAGTATCTGGAGGTTGGCAACCCTACCCGTGCTCCTTTACATTACCAAACCATGGTTAAGGAAGAATCACTGTGGCTTCCTGGTGGTGATGTCCGAATCATAGTTTGTGATCAGCCAGAATCAGAAATCAGGATTTGAAGTGACGTTGGCGAGCTGTTGTTCGCCCTTCGGTTTGCTGTGTGGCGTGTTAATTGATGGATCATACTTGTAGCCATAGCTCTGCCTCTGGAGTGCTAAGTAGATGGGGGAGTTAAAGCTTACCAGCAGCCTTTGAATCATGGTTTGACCGTTCATGCATTTGAAAGCGGCCCCTAGTTTCAGCTCCAAGGCCATGGTTAGTTAATGCAAAACCCTGGTTTTGTGCAGTGTCTGACGAGCCTCCCTCTGGAATAATAGTTTTATGCAGGCGCGTTGAAACTGCTGTTGGCGTTAGGAACCCTGAAGGACTTGAGGACGCTCACAAGAATAATGTGCTGCTATTCCATTCTTGGCCCGGGTTGTATAACTCGTGTGGCGGCGAGCGTTTGATTATGCTGGATTTATTTTCAGACGTCTCGGGCTGTTCTTATTAACTGTCATCGCTTTGATCGAAAGCACTCGGCGGATTTCTGCATTTGTGGAGTCCCGTTTTGCATTCCTAAACAGAACTCGGAGTTGCAGCTTGGCAGACCTGATGTGTCGGCTTTTCACCGCTGTAGCCCGAACAGTGCTAGGGTAGGCCTGGGCAGTTGTGAGAAGTAGTTTCTGTTTGTAGGTTTAGCAAAGTGAATAAGGGAAGGCAATTGTGATAATTGTACAAAGGCTTCTTCTCCGGATCCATGAGAAAGTTATCATTGTGACCCAGCACCCAGATCGCCTTGACAGTGACTCCTTTGATAAGGACTCCCAAAGCAGAATCATCTGCCTCGAAGGTACTTGTTGCCTCTGTGATCAACATGGCTGAATTTAAAGAGAGATTATGACATCTTTGGAGGAGGAGGCTCTGAACCAAGGAAAGGCATTTCAGGCTGCCTGTGCAAAAAGTTCAATCTGTCCATTCAGCCTCCGATCCTGTTGGTTCTGCTAGTGATCTCCATTGGAATCATAATCTGAAGCCATTCAGTGGCACTGCTGTGAGCTCTTGTTAGGGAATGAGATCCACTATGGGTCGTCTGCATGTTTAGGACTGCCCTGCATGTCCAGTTGCGGAGGGGTGGGTGGGTGGAAGAGGACAACCCATTTCCCTTGAACAAAATAAATTAAGATACTTAAAGGAGTTGGGGAAATTTGTATAAGGTCTTACTAACATTATCTAGTGATAAGAAGCTAATTGGAATGTGTGCCCCTTAATTAACAAGGAGTATCCCATTATTCTTAAACGTCTGATTGCAGACTTACTTTGTAAATTGCCCTGTTTAAAACTCAGGGAGCAATTGCATGAGGAATTTGACCTGGTTTATTGCCGGAGTTGCTGCTGGGCTTGGCCCGGCCACTGTAATGGTCACATTTTCTCAGTCTTCCATGGGAATAATTCCAGAGGGGAATATTTATGGATTTCTGTGGGGGTGGGGTTTTGACATCGTAAACTACTTTGAGTCCACACTGCCTAAATCAATTTTTTAAAATGTAAAATGTCAGTTAGTGGCATCAGAAGTAAACTGCTCTCTGTGTGTGTAGTAGTTAAGAGCGGTGGACTCTGATCTGAAGAACCGGGTTTGATTCCCCACTCCTCCACATGAGTGGTGGACACCAATGTGGTGAGAACCAGGTTGGTTTCTCCACTCCTGCACATGAAGCCAGCTGGGTGACCTTGGGCTAGTCACAGTTCTAATAAGAGCTCTCTCAGCCCCACCTATCTCACAGGGTGTCTGTTGTGGGGAGGGGAAGGGAAAGGTGATTGTGGGCCGGTTTGATTCTGCTTTAAGTGGTAGAGAAAGTCGGCATATGAAAACCAACTCTTCTTCTTCTTTTTCTTCTTCATTTTATTATTTGCTGTATTCATAGTCAGCCTTTATCACCGAGACTTCAGGTTGGATTACACAGTGTAAATCAATGTAATCAATAGGATGAGACAGCCAATAAGTAATGCAAAAGGACTAAGATTGCAGTAGTCTGAAACAAAACATAAATATGGGTTTATGCAACAAAGCATAAATATAGTTAGATATGATGTGTTAAAGCAGAAGATGGTTTTATGTAGAGAGAAATACAAAGCAGTGAAAGTAGGATAATACATACTGCAGACAGATAACATGCCCTACACATCGTGGTATAGTCCACAGTCCCCTTTCCTTTACAAAGTGCCTTCCTGAACCATTCCTTTATAATATAGCTCTGTTACCTTTCTAGAAATGCCTTCTTGAACAATTCTGTTATATGTAGTTTGTGGAATGACAGGTGCATGGGGACCCTTCCTGACCTCCTCAGGTGGGTCATTCCACAAGGTGGGGGGCCATAACAGGGAATGCACACCTATGAGTGCTGGTTGATCTTGTCCATTTATAGGATGGCATCTGAAGAAGAAAAAACATATACACAGATGTGCCCACTTCATCAAACACATGTAGTAAGATCTTGGTAGGCAGACATTACAGTTGTCAACAGACCTCGGGGAAACTGCCCTGTTCCTTTTAATAGAAGCTTAATATGTGGAAATGGATGAGAGAAGCCTCTGGCGGGGGATGGGGGTGGGTAGGGTTTCCAGAGCCATATTGGGAAACTTCTGGAGATTTGAGGATTGGGCCTGGGGAGGGGATGGACCTCAATGGGGTACAATGACAGAAAGTCCACCTTCTAAAGTATCCGTTTTTTCCGGGGAACCTGATCTGTGTTGTCTGGAGATGTGGTGTAATTCCGGGGGATCCCCAGGTCCCACCTGGAAGGTCGCATCTCTATTTCCTTAGGATTCCTTGGGCATTAGAGGTGTTAACTATGTTAGCCATTACAATTGTGGATCTAGCTTGGCAGAACTAGGGAGCTTATCAGTCGTGACCAATGAGAATGGTCTCTATACTTCATTGCCTTTGATTTTTTACACAACTACATTTCACTCTGTACTTCCTAAATTTCATGGCCCCTTGACCCTGCTCTTTGTTTATTTCACAACCTCATGTATGAATGTCTGCCTCATGGGGACTTGCTGCAGGGATCTGACAAAGTGGACTCTAGTCTAGGAAAACCCACAGTTGAATAAAAGCTTGGCGGTCTTGAAGGCAGGTTGCCACCTACCTGGGGGAAAGAGTCCTGTCCCTTTAAGACAGACTTAGTGGGACGTTATTTACCAGGTAAAGTCATTTGCCCCATGTCACGAAAAGCTTCAGCTGCTAGGGTTACCAACCTCCAGGTGGTGGCTGGAGGTCTCCCGCCATTACATCTGATCTCCTAGGCGACAGACATCAGTTCCCCTGGATAAAATGGCCGCTTTGGCATTTGGACTCTATGGCATTGAAGTTCCTCCCCTCTCCAAACCCTGCCCTCAGGTTCCACCCCCAAAACCTCCAGGTATTTCCCAACCCGGAGCTGGCAACCCTGTCAGCTACCCATTTCTTCACATTGTGTGTGTGTGTTAAGTGCCATCAAGTCGCAGCCGACTTATGGCGACCCCTTTTTGGGGTTTTCATGGCAAGAGACTAATAGAGGTGGTTTGCCAGTGCCTTCCTCTGCACAGCAACCCTGGTATTCCTTGGTGGTCTCCCATCCAAATACTAACCAGGGCTAACCCTGCTTACCTTCTGAGATCTGACGAGATCAGGCTAGCCTGGGCCATCACATTAAGCCTCTATTAAAAGGAGAGGACATTTTTCTCCAGGCATGTTGACTCCCTTAGTTGAAGGTGCAATTGGGCCCCTGTTTGCTTTTCTAAATCTGTTTCTTCCCTTCGAGTCCAGTACTTTTCCTGCAGTTCCAGATATCCCAGATGAGCAGCAAATCAGTTAAAAATTTGGCGTGTTCATGTGGAGTAGCTGATTCTGTCCATGTTACCTCTTGCCCAAAATGGAGCTCATATATGATCTTTTAGAGGGGCCTCTGGATCCCCACTGGGGCCAACCAGAGATATGGGGCCTCTTCTGTTTTGACCTCTTACTAGTGGAAAGCTCTACCTTTTGACTATTCACCTGACCCTAAACTAATGGAGCTTTTAGGTTAGGCTTGCCAGGTCCTTCTTCGCCTACGGCGGGAGGTTTTTAGGGTGGTGTCTGAGGAGGGCGGGGTTTGGGGAGGGGAGGGACTTCAATGCCATAGAGTCCAATTGCCAAAGCGGCCATTGTCTCTAGGGGAACTGATCTCTATTGGCTGGAGATCAGTTGTAATAGCAGGAGATCGCCAGTTAGTACATGGAGGTTGGCAAGAGGGTAAAAATACTGCGTTTCCCTGGCATTTTTGGAGCCCCCCTCCATTTTTATGATTGCTGCTGCTATTCATGTTTATGCCATTGGGTTGTGACTTGCATTGTACTACCGGTAGTTTGGTTTTTTTAATAAAATTTCTTCGCTTTTTTTAATGATACAGGACTGTTTTCTTATCTGTCGCTGGTTAAATGGTTCCTTCTTTCTATGCGGAATATATTATATTTTATTGAAATGTGTTTTAATGACTGTTGTGAGCCGCCTCAAGAGAGCGGGATAAACAAATTAATCTAAAAACAAGATGTCTTTGCACGAGCAAGGATGTGTGCGTGAGAGAGAGAAAATGAAAGACATAAGTTGTTTGGGTAATGGTGATATTTAATGGCAAGTCTTTCAGTTTTTATCAGGCCCAGAGAGACATGTCAGGAAATTTTGAGTTTTACCAGTAAATGTCTGCTTCCTAAATTAATTCTAACTTCCATCGATTCCAGGTTAAAGGACATTTCCCATGTAAGTGTCAGACAACACAAGCTTCCTAACCCAAATGTTCAGCCTTTCCCACTGCATCTCTTAAAATTTTAAGACTTCCTGGGAATAGTCAACATTCACCAAGTTTCTGATGTACAAATTCTACTTTTTAAAAAAAGTTTTACGCTTTTAAAGTAACAAACATATATACACATAAAATCTACTGATTGGTACATTCAAACATCTCTCATTGTTGACCCAACTGAGTATATCTTATTCCAATAGGTAACTGAAGTGTGATCATTTTTCCTGCAAATGATTTATACTTCTGTCTTCTCTCTGCTGTTCATAGAATGCTTGGTTTAAACTCCAAGCTGCACATTTCTCTCAACTTATGGAAGTTTTCAGTTTCCGATTACTGGTGTTCTCTAGTTTTGACAGTTGTAAACAAAGCAGCAGTAAATTTCATGAGCCTGGATCCAAAGGTCAGCAGAAGGAGGACATCATTTTTACCCATATCCCCCTTTCAGAAATCAAAATGGGAGGTGGTGAATTGGTAACGCACCCATTCCCCTGATGGAAGTGGCTTTTGGATACAACTCCATGGTTTTAGCTGGAACGTTCCTTTTTGCATATCCTAATAACATAATTATTTCATTCAGTGGTAATGATTAACCTGTACTTTCTTCTATCATTGTTCAGCCAAAAAATTATAATAATAATACCTGGCTTCTATCTGTGGATATAATTGGTGATATCCTTGTAATGTTTTATCATTTATATTAACATCTGGGGAGCATCTGTGTGGATAATCAGCCACTAGTCCAAGGTTTTTAATTTTTTTAGCTTTTGAATTTGGAAGTTTGAAAGATTGAGTGGGAAAGCAGGCCTGCCTCACTGGCAACTGCCATGCAGGATACAGGACTTGCAGAGTAAACCTGGGTCTCTTCCAGCACCACATTCCTTTTCCTCTCTACCTCCTCAGCTTTTCTTCCCACCTCATCCTTAACCCAGAATTTAGCCATACATTAAGTCCTGTTAAGCCCTTATGAGCCCCAGCTGTTCTGGCCTGCTACATTTATTTTGGACATGTCCCAAGATGCTTTTGGCAAGACATTTTACTTCTTAATCCTAAAATGATGAGTCTTGGTTATTTGAAAGATACAGTGAAAATCCCAGCCAGGGAACTAGTTGTGAATTTTATCCACTGGTTAAATATGTATTACATTCTCCTGGAGGTAAAAAAAGAATCAGATTCTCCTTCTTTGATAAGAGTTTCGTTAAGTGCTTTTATATGTACATTGATGCACTCTTAAAGATCAAGGGGGTAATGAATCAGCTGACACATTTGTAGAAAAAATACTTTCATTTAATAACCATTGGAATGTAAGATTTCAGGACAATTTTCAATGATGTTTTTAAATTTATTATAAAGAGAGCTGTAATATAATGGGGAAAGCCTTAACAATAGAGACTATAAGAATTATTTTATAGGTTGTAACATTGCTTATTTTATCTATCATCAATTCTATATTAATTTTTGACAGCCCAGTGGTCTATCAAGATCAAGTATTGTCTACTCCAATGGGTTCTAAGAGATGGTGTTTTGCTTCTTCTACCTGTTCCTTTTAACTGATCTTTTTAACTGGGATCTTCTGCATTCCAAGTAGAGGCTGTACTATTGAGTCACAGGATCAGTTGATTCCCAAAGCAGCATTAATGTCCCCTACATACACGTGGGCTGTTGGAATCCGAGCCATTATTTTATTTTATTTTTTATTTATACCCCACCCTCCCCAGCCAAAGTCTGGGCTTGTTTGCAATAGAATGGCTGAAGGGGAAACAGATTGGGAATGCCGTCAATGCATATACTGGAGACAGCTGAAGGAAAAAAAGTGAATTGGGTCTCTTCCCTTCAACTTTTGTTCCCCTGCTCTTTTTCCCAGCCTGCTGGAAACCATGTTTCACTACACAGATGAACCCAGATTCACCATAGAGCAGATAGACCTGCTTCAGCGCCTGAGGCGTACGGGGATGACGCGGCACGAAATCCTCCATGCCCTGGAAACGTTCGACCGCCTCGACCAGGAGCACAGCGACAAGTTCGGGAGGCGGTCCACTTACGGGGCCAGTGGAGGGTCATGTAGCAACAGCACCAACAACGTCCCAGCGTCTTCCTCCACAGCCACAGCTTCCACACAGACCCAGCACTCTGGGATGTCCCCCTCACCTAGCAACAGTTACGATACCTCCCCACAGCCTTGCACTACCAATCAGAATGGGAGGGAGAGTAATGAGAGGTTGTCCGCCTTCAACGGAAAGATGTCGCCCACCCGCTACCCGCTGGCCAACAGCATGGCTCAGAGATCATACAGCTTTGAAGCCTCTGAGGAGGACTTGGATGTCGATGACAAAGTGGAGGAGCTGATGAGGTGAGGTGGTGTTTTGTGTACACTTAGAAGTTCCCAAATCAAGCTGTTCCCCCCCCCCCCCAAAGGATCACTTGGAGCTCTCCAAGAGAGCCTCCATGCCCATATTCCCAAATTGCAGAATTCTACCTTTATAACCCTTGTTGATGCCTCCCAGTTTCAAGGGTGATTCCAACCAGCTTGCAGTTCCTTCTGGAGTGCACTGCACTGTCTAAGGTTGCATGATCACCTATTTATTGACTTATTTGTTTCGTTGATACCCTTCCTTTCTCTGCAGTGGAGACCTAAAGCACAGCTTACATAGTCTCCTCTCATCCATTTTCTCCTCCCAGCAACCTTTTTACGGTAGTTTAGGCAGAGAGAGAATGACTGGCCCATGGTCACCCAGTGAACTTCGGTGGCAAAGTGGGGATTCAAATCTAGGTCTCCCAGATCCTAGTCCAACACTCTAACCACTAAGCCACACTGGCTTGTTGACAAGTGTAGTGATATCACCTAGGAGTGATGCATCCACTTTGACTGTCCGTTTGAATATTATTGCACAGTACTGATGTGTGCCAAGATTAGAAGTTACCAGCTGTGGTGGTGGAAAGTGCCATCCAGTCACCATTGGACCAGTAGATTTTTCAAGGCAAGAGATGTTCGAAGGTGGTTTGCCATTGCCTGCCTCCATGCGGGCTGAGGGAGTTCTGAGAGAACTGTGATTGACCAAAGCTCACCCAGCAGGCTTCATGTGGAGGAGCGGGGAATCAAACCCAGTTCTTCAGATTAGAGTCCGCAACTCTTAACCACTACACTACGCTGGCTCTCACGTTAGCAGCTACTAGGGCTTTTTTATGATTCTGGAAGAAGAGGTTTGTTTCCCTTTATGTGAGATTGAAGGCTGGTCACTTACTGCATGGTCCAGTTGTAAACCAGGACAGGAATGATAACGCCACAGAAATTCACTTACATCTTATCCCTGCCAGTACCTGTACGCTTTAAAGCTTTTTTAAAAATAGCATTTTACTGTCATATGTCAAATGGTATGAGCTTTGGTAACTGGAGCCAAGAACAAAGCAGTGAGTAAGAGAATTTGCATGATTTGGATGAGCAAAGTTAGTGGGAAGTGATGACCGAGGCTTATCTGTACTTAGCCCTCAAAGAATTTTTGGAGTTCTGTACCTGGGCAATTCAAATTCAGTCCCCCAAGAAAATCTGAATGTGACCCCCTGTATAAATGATGTAAATTGATCTCATGTGCATTACTTCTGTTGAATTGCCCAATTTAGAATTTTTTACTGTTTTGCATAATTGATTTTGGTTTTCCCATCTTGAGGAGGAGTGAGGTTATAGGAAGGCACTGAAATCTAACCTCTTCTGAGATTTCAGCTGGCATCATCCATTTGGCTTTGACCATAACTTCATGATCATAAGGACTAGGGCTTGAATACTATGCAGATGTGCGGTGGAGCATTTGATACAGCAGAAAGCAAGCAAACCAAAAAATACCCCTTGCACCATGGGAACTTGTCCATTTCAGTTACAGTGCTGGACCTTAAGAGCTGTGCTGCCGCCATTGGCGACTGAGCACCCTCTTCCGTGGCTCTGTCCCTTCTACCAGTTGCCTGCCCTCCAGTCTAGTAGCTTCTCTTCCAGATGAAAGATGTGAGGATAGAGCAGTGAGCAGAGTTGATGTGGAAGTCCTGTTACAGGACCCATTCTGAAGTGCCGTCAAGTCATAGCCAATTTATGGTGACCCGATAGGGTTTTCAAGGCAAGAGCCGTTGAGAGGTGGTTTGCCATTACCTGCCTTTGCGTTGCAACCCTGGATTTCCTTGGTGGTCTCCCATCCAAGTACTAACAAAGGCTGGACCTGCTTAGCTTCCGAGGTGTGACATGATCGAGCTTGCCTGAGCCATCCAGGTCGGCACTTTTCCATGCGAGTCTACCTCTCCTTACTCCATACAGCCATAAATGGCTTATCTCATCATCCTGTGCCACTCTCTGCTTTCCCGCCTCACCTGGCACACACATTGCCATCAGCCCTTCTTCTACCGTGCCTTGATTTGACTCCTGTATCCCCCCCTTAGCATGACTCCCCAAAAGGCCTTTGTCAGTGGTCAGATATTGGAGGACTGTGGATTCCAAAGTGGGGCCAGGAGAGCTCCTTTTGGGACTGCCTGGGCACAGCGCATAGCTTAATGAGCCACCTCTGGTTTGCTGTCCTGGCTTGCCCAGCAGTGGGAAGAGGTTGTAGGGGTATTGCAGGATGTTTAATCCTTGATCCCGACCCATGGCTAGCATTGATGATCATTTGCGCTGTTTTTCCCACATGCAAGAGCCTTGTTTTATGATCCAGGCGGTGGCTGCCGCTTCTTCCTTTTTCTTCCTTCCTTCCTTTTTTTTTTAAAGTGCTAGTGGGAGAGATTTATTCATTCCCCTGTAATGAAACTTTGTGCATTCCATATGGCTTACATGAATTTATATAGGCCATGAGTCATCCATTCTCCTCCTTGGATGCTTTGATCAACTGAGGACACTGATTAAAAGAAATGCCTCCTGGCAAGGGAGGGATCTCAGCCCAGCCCCCCACCCATGCCCCCCTCAATAAACAAGGCTTCTCCTTGGGTCTAGTTGTCTGTCTTTATTTTTCCTCTCTTCTCTCCCCCCCCCCCTTCCCTTGACCCCAATTTTGGCAGGAGGGACAGCAGCGTGATAAAAGAGGAAATCAAAGCCTTCCTGGCCAACCGAAGGATCTCTCAAGCAGTCGTTGCACAGGTAACAGGTAAGCGCTCTAGCATCCCTTTTTCCTTCCAAGGTGCTGCCACAACGCTTCGCCTCCCGGGCGCAGATGTTGGGGATATTGTTCGGCTTTCTGCATTGCAGTGCAGATCTGTCAGCTTAGTCATGATAATGTATGCCTTTGATTTAAGACCCATTGTCCCGCACGTCATGAAAACTTCCCCAGTGAATCAGTGTCTCTTCTTCCCCTCACCCCAACCTCCTTTTTTTGCATGGCTCACACTAGCAGGTTTTTTTTATTATTATTACATTGCAACAAGCATCAAGTGCTTCCCTTAGAGCCAAAAATGCTTTTTTATTTTCAATTCTGAAATCAGAACACGGTGAACATCGTCCACAGTCTTCCTTTGAGTGGCTGGGGCTCATCCCTCAGATTAGGTACCTTTTTCAGGAAGACATTCAGTCCTCAGGGTACTTAGTGGGAAAGGATTTTTAATTATACTGTGTCTTAGTGTTTTTTGTTTTGCTTTATTAACTCTACAAGTCCCAACACGGCCTGCAAGGAATCTCAGTTAAATGACTGGAAATTTCCTCCTGACCCATTTTTTTTCCACCCTTCAGGAAACTCTGAAGTTCATGCACAGGTTGGTTTCCCTCCTTTTCTGTATTCTGAGGTCTTTTGTCCTGGAACCGACACTCACTTGCCCACAGTGTTTCATGCCTCCTAGTGAGCATGCTCAGAGAATGTTCTCTTTCCCCCTCCCCCATGCAGAAACTCCTGTCTTGTCCATTGGGAGCCCCTTGTAAGAGACATTTGCCATCGAGCTTGCTATTCAAGAGGAAAAGATGAGGGGTATGAGGAGTTGCAGGGGTGTAGGAAGGAAATAGGTTTGCTCAAGCCTGTAAATATCCTGGAGGGTGGGGAGATTTAGGGTGAAGGTGATGGAAAATCCCCCCCCAATCTCTCTCATGTGGGATACTGTAAGTTCTTAGGGCTTGAGCGAACCAATTACCCTCTCTTTGTTTTCTGTTGTTCCTTTAAATAACTCTCAACATAACGAGGGCAAATGAGCATGCTCACTCCTTGGGTTGTTTTTGTGGGAGAGAGAAGGGTGTCATCTCTCTCTCTGTTTACAAATTAAGATATTTCGGCATAATACACAAGCTCCCATCTGTGTCTGTGAGTGAGCCCTTTTTGCTGCTTTTGTGACAGCAACTCCTAGTTTACTAGTAGAGGGAACAATAATCTAAAGTTCCTACTTAAGATGTGTGTGTGTGTGAGAGAGATCTATCTATCTATCTATCTATCGGTCTGTCTATCTATCTGTCTGTCTATCTAGCTATCTATCTATCTATCTATCTATCTATCTATCTATCTATCTATCTATCTATCTATCTATCTATCTATCTATCTATCTATCTAATTGCCAGTGTCTGGGGGTTCTGAGGGTGAGTCCGGAGACACTGGGCCCTCCAGTATTCCTTTCTCTCTGGCGGGTCTTCAGGCAGGCCACAGAAAAGCAAGATGGGAGGGGGGTTGGCCTTTACCCCTTTCCCTCTCCCCTGCTTACCCCAGGACACTTCCACACTCTCCTAGGATGTGTCCTGCCTCTTCGTCCTTGGCCTGCCTTTGACCTGCCTTTTAAAGCCCTTCCTGGAGGCGGAGCCTCCCCAGGCTCATCCACTCTCCCCTCCTGGGGGTGGAGCCCTCCTGATTGGCAGGGTCCTGGGCCCATGCAGCGCCAGACAAGGACGCCTGCCCTTGTCCTCCTCCCCCTCCAGAACCTTTAAAGCCCAGGGCTAGGAATCATCGGCTGCATGGGTCTTGAGGAGCAGGGCTGGTATAGACCTCTGCCTAAGGAAGCTGCTGTCAATCAGCGCAGACAATAAATACTGGACTGGATCCACCAATGTTCTGAAGGGGTATAAAATGCTCGTTCGTTGATGCATCTGAGGAGGGAGTGGCATCACTACCCTTCTGTGGCCATGTTTCAACTAGTTGCATGGGTGACACGTTGAAAAGGCACTTGTGGTTGGTCTGAAAGACGGGCCTATTAATATGAAGCTGGATTGTTTTAGTGAATAGTTGAGAGGCAGCGTGGTGTTAAGAGCGGTGGTTTGGAGCGGTGGACTCTGATCTGAAGACGCTAATTTGGTGAACTAGATTTGTTTCCCCACTCCTACAATTAAAGCCAGCTGGGTGACCTTGGGCTAGTAACATTCTCTCAGCCCCACCCACCTCACAGGGTGTATGTTATGGGGAGGGGAAGGGAAGGTGATTGTAAACTGGTTTGTTTCTTAAGTGGTAGAGAAAGTCGGCATATAAAAACCTCCTCTTCCTCCTTCGATTTTAATGTAGGAAAATCCCATGTACCTTGTTGTATGCTATATGAATGGGTTGGATGTAACCTGTTTTTTTACTCACCCTTACCCAGTTGCTCATCTTATTACAGCCCCTGTCACATAGGGCTTTTGTCAGCGCACGTCATATGATCCCCAGCACAGTCTTTCTGGGGATAGTCAAAGGGGACCCCTTCTTCTGTGTCACCAGCAGAAAAGCTAGTTGGATCTAGTCCAGTGTTTGTGCATATACATTCATATCTTGGCTGCAGCGATTAATCGGTTGAAACCCTTTAGATCAACTGAAAAGGTGCCTGTGATTTAATCAGGCAACACATTTTTAAAAAATACATTTAAGTAGTTACACAAGCTGCAGTTGACAGGCACCATCTTAGAAGAAGTATTCCCCTTCCATGCCTGTACAGAGTCGGCTGCTTATGTGGAAGAGTGGGGAATCAAACCCGGTTCTCCAGATTAGAGTCCAGCGCTCTTAGCTTCCTCCTCTTAGAGGAGGAAGTTCTACAATTGTGGAGGAACCATTAAGAGCTAATCCCATGTGCATTCCAAGCTCAAACATGTAGCGCTGTTGGCACAGAACACAGCTGTTCTGTTACAAAGTTTGTTTCTATGGTTGGTGTTTTAAAGGGTCATCTGTTTCTGCCCAGTAGTGTGTTGTTGATCACCATAGGGAGAAGCATTTAACACAATAGCTGTCAAGTAGAAGAGGGCAGGTCCACCAGTCATGAGCGTGTGGTGCCTGGCTGGTCACTGTTGGAATTGGAATGCTGGTTTAAGAGTACTTTTTCTAATCCAGCATAATGATTCTCATGTTGAAACCTTGAGAAAAATGGCTGCTCCAAGCAGGTATTGTCTGAAACCCAGTGGCTGCCCATATCCGGCGTGACGGCTGCAAAAATAATTGTGTACTCAGGTACTTAAGAGTGAACCTCACTTATAAGGGCAGTGCTTTTCCCTGAAACCTTTATGACTGAGCTCTTCCAGCTTAAATAAACAGCTTTGTGTGCCCTCCCTTTCATTTGTAATTTCAGCGTTAGCTGATTAATTCTGAGCATAACCCCTTTTTCCCCTGTATAAGTAGAGGCAGGATCATTTCAAGGCAGATCGTAGGCATTCTCATCACCTCCATCCCCCCCATACAAACATTTAACTAAGTTGCAGCTTATTTGAAAAGTCAAAATGGTGTGTTCAGAATTAACATGCGCACACACACACGCGTACCACTGCATAGAACCTGATGGAAAATATTAACTTCCTTTGGGGTGGGTTTGAGCAAGAAGTCATGTGGACAGGCAGGGAGAGATGACTGGTTGAGTTCAGCTAGGGAGAATCAAACCCTTCCCTCTGCCAAAGGGAATTGTGGCATTCTTGCATAAGTGCCAGCTTATATAAAATGCTTGCCATGAGGGCAGGACGTGCAAGCCCAAAGCTACATACACTTTTTCAGGTAGAGGTTATGTCGTTGGGCCTTCGGTCAACTGGTTCCTGGTTCCATGATTAGTCCATAATCTACCTAGTATGCTCGTTATCCATAATCCAAGAGAAGGCTAAGGGTGGAACAAGATGCTATGAATGACACGGGGCTGCCAGTGAAAATGGCAGCTCTATGTTGAGTTATCTCCTTTCCACACCTTGACGTGGGTTGCAGTTTACCCCAGGTCCTGCTGCAGAGTGTTCCCCTTCTCCCACCAGAGGAAGTCAACCATGTGGATCAGGGACAGTAATATGCTGCAGCGTGAGATAAACTGTGCAATAAAGATGGGGGGGGAGCAGGTACTTGAGATTCAGTAGCTGGTTTTGGTGGCAGCCATGTATTTTTTAAATAGTGTTTGTTCTTATATTTCATTACAAGGTTTCTGCTCTGCCTCTCTGCTAATAAGATGCTACGGGCAGAGTTAAAATCCAAAATATCACACTAAATTCGAACAAGCTGCAGTAAGGCAATACGAAACAGCAGCCAAAGAAGCAATAAACAATCCTAAGCCAATAAAATGGTAAAATCAGCAAAAGCCCAAGGTAAAATTGGAAATGCATCCAACAATCACAGAAGTCAATAAACAATACTTGGGGTGCAGTTAAGGTTCACAGTATGGGCTTCACAAATATCTGAGGGTTTAAGATTTGATTCTTGGCACTGAGAGTTCCATATCGGAGTGGCAATTTCTGAAAAAGTCTGTTTCCTGGTAGGCCGCTAATTTCTCCTCAGTCAACACAGGCCCCTGGGGCAGGGTTAGGGTTAGGCAGCCATTGTCAGTCTTAAGTTCTGGACAGGTTTCCATGTTTGCGACTTTAGTTATGAGAGAGGTCTAACCATGCCTTGATTCCCTTTTCACAGAGGAAGGTAGGGTGAAACCATTGAGGAAGTAGATGGTAACGATACCATTTGAAAGCCACTTGGAGTGGTTAGAGTGTAGGACTAGGAGGAGCTGGGAGATCCCTCGCTAAGCCATGAAGCTCACTGGCCGATCTTGGACCCTTTTTTTCTCAACCTCACCTATTTCACAGGGTGACTGGCCCAAGGTCACCTAGCAAATTTCCATGGCAGAGTGTGGGGATTTGGACCTGGGACTGCCAAATCCTAGTCTTAAACCCTGTGCCACACTTGCTCATAAAGGAGGAGGCCCTTCCTTTTCCCTTGTGACTATTGATGATGGCATGAATTCCTATAGTTTCTTAAGCACCTTACAAAGACTATTAATGATGGTATGAATTCCTATAGTTTCTTAAGCACCTTTATGTGAGGTGACCATCATGTCTCTTGGGAGTGAATGTACCCCTCTTCCCTCAGCAACCGTGGTCTCTGCTGTCCTAGATATTTATCCCCATTTGACCCATGGACACTACTACAGAATGGCAGCAAGAAGATAAGTGTGCTTTTGGGCGTTGCTGTCTGTGACCGATAATATTTTTATCCTGCCCTTCTTCCAAGGGCAGTCCAAATAGCCTAGCTTAGCTTGAGCTTGTCAGAACTTGGCTGGCCACAGTCAGTACTTGAATGGGAGACCACCAGGGAAGACTGCTAAGCAGAGGAAGGCAGTGGAAAACCACCTCTTCTCAATCTCTTGCCTTGAACACCCCGTGGCTGGGGTTGCCATGAGTTGCTTGCAACTTGACAACACATTATGCATTCATTTCTTCCGAGGACTTCAAGGTAATGTACATGTTCTTCCTTTCCTTCCTCCATTTGATCTTCCAAAGAGCCCTGTGAGGTAGGCTAGGCTGAGAGAGAGTGACTGGTTCAAGGTCACCAGGTGACCTTTAGTGCTGAGTGGACACTTGAATCCAGATTTCCCTGATCCTACTCTGACCCTCTAAATATGCCATCATGTTGGCTCTCTTTTAGATGGGTTTTGAAACAATGCAACTGATATAGAAATATATGTTTCCCCCTAAAAGGACACAATGCAGTGAAATATGACTTTAAAAGGCCGGAGATGCTGTCGTTAATTATCTATAATCTCCTAAATCTATTTTATTGTATATATCCTACGTAATTCTAGAAAAAGCAGCTGCTGCTAAGTGCCAGCCCAAAATATGGAAGCTGCTTTTTATAGAAACTGAAGGTTTCTGCAGTAAGATAAATAAGATGCTGATGGGCTGGGCGTGGTATAAATAATATAGAGATAAGGAGACTAACCAGAGCTAAGAATAGTTTGTGCTGAGCATCTTGTCTTAATTTGATTCTTCCTTTTAAATGCTCACTCCCTCTAGAGGTGAGATTAGAGAAAAGCACAAGGACAGGAATGTGGCGTAGAGCTGGGAATCTCTGTGACCGACCCTGAAAGAGTTCTGGAGGCAAAAAGAGTGTTTTAGAGGAAACCTTTTTTTAAAACTGCCGCTGGCAAAATAAAGCTTTAAAGCTGACTTGAGATCCAGGTTGGAAATTCTGAATATAAAAATGTTTTCTCTCTCCCCCCCCCCCCCCCGAATAAGCTTGGATCTCACAGATCTGTTTTTCTAACGGCAGGGCTTTCTCCCTGTTCACAGAACCTTTGCCTGATGCAAGAGGAAGGCTCGTTACACTGAGGGAAAACGTTGCCATTAGCAGAATAAGTCCATTGAATCTAGCCCTATATTCATAATCAGAAGCTCTCACCCCCTGAAACAGTCATCTACACACTTGAATCTGGATCTTAAAAATTTACAATGGTGTATTAAAGTGATTGTAACTGCCTCCCTTTTTGAAAACAGAGCCGAATCCCACTGATAGATATGTCCTTGCTTAAATCCCCTTTCTCCCTCATCTCAAAAAGACTGCCGGCGTCTAGGAAAATGATTTCCTATTTCTTTCTTTTTTTTTATGTGAGAGAGACTTAAGATCCTGTTAAAGATATGGCCATTTCTCCCTCATTGCTGGATGGCATTTCCGATCTTCCCAGAGTTGAATAGTGTCTGTTTACTATCAGGCAGTGCGCATGTGTGCTCAGCTCATTTTGACCTGCGCAAAATGAATGGCCGAGTGAGTCATCCCATTTCCTGGTGGACGTGTTTATAATGTCTTATAAGCCGTTATTCTGCTCTGTGCCCCCACCACCACCACCATCGTTGTCTGTCTTTGCAGGCAGTCGGAGCAATTAATCACAATAATGTCATCTGAAAATTAGGTCTCTTCAACTCAAGAACTCAAAGCCTTTTATTAAAATGGCTGGCATTTTTTGTAATATGGTCTGTATGAGCATGCTGTCCCAGAAAAAGCTCAAACTCTGCAATCAGGGTAAAATGTGTTGTGTTATAATCAGCAAGTGTCATCAATTGATCTGCGTCTTCAAGCTGTCACCTACGGTGTGGTGCCCTAGGCAAGGGATTTTAATTCCATGCAGCATGAATCTCGGAATTTTGATTAATTCCCAAAGCTCAGAGTTGCCTGGGACAAGGCAGCCCAGGATCTCTGTGACATCCAGGCGGGTAGAACAAGGGCAGCCGAAGCCATTGTGATTACTCTGCTGAGCCCACTATGACATCAGAGCATGGCAGCCAATGGTACTGAGAGGGGGGGGTAAGCAGTGGAGGGAGAAGGCAAAAATTAAAAGAGAAATTCAGATTGGTTGAGGGGGAGGCTTAATAACCTAGTCATGCTGATAGGTCTTCTGCTGGCATAACTTTCTCACCTGCCCCATCTAGCAGAACTGGGGCAAAGAAAAAAACCAGAACAATCCATTAATTCTAACAAAATCCCCATTAAAATGTTAAACTTGATTGGGAATGAAAGCTATCCTCCTCCTTGTGTAAAACTGGCCCAAGCAAGAATTTTTTTTGCATTATTTACAGAAGGTGTTCAGGTTCCTCTCGGGGAAGGGGGTTCCATGGATTGGGAGGGTAGCCTGCAAGAATGAGGCTGTGGCCCAGTTGAGACATCACAAACAAAACTTTCAGTGGTTGGCACAAACCTGGCTAGTCCTCACACTTGTGCATGGGTTCTTGTTTCCCTCCCTCCACTGCCCGCACAACACCCTGAAGATAGAGATCTTCAGTCTTAATTCGAGTTAGTTGTGATGTCTGAATGCAGCTGCTTCCACTGAGCATACAGTCTTGGTGCACAACAGGAAGGGAGAGCGGGAGGGAGACGGTGGATAGTGCACAAGACCAACAATGAACCAGATTTGAGCCTGAATTGAATTTGAATTCTGATTGAATTTGTCAGTATAGCAATCTCGGCCGATATTAAAGATAGGAGTTGATGTAAAGGGAGATTGCTAACTCTTTGGCAAGCTGTAATCTGCTTCCAAGACCTAGGCTTTCAAATAATTAGTGGTGGTGGGTGTGAAGGAACACATGAGGTTGCCTTCTACTGAGTCAGACCCCTGGTCTATCAAGGTCAGTATTGTCTACTCTGACTGGCAGCAGGATTTCAGATAGAGGTCTTTCATAGTGCCTCCTAACTGATTCTTCAGTGTATGTTCTGTGGATTGCACCTTCTGCATGTAAAGCAGATGTGCTACCACTGAGCCACAGCTCAACCCCTAACAACGGACTACAACAATGGGCAAGTGGAAAAAGGGAAAGGGTATGTTGGGTTGGCCATGACTGTGGGCTGCAGGGGGAAGGACAAAGTTCACATTGTTCCAGGGCAAAGGAGCCTTGCAGGTCATTGAGGGGCATCATTTGTTCTGTGGGTTGCCATAGTAAGTGGTCCTGACTTCTGGGTTGGCCTTTGGGTCCCTTCCAACTTCATGTTCCTAGGAAGGCAGGTGAAAGCTGAGCCAGGCTCCTTCTTTCTTCTGAGTTGGCCTCAGACACTGCCTATGTTCATTTTTAAGCTAGAAACCAGATTGTTGGTTTGTTTGTTTTAAATAAAAGTGGATATTTTGGGGCTGCTTTATTCAGCACCAGCTGTCAGACTGACGCACACGATTCACCCAGGCCTGGCAAAACAGGCTCCTTGCTGGCAATTTCTGCGTCTCAGCCCAAGCCCTCTGTTCACGCTGTTGCATCTCTCTCTCTCTCTGTCTCGCCCGCAGGTATCAGTCAGAGCCGGATCTCCCACTGGCTGTTGCAGCAGGGATCAGACCTGAGCGAGCAAAAGAAGAGGGCCTTTTACCGATGGTACCAGCTTGAGAAGACAAACCCCGGTAAACAAACCAAAGTCAAGACACTCCTGCTGTTCCCACCGAACCAAACCTTTTTCCCGGCAGCTGTGAGTCTTGTCGGCTCGCTTCATCGTGCTTTGGTTGGCGTAGGAATGTGGTCACAGTTTGTCCTGGGGAAGGGATGGTTAGGGGGATGTGGAGAGTTTCCAGCAGGCAATGGAAGGATCGCGGCCTCCCCACAAAAGGGGCTGCATTTTTAAATAGTTGTTTTGAAACACAGGAAATGTCATAATAAGTCGATGGGGCACCAGTTGCTTGGGAGGCCTGAATGGTCATTCATGTTAAACAATGCTCAGTCTCCTTCAGTGCTGTGTAGTTGTTCAATCAAAAGAAACTAGGTTAACTGAACAACATGAAGCGTGTTGAACAGCATGTTGGGGTAACTTGATTAATAGTCTGTAGGGGGTGCTGTTTCTTTATTTTAAATTGTTCTAATGGAGTGGTTTAAAGAACCGCGTCTCTAGCTGGAGGAAGGGGAGGTGGTGGGCATTTTCTCTGGATAATATAATTCTGTCCAGAATACTGACCACTGTCCAGCTACGGCGGTTTCATAGCTTTGTGTGTGTGTGTGTGTGTGTGTGTGTGTGTGTGTGTGTGTGTGTGTGTGTGTGTGTGTGTGTATGTGTGAAAAGGATGAATCTTTTAAGGCATCTCTGCATGTGGACTTCTGAGTGTGTTATTTTTATTTGTCAATTTAAATATTTTCACCCGGCTTTTCTCCCTCACTGGGAACTCAAAGCAGCTTACAGAATAAAATAAACATTTTTTAAAAATAAACAAAAATATACAATCCAACATTACCCCCTGTACAATCCCAAAGTGGGGGATGAATTGCAAGGTCATCCTGGGCTGGTTCTGCCAATTCAGCTCGCGCAGACCCCTGGGCTGCAAGGCACAGGGTAAGGGCCGAGAGTTGTTTGGCCCGTGCCCTTTGGCTCGTGCCTCTGGCCAAGCCCAGCCTTCCAATACCTGCAAAAAGGGGAAGAGCAGATGCCCAGCTCAAGCCTCATTCAGCTGGCTCAGAGGTTTCCGAGTCCCTTGCCTCAGCGCAAGCAAGGCAAATACTGAGGTCTTAATCCTTGAGGGTGATGGCTTTAAAGTGAGGTGGAATTTTGCTGCTCTGCTGTGTCACTCCTTAACGTGACGGCTTGAGGTTGTTCTTAGGTAATCTTGTGGTGTGGACTTAACCATGTTCCTCTTGGATAACATGCAATGCAAAATTCTAAATTCTGTTCACCTTGAGGAAGTTTTAAATGAAACTGGATGCGGTAGAGCCTGTGCTTGGGGTGTCTGTGAGCCTGGCACGTTAGGGGAGGGTTCCAAGTCAGGCCTGCCCGTAAGTCCAATCAAGATCTTTCTCCTCCTTTGTGGTCCTTTATTTTTACATATGCACACCTTGTCAAAGCAAAAAAAAGAGCACAATTTTAATTAATGCCATCATTGGTATGTGTTTATTCAAAGGCTTTGTCCTTGTATTTTGTTGGTGGAATGTAGTTTTTCTCTTTCTCACCAGCAAGCTTGCAGCTGAAAAGGTACAGTGCTTTATGTCTTCCCATGCAAATGACGTAGGAAAATTTCAAGCAATGCAAGTGATAGATACTTAACGTGTGTATACATTTCTTCCAGTCCTGGGTGTCCAGGATGGAGCTGGAAGGGAGCTGACTTCTTTTGTGCATGGGGGGCGGGGGCTGAAGGGTAAATATGTGAGATTTCTCATCATGGGGTTAACTTAGGTGTTGCCAAAACCACTCAGGAGAAAAATTTATATACAGGATTTCTTCTTATTTGGGAGGCTTGGAATAATCCTCAAGTATGTGCCTGTCATTGTATTTTAACATGGGTTTTGCAAGATAACTTTCGTCTTAAATTGTTTGTGACTCTTATACTCTGTATTTGGGGTACACTGATGATCATTGTGTGTATGTGTATAAATTAAGAAGAGCCCTGCTGTGTCAAGCCAAAATCCAACAGTCTCTGTAGTATGTATATCCTCCCATTCCCTCAGAGCAGCACACATTTTATCCTCATTTTATATCCAGCACATCCTCATTTTATCCTCACGACAACTCTGTAGGATAGGTTAGATTGAGAGTGAGTGATTGGCCCAAAGTCACCCAGCAAGTTCCAAGGAAGACTGGGATTTGAGGCATGGCCTCCCAAATCTAGTCTGGTACTCTAACTACTAGGTAAAGGTAGTCCCCTGTGCGAGCACTGGGTCATTCCTGACCCATGGGGTGACGTCACATCCCGACGTTTACTAGGCAGACTATGTTTACGGGATGGTTTGCCATCGCCTTCCCCAGTAGTCTACACTTTACACCCAGCAAGCTGGGTACTCATTTTACCGACCTTGGAAGGATGGAAGGCTGAGTCAACCTTGAGGCTGCTACCTAAAACCAACTTCCGTTGGGATCGAACTCAGATCATGAGCAGAACTTTTGACTGCAGTGCTGCAGCTTAACACTCTGCGCCACAGGGTTCTTACTCTAACTACTATAGTACTTTAAAGACTAACAAAATTTCTGGCGAGGTATGAGCTTTTGTGAGCAACAGCTCCCTTCTTCTGCTCACTTCTGGCTCTTTTCTACTGCTACGGACAGACCAGCACAGCTACCCATTGTGATCTACTATAGTGTTGTAGTATTCAGCCTTCAAGAACTGTGAGCCTCTTTTGCCTCACGAGCAAGGCATGGAGGTGATGGTCCTTCTGACTGTTGTCAGTACAGTACGCCCTCACCATCTGTGGATTCATGACTCGCAATTTAACTTATTCACAGTCTGGCCACATGACATAGCTCTGTCTTTTTTAATCCCCAAAATGACATTTTTCATGCAAGTGTGGTTGTTTTGCTACTGGGCGGCAGAGGCCGAGAGCTGCGCAGGGCTCACCGGAAACATTGTCGTTGGTGACAGTGCGGGGGTGGGAGAATCCTTGGAATTCGGAAGCTGTGTAGCTCTCAGTTTCTGCTGCTTGCAAGGGGGGGGAGAGAAGTCTTGGAGGTCGGGAGCCGTGCAGGGGTTGCTGGCAGCAATGGGGGGAAGCCTTGGTTGGCCCAGCAGCCGAGGCTGGGAGCCACACTGGGGTCGGTGGCGGCAGCAATTGTGGGGGAGAAATAAAAGTTAGAGGGGGAACAGTCCCCCCCTCACGAGTATCGTTGGTCCCCAGTTGTCTTATTTTTGTTTGTCACTTATCCTTCAGGAAGTTATCTGATCCTCACCCCAGGGTGTCTGTACAGCACTTAGCAGCCCTTCTAAGTAATGTAAGCTTTGGGCTCGGACTTGCGCCTTGGTACATCAGTAGACACTTGGGTCACCCTGAGAAATCTTGGCCTGCCCATGCTTTGACATCAGAAATATTAATTCATTAGGGCTGGTTTGATTAGTCTGGTTGGCAAAAAGGTTGCCAGCCAACATGAGAGGACAAGTGAGTAAGTAACCTTGGCAGCGCTCTCCGTCTCTTTCTCGGAGCCGTCGCAGAGTAAATCAGGGTCGGAGATGCCTTTGGCTTGACTTGTGGGGCACTGACAGTCTTTTTAAATGGGGGAGTGCTCTTTTTGGCCTGATGTTCCCCTTTGCTCGGGTGGTAACAGATGTGTTTGATCGCAGATACTGATCCTCAAGAGCTTCTTCACTCTGAGCTCCAGAAGTTGCAAGAAAAGCCACACTGATGGTTGATTGTCACATTCCAGGGAATGAGGTGGTAAAATGCTGAGGTGGTAGAAAGGACCATGCCACATTCAACTGTAGGTGGAGGGGCTGTGGCTTAGTGGTGGAGCATCTGCTTGGCATGCAGAAGTTCCCAGGTTCAACCCTGGCATCTCCAGTTAAAAAGGCTCAGGTGATTGGTAATGTGAAAGACCTCCACCTGGGGCCCTGGAGAGCCGTTTCCACTCTGTCAACATTGACCTTGAAGGGCCAATTGTCTGATTCAGTATAAGGCAGCTTCATGCGTTCACATTTGTGATTGCAGTTTGGAAAGCTCTTATATGTTTTGAGCTCCGTGCACATAGAAAGCTAGTACAGCAAGCAAAGAGCAGGGGGTAGAAGCTTTCTCCCTGCTGTGCTGGTTTTCTAGTTGCATGGAGGGTTTTTTTTTATGCAATAGGAATGCAAATAGGAATGCAGAACTGGAATCTGCCACTGGCAATCCAGAGTGGTGCCATCTAATTCTGCCACCTCAGTTTTCTACCACCTCATTCTCCTCATGTGTGTTAGACTTTAGTCTGCCCCATATGAACAGTTCTTTCCAGGGCTGGGGAAAAAATCAGAACTCTGCTGTCTCAAACTCTTGTCACAAAGAGCTGAGTTAATAAGCCTGCGTACATTGTGTGTGTAATTATTTTATTTAAAGTACATCGTAATCTCAACTAAACCCCTCTGAATTTAAGAGTGTTCAGGTTTTCCGAAGCTTCTGAGAATTCACCATTCGTTGTCCACTCACTTTCATCCATAAGGACTAGAAACATACCTTTTAAAAAAGGAAACTGAGAGCTTTAGGATGTTGAATTATATGCCCCAGTCTCAGATGCCTTCAGCACTATTTTACTGTCACTTTTATTACAATGAGAGATTGAATTCTGTTGGTTGTATCTATGGCTTTGTTATTGTTTTTACCATTGGTTGGTTTTTCGTTTGTTTTATTTTCGTTCTGGTTATCTTTGTTTTTGCTGATTATTGTCTTGCTGTTGTAACTAGTTGTTGTTTTTTGGGAAACTTCCTTGAAAGGAAAAAGTGTTCAGACAAGTATGGGATATAAATCTCTTTAATTAAATATGGCAGCCCTTCTGGGTGTTTCCCTTCCTAAAAGGGAGCAGGGGACCTGTTGCGTGGTTGCCCCAGCACCAAGGAAATTGATCTCACTTCCCAGTAGTCATCGGGAGGTGAAATGTGCTTGAGTATCTAAGTCTTTAATAGTCTAGGTCATTCATCCAAAGAGTCTGCAGCTTGTAGGCCAAGAGGAACAGTGTGTAACCCCCCGCCCCCCATCCACACCAAGAAATGAATGGGAAATTCTTCCCCAGAACTAGAGCCAGAAGCTGTGATGCTTCCTGGGCAGACAGTCCTGCCTCAGGGTAATTACCAAAGAGATCTGGGTGGTCACACATCGGAACCATTTACATCTGCACGTCTGTCTTGAAGGTTCAAGAGCGTAACGTGGGTAATATAGTGGGCATTAAATGCTTGGGATGCTCTCCCCCTGATCCACAGCCCCTGCCAAGGAGATGCTCTCCCCCTGATCCACAGCCCCTCCCAAGGAGATGCTCTCCCCCTGATCCACAGCCCCTGCCAAGGAGATGCTCTCCCCCTGATCCACAGCCCCTGCCGAGACGCTCTATCAAAGCGATCCAGCGGGGAGGGGCTGGCGGGGGGCCCTCTGGCAGCCGCTCGGGAAGCGCGTGCCAGCCGGGGGTTCAAGCGGGGAGGGGCTTGGCAGGGGGCCCTTTGGCGCCAGCCAGGAGATCCAGCGAGGAGGGGATGGCCAGGGGAGCCTTCGGCGGCCGCGCAGGAAGTTAACTCCCGCAGGAGGTTTAAGCAGGGGAGGCTTGGCAGGGGCCCCTCCGGCTGCCACGCGGGAAGTGCGTGCCAGCTGGGTGATCCAGCGGGGAGGGGGTGCTCGGGAAGCGCACGCCAGATGAAGGTTCAAGCGGGAAGGGGCTTGGCAGGGGGCCCTCCGCAGGTGGGCCGGGGGCCGGATGAAATGATCCCGCGGGCCGGAGGTTCCCCACCCCTGACCTAAGGGTTTTTCCCTCCTTGTCGAGTTTAATGCGGATTGCAGTCATTGACCTTTGAAACCTTTTTTGCTATTGGTTGTAAGATCTCCAGTTTAATGACGCTGAAATGAAACCTTACTAGCCATTGGCTCAGCAACCGAGGTATTGTGGAATGTTTAGAAACATTCCAACTGCTCAGAAAACAAAACATAAATAAAACGCCTGCATGCTTACCATGAAGGGCTGGAAGTGGAAAGGGGTGGAGAAAGGGAAGGGGCAGGGTTGTCTGCTTATCTAAGAGGCATGTGAATGGAGTGCAGGTGTAGTATGAACAAATGTGTGGGAGTGAATGGCTGAGAAAAGCAGTAGATATGAAAAAAGCATCTGTAAATGTTTACAGGTCTCACTTTGTAAAATTGGGGCAGAGGGGTGCGTATAGATGTAAAATATGATTCTGTTACTTTTAATCTCTTTGCTCTGCCTGATCTTTGAGTGAAGTACATCCTCCTGTACTTTAGGAGGTAGTTGTATATCACAATTCATGTGTAATCTGGGATTTTTTACAGTGCCAATAGTCCTCTAGTTATGCATCGTCTCCCCCAATTTTTGTGTTAACAAGAATGGGAGAGACGATGAATAACCAGAGGACTATTGGCACTGTCAAAAATCCCAGCCTCAGCTTCCTTTCATGCCTAATCTACTGCTTGTAGAGAAGACAGACCCATACCGAGGCATACATAGAGCCAACGTGGTCCAGTGGTTAAGAGTGGGGGACTCTAATCTGGAGAACCGGTTTGATTCCCTACTCCACATGAGTGACTGACTCTAATCTGGTGAACAGGGTTGGTTTTGCCATACTCCTCCACATGAAGCCAGCTGGGTGACCTTGGGCTGGTCACAGCTTTCTTAGGCTCTCTCAGCCCCAACTACTTCATAGGGTGTCTGTTGTGGGGAGGGGAAAGGAAGGTGATTGTAGGCTGGTTTGATTCTTCCTTAAGTGGTGGAGAAAGTTGGCATATACAAACCAGCTCTTCTTGTTCTTCTTTTTGCACCAAAGCCATGGTGCCCTGAAGAACTTTGCCTTCTCTTTCTCTTGATGTCTGTCATGTGTAGGGTTGCCAGGTCCCTCTTCGCCACCGGCAGGAAGTTTTGGGGGTGGAGCCTTAGGAGGGCAGGGTTTGGGGAGGGGAGGGACTTCGATGCTTATAGCCCAGTTGCCAAAGTGGCCATTTTCTCCAGGGGTACTGATCTCTATCAGCTGGAGATCAGTTGTAATAGCAGGAGATCCTCCAGCTAGTACATGGAGGCTGGAAACCCTAGTCATGTGGATGGGCAGTTAGGTGGTCCCCAGTATTCATCTGAACATGGTGCCTATACCTTCTCTGCTCTCAGTTTTGAGGCAGAGCCTTCCATTGTAGAATTTTGTGATGTCTGTGACGTCCCTAATCTGAAATTAGATTTTGGGGGTAGATATTGGTAGTTTTGAGGCTAGCTGAAGACTCGCAGAGAGGTAGCTTTTCTCAGAAATGTAGCCGTCTTGATGACAGGAACCACAGCTCCTCCTCGCCTTCGTTGTCTGGGAACTTTTGTCCACCGCAAATTATCTCAATCTTAATTACAGCAGAGGTAAACTCATTTCCTATTGGGGATTGTTTCTGTGTTATCAGCAAGGCTAAGAAGAGGAGCAGAGGCCTCAATTTATTAACAACTGCTTTGTCTTCCATTTTGCTATTCCAGGGGCCACGTTAAGCATGAGACCTGCCCCCGTTCCAGTAGAAGAACCAGAATGGAGGCAGACCCCTCCTCCGGTCACGGCTACCTCTGGGACCTTCCGGCTACGGCGGGGCAGTCGGTTTACCTGGCGGAAAGAGTGCTTGGCTGTCATGGAAAGGTATGTGAATGCCCAGGGCTTGATGAATTAAGTCTGAGGGTAGCTCAAAGTCCGACCATCTTCTAGACCGTAAACAGGCATGTTCTCCCTTGTTCCCTATATTGTTGAAGCCAAAAGGTTCTTTCCCCCCTTATGAATACATTATGGGAAGGCAATGGCACCAATGAGACAGGAATGCAGTGACTTGGAATGAGCCCTCAATAGCATTGTTCTGTCCTGTGTTGTCTGGGCAGATATAGAGGCAGAGCTAAACCAGGTTTGTTTCAGTGCCTGGATCCAGGTTTAGCAGCTCTCCATTGGTGGCGAAGGGGCCGTTAAGGGACTGTTGGACAGAAGGTTTAGCTTGGGATTGTAAGTAACTATCATGGGTCGAATGCTGTGATCAGTTCTGCTAATGGCAACACTCCCCCTGCCTGGTGCTAGGATCCCAAAGTCAAGGGTAAGGCTCCTTGCACTGGGGGGAAGTGTCCATGTTAGTAGGACAGATCTGCAGCACCCAACACAGTAGCTGTCTTGTAACTTCTCTCCAGGCAGGATGCTGCTGCAATTGTCTTGTTTGTGAGCTTCCTAGAGGCACCTTGTTGGCCACTGTGTGAACAGACTGCTGGAGTTGATGGGCCTTGGTCTGATCCAGCATGGCTTTTCTTATGTTCTTACCTTGACCTGAGAAGCCCCAGGCTAGCCTCATCTCATCAGATCTCAGAAGCTAAGCTGGGCAGCCTTGGCTAGTATTTGGATGGGAGCCCTCCAAGGAATATGAGGGTCATGACGTGGAGGCAGGCAATTGCAAACCACCTCTGAACGTCTCTTGCTTTGAAAACCCCACCTGGTCACCGTAAATGAGCTGTGACTTGATGGCAAATAAACAACAACTCCAAACTTCTCAGCTGGGGTCTCTCCTCAGTATTGGGTCACTCCTAGGACCCATTTATTCAGCTTGCTGGATGAGTACTGTAGGTTTCAGAATCTGTAGCCATTTATAATTTAATCCTCCTTCGTCTGCTCTTTTTTTCTTTCTTTTTTTGGAATTTTTCCCAGTACACTTTGTTGGTTGGGAAGGTTTTTGGTTTTGGATAATAGCTTCAGTAGCTCTCCTCTCCTCCTTCCCCCTCCCTGCTTCTTAAAATTTCTTTTGGAATATTTACGATCTGAAGGTTAAAGAGAAGCAGCAGCAGCAGCTCCCGCAACTCAGTGTCTATATTTAAACTGCAGACTGGGTGTGGTCCAGATCACTGCAGTGTGAGCTCCTTTGCCCTACTGACAGCTGTGGCATCCTCCCCCTTGACCTGCGGGGACATCCCCTGCCCTGCCACCTCGCCTCTGCTTTGCAGAACAGGCTAACTCCCCACCACCACCACCAAGTGGGGCGACAGCTCAGGAGTAGAGCTCAGGCTGCTATAGGTGCTGCTTCAGCCATAAACTGAGTTTTAGTCTCGGAAGCCGATCCATTTGCTCCCGTCGATAGCCTGTCTGATGCCAAAGGCTTGGAGTGAGTAACAAAAGACCCCAAAAAAATAGGAAGTAATAACATCTAGAATTACCAGCACTCCTGTTGGGCGTTTGCAGTGCTTCACACGCTAATCATCCGATAATCTGATCTCAGTGATTTCCCCCCCATCTTGAGGGAAACCCCCCCTTCCGTCTTGATTTAGCTGCTGAGGAACCCCCTTCATTATTTTTTTTAATTTATTTAAAGCATTTCTATGCCGCCTTGCCACCCAGATATGGTTTCCAAGGCAGCAGCCATCCAAACGTTAAAACATGTAAAATATTAAAATATTTATACAATTCAATAAAGACATATAAACATGCAAACACAACATCAAGGGAGGTAATAAGGGTTGCAGGTCTGCTGTGGCAACTCTTCATCTTGCCAGAGGATGGGGAGAAAGGTTGTAGGTGACCTGCTATGTTCCTGGCCTATTGGGCCTTGTTATCATCCCACACGAATGTCCCCTAAAATCACCCCTCATGCTCTTCTGCAGCCGTACATTTTGGGTGATGTTCAGTCGTGGTGGGCAATCTTCCTTTTTAAGCAAGCTAGTCTGCCATTACCAGTCTTTTCTTTGAGAAGCCCCTGAAGAACTTTCTAGCAAGTCCAGGGTTCCCCAAAGCTCAGTTTGAAAAATCATAACCTTACAACCATTAGGTCAGTATTTTTTTTTTCATTCCCATATTGTTGCTGGCAAGACTGAGGCAGAGAGAACGGAGGTTTACCCTAAGGGTGCTACAGTGAGATTTGATTTCACATTCTTTTTCTGTGGTTACTACAGAAAAAGTATGATGATTTGCGGGGTTATAAATGCTGGAGAGTTTGATTGGACAGGCATTTATAGAATGTTTGGTTTCTCCTCTGGGAGTCACCATCATCTTTATCAAACAAGATAATCTCAATGGATTACGGTGGGTAATTAGTTACATGCTCTAGATCTTGAGAGAGAACAGCCATTATCTGCCTAGCATTAATTACAGCATTCTATTACTTTTCTGGTTTGAAAGCAACCGGCTTTAAAACTTGAACTTGCATCTTGGCTAGTGTGCAGAATGCAGTTTAAAAATCATTTTCTTACACCCTCCATCCGCTATCGGATGACCAGTCGGTTAGCTGGTTCTCCACTAGTTTGCAACTGCTTGGATTTGCAAGGCAGTATCCTTGGGAGTTGTGTCAGTTTGGTTAAACTCCATTTCATTCTCACAACAACCTTGTGATGTAGGTTAGGCTGAGAGAGCTGGCCTAACATCACGTACGGTGCAATCCAAAGCAGAGTTACATTGTTCTAAGCCTGTTGACTGTGGTTGATTTAGAAGGGTGTAACTCTGTTTAGGATTGCACTGCCAGTGAGTTTCATGGCAGAGGAGGGATTTGAACCCAGACCTTCCCAATCCTTCATCTGCCATGACTAAGGGCTTGCTGGAGTTTGAACATGGGACTTCCTCTTGACCTAAGGAGATGGTAGGCAATGGTGTTTGGTGTTTCAAGCTCGGTTCATAAGGGATTTTTGCCACGTCGACATTATAAGATGGTCAACTCGCTACCCCCCCCTTCCAGGTTCTCTCACTGCCCTACAGAGAGACCTGACTTCCTCTTTGGAAACAACAGGATGTCCTGGCTTAACTTAATGGAAATAATGCTCCTTCTGAAAAGTATACTCCCACACACAAAATAATATGTGAGGAATATCACAGCAGTAAGGGACATCGTACCAAATGCTTCTTTTTGCCTTGGTTCCAGTGAGCCAACTTTATGGGTTTGCCAGCACTGCTCTACAGTACAAACCGGAAGGTCCCTATCCAGAAGTCTACTCAGAAGTGTTCCATTAAATTCAATGGGCTTACTTCCCAGAAAGGGTTATTGGGATTGCAGCCTATATTAGACAGCACAGAGTTAGAAGAGTGAATAGCAATGGAGAAGATGCGGGCGGGGGGGATAGCAGTGGGAGACAGAGGTAGAATAAGACTTGAAAGACTGAGAAATGGCATTTGCTGAAAAGGGTCAGTGGAGCTACTGGTTGCCTGCGATCAAGAATGCCTCTGTATGGATTAGAAACATGCCTGGTTTAACAAACAAAAAAAGAGATTAAAAATTAAATTGTGGGGATTGTACATGGGATTTGGCGCATGCAAAATTGACTATGCACCTACCTTGGCATGGGGCACAACTCACTTTATCTGAGATAAATTAAGCTTTATATAGCAGCAACTTTTTTGTCCAGGGACAGAAGATTATCGCTCTACGGCCATAACCCAAGACGCATTTTCTTGCCGCTCCACTCACATTATCCCTGATGGTGCAGATTTTTCAGAGTCGGCAATATTTCTAGGCCCCGGCAGCATCATTGCAATGAAACCTCTTCAAGGATATTTCAATCTTTTTACCATTCCCGCACATTCTCTCCCCCACCCGCCGGCCACTTTTCATTTTAATCCTTTACTGTCACTCTGCACAAAAGAGATCATTTGATTCCCTCCCCGATCAGCCATTTCTGTGCTGATGGCTGCCTTTTGTCTAGAAGGCACGATTGCGTCTGCTGGAGGTTTATCCCAGGGCCTCCGCAATGATTCACTTTTGTTCTTCATTTCCTTCCTTTGTGCTTTTTCAAATCATTCTGAGCACATCAGTCATTGAAATGGTGTTGGGGAGTGAGGATGACTTCCGCCTTTATAGGAACGATGTGATCTGCCTGTGGCTGGTGAGCCCCGTTCCTTCCCTGCCGTTCCTGGCATGGCTGGAATGTGGGGTAGTATTGTTGCAGTGGAATGTTGTCAAACAGTACATTTTCAGTGAGGGATGCGAAAGGTCAGCTTGGCTGCAAAAATCTGCACATAGTGTGGGGGCTGTGGCAGTTTTGGCTGGATAGAGGTGATGGTGCCAAGCAGGAAGAAGGGGAAGCGAACCATGAAGCTGTCAAATGGCTGAAGAGAAGGAGACAGTTAGCTGTGAGACAAGAAGTAAGCACCTGAGGGAAAAATGGGTGGAGGAAGTAGCAGGAAAGTGCAGAGGAGGCGTGAAACAGGAACAGGTGAGCAAGAGAAATAGAAAACCTCACTTGGAGCCAAGGGGCAAGAGAGGATACATAGATTTGGATCCCATGGAGAGTTTTATGGATGGATGAAGGTCAATTTTTGCTGGTTCCCCTCACATTCACTGCTGCTGACCCTGCCTCCCCTTCAGGCTGTTCCTGGGGGGGGGGGGATATTTTGGGCTGCTGGAGGTGGGAGGCTGGAAAGTCCACCCCACAGACTGAAATCCCTTCTGTCCAGTGAGTGCAAGCCGTGCTTGTAGAAAGGCAAGGGAGGCGGGAAGCAAAGTGAGGCAAAATGTGAGGAGCATGGAGTGCTCCTATCGATAGATAGCGAAGGAGTTGGCCCATCTCACTGCCTCGAAGAGTTTGCGTTTGTAGTGCTGCATCAGACATGATCGGAAACTCAAGATCCATCTTTTCTTAGAATCATAGAGTTGGAAGGGTCCACCAGGGTCATCTAATCCAACCCCCTGCACAATGCTGGAAATTCACAACTCACTCCCCCCCACACCCCCAGTGACCCCTACTCCATGCCCAGAGATGGCCAAGATGCCCTCCCTCTCATGATCTCCCTGAGGTCATAGAATCAGCATTGCTGACAGATGGCCTTCTAGCCTCTGCTTAAAAACCTCCAGGGAAGGAGAGCTTACCACCTCCCGAGGAAGCCTGTTCCACTGAGGAACCACTCTAAGAACCCCATCAGCCTATTCTTATGGTGTTGGTCGGCTCTTGCCTACTTTTGATCGAAGTGGTCTGTGGGTTTGCCTGCCCTTCCCCTCCTCCCTTCTGGCATGGGGGACCCCCAGAGCTCACCCTGGTTAACGTTATGTTTGCGCCAGTGTCTTTGCTAGCTGTAGTTTAACGCCATTCCACATTTTGTGACATGGTTAATAGCAGGTCTGCCATCCAGGCTAACAACCGTTTGGGCTCCCAGCGATTAAGGTTTACCTTTGGTGAAGCTGTCATCTTCAGCATTGTTAGCTCTGGAGCTGAAGGGGATGGAGAGTGGGGGGTTATCTGGGGGGGGGGGATAGAAGCAAACAAGCTCACCCATGAGTCTACCTTTTCAAACCCTGGTTAGAAAAATGGGCAACTGTGTCTTCTCTAGGTCTCAGTAGAACACAGATATCCCTCTCTTCTGGCCAAAGAGAGAACGCTGCATCATACATTCCAAGGTGATGCATTTGTCCTTCAGAATTTCCCATGAGGTTTTGTTTTGGTTTGTGGGGTGGGGTGGGGTTTGAAAATAACTTTGTTTTGTTTTTCTGCAGCTACTTCAACGAGAATCAATATCCTGATGAAGCCAAGAGGGAAGAAATTGCAAATGCCTGTAATGCAGTGATTCAAAAGCCAGGTACAGAAGCAGGCTGGAAGCCTTTTCAGAAGGGCTTGCAAATGGGTTTGTCCCATACGTTTAGCGATCTCTTGCACTCATCTGGCTGACGGCTACATTTTCCTTCCGCAGGGTCCCGGTTTTTTTTGTTTGTTGGGGGAGGAGTACAGGAGCAAGAGATTGACCCTGACCTGTGACAAGAATAAAAGCAAAATATCTTTAAGAGGAAGCAGCAAGGCTAGTTTGATTTGTAAAAAAGGCCCCAGATGTTCTGAGTGTTTACAGTTCATATACTCCTATGTACAGGAGCTCTAGCTCTGTGGTAGAGCCCATGCTTTGTGTGCCAAAAGTCTCATGTTCAATCCCTTCCATCTCTCATTTGAAAAAAAAATTCAGGCAGCCGGAGTTGGGTAGGATTGCCCGAGTCCTTCATGCACCACTGCCGGTTAGAGTATTTGGCTAGAGGAACGGCCTGACACGAGCAAGTGTCCTTCATGTGTTCCTATATTCTTCATTTTTGTTATTAAAGCAAAATCTCTGCTGAACACAAGATCCTAAAAAAGCGATGCTCTCGGGTTTTCATTGCAAAGCATCCAAGTTTTCAGCATGCACTGAGAATTAAGCCACACCCCTTCATCTGCATGGCTCCACCCTTGGGTCTGTTTCTTGGTCACAACAGCTGTAATGAAGTGTTAGGATCTGGTGCACATACAGGACATATCCCTCTGTTTACCAGGCTAGCTCCTGTGCGGATGACAAAATCTGTACCACGGGGCCAGGTAGGGGCCTCTGCATACTTGATGGCCTCCTCAGGTATGCAGAAAAACATGATTTGGTAAAGTAACCCGAAAGGGGGAAACATCCTGAAAATGGGTTTGTCCCAAGAAGGCACCTCACTGTCAGTCAAACCACAAAGGATGCGTGTGCGTATTTGTTGGGCACGGGGACATCACCCTGTGCAAGTCCCTCAGCATTTACACAATCCAGGAGGGGGGGGATGAGAGTTATAAATTGTTATCCTACCCACCTTGGCAATTACTTGCAGGCTCCTAGTTTATCTAGTTTTTATTACCTGTGTCTGTATCTGCCATAGTTTTTCCCAATCCCCTTTCATGGAACTCAGAGCAGAACACATGGTTTGGATCAGGACTAAAATTTTCAATGAAAGAATGGAACTTTCCTGCCTCCCCTCTCCCACTACAGCCTATTGATCTCCACAAAACGCTGCTCCCGGTTGAATAACAGGAGGAGCGTCTGCAGTGGGAAGGGGGAATCGGTGGAAACTGCAGTTTAGTGTGGATCCAACCCTCTGTTTCTCTCACCATTTTATCCTCCCAACCGAGAGCGAGCGAGACCAGCCCAAGGTCACCCAATGAGATTCCTGGCTCAGTTTAGGTTTGACAGCTTAACCATTTCACTACATAGTCCCAATTTTTGTATGTGTACAAAGAATACTAGGTGTGTATATTCCAGGACACGTGAGATGGAAGAGCCCCACATTTCACCATCATGTAACAGAGCAAAATGTTCATTGATGCAAGGTGGGGTTTTTTAACTTCCTCCAGGGAAGAAGCTGTCCGATTTGGAACGGGTGACCTCCCTCAAAGTGTACAACTGGTTTGCTAACAGAAGGAAGGAAATCAAGAGGCGAGCCAATATTGGTAATGTATCAGACAACCTTGAAGAGCTGCTCAGGCAGAATGGGCTGGAGTTGCATTAACGGGAATATTTGTAAATGGATGAAGAGGAGAAAGATGCAGCCACTTTGGGTCCTCATTGAAGGGAAGGGCGGGGTATAATTGAAGTAAATAAATACAATTCAGGGTCTTGATGGTGCTTTAAATGGGGGCCTAGAAGGCTTGGTGGAAACAGTTGTTGCGCCTTCCTCTGTGGCTCAGTTTGTAGAACATCTGCTTGGCATGCGGAAGGTCCCAGGTTCAATCCCCGGCATCTCCAGTTAAAAGGACTAGGCAGAGTAGGTGATTTGAAAGACCCCTGCCTGAGACCCTGGAGAGCCGCTACTGGTCAGAGTAAACAATACTGACTTTGATGGACCAAGGGTCTGATTCAGTACAAGGCAGCTTCATCTGTTCATGTGTTCTCCATATTTCCTAGAACATGCTGAAAGTGCACATACAGGAAGGTTAGTGTTCAGATGTCACACCAAAAAGCTGAATTTCTGAATGTGGGTTTTGAACCGTGTTCTGGAAACCCCTGGGTTACTTCTGGAAGTTCCTGGAACCTTATCTGGGGCTTCTCATTAAAAAGATGGGTAATGGCAGATGTAAGTTCTTTGAAAGACAGACGTTCTTTCAAACCAGAAACACTTGCAACATGCAAGTGTTCACACAGACAGCAGCGAGATTCAGTAGGACTGTCCAGTGTAGCATGTGAGCTGACGGTGTGTCCTAGGACTTATCCCTCATCCTTCTACAACATACAGGGACTTCGCAGCAAACAGGTTTCAGTGGGAAGGGTTCTCTGACTTTTTTGGGGGGGGGGGCATCAAGTCGCAGTCAACTTATGGCAACCCCATAGGGTTTTCAAGAGACATTCAGAGGTGGTTTGCCATTGCCTGCCTCTGCATAGCAACCTGGACTTCTCTTCTCTGAGGCTCAGAGGACATCTTATGGGCGGGTGTTTCCGTTTCCATTCTCAGGGATAGGCAGGTTCTTGACTTTTTTCAACTTCCTGTCCCTCACCGGAAACCCCTCCCAGTTCTATTCCTGCCTCAGAGAGAAGAGCAGCTTCGCAGTGCGCTCCGCAGCTATTTTAGATTTAAAAGACCCTTTCTTTCTACTAAACTTTCTTCTGCAGCCCTTCTCCCCCCTCCACCCACCTTCCTCCTTCCATCTTGGTAGTTTTTGGTCCCATCTGTTCCCCATTGTCGCCGCCTAGTCTGCCCTTCGTCCCGTGCCTTTCCATTTCTTCCCTCACCTGGAAAATGGCGGCAAGCGAGGAGTTCTCCGGAGAGGAGCTCCTTTCGGGAGACGAGGCGGTTTCCACGGAGCTCTTGTCTTCCCGCCGAAACAAACAGGCGGGGGCGAACGATGGAAAAACGCGGCGGGGGACCGCGGCAACGGCGGTTTCTGTGGCGGCTCGGCCCAAAAGAAAGCGCTCCGAGGCCGATGAGAATGGCGCGAAGCAATCGCGCGCAAACAAGATGGCCGCCGATCCTCCCCGTTCGTCCCCGGTGGGTGACAAGGGTGAAGGAGATCAACCACCCCATAATGTCGGCTCCTCAGGCAGCTCTACTACGGACGTCGGACTGGGTACAGTTCACCCTCCTCTTTCCAATTTGTCGGCGGGGGGGGGGCAAGCGAGCGGGGGATGTTAGAACTAATGCGCAGGGCATTAAGAGAGGAATTCGCTCTTCTGGGGGAAATATCTTCCAGGGGCCCCTCCAGTTCTAGAGCCTCCTCCCCCTCCAGAAGTTCTGTTCACCTAGAGCCACCAGTCCAGGGACCCAGGTTTGCCTCTCAATCTAGGGCGGCTGGTAGGTCTCGACGACCCCACCTGGAAAAGGTCACTGATCAACATTTCTCCTCCGGGGAAGAGGAAGAAAGAGAGGAAGGGGAATTCTCCTCTGGAGAGGAGAAGGAGGGGGGGGAGACAACACAGGAACCTCACCCGCGGTTGTTTGCTGGGGAAGACTATCAGCTTTTTCTGTGCAAAGTTGTCAGCCCTTGATCTCCATGAAGATGAAGACACTGAGGCTATTAAGGCCAAGGCTAAGTTCAGGGGATCAAAGGAGTTTTTTACTCGGCTGCAAACTAAGTCATATTCAGTTCCCTTTCCTGAATACTTCGAAGACCTCCTCAGGTCAGAGTTGCAAAAACCTATGTCTACCAAGCAGGTGCCAGCCTCCATTAAAAAGTTATATGCATTGTAACCCAGAGCCATGACCCTCCTGCAGGTCCCCTTGGTGGAAGCCCTTATTACAGACCTCCAGAGAAGGCACATGAAGCCGCAGCCTTGTCCATCCAAGCATCGGCTACATCTGCATTGGTAGCTAGAGCCAGCATCATGTGGATCAGGAAGATCATTGAATTGCTTCCTCCAGATAACAAGAGAATCTTGGTCGGTTTAAAACGTCTTTTAAAGGCCTCTAACTTCATGGCAGATGCTACTCTGGATTCCTTGTCCTTCACGGCTAGATCCTTGGCGGCTTCCTCTGCAGTACGGAGGGCAGCTTGGATCAGGTCATGGTCGGCTGACACTGGATCCAAAGCCATTCTTTGAAGGAGGCAAACTGTTTGGTCCCAAACTTGATGACATCCTTGTGGAAACCAAGGACAAAAAGAAGGCCCTGCCGAAGTACATCAAAAAGGATGGGAAGCCAACCTTCTCACATTCCTTTCGACCCTTTAGAACATCTCACTCCATGGCACGACCTAGATCAGATGGCAGAAGATCTACCTGGAATTCTGGAAGGGGATCTTTCAGAAAGGGATCTAGATTCGGAAGAGGGGCTTCATTCAGTGGGCAAGGACCTGACAAGCCATCAAGATTTGGAGACAAGCAAGGAAAGCAATGACTGCGACCTTCTTCCAGTGGGGGGGCGACAGCATGGACCTCCTCCACCACAGACAACTGGACACGTCAGCTCATAAGTCAAGGGTATCAAATAGAATTTCACACCTTCCCCCCAAATCGTTACCTGGTCTCTCCAGTCTCCCGCAATCAAGAGAAAGCCCTATGGACTCAAGCGGCAGTTCAACACCTATTGGACATATGGGCCATAGAACAAGTTCCAGACTCAGAAAAATGCACCGGGGTCTACTCCTTCTTTTTCACAGTTCCAAAACGAAATGGAGACTGGAGAGCCATCCTGGATCTGAAATTCCTCAATCGATTTGTTTACAAGAAACACTTCAGAATGGAGACTCTCAGATCCATAGTGGAAGCCCTTCGCCCTCAAGCCTTCCTAACATCAATAGATTTAAAAGAAGCGTACCTGCACATCCTGATTCATCCATCTCACCGCAAGTACCTTCGATTCACCCATGGACAGTTTCATCTGCAGTTCAGGGCACTTCCCTTCGGTCTGACGTCAGCTCCGAGGGTCTTCTCCAAAGTCCTGGTCAACCTCGTCGCGATCCTGAGGGAGCAGGGGATTCACATCTTCCCCTATCTGGACGACATCTTGGTGAGTGCCCCTTCGGAGTCGTTAGCGAGAGACCATACTCAGACGGTCATTCAAACCCTGACCCAACACGGTTTCGTTGTGAACATGGACAAGAGCCTCACCTCACCTACCCAATCGATCCTTCACCTGGGTGCAATCATAGACACGAGGCAAAACAAGATGTTCCTTCCCAAGGACAAAATCAACACATTACGGACCCTGGCCAAGACCACCAGATCCTCCAAGTCGACGGGACTTTAGACCCTAGTCAGACTCCAAGGTCTCATGGTGGCTTGCATAGACCTGGTCCCATGGACTCGACTTCATATGAGAGCTTTTCAATGGTTTTTGAAACCTTTTCAGATCCAAATTATACAGAAGAAGAACCCACGTCTCGCGCTCACGGCTCCAGTTAAGGACAGCCTGTCGTGGTGGACCAAGGAGTCCAACCTGTCTCAAGGCCTCCCTTACATCAGGGAATCATCAGCCCAGTTATTCACCGACGCGAGTCTTCTGGGTTGGGGGGCTACCCTACAACATCATATTGCCCAGGGTCGGTGGACTCAAACAGAGACCCACATGCACATCAACAGGTTGGAACTGAGGGCAATCCACAAAGCCCTCCTCAAATTCCAACCACTAGTCGAGGGACAGCATATTTTGGTGAGAACAGACAACATCTCCGCCAAGGCTCACCTGAACAGACAAGGAGGGTCTCGTTCCTCCTCCCTCCACGCGGAGTCCTTACGCATCCTCAACTGGGCCGAAGTTCACCTCGTGTCCATAAAAGCAGAACACATTCAGAGCGTTCAAAACTCGCAGGCAGATTGGCTGAGCAGACAGCAAGTGGACGAAGGAGAGTGGTCGCTAAACAGGGATGTCTTTCTTCTCATCCACATGAGGTTCGGCAAACCAACAGTGGACCTATTTGCCACGTCAAAAAATCGACAGCTGAGAAGGTTCTTCTCGAGGTTCGAAGACCACGAAGCAGAAGGGGTGGATGCCCTGGAAACACCCTGGCCGAAGGAGAAGCTTTACGCCTTCCCACCTCTGCCGATCCTGCCCAGGGTCCTCAGGAAAATCAGGAAGGAAAGGGCTCATGTTGTATTGGCTCCGCACTGGCCCAGACGTCCCTGGTTTCCTGCACTGAGAGAACTGTCCACTCAACCACCGTGGGAATTACCGGTGACAGAGGATCTCCTTCACCAAGGGCCCATTCTGCATCCGGTCCCAGCGTGGTTAAAACTGACTGCTTGGGACTTGAGAGGCAGCGGATGCTGAACTTGGGATACTCCACTGATGTGGTATCCACAATGTTGGAGGCCAGAAAATTATCAACTAAGCGTATGTACAATTTTACGTGGAAGGCCTTTGTTCGCTGGTGTTGTAGGAAGCATCTGGACCCTCTAAGTATTTCCACTCCTGATCTACTCAACTTCTTGCAGGACGGCGCAGACCTACACCTAAAGGCTTCTACTCTGCGCACGCAGATAGCAGCTATTGCAACAGTCATTACCCATCTTGATGGATACGTCACTTGCTGACATCCGCATGTAGTCACATTCTTGAAGGGAGTTACTTACCTGTCTCCTCCAACCTCGCATAGGTTTTCGACGTGGCGTCTGAATGTGGTACTAAAAGCACTAACTAAACCTCCATTTGAGCCATTAAAGGAGGTGCCACTATCCTTTCTACGCATGAAGGTTGTGTTCCTGGTGGCAATCACATCAGCCAGAAGATTATCAGAATTAAGAGCACTGTCATCTAGAGATAGCCTCTGTATTTTCCATGCAGACAAAGTTGTTCTTCGGCCAGACCCAACCTTTATACCAAAGGTGAACGCTAGCTATCACAAACAACAGGAATTGGTGTTGCCTTCCTTCTGCTCAAAACCAAGTCACCCCAAAGAAAAAGACTGGCATACCCTGGATGTGCGAAGAGCACTTCGAGTTTATTTAAAACGTACAAAGGCATTCAGGCGATCGGATTCGCTTTTCATTTCTATTTCTCCTCCAAACAAGGGTTGCAAGATGTCAACTACTTCAATAAGCAGATGTATCAAACAATGTATACAACTGTCTTATCAACATGCACACGTTCCCTGCTCGCAGGGGATAACTGCACACTCGACGCGTAGTGCGGCCACGTCAGCAGCATTCGACTCGCAAGCTTCCGTGGAGGAGATATGTAAAGCTGCCACTTGGACGAGTCCATCAACCTTCGTACGTCATTACAGGATCGACACTTACACGTCCACGGATGCATCCTTCGGGAGAAGAGTTCTGCAGCAGGTGGCGAATGATGCTTGACCCCACCCAGGAGTGACAGCTATTGAACATCCCGCTCATAAGATGTCCTCTGAGCCTCAGAGAAGAGAACGGAGCCTTGGCTTACCTGTGAGGGCTCCTTCTTCTCTGAGTGAAGAGGACATCTTGCCCTCCCAGGGCGAAGACAGTCCGCCGGTCAAGCACCAAGACAATCAAGTTGATGGAAATACTCGCCTCTGCAGCCATTTTCTAATCCCTGATGTTCTATCCTAAGTCTTAACATGTTTAATGTGAATACCGGTTATGCAATAATTAACCAATTTAATGTTGGCGTTAAGTTTAGCGCTTTGTTCACTTATTTTCCTTGTATTGCATGATACACGTTGTTTGTTATATGTTTTTCTGTCCTGTTAACTTTACTTTGGAAGTCCTCGAACTGGGAGGGGTTTCTGGTGAGGGACAGGAAGTTGAAAAAAGTCAAGAACCTGCCTATCCCTGAGAATGGAAACGGAAACACCCGCTCATAAGATGTCCTCTTCACTCAGAGAAGAAGGAGCCCTCACAGGTAAGCCAAGGCTCCGTTCCTTGGCAGTCTCCTATCCAAGTACTAACCAGGGCTGACCCTGCTTAGCTTCCGAGATCTGATGAGATCAGGCTAGCCTGAAGATAGAAAACTGTAAAAGAATATAATCACTGTGGCTGTCAGGGAAAATACTTTCTTGCATCCAAAAGTATTTTTAGGAGACGCTTCCTGACATTATTTGCGCCAAATGCGTTTGGCTGAGATGCCAGTACAACTTCACGATTTGCTGACCTGAACTTGTCCTTAGATATTAGCATACTGTGAAGAGTACCTTGACTCCAGCCCCTCCACCTGGGTCTCCCTGTTGAATTCTTCTCTCACACTTCTGTTTCTCTTTATGGCATGGCTCACGCCATTGACCCCAAATTGTACTAAATACTGCAGCACCTAGCACACTACTGAAGCAAAATAAATCTTTAAAAAAACACCCTCTCTTAAATTTGCGCTCTGGGCATGCTTTCCTAACTAATAACAGTAATAAGCGTATATACAGTCCTTTTGGGTGTCTAAAATAGTATGTCCTTGCATTGAGAAGGGGAGGAAAAATCCTTGAATCATTCAAATATAATAAGGAATAGGATGCATCGTATGTCAACAGCCCATGTTGTTAATTGCAGAAATCAATAACATTGTGTTAAAATTGTTCTGTAGGATAAGTTTTCCCAAGGAGTGTATTCTTTCTTTCTCTGTATTTAATGGTACATTCGACCTTAGCCGTTGCTGCTGTGTCCCAAACATTCTCCAACCACTGTTTTAGCAGATCGAATATCTACTACTTAGCATTTGTGTAGCTCCGCAGAGCATTTAAAGGGCTTTCTTGTTCCGGGGAACTTCATGTTCAAAGGCAGGGAGCTCTCTCAATACCATTTGCTTACAGTCAATAGGAAGGGAAAGCATTGGCCTCCCTGCCCAGCTTGTAGCTTTTCCAAGAGGCATCGGGTTGGGGCACGGTAGGAAATGGGATGCTGGACTAGTTGGACCAGCAGGGCGTTTTTTGTTTCCATATACTTTACTTCAGAGCCTAACTAGATGTGACACTGGACCTGTGAATGGATCTTTCCAGTGTTTGTTTATAGTTGACTAGCAGCTGTGTAAGGCTTTGTTTGAATTGGGGCCGTGCCTCAGGATGGGAGGGGAGGTTTAATCCTTTCACCCTTGCATGGTTTCATTAAAACCACCTTCCTTGCCACATCTTTTGTTACTCCTGGAAAGGAAAAAAGACAGATACTTGCTCCATGCCTGTCTTTTTTCCTTCCTAGCACTTTTGGTTTTGTTTTGTAGAAGGGTTAAACCCCCTTCTCTCCCCACGCCTCTCTGCATGCAATCCTATGCAGCTACTGGCTGATGTCAGAAAAGGTTAGGAAGATCCAATTATGTATCCCCCAGTGTTTCCCCTAGCTAAGCCCACGGCAGTTCAGCCAGATATATAGGAAGTCTGTTTTCCAGAAATCCAGAATTTTTGCAAGGAAAAGGGGAAGACACATTTAAGAAGATTTAACAGTTGGTCCCTTAAATGTACCCAGTGAATCATGTGTTCTGGTGCTTTTCAAGGAGATGGGATGAGGCATGGTTGCGTGGAGGTAGAAGATCCATTTGCCTGTAGAAAATGGCAACCCAAGCAATCAAGAGGCTGAGTTAAAAGGCAAAGACGTTTGTTGCATTTTCCTTTAGAAAATGGACTGCTTGGAGGCTTACAAATACTATAATTTGGGTAGAGAGGAGATCGCATTCCTCTTTCTCTAATAACTCTAAAACTCTGGGCCACACAGTGAAGCTGATAAGTGGTAGATCCTGGAGCAACCAAAAAAAAAAAAAGTTCTTTTTCTCATGATATACAACTATCTTCTGGAGTTTGCTGCACATATGCCAACAGAAGGAGCTTCCAGCAGATTTGGTCTGACCTGTGCAAGCAAGCCAAGTGGTTACTGGCATCGCAATATTTGAGGTGCAAGTAAAGCAGAGTGTGAGACCCATGAACACTGCACAGAATAAGGGGACCAACTCCTGGCTTCCATGCAGCTGCGCATGTGATCTGAGTTGCCCCTCAGCATCCGGTTATAAAATTATGAGAGATTCTTGGGCACCTCTTTTGGGGAGTGTAGCTGCATGGCTGCTCTTATGTTCAGAATGTCTTGGGCTGGCCCCAAGATCCTGAACCTAACAAGGGCTATAAAAACCGTCATAACATCTGAAGAAAGGACATCAGCTAACAATTGGTTTTGATTCTGCAATTTTTTTGAAAAAAAATCAGCATTCGTGCTGCTCCAACCAAATTAATTTTCCTTTTTTAACAGTGCAACAACACACACAAAAGGGGCTTGCACCATATTGAAATGAGGATGAAAACGGGACCCACACTGGGCACACCTTTCTTGTAAGAACCAACACGAACCACACACGTGTGCAAATGTAAAATACCCAGAAAGATGCCACAAACGTACTCAGGGAGATTTTTCTTTAAGCTGTTTGTGTTAACATTTTCACTGTAAGCAAGTCTGCCATTATTGTTTTCGCCCTCTTGTAGAAGAGCCTTTTGGCCTTAGCCAACATTTGGTAGCAAATGTTGTCTATGTGCCATGATTTCCCAGCAGCACAAAATGTGACCCTTAGTGCAGGATTTAGCCTCTTGAGAAGTTTAGCTTTCATTTGTGGGGGGGACTGTCTAGCTCCCCTCTCCCCATGAGTTCAATGATATCAACTGTTGAAATCTCAGATGCAAGTGAAGATTTCCAGTGGGGGCGGGGCGGCAGCAGCAGCAGCTTCATTGCATTGAATAAGCTCTTGCCCCTGCCTGTAATGTGATGAGACCAGAATAAATTGGGATATGCAAGTTTGCTTAATTTGCATGACTATAATTCTTGCAGATTGAGCAAATTTGCATAATTCATGTTTTTAAAGGTAGGTTTTTTTTTTTTTAAGAGCAGAGTTTGGGGTGGGTTTTTTTATTGTGGCGTACACACAGCCTTGAGTATTATTTCTGGTTCTTACAAGAAACAGTGTGCCTCATTAGTGAGGATTCCCATTTTTCATCTTCATCCATATCGGTAACCCTGCAGCAGATAATTCAGGGATCCATTTGCTTTTTTCGAAGAAGCAGCAATCCTGGAGAGTCATGGGATAGATGTACAAAGTCCTGGAGGCCACTCCAACAGTGACGACGTAGACGGGAATGACTATTCAGAGCAGGTAAGTATTTGAGGGAAGTCAAGAGGCCCCGGATCGCTGCGTCCCTTCCGCGAGTCACCCAGGCCTCATTTGTCGGAGGGAGGGAATGTTAGAAGGGTGGTGGCTCTTTGGTTCCTCTGTCATGTGGAATAACATGGCTTATTACATGGTCATTTAAGGAGGGGAAAGTGGAACGCCCCAGATCTCCCCATCATTGACCCACATGGATTTATTGTCATACAACAGGACACTTGGCAAGTACGCAATGGGGAGGAGGAGGGACGATGTACAGAGGGAGGCAGAGAAGCAGAGAAGTTAGAAGAAGACAGGAGGATCTGCTCAAAACAAGCAAGTTAACACTCTGTTCGCACAAGTTTGAAAAAATGCCAGGGCATGATCAACTTGCCAGACCACATCACCATGCATAGTAATCCTGTGTCTGTTTATCCCATGTAACCAGAGCTGTGTGTATCCAATGACTACCCTTCCCTGTGCGTTAAAACAAACTAACAAATTACGTCTGGGCCTGAGAGTTTCAGAAGGAGGAAGAAACTTTAGCACGTTTGGCCAGCGTTTGCTTAAATTCTCGAGAGTCACAGAGAGGATTTGTGAAGGCAACTGTGGTGCTGAACAACTTATGGAGTGACAAGGGGGTACAGGACAGGGGAGCAAGCTGCTTTGTCATTTAGAACAGCTGGCCCACACCTTCTGATTTCATTGGCTCAGTAGCCTGGATCACTGTCCCTTTCTCCATCACTTGAACTGCCTGCCGAAGAATAACAAATTGAAATTTGGAAAACGAAACTCAGTGATTTTGAACAATGTGACCTTGGAGTTTCCTTGGCGTACGGTTTTGAATCCTGTCTAACATGTGGAACACACAGTCCTGCTTACAGCACAAAGATATACAGGTGTTTGGTTCTCCCCCCCCCCCCAGTGCAACGCATGCAAAGATGCATGCCTTCTGTTCCCTAGTACCTCTCCCAGAAATGAATGCATTGATGGTCACTTAGCAAATGTGGTAGCTTGATGCCTGATGAGAGAATCCCGCCCATCCCCTTTGTCATGGTGTTCTGCAACCAAGTAATATAGGGCACATGTTGACTTGCAGGTCTCACCTGCATGGGTTAGTCTCTTTCCTCCATACATTCCTACTGTGACCTTCGGATGTGCATTGTATTCGTCACGCATTCTCTCACTCCCACAAACTCATACACGGGCTACGTATTAAATTTATCATACAAGAGCTCTTTTGGAAGGTTCTCCCACTAACAGCAAGAAGATGCTGGAGGGGTTAGAAGTGGGATGCTAATGAAGAAGAAGGAGCCGTTGACTGTATTTCTCTCTTATCTGTTTTTGTTCTCTTACCGCTCTCTTGTTAGCTGCTAATTTTTTCCTACTGCTTCCTCTCCCAACTAGTAGAGAAAATTAGCCAACCGAACTGAGAGACCAACAGCCAGTGTGTCCTTCTTTGTAGTCTGTATAATTTGTCTCCCTTCCAGCTTTCTCTTTCTGTCAGTGGAGAGGCCTTAGTAAGACAGAACATTGCCCATGTACACAAATTGTCAAAACCACAGTAAATGTTGATAAAGGGCCTATCGGATTGCTTCAACTTACCTAAGGCTAAAGGGGTCATTCTTTGATGGGCTTCTCACATGCTGACCAATGATTTGGCTGTATTGTGAAGTCAAACCTTATGACCATAGATCTTCATAGTGTGACCATAGATCTTCAGTATGGTTGGGGGTTGCTCTTGCGGTCTTTCATGAAAGGATGGACAACAGACCTCTCACCTTTTTTACATCCTTCACCCCACTTTACAGTGGAGTTTATCCCTCCATCTTCCATTGAAATGAGCGGAAGGTATCCTTGTGGTATCCTTCAGAGCCACTATCTCTGTAAAAAGAAGAAAAGGGAACAGTACAAAAGCCCTGAAAGCTGTTATATGTATATGTAGTCCCATGAGCTCTTTAAATTAGAAAGGTATCCCTAACTTTTTATAAATAAATAAAGTAAGCAATTGCTGGATCCAGATGATTGTTTTAAATTAGTTTTCTTTGCCGTGAGCCTTTGAAATGGGGGTATTGTAGGTGTCTGAATACAGCTGATGGCTAATTAGTAGTGGGCTCTTCCATCTATGCAAATTGTAAATTATCTTCTGGTCTGCCAAATCAGCAGTTTTTTCCATTGTGGGGGGAGAGCACGAACATGTGAACCTCCATATAATTTTAAGCTATTTAGTTTGATTCATAGCATTTGTGGGTAGAGGTATGTTTCACCCAGTTTCATAAAGTATTCTGACTGGGAAATTTAACTACTTATGCACCTTGGGTTCTAACATGAAGGACAGTCAAAGGGCCTTGGAATCATTACTACAGAAAACCTACTGGCCAATGGCTGACTCAGTTCATATTAAAGCAAAGTGTTCCCTATTTCCTGACAATATTTTGAACTCCTAGATTCTTTACATATATAGCTTTATATAATATGGTGTTATGGGTCTTGCTATGATTAAAGTAATTTAAGAGGTGTTAAAGGCTGCCACACTGTTAAAAACAAATTATACCACCACACGCCCCATCTGGCCTTCTCAGACTTATCAAACATAAATCAGAATTCTTAGGAACAAAATGGAGACATGTCATATTATTTTTGCTAGGTGGGGTGTTGCCCTTATAACTTAATTGTGATGCATGGCACCTGACTGATGTGCTAGTGTGGTGCTTGGAGATGTGTTTGGTTTACATAGTTAAAGCAATCAGCACTCTGGAGAACTTGTTTTACATTGCATACAAAGCAGCGGGAGCCTGAAGCAGGAAGTGGGAACAAAGGGAAATGTGCCATCCCTGTTTAGAGTGACAGAATTCATTCTAATGGGTAAAACCTACCTGTGCTGCATGGGTCTGTTTAGATCGTTTTTCTTTTCACGGAGTGCTGGAAAATATTAGCACGTTGTTTTGGGGGAAGGGGGAGGTTAGTTGTGTGAGTAGAATTACGGCCACCCAAGTGATAGCACAAAGGATCTCTATTTGGCCTAATGTCTTTGAAAGGTGTTTGTAAAAGCTGCCATTTCCATGCTCTTAATCCTCATTACTCTGCTTAGACTGCAGCAGCTCAAAAGAATCTCCTTTGCGGTGTTACTACCCTCCTGATCACCTTAAAATTTTCAGAACGCCTTTTGCCCTGTCCTTGACAGCCAGTGTCATTTGGACTTTACATGCCTTTAAATTCAGTCTGTTCACTAGTCACATTTTTAAGAGTTGTGATTTTTGGAGAATTTAAATTTTTTAAAATTTATATTTATTTAATTTTGTATCCTGCCCTCACTCCCTGGCCAAAGCCAGGCCCAGGGTGGCTTGCAACATGATAATAAATATAGCAAATATAATAAAATTACAATAAAATCATGAAAATAAAATAATTTACAAAATCCACAAGCTTTAGTGCCCCGTAAACATTTTCAATAAAAGCAGAATGGCGCTCATTTTGTGGCATAGGCCACTGCAGAGCCTACGAACAGTCAGGACCCCCACATGTTAGTTGGTAGATAGTATAGTACAGATTAAATACTTGGCACAGGTACAAGGGAGAATCTTAGTGACATCCCCTGCAAATCTGGATGGAAGTCAGTCACTGGCTGCATCTTCCCTATTTGCTTCCTGCCATCCTTCCTCTTTATCTTTAGGTATGCTAGGAACTTAAGATTCTGTCCTCTCTGTTGTCTGCCATGATCTTTAAGATCAACTGAGTTGTCTACCATCCCGTGCTATGTGGTGCAGAGAATAGAGTGATGGATGAAGACAGGGTAGACCCAAGTTCAAATCTTGACTCTGCCAGGAAGCTTGCTGAGTGGCTTTGAGCTAAATATCTTTTTCTCAGCCACACCTTATCACCACACCATCGTTAGGAAGGTCAGTTGAATAACACAGGGTACACTGCCCTGAGCTCCCTGGGAGAAACTCAGGGTATAAACAAGTTAGTTAAGATAGTATGGAAGGTTCATATGGTCAACATTTGTTTCCTGACCTTCCTCCATGGAGATCAGTATGATATAAATGAAGTTATCCATTATTTTCCTCCTACAACAATCTTGTGAGGTAAATTAGGTGGGGAGGCAATGACATGCCTCAATTCTCCTAGAAATGCACAGGCTTCATTTTCAAAAACAGCATGTCTGCTAATATCTTAGCCTGTTTTCTCTAGCTGAGATGTTATAACAGTTCTGAGGCATTGTGGGTCCCTGCTGTAGGATGCCACACATTTTGCAGATCTTAGTTTGCACAGACATGGAGATCTCACGGAACCTGATAATGATTGCAGGTCCCCTGCTGAGAATCAGAGAAATGCTAGAGTCCAACAATTGCCATTTGCTGAGATGTTTCCCCAGGTCATTCTCTCCCAAATGCCCGCTCAAAACCCTTAACCATGTGACCAGGTGGCACCCATGTATTTCTACAAACAAACAAATAATTCATTTTTTCTAATTGAAGCAAATTCTCAATTTGGGATTGTGTAAATTGTGCAAATCCACATATTTAATTTGCATAATGTGTTCTGGTTGTGGAATTTAAGGTTTCAACTTGCGGAATTTGGTTTCTGTTAATGTAAAATTGGAAGGGATAATGTGAAACAAAGGAAGATATGTCTGTGTTGGGCTCTCTTCCTTTCATCCCCCTTTTTATTTTTTGAGGGTATGGTTATCTCCAAATCCTTCCCCACTTTCCCTTTCCTCTCCAACCAATGCCTGATCAGCATGTGATGATCAACTTTTAAAATAAGACTCCTTGTGTTTCCGAACATTGAATGACTATGTTTGCTGCCTTCCTGTTTCTAGCTTAAGGCTCTTTTAAACTCCTGTAGAATAAAGGTACTGACTGTGCTTGTCTTTGTTTTGCCCTTTTCATCTTTCTGCCTCCTTCTCTGCTTACACAGGATGACAGCACTAGCCATAGTGACCACCAAGACCCTATCTCACTAGCCGTGGAGATGGCAGCAGTAAACCACACCATCCTGGCACTGGCCCGGCAAGGAACCAACGAGATCAAAACAGAGGCCCTAGACGACGACTGATGAAGCGGCGGAGGGGGAGGGCTGAGACCGAGAAAGTAACTTAGTTTTAGACGTAGCACCTTAGCAGCCTTTCCTGGTCCTTACTATGTGTTTTTCTTGCAGTATAACTTTGCAGTCTCTTGTACGTCAAGTTAGCCGTTTAGGGTCTTGTCCTGTGAAGATGGCATGGTGCCCTCTGACTCCGCATATAAACTCTCAGTATTAACTCCCAGTCAAATAATTAACCAAGCCGACTGACCTCCCTATTCCAGCTCACCCCCCCACCCCCCGTTTCCCCCATGGCTAGACAAAAACCTTTGCTGCTCTGTCTTAGCATTCCATGAACGTGCTTCCAGGTGTCGTAGGCAGCCCTCAATTCCAAGCCTTAGGCTAAACCTATAACGTGACAACAACAAAAAAACACCCTTGGATTACCTTTTAAATGTCGTGTGTTAATGCTTTTCCTTTCCGAGAATGAAAGAGGATACAGTGAGGTTGCGTGGGTTCGAGAACAATAATGGCTGCCATATTGCAAGCGTTGGACTGAGAACGGGGAGATGATCTATTCCGGCTATGTTTTAGTATCTGGTTTCCAGGTTCCAATAAGCTGTGCCTCCTGTGGTCATGCAGCGACATGCCCCTCTTCCATTTTTCTTTGCTGTTGGTGCTATGGTGAGAACATTTTGGATAGTACAGAATAAGATGGGGGAGTGTCCGTTGGCGCATTTTGGTTGATGCTCATTGCTCAGATACTCAGCCTAGCCTTGCTCTTTTCTTGCAAGCTGTGCGGCAAGGAACGTATGACTAACTAAAGGTTCTTGTGTGAGCTCCGAAGGAGCTGCCTGTCGCAACTCTGTTCCGGGCTTGCCTACTTCCAGTCAGCCTGTGCTGTTGAAGTGAGTAAACCTGCTGCATCTCTGCACCAGGGGGTGATTGGGTCATTTGAGTGCTTCCAGTGCAGAGAGACAGCAGAATTATCTGCATTCAGTGGAAGCACACCCAGAGCAGTGACCTTCGGAGAAGAACCATGTGGATTGTCCTAACTTTCTTCTCAGAGTATGCCTTTTTAGTTGTAACGGTTAAGCGTGCCTCCAGTTTTCAGCCTCGGCTGTTAGAAGTTTGGGAAATACTACTCAAAAATCTTGTAAACTCTTCTCTGCCCGTGCCCTGTCTTGTGTTCTTGAGGAAAATGTTAATAAATTGGGGTGTGTGCCTATTTGCATAGTTTAGGTGGTCTGCAGTAGAAGAGCATGATTCAAGTCCAGTAGCCCTTTAACGGCCAACAAGATTTCCAGAGTTATAAGCATTCAAGAGTCAAAACTCTGACAACGCTTTGGTATCTGTCAAAGGGAGCTTTGACTCTCGAAAGTTTATACCCTGGAAATCTTGTCGGTCTTTAAGGTGCTACTGGAATCTGGCTCTATATCTGCACAGTTACATCCCAGCAAGCCCAAATACAAACTGTGGGGGACACATATGAGCCAATTCAATGATTACTAATGCACACCTGAGTTCCAGAACTTTCTTATCAGAGGGCATACAGAATGGCTGTGCATTTTCTATGCCATTGGTTCCCCATGGCATTCTATTGGTCCATAATAAATAAGGTTCCCAGTGGCATGTGATTGGTCCATGATGAGAAAACTGGGTGAAAATACCTCTTGTATGTTTGTGTGTTTTCCTACTTCTGTTTTTGTTTAGGAGCCAGAAAGTTGTACCACTTCAGGCAGGTTAACTAAAAATTGGAAGCCATATTTAAACAGGATACTGGATGTTGCCGTGGGATGGGGATTCCGCAGCAGGGGTGCAGTTACTGTTCTCGCACACCTGTGGTGGAAACCAGGTTACCCCCGCCCCCCATCGATGTCAGTGGGTTGCCAGGTCAGATGTGAGGATGCATTCAGACATGGTAGGCTATCTGTTGAAAATGGAACTGGGTGGGCAAAGCTTAACTGTATGTGAAGTGAACCTACCTTTAAATAGCAAAACCTAATTGATTTTTTTCCCCTTCAGCAAATGTAGCACTTTGGTTATCTTTTTTCTTAAATAAATATATATATATATATATTTGTATTCAATAATTTCTTTTTTTTAAGTCACTGGGACAAGTCCCAAATAAAATACTGTAAACTCATGTGACAGCAACATCTCATAATATGCCTTGGGCAACATCTGTTGGGAGGACTTCCCATGAGAAAGCATCGGACGCTAGAACACCAAGTGCTTCTCCTTTCATAAGTTCCGTTGGAATCAATCATGGTTGTGCAGAAAAAGTCTCTGGATGATTGTACCTGGTGTGCTTTTTTTTTTTTTAATGCTTCACTCTTTATTGGAACTTGGGCAGAATATCTTCCCAGTGGATTGGGGCCCTTCTCCCCTGAGCAAAAACTGCCTGTGCAGCTTTACGTAAATAGTAAGTGTTGCACGTGGTGCTCAGACTGACAGCTTGGCTGCCTCGCAAAAAGTTAGCTGATTCTAATGTTTGCCTTGCCCTGCTCACTTTAAGGTGTGGAGAAAGGTTTTGTTTTTTTAAGGAAAATACTTGAAGGCCCTTTACGATGTTGAAGCGGGACTTAAGACTGAAGCATTAAACTGGTGGACTGTCTTGGAATCTGTTGGCCAACTCTGTGTGCCAGATGTGCATCCAATGGTACCCCCATTCCAAAGAGTTCTGTCTGCCGCCACTTTCTCTCCATTTCCCTGTGTACATTTGGAATGATTCAAGATGGGAAGAAAACTTGGAGGGAAGGTAGCAACCAGTGCTACTGCAGAATGCCCTGGTTGTAGCCCTGTCTGCCCTCTGCCAAGGTGTGAGCGCATCTCACATTATAGCTTGTTCCCCATAACAGTAAGGAATAGTGGTATCGTAAGGGTTTGACCCTTTGGAAAGTAGCCAAGGCAAATGCATGTTCAGACAAGTGGCCGAGGGTGAGGGAATGTTTCCTTTTGGAGTCCATGAAATTGATATCTCTGTGGGTGAGTACAGTTAAAGAGTTGAGGCAGTAAAATTCAGATGCTTCGTGACTAGAGGCTCAGATGCAGCTCACTGCTTCTAAATAAACTGATAATGCAAAAAGAATTTTTTTTAGATGAGCTCTCCATTTTAAGCTAGTTGTCTGAATGCGCCCTTCATCTCTGCTACTCGGATGATGCAGTGTATGTCTAAGACACATCCTTGTGGATTTTACTTGTCCCCAAGTGTGTGATTTTTTTTTTTTTTGCAACCGTTTGATCACCAAAGCAAAAACAAAACAGTAGTCTTCTGCCTGGCTTGTCTGTCTAAAACAGGCAAATAAACAAGGTGCTTCAGCCATAGACTCAGGGATATGAAACTGGTTCAGCGAGTGCAGAGAACATTTTTATTTTGTAATGCTCACGAGCAAGCATGTAACTTTTAGTGTTCGGTAAGCAAAGAGTGTAGGAATTTGGGTGTGCTAGTATGGGGGAGTTATCCAGCAAAACTGTAGCAGCTCCAATGGAATTTTACCTTCTTATTTGTATGGTAGTCACACACTGATCTGACAAGCAAACAGCCAGAATTTATGACTGTGAGGACATTTTAATAATCAATGCCTTCTCTGCATTGGGCTTGCCACTGCTATTTACTTATGCTGTTCCATTGATGGTATTTTTTATTTTTTGCTTTGGTTCCTCAGTAGAAAACTTTAGCAACAGAATCTGTTCTTACAAGAGGGTTACTCATAATGTATAATCTGAGTAAGATGTCCCTCCTCTTCTGTGACATGGAAAACTGCAGCTTGCTAGTTTTCTAGTTCACAAAATAGAAGCTGTAACTCCAGGCAAGTTCGAACCTCTGGAGTTACATTGGTCATGCGAGTAGACCGCAGGTTCTTTGCCCAAGCCAAGTGCCAACGTACTTTCAGAACTGCCATAAGCCAGCAGCCATTCAGAAAAGTTTGCTATTCAGAAAGTTTTAGTCCAAAACCTAAAAAAAGAAGGCAGCATCTGGTTTCAGAATTAAGAAAGTCTTACTCCAGAGTGAAATCTTAAGCTTGATGGATTGTGCTTTGATATTTTAAAACAACTTCCTGTCAAATGACTGGCACCATCCAGAGAAGATGGCATCTTAAGCACTCAGTGAGGAACAAAAGTCCTATTGGTTTCATTGGGAATTTAGATGCTTCTAACTAGATAAGATCTATACCAAGCTAAAGGTTGACTCTCATAACTTCATTTGGTTTTCAGTGGGGAGACTTTTTACCATGATTGTATAGTTGATCCACATGGGACCTGGATTTGATGCAGTTCCAATACTTGAACTGGTCCCTTATTCTCACTTAGTCTAACATTATTACAGCATTTCACATTATTGAGAGACTTTGCCATAGGAAGTTGACCCCTCTTGTCCATTCAAATTGGTGAAATATGGAATGGTTGATGGTTTTTCTTTTGCGACCAGAACTGTTGGATCAGTGGGTTTCAAATTCCAGATTTGAACTCAAGTTGATTTCTTCCCTTTCACTCTTTCTGTCTCTCTCTTTTGGCGTTGCCTTTGTGTTCTGGATTTGCAGTGGAAAATTTGTGTTTGTGCTTCCAAGGTGAACTATCCAGCACTTGACCCATTATCTTGATCCATTTAACCATCCTTAGGATAGATAGTTGACGTTTTTTGAAATGTTGATAGATGATCTTAGCTAACTCATGAGCAGGAAGTATATTGTATGAATCATCTCAAGCTATTTGATCTGGGTGTAACCTCGAGTCTTTGGTGTGCTGTGGTCCACATTTTTGACTATGTGGCCTTGCAGAATCTCCCATAGTTCTATGATGTCATTGACCTTGTTGTTCGGATAACTGAAGAGCAACCTCCCCCACCTTGCCAAAAACCATTTTGGTGTGTATCACTTCCTTACCAATAATGATTTGAAATATAATCTTAGTTTTCATCAAGTAATACTTTCATTTATTTTGGTGGAGAGAAGGTAAGAGGGATCCAAGTTTTCTGCATTCATATTTAGAAAAAGGGCTTCCTATAAAAATAATTTGCACTCTGTACTACAGTTCTTTTCAGTGATCAGGATTGGAAAGACTTCTAGGCAATAAGTGTTGGTTTGTGTCTGCTATTGATGTGGGCCTACATGGGCAGTCCTCACCTTGATAAAATTCCAATAGGAGTGACAGCTTCTTTCAGTGATATTTAATTTTCTTTCAACACTGTTCACATTTTGGGTTGGTGTATCCCCCCCCCCCCCCACAGTTTGCCGGGGTACCTGGAATTACACAGAGAACGACTTTTAAAGTGGTTGCTTCATAACTGTTTTCTGAGAGCAGGTTATGAGTTTTCTTTGGGCCACAATTTGGCTTTTCTTTGGTGTTGAAAATATATCGAGGTGAGGGAAAAATCTGTGCTCTGTCTCTGGCTACTGTATAAAACCATGCTTTAGGAAACTAAGTCACAGGGAGTGGATGAAACTGTAGGGGTATTTGCAAGTGGGAAGGTGGAATTGGTCACAGGTGCCCCAGACATGCAGGTGAACCTTCAGGGACAGACAAATATCCCTTCCTGATTTTTCAGAGGCAAGTGTGTCCTCATTCATTTTCTCATTCTCTGTCCTCCTTGAAAGCAAATTGAAGTATTTTGTTATAACTTTTAATCAGATTTTTCCTGAAATATTGCCATGAGAAGGATTATTGGGAGGGTTCAATGGATGTATGGCAATGGAAAAGGTGTTTTTAAATCAGATTGAACATCTGATTTAAAAATACCTTTTCCATTGCCATACATCCATCTACACGTAATTAGTTCAACTAAGTGTGTTGGCATTTTTACAATTCATTCTTTGTAACTAAAAGCAAGTTCCCTGATTCCTCCTGCCTATATCTTAATTCCCTTTGTAGGCCAGTGTTCAGAGAAGCTATTCAGCCTGA